>NC_141875.1:299166828-300366828 GCF_056163025.1 Triticum urartu | reverse complement strand
GACCACGAGGGTTTGTTTCCTACAAGCAAACGAAGAACAAGCAAGAAACTGAGATTGCAATCTGGATATTGCGAATATAAGATGAAAGCTTTATTGATCAAGGTGGGGTTCTGTGACGTCTTGGTCTGGTCGTTGGACACAAACGAAGTACGAGAAGTTGCAGCTCTGGCGAACTTTTAATCTAAACAAAACCCAAAGTCTAAACGATGCCCTAAGGGCTGTATATATGGAGGAAGAGGGGGGAATTTCGTGGCCCTTGAGGGTGGGGTCCGAAACCAACCCTAACTCTTGTTTCCCCACACATACGGACTCTAAATATAGCCTATACTTAAGTATTTCGAAATTACATGGGCCTGGCCAATTAATAAGGTGACGCGGCACCTAGAATAGCCTATGGAGGAATATTATGAAGTGGCATCTTGTATATTTCGTCCAAGGCTTCATGCACTCCTTATGGCGGCTTCAAAGTCCTGAAATCATCACTTGTAACTCCGTTCTTGATCCCCTTGCGCATGCCATCAACTCCATGCGTGCTCTTGCTCCAATGTTCATCCCTCTCCAAGCTAGGCCCTTCATTTGTAAGCAAAACAAATGTATCCAATTTAGGCAGCATCATAATCTCATGAACATTAGAATCATTACCAAGAAACGGAAGTACCTGGTAATTTAATTGGCGTGCGCGAGCTCTAGTAATTGGTCCAGTATATGTAACAGTAGGGGCTGTGGGTGTAACAATGGTATTGATGTCCTCATCATCCTCCCCTTCTTGAAATGAAGTCGTCCTCGACGGAAGCTCATCTTGCTCACCCAAATAAGGCTTCAAATCTGCAATGTTAAAAGTGGGACTAACCCCAAAATCTGCAGGTAGCTCAAGTTTATATGCATTATCATTTATTTTCTCTAACACCTTAAAAGGACCATCAGCACGTGGCATTAGCTTTGATTTGCGCAAATTAGGAAATCTATCTCTACGCAAATGTAACCAAACAAGATCTCCATGTGCAAACACAACATGTTTTCTACCCTTATCTCCAGCAAGTTTATATTTAGCATTCATACGCTCAATGTTTTCCTTAGTTAACTCATGCATTTTTAAAATCAATTCAGAACGTTCTTTAGCATCAAAATTAACCTTCTCCGAAGATGGAAGAGGCAACAAATCAATAGGTGCACGAGGTAGGAAACCATACACAATTACAAAAGGGCACATCTTAGTAGTAGAATGCAATGAATGATTATAAGCAAATTCAATATGAGGCAAGCATTCTTCCCACATTTTCTTATTATTCTTCAAAACAGCCCTAAGCAGAGTAGACAATGTTCTATTGACTACTTCAGTTTGTCCATCAGTTTGGGGGTGACAAGTAGTACTAAAAAGCAGTTTAGTCCCCAACTTAGCCCATAAACATCTCCAAAAGTGGCTAAGAAATTTAGTATCACGATCTGAAACAATAGTATTTGGCACACCATGCAAGCGAATAATTTCACGAAAGAACAAATCAGCAACATTAACAGCATCATCGCTTTTATGACATGGTATAAAGTGTGCCATTTTCGAGAATCTATCCATGACAACAAATATGCTATCCCTCCCCTTCTTTGTTCGAGGTAAACCTAAAACAAAGTCCATAGATATATCCTCCCAAGGAACACTAGGTACAGGCAAAGGCATATATAAACCATGAGGATTGAGTCGTGACTTAGCTTTTTGACATGTAGTGCAGCGAGCAACAAAACGCTCAACATTCCGTCTCATCTTTGGCCAAAAGAAATGTGTAGCAACTATGTCCTCCGTCATCTTCACGCCAAAGTGTCCCATTAGTCCTCCTCCATGCGCCTCCTGCAACAACAAAAGACGAACGGAGCTAGCTGGAATGCATAGCTTGTTAGCACGAAACACAAATCCATCGTTAAGAACGAACTTGTTCCAAGTTCTCCCTTCCTTACAATTCTGCAATACATCTTTAAATTCAGCATCATGAACATATTGATCTTTGATGGTCTCCAAACCAAATATTTTAAAGTCAAGTTGTGAAAGCATAGTATAACGATGAGACAAGGCATCAGCAATAACATTTTCTTTACCCTTCTTGTGTTTAATGACATAAGGGAAAGTCTCAATGAATTCAACCCATTTAGCTTGTCTACGGTTCAGTTTTGCTTGACTTCTAATGTGTTTCAAAGATTCATGATCAGAATGTATAACAAATTCCTTGGGCCATAAATAATGTTGCCATGTTTCTAAGGTCCAAACAAGAGCATATAATTCTTTATCATAAGTAGAATAGTTCAGACTAGGCCCACTCAATTTTTCAGAAAAGTATGCAACAGGTTTTCCATCTTGTAATAACACACCTCCTAATCCAATTCCACTAGCATCACATTCAAGCTCAAAAGTCTTATTGAAATTAGGAAGTTGGAGTAAAGGAGCATGTGTCAACTTATCTTTCAATACCGTGAAGGCTTCTTCCTGTGCGGTACCCCAAACAAAAGGCACATCCTTCTTTGTAAGCTCGTTGAGAGGTGCAGCAATGGTGCTGAAATCTCTCAAAAAACGCCTATAGAAACTAGCGAGGCCAAGGAAACTCCTCACTTGTGTGACCGTTTTGGGCTGCGGCCAACTCTCAATAGCTTCAATCTTGGCTTTATCAACTTCAATTCCCTGTGGAGTAACAACATAGCCAAGAAAAGATACTCGGTCAGTGCAAAAGGTGCACTTTCCAAGGTTACCAAACAAACATGCATCATGTAGAGCAATAAAAACATCACGTAAATGTTCCAAATGTTCCTCCAAAGATTTGCTATAAATCAATATGTCATCAAAGTAAACTACCACAAATCGTCCAATGAAAGCATGTAAAACTTTGTTCATTAACCTCATGAAAGTACTAGGTGCATTAGTTAACCCAAAAGGCATGACTAACCACTCATATAATCCAAACTTAGTTTTAAATGCTGTTTTCCATTCATCTCCCAATTTCATACGAATTTGATGGTATCCACTACGCAAATCAACTTTGGAGAATATTGTCGAGCCACTCAATTCATCAAGCATATCATCTAGCCTAGGAATAGGATGACGATAACGAATAGTAATATTATTAATGCCTCTACAATCAACGCACATACGCGACGTACCATCCTTTTTTGGCACTAAAATGATAGGAACAGCACAAGGACTAAGGGATTCGCGTATATAACCTTTGTCGTGCAGTTCTTGTACTTGACGCATAATCTCCTTCGTCTCCTCTGGATTGGTACGGTATGGTGCACGGTTGGGTAATGATGCACCGGGAATTAAGTCAATTTGATGCTCAATCCCTCGAATAGGTGGTAATCCCGGTGGCACGTCTTGTGGAAAGACGTCAGCGAACTCCTGCAAAATGTTAGTGACAGCAGGAGGCAAAGAGGAAGGCACGTCCTTGAATGAAAATAATGCCTCTTTGCACACAAAAGCATAGCAAACAGATTTGCTAAAATCTAGATCATCAATATCAGATTTGGTGGCAAGTAAACATGCACTTTTCAATTTAATTTCAGAAGCAACACTAGATTGTTTATTATTATTAGGCTGCATTTGTTTCTCAAATTCTTTTGCCACAATCTGATTTTCACTCTTATTTTTCTCCTGTTTTGCTTTATTAGTTCTATTAATATCATCTTTCAAAATGGAATCAGGAGTCATAGGAAGCAAAGTAATATTTTTATCCTTATGAACAAGAGTATACTGATTGTTTCTACCATGGTGAACAGAATTTTGATCAAATTGCCATGGTCTACCAAGTAATAAGGAACATGCTTGCATAGGTACCACATCACAATCAACATAATCAGCATATGTAGAGATACTAAAATGCACACGAACGGTACGTGTTACCTTAACCTTGCCGCTGTTGTTGAACCATTGGATGTAGTAAGGATGTGGATGTGGTCTTGTGGTGAGAGATAGCTTCTCCACCATCTCCATGCTAGCCAAGTTATTGCAGCTCCATCCATCTATGATGACGCGAACAGAACGTTCCTTCACAACTCCCTTTGTATGGAACAAATTATGCCTCTGATTTTGCTCAGCTTGTGTAACCTGCACACTCAAAACACGTTGAGCAACTAAACATTCATACCTGTCAGCATCTTCAGCAGCCATGTATTGCGTCTCATGATCAGACTCATCTCCACCGTGTTCTTCACGTGTAATAAGAGCCAAAGTCTCCTCATCATAGTCACTAGCGGACTCATACCCACCATCCTCAGTAGCAATCATCACACGCTAAGATTGGCATTCTCTCGCAAAATGTCCTCTTCCCTTACAACGACGACAAATAATATCACTTGTGTGCCCTGTTGATGCCATGGAAGAAGAAGAGCTCTGCGCAGGTCCAGCAGGTGTGCTCTTGGCAGATAGTGGTGGTTATGCCTGCTTTCTTGTATCACGGCTGGAGGTGGCAGCCGACGGAGGCGCCGGTGTAGCAGAACGTGTGGAAGTAGATGATGCACGTGGTGTCCATGATGAAGGTCGACCTGCAGAAAAGTTAGTCCGCGCCAATGCCTGTCGATCCTGCACTTCACGTTCAGCTTTACAAGCAAGATCGAATAAACGAGTGATATTAGTATACTCCTTATACTCTAGAATCGTCTGAATCTCTCTATTTAATCCACCCATAAAACGTGCAAGCATAGCTTCATTCTCCTCAACAATACCACATCTAATCATGCCAGTTTGTAATTCCTGATAATATTCTTCTACAGAATTTTTTCCCTGTCTTAAGCGCTGCAATTTTTGAAGTAATTCATGTTGATAATATGGTGGAACCCAACGAGTACGCATAGCAGTTTTCAAAGCAGCCCAAGTAGCAGGAATAGGATATAATCTACAATGCTCAGACCACCAAACACATGCAAAACTAGTGAATGCACAAACAGCAGCAGGAACACGTCTCTCCTCGGGATATTGTAAACATGTAAATCGTTGTTCAGTTTCTAACTCCCAAGTAAGATATATATCAGGAACATATCTACCCTCAAATGGTGGAATATTCAATTTTAGTTTAGGGAGATGGTCATGATCTCGTACCTGAGGGTGAGCCCTACCATTGCCACTATTTGCATGTGGACGACCTGGTGGTTGCTGTGCTGGTGGTGGCACGTAGTTCTGATTTTGATCAACCTCATCCTCGTAATCGCCGGCAAAATCATCCTCCTCCGCATCAGCAGTAGGAGCCACAAAAGTATCAACAGCAGCACCAACAGTTTGGCCAAGTGCAAGAGGGAGACGGCTCGCTCGGCGGAGGGCTGTTTCACGATGTGTAGGTAGTCGTTGTTGTTGTTGTTGTTGTTGTAGAGGTGCGTTAGGTGCAGCCGGTGGTGGTGGTGGAAGATGCGCGAGCAATTCATTAAACCTGTTATCGAGCTTTGTTTCGAACATCTTCTCCATGTCATCTATCTTCTCCATGGCCTCTTCAAATCTGTTTAGCACATCTTGCACCTGTCCACTCATCATTTGCCGAAACTTATCATGAAGCTCCTTGTAAGTCAAGTTCTCCCAGTCAGTCTCATCGGCTTGTGATCCTGGCATGGTTAGCAGCAATAGAAACACACAAGAATATGATCCTACAGACTACTAACAAGTGGTGGTGGTGGCGGGTGTCACAAATCCGTCAAGCAAATCTCAAATTCTTACCAGTTCTTACCCAGCAGCAGGCGGTGATCGGCAACCGTCGTAGTGAAAACTCTCAAAGCTTGGATAGAGCGATTGCCAGGGAGAGTCAAACACACGACGTAGATGTATGTGGAGCTGGGAAGGCTTATAGTATGGTAGCAAAAAGGGTCAGCAATAATCAGTTCAGAGATGCAAAGTTGAATAAACGCTCAACGACGGTACTGTGCTGGTCCTAGGCTAGACCGTGCTAGAGACGCGAGCCTAGAACACTAACAAAATCACGGCGATGCACGTAAATAAGGGAAAAGCACACTCTGGAACTCTTTTTTTTTGCTCTTTTTTTGCGAAAAATCACTATAATGGCGAGTGTCTCAAAACTCTTCCCTCGTCAAACTGATAGGATGGGCACGAAATTTTTTTTCACTTTTTTTTCGGAAATCAGGGCAGCGACGATGAACAAGTGCGACAAAAAATCACTATGATGGCACGTGGCTCAAAAGACTCAGAAAAGCCTAAAAATAGGATAGGGAAAAAATATTTTTGCCCGTGAAAATTTTGGCCTAAAAACTGCCCGGGGGTCTCCAGACTCTCTTTTTTTGCGAGACCTACGCAGGCAAGGAAACACGAATCGGAATTTAGATTGATCTCAAGAACAAACCTAATATGAGAAGAACTCGGATTGGTGGTGGATATATGGTTGTGGTATATGGCAGCGGTGGTGGTATATGGTAGCGGTGGTGGTATATGGATACAGATTGGTGGTGGTATATGGATACGGATTGGTGGTGGTATATGGATACAGATTCAGAGCGGTGGCGGATAAGCAATGGTGGTGCGGCGGCGGCGTGACAACTTATGACCAGAACTCGAAACTCTAAAAGACTAGACTCTAAGACCAGCAACTTGACACGACGATGCAACCGCAAATTCAACAAAGCAAAAACCCTAAGAAGATTATGCAAAGGCTCAGATTGGTTCGGATATGATGAACTAACCCTAATTTTTTTGTGGCTTTTTCATGGACTGTAGGTATGAAGAACAGACTCGATCTAATCTACGAAAAACTGTAAAATCTCACCGAGCAACCTGGAAATCTGATACCACTTGATAGAGGCAAAGGTGTCCCGATGTTTCGATGAGATGGTGGCTATCGTTTCTGGGGGAGTCAACCTTGAAGATCCGACTACGAACGTGCGAGACATCGCGCCTTAGCAATCGCTAAACCAACTTCCGAGGGGTTATTGACCACGCCGGAGCACGATCAACCTGACCACGAGGGTCTGTTTCCTACAAGCAAACGAAGAACAAGCAAGAAACTGAGATTGCAATCTGGATATTGCGAATATAAGATGAAAGCTTTATTGATCAAGGTGGGGTTCTGTGACGTCTTGGTCTGGTCGTTGGACACAAACGAAGTACGAGAAGTTGCAGCTATGGCAAACTTTTAATCTAAACAAAACCCAAAGTCTAAACGATGCCCTAAGGGCTGTATATATGGAGGAAGAGGGGGGAATTTCGTGGCCCTTGAGGGTGGGGTCCGAAACCAACCCTAACTCTTGTTTCCCCACACATACGGACTCTAAATATAGCCTATACTTAAGTATTTCGAAATTACATGGGCCTGGCCAATTAATAAGGTGACGCGGCACCTAGAATAGCCTATGGAGGAATATTATGAAGTGGCATCTTGTATATTTCGTCCAAGGCTTCATGCACTCCTTATGGCGGCTTCAAAGTCCTGAAATCATCACTTGTAACTCCGTTCTTGATCCCCTTGCGCATGCCATCAACTCCATGCGTGTTCTTGCTCCAATGTTCATCCCTCTCCAAGCTAGGCCCTTCATTTGTAAGCAAAACAAATGTATCCAATTTAGGCAGCATCATAATCTCATGAACATTAGAATCATTACCAAGAAACGAAAGTACCTGGTAATTTAATTGGCGTGCGCGAGCTCTAGTAATTGGTCCAGTATATGTAACAGTAGGGGCTGTGGGTGTAACAATGGTATTGATGTCCTCATCATCGGCTGGCGTCAAGTTTGATCCCATGGATCAGGAGCTGATCGAGCACCTTGAGGCCAAAGTGAGTGCTGACAGCGCGAGATCTCAGCCTCTCATCGATTTGTTCATACCAACCATCGACAGCAAGCACGACATATGCTACACCCATCCTGAGAGACTTCCAGGTAAGACACCGATCGGCCGTCTACTTGCACAAACATATTCCTTTGTTTATAGCTCTATTTTTCTTTTTAGACGCAGACCTGGTGAAGCAATTACAATTTTACAGTTAATAAAAAGTGAAACAAGTGACTGCAACATGCCAAAGATGTTATGAAAATGCAAACTACATACACTAAATCATGTATTCGACAATACTGCAGGTATCACACTGAGTGTCCTAAGCAAGCATTTCTTTCAGCGCAATTCCAGGGCGTTCAAAAGGGGCACGTGGACGCGTCGCAAGATACAGTCAGAGTGCGGCATGCAAGCGATGTGGCATAACACCGGCAATACCTTGTCGGTGATGGTCAACGGCCCGCACACAGGCAGCAAAAAGGTTCTGGTGCTGCACACCACCAAGAACTTCGACCAGCAGAGGACCAACTGGGTGATGCACCAGTACCACCTCGGGGACCTGGAGCAAGAGAAGGAGCGGGAGCTGGTCCTCTGCAAGATTTTCTACCATACGAACACTAGGGCCAGGAGTAAAAAGATTATAAGTTAGTTTGGTATTGGTACTTGTACTAGCTTGTCGTCTGCAAGTTGGTATTGTTGTTAACGATCTTTTGGTATGAACTTGGCATTTGGTTCCAACCATCATGCCGAGGGTCGACGTGGATATAAAGCTGAATCATTTGTTTCGAAACGAATTTTCAGGCACCTAATTTTTATTTGATGGGTAGCATAAGCACCTGCCGTTCGAATTCCCAGTTCTCCAAATTTTTCGAAACAAGTGCATGCACTTTTTATCACGATGAAAAAACAATATCCCTGTTGCATCCCAGTTATCAGTTTGTACTTGCAGAATTCTCTCGTTTATTGAGCACGTATTGTTTTTTCAGGTCGAGCAAGTTTCAACTGGGTTGTAGACTTCCCAGTCTTGGTTTTGCTTTTAAGAGGCCCAGCCCATGACGACAACGGGGAACAAAGATCCAGCAAGTATCTACTGGCCTCTGGCCCGCCAGCGTTAGTTATATTTTGTCTTACAACATCTGTAGGCAGTTTTTGTACTGAATCAAACACACAGCCCAGTTCTATTTTCCTCTTGAAACGCATGTCCTACATCCGTTTTCTAATCTCTACCTATAGTTTTACTAGTTCATATACACGTATAATTATATTGAAAATACATAAAATTCCCTTTTCATATTTACATCCTTATTTTTGTTGTTATTTTCCCTCCCAGCGCTGATTTTTTTACCACTGGTTTTCCATTAAACCAACACAATTGTCCCACGTCTTATTTGCTTACAAAAAACGATTTTTTGGCAAATCAATAAGTTCTTAAAAAATGTTTATCATTTCAGGATTACAAAAGTTCGGACTCCACCGAAATATGCAAAATAAGGTTGAACTTTTTGATCGTGGTCCTGGGCAGAAAATGGGCTGTAATAAATTACTTAAGAATTAGCAAATGGGCTACAAATTATTTAAAAATACGAAATGGGCTCTATGTTGTCTGCCACAGATTTGGAGGCTGACTTGTGGGCCTACTAAGTTCATGCGTACACAAGGTTTCTAAAAAAAGAAACTTAGTCAACAATCGACTCTACCAGCGTGAGACTGTTAGATGTCAATCTAACAGCAATCGTGCTTCTTCAGTCTCTGATCTTCCTGCCCCAACCGCCCAAACCAGCGCCGTCGAAACCGCCTGCTCCTGCCTCCCGTGGCCGGCTGTGCTGCCGGGCAGGCCTCACGGCCCCATCATATACTCGCATCCCTGGCCGGTCTATCCCTCTACTCACCCACACCTCCTGTTATTTTCCAGCGATGGTAGCCGAACCAGTCAACCCTCGTACTCTCCACCGCGTGGGCAGCCACTGCCATGTCTTCCACGGCTCCGTGTCGTTCCCTTCGTAGGCCTCGCCGTCGTCCACCGCCCTGGTGCTCTCAGCGCGGCGTGGTCAAAGTGGTCAACGAACGACATCCATCGGAAGTGTACTGTACGTGGATAGGCTGACAGTTGGGTCCACTGCCGCACATAAGGAAATGCCTCCTTATTACTCACAAAATAATGATTCCTCTACCTGACATGTTAGACCAACCAACTATATCTTCGCACACAAGGAAGTGCCTCCTTATTGCGCACAAAAAAATGAATACCCCCCTGCCAGCTGGGAACCACCACAGTGGGAGGCTGACTTATGGGCCTACTAATTTGACGGGGACGGAGGGATTTTTCAACTTAGTCAATATATGAACGATTCTAGCTCCAGTGACCATACGATGTCCATCCAACGGCCATAGTGCTTCTTCAACCTCTGGTCTTCTTGCTCCAGCCGCCCAAACTAGCGCCGGTCGTGCCGCGTGCTCCTGCCTCCCGTGGCCGGCGGTGATGCCGCGAAGGCCTCACCGCCCCATACTACTCCCATCGCTAGCCAGGCCATCCCTCTACTCACCCACATCCCCTATTATTCTCCGGCGACGATAGCCTAACACCGCAGTCGAATGGGTGAACCCTCGTACTCCTCTCAGCGTGGGCATCCACTGCCGCATCTTCCCTAGCTCCGTGCCGTTCCCTTCCTAGGCCTCGCCGTCATCCACCGCCTTGGTGCTCTCGGCGCGGCATGGTCAATGTGGTCAATGACCGACTTCCGTTGGAAGAGTACTATATGTGGAGAGGCTGACAGCTGGGTCCATGGCAGCCGCAAGGAAGTGCCTCCTTATTACGCGCAAAATAATTATTCTTGCGCCTGACAGCGGGGACCCACCGGACGGGCCACCGTATTTGGCAAAAAAATGTTTCCCCCCTGACTGCTGGGACCTACCAACTACATCTTCGCACACAAGGAAGTGCGTCCGGGCAAAAAATGATTCGCCCCCTGACTTATGGGACCCACAAGCTACATCTTTGCACGCAAGGAAGTGCCTGACAGTCGGGACCCACCTGGTCGAAGCATACGTAGTGTTGTCATTCTGGTCGCAAACGTGTACGTACATACTGGTCGATGTAGAGGCGCGCACGTGTCGTAGTACAGGCGCGCATGTAGCATGTACACGTACGTACAGCGGCCAGGGTGCAAGAAAGTAAATATGGCCATGTACTTACATACGGGCGGGGTCTCGAACGCCTACTCGCTCGTACATACGGCCAGGGCTCGTGTACATGGCAGGGTGGGAACAGAGAAATAGCATCGTCATCGTGTTCATGGGGAGCCAATCGGCTGGGTCGGAACGGAATACATCGTCGTGTTCATCGGGAGGGCTTGGATGGAACGGCCGATGGAAACGAGGCTTGGCGTACCGCAGAACGAAGGAAATGTCCTTGTGTTCGACTGACCATGGTCGAAACGGGATCTTGTTCATCGGGAGGGACCTGGCATACCGCAAAACACAGGAAACGGACCTCCTACGGTCGAAACAAGGGGTCATGTTCATCGGGAGGGGTGTGGCATACCACAAAACGGAGGAAACGGACTTGTGTTGGAGCGCTACGGTCGAAACATGGGGTCATGTTCATCGGGAGGGGTGTGGCGTACCGCAAAATGGGACTCCACGGGATACTATTCATCTCCACCGTCGACCCCCTCCAGCCTCCACGGGCTACTGTTCATCCACCGTTGACCTCCTCCAGCCTCCACCTGCGACTATGCATCCACGGGCTCCTGTTCATCCAGCCTCCACCGTGCGCTACTCCACTGACTACTGTTCAACCACCCCTCCACGGGCTACTGTTCATCCAGCCCTCCACCATCTAATGTTGATCCAGCCCTCCACCATCTAATGTTCATCCAGCCCTCCACGGGGTCCTGTTCATCCAACCCCAACCGGCTTGATCGATCGGGGTCCTATTCATCTAGAGGCAACACCACGGGGTCCTGTTCATCCACCCCCACCGGGAACTATTCATCCAAACCCCCCAGCAACGCTCACTGTTCATCCAGAGGCAACATCGATCGGCTTTAGTTAGCAGTAGTAGCAAAGGAATCGCTCTATCGGGTTCAGTTAACAGCCATCGATCGATCGCTTGGGTTCAGTAATGCATAGCCTGCGGTGCAATCACTCGGGTTCAGTTAGAGCCCAACGCCTCGCTTGGGTTCAGTTAGAGCCCAACGCCTCGCACCCACGCACGTGCATGTACGAGAGAAACATGCATCGCTCGGCCCCGACCACCCACAGTAACCGGGAACACCCCGATATTTTCCTCGCCCTTGCTTCTACCATAGTTTTTTCCATCATGAACAGCCCAAAGAATCTCATGCGGCTGCATCTCCGGCCCGCCCTGGACGAAAATCCCATTTTCTGTCATGATTTTTTGTCATAGAAGTAGGAGCTCACCACATCTATGATGATACCGGGTTTTGGCACAATTATCGTCATAGAAGTGTCATAAGTATGACAGAAAAAATTTCATTCGGCCCAAAATGTCACGGATGTGTCTTTTTTTCTAGTGGGCATCACCACCCACACCACGAACTCGCATGTCATGCCATCAGCATAGGCCCACGGAGGAGATGGTCGAACGGCCGTAACACGCCTTCCTCCTCGGCCTCGTCCTCCGCGGCTTCCACGGCCACCGGAGGCAATGCAGACGTACGTAGGTATGCGCCATGCCCGTGGGAGGCCGCCGCCGGCGTCGCGGTGGACATGCAGCGACGGCCGCGGCCCGCATCATTCTGGGAACGGGGGTACCCAGACCTACATGTGGCCCATGGCGTTGCTCCCTCGATGGCCTGGTACGGCCCAGCTGCAAGGTCTCCAAGACAAGACCCTCACGAGGGCCCCGGCCTCATGAGGAGTATGACGTCAAGACCTCCAGAGGGGCAGCCTCACCAGGTTGCCTCCCGAGGAGCAGAGATTTCTATGTAGGTACCTAGCCTCATGAGGCTGTAATGACGTAAGCCATAACGACCAAGGACAGGTGGATGCCAGTGGGAGCAGAGGAGGCAGTTTCCTCTTTGGTGGAAAGGAGACAAGGACGAGCGTAGGTTCCCGAGGAGTCCCCCAAAGGTTTCCATTCCAGTGCAACAAGACCAAGACCACAGGCTCGGCAGGATGGATGTCATCACCGAGCCCACTACTACGTCATGACCAGAAGCTTTGCAGGTGAAGACCACCTTTCGTCAGGATAAGATGTACTACTTGTCCTCTTTCAAATTGGCCGTTGTGGGATCCCTTCCCGCCTAAGTTTAGAGGGAAAATGACCAAGGCAACTAGAAGTATAGGTTAGCCACCATTGTAGAGGGATTAGATCCTTTCCAGCCTCACCACCAGAGCCCACGCGAGGCTGTTCATCCACTATACTTGTTCATCCTCAGCCCCTCATGAGGCCAATCCACCACAAAGCAGGAGTAGGGTTTTACAACCGCTAGGTGGCCCGAACCTGGGTAAACTGTTGTGTTCATCTTCTTCCCCGCTCGCGCGTACTCGACGAGACTAGGGTGTAGGGTGATGAGCGTGGGACTTGAGGGGTTAAGACCTTCGCACACGCCCTAGAGTTCAAACCTTCTTGGGTATGTAGAGCCCTAAATCCAATAGTCGCCCCTCATGAAGCCCTCGGGGCACCTGACGACGCTTGCTGATGCTCGCCTCACAAGGCAGGGGCGATCACGAGACCCTTTTTGTTGAAGTCTGGACGCCGGGCGCACCGGGCGCTTTGATGATGCCAAGCGATGGGTCGCAGGTAGACGGGCCTGGGAACCCGCAATCCCATGGGACCGACATCTTCATCCCCCTCCCTGGGTAATGCCTAAGTAAGTCCTCGTGCTTGGCTTCATATGTAATTCATTAGGATCTTCCTTGATATGATCTTTCTAGTATCAGATGCAATATTATTCACTGTTGCTCTGATCCCTTTTCACACTCTGTTTAGGCAACAAACGCTTGGCTACCCGCTTGAAACTTCTTATTGTACCTTCTTACTTTGTTCTCTATGTATTTCATTTGTTCAACTGGAGAGATACCTTGTGCCACAATCCTAGAGCTAATTATCGAATATCAGTCCTTGTAGACATCTGTCATTATAGTTTTCGCCTCATATCCCTTTGTAAGTACAATGGAGTTCCTAAAAAAGGATGACGACTTAATCATAATGAAATGAAACTGAGAATTGAAGATATCAACAAAAGGGATCAACTTCTTCAAGAAGGTTAACGAGAAAAATAAGATTCTTTAGAATTTCGTCATAAATTCTGATGTAGGGTAGAACCCTAATCGGCCGATCTTTCATGAAAGGAGCGGATCCCACGAAGAACACAAGAAACACGAGGGTGGAAATGAGGGGAAACATGAGAGAATCACTCAACCAACAAGAAATAGCCACACATATGCTAGATCATCGAGTACATAAAGTAAGATACACGATGCACGATCAACTAGGGACGATACATGGTAACCGGTCTTCTCCATGAGGAGGTCTTGAAGTTCTTCTCCAAAAGGTGGTCTTGAATCCAAAGGGATCTTCTCCGTAGAGGCCGCGGTCTCTCTCATGGAGTAGATCCGATGTGGATGAGCAATGCTCCATCTCTAAAATGAGCTAAACCAATGCTAACCCTAGAAGGTTGTACGGGGTGGAGTATATATAGTCTAGGGGGGAGAAGGGATACACGGGCCTCGACCCTTCACTGTGCGCAGAAAGGGGAGGCTGGATGTCCGGGCTGGTCGGCCCAGGTGTCCGGGCTTTCAGGCAACGCCGGATGTCCGGGCTGGGGGGCCAGATGTCCGGGCAGGAGTGGTGGCATTTGTTGCTCTCGGGTTCGGAGGGGCCGGATTTTTGGGCCGGTGGCCGGATGTCTGGGGGCTCGGGAGAGGCCGGATGTCCGGGCTGCCGGGGCCGGATGTCCGGGGCCTGTAGCTTCCGGCGGCTGTGCTGCTGTAGCGGATGACGCTCCAGGGGCCGGATGTCCGGGGCCTTGGCCGGATGTCCAGGGCCTGGGAGATGCTCTTGGCTCCTTCCGTTGGTTCTCCTCATCCATGGACTTGGGGACTTGTACATCTTCATGCGCATCTTTGGGAGGGCCCTCTTGGTGCCTAAGCATGCACAACACCTCATAATTAGGTAGTAGCCATGTCTCATGCATAGAAAGTGGGAGTTCGGAGAGGAGTGAGTTCACCTTATCTTCGATAGCCTTGGCTCGGGCTCGTGGCATTGGTCCAAGTGGTGTCGTTGGAGGTGTAGGTGCGTCCATGGGGATGATCTTGGGATGCTCCGCATCATCTCCCCTCCCTTGGGGAAGATCCGTCCTCGGATCGAAATCCTCATCACCATGGTAGGGCGAGAGATCTTGGATGTTGAAGATGTCGCTCACGGAGTACTTGTCACGAGGGATGTCGATCTTGTATGCGTTGTTGTTGTAGCGTGCAAGCACCTTGAATGGTCCATCTGCGTGTGGTCGAAGTTTGGACTTGCGTTCTTGGGGAAAGCGGTCCTTGTGAAGGTGTAGCCACACGAGGTCTCCAATGTTGAATATCATAGGGTGCTTGTTGACGTTGAGCTTGGTCGCGAGGCGTTGTACTTGGCGCTCGATGGTGTTTCTTGTATCTTCATGCACCTTCTTGAGATGGGTCGCTCGTGCACTTGCGTCCAACTTGATTCGCTCTTGGAGTGGTAGAGGGAGAATATCCAATGGTGACAAAGGGTTGAATCCGTAGACGACCTCGAAAGGGGACTTGCCGGTTGTTGAGTGTCTTTCTCGGTTGTAGGCGAATTCGGCGATGGGTAGACACTCTTCCCACTCCTTGATGTTCTTCTTGATGAGTACATGAAGTAGAGCTGAGAGTGTGCGGTTTGTCACCTCCGTTTGGCCGTCGGTTTGAGGATGGTACGCCGTGGAGAAGAGTAGCTTGATTCCGAGCTTGGCGCATAGGGTCTTCCAAAAGTAGCTAAGGAACTTGACGTCGCGGTCTGAGATGATAGTCTTTGGCACACCATGGAGACGCAATATTTCCCTACAAAAGAGATTAGCAACATGTGAAGCATCGTCTATCTTGTTGCAAGGAATAAAATGTGCCATTTTTGAGAAACGGTCCACGATGACAAATATGGAATCTTTCCCATTTCGAGTCCTAGGAAAACCAAGTACAAAGTCCATGCTAATGTCTTCCCATGGTTGGTATGGAATTGGTAGAGGAATATAGAGGCCATGAGATTGAGCTTTGGTTGGTGAAACGATTGACGTCCCGAAACATCTTTGGCCAAAATAAGTTCTTCGAGAGCGTGGCGATCGTCTTTTCGCGTCCGAAATGTCCCATTAAGCCTCCTCCATGAGATTCCTACAAAAGCAACAAACGAAGAGAGGACTCGGGGATGCAAAGTTTGTTAGCTCTCATAAGATATCCATCTTTGATGTAATAGCGTTCCCAAGATGTATTCGACAAACACTTGGCATAAGGAGTAGCAAAAGTTGCATCATGCTCATACAAGTATTTGATATGCTCAAAGCCAATGACATCTAACTCAAGTTGTGTAACAAGCATGCATATGCGGAAAAGAGCATCCTCTACAATGTTTTCTTTACCCTTGATGTACTTGATGACAAAAGGGAAACACTCAATAAATTCACTCCATTTAGCATGACGCTTGTTCAACTTGGTTTGTCCCTTAAGATACTTGAGAGTCTCATGATCGGTATGAATGATAAACTCATGGGGACGAAGGTAATGTTCCCATTCATGCAAAACACAGACTAAAGCATATAGCTCTTTGTCATAGATGGGACAATTGAGTTGCGCTCTGGAAAGTTTCTCACTAAAGTAAGCTATGGGGCACTTCTCTTGCGTTAACACACCTCCTATGCCATTACCACTAGCATCACAATGAATCTCAAAAGGCTTGTCGAAGTTGCGTAAAGCAAGCACGAGAGCATGAGTAAGCAAATTCTTAAGCTCATAGAATGCGGTATCTTGGGATGGTCCCCAAACAAAAGGTGCATTCTTCTTGCTCAAAGCATGCAAAGGTGAAGCAATGGTGCTAAAATCCTTCACAAAGCGACGATAGAAACCCGCAAGGCCAAGAAAACTACGCACTTGATGCAAGTTGGTTGGTTGCGGCCAAGTCTTAATAGCATTGATCTTGGACTCATCAACATGAACACCCTTAGAAGAAACAACAAAACCCAAGAAAAAGAGATTATCAGCACCAAAAAGGCATTTCTCCATATTAGCATAGAGGCGCTCTTTTCTAAGAGTTTGCAAAACGGTGCGGACATGGGTGACATTTTCTTTGATAGATTTGCTAAAATCAAGAATGTCATCGAAGTAAACCACAACAAATATACCAATGTAAGGGCGAAATACATGATTCATAAGGCGCATAAAAGTGCCCGGTGCTTCCGAAAGACCCATAGGCATGACTAACCACTCATACAAACCAAATTTGGTTTTGAAGGCGGTTTTCCATTCATCACCCTCTTGTATGCGGATTTGATAGTAACCACTTTTAAGATCAATTTTGGAAAATATAGTGGCACCGCTAAGCTCATCAAGCATATCATCTAGGCGTGGAATGGGGTACCTATAGCGAACGGTGATAGCATTGATAGGTCTACAATCGGAGCACATGCGAAATCTACCATCACATTTTGGCACAAGAATGACCGGGACGGCACAAGGGCTCAAACTTTCACGCACATGTCCATGGTCGATGAGATGTTTTACTTGCCTTTGTATATCTGTGGTTTCTTCGGGGATGACACGGTAGGGAGCTTTGTTCGAAAGAGGTGCTCCAGGGATCAGGTCGATTCGGTGCTCAATGCCTCGTAGAGGAGGTAGACCCGGAGGTAGCTCATCGGGGAAAACATCTTGAAATTCCTGCAAAAGAGAAGACAACACTAGAGGAAGAGTATGAGAAGTGTTAGTTTGTGGTGCATTGTCCTTGCACACAAGGACGTAGTGTAGGACACTAGATGGGTTCTCACACACTTCTCTTATCTCACGTTTGGTGGCAAATAGAACTAAGTTCTTGTTTTCGCTCATCGTGGAGGCACTCGATTTGGGCTTGTGGCGCTCACTCTCTTTTTGGTGGCTCGCTCTCTCACTATGATCTCCACGATGGGTGGCTTGCTTGTCGGCGATCACTTGACTTGGCGACATTGGACTGAGGACGTACTCCTTGCCCTTCATCTTGAAGATGTAGTGGTTCGTTTGGCCATTGTGGACGACTCCTCTATCGAATTGCCATGGCTGTCCAAGGAGAATATGACAAACGGTCATTGGGATGACATCGCACTCCAAGGTGTCTTCGTAGGCGCTGATTTTGAAGGAGACTTGTACTCGGTGCTCGACTTGGATGGTGCCGGAGTCACTAAGCCATTGCACTTTGTATGGATGTGGATGCTTCGTCTTGGGCAATTGGATCTTGGAGCAAAGTTCTTCACTTGCGAGATTATGACAACTCCCACCATCGATGATGACCTTGACGGATCGTCCATTGATGTCGGCCTTGGTGTGGAATATGTGGCATCGTTGGTCTTCTTCTTGGTGATGTTGGAGAGTCAAGACTTTGGAGACAACAAGTGCGGGACTTGAGTCTTCATCACAAAAGACTTGTTCTTCTTCATTGTTCACTTGGCGGTGCATGGCGACTTGCTCAAGGGCTTCCATTTTGCCTTCACTCATGGAGTCATAAGTGCCATCGTCGTTGAAGACCATGGTTCGCTTGTTGGTGCACTCATAGGACTTGCGGCCTCGGCCTCCGCAAGTGAAACACTTGAAGGAACTTGTCTTGACGGTCTCATCGGTTGGGGTTGATGATGATGAAGCTCTCGGCTTGAAGTTGCTCGTAGGAGGATGGCTTGTAGTTAACGAAGCTTTCTTGGAAGTCGACTTGCCGATGTTGGTAGTAGAAGGCTTTGTAGTCGGTGTTGGAGTCATTGAAGCTTGGTTGTTGGAGAAGCCGTAGGACTTGGATGACAACTTGGCATACTTGAAATCATCTTGCATTTGGCGTTCCGCTTTGGTAGCTTGGTGCAGTAGCTCGATGAGATTTGAGTATGGTTGGAAGTCGGCGATCTTCTTGATCGGATGATTGAGTCCATTCAAGAAACGTGCCATTGTTTGCTCATCATCTTCCATGACATTGGCTCTTATCATTGCAATCTCTGTAGTATTCTTCAATGCTCTTTGTTCCTTGCTTGAGTTGTTGGAGTTTCTTGAAGAGGTCGCGGTTGTAATAGGTAGGTACGAAGCGTGCTCTCATGACATCCTTCATTTGCGCCCAAGTAGTGATGGGTGGTTCACCTCTTGCCTCTCGGCGCTCTATGATTTGTTCCCACCAAATGAGGACATCGTCTTGGAACTCAAGGGATGCCATCGTGATCTTCTTCTCTTCTTCATAATTGTGCAAGCGGAAGATCTTCTCAACCTTCAATGCCCATGAAAGGTACTCTTCGGGATTGTTGCTTCCGTTGAACTTGGGCATGGTGAACTTGAGCTTGCCATAGCGTTGCTCTTCATTGTGTTGGGGTCGAGGATGATGACGCCCATGTTGTTGATGATTGTTCAACTCGTGGTGCTCTTGGCGCGGAGGGTTGTCATCGTCATGTTGTTCTTGTCATGGAGAATCCCCAATGTCTTCATGCTCTGGATTGACTTGTTGTTCTTGGCGAGCTTGTGGAGGAGCTTGTCGAGCTCGAGGAGGAACTTGACGATGCACGCGAGCTTGAAATCTTCGTTCTTGAATTTCTTTGCGAAGTGCTTCCTCTTGTTCACGGGCTTGTCGGCTTCGGTCAGCTACGGCTCGACTCGAATCGCGTAGAGCTTGTTGCGCCGCAAGTGCTTGAGCATCACGGAGTTGTTGTTCTTGATGTTGTGCCTCAGCATCTTGAGCATTTTGGTGTAGACGCGCTCGCTCTTCCTCTTCATGTTGGCGTTGTTGTTGCCGTTCTCGTCCTAGCGGAAAGGCCTCTTGAGTTTGACGTTGTCGGCGCTCTTGAGAGTCGGTGTCGCGTAGAGGATTGAGGCTTGCTTGATGGTTGATGCGCGCGGCTCGGTGAAGAGTGTTCGATGTTGGTGTACTTGAGCCGGAGAGGGTGAAGTCAGAGTGGCGGCTTGAACGGCTCCTTCTTGAAGTGGAAGACGAGCGGTTGAGCAACAAAGCACGAATTTCGTCCATCCTTGCGTCATTCTCTTGCTTGTGATCATCAAGCTTGTGGTCGAAGTAGTCCCTTGTACGTTGCTCAGAAAGTCGCAAGTTGGCGGCAAGGTTGTCGATGCGTTCACTCATAGCTTGTTGCTCTTGATGCAAAGCACGTTGTGCACCAAAGAGGCGACTCTTGGTGACGAAGGAGTTCATGTCGTCGTCTTGCTCCATGAAGAGTGGGTTGGTAGAAGTACTTGGCCTATCCATCATTCCAAGAAAAATGTGAGTGGTAGAAAGAGAAGAACGAGTACCAAATGTACCTTGAACGAAGTTGAAAGTGGATCGAGGATCACCCCAATGTAGGACAAGGAAATAGCACAATTGGTACTAGCTCTTGTCGGTTTCTCACACCTACACAAGTACAAGCTTTTGGTGGAGCTTGGTTAGGATGGTGGCACAAAATTTGATGCAATTGTAAGTGAGCTTCAATAATGTTGGAAAAGATTCGCAAGATGCAATGTAACAAGTAGACCAAGCATATAAGGTACACGGAAACACACACGCAAAAAGATAAGTGGGGTTATGCAACCAAGGGTCAGCCAAAATGTGGAATCCACAAAAATGCTCTTGTTGCACAACACTAGAGAGACGCTAGCACGATTGCACAATAGGCGAATACAAGAACTTGTGCACAGCCTACTTAGCAAAAATGCAACGACTTCTATCCCAAATATGCTCTATGCAAGGTGTTGCTATGATATGATCCAAGATGATCGAGTATGACAATCTTAATGTTGTAAGATGCTATGGTTCTTGCTTAAAAGCTCTTTGCTTATCTTTCCTCTTTGCTTAAAAGCTTGTTTGGCTCTTTGATGTTTGAGCTCTTTTCTCATGCAATGCTTTACGAACCAAGATAGCAAATGAGTATGTGATGACAACTTTATGACACAAGAGATGATACCAATATATGCAACAATGATGTATGTATGCTATCGGAAGTATGATCACTAATGTGCACAAGTCTCGTTGACGGCAATAATCAATGGCTAGTCTCGATGGGTAAGCAACGCAAAGGAGTAAGGCTGTGATGGCTATCAATGTAATGGCAAGAGTGATATGTCCAATACCAAGATGAGGTTACCGGTCTTGCTTCTGGTATGGTGTCAAAATGGTGCCACGAATACCAAGGTGTAGTCGAGGTGGTCGTTGTTGATGACGATGTAGGACGACGGTGATGATGTAGGACGCGTCCGTGGCGAAGATGAGCGGCGGTGATGTCGAAGTCGAACCGTACCTAGATAGCCGAAACACAAAAGGATACGGTACCGCAACTCAAATTCTCAAACCTTGAAGTAGAAAATGTGTCAGAGAGCGAAACGGTCCAAAAATGGTTGGGTTATGTGGAAGTGGTGGAGGTATGCGGAAGTATATACGGTATATGGTGGGCACCGGAAACAAAATTTGGTGAAAATGGACGAAAAACGGGCCGGTGGATGGAGATGTTGCTGCCAGGGGTCGGAAGTCCGGGTGGAAAGCCGGATGTCCGAGGGCCGGATGTCCGGGCTTGACAGGCCGGATGTCCGGCTCTGAATCCGGGGACGAACGGGATGAACACCGCGTGGAGAGGTCAAATTCGGGCGAAAATCGGAGGAATATGTGGATGGAAATTGGGGGAAAAGGGATGGGAAGATAGATCCACTCAAAACAAAGCAAATCCGCGGATCCAAACCAACAAAATCTCAACACACCAACAAATCACAAAAACAATTGGGGCTATTTTTGGTGGTGAATTTTCGAATTAGGACGAAACAAAACAAAACAAGGCTAGAAACACAACGGGGAGGCTCCGAAATCATGATCAATATGGCTTTGATACCAAGATGATGTAGGGTAGAACCCTAATCAGCTGATCTTTCACAAAAGGAGCGGATCCCATGAAGAACACGAGAAACACGAGGTGGAAATGAGGGGAAACACGAGAGAATCACTCAACCAACAAGAAATAGTCACACATATGCTAGATCCTCAAGTACATAAAGTAAGATACACGATCCACGATCAACTAGGGACGATACACGGTAACTAGTCTTCTCCGTGAGGAGGTCTTGAAGTTCTTCTCCAAAAGGAGGTCTTGAATCCAAAGGGATCTTCTCCGTAGAGGCCACGGTCTCTCTCATGGAGTAGATCCGATGTGGATGAGCAATGCTCTATCTCTAAAATGAGCTAAACCAATGCTAACCCTAGAAAGTTGTACGGGGTGGAGTATATATAGTATAGGGGGAGAAGGGATACACGGGCCTCGGCCCTTCACTGTGCGCAGATAGGGGAGGCCGGATGTCTGGGCTGGTCGGGCTAGATGTCCGGGCTGGGGGGCCGGATGTCCGGGCTGGAGTGGTGGCATTTGTTGCTCTCGGGTTCGGAGGGGCCGGATTTCCGGGCCGGTGGCCGGATGTCTGGGGGCTCGGGAGAGGCCAGATGTCCGAGCTGCCGGGGTCGGATGTCCGGGGCCTGTAGCTTCCGGCGGCTGTGCTGCTGTAGCGGATGACGCTCCAAGGGCCGGATGTCCGGGGCCTGGGAGATGCTCTTGGCTCATTCCGTTGGTTCTCCTCATCCCTGGACTTGGGGACTTGTACATCTTCATGCGCATCTTCGGGAGGGCCCTCTTGGTGCCTGATCATGCACAACACCTCGGACTTAGGTAGTAGCCATGTCTCATGCATAGAAAGTGGGAGTTCGGAGAGGAGTGAGTTCACCTTATCTTCGATAGCCTTGGCTCGGGCTCGTGTCATTGGTCCAAGTGGTGTCGTTGGAGGTGTAGGTGCGTCCATGGGGATGATCTTGGGATGCTCCGCATCAAATTCCTTCCCCTTAGAGGAGGACAAGATTTCTTATAGTGCGGGACATTTGTAACAGCCCTAGTAGGTTAGCTACGTCGACCACATGGTAATGATGCCAAGTCAACATCCTTACATCCTAACAAATATAGTTAAGAACTAATTCAACTCAGATTAATAATTCAAATAGTAAGTGAAATATGAAAATCTCCAAACTTGCTAGCAAAATAGTTCATAAATTTTGGAAATAATCCATATGAAATTATGGTAGAGGAGCAAAGCAACACTTGTTTGCTCATTTGGGAGCTAGTGCCAAAAATAGTACCAAAAGAGTAGCATTTAATCTTTTTCTTAATTAAAGAAAATTCAAATGAAATTGCCATGTAGCCAAACTTTTTGTGGCAGTACTAGATTTTGCCTAGTATTTATTATGGCCAATAGCACTTTTTGAAAAAAGTCATTTAGTGCAAGAATGAAATCGAAAACATAGGGAAATTAAACAAACAAAAAATAGAAGAGAAAAATGCCTACTAACCTACTGCTCAGCTAGGCCCTAAGCTACTACAGTGCGGCCTGGCCTAGGCCATCGGGCCTTTCTCCCACCTCCGGCCAGGGAGGAGGCAATGCCAACCTGTGGCCATTGGCCGGCCATCCACACGATCGATGACGCCGTGTCAAACATCTGAACCGCCTCCGAGAAGGATAAGACCCTCCCTGACGTAGTGGACAAACCCTAAAACGCCATATCCCCCTCCCTCGCCCCCTCTTCTCTGTTTATCTCGCGCCCGAGCATGTGGTGACCGCCACTTTGTCGATCTCGCAGCCACCGGCCTCCTCTCGTCGTG
Organism: Triticum urartu; assembly: GCF_056163025.1. Taxonomy (NCBI): domain Eukaryota; kingdom Viridiplantae; phylum Streptophyta; class Magnoliopsida; order Poales; family Poaceae; genus Triticum; species Triticum urartu. Next base: position 300,343,254 of record NC_141875.1, on the reverse strand, counting down.
CAAAGACGTCCAGGAGCTCCGCCATCGTTGACTCCTTCACCCTCGCCCAAGGGCATGAGCTAGGAGGCCCCGTACGCTCGGCAACACCGTCGTCTTTGCCCATGGCCTACACATTTCATTGTCGAGTTCTTCGCGTCCGTCCACCACAGCGCTCCCTAACCACGTCCACAAGCTCCGAAGTGAGCTCCTCTGCTGATTCCCCTCACTTTTCCCATCGATTCTTCATTACAGTGGTCACCTTGTTCTTGTCCATGGCTGCAGCCATGATGTACGCACGCACACTGCTCCTGTTGTCTTACCCAATGGCTGCATCGTGCTCCTTGCTGCTCCTGCCCACTGCTACTTGCTACAGCTGCTCTATGCTGCTCCGTGCTGCTTGCTACTGCCCTTTGTGTCTACCGCTGCTACATTGTTGTTTCCGCCGTTGCTGCCGGCTGCACTAGGCTGCGCGCCCCATGCTCGCTCGCCGCTGCTCGCTCGCACCCACGCAACTCCTCCACTAACTAGTCTATGACATGTGGGGCCCTATTGCTAACTAAATAATTAATCAAAAACATTGACACTGACATGTGGGTCCCCTACACCCTGTTGACTAATCAAACTTTGGCTGGTCAAATAGTCAACCAACCCTCCTGGCCCCACCTGTAATACACAATGACTAGAGTAGTACTAGGTAGCAAATGTATTTACTGTTTTTATCTCGAATTAATATATTCTAGAAATTCAATTAAACTTTGGAAAATCATATAAAATAAACCATAGCTTATATGAAAATAATTTAAACATGAAAAATGATCAGAAAAATATGACGAATAAAATATGCCATCCACTGATACATCTCCAACGTATCTATAATTTTTTATTGTTCCATGCTATTATAATATCTGTTTTGGATGTTTAATGGGCTTTATTATGCACTTTTATATTATTTTTGGGACTAACCTATTAACAGAAGGCCCAGTGCAAATTGTTGTTTTTTTTGCCTATTTCAGTGTTTCGCTGAAAAGGAATATCAAACGGAATCCAAACGGATTGAAAGCTTCGCGAGGATATTTTTTGGAAGAAACGCAATCCAGGAGACTTGGAGTGGAGGTCAAGGAAGCAACGAGGCAGCCATGAGGTAGGGCGGCGCGCCCAGGGGGTAGGCGCGCCCCCACCCTGGTGGGCCCCTCGTGGCTCCACCGACCAACTTCTTTCGCCTATATATACTCTTATACCCTGAAAATATCCAGGGGAGCCACGAAACCACTTTTCCACTGCCGCAACCTTCTGTACCCGTGATATCCCATCTGGGGACCTTTTCCGGTGATCTGCCGCAGGGGGATTCAATCACAGAGGGCTTCTACATCAATACCATCGCCTCTCCGATGATGTGTGAGTAGTTTACCATGGACCTTCGGGTCCATAGTTATTAGCTAGATGGCTTCTTCTCTCTCTTTGGATCTCAATACAAAGTACTCCTCGATGTTCTTGGAGATCTATTCGATGTAATACTTTTTGCGGTGTGTTTGCCGAGATCGGATGAATTGTGGGTCTATGATTAAGATTATCTATGAACAATATTAGATTCTTCTCTGAATTCTTATATGCATGGTTTGATATCTTTGCAAGTCACTTCGAATTATTAGTTTGGTTTGGCCTACTAGATTGATCTTTCTTGCAATGGGAGAAGTGCTTAGCTTTGGGTTCAATTTTGCGGTGTCCTTTCCAGTGACAGCAGGGGCAGCAAGGCACGTATTGTATTGTTGCCATCGAGGATAAAAAGATGGGGTTTATATCATATTGCTTGAGTTTATCCCTCTACATCATGTCATCTTGCCTAATGCGTTACTCTGTTCTTATGATCTTAATACCCTAGATGCATGTTGGATAGCGGTAGATGTGTGGAGTAATAGTAGTAGATGCAGAATCGTTTCGGTCTACTTGACACGGACGTGATGCCTATGTTCATGCTCATGACTAGATATCATCATAACTATGCGCTTTTCTATCAATTGCTCAGCAGTAATTTGTTCCCCTACCATAATATATGTTATCTTGAGAGAAGCCACTAATGAAACCTATGGCCCCCGGGTCTAGTTTACATCATATAAGTTTCCGATCTACAATTCTAGTTTACTATTTATTTTGCAACCTTTACTTTTAAATCTATACAACAAAAATACCAAAAATATTTAGCTTATTATCTTTATCTGATCTCACTTCCGTAAGTGACCGTGAAGGGATTGACAACCCCTTTATCACGTTGGTTGCGAGGTTCTTGTTTGTTTGTGCAGGTACTAGGTGACTTGCGTGTAGTCTCCAACTGGATTGATACCTTGGTTCTCAAAAACTGACGGAAATACTTATGCTACTTTGCTGCATCACCCTTTCCTCTTCAAGGGAAAACCAACGCATGATCAAGAGGTAGCAAGAAGGATTTCTGGCGCCGTTGCTGGGGAGATCTATGCCAAGTCAAGACATACCAAGTACCCATCACAAACTCTTATCCCTTGCATTACATTATTTGTCATTTGCCTCTCGTTTTCCTCTCCGCCATTTCACCTTTGTCGTTTTATTCACCTCTTTTCTATTCGCCCTTCTTCCATTCATCTCTTTTCACTTGCCTCTTGTTTGTCCATGTGTTAGATCATTTATTTTGTCCTCATGGCTAGTTCTTCTATCATTGTTAACACTCCCGATAATGAAGTTCTTAATTTTAAACAAAGGGAGGGAGAAAACTTAAAAGATGCTTTGTATAGAATTTGCAATGCTCAAAATAGATCTATTAAAAAGCAATCTACTTCCGTTCTTCTTCGCAACTTTTACGTAGGCATCACTCCTTGGTATAGATATGTTCTTGACACTATCACCGGAGGGAATTTCTTGGGCAGCCATACTTTTGATTCTTATAATGCTATGATAGATTTGTTAGGCCTTCCACCTCTTTTGGTCAATGGAACTATTTTAACTTTAGAACATGTGATGCAAAGGCTTGATATTATTGAAAATAAAATTGCCACTGTAGAGCTAATTGAAAATTTGGATAAAAAGATCCACAATGAAATTACCCAATATGGATCTAAGGTAGGAGTTACTCTGAAAAATCATAAGGAAAAGGAACCCACAGTTAATGAAAAGATAGATCAAGATTCCAGTCGAGTTGACAAACTCGAAGAGATTATTACCAACTTGGGGTCCACTTTTTCTGCCCTTAAAAACACCTCAAATCCTCCTCCTACCAAAGTTGCCAAATTTATCTGTGTTCCTAAAAATAAGGGTGAATCTTCTAGTAAGAAAAATGAAGATCTCAAATCAATAAGTGTTCACCCCAACTTTTTAGATATCGTTAAGGAACCTTTTGCTACAAGTGAATTTCTTGATTTCCTACCTAGGAGTTTGATCATTTACAAAAATAAAGAACCTCCCAAGGGCTATAAGTGTTCAATTGAAGAATTTCCTACCAAAGAGGACAATACCTAGATCTATTCTTGCTTTTATGCCTAGCTAGGGGCGTTAAACGATAGCGCTTGTTGGGAGGCAACCCAATTTTATTTTTGCTCCTTGCTTTTAGTTCCTGTTTAGTAATAAATAAATCATCTATCCTCTGTTATGATTGTGTTTTTTATGTTTTAATTAGTGCTTGTGCCAAGTAAATCCTTTAGTTCTTGGATGATTGTTATTTGATCTTGCTGAAAAAACAGAAAGGATAAGCTCACGAGAATAATTTTCATTTCTTACCACAGAGCGATAAAATACCGATTCCAACTACAGTAGATCATTATACAAATATTTTAGGATGCCCTAATTTCTCAGAATTTTTGGAGTTACAGAAATATTCGAAACCTACAGATTGCTACAGACTGTTCTGTTCTTGACAGATTCTGTTTTTCGTGTGTTGTTTGCTTATTTTGATGAATCTATGGCTAGTATCGGGGGGTATGAACCATAAATAAGTTGGAATAAAGTAGTTTTAACACCAAAATAAATAAATAATGAGTTTATTACAGTACCTTAAGGTGGTGATTTGTTTTCTTATACTAACGGAGCTCATGAGATTTTCTGTTGAGTTTTGTGTTGTGAAGTTTTCAAGTTTTTGGGTAAAGATTTGATGGATTTCGGAACAAGGAGTGGCAAGAGCCTAAGATTGGGGATTCCCAAGCTACCCCAAGGTAAAATTCAAGGACAACCAAAAGCCTAAGCTTGGGGATGCCCCAGAAGGCATCCCCTCTTTCGTCTTCATCTATCGGTAACTTTACTTGAGGCTATATTTTTATTCACCACATGATATGTGTTTTGCTTGGAGCGTCTTGTATGATTTGAGTCTTTGATTTTTAGTTTACCACAATCATCCTTGTTGTACACACCTTTTGTAGAGACAACATGAATCAGAATTTATTAGAATACTCTATGTGCTTCACTTATATCTTTTGAGCTTGATAATTTTGCTCTAGTGCTTCACTTATATCTTTTTAGAGCACGGCGGTGATTTTATTTATAGAAATTATTGATCTCCCATGCTTCACTTATATTATTTTGAGAGTCTTTTCGAACATCATGGTAATTTGCTTTGGTTATGAAATAAGTCCTAATATGATAGGCATCCAAGATGGGTATAATAAAAACTTCCATATAGAGTGCATTAAATGTTATGAGAAGCTTGATACTTGATAGTTGTTTTGAGATATAAAGATGGTAATATCAGAGTTGTGCTAGTTGGGTAATTGTAGAATTGAGAAATACTTGTGTTGAAGTTGGCAAGTCCCGTAGCATGCACATACGGTAAATGTTGTGTGACAAATTTGAAGCATGGGGTGTTCTTTGATTGCTTTCCTTATGAGTGGCGGTCGGGGACGAGCGATGGTCTTTTCCTACCAACCTATCCCCCTAGGAGCATGCGCGTATTGCTTGGTTTTGATGACTTGTAGATTTTTGCAATATGTATGTGAGTTCTTTATGACTAATGTTGATTCCATGGATTATACAAACTCTCACCCTTCCATCATTGCTAGCCTCTTCGGTAACATGCATTGCCCTTTCTCACCTCGAGAGTTGGTGCAAACTTCGCTGGTTAATCCAAACCCCATGATATGATACGCTCTATCACACATAAGCCTCCTTATATCTTCCTCAAAACAGCCACCATACCTACCTATTATGGCATTTCCATAGCCATTCCGAGATATATTGCCGTGCAACTTTCCACCGTTCCGTTTATTATGATGTAACACCCACAATGCGGCTATATCTCCCATGTGTCGGAGCACGACTTAGAGGCATAACCGCATAGTAGGCATGTCGCAAGAGGGGTAATCTTTACACACCCCATGTACTGAATAAGAAAGAGATAAAGAGTTGGCTTACAATCGCCACTTCACACAATACATAAATATAGCATTACATCATCCAGAATACAATCAAGGTCTGACTACGGAACCAAATAAAGAAAGACAACCCCTAATGCTAGATCCCCGATCGCCCCGACTGGGCTCCACTACTAATCAACTGGAAACGAAACAACACAACGAACACGATCTTCATCGAGCTCCTCCTTGAGCTCGGTTGCGTCACCTGCACTGGTATAATCGGCACCTGCAACTGTTTGGAAGTATCAGTGAGTCACGGGGACTCAACAATATCACACCCGCGAGATCAAGACTATTTAAGCTTATGGGTTGGAAAGGGATAGTGACATGATATGAAATGCACGACATGAGCAAAAGCAAAACAAAGACAAAACCCAACCAAAAGGAATCTCATATCGCCTCTCCGGAAAACGCAAGAGTCTGAGTACAAATATGGAAAGTTGTATCCGGGTCGTTACAACACTCCACCACTACGAGAGGATCTCGTCCCGAGATCTAGGATGGCACCGGAGGGGAAAAAGGAAGAGGAAGATAAGAGGTAAAACTAAGTTGCTTCTTTGACAAACGAGTGAAACCAAAGAACCTTGAGAGGTTGAACAACTTCGAGAAAAGAATACAATGGAAATGAACAAAGTTGTAAACACTCCATTAGAAAAGAGGAACAAGGAAGAAAAAATTTGGACAGCACTCCGGTTGAAAAGAGATGTGAGACTTGATAAGGCGAAAAGAACTTGAGCAGAGGGCACAACACTCCGGTTAAATGGATAAGCACGAAAAGAACACGATCCTCACAACTCGAGATTATGAGAGAAAAGAGCAACATCACAATGCCTCCGGAAGAAAAGAAAGAATGGAAAGGAGTGAACGGAGGGAAACAAGATCTTGAGAGAGCACGCTTACAACAAAAGCTAGAACGGAGTTGTTGGATTATCAACGACGAAAGGATAAGCTTGACGTGGGCTTATGGAAGACATCTCAAAATTATGAGGTAAAATTCTGCCACTAATGGAAAACAACAGCTTGGATTGATATGAACAAGGGGACGAGAAACTTATATCACCGGGGGGATAAATGAAGAACTTGGATCATTTATAAGCACCATAAATAGCAACAATCCTTAGGGAAAGCTTTAGATGAAATATAACCCAAGATAACTCCACGAAGAGAATGATGGATTGAGAAGAGCTCATGCTCGAATAAATTGATGGGTTTAAACTATCTCATACTTGACAACTTGCAAATCATGAAACACGAAGGGAAATTGTCAAGAATGACATAACACCACCTCAAAAAATAAGGTATAAAGAATTGCACTCCGGATTGCAAGATGAAGAATACTTGAGGTCCTTTGAAAAGAATCTTGATGAACACTTCGAGAAGGAATTAAGTCCTTGATGAACCAACATGTAGAGCCTCCAAGAAGAACTCCAGTAATAAAAGGATGATAAAAAGAAAGAGAAGTTGAAAACACAAGGTGAAAGCTTGTAGTGATTTAGATGGATCTTCGTGATGATGAGAGCTTGGAACTTCGGGAAAAGAAAGATGAACAATTGAAACCGAGAATTTTTTGATGAAGCTCCGGAATAAGGAGTTGAATATACTCGATGAAACAAGAATAAGAATTACATTATGCTGATCCTTCATCAATTAAATTGATGGCACACAATGGATTTGGCATACTACTTATTCTCGTAGAAAGAATTAAGATAGATATAGCGCGAACTTGAGAAGGTCTTCGACGAACCACCGGTAGGATTGGGGAGACCAAATGAATTGATATGATAACGAAGGAAGAGAGATCTTGAACGAACCACCGTAAGAATTGAAAATGAACGTAGCAAAGGCACAATTCACCGGGAAGAATTGGAAAACGAATGAAGATACTTGCTAGGATTTAGATACATGAGAACGAATAGATCGTGAGCTGATTAGAGAATACTTGACTGATGCACCGGTAAGATTTGGAGAACGAGAGCTGAAAGCTGGAATGAATAATTCTGAGATGATGGGCTCCGGATGATCAAACTGAAAAGACTCCTGAATTGCTCCGGATAGATGAAAAGAATTCTCACAATCGAACACAATTATGAGAGGATGGCATCAAGCTAGAACCATGAATCTTGAAGAGAATGGAGCAAAATTGAGAGAAAAATCTTCTTTAGTCTTCAAATACAGAGAATGACGATGAGAAAGACCACCATGAATTGTTGAGATATTCCGGGATGACGAATAGAAAGGTTGAGCCAACGATAAAAAGAATTTTTGAAAGATCTTGGAAAAAGCATTTGACTGATGATAACTCATTCTTACATCAAACTTGGAGAAGACTTTGAGAGTAACTCCGGGAAAATAGAAGAGTCGGGTAAGATCCTGGGAATAGACCTGTGGGTTAGGGCCCACTCAAAAGAAACACCGTAGAAATGATTTGAAGGGAGAATGTGTCGTTTGAATTAAATGGCTTGAAGCTTGAATGAATGTAGAGTGGAAACATGAATCTTCGAGATATCTTCAGCACTTCGGATATGAATAGAGAGAAATGAACGATTAAGAGGTGCACCGGCATGAGAAAGCATTTGAAACAAGGAAAAGATATGATCAACACCAAAAGCTTGAATTGAATCCACCGGAGAAGAAAACAGAACGAAGAATGGTGAACTTGTAGGGCATCTTCATGAGAACCACCAGGTAAGAACATCGATGGAAAAGAATGGAGAGACTCTCACAATTAAAAGGATACATGATTAAGAAATATGAATCCTTGAATAAAAAGGGTGGGAGGGCGGGAAAACAAAGGCAATTTGGGACGGATGAAGCAAACATCGTTGAGAAGAACTGATAATTGATCTCGCGAATGTAGAAGTGATCGGATCCACTTGAAGAGAAGCACAACGGTTGAAAAGGACTGACATGACAATCTCGATTATTAGGGAGGATTAGTATTCACACAGAAATATGAGAACACCGCTTAGGAAAGGTATGGAATCAACACTTGACATTCAAGCAACTCGAATACCACAACTCAAAACAAAACAAGGATTGGCTTGCAAAATAAGCCGGAAACATACATATGATAGATCCCATATCTTATCATGTGTCTATTGGAAAGATATCCTACGATATACATGAATTCCCACTTATAAACTCCCGAAACTTTCCGGTTATGCAATTAGGTGTTGGGGATACAGGGGAAGCATAATATCTCACCCAAAACTAGCAAATCCTACATCCAGCTGTATCCATCCTTCAACACATAACCAAGAAACCTTCGGAAATCATTTACCTCAACCTTCGAAAAGCATCCGTTATACGAGTTATGGCAATACTCCCAAACTCCCTTCCCGGTACTGGGTGGCGTCGAGGTTATCTCACCAACAACTGCATAAAGGAGATATTCGATGTCGGCGAACTCAGGTATTCCAGAACTCCAACGATAAAATTGTGACGACAACACCTCGGAGCTCAACTCCCCGGGACACTGCCACAACCCCTAAATGTCAGGAGGCACCAAGAACAATGTTCTCGTCACAAAACCATCGGAACGATTCCAAGATACCCGTGTGATGCTAAAAAAATTCGTGAAATTTCAGGAGAGAAGGGTCAAAACTCTATGTGAGGAGGCCTCACCAGAGCGACGAAGGGACTGAGGAGTAAAAAGAATCCTACTCTCCGACATATATAATCCTATAAGACTCAAAACATTTTTCTAGACTCAACAACGTCAGCGATTCGATCGAGCAGGGGGCTCCTAAGTCGGGGAAGGCTCTGATTACCAACTTGTAACACCCACGATGCGGCTATATCTCCCACGTGTCGGAGCACGACTTAGAGGCATAACCGCAGAGTAGGCATGTCGCAAGAGGGGTAATCTTTACACATCCCATGTACTGAATAAGAAAGAGATAAAGAGTTGGCTTACAATTGCCACTTCACAGAATACATAAATATATCATTACATCATCCATAATACAATCAAGGTCCGACTACGGAACCAAATAAAGAAAGACAACCCCTGAAGCTAGATCCCCGATCGCCCCGACTAGGCTCCACTACTGATCAACTTGAAACGAAACAACACAACGAACACGATCTTCATCGAGCTCCTCCTTGAGCTCGGTTGCGTCACCTGCACTGGTATCATCGGCACCTGCAACTGTTTGGAAGTATCTGTGAGTCCGAGGACTCAACAATCTCACACCCGCGAGATCAAGACTATTTAAGATTATGGGTAGGAAAGGGATAGTGAGGTGGAGCTTCATCAAGCACTAAGCATATATGGTGGCTAACATACGCAAATAAGAGCGAGAAGAGAAGCAAAGCACGGTCGTGAACTAGAAGTCCCGGTTAACGAACGATATCCCTTCTCCCAGGATATCCCTTCTCCCAAGCTCTCACGGTCAACGAAGGATATCCCTTCTCCCAGGAAGACCCGATCCATCTCGGAATCCCGGTTACAAGACATTTTGACATTGGTAAAACAAGACCAGCAAAGCCGCCTGATGTGCCGACAAATCCCGATAGGAGTCGCACGTATCTCGTTCTCAGGGCACACCGGATAGGTCAAGCTACGAGTAAAACCAACCCTTGAGTTGCCCCGAGGTGGCCCCGCAGGCTGCCCGTTTCGGACCAACACTCAGAGGAGCACTGGCCCGGGGGGGTTCAAAATAAAGATGACCCTTGAGTCTGTAGAACCCAAGGGAAAAAGGCTTAGGTGGCAAATGGTAAAACCAAGGTTGGGCCTTGCTGCAGGAGTTTTATTCAAAGCGAACTATCAAGGGGTTCCCATTATAACCCAGCCGCGTAAGGAAGGCAAAATCAAGGAACATAACACCAGTATGACGGAAACTAGGGCGACAAGAGTGGAACAAAACACCAGGCATAAGGCCGAGCCTTCCACCATTTACCAAGTATATAGATGCATTAAAGTAAACAAGATTTAATAATGATATCCCAACAATATCCATGTTCCAACATGGAACAAATTTCATCTCCACCTGCAACTAGCAACGCTATAAGAGGGGCTAAGCAAAGCGGTAACATAGCCAAACAACGGTTTGCTAGGAAAGGTGGGTTAGAGTCTTGACAGGGCAATATGGGAGGCATGATATAGCAAGTGGTAGGTTTCGCGGCATAGCAATAGAGCGAACAACTAGCAAGCAAAGATAGAAGTGATTTTGAGGGTATGGTCATCTTGCCTGCAAAGTTCTCCGAGTAGACGAAAGCTTGATCCTCGTAAGCGTACTCAACGGGTTCCTCGATCACGAACTCATCTCCCGGCTCTACCCAAGGCAAGAACATAAGCAAAGGAAACCATAATCAACCATGGTTCAATGCGCAAGCAACATGATGCAAAACATGGCATGACATGCGGGATGTGATATGCAATGCATAAGCGTGCTTCAGAAGGGAAAGAATGAACCAGGCATCAACTTGGCAAACCAAGTGTGCCGCTGGATCGATATAAAGATCACCAGAATCGCATGCACGGTTTGCAAATGGCAAGCAAAACAATAATGGCACAATTATGTGATTAACAGCACGATGCCATCTAGAATGCAACAAGAAACTAAGCTACTGCACTCCAACATAACAACAAGGCACATGGCAGTGATCTACTCAAGATGCTAGACAAAAGATGAACACTGAGATATGGCTAAATCACACAAGAACAGTTTCAACCAACATGGCAAAAGTGCAAAAGATATCAGCATCACAGAATTGTGAAGGCATGTTTAGAGCAAGATATCAACATGCTACAGGAATAGAACATAGCGAAACAAGGCATGGCATGAATCTACTCAAAGCATATAACAAACGTCCCTTACTGATCATAAGCCAAAAAGGATCAGAAGATATAATGGCACCCATGTGAACATAGCAAGTTTCGTTAACAGATTCATACTTAGCAGAAAAGTAGACATGGCATCACCAGAATTATGAAGGCATGTTTGCAAGCTCGATGCACTCAACACAAGGCATTGCATGACAAGATAAGCATACTACCAGCAAGAAGACATGATCAATAAGCTAACCATGGCAAGAACAAACTTATAGCATGCATGGATCAACTACAACAACCTTGGCAAAATTGATTAACACGTAAACAATCTGGCAGGAACATTTTATAGCAAAAGTAGAGCAAGATTGAGTCATGCTAGGGCACTCCATAGATGCAAACAGGGGCATGGATGGATAGAGAACAACCATATGTCAAAATCAACCTTACTGAACATACTCAAAACAAGCATGGATCTCTCTGTAGCAACATGAATACATGGCATAAAAATAACAGCAGAGCAATGACTTAGTGAAATTCTAAGTCCCTGAAATCAGTAATATCACGAGAGCTACTTTGCATGCTTGTGCTAGTCACCACATTGATCACAAAAATACATGGCATACACCCCTGTAAAGATGGCATGGCATAGATCAAAATACATGTAATCTGATAAGAATCAGCACCTAACATTTTATAGCACTCTTGCATCAGTCATTTGGACATCAAGATGGACTCAAACCAGCATGGCCCAATGGAACAAATTGAAGAGCACATCCTGATGAACATTTTGATATCTTATATGCATGAAACGGAGCTACGGACATGGTGATATGAGACAATGAATAGGGCACCATAATATGCAGACTTCGAGACTTAGAGGAAAAAACACACGGGCGATGGATAGTGAACAACGCACAGGGCGCGGGTTTAGGACTCCTCACTAAGGGACGAGCCCATCTGAGGAGGAGGGAGTTGGGACGGCTCTGGGCCTGCTGTGCGGGGAGGGGCCCACGCGGCGCTCGCGGTCGTCCTCCCGATCCCGCCTGGATCGACGAGGCAGGGGCGATGGCGGCGGACCCAGGCACTGCTCCGGCAAGCTCGGGGCGCGGGGCGGTCGGAGGCGACGCGGGGAGCCCGGATCTGGCGACGGGTGGCCGGATCCGGTCATCTCCGGTGATAGGCGACGGTAGGGAAGCGACGGCGCGGCGGGGAGCCTCGGCGGAGATGACGCACTCCGGCGAGCTCGGTCGAATCCGGGGCGGCGATGTGGTGGCGGGGCGCTCCGGCGACGTGGCCGGTGAAGTCTGGCGAGCGGGCGCGGTCGACGGTGCGCACAGGCAGCGGCAGGCGGATTCGGGCTCGCGCGGGCCCGTGATGGGCTCCACGGGCCAGCGACGCGGGGACAGCGGCGGAGGATAGGTGGCGCGACGCGATTGGGTGGAGCGGTGGTGCGGACATGTCCGGTGGTGGGAGGAGATGTGTCCGGCGGCGGAGAGGGGAAAAATGCTAGGGTTTGACCGCGAAATTTTGGAAGGGGCACATATTTATAGGTAGAGGGAGCTAGGAGAGTCCAAATGGGGTGTTGTTTTCGGCCACGCGGTTGTGATTGAACGGCCGGGAGGATGGAGGGGGCTTGGATGGGTTTTGGGCCACCTAGGAGGGGTGTTGGGCTGCAACACACATGAGGCCATTACGGTTCCCTAGTTAACCGTTTGAGTATCAAACGGACTCCAAATGGCATGAAACTTGACAGGTGGTCTATCGGTGGTGTACCAAGGCCGCTTGGAAAATTCCGGTCCATTCCGAGACAGTTTAACAGACGCTCACGAAAAGAGGCAAAAGGGGCGCCGGAGGACATAGGAGTGTCGGAATGCAAAACGGACAACGGGGAAAATGCTCGGATGCATGAGACGAACATGTATGAAAATGCGATGCACATGATGACATGATATGAAACCCAACCATAAAGTTACATATGACACGCTCCATCATTGTCATATTGCCTTGCATGATCATGTAGTTGACATCGTATTTGTGGCAAAGCCACCTTCATAATTCTTTCATACATGTCACTCTTGATTCTTTGTATATCTCGGTACCCCGCCGGAGGCATTCACATAGAGTCATATTTTGTTCTAAGTATCAAGTTCTAATTCTTGAGTTGTAAGTAAATAAAAGTGTTATGATTTTCATTATTAGAGCATTGTCCCATGTGAGGAATGTTCTTCAAAAAATGAGAGAAAAAGAGAGAAGGGGCAATGTTACTATCCTTTCTCCACACTTGTGCTTCAAAGTAGCACCATGATCTTCATGATAGAGAGTCTCTTATGTTGTCACTTTCATGTTCTAGTGGGAATTTTTCATTATAGAACTTGGCTTGCATATTCCAATAATGGGCTTCCTCAAAATGCCCTAGGTCTTCGTGAGCAAGCAAGTTGGATGCACACCCACTTAGTTTCTTTTGTTGAGCTTTCATATATTTATAGCTCCAGTGCATCTGTTGCATGGCAATCCCTACTCCTTGCATTGACATCAATTGATGGGCATCTCCATAGCCCAGTGATTAGCCGCGTCAAGGTGAGACTTTCTCGCTTTTTGTCTTCTCACACAACCTCCATCATCGTATTCTATTCCACCCATAGTGCTATCTCCATGGCTCGTGCTCATATATTGCGTGAAAGTTGAAAGAGTTTGAAAATACTAAAGTATGAAACAATTGCTTGGCTTGTCATCGGGTTGTGCATGATGGGAGCATTTTGTGTGACGAAAATGAAGCATGGCCAAACTATATGATTTTGTAGGTGTAAGCTTTCTTTGGCTATGTTATTTTGATAAGACATAATTGCTTGGTTAGCATGCTTGAAGTATTATTATTTTTATGTCAATATTAAACTTCTATCTAGAATATTTTGGATCTAAACATTCATGCTGCAATAAAGAGAAATAAATTGAAAATTATGTTAGGTAGCATTCCACATCAAAAATTCTGTTTTTATCATTTACCTTCTCGAGGACGAGCGGGAATTAAGCTTGGGGATGTTTTATACGTCTCCAGTGTATCTATAATTTTTCATTGTTCCATGCTATTATATTATCTGTTTTGGATGTTTAATGGGCTTTATTATGCACTTTTATATTATTTTTGGGACTAACCTATTAACCGAAGGCCCAGTGCAAATTGTTGTTTTCTGCCTATTTCAGTGTTTCGCAGAAAAGGAATATCAAACGGAATCCAAACGGAATGAAACCTTCGTGAGGATCTTTTTTGGAACAAACGCAATCCAGGAGACTTGGAGTGGAGGTCAAGGAAGCAACAAGGTGGCCACGAGTTAGGGCGGCGCCCCAGGGGGGCAGGCGTGCCCCCACCCTCGTGGCTCCACCAACCTACTTCTTTCGCCTATATATACTCTTATACCCTAAAAACATACAGGAGAGTCACGGAACCACATTTCCACTACCGCAACCTTCTATACCCGTGAGATCCCATCAGGGACCTTTTCCGGTGATCTGCCAGATGGGATTTGATCACGGAGGGCTTCTACATCAACACCATAGCCTCTCTGATGATGTTTGAGTAGTTTACCACAGACCTTCGGGTCCGTAGTTATTAGCTAGATGGCTTCTTCTCTCTCTTTGGATCTCAATACAAAGTTCTCCTCGATGTTCTTGGAGATCTATTCGATGTAATTCTTTTTGTGGTGTGTTTGCCGAGATCCGATGAATTGTGGGTTTATGATGAAGATTATCTATGAAGAATATTTGATTCTTCTCTGAATTCTTATATGCATGGTTTGATATCTTTGCAACTCTCTTCGAATTATCAGTTTGGTTTGGCCTACTAGACTGATCTTGCTTGCAGTGGGAGAACTGCTTAGCTTTGGGTTCAATCTTGCGGTGTCCTTTCCTAGTGACATCAGGGGCAGCAAGGCACGTATTGTATTGTTGCCATCGAGGATAAAAAGATGGGGTTTATATCATATTGCTTGAGTTTATCCCTCTACATCATGTCATCTTGCCTAATGCGTTACTCTGTTCTTATGAACTTAATACTCTAGATACATGCTGGATAGCGGTCGATGTGTGGAGTAATAGTAGTAGATGCAGAATCGTTTCGGTCTACTTCACACGGACGTGATGCCTATGTTCATGATCATGCCTAGATATCATCATAACTATGCGCTTTTCTATCAATTGCTTGGCGGTAATTTGTCACCCACCGTAATATATGCTATCTTGAGAGAAGCCACTAGTGAAACCTATGCCCCCGGGTCTAGTTTACATCATATAAGTTTCCGATCTACAATTCTACTTTACTATTTATTTTGCAATCTTTAATTTTCAATCTATACAACAAAAATACCAAAAATATTTATCTTATTATCTTTATCAGATCTCACTTTCGTAAGTGACCGTGAAGGGATTAACAACCCCTTTATCGCATTGGTTGCAAGGTTCTTGTTTGTTTATGCAGGTACTAGGCAACTTGCATGTAGTCTCCTACTAGATTGATACCTTGGTTCTCAAAATGGAGGGAAATACTTACGCTACTTTGCTGCATAACCCTCTTCTCTTCAAGGGAAAACCAACGCATGCTCAAGAGGTAGCATCCACATACATGCCACATGCCCCCAACACAGCGAACATGGAACCTTCCCCTCTGGATTGTTTGTTCGATAATTGCCTAAAGCCAGGAAATATTCCTGGATATTTTCTTGCTTTGTCTGTAACGTGTAGCACTCCATTAGGTCACCCCTAGCACAACATATTGTCAAGGAATGCAAAGTAATGCATTTGTTTGCCTTATATTTACCATTTTCCCCCTCTTCTCTTAGGTAGACCCCGTGACCACTATTGATGCCCATGTGATCGACTACATTGACGACGACCCATCCTTTTCGGCAAAGCTTCTAGGAAAGAAAAACCCCCTTGATCATTCCTCTATCGCCCATTCCTTCTCTCTCATGCTTGCATTAGATTTTGCTACTGTTGTTCCATAGCTCCTATTCTACTACATAGCCTCCTCCTTTTGTCACATTATATGTTATCCTATATGCTTAGTATAGGTTGATTAGTGATCCATCAGTGGCCCCTCACCTTGTCCCTTTTGTCCCGCTTTATCACTAGATAACTCGATCAACGTGATCAAAGTGCAGAGACCGACACATCACTGCACACCCCCCTTAGTCATATGACTCTGTGAAGCTACTATCAAGTGCCGAGGGTGATACCTCGTATGCACTCCTGATGATATCTTTGTAGTGTAGTTAATTGGTCATGGATTATGGAGCGTGATTCCTCCTTCGCCATTCCTGATAATGACTCTATCGTGCAGCTCTTCAAGTGTGAACCTACCGAGTGTGAATCTTCCAAGTTCACCTTGATGGTTACATCGAGTGGGAATCTGTGGCACCCTGGCTCAGAGCAACCGGTTTACCTTGCATTGCGAGCCCAGAGATCAAGTCTTCTGGCAACACACAACAACTTGGTACAGAAAACAACCACTTTATTCATGCTAGCGGAAACATAAGTCAATATTACATCAAATAGCGAGGCCAATCGGCACACATGATAACTACGCAGCAGCGAAATGACGATTGTCACGCCCTCGATTCAATCGTACACTAATCATACACGCAAATGTGTACGATCAAGATCACGGACTCACAGGAAGATATCACAACACAACTCTAGACACAAATTAAAATAATACAAGCTTTATATTACAAGCCAGGGGCCTCGAGGGCTCGAATAAACAAGATTCAGCGGAAGCAACATTATCTGAGTACAAACTGTTAAACAAGTTTGCCTTAAGAAGGCTAGCACAAAAGCAACAATGATCGAAAAGGCAAGGCCTCCTGCCTGGGAGCCTCCTAACTACTCATGGTCGTCAGCGGTCTCCACGTAGTAGTAGGCACCCTCGGGGTAGTAGTAGTCATCGGTGGCGTCGTCTGGATCCTAGGCTCCATCATCTGGTTACGACATCCTAGAAGTTAAAAAGCGGGGAAGAGGAAGCAAAGCAACCGTGAGTACTCATCCGAAGTACTCAGCAAGCAAGGATTTACACTACATATGCAACATTATCAAAGGAAGGTTGTATATGTGGACTGGGCTGCAGAAATGCCAGAATAAGAGGGGGAGAAGCTAGTCCTATCGAAGACTAGCATCTTCTGGAAACCACCATCTTGCAGCAAGAGGAGGGAGCAGAGTAGCATAAAGTAAAGTAGCAGTAGTGTTATCAACCTCGGCCAGAGATCCTTTCTCGACTCCCTGCGAGAAAGTAATCCCAGAGCCATACTATCCATTACTCATATCCATTTCTCTTCACAAGTATCCAATTCTAGTTGTATCAATCGGGATACAACTCCAAGTGTCCGTTACTGTAGGACAGGCTATCGATAGATGTTTTCTTCCCTGCAGGGGTGCACCAACTTACCCACCACGCTCGATTAACTCCGGCCGGTCACACATTCCTAGGTCATGCCCGGCCTCGGCCAAACAATACGCCGCATCCCGACCTAGGCTTAATAGAGAGGTCAAGCACGCCGGACTAAACCTATGCCCCCAGGGGTCATGGGCCATCACCCCGGGAACTCCTGCATGTTGCGTGGGCGGCCGGTAAGCAGACCTAGCTACCTCCATAAAAAAGGCAGGTGCTTACTGAGGGAGTCCTGGATTAGGGGGTCCTCAGACAGCCAGACTATATACTTTGGCCAGACTATTGGACTATGAAGATACAAGATTGAAGACTTTGTCCCGTGTCCGGATGGGACTCTCCTTTGCGTGGAAGGCAAGCTTGGCCGTTCGGATATGTAGATCTCCTCCCTTGTAACCGACTTTGTGTAACCCTAGGCCCTCCGGTGTCTATATAAACCGTAGGGTTTTAGTCCGTAGGACAAAAACAATCATACCATAGGCTAGCTTCTAGGGTTTAGGCTCTCCGATCTTGTGGTAGATCAACTCTTGTAACACTCATATCATCAAGATCAATCAAGCAGGAAGTAGGGTATTACCTCCATCAAGAGGGCCTGAACCTGGGTAAACATTGTGTCCCCCGCCTCCTGTTACCATCCGCCTTAGACGCACAGTTCAGGACCCCCTACCCGAGATCCGCCGGTTTTGACACCGACATTGGTGCTTTCATTGAGAGCTCCACTGTGTCGTCATCATAAGGCTTTATGTCTCCTTCGGTCATCGGCAACGATGCGATCCAGGGTGAGGTTTTCCTCCTCAGACAGTTCTTCCTATTCGGCGGCTTCGTACTGCGGGCCAACTCGCTCGGCTATCTGGAGCAGATCAAGAGCTACGCCCCTAGCCATCAGGTCACGTTTCGAAGCTTGAACTATACCGCCGACATCCGTGGAGACTTGATCTTCGACGGATTCGAACCTATGTCAGGTGCGCCGAACAGTCACGATGAGCATGATTTAGCTCTGCCATCGGACAGTGTTTGAGAGATCACACCTGTAGCTACTCTGGCCCTCAATCCGGAACATATCGCGTCGTCCGAGGATGGGTGGATGGACCCCGCCACGGAGGCCGCATACTCTGCGGCGATAGAGCCGACTACAGACTTCACCTCCTATGTGACCTGTGTTGCCGGACACTCGGATTCGTCCCCGGCCATAGACTCCGAACCGCTCGCGCCCATGCCCATCCAATCTGATTGGGCACCGATCATGGAGTTCACCTCCGCGGATATCTTTCAGCACTCGCCCCTAGGTGAGGTGCTAAACTCATTACGGTCTCTCTCCTTGTTAGGAGGCCCTTGGTCAAACTATGTCCGGCTCGAGTGGGAAGCGGACGGCAAAGAAATTCGTTCCCCACCCACCACCCACTTAGTAGCCACTGTCGACGACCTAACCGACATGCTCGACTTCGACTCCGAAGACATCGACGGTATGGACGACGATGCGGGAGACGAACAGGAACCACCGCCCATAGGGCGCTGGACTGCCACCTCATTGTATGATATATACATGATGGACACCCCCAAAGAAAGCGATGGCAATAAGGCAATGGAGGATAATCCCCCTGAGAGGCAATCCAAGAACCGGCATCATCGGCGCCGGTCTAAGCCCCGCCATAGCAAAAACAACGATACCGGCACAGGAGACAATAACACTGCAAATAGTGCCAAAGACGAAGACAATCCCCTCCATCCAGGCTTTGAGCAGGAGGATGGGCAAGCCAGCCCCAAGGAACAGGCAGCAGACGGAGAATCAGAGGATGACAATTACATGCCTCTCTCCAAAGACGAGGTGAGCCTCGGCGACGAAGAATTAATCGTGCCTAAGGATCCCGTCGAACAGGAGCGCTTCAAGCGCCGGCTTATTGCCACAGCAAAAAGCCTGAAGAAAAAGCAAGAATAGCTTCAAGCTGAGCAAGATCTGCTAGCAGATAGATGGGCTGAGGTCCTGGCAGCCGAGGAACACGAACTCGAGCGCCCAATCGAAAGTTTCCCAAAGCGCAGGTTGCTACCCCAACTTGAGGAGGAAGCATTAAAGCATGCGCTTCCAGCATATGATGCGGTAGACCGGCCACCTCGTGGCCAAGACAAGGTGGCATATAAGCCCGAAGTCCAGCCCGCACACCGACGCCAGTCAAACAAAAACAGCAAGGCCTGGGGTAACACACAGGACCTGCGAGACGTATTGGAAAACAAAGCAGGACACAAAAGATCGATCTTCGGATCACGAGGGCGCGCCCCAACACATGACGACGACCGTCATGCCGGATATACCAAAAGCAAATCTGGCTGGGCCGAACACAACAGACAAGACTCATACGAACTACGTAGTGACATAGCCTGGCACAGAGGCACCGCACATCCCCTATGCTTCACTGATGAAGTAATGGATCATGAATTCCCAGAAGGGTTTAAACCCGTGAACATTGAATCATACTATGGTACTACTGACCCCGCGGTATGGATAGAGGATTTCTTCCTCCACATTCACATGGCCCGCGGGGATGATCTGCACGCCATCAACTACCTCCCGTTAAAACTCAAAGGACCAGCTCGACATTGGCTAAATAGCTTGCCAGCAAACTCCATCAGAAGTTGGGAGAACATGGCAAACGCATTCCTATACAACTTCTAGGGCACTTATGTGCGACCATCGGATGCTGATGATTTAAGTCACATAACACAACAGCCCGGAGAGTCAGCCAGGAAATTTTGGACTCGGTTCCTAACCAAAAAGAACCAAAATTTGGACTGTCCGGATGCCGAAGCCCTAGCAGCCTTTAAACATAACATCCGTGACGAGTGGCTCGCCAGACATCTCGGCCAAGAGAAGCCAAAATCCATGGCAGCCCTCACAACACTCATGACCCGCTTCTGCGCGGGCGAGGATAGCTGGTTGGCCCGTAGCAACAACACAGCAAGCAACCCTGGCACATCGGAGGCCAGAGACAGCAACGGCAAGCCACGTCGCAACAGATACAAGCGCCGCAACAATGGCGACAACGCCGAAGACACGACAGTCAATGTCGGATTCAGTGGCTCTAAATCCGGTCAGCGGAAAAAGCCGTTCAAAAGAAACAATCCTGGCCCGTCCAGTTTAGACCGCATACTCGACCGCTCGTGTCAAATTCACGGCACCCCCGAGCCAACCACACCAACAGAGAATGTTGGGTGTTCAAACATGCTGGAAAGTTGAATGCCGAAAGAAAGGAAAAGGGGCTGCATAGCGACGACAAGGAGGAACCCCGGCCGCCGAACACAGGAGGACAGAAGAAATTTCCTCCCCAAGTGAAAATGGTGAACATGATATACGCAACCCATATCCCCAAGAGGGAACGGAAGCATGCACTCAGGGACGTCTACGCGATGGAGCCACTCGCCCCAAAGTTCAACCCATGGTCTTCTTGTCCAATCACTTTTGATCGCAGGGACCACCCACTAGTATCCGTCATGGCGGTTCTTCCACATTGGTCCTTGATCCTATCATTGACGGATTCCACCTCACTCGAGTCCTTATGGACGGTGGCAGCAGCCTGAACCTGCTTTATCAGGATACGGTGCGCAAAATGGGTATAGACCCCTTGAGGATCAAAGCCACAAAAACCACCTTCAAAGGTGTCATACCAGGTGTAGAGGCCTGCTGCACGGGCTCAATCACACTGGAAGTGGTCTTCGGATCTCCGGATAACTTCCGAAGCGAAGAGTTAATCTTCGATATCGTCCCCTTCCGCAGTGGTTATCACGCACTACTTGGACGAACCACATTCGCTAGATTCAATGCGGTACCGCATTATGCATACCTCAAGCTCAAAATGCCAGGACCTCGCAGGGTTATAACAGTTAACGGAAACACAGAACGCTCGCTCCGCACGGAGGAGCACACCGCAGCCCTTGCAGCAGAAATGTGAAGCAGCCTTTTGAGGGAAACCGCCAATTCGACAACAAGGTCCACAAAAACATTCAAGCGAGTCCGGAATAACCTGCAACAGAATCACCAGGCGCGTTTAGAGCTCGCCTAGAAATTCGGCCTCCGTCCTAGTCCCAGTCAAGCGACGAAATTTACGCCGCGCGTACATAACTACGCACTAAAGATACCATGGGTATAGGCGGAGGCACGGCTATGACGCGTCCCACAATGCGGTTCAACCGCCTCAGGACCAGTATATATTTCTCATTTTCTTCCTTTCAGGACCTATTCTCTGGAGGCCCTCTCCGATAGCTAGATCATCGGACCCATCACGGGAGCGAAGCACCAAGGGAGCAAGAAGCTTTGACGTACAAGGGAATACCCAGGTGCTCTCTCATACCGATCGTTATACCTGTTTTACATACTCGCACGCAGCTCGCCCTTGGATCGGACATGTTAGATAGTCCTATTTTTGCTTATTGTACTACCTATACACATATGCTTTGACGTAACCTAAAAATGACAACGCACAACGTCAGCTTATTATTACATTTCTTCATCTTCCTTTTTCCCCTTGTTTGTCTATTCACGAGAAGTTGCTCCCGTACATTCTGGTACGTTCAGTACGCCAGGGGCTTCACTGTACCCCATAACACGTCAAGAAAAGTCTGAACACTTTCGACAGTGCGGCACCCTAAACTTATAGCATTATATGCATCAGCTCCGAATCATGTCTTGGGTCAATAGTTGGGTTTGTCCGGCTCCCATGTTTTGGTGCCTTACGTACCGCTATATCGGCTAAGGTAGCACTGGGAGAACTACTGCGATTGTGTCCCGGTTCTTCCGGACGAGCACCTCAGTAGAGAAAGCCAAAAACTGACTGTCATGATGCGGCAAGAGCTGGTCAGTGTCGAGAGGTCCCAAATCCTAAAGATTTTTTCCGCTTCATGCGAGGAGTCGGCCTTGTCCGATTTAGGCGTTCATAGCGCCCCAAGATTCGGCCTTTAGAATACTAGGGGCTTCGCCAAAATTTAAAATTGTAGACTTCTATGGCTAAGTGAGAGTGATAAAGCCTTATAGTCCGATTGCCTGGTTCGTTGTGCTGAACACCTCCTTCGAAGGACCCAAAAATGGGATAAAGAGTGACCAGATTTATCCCGAACACCTCAGTACTAGCTACATGAGGGCAGAAGCCGACGACTGGCCAACTCTCAGATTTTATAAATGGCCGCACATAAGGTGATATTTTAAATCAACAAGCGTTATATAGCGCACACGAACTCGTTTTTCATATTACAGGATCACATGAGTACATTCATTCAAATATTACATCCTTAGAACATTCCTCCGCCACAAGGCGGGCACCCTTCAGGACGCTGTCATAATAATTTTCAGGGCGGCGATGCTCCTTGCCCTCCGGCGGCCCCTCCTTCACCAGCTTCTCGGCGTCCATCTTCGCCCAGTGCACTTTCGCGCGGGCAAAAGCCCTACGCGCACCCTAAATGCAGACGGACCGCTTTATGACTTCAAGTCATGGGCAGGCATTCACAAGCCGCCTCACCAGGCCGAAGTAGCTGCCAGGCAGGGGCTCGCCAGGCCACATCCGGACTATGAGGCCCTTCATGGCCTGTTCAGCCGCCTTGTGGAGTTCGACCAATTGCTTCAACTGGTCTCTCAAGGGCATCGGATGTTCGGTCCCAGTATAATGGGACCAGAACAACTTCTCTGTCGAGCTGCCTTCCTCGGCCCGGTAAAATTCCGCGGCATCGGACACACTGCGGGGAAGATCTGCGAACACGCCTGGAGAGCTCCGAACTCGGGTAAGTAAAAGGAAAGTTTCCTTCACATGCTTGCTTTGCATAATGAATTCCTTACCCGCCGCTATCTTCTGGACCGCCTGAAGCTCCTGGAGGGCCTTGTGGGCTTTGGCCTTAGCATTTTTTGCGTTCTCAAGGGCCTTCGCAAGCTCAGACCCTTGCGTCTTATAGTCACGCTCCAAGGACTCATATTTTTTGACGAAATCCTGGAGCTCTTGCTGCACCTCGCCGACTCGAGCCTCCCTCTTCTCGCGCTCGGTGCGCTCCTTGGCCGCTTTGTCTTCGGCCTCGGACAGCGCCTCCTTCAGGGATGACACTTCGGTCGTGGCCCCTAGCAAAATTCATGATGATCATGTGACTTAACAACCACATTATTTTTTATTCCTTATCAATATATGGACGGGTATTACTTACCTTTGTTCTCTTCGAGCTGCCTCTTGGTAAGGCCGAGCTCTTTTTCGGACCGCTCAAGGTCCCGCTTCAGTGCGGAGACCTCCGCAGTGCGAGCGGCAGCGGCTAGCAGCGAAGCTTGCTTATTCACATATGACACATTCTGATTAGACTCCTGTGATTATTATTTGATCCTCTGTTTGACCTTTCTTTGTGAACGCCAAATAGAGCATCAGGGGCTACTGTCTATGCTATAGCATTTTCTTATAAATTGATTACTTACCTCAAAGCCTGTTAAGAGGCTGGCACAGGCTTCAGTCAGTCCGCTTTTAGTGGACTGAACCTTCTCTACCACCGCACTCATGACAGTGCAGTGCTCTTCGTCAATGGAAGCGCCACGAAGCGCTTCCAGCAAGTTGTCTGGTGCCTCTGGATGGACAGAGGCCATCGGCATAGACGGCTCGCCCCCCTTTGTGAGGGGTTGCCCGATAGAGTCCGGAACCACGGGAGGTTCCGGCGCGGTATTCGGTCGGGGGCCGGACTTGCTGCCCCCGTCATTAGGGACCATGGGAGCCTTGCCTCCCATGCGCCCGGCGTCTGGGAGGTCGCCTTGGGTCACCCCCAGAACTAACTTCCCTTGGCTTCGTGCCCTTCGGGACAACACCTCGGCGTCATCCGTAGGGCGGGGGGAGGAGGCGGTCGGGAGCGAATCACTGTTCATCTCCGACGGGCCCAGAGACCCATCCGAAGAGGATATGTCGAGACGGTCCTTGGGAGGGCTGCATGATCATGTTCGGCATGGTAAGAAACAATAAAATGAAATATACTAGAACTGTTATGGTATCCGGATACTTACGACTTTGTCAGGGGCTTGTCCCTGGGCAACCACTCCTCGTCATTGAACGCGGCCATGGTGGAGCGGTCCGGAAGGAGGGCTCTTCCCTTCTTGGACCCTTCGGCCTCCCCGGATGGGGCGTCCTTCCTTTTCTTATCTCCCCCCCCCCCCCGGCTGGATGGGCAGAATTTTCCTCTTCCTCCTCCTCATCTTCGTGGGAGGAGGGCGTCTCGGTGTTATCGGACGAAGATTCCGATACAACCTTGCGCCGGAGACCTTTCCTGGTCCCCGCGGCCTTCTTCTTGGCCTTCTTCTCCGGCGCCTCATAGGGCGCCGGAACCAGCATCTCCGTCAGGAGAGTACTTGCTAGATCTTCGGGCAGTGGGGCCGGACAGTCGATCTGCTCCGCTGTCGCGACCCATTCCTTTCAAATAATGTGGAGACTCAGATCCCTCACATAATTATACTAGGGAAAGAAACACCTTATGAGATATAAGGAGCTTACCGGATTAGCAGGGCGCTTTGCGCTGAGTCTGCGGTCCTCGGTAAGGGGAGGAGGTACCTCAGCAGACTTGAACCGCACCCTCCAGATGTCCTGGTGCGTCGTGTAGAAGAGCTCTCGCAGCGTCTGGTGCTTTGCCGAGTCGAACTCCCACATATTGAATGCCCGTCTTTGACACGGAAGGATCCGGCGGAAGAGCATGACCTGGACCACGTTGACAAGCTTGATTTTCTTGCTTATCATGTTTTTAACACAGTTCTGGAGTCCGATCAGCTCCACCGATGAACCCCAAGATAAGACGTTCTCTTTCCAGGAGGTTAGCCGCATGGGGATGCCGGATCGGAATTCGGGGGCCACCACCCAGTTGGTGTCGCGTGGCTCGGTGATGTAGAACCACGCCGATTGCCACCCCTTCACGGTCTCCACATAGGAGCCTTCGAGCCAGGTGACATTGGGCATTTTGCCCACCATGGTGCCTCCGCACTCCGCTTGCTGGCCGACCACCATCTTCGGTTTGACATTGAAGGTCTTCAGCCACAGGCCGAAGTGGGGCTTGATGCGGAGGAAAGCCTCGCACACGACGATAAACAGCGAGATGTTGTGGATGAAATTGGGGGCCAGATCATGGAAGTCCATCCCGTAGTAGAACATAAGCCCGTGAAAAATGGGTGGAGGGGAAATCCTAGCCCGCAGACGAAATGGGTAAGGGATACAACCCTTTCGTAGGGCTCGGGGGTAGGAACGATCTGCCCCGCGCTTGGGAGCCGGTGCGCGATATCCGCGGCCAGGTATCCGGCTTCCCGGAGCTTCGTGATGTTCTCCTCCGTGACGGAGGAGGCCATCCACTTGCCTCCCGCTCCAGACATGTTCGGAGTGTTTTTGCGGAGAAGATGCGAACTTGGGCGCTGGAGCTCGAGTGTGCGAGAATGGATGGGCAGGGAAGAAGAAGGTGTGGGTAAAAAATAGGAGTCCTTATCCCTTTATAAGGGCGGTAGAAACTGCGTGCCTCCCCACTTGCCTGGTCAAACTCGTTTCTTCCCCAAGCGTAATGATTGATGGCGCGGTTGGGTTGCCCACACCCGTATTGATGAGAATCCCGTGATAAGGGGACACGATATCTGCTTCGACAAGACCTGCCAAGAAAACCGCCTCGCAATATGTGCAGTAGCTGGTTGAGAAAAATGGTTC
Organism: Triticum urartu; assembly: GCF_056163025.1. Lineage (NCBI taxonomy): Eukaryota > Viridiplantae > Streptophyta > Magnoliopsida > Poales > Poaceae > Triticum > Triticum urartu. The sequence goes on along the minus strand of NC_141875.1, from coordinate 300,317,028 downwards.
GAATAATAACCGGGGCCATGGCATGATGTCACGTTATGAAAAGTTGTCAGCAGATTAGATTTGTGGAAATATAATACTCTCTACGGTGGTATGTGGAATTTGTTTTGCAAAGCCAGACACTATCCTTGTGTTCAAAATCCTCTATGGAGTATTCGGAGGAGGAACCCGCCTTACAATGCCGAAGACAATCTGCGTGCCGGACTCGTCGTCATTGAAGCCTGGTTCAGGGGTTACTGAGGGAGTCCTGGATTAGGGGGTCATCGGACAGCCGGACTATATACTTTGGCCGGACTGTTCGACTATGAAGATACAATATTAAAGACTTCGTCCCGTGTCCGGATGGGACTCTCCTTTGCGTGGAAGGCAAGCTTGGCCGTTCGGATATGTAGATCTCCTCCCTTGTAACCGACTTTGTGTAACCCTAGCCCCTCCAGTATCTATATAAATCGGAGGGTTTTAGTCCGTAGGACAACAACAATCATACCATAGGTGTAACACCCCGAATATGACTTACCCAATATGTACTCCAACTCTTGCCGTTTCCGGCCTTAAGTTATTTTATTTTCTCAGGTTCAGGTTTTTGTCTCCGTGTGTTGTTATCGTTGTCATGCATCTCATATCATGTCATCATGTGCATTGCATTTGCATACGTGTTCATCTCATGCATTCGAGCACTTTCCCCGTTGTCCGTTTTGCATTCCGGCGCTTCGTTCTCCTCCGGTGGTCATTTCTACCTTTCTTTCGTGTGTGGGGATTAAACATTTCTGGATTGGACCGAGACTTGCCAAGCGGCCTTGGTTTACTACCGGTAGACCGCCTGTCAAGTTTCGTACCATTTGGACTTCGTTTGATGCTCCAACGGTTAACCGGGGGACCGAAAAGGCCTTGTGTGTGTTGCAGCCCAACACCCCTCCAATTTGGCCCAAAACCCACCAAAACCTTCTCCATCATCTAGAGCGTTCGATCACGATCGCGTGGCCGAAAACCGCACCTCATTTGGACACTCCTAACTCCCTCTATGCCTATATATACCTCCCCCATTCCAAATCTCAGACCCCCTCTCTCAAAACCCTAAAAATCCCAGATCTGCTAACCGGACATGTCCGTTTCCAGCCGGACAAAGCCGCCGCCGCCGCCCGCGCCAACCAGCGCCTGACACGTGGCACCGCCGGCCTCCTCCGCCGCCAGGCCCAGCGCCGGCCCTCTCCGCCACCCGAACCGACCCGCGCCTCCACCGCGCCTCCCTCCTCCTTCCTTGCCCGAGCCGGTGAGCTCCGGCCGCCGCACCACCGCCGCCGGCGAGCTCTGCCGAGTCCATCTGCCGCCCGTCGCCGCCCGCGGGTCAATGCCGACGACCTCGCCGGCGCGGCTCCGCGCGCCGCCCACGCCATCATCTCCGGCGTCGTCCGCACCCACCGGCGCCGCCCTCCGCCACCTCGCCGTCCGATCGGCCAACTCCTTCTCCGGCGAGCCCGCGCCGCCGACCTCGGTTCGCGCACCGGCTGCTACAGTGCCCCGGATCCAGATCTGGATCGGATCCGGTTGACCTCTTTTGCCCTAACCCTAATGTTTTATGCATTTTTCATCATGGTATAACTCTGCATCCGTAGCTCCGTTTTTGGCATATAGCATATCAAAATGTTCTTCTCAGAGAGCACATCATTTTATCTCATTGCATCATTTTCATTTGAGTTCATCTTGATGCCCGAAATGCTGTTAGAAGAGTGCTAGTTGAGATAATTGTCAGATATGCTGCTCCATTTAGATATTTGTCATTTTTGCCATGATTAATGTGTGCATGATATGCCCATGAGCTCTACATGTGTTTTGTTAAGGGTTTTGCCATCTTTGCAGAGGTGCAACCCATGTATTTTTGTGATGTGTGTGGTGACTAGCACAAGCTTGCAAAGTGAGGCACTTGGTAATGCTGATTTCAGGGACTTAGCATTTCCACTAAGTCCTTGACCTGTTTATCTCATATGGCCATATGTTCATGTTGTTTCCTAGTGATCCGTGCATCTTTTGAGGATGATCAGTAAGGATGTTTTGTTAATCTTGTAGTGCTCTATCAATCCATGTCTTTGTTTGCAATTATGGAGCACCCTAGCTTGAGTCAATCGAGCTCTACTTTTGCTACTTCGTGAATCCGGGCAGATTGTCTACTTGTTAGCGATTTTGCCGAGGATGTTGTAGTTGATCCGTGCATGATATATTATTGTTCTTGCCATGTCTAGCTTGCATTTTGCGTATTCTTGATGGGTGTATTCTTAGATTATCATGACTTGCTCTGTAGTGAGTGCATCGAGCTCGTAAACATGCCTACTTGATATCTGTTTTCAGCATGCTCCGGTTTTCACTAAGTCTGAGAACTGATGATGTTTTTGCCATGTTCACATTCTTGCAAATGTGTTTCCTGATCCCTTTTGGCTCAAGGTCACTAAAGGACTTTTGTTAAGCTTTTTGAGTAGCTCCATGCCATGTTTTACTTTGCCATGTTCAGGTCCTGTAGCATGTAGTTTTGTTGCTCCAAAGAGTGATATCTGATCTGAAATTCCAGACAAGTATTAATTTCACTAAGTCTGAAATCTGTTTACCAAATGCATTTTTGCCATGCTTTCTTGAACCTGTTAATGGATGAATTGGCCGTAGCTCAGTGCTAGTCTTTTGTTAAGCATCATGAATGCATCCCTGCCATGTATTTTGTTATCATGTTTGAGTGTTGTAGCATGTTCATCTTGTTGCATTTAGATGGCTACTTGCTGTAAATCGCAGATCGTGGTCATATTTGAATCGCTTGCCATTTCCAAACCGTAACTCCGATTCCGGCATTCTTTATATATTTTTCAAATGATTTCATCCCATCTTTCCATTGGCACACTTGGATTTCCATGTTGAGGCCAGGTTCATGCATTCCTTGCCAAATCTTGCATATGCATCACATATTGCATCCCGCATAGCATACCATCCTTGCATCATATTGTTTGAGCTTTGCACGTGGTTGATTGTGTCCTTGTTGCTTGTTTGTCTTGTTTGGGTAGAGCCGGGAGATGAGTTCGCTAACGAGGAGCCCGTTGAGTTTGCTTTCGAGGATCCAGTCAACTCTGACAACTTTGCAGGCAAGATGATCATACCCTCGAAATCACTACTATCTTTGCTTTGCCAGATGCTCGCTCTTTTGCTATGCTTATGCTACGATGCCTACCACTTTCTTATCATGCCTCCCAAATTGCCATGTCAAACCTCTAACCCACCATGTCCTAGCAAACTATTGATTGGCTATGTTACCGCTTTGCTCAGCCCCTCTTATAGCGTTGCTAGTTGCAGGTGAAGATTGGAGACTGTTCCTTATTGGAACATTATTTACTTGTTGGGATATCATTATATTTCCATGTTATCTTAATTCATCTATATACTTGGTAAAGGGTGGAAGGCTCGGCCTCTCGCCTAGTGTTTTTTTCCACTCTTGCCGCCCTAGTTTCCGTCATATCGGTGTTATGTTCCCGGATTTTGCGTTCCTTACGCGGTTGGGTTATAATGGGAACCCCTTGATAGTTCGCCTTGATTAAAGCTTTTCCAGCAATGCCCAACCTTGGTTTTACCATTTGCCACCTAGCCTCTTTTTCCCTTGGGTTTTCGGAGCCCGAGGGTCATCTTATTTAACCCCCCCCCCCCCCGGGCCAGTGCTCCTCTGAGTGTTGGTCCGACCGAGTAGACTGCGGGGCCACCTCGGGGCAACTTGAGGGTTGGTTTTACTCGTAGGATGTCTCATCTGAGTGTGCCCTGAGAACGAGATATGTGCAGCTCCTATCGGGATTTCTCGGCACATTCGGGCGGTGTTGCTGGTTTTGTTTTAACCTGTCGAAGTGTCTTGAAGAACCAAGGTACCGAGTCTGATCGGAACATCTCGGGAGGAGGTCTATTCCTTCGTTGACCGTGAGAGCGTGTCATGGGCTAAGTTGGGACTCCCCTGCAGGGATTTGAACTTTCGAAAGTCGTGCCCGCGGTTATGGGTAGATGGGAATTTGTTAATGTCCGGTTGTAGATAACTTGAACCTTAATTTAATTAAAATGAATCAACAATGTGAGTTACCGTGATGGTCTCTTCTCGGCAGAGTCTGGAAAGTGAACACGGTGTTGGAGTAATGCTTGCGCAGGTTGTTCTCTAGATTCTCGCTCGCGCTTTGCCTCCTCTTCTCGCTCTCTTTTGCGAACAGGTTAGCCACCATATATGCTAGTCGCTTGCCGCAGCTCCACATATTTTTACCTTGCCTTTCCTATTAAGCTTAAATAGTCTTGATCGTGAGGGTGCGAGATTGCTGAGTCCCTGTGGCTCACAGTTTACTTCCAAACCAGATGCAGGGCCTGATGATTCTGCCCCAAGTGACGCGCTTGAGCTCAAGTGGGAGTTCGACGAGGACTCTCAACGATACTACGTGTCTTTTCCTGATGATCAGTAGTGGTGCCCAGTTGGGGTGATCGGGACCGTGTCGCATGTTGGGTTGTCTTTTATTTTGGCGCCGTAGTCGGGCCATGAGTGTTTGAATGTTGTAATGCTATTTATGTACTTGATTGACGTGGCGAGTGTAAGCCAACTATGTTATCTTCCCTTTTATTATCTATATTACATGGGATGTTGTGAATATTGCCTAACTTGCGACATATGCCTTCAATGCGATTATGCCTCTAAGTCGTGCCTCGACACGTGGGAGCTATAGTCGCATCGAGGGTGTTACAATAGGCTAGCTTCTAGGGTTTAGCCTCTCCGATCTCATGGTAGATCAACTCTTGTAATACTCATATCATCAAGATCAATCAAGCAGGAAGTAGGGTATTACCTCCATCAAGAGGGCCCGAACCTAGGTAAACATTGTGTCCCCCGCCTCCTGTTACCATCCGCCTTAGACGCACAGTTCGGGACCCCGTACCCGAGATCCGCCGATTTTGACACCGACACTTACGCAGTCCAACCCGGCGCGCGCCTCTCAGTCGCTGACGTCTATTAAGTTTCTGCTGATGTATACGACGCAGAACGCCCATACTATGCCCACGTGATGGTTAGTGCTATCAGGCCAGAGGCCCCTCAGATCAAATATCCAAATCGTAGTGGATTAGGAACACGCGGTAACAAGCAGAGACTCACGAAAGATGTGACCCCGTCGCCCCATCCCGAGTACTTGCGGCAAGGGCTAAGAATGCACGGCCATGCCTCGTAAGTATCTCACGGGCACCCTCCAGGTCAACCCGACTCCACATCACTCGCTATTAAGCTCGCGCGGGTACCCTCAGGGCCGACCCATCTTTAGTAACAGGGTTTAGTGTAATGTCATAGTAACCATAGTAACTGTGTGTCTAACACCAAGGGGAAAACCCGAGGAATCACCCCCGGTGAATTACACTCGATGTAATCATCAAGGTGAATGTAAGAGGATCCACCCTCGAGGTTCCCACTTGAGGGTTGCACGACCAAGCCGTATCGGAAGTGGTTAAGGAGGAAATCACCCTCGATGACCACGACCAAATAGCTACACTACAGAGATCTCATGTAACGCCCTCGATGCGGCTATATCTACCACGTGTCGAAGCACGACTTAGAGGCATAACCGCATTGAAAGCAATGTTGCAAGTGAGGTAATCTTCACGCAACCCATGTAATACATAAGGGAAAGAGATACATAGTTGTCTTACAACCGCCACTTCACACAATACATGAATAAAACATTACATCATCCAAATACAATCAAGGTCCGACTACGGAACCAAAATAAAAGAAGAACCCCAAGTGCGACAAAGGTCCCGATCGACCCCAACTGGGCTCCACTACTGATCAACTAGAACGGAACAACACAAAGGACAAGATCTTCATCGAGCTCCTCCTGAGCTTGGTTGCGTCATCTGCACGGACTCATCGGCACCTGCAAGCTGGTTTTGGAAGTAACTATGAGCCACGGGGACTCAGCAATCTCGCACCCTCGCGATCAAGACTATTTAAGCTTACGGGTAAGGTAACAGGTATGAGGTGGAGCTGCAGCAAGCGACTAGCATATATGGTGGCTAGCATACGCAAATGCGAGCGAGAAGAGAAGGCAAAGCACGGTCGATAAAAGTATGATCAAGAAGTGATCCTAGAACAACCTACGTCAAGCATAACTCCAACACCGTTTTCACTTCCCGGACTCCGCCGGAAAGAGACCATCACGGTTACACACGCGGTTGATGCATGTTAATTAAGTTAAGGTTCAAGTTATCTACAACCGGACATTAACAAATTCCCATCTGCCCATAACCGCGGGCATGGCTTTCGAAAGTTCAAATCCCTGTAGGGGTGTCCCAACTTAGCCCATAACAAGCTCTCACGGTCAATGAAGGAATAGACCTCCTCCCGAGACATTCCGATCAGACTCGGTATCCCGGTTCTACAAGACATCCTCGACAATGGTAAAACAAGTCCAGCAAGACCACCCGCTGTGCCGACAAATCCCGATAGGAGCTGCACATATCTCGTTCTCAGGGCACACCGGATAAGCTAAGCGTACAGGAGCCGACGTAACCCACGTTGCCAAGGGATGGCTCTGCACGGTGCTCTGGGTTGGACCAACACTCAAAGGAGCACTGGCCCGGGGGTTTAAATAAAGATGACCCTTGAGTCTGTAGAACCCAAGGGAAAGAAAAGGCTAGGTGGCAAATGGTAAAACCAATGTTGGGCCTTGCTGGAGGAGTTTTATTCAAGGCGAACTGTCAAGGGGTTCCCATTATAACCCAACCGCGTAAGGAACACAAAATCCGGGAACATAACACCGATATGGCGGAAACTAGGGCGGCAAGAGTGGAACAAAACACCAGGCATAAGGCCGAGCTTTCCACCCTTTACCAAGTATATAGATGCATTAATTAAAATAAGAGATATTGTGATATCCCAACAAAATATCCATGTTCCAAACATGGAACAACCTCCAATCTTCACCTGCAACTAACAATGCTATAAGAGGGGTTGAGCAAAGCGGTAACATAGCCAAACAATGGTTTGCTAGGACAAGGTGGGTTAGAGGCTTGGTTCAACAATATGGGAGGCATGATAAGCAAGTGGTAGGTATCGCAGCATAGTCATAGCAAAAGAGCGAGCAACTAAGCAAGCAAAGATAGAAGTGATTTCGAGGGTATCGTCATCTTGCCTGAAATCCCGCAAGGAAGAAGAACGAGTCCATGAAGAAGAAAAACGGATGTAGTCAAACGGATCCTCACAAACGCAACGTTATCGGAACCAACCCGAAGAAGCAACACCGGAAAGAAAGCAAACAACATAGTAAACAACCACCACATAAGCATAGCATGATGCACAATAAAGTATGAAGCATGTCCGGTTTAATGAGGCATGGCATGGCAAAGTGCAACAAACAATACTACAAGTTAAGTGGAGCTCAATATGCAACGAGTTGCATATTGACGAAACACCACAACAAGTTATTTAGTTCGATCTTGTTTATGTACCCAACAATATTAAATGTTGTTAAACATGGTAAGAGGTGAAGCATAACAAAACTACACCTTCTAAACAATTTATGGGGCCGGACATAACAAATAACGAATCCGGTAAATCCCCATATGCATTTATCAATTTAATGCAAACAACGATTTTAAACATTCTTGATGTTGTTAACATGATGCGGATGACATGTGCAAGTTTTATGCAATATTTATGAATAAGTTGATAAGAGTATTATGAAGCATTTGTCACCATGGCGGAAACGAAAGGGGTGCCACGGCAACGAATCCGAAAATGATGCCACGGTAACATATCGGTTCCGGTAGCTCATTGAGATACCGGTGCAAAAGGTGGTGTGGCGGGAGCAGAATAACTAGAGATGGTGGGGTGATCCCGGTTACCGGGTGTCCCACGAGACGATGGTATGGCCACGGGTAACATGCAAGAAACACGTCGGGCACGGTGCAAACGCAAGCATTTCATACAACACGCAACATTCGTTCACGGGCGTCGTCTCGGGGTTATACCTTCGAAGCGTGTGTTGTCGGAACGGACCAAGTTCGTTGCGGTGTAGGGGAAGTAGACGTTCTCGGGACGTTCGCAGTGGAAGTAGGGGTACATGGCGACAGTAGAGGTACACGTTTGGCGTTTCGTAGTCGTTCGAGTCATCGGTAGAGAAACTTGGTGGTCCATGTAGTCGAACTTGGCGCATCCGAGGGGTACTTGGTGAAATCACATAGTCATACACGGTTCGTAGAGGGACTTGGCGTCCCTGAGTCGAGGGTAGTGGTTCCCTTGATGTTGTAGTCGTGCATGGTGATGAGCGTCGGGGTACTTGATGGTCTCAAACTCCAAAGTGGTACAAGGAGAGATGCACGGTCGTGGTCATCTTCGGACCCGGGACTCCATGACGGCGCCGTGGTGGTCTTGCAGCAACAGCAACAGCAAGGCGTCCGGGAGGAGATGGTCGCGGCAGAGGACGAAGTAGAGGAGCAGCAGTGCGAGGTTGGGCTTGCGGGAGGTGGAGCGATGGGAACAGCGGTGGACGAGGTAGAGACGCTCGATCCTCGGGCACGAGCGGGAGACGGTTAGCTGCGGACGAAGACGGCTGCTGGAAGTCGAGGTTGTCGGCAGACTTGGTCGCCAGAGGCGGGGACGCGAGAAGGAGGTTCGATGACGACCGATGCTGGGGCTCTAGTGAGCTCCGGCCAAAATGAAGGGAACACGCGGCGCGGGGCTCCTGCTGGGCGCGGAGGACGTCGGCTACGGGCGCAGGTGCTCGAGGAGCTCCTCTCCTCGGACGCTTGGGCGACGGGGATTTGGCGAGGAGGCGCGGTCGTGGCCTGGTGCCGTAGAGGGAGGCGCGCGGTGAGGCTGAGGGGGGATCGGGCGTGAGGCGGCAGCACTGCGGGATCGAACGAGAGGCTCTCGCTCCTCTCTGGCGGCGCGAGCGGGGGAAGGAGGGAGAGACAAGGGGATCGAGAGGAGGGGATCGGGGCTAGGGTTAGATAGGCGCTAGGGGAGGAGGCTGCCGGGCCCTAGGCCGAACTGGCAGCTACTGTTGCTGGGTCTTGGTGGGCTGAGGGGGAACAGGGGGTTCTGGGAGAGTTGCACTCTCTCTCTCTCTCTTATATTTTCTAAAACAAAAAAATAACAAAGAAGAAAAGAAGAAGGAAGGAGGTGTTGGGGAAGAAGTTGGACACGCGGATAATTTTCCCGGACTCACAAAAATGTGCTTATTCCAAGAAAATAGAAAAAACCATGATTGAAAGATTTAAATTCAAACTCATTTGATTTAAATTCAAATGATTTGAATAGGAAGTGAGGGTTGGGAAGGTCCAAAAATGTTCGGATTTTTGGTGGAGCTCCGGAATATGATGAAAGAATATATGTCAAGGTTGGAAACCAAGAATTAAGATAACAAAGGCATTGGGATAATATGCAAGTGTGTTATGGTGATTTCCAAATTAAAGAAATATTTAATATAGCTCCCTAATATTGGGACGACATGTTATAAAGAGAAGTCACCCTTCCCTCGATTTAAATAGATCAACCATCTATGCAATTTGTTAGTTGAGTTGAGATGCAAAGGTTAATGACATGATGGCATGATGACATGATGCAATGCAAAAGTAAAAGAGCACCAAAGAAACACACGGCGAAACTCGGAATAGCTGGAAGTCTTCTGGAGCGTCGGTCTCGGGGCGTTACAACACTCCACCACTACGAGAGGATCTCGTCCCGAGATCTAGAATGGCACCGGAGGGGCAACGGAAGAGAAACGAGAAGAGGTAAAATTAAGTTGCTTCTTTGACAAACGAGTGAAACCAAGGAACCTTGAAAAGGTTAAGCCATATCGAGAAAAGAATACAACTGAGATAAATGAAGTATAAAACACTCCGTTAGAAAAGAGAAACAAGGAAGAACGAATTCTGACAGCACTCCGGTTGAAAAGAGATGAAAGACTAGATAGGAAGAAAAAAGCTTGAGCAGAGGACACGACACTCCAGTTAACTGGATAGGCACGAAAAGGACACTATCCAAGATGATGAGAGAAAAGAGAAAACATAACCATGACTCCGGAACAAAAAAATAGAATGGAATGGAATGAGCGAAGGGAAAACAGGATCTTGAGGGAGCGCGCTTACAACAAATGCTAGAACAGAGTTGTTGGAAAACCAACAACGAAAAGAACAGGCTTGTTGAGGGCTTATGGAAAACATCTCAAGAACTTGAGGTGAAAACCTGCCACAAACGAAAACAATTGCTTGTTTGAGATCGACGGAGAGATGAAAGCATCTTTCATCGTGAGAATAGGAGGAAAACTTGGATTATTGATAAGCACCCCAATAGCAGCACTCCCAATGGAAGGCTTTAGGTGAATTTTACCAAGATAACACCATAAGAAATTGATGGATTTAAAATACCTCATTCTTAACAACATGTGAAACATGAAGCATGAACCCAAATTATCAAGAATGACGTAATACCACCTCTAATGATACGGAAGAAAAGAATTGCACTCCAGATTGCAAAATGAAGAATGCTTGAGCTCCTCTGAAAAGAATCTTGATGAACGCTTCAAGAAGTGATAAAAACCTTGATGAACCATCATGTTAAACCTCCATTAGGAACTCCGGTAGCAAAAGAATGATCAAACGAAATGAATGATGAAAAGAATAAGGTTGAAGCCTTGCAATGATTTAAATGAATCTCCGTGGAGATGTAATTGAAAAAAGGTTGGAACTCCGGGAAAAAGAGAAGATGAAACAATTGAAATCAGGAATTTGACGAGCCTCCGGAATAGGGAATTAATCACTTGGGTGTATCAAGAATAAGAATTATGTTATGCTCATCCTTCACCAATTAAATTGATGACAATCAATGGCTTTGGCATACTACTTATTCTCGTAGAAAGAATTAAGATAGATATAGAGTCAACTTGGAAAGGTCTTCTGTGAACCACGGGTAGGATTGACAACGAATAAATTGATAAGGAAGAGAAATCTGGAAGAACCACCGTAAGAAATGAAAATGAACGAAGAAAAGATAAAGGAACACCAGGAAGAATTATGAAATGAACGAAGATATTTGCGAGAATTTATATATGAGAGAACGAAGAGATCATGCACTGATTAGAGGATATTTGATCGATGCACCGGTAAAATTAGGAGGATGAGAGCTGAAAGCTAGAATGAATAATCCCGGAATGATGGCCTTCGGAGAATCAAACTGAAAAGGCTCTTGAACTGCTCCGGATAGGTGAAAAGAATTTTCACAATCCGAAAACAACTATGAGAGGATGGCAACAAGCTAGAATGACGAATCTTTGAGAGAACGGATAAGATATGGAGGAAAAACTCTTTTTCAGTCTTCAAATGATGAGAATGGCAACGAGAAGACCAATAATTATTGAGGCATACCTGAATGAAGAATGGAAAAGTTGAGCCAACGATGAAAAGAATTTGAAAGATCTTGGAGAAATACATTTGACTGATGATAATTCATTCTTATGTAAAACTTTGACAAGAAATTTGAGGATATCTCCGGGAAATAAGAAGAGTCAGGTAAGATCCTAGGAATAGACCTGTGGGTTAGGGCCCACTCAAAAGATACACCGTAGAACGATTCAAAAGAGAGAAAGCACCGGTTGAATTAAAAGACTTGAATGAGAGAACCTCCTCAAAAGATCTTGAATGAATGCAGAGTGGAAACACGAATCTTTGAGATATCTTGAGCACTCCGGAACAATTAAATAGCGAGAAGTCAAAGAATATGAGGAGCACCGGTAAGAGAAGGTACTTGAAACGAAGAAAAAGAATATGATCAACACCAAAAGTTTGAATTGAATCCACCGGAGAAGAAAATGAGTGAAGAGTGACAAACTTGAAGCTTCGATAGCATCTTCTTGCGAATCACTGGATAAGAATATTGACGGAGAAGGAATGGAGAAGCTTCCCATCAATAAAATGGATACTTGATTAAGAAATATGAGTCCTTGAAGAAACAAGGGTGGGAGGGTGGGAAAAAAACAAAGGCAACTTGGAGACGGACGAAACAAACACCGTTGAGAAAGCTAAGATTGAAACTTGCGGATGTTGAAATGATCGGATCCACTTGAAGAGAAAACACGCCGGTTGGAAAAAGAATTGACATGACCATCTCGATGATCGAGAAGGATTGCATTCACATAGAAGTATGAGAACACCGTTTAGGAAAGTATGGAATCAACATATGACTTCGAAGCAACTCGAATACCACAACTCAAAACAAAACAAAGGATTGGCTTGCAAAATAAGCCGGAACAAACATATGATAGAGATTTCGTCCGAAGTTTTCGTGGTGGGGCCTACACGGGCTCGATCGTACAGCACCATCATGTACAAGGCAGTGCACATGACATACGAAGTGTCCTCGAGTCGGCATAGCCAAGGACTCTTGAAGACACAACGAGACCACTGTAAAACCGACCGTGGATAGGCGGACCACTAGACGTCGAACCCCAATTTCATAGCATACACCTGTTGGAAAGATATCCTAAGAGCTACTTGAATTCCCACCTATGAAACTCCCGAATCTTTCCGGTTATGCAATCAGGTGTTGGGGATACGGGGGAAGCATAATATCTCACCCAAAACTAGCAAATCCTACATCCAGCTGTATCCATCCTTCAACACATAACCAAGAAACCTTCGGAAATCATCTACCTCAACCTTCGAAAAGCATCCGTTATACAAGTTATGGCAATACTCCCGAACTCCCGCCCCAGTACTGGGTGGCGTCGAGGTTATCTCACCAACGAACTGCATAAAAGAGATTTGCGATGTCGGCGAAACTAAACTCAGGTATTCCAGAACTGCAACGATAAAATTATGACGACAACACCTCAGAGCTCAACTCCCCGGGACACTTCCACAAAAACCCCTGAAAGGAGGCACCAAGACAATGTTCTCGTCACAAAACCATCAGAACGATTCCAAGATACCCGCGTGATCCTAAATTTTTTTTAGTGAAATTTGAGAAGAGAAGAGTCAAAACTCTACGTCGGGATGCCTTACCAGAGCGATGAGGAGACTGGAGAGTAAAAAGAATTCCTAAACTCTCCGATATATAAATCCTAAATGACTCAAAACATATTTCTAGACACAACTCGACCGCTAAAAACGATCAAGCAGTGGGGCTCCTAAGGTCGGGGAAGGATCTGATTACCAACTTGTAATGCCCTCGACACGGCTATATCTCCCACGTGTCGAAGCACGACTTAGAGGCATAACCGCATTGAAAGCAATGTTGCAAGTGAGGTAATCTTCACGCAACCCATGTAATACATAAGGGAAAGAGATACATAGTTGGCTTACAATCGCCACTTCACACAATACATGAATAAAACATTACATCATCCAAATACAATCAAGGTCCAACTACGGAACCAAAATAAAAGAAGAACCCCAAGTGCGAAAAAGGTCCCGATCGACCCCAACTGGGCTCCACTACTGATCAACTAGAACGGAACAACACAAAGGACAAGATCTTCATCGAGCTCCTCCTGAGCTTGGTTGCGTCATCTGCACGGACTCATCGGCACCTGCAAGCTGGTTTTGGAAGTAACTGTGAGCCACGGGGACTCAGCAATCTCGCACCCTCGCGATCAAGACTATTTAAGCTTACGGGTAAGGTAACAGGTATGAGGTGGAGCTGCAGCAAGCGACTAGCATATATGGTGGCTAGCATACGCAAATGCGAGCGAGAAGAGAAGGCAAAGCACGGTCGATAAAAGTATGATCAAGAAGTGATCCTAGAACAACCTACGTCAAGCATAACTCCAACACCGTGTTCACTTCCCGGACTCCGCTGGAAAGAGACCATCACGGTTACACACGCGGTTGATGCATGTTAATTAAGTTAAGGTTCAAGTTATCTACAACCGGACATTAACAAATTCCCATCTGCCCATAACCGCGGGCACGGCTTTCGAAAGTTCAAATCCCTGTAGGGGTGTCCCAACTTAGCCCATAACAAGCTCTCACGGTCAACGAAGGAATAGACCTCCTCCCGAGACATTCCGATCAGACTCGGTATCCCGGTTCTACAAGACATCCTCGACAATGGTAAAACAAGTCCAGCAAGACCACTCGCTGTGCCGACAAATCCCGATAGGAGCTGCACATATCTCGTTCTCAGGGCACACCGGATAAGCTAAGCGTACAGGAGCCGACGTAACCCACGTTGCCAAGGGATGGCTCTGCACGGTGCTCTGGGTTGGACCAACACTCAAAGGAGCACTGGCCCGGGGGTTTAAATAAAGATGACCCTTGAGTCTGCAGAACCCAAGGGAAAGAAAAGGCTAGGTGGAAAATGGTAAAACCAATGTTGGGCCTTGCTGGAGGAGTTTTATTCAAGGCGAACTGTCAAGGGGTTCCCATTATAACCCAACCGCGTAAGGAACACAAAATCCGGGAACATAACACCGATATGACGGAAACTAGGGCGGCAAGAGTGGAACAAAACACCAGGCATAAGGCCGAGCCTTCCACCCTTTACCAAGTATATAGATGCATTAATTAAAATAAGAGATATTGTGATATCCCAACAAAATATCCATGTTCCAAACATGGAACAACCTCCAATCTTCACCTGCAACTAACAATGCTATAAGAGCGGTTGAGCAAAGCGGTAACATAGCCAAACAACGGTTTGCTAGGACAAGGTGGGTTAGAGGCTTGGTTCAACAATATGGGAGGCATGATAAGCAAGTGGTAGGTATCGCAGCATAGTCATAGCAAAAGAGCGAGCAACTAAGCAAGCAAAGATAGAAGTGATTTCGAGGGTATCGTCATCTTGCCTGAAATCCCGCAAGGAAGAAGAACGAGTCCATGAAGAAGACAAACGGATGTAGTCAAACAGATCCTCACAAACGCAACGTTATCGGAACCAACCCGAAGAAGCAACACCGGAAAGAAAGCAAACAACATAGTAAACAACCACCACATAAGCATAGCATGATGCACAATAAAGTATGAAGCATGTCCGGTTTAATGAGGCATGGCATGGCAAAGTGCAACAAACAATACTACAAGTTAAGTGGAGCTCAATATGCAACGAGTTGCATATTGACGAAACACCACAACAAGTTATTTAGTTCGATCTTGTTTATGTACCCAACAATATTAAATGTTGTTAAACATGGTAAGAGGTGAAGCATAACAAAACTACACCTTCTAAACAATTTAAATGGGGCCGGACATAACAAATAACGAATCCGGTAAATCCCCATATGCATTTATCAATTTAATGCAAACAACGATTTTAAACATTCTTGGTGTTGTTAACATGATGCGGATGACATGTGCAAGTTTTATGCAATATTTATGAATAAGTTGATAAGAGTATTATGAAGCATTTGTCACCATGGCGGAAACGAAAGGGGTGCCACGGCAACGAATCCGAAATTGATGCCACGGTAACATATCGGTTCCGGTAGCTCACGGAGATACCGGTGCAAAAGGTGGTGTGGCGGGAGCAGAATAACTAGAGATGGTGGGGTGATCCCGGTTACCGGGTGTCCCACGAGACGACGGTATGGCCATGGGTAACATGGAAGAAACACGTCGGGCACGGTGCAAACGCGAGCATTTCATACAACACGCAACATTCGTTCACGGGCGTCGTCTCGGGGTTATACCTTCGAAGCGTGTGTTGTCGGAACGAACCAAGTTCGATGCGGTGTAGGGGAAGTAGACGTTCTCGGGACGTTCGTAGTGGAAGTAGGAGTACATGGTGACAGTAGAGGTACACGTTTGGCGTTTCATAGTCGTTCGAGTCATCGGTAGAGAAACTTGGTTGTCCATGTAGTCGAACTTGGCGCATCCGAGGGGTACTTGGTGAAATCACGTAGTCATACACGGTTCGTAGAGGTACTTGGCGTCCCTGAGTCGAGGGTAGTGGTTCCCTTGATGTTGTAGTCGTGCATGGTGATGAGCGTCGGGGTACTTGATGGTCTCGAACTCCAAAGAGGTACAAGGAGAGATGCACGGTCGTGGTCATCTTCGTACCTGGGACTCCATGACGGTGCCGTGGTGGTCTTGCAGCAACAGCAGCAGCAAGGCGTCCGGGAGGAGATGGTCGCGGCAGAGGACGAAGTAGAGGACCAGCAGTGCGAGGTCGGGCTTGCGGGAGGTGGAGCGACGGGAACAGCGGTGGACGAGGTGGAGACGCTCGATCCTCGGGCACGAGCGGAAGACGGTTAGCTGCGGACGAAGACGGCTGCTGGAAGTCGAGGTTGTCGGCAGACTTGGTCGCCAGAGGCGGGGACGCGGGAAGGAGGTTCGATGACGACCGATGCTGGGGCTCCGGCGAGCTCCGGCCAAAATGAAGGGAACACGCGGCGCGGGGCTCCTGCTGGGCACGGAGGACGTCGGCTCCGGGCGCAGGTGCTCGAGGAGCTCCTCTCCTCGGGCGCTTGGGCGATGGTGATTTGGCGAGGAGGCGCGGTCGCGGCCTAGTGCCGTAGAGGGAGGCGCGCGGTGAGGCTGAGGGGGGATCGGGCGTGAGGTGGCAGCGCTGCGGGATCGAACGAGAGGCTCTCGCTCCTCTCTGGCGGCGCGAGCGGGGGAAGGAGGGAGAGACCAGGGGATCGAGAGGAGGGGATCGGGGCTAGGGTTAGATAGGCGCTAGGGGAGGAGGCTGCCAGGCCCTGGGCCGAACTGGCAGCTACTGTTGCTGGGTCTTGGTGGGCTGAGGGGGAACAGGGGGGTCTGAGAGAGCTCTCTCTCTCTTATATTTTCTAAAACAGAAAAATAACAAAGAAGAAAAGAAGAAGGAAGGAGGTGTTGGGGAAGAAGTTGGACACGCGGATAATTTTCCCGGACTCACAAAAATGTGCTTATTCCAAGAAAATAGAAAAAAACATGATTGAAAGATTTAAATTCAAACTCATTTGATTTAAATTCAAATGATTTGAATAGGAAGTGAGGGTTGGGAAGGTCCAAAAATGTTCGGATTTTTGGTGGAGCTCCGGAATATGATGAAAGAATATATGTCAAGGTTGGAAACCAAGAATTAAGATAACAAAGGCATTGGGATAATATGCAAGTGTGTTATGGTGATTTCCAAATTAAAGAAATATTTAATATAGCTCCCTAATATTGGGACAACATGTTATAAAGAGAAGTCACCCTTCCCTCGATTTAAATAGATCAACCATCTATGCAATTTGTTAGTTGAGTTGAGATGCAAAGGTTAATGACATGATGGCATGATGACATGATGCAATGCAAAAGTAAAAGAGCAAGCACCAAAGAAACACACGGCGAAACTCGGAATAGCTGGAAGTCTTCTGGAGCGTCGGTCTCGGGGCGTTACATCTCATCAAGAGTGATGTAAGAGGTTCCACCCTCGGCACTCTTTGGTAACTCTGCAGAGTCGAGCAACAAAAGGGGAAAGTGATGTGCGGTGTCGGGCCTGGTCTTCGATGATGAAGTAGGGGCAACAAGGACAAGGTGGGGGTCACTAGTGGTTCACTAACCAACCTATACTAAGCAGTTTAGGATAAGCAGGTAGGTAACAATAAGCAAGTTACAAAAGCAGGCTATGCATCAGAATAGGAGCAAACAGTTACATCAGCAAAATCTAATGCAAGCATGAGAGAAAGGAAATGGGCGATATCGGGATGATCAAAGGGGGGGGGCTTGCCTGGAAGCTCCGCTGAAAGGGAAGAAGGGTCGTCGTCGACGTAGCCGATCACAGGGACATCAGCAGTGGTCTCGGGGTCTACCGGAGAGAAGAGGAGGAAGAAACAGTAAATATAAAGCAAACAAAGGTACCAGAAAGCATGACATGACGAAAAGCAGAACTAGGGTCAACCTAATGTAGTACTGCACGATATAGGTGAAGGGAAAATTCAACCGGGAACGTTTTCCCGGTTCCGGACTTGTGTCAAACAGATGACCATAGGGGGAAAGTTCCTTGTTCAGATAGTTAGCAGCATCTGACAGGTTAACGGACCGCGTATTCGGATCTGTCTCATTTTTCTGAGCAACTTTCATGCAGAAAACATGTTCATCTAACTTACGGTTAATTTTCTATGATTTTTCAAAGATTTAACAAAATTCTGAAATTAATTCATAAATATTAAAACGAATTAAGAACAGTGTACTACTTTTTATACACAGCAATGGCCAGCCACAGTCAATGACATGCGGGGCCTGGGTCAAAGTCAACACAATCAAATTGACATGTCAACATGGTCTATGGGACCCTGCTGTCATAGTCACATTGGCAACTTAAAAGAATTAACTAATTTATTTAGTTAGGGGGTGGGTCCTACTATCATAGACAGAACCTGAATTAGATTTTTTATATATAAAACAATTAGTTAAACAAAGTGGCTCGCACGGCATAGTCTACTAGTTGAACTAGTTAGGCAATCAGACTAATCTATCTTAGTACTAAATAAACAGGTCATGCCATGTGCACAGAGACGCACAGCACGGGAGGCACAAGGCCACGGCTACGGCCAGTCGGCCACTGCCCAGGCGAGCGCGGGCGCTGCCAGGGGAGGGCGCGGGCATATCCGCATATGTGGGTGTGGACGCGCGTGCGCGGCGCGGCTAGGGTGCACGCAGGCGGGCGCAGCGCAGCAGTAGTAGCACCGCCAGCAGCAACAATGCAGTAGCAGTCAGCGCATCGGCAAGCGGCGCAGCAACAAGCGACAGCAGCAGCGGCAAGAGCAATAGGAGTGTGAGGAGCAGCGGCAACAAGCAGTGCAGGCAGCAGCAGAGACAGAGAGCAGCGGCAGAAAGCACGCACGTACGCGTACGCAGGAGCTCGAACGAGCTCGGGGATGGCGACTACGGTTACGAATCGAAGGGGAAAGGGAGGGGGTCGGCAGAGGAGCTCACTGCGGTGCCAGAGATGAGCTCGAGGTGACCGGGGATGGACCAGAGACGAGGCAATCGACGACGGCGGCCGGTGATGTACGCGAATGACTCGAGTTTGATGGCGAGCGTACAGGCCTTCCCGGCTTGATTCAATGGCCGGGGATGAAGCAGACAACGACGAGGATGCTTCGAGACAAATTCGTACGGCACGGGGAGCACGGTGGCCACAATGGCGTCGACGGCCATGGCGTGCGCGAGCTCGGGTGAGCGGGCGCGTCGAGGGAGAGCGAGGCACGACGCGAGGAGGAAGGGGGGAGAGGCAGGGGCGTCCTAGGGTTCGAGGGGGAGGGGCGCCGTGGTCTTGTAGGTGAGTGTGAGCCGGCAGATGGCCTCCACGGCGTCGGTCGGCCGATGGATGGCCTCCACGCCCCCTGCCCTCTGTAGCGAGGTGGCAGGAGGGGTGGAGGTGGGCTGCTGGGCCAACAGGCCAACTGGGCCAAGTGGCCCAGGGGAGGGGAGGGGCTTTTCTCTTCTTTTTTTAACGTTTGCTTTTATTGTTCTTTTAACATTTCTGCTTATTTGTTTTACTTTTTTATTTATATTTTTACACTATTTTAGATTAATAAAAAAGCAGACCAACATCTAAATCAATGTTTTAGTTTAACCCTCTGCCACAAAAAGTTTGCGACTCAAATAAAATAGTTTGATATTTTAGAAATTATAAAAGGAATTTACATAATTGTTTAAGCCATTGTTTCATTTAATTTTGAGCACTTAAACATTTTATAAAAACTCTGTTACTTCACTAATAATACTTATGAATTATTTGCCACATTTGCACATTTTAGTTTTGTCATTATGAAAACTTCAAATTTCGGCTTTAAATTAAATTTGAATTCGAACGGATTTGAATCTAAGCGAGATTAGCAAGAGTAACAGTGGTGACGTGGCCTCATTAGTAGAGAATTACTGTAGCTTGACACTGGGGGTGTTACAAGTCTCCTCCACTACAAGAAATCTCGTCCCGAGATTTAAGGGGTGGTGTAAGGGGGAAAGACTCCGGAAGGACGGAGCTCAACACAAGATAATTACCTGGGGACTATCTCAGTGAACATGGCAAAGAGGCATCTCTCGAGTTGAAATTCAAGAAAGTCATCGAGGGCAAGGTAAGAAGGTGCAACAAGAAGCTTCAATTGGGTAGGTAATAGTTCGTTGCCTGAAACAGAGTGTGAAAGGGGTTTCAGAGCGACGGGAATAAGTATTTTGTCTGATACCAGAATTGGTGATCTCTTGGAAGGTGGCTCATGAATTACTTATGAAACCAAGCGTGAGGAAAAACTTTTAGAAACAAGAGTATACATGAGAGTTAGGTTTCGATCCTGTGGAACTATGGGTTATGGGCCCACTATGTGGGTTAAAAGTAGAAAGGCGGCCGATAGCAAGGCATGTCAAATGATAGACTGTCAGTTATGTTGCCAACAACGTTGGTACCAAGGGCGAGGGACGAAGAGAACTATTTTCCTGCTCGTTGAACGAGGCGGACCAATAGGCAAAGTTCTCGTCCATCGGTGGTTACCAAAATTTCAACAACAATAATAACAAGGTCTTACTGACAACTTGTACACCGAGGTGTTTACATAAGCAGGGAACTATTACCGCTTAGATCATATAGATCACAAGAAAGGTTAAACAAAACAATGGAAAGGAAAATGTGGTTATTAGTTTAACCAGACCAATGGAAAGGAAAAGGTTCTTATACAAAAGTATTAGAGTATATACTTCCCAAGAACAAACAAAGCATGATATACATGACAGGACATCAAGTACTTACCCATTTAGCTAATGGGGCAAGGAGAATCATGATGTTTACCCATACAGCGGTGTTTGGATAATTGATCAAGAAACATCTAGCATTGCACCTCCAATGTTCTTAATGATGTTTGGAGTAACACGGTCATACTTTTGGATAGCATTGACATGGTCATCAGGTAAAGGCCGGACCTTGGGAACACAAAGGGTCCATCGGGAATTACTTGAACACCTCATGCAATTTTATCAGGGAAGATGAGGAGGTGGCCGATGGTTTCAACAAAAATCCATCGACATGTTAAAAAATGTATTTCCAAAATTTAAATGAACAAATTTGTGTTGGGGAAGGCAAGGATGTTGTCGATGATAACACAAATCATCGAGGGGCAAGGATTGCATTTCTCATCATGAATTCGATTAATATCTTGGAGGAAGAGCTCAGGATGTTGATGATGATCACGACACATTTATCGAGTGATTTCATGAAGATGTAATCAATCAAGTCAAGGAATGATGAAGCGAAAGGTTACTAGAACCACGGGTACGACACAAACTAGAAATCCAGCTTGCAGTTCAAGGCGAAAAGATATGACGAGGAAGATCGACGTAAGATTACCTCATCGTCGAAATTCGTGCTTCGAGAAGAAGGACCAGATAGCACAGTTAAAATTTAGCACGATAATGATATAGCCGATTAGGCTAGGAATGACTTGAAGGATTATTAAACTCGTAAGCAACAAAAATTACTTAGAGTTATAGAATCGGAGTGTGGAATCGACTCACTTATCGACATTCTCAAGTGACTAACAACTCAAAACCTGGGGAAATCTGAAATCGATGAGAAGCAATACCAGGTGAAGACTCGTAGGAAGCAACACGGTTCTTTGTTATTCTCGAGATACCATAGGGTAATACTCGATGGAAGATCAAAATAGAGATTGCGAAGATGCATTTATCTACAGAAGACAAGTGCTTTAACTTGTACGAGAAATGGAATCAAGGAAGAGCAATATGGTCGGAACCACAATTGCGAAAGACAAAACACATATACGAGATCAATTTATACCATGGGGACAATCATTGTTACGAGAAGCTTCCATCATAAGATCTACATCGTTTCCATGGGCATGAACACAAAGTTCAAGGTCGACTCCCACTTCTCCAATGCATAACCTTTCATTCACTTCTCGCATTCAATGAAGTTGTAGTGTTGAAATTTTATCTGGCAAAATGTCAGAAGAGTATGACTCGTGAAAACTTTCGAGTCCATACGGTTAAGGGAAGGCATAGGTTCAACCCATCGGAGCATTTTTATGAATCTATACAGCCATCAACCAAGCAAAAGATACGAGTTCAAAAGCAGAGTATCGAAGTCAAAGCAGATGATACAATTTACTGAAGGCATCATGTATTAGGGAAAAACTCATAAGATTTTGGATGCGAAGGACAATGTGGGATAACAACCCAACAATGGATCTGGCGATTCACGACAGAGTTGATGGGAGTATCGGTAATCAATCAGATGAAGAAGGGGATGCAAAGGCATCGGCTTATAGAAATGTCTGAATGATTCGATGCTTGGGTACAAAGGAATTATGATTTCAAGACAAAGGATCAGAAGCAGAGGCTCTGATCAAAAGATGAGTAAGTTGAATAGACTTAGAGGTGCACCCGATCAAATATGGATTGGGCAAGAACCAGCTCATATCTGGAAGGATGTCTGAGCCGGAAAGAAAATTTCCAAGGATTAATTGATGATTGCGAGTATTTGCACACACGCTGAATCCATAGGAACAGAATGACAATCATAAAGAATTTTAAAGAATATTGATAGACATATGGAATTAATCATAATGCAAGCAGGCAAGGAGAATCAAGAGCAATATGCTGTAGAGGATTTTGAAAGATCAGATAGCATTTTCAGGTATTTTGGAAAGCATATGAACAACTGGGGACGAAAGAACCCCGGTTAAGTGAATTATCCGCAATGCGAAAAGAAGCTGCAAAGCAAAAGGCACAAAGGATTCTCGGAACAATGGAGAGTACTAGGGGTATCTTGTAATACCAGGAGCAACTGGGGATGAAGGTACAAGCGGCAAGGATGTTATTCACGGGGATTATCGATGGTTAGGAACTGCAAGGCAGTTGGCATAGTGTCTCGAGAAACATCGAGGAGTATCTGCAAAAACTTCTGGCGTAGCAGGCGATCATCTGTAATAAGGGGCTCTCCGGGAGGAAGTAGTTATGAGATCCTAATGTTAAAGTTAGCAAAATTGTTTAACCCGAATGGAGGAGAGATCAGAGTCCCAGAGTATAGATGAGGAATAAAAGATCCTAACACCACCCAATGGCGACGTGGACCCATAAGACACAGAGCCATGTTAGTAAAAGTTTTTTTGTAGTGACTAGACTCGACTTCGGCCAAGGAGTTGGAAAGGGGGATACCTACAGGCAGTCGGCTCTGATACCAACTTGTCACGCCCTTGATTCAATCGTACACTAATCATACACGCAAATGTGTAAGATCAAGATCAAGGACTCACGGGAAGATATCAAAACACAACTCTAGACACAAATTAAAATAATACAAGCTTTATATTACAAGCCAGGGGCCTCGAGGGCTCAATACATAAGCTCGAATACACAAGAGTCAGCGGAAGCAACATTATCTGAGTACAGACATGAGTTATACAAGTTTGCCTTAAGAAGGCTAGCACAAAAGCAACAACGATCTAAAAGGCAAGGCCTCCTGCCTGGGAGCCTCCTAACTACTCATGGTCGTCAGCGGTCTCCACGTAGTAGTAGGCACCCTCGGGGTAGTAGTAGTCGTCGGTGGTGTCGTCTGGATCCTGGGCTCCATCATCTGGTTGCGACATCCGAGAAGAAAGGAAAAAGGGGGGGAAAGAGGAAGCAAAGCAACCGTGAGTACTCATCGGAAGTACTCGGCAAGCAAGGATCTACACTACATATGCAACATTATCAAAGAAAGGATGTATATGTGGACTGGGCTGCAGAAATGCCAGAATAAGAGGGGGAGAAGCTAGTCCTATCGAAGACTAGCATCTTTTAGAAACCACCATCTTGCAGCGGGAGGAGGGAGTAGAGTAGCATAAAGTAAAGTAGCAGTAGTGTTATCAACCTCGGCCAGAGATCCTTTCTTGACTCCCTGCGAGAAAGCAATCCCAGAGCCATACTATCCATTACTCATATCCATTTCTCTTCAGAAGTATCCAATTCTAGTTGTATCGATCGGGATACAACTCCAAGTGTCTGTTACCGTAGGACAGGCTATCAATAGATGTTTTCTTCCCTGCAGGGGTGCACCAACTTACTCACCACACTCGATTAACACCGGCCGGACACACTTTCCTGGGTCATGCCTGGCCTCGGCCAAACAATACACCGCAACCCGACCTAGGCTTAATAAAGAGGTCAAGCACGCTGGACTAAACCTATGCCCCCAGGGGTCATGGTCCATCACCCCGAGAACTCCTGCACGTTGCGTGTGCGGCCGGTGAGTAGACCTAGCTACCTCCTTCAAAAGGCAGGTGCTTACGTAGTCCAACCCGGCGCGCGCCGCTCAGTCGCTGACGTCTATTAAGTTTCGGCTGATGTATACGATGCAGAACACTCATACTATGCCCACGTGATGGTTAGTGATATCAGGCCAGAGGCCCCTCAGATCAAATATCCAAATCGAAGTGGATTAGGAACACGCGGTAACAAGCAGAGACTCACGAAAGATGTGACCCCGTCGCCCCGTCTCGAGTACTTGCGGCAAGGGCTAAGAATGACCGGCCACGCCTCGTAAGTATCTCACGGGCACCCTCCAGGTCAACCCGACTCCACATCACTCGCTATTAAGCTCGCGCGGGTACCCCTCAGGGCCGACCCGTCTTTAGTAACAGGGTTCAGTGTAATGTCATAGTAACTATGTGTCTAAAACCAAGGGGAAAACCCGAGGAATCACCCTCGGTGAATTCCACTCGATGTAATCATCAAGGTGAACGTAAGAGGATCCACCTTCGAGGTTCACACTTGAGGGGTTGCACAACCGAGCCGTATCGGAAGTGGTTAAGGAGGAAATCACCCTCGATGACCACGACCGAATAGCTACACTACAGAGATCTCATCAAGAGTGATGTAAGAGGTTCCACCCTCGGCACTCTTTGGTAACTCTGCAGAGTCGAGCAACAAAAGGGGAAAGTGATGTGCGGTGCCGGGCCTGGTCTTCGATCCCGTTGATAAGGTCTTCGATGATGAAGCAGGGGCAACAAGGACAAGATGGGGGTCACTAGTGGTTCACTAACCAACCTATACTAAGCAGTTTAGGATAAGCAGGTAGGTAACAATAAGCAGGTTACAAAAGCAGGCTATGCATCAGAATAGGAGCAAACAATTCCAGCAGCAAAATCTAATGCAAGCATGAGAAAAAGGAAATGGGCGATATCGGGATGATCAAAGGGGGGGGCGGCTTGCCTGGAAGCTCCGCTGAAAGGGAAGAAGGGTCGTCGTCGACGTAGCCGACCACAGGGACATCAGTAGTGGTCTCGGGGTCTACCGGAGAGAAGAGGGGGAAGAAATAGTAAATATAAAGCAAACAGAGGTACCACGAAGCATGACATGACGAAAAGCAGAACTAGGGTCGACCTAACGTAGTACTGCACGATATAGGTGAAGGGAAAATTCAACCGGGAATGTTTTCCCGGTTCCGGACCTGTGTCAAATAGATGACTATAGGGGGAAAGTTCCATGTTCAGATAGTTAGCGGCATCTGACAGGTAAACAGACCGCGTATTCGAAACCGTCTCGTTTTTCTGAGCAACTTTCATGTAGCAAACAATTTCATCTGACTTACGGTTAATTCTCTATGAATTTTCAAAGATTTTAACAAAATTCTGAAATTAATTCATAAATATTAAAACAAATTAAGAACAGTGTACTACTTTTTATACACAGCAATGGCCAGCCACAGTCAATGACATGCGGGGCCTGGGTCAAAGTCAACACAATCAAATTGACTTGTCAACATGGTCTGTGGGACCCTACTGTCATAGTCACATGGCAACTTAAAAGGATTAATTAATTTATTTAGTTAGGGGATGGGTCCTACTTTCATAGACAGAACCTGAATTAGATTTTTTTATATAAAACAATTAGTTAGACAAAGTGGCTCGCACGGCATAGTCTACTAGTTGAACTAGTTAGGCAATCAGACTAATCTATCTTAGTACTAAATAAACAGGCCAGCCCATGTGCATAGAGACGCACAGCACGAGAGGCACAAGGCCATGGCTACGGCCAGTCGGCCACTGCCCAGGCGAGCGCGGGCGCTGCCAGGGGAGGGCGCGGGCATATATGGGTGTGGACGCGCATGCACGGCGTGGCTAGGGTGCACGCAGGCGGGCGCGGCGCAGCAGCAGTAGCACCACCAGCAGCAGCAATGCAGTAGCAGTCAGCGCATCGGCAAGCGGCGCAGCAACAAGCGACAGCAGCAGCGGCAAGAGCAATAGCAGTGTGAGGAGCAGCGGCAACAAGCAGTACAGGCAGCAGCACAGACAAAGAGCAGCGGCAGCAAGCACGCATGTACGCGTACGTGGGAGCTCGAACGAGCTCGGGGATGGTGACTACGGTAGCGAATCGAAGAGGAAAGGGAGGGGATCGTCAGAGGAGCTCACTGCGGTGCCGGAGATGAGCTCGAGGTGGCCGGGGATGGACCGAAGACGAGACAATCGACGACGGCAGCCGGTGATGTACGCGAATGACTCGAGCTTGATGGCGAGCGTACAGGCCTTCCCGGCTTGATTCAATAGTCGGGGAAGAAGGAGACGACGACGAGGATGCTTCGAGACAAATTCGTACGGTGCGGGGAGCACGGTGGCCGCGATGGTGTCGACGGCCATGGCGTACGCGAGCTCGGGCGAGCGGGCGCGTCGAGGGAGAGCGAGGCGCGGCGCGAGGAGGAAGGGGGCGAGGCAGGGGCGTCCTAGGGTTCGAGGGGGAGGGGCGCCGTGGTCTTGTAGGTGAGGGGGAGCCGGCAGATGGCCTCCACGGCGTCGGTCGGCCAACTGATGGCCTCCACGCCCCCTGCCCTCTGTAGCGAGGTAGCAGGAGGGGTGGAGGTGGGCTGCTGGGCCAGCAGGCCAACTAGGCCAAGTGGCCCACGGGAGGGCAGGGGCTTTTCTCTTCTTCTTTTTAACGTTTGCTTTTATTGTTCTTTTAATGTTTCTGTTTATTTGTTTTACTGTTTTATTTATATTTTACACTATTTTAGATTAATCGAAAAAGCAGACCAACATCTAAATCAATGTTTTAGTTTAACCCTCTGCCACAAAAAGTTTGCGACTCAAATAAAATAGTTTGATCTTTTAGAAATTATAAAAGGAATTTACATAATTGTTTAAGCCATTGTTTCATTTAATTTTGAGCACTTCAATTTTTTATAAAACTCTGTTACTTCACTAATAATACTTATGAATTATTTGCCACATTTGCACATTTTAGTATCGTCATTATGAAAACTTCAAATTTCGACTTTAAGTTAAATTTGAATTCGAACGGATTTGAATCTAAGCGAGATTAGCAAGAGTAATAGTGGTGACGTGGCCTCATTAGTAGAGGATTACTGTAGCTTGACACTGGGGGTGTTACAACGACGAAGCGGAACTCCATAGCATTAGGACACCGATGTGGACACGATCTAGACATGAGAAGCACTACAATCCGGTAAGACTTTCCTGAAATCTAGCATGACACGCCAGGTCAGTACATTGAATGTACTTGCAAGCTCACAACAAGCATAAGCATAATGGCAAACAATGTCATGACAATTAATCAACTTAAATGCAATGCGATAACATACTACTTATGTAGTGAATCAAACTTGTGCACCGAGTCTCTTGGACTCTCTTACCAAACGGGTTACCTCGTAACCAACATCATCATACAGTGATCACTCCCGCATCACAAACGAACCAACACTTTGGTTCCCACAATAAAAACCATCTTCATGGTCTCAAAAATCTCATCACATAATCAGTGCCAAGCATAAGTTTAGTGTGCAAGATTACTTAATCATGTTGATCCATGGTGTGACTTACTCACAAGCTATGTCCATAACCGAGGATGCGGCTATCGATAGATTTAATGAACACTCTGCAGAGGTTAGCACACTGTACCCACATCACGGAACCCATGGACTCGCGTTCCCATTCAGGTGGACCAACGGCATTCCGACAGAACCCTCCCATTGCCATGACACTCTCCTGGCCACTCCGACCAACTCCCCTCTGGGCTAAGTCATGGGTGGCCCCCAATGTCTACCAAAGACATCCAACGACCACCGTCGTGGCAAAACAAATCAATGATCCCAAACAGGGACAAGGTACCATAACAACAACGGGCACACAAGGTTATGTCTGCTTACCGGGCCAGGGTACCGCACGCCCATAACCTTCCCTCATTGAAAGTACCGACCATAGGCATGACAACGGGCTGAATAAAGGCCTTCCCATAAAGGCAAATGCGGTTGCACTGGGAAAAACTCGATTCAGTGCACCATGACTCGATCACCATTATGTTCAAGTTGAATTAACATTAGGTTTAACTTGAAACGAAAATAAGTCGAGTCACAATATGCCATGAACATGCATCACATATCACTTAAAGTAAACAGATCAACATCATCAAAATTTTCTACTTGCACTAATCATCACTTAACTTCACTGATTTCACTTCACTCATTTTTAACACTCATCATTTTTAGTTATGTCATTATATATTAAAAATCATAAATCACATAAAGAAAATGCAACCGATCATAACCAAATCATAACCATACTTTCAAAACTACTTTTACTGCCTCATACTAGTCCAAGCATTCAAACTCTACTGTAAACTAAGCATCTCAAACATGACAAAGTAACTAGCTTACGCAATATTCATTTAAATAATTAAATGCATGAAATAACTTATATTCAAGTTGGAAAATCATAGATATTGAAATCACACCATGCAAATCTTGGTGCGGATTTCCTTAGTGCAGAGGAGGTTCACACTCCTCCTGGTTCTCTTCAAGACAAGCTTCTCCCTCTGAAAATAATTAAAAACAGCAAAAGAAAAAATCAAGAATCGTTCTGAAATTCACCAGAAATTCTAGACAGCAGAGAAAAATCTCCAAATTGGTGTGCTGCTAGAATATTCCAGTACAAACACAATGCAAAAAGAATCAATTCATTTGGACTTATGGTTTAAAAGTTATGGCTGGTCAAAGTTGCTGGTCAAAATATTTGAATTAAATTCAAATAAAAGAAAACCAGGGGGTGACGTCGAAGACGTATTCTGAGAATACGCCTCCACTTGTACCGCTTCAGGCGCGAGTGGAGAGGCTGACAGTGGGCCCCGCTTGTCGGGTGTGGAGAGAGGGAGAGGGAAACAGAGGGGTGGCGGTGCTCCGCCGGAGCTCTCGCTGGCTGAGGGAGTCCTGGATTAATGGGTCCACGGGCATCCGGACTATGTAACATGGGTCGGACTAATGGGCTATGAAGATACAATACAGAAGACTTCTCTCCGTGTCCAGATGGGACTCTCCTTTGCGTGGATAATCTTGGCGTTCGGATATGTAGATTCCTTCCTTTGTAAACTGACTCTGTACAACCCTTAGGCCCCTTCGGTGTCTATATAAACCGGAGGGTTTAGTCCATAGAGGCAATCACAATCATATAGGCTAGACATCTAGGGTTTAACCATTACGATCTCGTGGTAGATCAATGTCAGGACCCCGATTCCAAGTCACATCGATCTAGCCGGTAACACCTCATATCACTTTGCGGCCTCACGCACGGTATCCCCACGGGTGTCGCCTTACCATGGCCCGGGACCGCTTGCGCCTTTTGGCTCACATATATGATAGTGTCGCTAGCATCCATATGACAGAGAACCCGGGCCGACATGGCTAGTCATGAACCCAAAGCGACACTAACCTATGGGGACAGGCATACATGAAGCACATCGAACATGTCGGTCAGCAGCGTGTGAATCCGGGCTGTAGCACTGGGCTAATAGGACTCCAGGAACCCGGGCTGTAGCTGGCTAGGTAGGACTCCGGATGTCACTACGTGACATTTCCCCGAAGGGACAGACACAGGAACGAAGTGAAACACATGCCGGCCAGTCAAGTGTCCTGAGTAGTAGTGTTGGGCTAGCAGGACTCCGGTGAACCGGGCTGTAGCGGACTACTATGGCTCATGGAAGCACTAGACTACATTTCCCCATAAGAGAGGCTGCCAAGGATAAACAACTAGATTGTCGGATCCCACACATACCAAGCATTTCAATCATACACAATATGCTCGATATGTGTAAATACAACATGGCATCACAACAAAACTCTACAACTCAAAGTACTTTATTTAAAGGCTCCAAAGAGCCATACATAACATGTTCATACAGGTAGGGGTCACATGACCCGACACTCAAGTCATACAAGCATACAAGCACATGTGGAAGCAAATTAGTCTGAGTACAAACACTAGAAAGAAAGAAGGCCTGACGAAGTCTGTCTATCTACATAGGGCCCTCCATGGCCAGAATCACCACCTGGGTGGCAAGTCACTCATCGACGTCGAGGTCTACGTAAAACCCGTCGGAGGGGGCGGTGTTGTCGTCTGAAAACAGTAATTAAAGCAACATGAGTACAAAGGTACTCAGCAAGTCTTACAACAGATCCTACTATACATGCTCATTCTTAAGAAGGTGGTGGAGTTATTGCAGCAAGCCAGCTTTAACTCTTGGCTAAGCTATCCTATGAGACACCACTTGTAAAATAGTTTTCGCACACGAGTCCACTAATCACAAACACAATACTCCACCGAGGATCCTCCCTCGTCATCCTACGAGAGGGCCATCCTCGGTACTCACACTTATCTTGAGTCTTTTAGTAGTAACCATTAACTTGTCTATGAACTGTATAGGCAACCAAGTAGTCCTTTACCACGGACGCGACTATTCGAATAGATGATGTTAACCCTACAGGGGTGTACTTCTTCATACACGCTCTCACCACTTACCGCCGTTTACACGACATGTACTCGGCAACCTTCAAGCGGAAGCCCAACGAGGGTGTCGGCCACGGCCTACCTAAACACTCAAGTCTCTAGTCCAGGTTTATCGCCTATCCAGGTTCCATCCGCAGGGAGTCCGGCCGAGGTTTCCACATACGGCCCCGAACGATGTGTACAGGGTCCCGAGACGCCAAACGGGCGCCCGGCATACCCGGCTACGGTCTATCTACCGCATCATAGCCCACCCCTAGGGTCAGCGCTATGCACGGCCGCCAACACATAACCTACAAACACTAGAAACTAGTTGCAACTCCTGGACAGAGTACTAGGGTGGTTAAGAAGCCGAGAGGGTCAATTAAGGATCCCAATGCATGGTAGTAACTGATTCTTAAATCACACATACAGATCTCAGTTCTTAGGGACGGCCTCAAGGAAACAACCCACCATGTACTCCTACATGGCCTCTCATCAATACCTTTACCAAATCATGTTCAACACATCCCTCACATTACCGACGTAATCATTTCACTCTAGCCCATCACCCAGATGAACCAGACCTGACACAACTCTAAGCATAGCAGGCATAGCAAGGTAGGAAACACAAACATGGCCCAATCAACTCCTACACATGCTAGTGGGTTTCATCTAGTTACTGTGGTAATGACAGGTCATGCAGAGGATAAGGGTTCAACTACCGCAACACACAGCAGTTTGAAACGTTGTTGTCTTAATGCAGTAAATGAGAGCAGGAGGGAGAACATGAGATTGTATCGATATGATCAATGCGGTTGCTTGCCTGATGGAGTAGTAGTAGGGTACTGCCCTTCGGTTGGATACTCGGAAATATCCTCTGAGGCAGAACCTACCACGAAAGACACCACAGAACACAATAATCACATGGCAATATGCAACAATATGATGCATGCTATGACATGGCAATATGAGGTGTCCTGCCTAATGCATTGTGAAACAAGCTGGTTTGAGTCTATTTGAATCAAGGATTCAAATGAAAGCTTATGTTCTTAAGCCATTTAAGTGCATTAGCTTGTTTCACCTAAACAGCAAGGTTAAAGTGTTTTGTCATGCACGAAACCATTACAGATGGAAAGATTGAATTTTTTTGATCAAATTTCATATATAAATCTTTGCATTTGGAGTTACACATTAAAAGTTATGAATTTTTGAAGTTCGTAATATTTTCTGGAATTTCCTGTATAAGAATAATTCCAATAATTGAATTATTGCGTCAGCATTGCGTCAGGGTGACGTCAGCGGTCAACAGAGCCGGTCCAGGTCAAACCTGACCAGTGGGACCCGCGTGTCAGTAGTTAATTAACTAACTAAATTTAGTTAGTGCTAATCTAAGTTAATTAGCAGAGCGGTCCCACTTGTCATAGACTCAGCGGGAGTCAACCTGGGCCCACACAGGATCAACCAGGGTCAAACGAGGTCAAACTCACCGGCGTTTAGCCACCGGCGAGGCCAGACGCGGCGGAGCAGCGCGGGTTTCGTGCTTCGGCGACCAAATGGGCGGTGGTGAGTATCTACGCGTAGCTGGGAGCAAGCCACATTGTTTGGTGGCAGTGGTGGAGCTCGGGGTGGCCGGAAATGTCGCCGCCGACGAGCTGTGCGGCTGCCGGAGCTCGGGTGAGGTCGAACCTGAGGCTACGGGGCACGGCGAGGCACATGGAGTAGTGCTACGGGTTCCTGCGAGTGCGGTGAGTGCGTTGGTCACGGTGGTGTGGCCGGTGGGTGGCCGGAGTCATGTCGGCGACGAGCTCGGCGACGGCTGGTGCGGGTGAACATGGTGCGGTGCATACGATGTAGGAGATAGTAAACGGAGAGGGGGACGACGGAGCTGAGCTCACGGCGATTGCAGCAAGCGTCGAAGCAGGCTCGGGGAAGGCCGGAGCTGAGCGGGGCGACGATGGCGATCTCGGCGACCGGAGTTGGGGGAGATGGGGTCAGGGCGACTCCAGAGCGGGTGAGCACTCGGGGCTCGGCCTGCTCGACGTAGTCGACGACGGCGGAGCGAACGGACACGGTGACGCGGCACGGGGACGGCGGCGGACGCGGTTATCACAGTGGCGCGGGCGCGGCAGCGTCGGCCATGGTGCGGGAGAGCGAGGGAGAGGAGCTGTGGAGGAAGAGGCTTTCCTACGAGCTCGGGGAGGAATGGGTGACTGACCCAGGGCAGCAGAACGGCGAGGGGAGGAAGCAGGGCGGCGGGCAGTTGCGTGGCGCGCACTGGTGCCGGCGTCGAGCACCTGCCTGCCTGGCCGAGCCAAGCAGCTCGCTGGAGCGGTGGCTGGGCTTGGCCGGCTAGGTGGGCCTGCTAGGTGAGCGCCAGGTAATCCTCTACTCTCTCTGCTTTCTGTTTTTCTTTTTATTTATTCCTGTTCTGTGTTTTGAAAAAATACTATTCCATTTAGGAAAAACCTGAAAATATTCAGAGGCACATTTGAAAATATTTTCAACATCCTAAAAATACTTTCAAGGCTATTTGGGCATTTTAAAATATTTATTGGATTTAAATTACCCAAATGAAAATACTTATGGCTTGGTGTAAAAATCCAGAATGGCCTCCAAAAATATGAAACCATTTTTGGCAGAGGTTTTAGCCAGGACCAAAGATGGTGAACATTTATGAAGGTCATTTTTGGTTCATTGAAAATAATTTAGTAAACCCTAGTTGTTTCAGGGGGGTGCTGGGGGTTCTGTCATCCCCATTTCAGTTTTCTGGAAAAGAAGACATGATGCAACACTCTAATGCATGAACTAGCTAGGGTGTGACAACTCACCCCCACTCAAAAGAATCTCGTCCCGAGATTTAGGATCCGTTGGTAAGAAGGTGGGGTACTCAAGTCGAAGGCGATCCTCCCTTTCCCAAGTGGCTTCTTTCTCAGAATGGTGTGACCATTGAACCTTGAGAAACTTGATGTTATGGCGTCGAGTGGTGCGCTCAGCTTGATCAAGGATACGAACGGGATATTCCCGATATGTGAGATTATCATGGAGATCAAACGTTTCGTGGTCCACTCCACGGATAGGATCCGCGAAGCAACGCCTGAGTTGAGAAACGTGGAAGACATCGTGAACTCTGGAAAGATGCGGAGGTAGTTCCAATTAGTAGGTGACTTCTCCTCGTTTGGCAAGAATGCAAAAGGGTCCAATGTAACAAGGAGCCAATTTGCCTTTGATACCGAAACGATGGGTTCCCTTTAAAGGAGTAACCCGAAGGTAAGCCTTCTCGCCGACTTCATAAGTCATGAGCTTATGTCTACGGTCATATTGGCTCTTTTGACGAGATTGGGCTGTTTTCAATTTCTCATGAATAACGCGAACCTGCTCTTCTGCTTCCTGAATCATATCCGGGCCAAAGAGTTGTCTTTCCCCCGTTTCTGACCAGTTAAGATTCGTTCGACATTTTCGTCCATAGAGAACTTCGAAAGGACCTTTGCCCAAGCTAGCTTGATAACTATTGTTATAAGTGAACTCCGTGAATGGAAGGCATTTCTCCCATTCCATAGCGAAAGAGATGACAGAAGCTCGGAGCATATCCTCCAGAATTTGATTTACTCGCTCTACTTGACCACTTGATTGGGGGTGAAAGGCGGTGCTAAAAGAGAGACGAGTTCCCATAGCATTCTGGAAACTATCCCAAAATCGAGAGGTGAAGAGACTCCCACGATCTGAGTTAATTTCCAATGGAACACCATGAAGAGACACTATTCGGGAGATGTACAAGTCAGCTAGCTGGCTAGCGGTTATACTCTCACGAACAGGTAGGAAGTGGGCTACTTTGGAAAGACGATCGACAACGACGAAGATAGCATTATTCCCTTTCTTGGTCCTGGGAAACCCAGTAATGAAATCCATACTAATTTTATCTCATTTCCATTCAGGAATAGCCAAAGGTTGAAGGGTGCCAGCAGGCCGTTGATGCTCTGCTTTAACACAACGACAGGCGTTGCAACTAGCAATGTACTGAGCAATTTCTCTCTTCATCCTAGTCCACCAAAACCTCTGGCGTAGGTCTTGATACATTTTAGTACTACCGGGATGAATGGTGAGAGGGGATTCATGAGCTTCCTTAAGGATCAGTTGCCGTAGTTGTTGTTTCTTGGGAACCACTAGGTGGTTCTCAAAGAAGACAACGCCTTGATCGTTCATCGAGAAACACATAGCAGCTCCGCTAGCAATGTTCTGCTTGATCCGAGATATCCCCTTGTCATACCGTTGGGTGGTTATGATCTGATCCATAAGGGTCAGTTTCACCACCAAGGTAGATAGGAATCCCTGAGGAACAATGTGAAGATTAAGCTTCCGAAATTCCTCATGGAGAAGTGGTTGACCTTGTTGTAACATCAGGTTGTTACAATAGGATTTACGACTTAGTCATCAGCCATAACATTGGCTTTTCCCGGGGTGTAAGTTATCCCTAAGTCGTAATCGGAGATCAACTCGACCCAACGTCTTTGCCTGAGATTCAAATCCGGTTGGGTGAAGATATATTTCAGACTTTGGTGATCAGTGAAGATCTCGCAACGATTACCGAGAAGGTAATGTCGCCAAGTTTTAAGTGCATGGACTACAGTTGCAAGCTCTAGATCATGTGTGGGATAGTTTTCCTCATGTGGGTGTAATTGCCGTGAAGCATAGGCAATTACCTGACGATCTTGCATGAGTATGCAACCTAGTCCTTGTCGCGAGGCGTCGCAATAGATAATAAAGTCCTTGGAGAAATCTGGTGGTACCAGTACGGGAGCAGATGTCAGGCATCTTTTCAGTTCCTGAAAGATGAACTCGCACTGTGGGGTCCACTCAAACTTTTTATCTTTCTTGGGGAGTTCAGTTAGAGGTTTAGCAACCTTGGAGAAATTCTCGATGAAGCAGCGACAATAACTCGCTAAGTAAAGGAAGCTCCGAACTTGCTTGACCATTTCAAGTGGAGTCCAATCAAGGACGGCTTGAACTCGCTCGGGATTCACAGCAATACCCTTACCAGAGATTACATGGCCTAGATAGGTCACTTCTGGCAACCAAAATTCACACTTGGAGAATTTGGCATAAAGGCGATGCTCTCGAAGTTTCCTCAATACCAGCCTTAGATGTTCGGCATGTTCTTCCTCATTCTTGGAGTAGATGAGTATATCATCAAGGTATACCACGACGAATTTATCCAAATACTCCATGAAGACCGAGTTCATTAACCGAGAGAAGGTGACCGGGGCATTGGTTAAACCGAAGGACATAACGGTGTACTCGTATTGGCCATAACGAGTAACAAAAGCCGGTTTAGGAATGTCCCCGTTCTTGATTTTGATTTGATGGTAGCCTAACCTCAAATCCATCTTGGAAAAGACTGAGGATCCAGCAAGCTGATCATACAGATTGTTGATCCTGGGAAGCGGATACTTGTTCTTGATAGTGACCAAGTTGACAGGTCGATAATCTATAACCATCCGATCTGTTCCATCCTTCTTCTTGACGAAGAGGACGGGGCAAGCCCAAGGAGAAGAACTAGGACAGATGAAACCCTTTTTCAAGGACTCATCGAGTTGTTTCTTAAGCTCGGCTAGTTCTAAGGGTGCCATCTTATAGGGTCTTCTAGAAATTGGGACGGTTCCTGGAACAAGGTCTATCACGAACTCGACATCCCTGTCAGGTGGAAGACCTGGCAGTTCTTCTGGAAAGACATCCGGGAAGTCTCGGACTACCAGAATATCTTCAAGGTTTGGAAGGGGGTTGACATTTAGGGAGTAAAGCTGGCGCTTGGCCACTCGAGTTAAGACATTAACTGTCTTGCCCGATACATTGACTGTCTTGCCCGATGGGTGAGTAAGTTGAACGGTTCTAGTGGTACAATCAATCTTAGCGTAATGAGCTGACATACAGTC
This sequence comes from Triticum urartu, assembly GCF_056163025.1. Lineage (NCBI taxonomy): Eukaryota > Viridiplantae > Streptophyta > Magnoliopsida > Poales > Poaceae > Triticum > Triticum urartu. Next base: position 300,280,400 of record NC_141875.1, on the reverse strand, counting down.
CATACCCAAGATGATGTTTATGTCCGAGGACTTGAGAGCTATTAAAGGTGTAAGGAAGACAAGTCTATCGGCAAGAATTTCATTCCCATGGCTTACTCTAGAAGTTTGCCATCTAGAGCCAGGGGTTTGAATTTCCATGGAAGTGGGCATGTCACAGAATGTCGTGTTATGCAATCGAGCATAGCTCTCAGATATGAATGAATGAGATGCTCCAGTATCGAAAAGAACAGATGTCGGATGGCAATTAACAAGGAGCATACCAAGGACGACGTTAGGATCATCATGAGCCTCCTCAGCTAAGACATAGTTGACATGGCCACGTGTAGTGGTGGCTGGCTTGGTGTAGAATGTCTTTCCCACTGGCTTACCACGGCCAACGGACTTTCCAGACTGGTTGGGGTTGTTGTTTTGGGGACACTCTCGACTGTAGTGACCCGGTTCTCCACACTTGAAACATGTCACAACATTGGGGTGTGGAGCAGCATTAGCAGCGGGGCCACCATAGGGCTTAGGCGGTGCAAACTGCTGGTTGGGGCGAGGCGCCTCAAAGGATGGCCTCGGAGTGAACCTGGGTGGCAGCTAAGGATGGCAATTTTATCCATGGACATGGATATCCATGGATATCCGACCCGAATGGATAGGGTTTGGATATGCTTTTGTGTCCATGGGCGGCGCCCAAACCCGACCCGATTGTTCGTGGATAGGGCATGGATATAATCTTGTACCCATAGATACATCCAAACCCGACCCGATAGTATGACTGAATGGGGGAAAATCTGCTACCCCTGCCTCACGGTCGTATGTCCCACAGCAATTTTACACTTTTTTTTATCTAAAACATGCATAAGAAATTACACAATCCCCATCGTAACTTTTTTAGTTGACATTCAATCCCCTCTGTAACATACTCCAACACCCCTTCCCTTATTTTTACCTCCTTCTTAAACGACTCATCATTCTCATCTGTTAGAAAAATACTAAATGATCTTAGGTTGTTAGTGGATGTTGATTTACCATAAGTGAAGCCTAGCCTACCACGAGGTGAAGAATGGAAGAGTTTATGTTAATATTGTGTTATGTCTTATTTATATGTCTCGAGAGGACCCAATGGATATCCAATGGGTATGGATATCCATCGGATTTGGACATGGACACAATTTTTCACCCATGGATTTTTCATGGGCGGGCAAAGATTGTCTTCATGGACATGGATATGGATTTGAGATTGTTCAACCCGATCCAAACCCGACCCATTGCCATCCTTAGTGGCAGCGCTGTGCTTGGAATCCACACCCGGCGCTTTTGAGATCCAGAGCCAGATGAAGAACCAAAATCGCGGGAGTGCTTACGTGAAGCGTCATAGTCAGTCTGACCTGTCTCAGCACTGATGGCCTTATTAACCAGCTTCTGGAAGGAGGTGCACTCGTGCAGACGAAGATCGCGGTGAAGCTCGGGGCTAAGTCCCTTGTGGAACCTTGCCTGCTTCTTAGCGTCGGTGGATACCTCTTCAGGAGCATAACGTGCTAAATTTCCCAACTCACGGCTTTATGCATCCACAGTCAGTCTGCCTTGGGTGAAATTGCAGAACTCTTCCCTCTTACGATCCATGAGACCTTCCGGGATGTGATGCTCATGGAAAGCCTCACTGAATTCAGCCCAAGTAGTGATTTGGCCGACCGGGCGCATAGCCTCAAAGTTTTCCCACCAAAGGCTAGCAGGGCCTTCGAGGTGATAGGCAGCATAGGTAACCTTATCAGCTTCGGCTACATTGGCAGAACGTAGCTTATGGGTGATGCTGCGAAGCCAATCATCCGCGTCGAGGGGCTCGACGGAATGATTAAACTTTGGTGGGTACAACTTGATAAAGTCATTGATTGACACCAAGTTGTTTCGCTGATGACGTGCAGTGTTCTGCTCAATCCGCTCTAGCAAGCGGTTAGTCTCACGCTTGTTTCTTTCTGCCTCCAGCATAACTTCGGCCAGAGAAGGCGGGTGAGGCAGATTCTCATCCCTAGTTGCACTGGCTTCCCCCTGCTCCGGGGCAGCAGGGTTGCTGCGGGTGTTGACCATCCTAGGAAAAACAAGACAATGGTTTAGACAAGGATGGCACAATCTTGGCAAAGAAGTGCGGAATGCAATGGATAACATGGAATGCTGAGATGTTCATTGCACGACATGGTAATATAGAAACTTCCATATATATACCATGGGTCATACACACCGTACATAGTTTAGTACAAGCCCAGGCTAGAGTACAACTACGGTGAAAGACGTTACATCTCATCGGAGGCATTCCAAGCTCCTATACATTATTTTCTACACCTCCGGAGCGTGATACACACCAAGTCGTATCCCACAGGTCACGCAGGACTGTGGAGAATACAACTATTACAGTGCTAGTGAAACTACTACTAGCTCAGACAGCTCTGTAGTAATCCTCATAAAAGTCACCACCAAAACCTGGAAGCGGAACATGATCATCTGGGAAGAGACAGTCCTGTGGAGCTTGCGGTCCATAGGGACTCAGATGTGGCCTTGGTCCCACAAACGGTGCCAGACAGGGACCATGAGGAAGGGTGATGCCTCTTACATCACGCCAGTCCATACAATCTGGAAACCCAGACCGTACGGGGTACAGGTCCCTGATGTCCATGTATCTCGCCTGCACAGCAGGTGCAAACTGAGTCAAAGTGGCCCAGTGATCAGAACGAGAGTTGAAGAGCTCCAGTCGCAAGGCCCGATTTTCGCGGTCCTTGTCCTCGAGCATCTCGGCAATGGTGCGCAGTAGTGACTCCTCATGTGTAGAGTCATAGTACAAAGCCTGACAGTACCCTTGTGCCCTAGGGAGTGAGGCTGGCATGTAGTGAAAATCGGTGTTCTGGAGCAAGGCAGTTCTGGCTCGAATGATAGTCATCATTGAGTAAGCTGCATCCTGCACGGACATCTTGATAGGGTTCAATGGCTCCAGGATAAGAGGGATATATCCTGACGGTACAAAGGTACTGGCTCTGATTGAAGTCTCGGAACTGCTCCTCGACAGTATACTCAGGATACCATCGATAGCCTGTCTCGACCATCACTCGAACCAACATGGCTGTGTGACCGGGTACATCGAGGCACCGAGTCAGATGAACCACTTGGTTCTGAGAACAGGTGGCCATCTGAAAGCACAGAATAATGCAAAGGCATTAGTATTTTCTAGGAGAAATCGAACAGCATAACGGCTGTAAATGCTCAGAAAAAGATTGAGACATTCACAACAGTTTGCAGAACTACTCAACAACATCATATCAAGGTTCTGGTTCAACTGACAACATACTAAAAGTAGTAGAAACTGAACTGAGGCTTGAACCCACAATCCTATAAGTTACTACAGATTAGTAACACGTGAACCTGATAGAGAGAAGAGAGCCTAGTCCTTAACCCACGTAGAATGAGAAGAGAATGATTCGATTCAGAGGGCATAAGGTAAAGGAGTAAAAGAGCCATACGTTTCCTCCCACAATCAATTCCCCTACATATAACTAAAGCATTTCTAGACTCGACATCGACCAGTTTGGCTCAACAAACCTACAGGCAGTCCGGCTCTGATGCCAACGCTGTCAGGACTCCGATTCCAAGTCACATCGATCTAGCCGGTAACACCTCATATCACCTTGCGGCCTCACGCACGGTATCCCCACGGGTGTCGCCTTACCATGGCCCGGGACCGTTTGCGCCTTTTGGCTCACGTATATGATAGTGTCGCTAGCATCCATATGACAGAGAACCCGGGCCGACATGGCTAGTCGTGAACCCAAAGAGGCACTAACCTATGGGGACAGGCATACATGAATCACATCGAACATGTCAGTCAGCAGCGTGTGATTCTGGGCTGTAGCACTGGGCTAAAAGGACTCCGGGAACCCGGGCTGTAGCAGGCTAGGCAGGACTCCGGATGTCACCACGTAACATTTCCCCGAAGGGACTAACACAGGAACAAAGTGAAACACATGCCGGCCAGTCAAGTGTCCTGAGCAGTAGTGCTGGGCTAGCAGGACTCCGGTGAACCGGGCTGTAGCGGACTACTATGGCTCATGGAAGCACTAGACTACATTTCCCCATAAGAGAGGCTGCCAAGGATAAACAACTAGATTGTCAGATCCCACACATACCAAGCATTTCAATCATACACACAATATGCTCGATATGTGTAAATACAACATGGCATCACAACAAAACTCTACAACTCAAAGTACTTTATTTAAAGGCTCTGGAGAGCCATACATAACATGTTCATACAGGTAGGGGTCACATGACCCGACATTCAAGTCATACAAGCATACAAGCACATGCGGAAGAAAATTAGTCTGAGTACAGACACTAGAAAGAAAGAAGGCTTGACGAAGCCTGTCTATCTACATAGGGCCCTCCATGGCCAGAATCACCACCTGGGTGGCAAGTCACCCATCGACGTCGAGATCTACGTAAACCCCGTCGGAGGGGGCGGTGTTGTCGTCTAAAAACAGTAATTAAAGCAACATGAGTACAAAGGTACTCAGGAAGTCTTACAACAGATCCTACTATACATGCTCATTCTCAAGAAGGTGGTGGAGTTATTGCAGCAAGCCAGTTTTGACTCTTGGCTAAGCTATCCTACGAGACACCACTTGTAAAATAGTTTTCGCACACGAGTCCACTAATCACCAACACAATACTCCACCGAGGATCCTCCCTCGTCATCCTATGAGATGGCCATCCTCGGTACTCACACTTATCTTGAGTCTTTTAGTAGTAACCATTAACTTGTCTATGAACTGTATAGGCAACCAAGTAGTCCTTTACCGCCGATGCGACTATTCGAATAGATGATATTAACCCTGCAGGGGTGTACTTCTTCATACACGCTCTCACCACTTACCGCCGTTTACACGACATGTACTCGGCAACCTTCAAGCGGAAGCCCGATGAGGGTGTCAGCCACGGCCTACCTAAACAGTCAAGTCTCTAGTCCAGGTTTATCGCCTATCCAGGTTCCATCCGCAGGGAGTCTGGCCAAGGTTTCCACATACGGCCCCAAACGTGTGTACAGGGTCCCAAGATGCCAAACGGGCGCCCGGCATACCCGGCCACGGTGTATCTACCGCATCATAGCCCACCCCTAGGGTCAGCGCTACGCACAGCCACCAACACATAACCTACAAACACCAGAAACTAGTTGCAACTCCTGGACAAAGTACTAGGGTGGTTAAGAAGCCGAGAGGGTCAATTAAGGATCCCAATGCATGGTAGTAACTGATTCTTAAATCACACATACAGATCTCAGTTCTTAGGGACGGCCTCAATGAAACAACCCACCATGTACTCCTACATGTCCTCTCATCGATACCTTTACCAAATCATGTTCAAAACATCCCTCACATTACCGACGTAATCATTTCACTCTAGCCCATCACCCAGATGAACCAGACCTGACACAACTCTAAGCATAGCAGGCATAGCAATGTAGGAAACACAAACATGGCTCAATCAACTCCTACACATGCTAGTGGGTTTCATCTAGTTATTGTGGTAATGACAGGTCATGCAGAGGATAAGGATTCAACTACCGCATCACACAGCAGTTTGAAACGTTGTTGTCTTAATGTACTAAATGAGAGCAGGAGCGAGAACATGGGATTGTATCGAGATGATCAATGGGGCTGCTTGCCTGATGGAGTAGTAGTAGGGTACTGCCCTTCGGTTGGATACTCGGAAATATCCTCGGAGGCAGAACCTACCATGAAAGACACCATAGAAAACAATCATCACATGGCAATATGCAACAATATCGTTTGAGTCTATTTGAATCAAGGATTCAAATGAAAGCTTATGTTCTTAAGCCATTTAAGTGCATTAGCTTGTTTCACCTAAACAGCAAGGTTGAAGTGTTTTGTCATGCACGAAACCATTACAGATGGAAATATTGAATTTTTCTAATCAAATTTCATATATAAATCTTTGCATTTGGAGTTAGAGATTAAAAGTTATGAATTTTTGAAGTTTGTAATATTTTCTGGAATTTCCTGTATAAGAATAATTCCAGTAATTGAATTATTGCGTCAGGCTGACGTCAGCGGTCAATGGAGCCGGTCCAGGTCAAACCTGACCAGTGGGACCCGCGTGTCAGTAGTTAATTAACTAACTAAATTTAGTTAGTGCTAATCTAAGTTAATTAGCAGAGCGGTCCCACTTGTCATAGACTCAGGGGGAGTCAACCTGGGCCCATGATACGTCTCCAATGTATCTATAATTTTTGATTGCTCCATGCTATATTATCTACTATTTTGGACTATATTGGGCTTTATTTTCCACTTTTATATTATTTTTGGGACTAACCTATTAACCGGAGGCCCAGCCCAGAATTGCTGTTTTTTTGCCTATTTCAGTGTTTCGAAGAAACGGAATATCAAACGGAGTCCAAACGGAATGAAACCTTTGGGAACGAGATTTTCTCACCGAAGTGATCTAGGAGACTTGGACCCTACGGCAAGGCATCAGAGAGGCGGTCACGAGGGTGGCGGGCCCCCCCCTAGGGCGCGCCCCTTGCCTCGTGGGCCCCTCGGAGCTCCACCGACGTACTTCTTCCTCCTATATATACCAACGTACCCCCAAACGAACAGAGACGGAGCCAAAAACCTAATTCCACCATAGAAACTTTCTGTATCCATGAGATCCCATCTCGGGGCCTGTTCCGGAGCTCCGCCGGAGAGGGCCTTCATCACGGAGGGCTTCTACATCATCATAGCCTCTCCGATGAAGTGTGAGTAGTTTACCTCAGACCTTCGGGTCCATAGTTAGTAGCTAGATGGCTTCTTCTCTCTTTTTGGATCTCAATACAAAGTTCTCTCCCTCTCTCGTGGAGATCTATTCGATGTAATCTTCTTCTTTTTGCGGTGTGTTTGTTGAGACCGATGAATTGTGGGTTTATGATCAAGTCTATCTATGAATAATATTTGAATCTTCTCTGAATTCTTTTATGTATGATTGGTTATCTTTGCAAGTCTCTTCGAATTATCCGTTTGGTTTGGCCAACTTGATCGGTAGTTCTTGCCATGGGAGAAGTGCTTAGCTTTGGGTTCGATCTTGCGGTGTCCTTTCCCAGTGACAGAAGGGGCAGCAAGGCACGTATTGTATCGTTGCCATCGAGGATAACAAGATAGGGTTTATTTCATATTGCAGGAATTTATCTCTCTACATCATGTCATCTTGCTTAAACCGTTACTCTGTTTTTAACTTAATACTCTAGATGCATGCTGGATGGCGGTCGATGAGTGGAGTAATAGTAGTAGATGCAGAATTGTTTCAGTCTACTTGTCACGGACGTGATGCCTATATACATGATCATGCCTAGATATTCTCATAACTATGCTCAATTCTGTCAATTGCTCAACAGTAATTTGTTCACCCACCGTAGAATACTTATGCTCTTGAGAGAAGCCACTAGTGAAACCTATGCCCCCCGGGTCTATTCTCATCATATTAATCTCCATCACTTTAATCTTGCTTTGCTTTTTTACTTTGTCTTTTACTTTTCACTTTGCATCTCTATACCAAAAATACCAAAAATATTATATCTATCAGATATCACTCTCGTAAGTGACCGTGAAGGGATTGATAACCCCTAATCGCGTTGGTTGTGAGTAGCTATCGTTTTGTGCAGGTACGAGGGACTTGAGCGTGGCCTCCTACTGGATTGATACCTTGGTTCTCAAAAACTGAGGGAAATACTTATGCTACTCTGCTGCATCATCCTTTCCTCTTCAGGGAAATCCAACGCAAGTTCAAGAGGTAGCAAGAAGAATTTCTGGCGCCGTTGCCGGGGAGTCTACGGGAAAAATCAACATACCAAGTACCCATCACAATCCCTATCTCTCGCATTACATTAGTTGCCATTTGCCTCTCATTTTCCTCTCCCCCACTTCACCCTTGCCGTTTTATTCGCCCTCTCTTTCCCAATCTCCTTCTCCTTCTCCTTCTCTTTCTCCGTTTACCTTTTTCTCACTTGCCTTTTTGTTTGCCCGTGTGTTGGATTGCTTGTTTGTCGCGATGGCTCAGGATACTACCAAATTGTGTGACTTCACCAATACCAATAATAATGATTTCCTTGGCACTCCGATTGCTCCTCTTGCTAATACTGAATCTTGTGAAATCAATACTGCTTTGTTGAATCTTGTTATGAAAGATCAATTCGCCGGCCTTCCTAGTGAAGATGCCGCTACTCATCTGAATAGCTTCGTTGATTTATGTGATATGCAAAAGAAAAAAGATGTCGATAATGATGTCGTTAAATTGAAGCTATTTCCTTTTTTTCTTAGAGATCATGCTAAAGCTTGGTTTTCGTCTTTGCCTAAAAATAGTATTGATTCTTGGAACAAGTGCAAAGATGTTTTTATCTCTAAGTATTTCCCTCCCGCTAACATCATATCTCTTAGAAACGATATTATGAATTTTAAGCAACTTGATCATGAACATGTTGCACAAGCTTGGGAGAGAATGAAATTAATGATACGTAATTGCCCTACTCATGGTTTGAACTTGTGGATGATTATACAAAAATTTATGCCGGATTGAATTTTGCTTCTAGAAATCTTTTAGATTCGGCCGCGGGAGGTACTTTTATGGAAATCACTTTAGGAGATGCTACTAAACTCCTAGATAATATTATGGTTAATTATTCTCAATGGCATACTAAAAGATCTTCTAATAAAAAACTGCATGCGATAGAAGAAATCAATGTGTTGAGTGGAAAGATGGATGAACTTATGAAATTATTTGCTACTAAGAGTGTTTCTTCTAATCCTAATGATATGCCTTTGTCTACTTTGATTGAGAATAACAATGAATCTATGGATGTGAATTTTGTTTGTAGAAATAATTTTGTAACAACGCTTATAGAGAGAATTTTAATCCTAGGCCATATCCTAGTAATTCTTCTAATAATTATGGGAATTCCTACAACAACTCTTATGGAAATTATAATAAGATGCCCTCTGAATTTGAGAATAGTGTTAAAGAGTTTATGAATTCACAAAAGAATTTTAATGCTTTGCTTGAAGAGAAATTGCTTAAAGTTGATGATTTGGCTAGGAACGTTGATAGAATTTCTCTTGAGGTTGATTCTTTAAAGCTTAGATCTATTCCTCCTAAGCATGATATCAATGAGTCTCTCAAAGCCATGAGAATTTCCATTGATGAGTGCAAGGAAAGAACCGCTAGGATGCGTGCTTCCAAAGATGCCTTTATTAAAGCGTGTTCTTCCAATTCCTATGAAAATCAAGATGAAAATCTAAAAGTTATTGATGTGTCTCCTATTAAATCTTTGTTTTGAAATATGAATCTTGATGAAACTGAATATGATCTTCCTTTACCTAGAAGGCGTTCTAAAAATTCAAAGTAATTAGATCTTTATGATGAAATTGATGAAAGTGGGATTGAAAGAAATAAAAATCTAGATGTTGCTAAACCCACTATATTGGATTTCAAGGAATTTAATTATGAAAGTTGCTCTTTAACTGATTGTATTTCCTTGTTGCAATCCGTGCTAAATTCTCCACATGCTTATAGTCAAAAGAAAGCCTTCACCGAACATATTGTTGATGCCTTGATGCAATCTTATGAAGAAAAACTTGAGTTGAAAGTTTCTATCCCTAGAAAACTCTATGATGAGTGGGAACCAACTATTAAAATTAAAATTAAAGATCATGAGTTTTATGCTTTGTGTGATTTGGGTGCTAGTGTCTCCACTATCCCCAAAACTTTGTGTGATTTTCTAGATTTCCGCGATTTTGATGATTGCTCTCTAAACTTGCATCTTGCGGATTCTACTATTAAGAAACCTATGGGAAGGATTAATGATGTTCTTATTGTTGCAAATAGGAATTATGTGCCCGTAGATTTCACTGTTCTTGATATAGATTGCAATCCTTCTTGCCCTATTATTCTTGGTAGACCTTTCCTTAGAACGGTTGGTGCGATTATTGATATGAAGGAAGGGAATATTAGATTTAAATTTCCATTAAAAAGGGCATGGAACACTTTCCAATAAATAAAATAAAATTTCCATATGAAACTATCATGGGAGCCACTTATGGATTGCCTACCAAAGATGGCAATACCTAGATTTATTCTCGCTTTTATGCCTAGCTAGGGGCGTTAAACGATAGCGCTTGTTGGGAGGCAACCCAATTTTATTTTTATTCCTTGATTTTTGATCCTGTTTAGTAGTAAATAAATTATTTAGAATCTATTTTGGTTGTGTTTTTTGTGTTTGTGCCAAGTAGAACCGTTGGGAAGACTTGGGGAAAGTCTTGTTGAACTTGCTGTAAAAAACAGAAACTTTAGCGCTCACGAGAACTGCTGTCATTTTTATTTGGAGAGTGATATTTAGTTAATTCTTTTTGCATATGATTAATAGATAAATTACTCACGTCCATAAATTTATTTTAGAATTTTGGGGTTCCAGATCTTGCGCTAGCTACAGATTACTACAGACTGTTCTGTTTTTGACAGATTCTGTTTTTCGTGTGTTGTTTGCTTATTTTGATAAATCTATGGCTAGTAAAATAGTTTATAATCCATAGAAAAGTTGGAATACAGTAGGTTTAAAACCAATATAAATAAATAATGTGTTCATTACAGTACCTTGAAGTGGTCTTTTGTTTTCTTTCGCTAACGGAGCTCACGAGTTTTCTACCTTAAGTTTTGTGTTGTGAAGTTTTCAAGTTTTGGGTAAGGATTTGATGGATTATGGAACAAGGAGTGGAAAGAGCCTAAGCTTGGGGATGCCCATTTCACCCTCGAGATAATCTAAGGACACCTAAAATCCAAAGCTTGGGGATGCCCCGGAAGGCATCCCCTCTTTCGTCCACTTCTATCGGTAACTTTACTTGGAGCTATATTTTTATTCACCACATGATATGTGTTTTGCTTGGAGCGTCTTGTATTATTTGTGTATTTGTTTGTTAGTGTGCCACAATCATCCTTGCTGTACACACCTTTTGAGAGAGCCATACATGAATTAGAATTTGATAGAATACTCTATGTGCTTCACTTATATCTTTTGAGCGCTATAATTTTGCTCTATGTGCTTCACTTAGATCTTTTAGAGAACGGTGGTGGATTTGTTTTAAAGAAACTATTGATCTCTCATGCTTCACTTAAATTATTTTGAGAGTCTCTTAATAGCATGGTAATTTGCTTAATAATATTATGCTTGGTATTCAAGATTTGTGAAACTTTCTTTTGAGTGTGTTGAATACTAAGAAAAGATTTAAGCATGATAATTGTTTTGAGATATGGAGGTGATAATATTAGAGTCATGCTAGTTGAGTAGTTGTGAATTTAAAGAATACTTGTGTTGAAGCTTGTGATTCCCGTAGCATGCACGTATGGTGAACCGTTATGTGATGAAGTTGGAGCATGATTTATTTATTGATTGTCTTCCTTATGAGTGGCGGTCGGGGATGAGCGATGGTCTTTTCCTACCAATCTATCCCCCTAGGAGCATGCGCGTAATACTTTGCTTCGATAACTTGTAGATTTTTGCAATAAGTATATGAGTTCTTTATGACTAATGTTGAGTCCATGGATTATACGCACTCTCACCCTTCCACCTTTGCTAGCCTCTCTAATACCGCGCACCTTTCGCCGGTATCATACACCCACCATATAACTTCCTCAAAACAGCCACCATACCTACCTATTATGGCATTTCCATAGCCATTCCGAGATATATTGCCATGCAACTTTCCACCGTTCCGTTTATTATGACACACTCCACCATTGTCATATTGCATATCCCGGTACACCGCCGGAGGCATTCATATATAGTAATATTTTGTTCTAAGTATTGAGTTGTAAGAAAAATAAAAGTGTGATGATCATCATTATTAGAGCATTGTCCCAGTGAGGAAAGGATGATGGAGACTATGATTCCCCCACAAGTCGGGATGAGACTCCGGACGAAAAATAAATAAAAGAGGCCAAAGAAGCCCAAAAAAAGAGAAATAAAAGAGGCCATAAAAAGAGAAAAGGCCCAAATAAAAAAATAATAAAAATAAAAATAAAAAAATGAGAGAAAAAGAGAGAAGGGACAATGTTACTATCCTTTTACCACACTTGTGCTTCAAAGTAGCACCATGATCTTCATAGTAGAGAGTCTCTCATGTTATCACTTTCATATACTAGTGGGAATCTTTCAATATAGAACTTGGCTTGTATATTCCAATGATGGGCTTCCTCAAATTGCCCTAGGTCTTCATGAGCAAGCAAGTTGGATGCACACCCACTTAGTTTCTTTTTGAGCTTTCATATACTTACAGCTCTAGTGCATCCATTGGATGGCAATCCCTACTCACTCACATTGATATCTATTGATGGGCATCTCCATAGCCTGTTGATACGCCTAGTTGATGTGAGACTATCTTCTTCTTTTTGTCTTCTACACAACCACCATTCTATTCCACATATAGTGCTATATCCATGGCTCACGCTCATGTATTGCCTGAAGATTGAAAAAGTTTTGAGAATGTCAAAAGTATGAAACAATTGCTTGGCTTGTCATCGAGGTTGTGCATGATTTAAATATTTTGTGTGGTGACTATAGAGCATAGCCAGACTATATGATTTTGTAGGGATAACTTTCTTTAGCCATGTTATTTTGAGAAGACATAATTACTTTGTTAGTATGCTTGAAGTATTATTATTTTTATGTCAATATAAACTTTTGTCTTGAATCTTTCTAATCTGCATATTAATATCACAATTAAGAAGATTTGCATTGAAATTATGCCAAGTAGCACTCCGCATCAAAAATTCTCTTTTTATCATTTACCTACTCAAGGGCAAGCAGGAATTAAGCTTGGGGATGCCTGATACGTCTCCAACGTATCTATAATTTTTGATTGCTCCATGCTATATTATCTACTGTTTTGGACTATATTGGGCTTTATTTTCCACTTTTATATTATTTTTGGGACTAACCTATTAACCGGAGGCCCAGCCCAGAATTGTTGTCTTTTGCCTATTTCAGTGTTTCGAAGAAACGGAATATCAAACGGAGTCCAAACGGAACGAAACCTTCGGGAACGTAATTTTCTCATCGAACGTGATCCAGGAGACTTGGACCCTACGCCAAGGCATCAGAGAGGCGGTCACGAGGGTGGGGGGCACCCCCCTAGGGTGCGCCCCCTGCCTCGTGGGCCCCTCGGAGCTCCACCGACGTACTTCTTCCTCCTATATATACCTACGTACCCCCAAACGAACAGAGACGGAGCCAAAAACCTAATTCCACCGCCGCAACTTTCTGTATCCACGAGATCCCATCTTGGGGCCTATTCCGGAGCTCTGCCGGAGAGGGTCGTCATCATGGAGGGCTTCTACATCATCATTGCCTCTCCAATGAAGTGTGAGTAGTTTACCTCAGACCTTCGGGTCCATAGTTAGTAGCTAGATGGCTTCTTCTCTCTTTTTGGATCTCAATACAAAGTTCTCCCCCTCTCTCGTGGAGATCTATTCGATGTAATCTTCTTCTTTTTGTGGTGTGTTTGTTGAGACCGATGAATTGTGGGTTTATGATCAAGTCTATCTATGAATAATATTTGAATCTTCTCTGAATTCTTTTATGTATGATTGGTTATCTTTGCAAGTCTCTTCGAATTATCCGTTTGGTTTGGCCAACTAGATCGGTAGTTCTTGCCATGGGAGAAGTGCTTAGCTTTGGGTTCGATCTTGCGGTGTCCTTTCCCAGTGACAGAAGGGGCAGCAAGGCACGTATTGTATCGTTGCCATCGAGGATAACAAGATAGGGTTTATTTCATATTGCATGAATTTATCTCTCTACATCATGTCATCTTGCTTAAAGCGTTACTCTGTTTTGAACTTAATACTCTAGATGCATGCTGGATAGCGGTCGATGAGTGGAGTAATAGTAGTAGATGCAGAATCGTTTCGGTCTACTTGTCACGGACGTGATGCCTATATACATGATCATGCCTAGATATTCTCATAACTATGCTCAATTCTGTTAATTGCTCAACAGTAATTTGTTCACCCACCGTAGAATACTTATGCTCTTGAGAGAAGCCACTAGTGAAACCTATGGCCCCCGCGTCTATTCTCATCATATCAATCTCCATCACTTTAATCTTGCTTTGCTTTTTTACTTTGCCTTTTACTTTTCACTTTGCATCTCTATACCAAAAATACCAAAAATATTATATCTATCAGATATCACTCTCATAAGTGACCGTGAAGGGATTGATAACCCCTAATCGCGTTGGTTGTGAGTAGCTATCGTTTTGTGCAGGTACGAGGGACTTGAGCGTGGCCTCCTACTGGATTGATACCTTGGTTCTCAGAAACTGAGGGAAATACTTACGCTACTCTGCTGCATCATCCTTTCTTCTTCGGGGAAATCCAACGGAAGCTCAAGAGGTAGCAGCCCACACGGGGTCAACCAGGGTCAAACGAGGTCAAACTCGCCGGCGTTTAGCCGCCGGCAAGGCCAGACGCGGCGGAGCAGCGCGAGTTTCATGCTCCGGTGACCAAATGGGTGGCGTAGAGTATCTACGCGTAGCTGGGAGCAAGCCGCATCGTTTGGTGGCAGTGGTGGAGCTCGGGGTGGCCGGAAATGTCGCCGGTGACGAGCTGTGCGGCTGCCGGAGCTCGGGTGAGGTCGAACCCGAGGCTACGGGTCATGGCGAGGCGCGTGGAGTAGTGCTACGGGTTCCTGCGAGTGCGGTGAGTGCGTTGGTCACGGTGGTGTGGCCGGTGGGTGGCCGGAGTCACGTCAGCGACGAGCTCGGCGGCGGCGGGTGCGGGTGAACGTGGTGTGGTGCATACGTGCAGGAGTGAGTAAACGGAGAGGGGGAGGACGGAGCTGAGCACACGGCGATTGCAGCAAGCATCGAAGCGGGCTCGGGGAAGGCCGGAGCTGAGCGGGGCAACGATGGCGATCTCGGCGGCCAGAGTTGGGGGAGACGGGGTCAGGGGCGACTCCAGAGCGGGCGAGCACTCGGGGCTCGGCCTGCTCGACGTAGTCGACGACGGCGGAGCGAACGGACACGGTGACGCGGCACGGGGACGACGGCAGACGCGGTTATCACGGTGGCGCGGGCGCGGCAGCGTCGGCCATGGTGCGGGAGAGCGAGGGAGAGGAGCTGGGGAGGAAGAGGCGTGTCTGCGAGCTCGGGGAGGAATGGGTGACTGACCCAGGGCAGCAGAACGGCGAGGGAAGGAAGCAGGGCGGCGGGCAGCTGCGTGGCGCGCGCTGGTGCCGGCGTCGAGCAACTGCCTGCCTGCCTGGCCGAGCCAAGCAGCTCGCTGGAGCGGTGGCTGGGCTGGGCCGACTAGGTGGGCCTGCTAGGTGAGCGCCAGGTAATCCTCTACTCTCTCTGCTTGCTGTTTTTCTTTTTATTTATTCTTGTTCTGTGTTTTGAAATAGTAAAAATACAATTCCATTTAGAAAAAACCTGAAAATATTCATAGGCACATTTGAAAATATTCTCAAGAGCCTAAAAATACTTTCATGGTTATTTTGGCATTTTAAAATATTTATAGGATTTAAATTTCCCAAATGCAAATACTTATGGCTTGGTGCAAAAATCCAGAATGGCCTCCAAAAGTATGAAACCATTTTTGGCAGAGGTTTTAGCCAGGACCAAAGATGGTGAACATTTATGAAGGGCATTTTCGGTTCATTGAAAATAATTTAGTGAACCCTAGTTGTTTCCAGGGGTGCTGGGGGTTCTGTCATCCCCATTTCAGTTTTCTGGAAAAGAAGACATGATGCAACACTCTAATGCATGAACTAGCTAGGGTGTGACAATCAACTCTTGTAATCCTCAGATTCATCAAGATCAATCAAGCAGGAAGTAGGGTATTACCTCCATCAAGAGGTCCCGAACCTAGGTAAAACTTCGTGCCCCCTGCCTCCTGTTACCATCGACCTTAGATGCACAGTTCGGTACCCCCTACCCGAGATCCGCCGGTTTTGACACCGACATTGTTGTTTTCATTGAGAGTTCCACTGCGTCGATGGCTCCATCAATCATCTACAACAATGCTGCCCTGGGGGAGGTTTTCCTTCCCGGTCAGATCTTTGTGTTCGGCGGCTTCGCACTACGGGCCAACTGGCTTGGCCATCTAGAGCAGATCGACAGCTACGCCCCAGGTCACCAGATTAGTTTTGGAAATCTGGATTATGTCGCTGATATCCGAGCATACTTGATCTTCCAAGGGTTCATGACCCCAACCTCCGCTCTGGCTTTAGATCCAGAGTGCGTCACCATGTCCGAAGACGGGATTATTGAGCCCGCCGGACTATCTATGGCCGCTAAGCCAAGCACGGGAGAACCGGATGATGTAGTGTCGCTGGCAACCATCATGAAGCCGGACTCTTCTCCGGACACTGGCTCGGAACCATCAGAGTCAGCATCGTGTGAGCCCGGGCAAGGAGTTTCCCTCTTGCCGTACTCCACGGGTTTCCTTCTCCCTGGTCAAACCTCACCTTTAAGCGAGGCTTTGGACCTGATGCGATCCCTCGTCATTACAGAGGAGCAATGTCCGAACTACGCCCAGCCCAGACTAGGGGCTATGAGCGGGGAATTTTACGTCCCACCCACCACCCACTTCATAGCCACCATCGAGACTTAACTGATATGCTCGACTATGGTTCCAAAGACATCGACGGTATGGACGATGATGTCGGAGAGGAGCAGGCCGAAAACCTGCTGTTTACCGGATGCTGGACGGCCACCTCTTCGTATGACGTGTACATGGTGGACACACCCAAAGAAGGTAGCGGCGATGATAAAGAAGATCCAGTCGAGGATATACCTCCTGAGACACAGCCAAAGCGCCGATGCCAGCGGCACCGCTCTAAATAACCCCGTGGAAAAGATTGCAATACCAGCACAGGAGGCAACAACACTCCGGACGATGCCGAAGACAAAGAAGAACCCGTCGAGCCGACCTCCGAACAGGACGACCGGGAAGATGGGCAAGCTAGCCCCGGCGAACAGGCTGAAAACAAAGACTCGGAGGACATCAATATCTTCCTCTCTCCGAGGATGAGGTGAGCCTCGGCAACGAGGATTTTATCGTGCCTAAGGAACCTCTCGAGCAGGAGCGCTTTAAGCACCGGCTAATTGCCACTGCAAGGAACCTGAAAAAGAAGCAGCGGCAGCTTCAAGCTGATCAAGATCTGCTCAACGATATATGGACTAATGTGCTAGCAGCCGAGGAATATGGCCTCGAACGCCCAACCAAAATTTACCCGAAGCATAAACTGCTACCCCAATTTGACGACGAGGCCCTCGAGCCTGCACCTTCAGCACATAATGCGGCTGACCGACCACCTTGTGGCCGGGACAAAACGGCGACTCAAGCCGAACACCAACCCATACTACATTGCCGTAAAGGTAGAGGTATAACAGCTCGCGGATACACATATGACCTGCGGCAAGACCTGGGTAGTAGAGCAGGTCAGACCAGATCGATCTACGGATCGCGGGGGCATGCCCCGACGCGCGACGACGGCTATCTAGCCAGACGTGACAAGCATAATCACGCTTGGGCCGAAAACCGCAGACGGACTCCATCCGAGCTACGTCGCGACTTGGCCCGATATAGAGGCGCCACACACCCCCTCTGCTTCACTGATGAAGTAATGGAGCATGAATTCCCAGAAGGGTTCAAGCCTATGAATATCAAATCGTATGATGGAACAACAGATCCCATGGTATGGATTGAGGATTTCCTTCTCCATATTCATATGGTCCGCGGTGATGATCTCCATGCCATCAAATACCTCCCAATAAAATTAAAGGGACCAGCCTGGCACTGGCTAAACAGCCTCCTAGAAAACTCTATTGGCAACTAGGAAGACCTGGAAGACACCTTTCGCGACAACTTCCAAGGTACATATGTCCAGCCTCCAGATGCCGATGACCTCAGTCACATCATCCAGCAGCCCGGAGAGTCAGCCAGGAAGCTCTGGACTAAGTTCTTAATTAAAAAGAACCAAATCGTCGACTGTCCGGACGCCGAAGCCCTAGCGGCTTTTAAACATAGTGTCCAAGATGAATGGATGGCCCGTCATCTCAGCCAAAAAAACAATAGCACCAGCGATCCTGTGGCAGCTCTTACCGCACCGATGACCCGCTTCTGTGCGGGAGAAGACAGCTGGCTGGCCCGCCGAAACAATAGCACCAGCGATCTTGGAACCTCTGAGGTCAGGGACGGCAATGGCAAGCCTCGACGCAATAAAAACAAGCGTCGAAACAATTATGTAGGAACCCAAGACATGTCGGTCAAAACCGGATTCAGTGGTTCCAAATCCGGTCAACGGAAGAAGCCATTCAATGCAAACAAAGATGGCCCATCCAGTTTAGACAGGATACTGGATCGGCCCTGTCAAATTCATGGCAACCCTGACAAACCCGCCAACCATACCAACAGAAATTGTTGGGTTTTTAAACAAGCAGGCAAGCTCAATGCTGAACACAAAGGGAAGGGGCCGCCTAGTGACAGCGAAGACGAGAAGACTTGCCAGCCAAACACCGGGGGACACAAGCAATTTTCCCCCGAAGAAAAAACAGTAAACATGATATCTGTGACGCATATCCCTACGAGGGAGCGCAAGCGCGAACCACGAGATGACTACGCCATAAAGCCGGTCGTACCAAAATTTAACCCATGGGCAGGCTGTCCGATCACTTTTGGTCGCAATGACCACCCAACAGGTATCCGTCATAAGGGTTCGACAGCTTTGGTCCTCGACCCAATCATTGATGGATTCCATCTCACACGAGTCCTTCTGGACGGTGGCAGTAGCCTTAATTTGCTCTATCAAGACACTATTCGCAAAATGGGCATTGATCCCTCAAGGATCCAGCCCACCACAACTACCTTTAACGGTGTAATACCTGACGAAGAAGCTCACTTTACGGGCTCAATCACATTGGAAGTAGTCTTCAGTTCGACGAACAACTTCCGAAGCGAAGCCTTGATCTTCAATATTGTTTCGTTCTGCAGTGGATACCGTGCACTGCTTGGGCGGACCGCGTTCGCTCGTTTCAATGGGGTCCCACACTACGCCTATCTAAAGCTTAAGATGCCCGTACCACGCGGCGTCATAACGATCACTGGAAAAACGGAACAACCCCTCCGTTCCGAGGAGTATACCACGGCCATCACAGCCGAAGTACAAAGTAGACTCGTTAAACCGCAAACCTTATCGCCCATTAAGCCACCGGCCTCTACTATACAAGGCCGGTCAATTTTCGAGCTAGATTAGCAGTTCTGCCTCCGTCGTTCACCGCATATGCCCGCAAAGTTCACATCGCGCATGCATAATTATGCACTTAAAATACCTTGGTCGTCGGTGGAGGCACAATGCAATCAGACCTACAGCACGGTTCGTCCTCCTACAACTTTTCTCCCTTCTTTTTAAACTATTTCTTATCTTTTGTCACAGATGAATCAAAACATGTTCGTCCTATGGACCTACAAGGACTCTTTCGGAACCCAGTTTCGTCCAGGCAACCAAAGATTGCTCCTTTTAAGGAATCCTCTTCGCCAAGGCAAAGGCAGCACAGACGTGTGATAGGAGGTCCAAAAGATTTTTGTAGACCAAACACTCTATTTAAAACCTGGATATAGCCTTTTTCCTCAGCCTTCGACCCCTGGCATGTGAAATGACCTGGGTAGAGGTGTTATAATCTGTAAAATTGCGCTTGACATATCAATCAGATTCCAGTGGATATAATCCATCTTCAGTATTTATTTTTATAGAACTGTACCTTTTCGGTGGTTTCACATACACACCTCGGCACTAATCACCAGGGGCTCGATACGACAACATATTAAATTGCCAACGAGTCTGAAAAACTCTATAGCATACTTCGGCGTCACGAGTTTTGGCATTATATGCATCAGCTCCAAATCATGTCTTTCGTCAATAGTTGGGTTGCGCGGCTCCTGTGCTTACTACCTTACGTTCCGCTCTATCGGCTAGGGTTGTAAAGGGAGAACTACTGCGATTGTGTTTCTAGTTCACCTGGTTAAGCAACTCACTAGAGAAAGCTGAAAACTGACTGTCATGATACGGCGAGAGCTGGTCAACCACTCGGTGACTTATTAAAATCTTTTGTGATTTCTTCTGTATAACACGAAGGACCGTTTTTTGGTCACCTATGTAGCGCAGCCGTATTCGGATAACCGCATACATACAAGGGGCTATATCGTAGACCCAATGTCAAACTCCTATGGCTAAGTGAAGGTGTTAAAACCCTATGGTCCGATTGCCTAGTTCGCCGCACTTACACCTCCTCCACGGACCAATACGTTGGGTCAAGTGTAGTCAGTTGCTATTCCGAACACCCCTGCATTATATGCAAGGGGGCTGAAGCCGACAACTGGCAAACCTTCAGATTATAAAAAAATGGCCGCACAGGAGGAAATGCCTTTCAGGCAAAAGGCATAAATATAACACAACCTTAATATACCGTAATATTGTTATCACAATTCCGATACATTCACTCGAACATAATATTCTTCCAGCACTGACCCTTTATCAAGCAGGCGCCCTCTAGGACATCTTCAAAATAATGCTCCGGCATGCGATGGTCCTTGCCCTCGGGCGGACTGTTTGCTGCAACATCGGCGACCTTCATTTTCGCCCAGTACATCTTGACGTGGGCAAAGGCCATCCATGCACCTTCAATGCACGCCGACCGTTTAATGGCGTCGACACGCAGCACCGCATTAATAAGTCACTGCACCAAACCCAAATAACTATTCAGAATTGGCTCAGTTGGCCATAGCCGAACCACGACTTCCTTCATGGCAGCTCCGGACACCTTGTGAGCTCGTCCCACTGGGCCATTTGTTTGTTCAGCAATGGCAGACGCTTTGGCACGTTGAACTGTGACCAGAAAAGCTTCTCCACTGCACGTCCGTCTTGTGCTTCATAAAACTACGCCGCATCGGCGACACTCTTCGGCAGGTCCAAGAATGGGTATGGAGAACTCCACCATTGATTAAGCAGGGCATACTATGGGTCGCCAAATTTAGTCTGTTATAGAAAGGGCATACTAGCCGCTATCTGCCCAGCTTGCCAGATCTCCTCCCGAGCCGCTCTAGACTCGGACCATGCCTCTCGCGCCTCTCGTAAAGCCTTGTTAAGTTCGGATGCCTTGGCTTTGTTATCCTTCTCTAGTGATTCACATTGGCTTGTGGCATCCTTCAGCTCTCGCGCTATGGTAGATATTCTCTCCTTGCACCGGCGCCGAGCAGCTTGTTCGTCCTTTAACTTAGCAGCGGCCTTCTCGACAGTCGCATTGCTCACTCTGGCTTGCTCCTTGGCCCAGGCTAGTTCCGCCCGAAGGGTCTCAACCGCAGCAACACCATCTGCAATTACGCATGTCCCACTTTATAATTTTCAGCTTCGTGCTCACATTAGTATACATGCATAAGCCGACGGACCCAAAACATACCTTGTGCCTCGTCGAGCCGCCTGTCGATAAGAGTAATATCCCCATCTGCTGACTCAAGTTTCTGCTTTAAATCTGCAACTTCCGCAGCATGCGCAGTCGTCATTGACATACCAGCCTGTTTTCAAATTAATCATGTCATTTCCTGAGCATATCTTTTTGATACTCTGATCGCCTCCCTGTGGAAGCCGACCAGAGTCTCAGGGGCTACTATCTATACACAGGCACACTCGGCATGTAAAGAGCGGTTAAGATATTACATACCTCAAAGCCTCTTAGTAGGCCCATGAAGGCTTCATTCAATCCGCTTCTTGCGGATAGAATCCTCTCAACTACCATACCCATTAAGGTACGATGTTCCTCTGAAATGGACGCATTCTGCAACATGCCCATTAATGTATCCGGCGCCTCTGGACTCCTGGAAGCGGCTGCAGGAGCATGAACTCCCTTCGAAGGGATATGTTTACTCGACCCTTGATGACGGGAAAAATGGCGGGCTTGAGAATACGCGTCCACGTCATTGATACAGATTGAAATTTAAACGCATAAATGCATGCAATAAAAATAGGATCAAACATTGCAGATACTTTATTTCCAGAACTCTTTCATTTACATAAAAGATTTGTTAATTACATCTCCATAGAGAAAACCCCTGATTAAGAATTCCAACATATCTATTACATAGCATCACAACACATGAGTACTACAAAATGTAGAATTAAAAGAAAACTACAAAATGTAGAAATAAAAATCCTCCTTGTTGTCTTCAACGTTGGCGTACTCGGAAAGCCTTGAACTTCGTCTATGATAACATATGCGTTGCACAACATTCATGATTTGACAATGTTCAATCATATGGCACGTTTATGCCTAGCTCATTAACCATAGCGAATATGTAGTAGTTGTCTTATTTAATGGTTGACTAGCCGGGCTAACGGTGTATATGCAATATAGGGCATAACTATTTTTATGAGTTAGGTTTACTTTATAGCAACGTATATAGCGTTGCCTCGAGCCATTATATGCGAGGACTATATGAAATTTGTTGATGACATATTCGATCGCACTATATTATGTTTAGTGCGGGTAACATAGGCTATGACCCTAGCTACTTTTCTATGCATGGTACAATTTTAATCCGTATGAGAGATTATATTATAACATATGGGTTATGCTTAAACACTAGTTTTGCTAGTCTCAAACATGTCATATATGGTCATGCGACTAAGTGGATCTAGTCAAATATTTATATGGGTTTGAATGAGAATATTTCTTTTATAAAGTTTGACTTCACTTGTATTAGTACTAACATCATGTAGCAACTTCGTGCCCATATGTAGCATAACCAAATGAAGTGTCGGTACTTCTTCTTGCTTGTATTATCACCAACGTAGCATAGATCGTATGCTTGTGGTGTAACCAAACAGAAATATATATTAGTATATGTTTCGCATGGACATGATGAAGTATATGACAATTCTCGCAGTCTAGATATATCGCCCTAAACTACGAAGAGCAAAAGTCATGGATATTGAGTTGTCATGACTTTGTTTCACCTGGGTTTTCACTAGCGTATAATGCTGCTTCTTGAGACTAATGAACATATAGCCGTATGCTCCAAGTTTACACCCTATACTGATGCATTTAGGGGTCTAGGCAGACTATAAATTATATGGAAGAAACATGTGTGAATTTCCAACAAAATAGGACTTTATGAAACCAAATCAATATAAGCTTTATTTCTATTTCTATCCTTGATTTGTATCAACATGGGATGCATGATCACCATGAGACCAAATCAAGATGGACATATCTTTATTCTTGAATTGTATCAATATGGGATGCAAGATCACCACGAGACCAAAACAAGATGAGCATAATTTTTGGTCTTGACTTGTATCAACATGGAGATGCAAGATCACCATAAGACCAAAACAAGAAGAATTTTAGTTGCATCGTGTGCACTTAGTTTGCATCACTATAGGATTGAGGATCAATATATGACTAGACCCAACATTCCATTTATCATCTTGATTTGTATCAACATGGGATCAAGATCACCATGAGACCGAACCAAGAGAGAATTAATTAGGCAGCACCGAACATATATGATGTGTACGGTGAAATGGTAGCATCATAGATGGATATATTCTAGTCTTGAATTGTATCAACATGGGATACAACATCACCATGAGACCAAAACAAGAGCAACCTAAACTAACGTTGGTTTGTATCAATAAGGGATGCTAGATCCCATGAGACCAAACAAGATGTGCTATGTGAATGTGAAGTGACGAAGAACACCCATACTATTTGAGGCATATGATTCAACAGAGATACATCAAGAATGGAGCCAGGAGGTTGCCTTGAATTCTTACCTTGCCTTGGATGTGGTCACGTACATGTGATGTGGTGATGTAGATGAGCAGCCGCTCGTGTAGAGCAGCTCGTGGGCGATGCAGATGGTGAGCAGCCGGCGATGAATGGCGCGAACGGACGGTGACGACGGCTCAGCAACGATGACGGCGAGCGGACGGCCGGTGACGAGCGGCTGGCGTCGACGACGACAGCGAGACGAACGGCCAGCGACGACGAAGAGCGGCGTTGCAGCGTATGTATGTGTGTGAATGATGGATGGATGAATCGTTTGATGAATGATGAGCGAGCAGCGGTGGCGCGTGGATGAGAAAATGAGCGGCCGGAGAGCAGTCGAACGACCTGGTATTTATAGGGAGGAAGGGAAACAGTGGAGGGCCGGCTGGACGCGCGCCTGCCCACGTTCTGATCGTGGGATCGTGTCCATGAACGTGGAAGCGTGGCTGGCTCCTCTCCCTTTTTTATTTGTTTAATCACTAATTACCGGCAATGTCCCATCAGCTGGGCTTAATTAGGCTACATAATGCGTGGGCTCTGGGCATGCTTGCATGCGATCGGCTGATGGAATAGGATATGCATGCATGTACGTAGCTATTCCGTATAAGTGCACTTGGTCAGATTTAGACATGGGGAAGCGTTTTTCCACTGATATATAATTCATGATGACTTGACATTTTTTTATACATCGTCGCGTGTTATATTATTTTACGCGAACATTATTATGCTAATATTTTTTTAGCGATGACAGAATAATGCTCATAAATATGATATAGCAGTGTGGCAATATTAGTTTCGTCTATGAAACTTTGAATTTGTGTGAACGTTGGAATTTCGTGGTTGATGATGGTATGTGTATGAAAGTGATATGTCCACTAATTTATGCGACGATGTTGCACCTTCCCTTTTATTTCCGGGTCTGTTATTTTATATTGAGTGGCGCGACAGAAATTTATCATGCTATTTTTTATATAATTACTTTACTTTAATAATATCTAAGCACCATGTTTCATTTTAGCCGAAATCGGTGTCAACAGATGCCCCTCGAGGTCTGAATGCGAATGTTTTTTTTAATTCGGATTCAGAGCTCGAAAGTATATGTATCTTTTATTTAACGTGCCTTAGAGATTTGGCTTAGCGCTGGGGGTGTACGCATGTTTTATTGAAATAGCCGTCTTGACAGTCGGCCAGGTGCGTTGTATGTATATTATTTTAAGTTTGTTTGGATCATTTAAGTGGATAAGGCCTTAATCCTGGAGGGTTGTTACAAGTTTGCCGGCTTGACAATTAGTTAAGACTCCAAAGGATAAGGAGTTAATGGTTTGAACTGCTAGCGTTGTTGCCTAGATCTCAGTAGCGTGCTGAGCAGCACTTTTCTCGTCGTTGGTTTGGTAACCAAACCAGCGTATTTTCTTCTTCCTTATATCCTTTAGCTTCAGTTTGTGTGCTACTATGGCGCTTTGGCAATCTCAATCTAGCTTTGCTCTTCGGAGACTTCCGGTATGTATCGCGATTAAACCAACGATTGCATCTGGTCTTGCGTCTCCGTCATGCAACTGATCTCCAGTTTATCTTTTGTTAGGCACAAAAGCTAGCAGCCCCCGCAGAAGTGCAAATCAATTCCTGCCTCACATGCCGATGAGTATGTGATTGCTTTCTGAGGACGTGATTCATGTACCTTATCCTAAGCCCAATCTCTTTCTATTTTTTTAGGTGAGCTGATTACGATCTAGTAGAATTGATCGGACGTTTCCTCTCCGGCCCAGGTACCATAACTTCGAGGCTCGTCTCCTTCCTGTCTTTGTTTGAAAGTAGGATATATACTGTAGTCATGCACGCAACGCACAACGTACAACATGTGATTTTTTGTTTATATATGAGGATGGTGTCTCTTCTGAATGTATGTGTGATCAAGCAACATCTTGGTTTCACGGTTGGCGTGCCGGCAAGTTTGTTTGAACTTGGTCCGTCGTACAGCCGTGAAGACTCATGTGTGTAGTATAAATCCCTTTCATCTTTGATCGATTTTCTTTTATGTAACTTATGCCAATAATTTCCTCACGAATTTCGCTCGGCGAGTTCTTATATGGGAATGGCCTGTCATACAACTGTTGAGATCGGCACTGGGTTTCTTTTCAGTTGGCGTCCCGGCAAGTCCCTATGCGGGCTTGGTCCGTCGTACAACCATTGAGATCAGTAAGTATAGCATATATGTTTACAATATGATTTCTTCCCCGTTGGCATTCCGGAAAATCCGTATATCATCTTGGTCCGTCGTACAACTACGGAGATGATTACAAGTGCCATGTATATTTATTATGCCAGCAATATGTTGTTTTCACGGTGGGCGTCCCGGCGAGTCCCTATGTGGGCTTGGTCCGTCGTACGACCGTGGAGGCAATTATTAGTGCCACATATAGATTATGTTGAAAATATATTTTTCCTACGGTTGGCGTCCCAGCAAGTCCCTATATGAGCTTGGTCCGTCGTACGACCGTGGAAACAATTATAAGTGCCACATAACATATACAACCAATGCTTGGATCTGATGTCTTTTATTTACTCCAGTGTTTCCATTTTTGTTTTATAGGGAAAGTATTTAATGGTTGGCTGAAGATAGTTGCTACTAAAGCTAGGTAACACACCGTGACATTTCCCCCTCTTTTTTATTTAACTAGGCGTTTCTTTTACACATATACATGCCATCGTATTCATTTTGTGCCTTTTTATATATAGATGGCGCATGGTGAGGGGTTTGTTCCTTCGAATGAACTATCAATTTGCCAGTTAGCTGAGCGGCATCTGTATGAGCCTAATACTAATGAAGAGGTCAACCCAGTGATCAGACAACAGGTGCTCGCACATGCGGATTTGACGCACCATCCTCGTGGTTGGAATGTGGGGTCTACTCTTAGTGACTATTCGTTTCATCCACTAGCACCTTATCCTAAACCTGATCATGAAGCCTACACCCTAGGGACCAGGATGGTAGCAAAAGGTCTAGGTTGGGATGGTCACATAGTCGAGTATGTTCCGCAACCCAAAGGCTATGTTGAGTGGGGCATCTCTATATTGAATAACCACTCATTTTGTTTGAAAGGAGAAGCGGAGAACACCGATTACATATATGGGGCCATTTATTGCTCTCTTGGTGAATATGAAGTTTTAGATTCGTTACTGAGGTCACTACTGGAAAGATGGGATCCAGAAACAAATACCTTTTTTTTCATCTGGTGAACGCACCGTGACTCTGCTTGACATGCTTCTAATGTCGGGTCTTCCTTCAGTTGGAGAACCATACGAGGAATATGTTCCCTCTATAGATGACCTAGAACCTTCAAAGCTTATGTTCCCAAATTTCTTATCTGGCCTTTTAGAAGAATTCTATCAGCTCAGCCGTGAAAATGGAAGTGTGACTTTTCAAATTTGGTGTGACCATTTCCATAACAAACGCGAACGCACTTCATCTTTCACCTCCCTTCGGGAACAACACATGTACGTTGCGGCTTTTATAGCCCACTGGCTTTGCTCTTACGTGGTTGTTGGTGGGGGGCCTTATATTCGTCCCGGTGTCCTTCTGATGGCCTCTTGGATCGTTTCGAGTCGCAAGATCTCTTTAGCTCCCTCAGCACTTTGTTCATTGTATTATTCTCTTCGAAGGATCAATATGCACCCCGTTGCTCCCTCTTATGAGAAAAGAATTTGGCCAGTGCATTATATCGTGGGGTGGATGGGTCTCTATTTGAGAAAACCATTTAAGGACAAAGTGAAAGGGAAACATCTTCCAGATGTTAAGCAATTGCCGATGCAACAAACCATGGTTAAAACTATGTTTCAGGTTCCCATAACTTTCAGTCCTGCTAAGGCACGCATTTTCCTTGATGACCGAGCCAATATTTTTTGGAATCCTTATACTCCAAAGAACTTAGTCGGGGTGGATCAGTTGCAAAGGTCTTTCACCATTTCTTCACACCGTGGTATGCTTCCATGGAGGCGTGCTACTGATGTTGATGATCTTTGCATAGCGGAGCCATATCATCCTGATCGAGTTGCACGGCAACTTACTTTGAGACAACAAGTGCCCTATGCTCCGTTGGTCAGCGTGTACACAAGGAAGGATACTGGGCTTGCATATCCGTTTTGGTCGCATTTGTTACGCTCGGACCATGAGATTTCCAGTACCTTCTTAATGATGCGCATGAGGCATTTTCTTCTGTGGCCTGGAACAACTGGTGGGTGGGATATATGAAACCATTTAACAACATATTCAATACTCTTCGTCCGGGCATCTCGAATGGTCTGAATTATAATCCGTGGAAACGTTATTTTTTGAAACGCGGAGAGGAGTACATAGTTCCTCGCAAGCTTTCGGAGAATGATTTTGTTGTTATAAAGGAAGTCTCCGCCAGGGGTAAGGAGGAGCATATTGCAGCCATCAAATTGAATGTAAGGTGAATTATGGACCACTGGCGTCCCATTTTGTGTGGCTTTCTCTCAAATGATGAACCTTTAATCAACTCTAAAAAGGTAAGATATATACATCTATATATATTTGGTACTACCATAGTTCGTTTGCTCCTTTCTTTGTCTCATTTTTTCTATATCTCCTTTTTAACAGAAGAAGCGAAAGGTTAAGGATGATGTCGCTACTCAACCCATGAAATCTAAAGAGGTGAATTAATGGTCTACGTACAACTTGTTCATTTCTTTGTTGTACTAATGAGTACTAATAATATCATCCTTTTATATATGTGGCTGCAGCAAAGTGGCGTACCAAAGTCTGTTGTTGCAGTTGGTTCTTCCTCTGCTCGTCCATTGCTAGTGGGTAGTGATGATCTTCCGGAAATTGCCCCGGCCACTGGCGGGTAGAAGCGTAGAAATTTATCGCCCACTCATGCTGACGAGGAAGAGAGGCTCCCCCTCAAGCGCAAACTTGATTTTTCGCAAGAATATGATTTTTCTGAACCAATAACTTTGGATGGTCAGTCGTTAAATTTTCAGTCCCTCCCTGTTTGTTGATAATTCTAAAAAGTCCCACCGAGCGTG
Organism: Triticum urartu; assembly: GCF_056163025.1. Classification (NCBI taxonomy): domain Eukaryota; kingdom Viridiplantae; phylum Streptophyta; class Magnoliopsida; order Poales; family Poaceae; genus Triticum; species Triticum urartu. The sequence continues at coordinate 300,251,466 of NC_141875.1, read as the reverse complement.
CCAGAATCTGATGGCGGGAAAATGGCGGGCGTGAGACACGCGTCCACGTCATTGATATAGAGTTAATAATTTAAATGCGTAGATGCATACAATAAAAATAGGATCAAACATTGCAACTACTTTATTTCCAGAACTCTTACATTTACATATTAATTACATCTCCGAAGAGAAAACCCCTGATTAATAATTCCAACATATCTATTACATAAGATTGCAACACATTCCTATTACAATATGCTACAAGAAAAATCCTCCTCGCGATTGTCGATGCACTCCTGCTTGGGTACTTGAAGTTTGCTTCCATGCAAGTACTTCTCCATAATTTCATGTTTCATATGTTGGAGTATATATTTTCCTAACATGCAACAAATTTATTTGTGTTCAACCTCATTTATATGATGGTGCAGAATGAAGGTTGGTTTTGGCTAGGCTTAGTTTTATCCTACGTTTGGCACATAGGATATGGGTATGTTTTTCTTTGGGAATTTTATATGACATCTTTGGTTTTGGTGGCATGGATACATGTGACATGCCAATTTTAATAAGTTTTACATCATCACATTACTACTATCACCGCGCGAGACTGATATGGTGCCCGTGTGTAGCATAATGGACTGAAGCTTTCTGACACAATTTTGATGCTTTTTATGGTGCATATGATATGTGCCATATTTTGTTGACTTCAACTTCACACGGTATCAATATTAACCACGCGGTGCAATGATATGACACACACGTATAGCTTGACCCGAATGGAGTTTGTTTATGATATTTTATATTTGTTAAAGCCTATGTGGGCTACATGAAATATGCCTTATCATGTATTTTGCATGAATTTTGTATGCATATGTGGATGTGGAGTGAACTTATTTTTATTAAGTTCTGCTTTACTCCACATAGCATCATTTCATTAGCGCTAGTGTGTAGCATAACCCAAGTAAAAAGAGTTTGTGATATCCATTTATGACGATACTAATAGTTTAGGCTCTTATAGCATTGGAGCATTTCATGCCATATTTTATTTGACTTTGGACCAAATATGTGGCCTAAATATTTTTGTTTAATTTTCTCTCACTTGTATTACTACTAACACCGCGTAGCATTAAGATAATGCCCGCGTGTAGCGTAACCAAGTAAGTTTGGTTTTTTATGATGCAACATGTTTTATCATTCATCTTGCATGATTTGGTTTGTAGGTGTGTATCGTGAACACATTTTTTTAATTAAGTCTTGCCCTGCTCGTATTACTACTAACACCGTGTGGCATTAAGATAATGCCCACGTGCAGCGTAACCAAGCGAGGGAATATATTTTTATGCTCGTAGTTGTATTGCAACTAGCATGACACATAATGCCTGTAGCGCAACCAAACAAGAGATTATCATGAGTTCAGTTTAGTGCGTTTGTAATTTTATTCCAACTTAGTCATATCCATTTTTTTATGATGACCAAATTAAGTCAATTTTTATGAGGTTTTTGTACCTATGATACTCTCTTGATTTGTATCCATGTGTAGAGACCAAACCAAGGAACGAGGTGTTCATCTTGGCTTGTATCGCTAAAGGGACCGAACCAAGACGGAGATCAATGGGATGAAGTGCACGCAACATTTAAAGGAACCGTGCTTACAAGAACCATGCACGCTCCTTGACTCGTACCGCAATGGCCAAGCCAAAGGCGAAAGTTTGGGGTAGATATAACATGCTCCTTGGTTTGTACCGCGATGGCCGAACCAAGGACAAAATTTTGGGATGGATGCAACATACTCTTTAGTCTGTACCAAAATGGTCAAATCAAAAGCAAAATTTTGAGATAGATTAAACATACACCTTAGTCTATACTGCAATGGCCGGACTAAGGGCAAGAATTTTGGGGAGATGAAATATGCTCCTTGATTTGTACCGCGATGGCCGAACCAAGAACAAGAATTTTCGAAAGATGAAACATGACCCTTGATTTGTACCGTGATGACCGGACCAAGGGCTAGAGATTTAGGAAAAAGAAGAAGAAAAAAGCTCCCTGGCCTGTACCACAATGACCAAACTAGGGGCTAGAGGAGAGCCATTGAATCTCACCTTTCAAACCTCCTGCACGCCTGCCTCCTTCTCTCTTTTTGTGCTACTGTGTGTGTATGATTTTTGGCAGAGGAAATGAACGAACTCAGGGCCGACCCTAGAGCAGTGCATCTGCCTGGTATTTATAGGGGAGGGTGTGGAGCACTGGCCTTTGGAGGTTGCCGCACGCGCCAAGGAGTCAGCCTGCACGTCGCTGTCGTGCAGTACGTGGGAGCAGGAGTCGTGGCTGAATGGTAGAACATGGGTAGACTTGGTCTCCTGAGTTGATTGATGGGACTTCGGCGGGAGCGCACATGGCCCTCTGGCCCAATTAGTTTAGTGAATTTCCTTAATCAAGCTTTATCTAGATATGGCCCCTGCTACAAGGCACGTATGGGCTTCTTACTTTGATTATTTATAATCGGAGCAGCTTTTGCATATGCATGGTGACTGTGTTGATTTGCTCAAAAAAATTAATTATTGGCTGTGAGGGCCACACCACATACGTTCATGCATGTACGCTGCCTAGCCTGCATGCATTAGCACATAACGCATGCTCGTGCTAGCTAAAGATTCAATTGATGCTAAATTTTATTTAGTCACCAATTATATTGTCTATGCATTTTGTTAATATGCCGTGATATTTTGATGGCCAACGCCGACGGCACGGCACCCGTGGGTGTTATTCCTCCTTCCCGCTGGGTTGTCATGGTACTCTCCGGCCTTGTCCGTCTTCGAGGTTTGTCTTTGGGTGAAAGCCTTTTGCGCTGCTGTAGCAGGGTCGGCTGATGGCGTCGTTCCCGGGTCGCTTTTCCCTTGTGGTCGTCATCTTGAAGACTAGTTCCCCTTCGCGCTTTCCCTAGGGTGGACATGCAGAGTTGGTCGCAGGTAATTCTCCTGGTCCCGACGGTCCAATGCGTCAATGGGTGCATCTATGTTTGTTTCTCGCTACGACAGAGAAGTCGGAGCTGCGCGCGGCGGGGCCCCTGCGACAACGATGATTCCATGAAGGCGGTTTCAGCGGACGGTGCTCTCCGGAGATTGCGATGGAGTAGGTCGTTGCGAGGCTTGCAACTTTCTCTTGCAATGTACATCAACAAAGTTGGAGCTGCCAGTCGTCGATGTCTTGGTTGATTGAGTTGTTGATTGATTTCTTTAAATTAATTCTTTTCATTATCGAATGTTTTATTTCTGCTGTTTTAAATTTATATTTTATACATTATTTATCTCGGTCAAAATCCATGTCAACAGATGCCCCTCAAGGTCTGGGTTCGAAGTGAGATTTTTTTATTTTATTCTTTTGACTCGGGCCCAGAGCTCGAAACTATACATATTTTGTTTAAAGCACTTCTGGTGAGTATAATGGGTTTATAACTTTTTAGACGATCGTGTGCCAGTTACGTACAGCTTTTTAACCATATGTTGCAATTGTGGAGGCTAAAAATCAGGCCACGTCCGACTAACAAACTCCATCCGGATAACAAACTGCGTCCACTATCCCCTCAACTCTCTTTAAACAGCAAGTCTCCTTTTCTTTTCTTAAATCAAGACAAAAGACGACGGAGACGAAGGTCTACTTCCGTCCGGCCGGCCGTAATCCTTTTGATAGCTTAGCAAATTATATACGACTTCGCTAGTGGCTAAATTGATTCATTGACTGATTAGTCTGCTATTTCCTCAGTCCCAGATTACTTTCAATCCCTCACAAGATGCACCTCCGTGTTGGCAAGTGTTGACTCCTCCAATTGGGTATGCCTCTTTCTTTGTCCTGTCATTACCAAGAAATGATCTATCCTTTAGCATCTTGGATGTTGCTTTTAATCTCTATTCCATCTCCTCATCATGTAGGTGCAGGGAGACGGGAACACTAGGATACGGTCTGGATCGAATATTCCTTGGGTAATCTGCCTTTCCAAATTATCTGATTACGTCTGTTCGCTGTGGCATCTCTCCCATTACTAGAAGTGTCAGGGATATTATGCCCTGAATGCATAAAACTTTTTTTTGTCAAGGTGTATATAGCCCTGGTCTCTGGGTGTGTGTGATCTGTATTTATTCATCCAAATATTGTGATCCCACGGTCGGCGTTTCGGGAAGCCTATATATGAGCTTAGTCCGTCGTTCAACCGGTGGTTTTTTTTATATATGCATGAAATAATGAGTCGCTCACTGTCGGTGTTCTGGCAAGCTTATATATGGGCTTGGTCCGTCGTTCGATAGTGATAGTTTTGTTTATTGTGTATGTATGAAATTGGTGTCTTGATCACTGCCGGCGTTTCGGGAGGCCTATATATTGGCCTGGTCCGTCGCTCGACGTTGATGATTGATTCTTTTTACCATATATGTATGAGAACTTGATGAATTGATTACTGTTGGCATTCCGGCAAGCTTATATATGGGCTTGGTCCGTCGTTCGATGGTGATTTTATATTGCCATATATGTATGAGTTTGATGACTTGATCACCGTCGGCGTTCCCGCAAGCCAATATATGGGCTTGGTCCGTCGTTCGACTATGATTATTTTTCATCTATATATGAATTTAATGACTTGATCATTGTCGGCGTTCCGACAAGCCTATATATGGGCTTGGTCCATCGTTCGACGGTGATGCTACTGTTTTTTGGGATGAGGAATATTTTTAATCACGCGCACCTGTTTCGTGTTTCTCATATTCCTTTTTTTGCGTCAAATTCAAATATTGATTCTTTTTTGTAGATAATATCTCTTGTTGCAGACTGTGTACCCTGGGATCATTACTTCCACCTTGGTATAATATTCAATCTTGCACTTTCACGTACTATTTTAACTTCCTGTAATTTCATATGTATACCAACATGCATATTTTCCTTGCATATAGATGGAGGAAGCCACGACACCATCTTCATCTAATCATGTAGGATGCCTCTATCACAGTTGGCCAAAAACACCTATTTGAACCTGATACTAGTGAGCTAGCCAATCCAGTGATTACAAAGTTAGGCGTACCACACGGCCATCCTGAGCTTGGACCACGTGGATGGACGGCAGGTCCATCTTTCTCAGCTCATTGTTATCAACCTCCCGCACCTGGGCCCAGACTTGATGAAGCTTCAACCCTTGGGACACATATGATATCCAAAGGTTTAGGCTGGGAGAATCATGAGGTTGAATACGCTCCAATGCCTCTTGGGTATCTTGAATGGGGTACTAATGCCTTGAAGAAATATCATACCCACCTGAAGGGGAGTGAGGAAGGTGTGGATTACGTCTATGGAGCCATTTATTTCTCTTTAGGCGACTATTCTGTCTCCCCTTCTCTTTTAAGGTCTTTATTGGAGAGATGGGATCCCAACACCAACATGTTTTTGTTCTCATCTGGCGAGCGTACAGTCACACTTCTTGATATGCATCAGATCGCGGGGTTGCCCCTTATGGTGAACCTTATGAAGAATATGTTCCCCTAGCTGATGAGTTGGATCCTTCGACTCTTTTGTACCCCAACTTCCTGCCTCGGCTCCTAGAAATTTGGACCAAGCTTGCTGTGGGTGGCAAAGTAGGTTTCAAGGAATGGTATGACTTCTTTCACAATAGTAGAGTAAACTCCTTTGCTACCAAGAGCTTAGAAGACCAGCGCGTGTACGCTGCGGCTTTTCTTGCCATATGGCTTTGCCGCTACGTCGTTGTTGGTGGTGGGCCATATATTTGCCCTTGGGTATTAGTGATGGCGGCATGGATTTCCCTAGGATGACGCATCTCTTTAGGCCCACCTGCTCTTTGCTCCCTTTATTACTCACTTCGGCGAATTTGTACTCATCCGATTGGCCCCTCATTCATACATAGGATTTGGCCGGTCCACTACCTTGCTAGATGGATGGGCGTGTACCTCAAGAAACCCTATGGAAATAGAGCAAAAATGCCAAATTTCCCGAGCTCCAGAATTTTGGCGGTACAACCTAATATGGTGAACACCATGTTTAAGACGCCACGTCATTTTACTCCTAAAGAGGCACATGCTTTCCTTGATGACTATAAGAATATTGTTTGGAACCCCTATTCTCTCACTATGGAAGGTGTGTTCAAACCCAAGAGGGCTTTCTTAATTTCTATTTGTCGAGGCATGCTGCCGTGGAGGCGTGGTACTATCACCGCCGATGTGTGTATAGCTGAACCATATAACCCCGATCGAGTGGCATGACAGTTTCGTCTTGACCAAGTTGTACCCTTTTCTCCTCTAGCGGGCATGTATACTCAAGACGAAATTGGAATTGCCTATGCTTTTTGGTCACACCTATTATCCTTGACCCCTAAATAATTCCACTATTTTCCTGACGATGATCGAGTTGGGAACTCCTCTGTAGCATGGGCTAATTGGTGGAAAAAATTCTAAAGCCTTTCGCCGACATTCTAGGCCATCTTTGCAATGCCAACATGACTGGGAAGACCCCTTGTGATGTAAGGATAAAAAATAAGCGTGCACTACAGCACAATATCAGGCCTCGCCCATTGTCTGATAAAGATTTTATGGTGGTGAGGAGAGTATCTATGGAGCACCTTGACCAACATGTTCAGTCCCTTGAGAAGGCAGAGTCACCTATTATAGATCAATGGAGACCGGTCCTCTATAATTATTTAAATGATTTTGTTGCTGCTCAACTAGTGAAGTCTAAAGAGGTGAGCTCAAGCACATGTGTGTCCATGTTTCATTATGTCTCACGTACTATTTAGTACTAACTTGAGCTCTCTTTTTTGTGTTTTTTTGCAGCTACGGCGAGGTAATGTACTGAAACAGAATGCCATAGCTGGGTCCTCCTCCGCTCATGCGCTATTAGTGGATAATGATATCTCAGACACTGCCCCATCCGTAGCGGAAAGAGACGCAGACAATCTACACCGCCTCATGTGGAACAGGAAGAAAGGCTGCCCTTGAAGCGTGAACTTGATTTCGCCCAAGAATCCAATTTTTCTGAACCAATAACATTGGATGGTCCGTCCTTAGATGTTGAATTCAGTAACTTTGTTAGTGATGAAGATTTTAGCCATGTTCTCACGGGAGAAAAGGACCATGGCCTTGGTGACCTCTACGATTTATCTATCGAGGATTGTACCTTTGGCGAGTGTGGCACAAGTCGTCCACCCTCCAGCCCTGGTGTGGCTGAAACTGTGCCCCCTACCCCTAGTGCTCTTGGTCTCCTGTCAACTTCACCTGGTAGTTCATTATTTTTATGTGTTTATTTAACTGGTCGTGTTTATGAACCATCACTATCATCAATTCTCATAACTCTTCTCTCTCTTTTTTTAGGCTGCGAACAAGAAATTCGCCACTCACAAGACCCCGAGGTGATGGTAGTATTAGGGAAAGACGCATAGATGGACTGCAGTTTCGTCAAGGAGACGTTTATGGAGGCTACATATTTCGTGGTAAAACGAGCCCTCGAAGGACTGAACGACTCTACCCTCGGTGATCCCAAGCGACGCATCATGCTTGAGAGCGTTTCTCAGACGGTGCCCACGCAAGTGCCTGAGGTAGCTAAGGTGCAGGCTATGTTGGTCGGGCTTATTGACCTTTCCAGGAAGTTGGAGGTTGGCCAGACTAAGTTCACGGAGGAATCTGAGCAAGATGAGCATGTTGTTGCTGAAGTAGGACTTAAGATTAAGTCTGGCCATGAGGTTTCCAAGGCCATAATTGAGGACTTATCTGCCGTAGAAAAGAAGTGCACTGAAATGGAGGCACGGGAAGCAGAACTGAAGGCCCAGCTTGAAGATGTTACTATTACTTTGCACAAGATTAAACTGGAAATGGGACAGTGTCGGCAAGCACATGATGCCCATCAATCTGAACAGAAGAACTTGGTGAAGACTCTACAGGATACCAATGCTGGCAAACGTACAAGGCTTGCTAAATTTGAACAAAAGACGACAGATTTAAAGACTGAAGCAAGTCAGTTGTTGAACAATTTGCAGAACTGGCGAGCTCCTTGAGAAGGCATAGACTTCATTTAGTTTTCTCTTTTTTATTTCAATTCATCATTTCCCTTTGAATCATTTTATGTTCAGTACTCAGTTTCACTTCAAATGTAGCAGTACTTTGTATATTCACGTGGGAACTTCAGATTTTATGCATGATGTGCTAGTACGACAGCTTTGACGTTGAAGCATCCTTATTTATTTACACCATCATTGTGTATGGCCTGAAGCATTATTTATTTTATTCTATTTTTTATAAATGCATGTATGTACCCTCTTTTTGTACAACGGTTTAAGCTTATGACTCTATATTTTTCTTCATGCCTTATCTCACCTTCAACCTTCCAGCACGCACCACGCCTGCCTCTTCTTTCTCTATGTGCTTTTATATGATTTATGGTGTGTAGTAGAATATTGCTACTAGAGGAGGAAGAAGACCAGAGAACTCTGCTGCAAAAATCAGTCCCACCCGGACATGGGACGAAGTATTCAATCTTGTATCTTCATAGTCCAATAGTCCGGCCAAACGATATAGTCCGGCTGTCCGAGGACCCCCTAATCCAGGACTCCCTCAGTATCCCCTGAACCAAGCTTCAATATCGATGAGTCCAGCGCGCAAATTGTCTTCGGCATTGCAAGGCGGGTTCCCCTCCAAATCCTGAGTACCTGTCGTAACGAGTAGTGTCTGGCTTCCCATGAATGTTGCACTCCTCGGCTTCTGTGCATTCTGAAAGCCGTTAGCTCTTCATCTTTTGGCGCCATTTTTATTTGATTATATCTAGAATATCCATCCATAAAAGAAAATATTTCATGGTTCACGGTAGCATCGACGAGTATTTCAGATATAGGTATAGGAAAATCATCTTTAGGGCATGCTTTATTTAAGTCCCTAAAGTCTACACACACACGGATTTGACCATTTTTCTTTTTAACTAGAACAATATTGGAAAGCCACTTAGGATATTTAACTTCCCTAATGAATCCAACAGCTATAAGTTTGCCGACCTCAGCTTCTATCTTGGGGAGTAGCTCGGGTCGAAATCTCCTTTGTGTTTGTTTTACTGGGGGAACATTGTCTTGCACGGCAAGTCGGTGCACCGCTACCTTTGGATCCAAGCCTGGCATTTCCTCATAAGTCCAAGCGAAGACATCTTTGTTTGCAGAAAGGAACTTACGATATTCCTCTTTCTTTTCTTTGGACAGACGTGCGCCAATAAAAATCAGTCGAGGATCCTCGATTGTCCCAATATTTATTTCTTCCAAGTCATCGATAGTTGGCTGATTACCATCCCCCATTTGTGGGGATGCCTCAGTTGGGTCTACAAATTCAGTCGAAGTCATGCAAACCTCATAGCCCAGCCCATGTCTTTTTTCCTTCAAAGGCTGGCCCTCGCGTAGAGCTTGAGTTGTTCTCGGGACAACGCCTTTTCAAATGGCGCTCGCTGCCTCCGGTCATCGCACAACGACGGGCCAGTGAGAGTATCATATCCCATTCTCTGCATCATATACAAAATTCGGTTATCGTACAGAGAAATAGGCAATGACTCATCATCTTTATTTTCCAAGGTGATATGAACCACATTTTTATTTTTATTTTTACACTCATGTGACTTCTCTTTATCTTGCTCAATTTTATGTTGAACCAAAGGAGGTAAGACCATAGGCATTTTGGTACCTCTTTTAACAGATGATTTATCGATGACACGGAATATTGGGTCACCCTCTTTCCTTTGGTCACTTGGTATATACTGATAAATCTTTCAGCCAGATGAGGATTCTGCAGCATTTTTCTTTACCATATTTGATTCAGGTACTACTACATGCCTTGGCTTGTGTACTTTTTCAACAGGCTCAAAGTAGAATTTGGCATCGGCGTAGAAAGATTCAGCTACGGTGAATGGTCTCTTATCTGCAAATATTCTTATTGTTTCTCCAGATTGCTCTTTGTACTTGACATACTGATGGAGTGTAGATGGCACAACCTGATTTTCATGCAACCATGGTCGGCCCAACAGTGCATTGTAAGGTGTGACTGCATCAATCACATGGAATCTCACGTATGTAGATAACGCTTCCATTTTTAGTACCAAGGAAATGGTACCCATGGCCTCTTGACCTAACTGGTTAAAGCCGTGAATGACCACATTTGACGGACTCAAATCCTTAGGGGAATATCCAATCCTTTTCAAAGTACGCAGAGGCAACAAATCTATGGCGGATCCACCATCTATCATTATGTGATCTGTTGGCAAGTCGTCAATCTCACCAAACATAAGAAGAGGTCTGTTATGCTTCTTTGCTCCTAACAACATGTCCTCATCCATGAATGTAATATTTAACACATCATTTAATTCAGCTTCAGTCTATGAGTCTTCCACTCTATAATGTTCAGGAAATGACAATGCTATAACTAGTGCCTTACGTAAATCCGAGGAAAGAGACAAAGCATCATACACAGAAAGCATAGCTGGTATTTTCTTCAAATGAGAGATTACATCATACTTGACCGACACCTTAGAAGGCGGGTCAATTGTCTCACTCTCAGTTACATCTTTATTCCTAGGCTCCTTTCTAGGTGGAGGATGTGGGTCAGCTAACTGGCGACCTGATCTAAGGTGGACCTGATCCACTTCTGGCGCATCTTCTTCGGGGAAGTGAAGAGACTCGCTATCATCCTCAAACACACCTATAGTGAGAACGTTGAATTCTTCACTAGGCGGAACCTTCATGCGCTTCGCCAGATGCTGATATTTCTTTGGTACGAAGCACAGAGAAGCGGCATCTTCCATCACTCAGGGTAGTACACGGTGTTTTGGTCGCTGTTCCCTCCAATCTTGGGGTTCTTGAGAAGTTGGTACACTTGGCCATCCATCACGGCTACAGGGAATGTGAGCCTCTCTTTTACGCTGACCCTGGGACGTGGTCCTATGACCAAGGTACAGGAGGAAGCCTAAAGAGATAATTGGGGTAAATTCATATCCTGATGTTAAAATCATATCATCATAAGTTGGCCTCATATTTGAAGATGCGCAACTCACCGAGCTATCTTGAAGAGTGGCAACATTTGCTGTAGCCATCTTCTTTCCTTTCATTAAGCTTTTGAGGAGATCCATATCAATGGTCCCCTCATCGATCATTTTCTGTATGATATTCTTCGCAACAAACCAATCTTTGAGTGTATGGCCCAAAATGCGATGGTAGTGACAAAAATTTGGGTCATTAAATTTTGAAGCTTCTTCTGGACTTTTGGGCTTGGGAAGTTCTATAAGACTCAACTCCTTTAAACCATTAAAAAGGTCATCAATTTCTTCTACAGGAAAAGAATACTCTCTGTTTTGTCGCTCGCTAAGAATTGGCCTCCTACTGACCTGTGCATCTCACTGCCCTTGATTCCCTATAGGTGCTCTTCTAGGCTGGAACTAAGGTTTTACCATCGTAGTCTCCATGGCTTGTGCAGACTTGGGTTTCATCGGCAACTTTTCACACTGACCACCTTTGTCTGTAGGCTTGTTGAACGTCGTTTTTGTTCGATGAGCGACAAGCTGCATAAAATTTTCTATATCCATGGATTTTGAAGCTAACTCTTCAAATGTGAGGGGCCTCACTCCTTGTAACTGGACAGCCACTTCCGAGCGGAGATTGTTCATGCACATGCGCACTGCTTCCGGCTCAGTGATTGGCTGTGGGCAATGAAGACTTAGGTTTCTCCATCTGTTTATGAAATCAGCCGCCCTCTCGTTGAACCCTTGTTCAGTTTGGGTCAACTCAGTTATGCCCACCGTCCTCTGTGTGCTATAAAACCTCTCGAGGAATGAGTTTTGCATTTGTTCCCACATTTTTATAGAGCTTGGAGGCAGCTTGCTGTACAAAGTGAAGGCAGGCCTAGACAATGTCTGTACAACCTGCCTAAGGAGAATGATGAGGACATGACTACCTTGGATACGACCAAAAATATTGCATACATGCATATTTGTCAGGTGATTTCTAGTGCAAACTATTCAATAATCTATTTATGTTATTCAGAACAAAAATATATCACACACTTTTGTGTTTTGTCTAATTGCAGGTGTATGGGACATTTGTACAATCCACATATGAAGATAAGGGAAAAGGAGAAGTTTAGGTTCTGTTCAAAAAGTCCTCTCATGTCACTTTTGGGTCAAGAGAAGATAGAGTCCAAGTCTCTCACGTTCTGGATTTTGATTCGGACTGCACAGACATACCTGACTCAAAACGTCAACAACTTTTTCATACGAACTCCAAATTGGGTGATTCTTTTTTGTTGGAAAGTAGATTTCGTGCTCTTTTCAACCCATTTGGAATCACCTTCAAATTCGTCCGGAGCATTGAGATATCGACGAAACAATCTGACGCTGCAGCAGAATCCGAGTCAAACAACAAGTCCAAAGGTGTTGCACCACCTCCACTTGGGCCCATGAGCCATGTACGACCTAGGGTTAGTTTTAGGCTGCCTTGGGACGTCCTTCCACCTCCTTGGCCGCCACCCCTTGCTCCTATATAAGTAGATCCATCTAGTAGCTTTTTTTAGGGATTTGTTTAGTTAAAAGTTAGCCATTGCAACTTCGTGTACTTCGTTTGTGTCCAACGACCAGACCAAGACTGCATACGGATCCCCACCATTATCAATACTTCATATATATATATATATATATATATATTCGCAATATTCAAATTGCTTTATCATATTCTTGCTCGTTCTTTGATTGCTTGCAGGAATAGACCTTCGTGGTCAGGCTGACCGTGCTTCCGGCATCGTCAGTAACCTCAGGAGATTGGTTTAGCGATTGCTAAGGCGCAATGTCGTGCACGTTTGTAGTCGGATCGTCAAAATCGTCTCCACGAAATCGATAGTTATCATCTCATTGAAAGATTGGGACACCCTCGCCTCTATCAAGTGGTATCAGTTTTCAGGTTGCTCGGTGAGAATTTCCAGTTTTTCCTAGATTAGATTTATTTTCTTACCTATTGTCCAAGAAAAAGCCACAAAAAAGTTAGAGCTATTCATCCTTTGTCCAAACTAGTCTAAGCCTTTGCAATTTTTCTTGTTATTGCTTGCATAGTTGAATTATCGGTTGCATCGTCGTGTCGAGTTGCTGGTCTTAATGTCTAGTTCGTTTAGAGTTTCGAGTTCTATTCACATTTGTCACGCCGCTGCTGCATCGTTATTGCTTTCGCTGTCCACCATCCATCCATCAATTTCCACCATGTGCTACCCACTATTTATTATCATAATCTAGTTGAGATTGTTCACCTCTTCGCTTGATCCAATCTGCATCTTATCTAATTTGTTTTGGAAAGAGGGAGAGAGAAAAAATAAATAAATAAAGTAAAAAAAAGTACGAAAAAAAGAGAAAGAAAAAGAAAAAAAGTGTGCGAAAAAAGAGAGAGAAAAAAACAAAATTCGGATCTATCTAGACTCAATCTCGTAGTTAAATTCGGATTGGAATCTGTTCGGTGCACTGTTCAGTAAAACAGGCATAACTTTCTCATACGATGTCTGTTTTGGATCCGCAAGTACTCAAATGAAAGCTAGCGACGAGGCGCATCTAAATAGTTGCAAAACCTTGTGCAATATTTGGCACCTTAAATCGGCTTCTAAATAGTTCGTTTTGCTCTCCGAAGTGCACGAACACAGCTTATTCCAGTTTTCACGTCAGTTTTTGAATTTTTTGACTCCTCATATCAACTCGGAATTGAGTGATTCCTTTTCCGTTTGAAAGATTGAGTCAATACCATATTTGAAAAAATTATCAAAAAATTGGCACAAACTTTTCCAAAGGAAAGTTGGAGACAAAGTTGTTGATATATCCTGCTTGGCTGTTATTTCACATCATTATTTTTACTGTCGTTGTGATCTTCACTTATATCTTGATCTCCAGAGCTACTTAGTATCCTTCATTGATGCTAGTTGTGCTACGCTGTGACCTCATTAGTGTTCTAGGCTCGCGTCTCTAGTCCGGTCTAGCCTAGGACCAGCACAGTACTATCGTTGAGCGTTTATTTCAACATTGCATCTCTGAATTGATTATTGCTAATCTTTTGCTACCATATATAGCCAACCCAGCTTCACATATGTCTACACCGTGTATACGTACGTTCCCCTGGCAATCGCTTTACACAATCTTCGGAGTTATTTGACACCGCTGGTTGCCTGTCACCACCTGCCGCATGGTAAGAACTTGTAAGATATTGATATTTGCTTTACTGTGAGCACTTTACAACCACATCCTAGTAGTTCATAGGAACATTATTCTCGAATTTTGTTTCTTGTTTCTACTAATCATGACAGGTTCCGGAGATAGAAGTTCTTGGACGACGGGCACATCTTCACCATCACAAGAGTTGGCACAACACACACAAGCACATGATCAGGTTATCTTTTTACCGTCATTTGAGGGTAGATTTAATCCTGCTATTTATATAGCTTGGGAGCTTGAAGTAGAACAAGTTTTTAGTCACCATGACTTTTCTGAACTTGAGCGAGTGCGAGCTGCCACTGGAGCATTTACTGGTTTTGCTTCTGTTTGGTGGAGTGTGCATTGTAAGAAAAACATTGATAACCAACCCACAACTTGGAAAGATTTGAAATATGTAATGAGACAACAATTTTTGCCTCCTTACTATCGTCGTGAATTGCTTCGCAAATTTGAACAATTTAAACAAGGCAACAACACTGTTCATGCTTACTACCAAAGAGTTCAAATCTTTTATGCATCATTGTGACATGGAAGAATCTGAGGATGATACAATGAATAGATTTTTTGGTGGTTTGAACCATGATATCCATGCAAGGTTTCAGTATATTCCTCGTTGCATTACTGGTATGTATGTTCGCGCTTGTATCTTTGAGAGACAGATACAGGAGGATGCATTGGGTGACTACAACAACTACTATTCCAGTTCATGCTCACCACCGCTGGTTGGTTCCTCCACCGTTGCACCTAATAGAGCAGCCCCACCTCGGATTGTGAGCGCGACATCATCTCAAGAGTATGGTACATTGTCAACGTCCGTACCTACATCAGCTACGTCTTTGCGACAAGGTAACAATATAGGTATTGATGATATAACTTCACATGAGAATGATGCATGCCTAGTTAACTTGAATGCATCATGTGTTGAGTTACTTGTTGCTTTGAGCACACCACTTATTTTAGAGAATCTTATTACTGTCATGAATGCGTCATGTGATCAAATAACTGAAATACCAACAATTTTGAGTGCACTCATTGAATTAACTGTTGATGCAAAAGAACCAATGTTTAATCATTTTGATATGACTCTAATCTTGATGATGATTCTATGTCCAATGACCTATTGCATATTTGCTTATTTAAGCATGTTATAGCATGTAAATTTGATGCAGGTAAGGTTTATTCACCAATGTTGGGATGGTTTAATGATGAACATTGTCAATCTTTTGAAACGAATAAGACGTTCACTTATATGTGCAAACTGAGTTGCAATATTTTCATGCCTTCTACTTCTTGTGATAATTTTTTGGCTTTAGATTTTATGAACTATGAAAGTTACTCATGTATACATGTGTCATATGTGCAAAAATCAATGGAAGTAAAAATGGATGACATATACATATACAAAATGTACACCTTGTCTCTTTTGTTAGCCACATTTCAGATTAAGCAACGTCGAGGAGGGCTTTGTTTACAAGAAGGGGAGGATGATGAGGACATGACTACCTTGGATACGACCAAAAATATTGCATACATGCATATTTGTCAGGTGATTTCTAGTGCAAACTATTCAATAATCTATTTATGTTATTCAGAACAAAAATAGTTCACACACTTTTGTGTTTTGTCTAATTGCAGGTGTATGGGACATTTGTACAATCCACATATGAAGATAAGGGAAAAGGAGAAGTTTAGGTTCTGTTCAAAAAGTCCCCTCACCTCATTTTTGGGCCAAGAGAAGATAGAGTCCAAGTCTCTCACGTTTTGGATTTTGATTCGGACTGCACAGACATACCTGACTCAAAACGTCAACAACTTTTTCATAGGGACTCCGAATTGGGTGATTCTTTTTTTGTTGGAAAGTAGATTTCGTGCTCTTTCAAACCCATTTGGAATCACCTTCAAATTCGTCCGGAGCATTGAGATATCGACGAAACAATCTGACATTGCAGCAGAATCCGAGTCAAACAACAAGTCCAAAGGTGTTGCACCACCTCCACTTGGGCCCATGAGCCATGTACGACATAGGGTTAGTTTTAGCCTGCCTTGGGACGTCCTTCCACCTCCTTGGCCGCCACCCCTTGCTCCTATATAAGTAGATCCATCTAGTAGCTTTTCCCTAGGGATTTGTTTAGTTAAAAGTTAGCCATTGCAACTTCGTGTACTTCGTTTGTGTCCAACGACCAGACCAAGACCGCTTACGGATCCCCACCATTATCAATACTTCATATATATTCGCAATATTCAAATTGCTTTATCATATTCTTGCTCGTTCTTTGATTGCTTGCAGGAATAGACCTTCGTGGTCAGGCTGACCGTGCTTCCGGCATCGTCAGTAACCTCAGGAGATTGGTTTAGCGATTGCTAAGGAGCAACGTCATGCACGTTTGTAGTCGGATCATCAAAGTCGTCTCCACCAAATCGATAGTTATCATCTCATCGAAAGATCGGGACACCCTTGCCTCTATCAGAGAAGTGCTCCGTTGTTAGCTGTATCCTGACAAGCAGCAAGGAAGTGTGATATGTGCTCATGGGGAGATCCACTTCCGTTGAACTTACTAAACTGCGGCTGCCTGTAATTTGTTGGGTAATGAGCTAGGTACACATCAGGTGGGTACAGCTTAACATACCCTGGCCGCATCGAGTACTGAGTTTGCATTAATTGCGACTTTACCCCTTCAGCGATCATTCTTTGGATCGCCTCAAGGTTAAGCCCTGCTCCTCCATGTTGGCTGCTAGCACTTGCGCCACCACCCCCTTCATTTCCTTTTCTCTGGTTATTGCTCATATGAATTCGAAGGGCTGCTAGCTCGTCTTCCTTTTGCTGAAGCGCTGCCGTAAGGTTGGCTAATTGCTCCTCAACGGGACGAGTTTCATTCCCAGCTAGGACTTGTTCTGTATGCTCTGCACCATGGTGAAGTTCTATCTCATTGTCAGAAGGACAAGGATTGCTATCTGATAGGGGATTGTAAGACCCCCCATTGCTTGACCCAAGTTCTTCATGATCTGAACCCTTCTGGCTCCGTGTCGTGCGGCGAGGATCTTCTACAATAGTCTTACGTGCCTTCTTCCTCTTGAAGTGTATTGATGCTGAGGAGGTTTCTCTACTATTCTTTGTCACCCCTTTGACACCAACGCATTGTGTTGAATACTTCAAATGAGTTGCCTGAGACCTTCTTACGAGTTGGCCATGGAGCGAGAGTTCTGGTAGTCTTGTTTTCTGTACTTGTCATTTCTTTTGCCCCATTTCCTCTACTGACTTGGCTTGTTGATGGAGAATCTCTTCCTTGTATTCTGCTATGACCCGAATCGGCTCATACTGCCATCTCTCTTTGTTTCAGGGCGGCCCGCTTTTTGCGTGCATGAGCAGCCTGCTTCACATACTCTTGTCGTCGTGGATCTGCCTTCACAAATTCTTCATATTCTGACCACTTCGATAGAGTTTCTACCTGCCGCATGATGGCGCCACCAACATTATCAGCAGAGATAGAGCATCCTGGAAGTATTTCCTTCAAAGCTTGGCAAACATTCTGTGTCATGACGACATGGAAGCTAGCATGGCTCCCTCCGCGAATCCTCGCATTGATCTTCCTTTCTCTATTTCTGATGGGATATGCCACTTGCTTCCGTTGTTGGTTGGTCATGTTTGCATCAGTTGCCATTAGGAAATCAAGCCATGCACAGTGAGCCCTCTATCGTCGTCGACGACGACGTGCTGGGTCAATTGAGCCCTCAAATGATGGTCTTGGTGCTGGCACCGATGAGGACAAAGGATCTGATATTGTAGCAGTTGGATCCACATGACCAGCTTGGAAGTCATCTGAAGTGACAAACACCCCCTGCCACTGGAGCGAGCGTCTATTGCTTGGCTCACCCACTAGGCCTGGTCCAATGGGATTATAGCCCATGGTGGGGATAAATTCAGGTGCATCAACACGAAGTTGGTTTCTTGGACGAGCCGATCCTTCAAGTGAGGAAGACTCAGTGTCCTCAACCATTACACCTTTTCCTTTGTCCGCGGAGCAAGACCTTTGTGTTGCCCCTACGTTGCTTGGGATAAGCTTATGTGAGCTTTCTCCTGACCCTTCGCGTGCGGTGTCGTGGGAACGATTCCGACAGTAATAAGGTATAGGGTAACGGAGCATGATCTATCGAGATGCATATGGGTAACATGGTGGTTTTAGCGAGTTCGGGCCTCTCATAGTGGAGATAACAGCCCTACGTCTCGTGCTCCAGAGAGGCTTTGTATTATCTGTGTATGTATCCGGAGATTACAATGTGTGAGAGAAGGGAACGGATCCCATGCCTGAGCTAAGTCCTGAGACTAATGGTGAAAAGAGAGAGAGGTGGAAGGAAAAAGAGCCCCTTAGTCTAGTGGTGGGGGGGTGGCTTATATAGAGTGCGCCACCCCCTCAACCCTTATGTTACACGGTGGAGCATCAATGCCATAATGCCTTCCCACTACAAAATCGTCATGCTGACTATTGGTCTTTGCATATCCGAGTGAGTTACATGGTCGAGTGGAATGAGCTCGTCGAGTGAAGTGCCGTGCTCCGAGTGGTTGTCGCCGTCCGAGTGACTTTCAAGTTGCGGTACATCTAGACGGCGATCTGGCCCAGGGGCCCAGTACAAAGTATACGGTGTCCATGGGTAGGGCCTTTAGATCAGGCCTGTTACCCTACCCCCAATACATGTCCTCGTCATTAACCCCCGAATCGGTCGAGGTTGAGCGGGTCGAGTCGAGGTGAATTCCCAGATGAGTCAAGTGCTGCGGAGGCCCTTATGAACTCCCTCTGGTCACCCGGCGATCTTATCTCCGCATGTTGCCTTGACGGATTCCAGACTGTATGGTGTCCGAGTGAAATGAGCTCAAACGGGTCCGCGGAGGAGCGTTAAACTCACCTTATAGCAATTTTTTTGGAGTGATTTGGAGCTGGTCCTGCATTGAGTAACTAATTACTCGGAATTTCTTCACGCCTGGAACGTGTCTTTTTTTGTTGTTTGGCCGTCACTCGGGCCAGGCGGACCGTTCCGAGTGGATACCATTCCAGTGGGGGCACGCTGAGTGCACCCACTGGGTGTAGTCCCAGAGACTGCCGTCGACTGCGGGCAGTCGGCGGGAGTCTTAGAGCCTGTCTTTTTTGTTGTTGTGTTCATCACTCAAACTGGTCAGGCCGTACCGAGTGGAGATTACTCCAGTGGGGGCACGCTGAGTGCACCCGCTGGGTGTAGTCCCCGAGACCACCGTCGACTGCGGGCAGTCGGCGGGGTTCTGAGAGAACTAAAACTCTTCTTAGGTGGTATTGATCAAACTTGTTCTTCTCTAACTCGGAGGTCAAGTAATTCTGGAGCTGGTTTTGCATCGAGCAAAATGTTTCTTTCCGAGTTCTCTTCTAGTGGGGGCACGCTGAGTGCACCCGCTGGGTGTAGTCCCCGAGTCTCTGTCGGACTAGATGAGTCGGGCAGAGGGTTTAAGTCTCCCGGTAAACCTCCACGCAGTCGACACGGTAAATATCTTTTAGTCTGAATTTGAGTCAATCGGATGCATCTTCAGGTGCTTGACATGGTAAATAAGCTCAGCTTGGAGCTGAGTCAGTTGGAATGATCTTCGTGCACTCGGCATGGAATAAATTCAGCCTGGAACTCGGTCAAGCAGGTGAATCTTCGTGCTCTCGGCACGGTGAATAAATTCGGCTTTGAAACTGCCGACTGTAGAAAAAAGTTGGATACTCCAGGGAGTAATCTTTCCATTAGTACTTCTACCATTAGATTTTGCATGAAAGGGGTATTTGTAAGAGTACATTGTATCCGCAGAGGAGCTTCATTTTCACCCTTTTGCATGAAAGGGGTATTTGTCCGAGTGGACGTGCTTCCCGACTGATCGAGGTATGTTGACTGCAAGGAAAGACTTAGTGGCACTTGTATTTCTCCCGGAGGAGATAGACTAGTGGTCTGACATGGACGTGCCATGAAACCCAAGTGATGAGGCTAGTGTGTAGGCTGACTCTCCGGAGAGAGGCCACTCATTATCCCGGGGGAACACCAGCACATGCCATCTCTGAGTCCAAGTTTGTGAAACTGACGCCTTGGAACCTAGGATAGGGCCAAGTTATCCATAGAGGAGCGTTGTTTTCACCCTTTTGCAGTCTTGAAGATGACTTTAGGTAATGATTTGGGCGATCGTCCTAGTGGACAGTAGGCAGTCGACGGGAAAGTATGGTCAGAAAGATATTCCTGATGTGATCAATGGGTTGATTGAATGGGCGTAACCCCTGAGGGCGGCATGGCCAACGGCTGTGCGTAGCCCCCGAGTGATGCTCAAAAGAGGCAAGCTTGCTACAGAATGTGATATGAGGTTTGATCATATGAGTAACTTAGTCGTTCCCGTGTTGGGGGTGTAGAGGTAAAGACATGTCCAACTGATGGTGACGCGCGAGGTGGCTCAGGGGCGATGATGTGTACAACTGAGTGACAACGCGCCGGGCGGTCAAGTGGTGAAGACATGCACAACCGAGTGGCAACGCGCGGGGTGGCCGAGTGGTGAAGATGTGCACTACCAAGTGGCGACGCGCGGGGCGGCCGAGTGAGGATGGGCGAGGTGGCCGAGTGAAGGACTACGTGTCCAGCCAAGTGGTGACGCGCGGGGCGGCCGCATGACGAAGGCATGTACAACCGAGAGGCGACGCGCGGAGCGGCCAAGTGGTGAAGACGTGCACAACCGAGTGGCGATGTGTGGGACGGCCGAGTGAGGATGCACGAGGTGGCCGAGTGAAGGATTATATGTCCAGCCAACGGGTGACGCGCGGGGCGGCCGTGTGGTGAAGGCATGCACAACCGAGAGGCGACGCGCGGAGCGACCAAGCGGTGAAGACGTGCGCAACCAAGTGGCGACGTGTGGGACGGCCGAGTGAAGATGTGCGAGGTGGCCGAGTGAAGGACTACGTGTCCAGCCAAGTGGTGACGCACGGGGTGGCCGTGTGACGAAGGCATGTACAACCGAGAGGCGACGCGCGGAGCGGCCAAGTGGTGAAGACGTGCACAACCGAGTGGCGATGTGTGGGACGACCGAGTGAGGATGCACGAGGTGGCCGAGTGAAGGATTACATGTCCAGCCAACGGGTGATGCGCGGGGCGGCCGTGTGGTGAAGGCATGCACAACCGAGAGGCGACGCGCGGAGCGACCAAGCGGTGAAGACGTGCGCAACTGGGTGGCGACGTGTGGGACGGCCGAGTGAAGATACGTGAGGTGGCCGAGTGAAGGACTACGCGCCCAGCCAAGTGGATGAAATTGTCTTCGAAGGAGTTAGCCAGATGCTTTCGAAGTTAATGTAGCGACGAGGTTGATGTAGTGTGGTTGCGACGCAACAAGACCGGCGTGACAACTGAGTCTGAGTAGGAATGAAGATGGCGCGCAGAGCGTCTGGGTGATTATAAAACTTGTCAAAGTGGTGGGTCGAATGCACATGTTGAAGTGAAGGATCTAACTGGTGATGAAGCACTCGACCTCTTAGGAGAGTGTCATTCCAAATGAGTTGCAGCCCCCGAGTGTGGCGTAGCTCCCGAGCGTACTACAGGCTTCAACAACAGACATGTCGGAATACGGGAAATATAGTGTTGAATGGATAATTTGTAATTCATCGAGTCGGACTCGGGTAAGGATGAGGAGAAATTTCCGAGTGATACTCGAAAGAGGCAAACTCGCAAAAAGAGTGACGTGTGAAGTTTAATTATAAAAGGGACTTATCTGTCTCATGCCTAACGAGGTCTATATTATCGATGAAGAGGATTCCACAGAGCGGTTGGCCGGATGTGCTTGAAGCCAAAGAGCGACAAGGTCAGTGTTGTGGTGCGCTAGGACCAGTATGGTGACCGAGTCCGAGCAGCGATGAAGTTGGCGCATAGGGCCGTCGAGTGATCGTGTAACTTGTGTAAAAAATGGCACAAGTCAACAAAATAATTTCTTGAGGAAATTTGATGTGTGCTGAAATGATTTGTGTGAATAACACCCATAGACACCCGCCGGGAGTGCAAGGGGCTTGCTGGTTAACCAGCAAGAGTCTAAAAGAGCGAAGGATTCGTTCAAACTTGTCGAAACGAGAGATCCTACTAAACTCGTTGGAATAATGGCTAAAATAAAACGGAAGTGTAGTGTTTCGACTGAGTTGCGGCTCCGGAGAACCGATGCAAACTCGAAATGAAGAACGACACATGGTGTTCGTGAATGATGTGTGCGAAAAAATGGAAGTTGGACTCGGGAGTCACATAACCAGTACTAAGCAAGTATGTGAAAATAAACAGCTGAGCGTAAAGGTACACTCGGTGGCGTGGCCTCCGAGTGAACATGATGTGTGAATTACGGGATACTCGGGAAGACGGAAATAATAGAAAGTAAAATGACTTAGCTGTCTGAAGGCGCGCGAGTGGCCGAGTGGTGATGAGGCGACCAAACGAGTGGCGACGCGCGGGGCAGCCGAGTGGTGACGAGGCGATGGTGACAGTCGACCTTCGTCTCGGTGTCCTTGCGGATAGGGATGGAGCGCACATTATTCTTGTGATGCAGCTCCTTGAATTAGAGGTTTGCTCTTGTCTCAGTCGGATTTTGGCTACTTAGGCGAGTCCTTGGACTGCAGCTAAGCCTCCGAGTGGGAGGCTTGCTCTCCACTCGGTAGGATTTCAAACACTTAGGCGAGTACTGGACTGCAGCTAAGCCTCCGAGTGGGAGGTTTGCTCTCTACTCGGTACGATTTTTTTTCAAACTTAGGCGAGTACTGGACTGCAGCTAAGCCCCGAGTGGGAGGTTTGCTCTCCACTCGGTAGGATTTTTTCAAACTTAGGCGAGTACTGGACTGCAGCTAAGCCCCCGAGTGGGAGGTTTGCTCTCCACTCGGTAGGATTTTTTCAAACTTAGGCGAGTACTGGACTGCAGCTAAGCCCCCGAATGGGAGGTTTGCTTTCCACTCGGTAGGATTTTTTCAAACTTAGGCAAATACTGGACTGCAGCTAAGCCCCCGAGTGGGAGGTTTGCTCTCCACTTGGTAGGATTTTTTTCAAACTTAGGCGAGTACTGGACCGCAGCTAAGCCCCCCGAGTGGGAGGTTTGCTCTCCACTCGGTAGGATTTTTTGAATTTAGGCGAAACAGATTCGCCGCTAAGTCACCCATTGGGGGATTTTGGCGATGGCGATGCACGGGGCGGCCGAGTGGTGATGAGGTGACCAACCGATGGCGACGCGCGGGGCGGCCGAGTGGTTATAAGGTTATCAACCGATTGGCGACGCGCGGGGCGGCCGAGTGGTGATGAGGTTACCAACCGATGGCGACGCGCGCGGCGGCCGAATGGTTATGAGGTGACCAACCGATGGCGACACGCGTGGCGGCCGAGTGGTGATGAGGTTACCAACCGATGGCGACGCGCGGGGCGGCCGAATGGTTATGAGGTGACCAACCGATGGCGACGCGCGGGGCGGCCGAATGGTTATGAGGTTTGCTCTCTACTCGGTAGGATCTTTTTCAAACTTAGGCGAGTACTGGACCGCAGCTAAGCCCCCCGAGTGGGAGGTTTGCTCTCCACTCGATAGGATTTTTGAACTTAGGCGAAACAGATTCGCCGCTAAGTCACCCACTGGGGGATTTTGGCGATGGCGACGCACGGGGCGGCCGAATGGTTATGAGGTGACCAACCGATGACGACGCGCGGGGCGGTCAAATGGTTATGAGGTGACCAACCGATGGCGACGCGCGGGGCGGCCGAATGATTATGAGGTGACCAACCGATGGCGACGCGCGGGGCGGTCGAATGGTTATGAGGTGACTAACCGAGTGACGATGCACGGAGCGACCGAATGGAGTAGATGCGTCGCGCTGAGTGGCGAGGCACGCGGGGCGTCGGAGTGAAGTAGACGCGTCCCGTGGAGTGACGACGAGCGGAGCGTCCGAGTGATGTAGACGCGTTCCGCTAAGTGGCGACGCGCGGGACGTCCGAGTGATGTAAACATGTTCCGCCGAGTGGCAACGCATGGGGCGTCTGAATGACGTGTCGCATGGAGTGTTGATGCACGGGGCGTTCAAGCAATATAAACATGTCCCGTGGAGTGATGACGCGCCTTGTCCTCTGGCTTGCACTGTGGTACTGGACGAGGAATCCGTTCGAGTGAATTCGGGTTCGAGGCCGAGTGAATTTGAGTCTGTGTCTGAGTGGCTTTATACCGACTGAAAAATCCATCGGATGACCCTGCAAGTTAGTAGCAAGTACGGCCGCGAAGTTGAAGGCCGGACGGTTATACATGCATGCATGCATGAATTTACTGGTGCGGAACCGATGGATTGTTGGAAGCAATTAGATATCCTTGACGGTTAATAAGGCGATTAATAATCCCCATCAATTGGCCGGTTAATAAGGCGATTACCTTAACGAAGCGGTCAATCCTTGGCGGAATTATGAGACCGACGTTTATAGGCGTGCATTTAATGATTACCGGTGAAGCTGTGTACGTGTGGGAGATCCGGAAATGTCCTTCTGATTTCGTTTTCCCTGCATGCAGTTAATGCTTGATTAGGTGGCCCACGTTATGCAAGCACTTACCAGCCATTTATTGCCTCAATCCCGAACGGCCGTCGCTGCCGCAGCGCGCCTCCACCATCGAGACCGTCGCAGACGACTGGCACCGGAGGCAGGCAACGGCCGAGGCCGCCGCAGCGCGCCTCCACCACCGAGACCGTCGCAGACGACTGGCACCGGAGGCAGGAGCGCTGCCTGCCCGCACTGCCACCGCGGAGGTTCCCGGCGAGCAGCCGAGAACACGAGGCCGGAGTCGACGGCGAGGTGAACGGCGACGACGGAAGTGTGTGTGGCTCAGCGACTGGGTTGGAGACGATGATGACGCGGACGCCGCTAGTGGCTGCGCGCGGAGGGGCAGTCGGCGGTGCCGAGGTCGGGGACGACGACGGGGTGGATGGCGCCGGAGGTCGTCCGTGGAGGCGCAGTCAGCTGTGCTGAGGTTGGAGACGACGACGACCGCGCGCGGCTGTGACAAGGTCGAAGGTGACGACGTGGCGGATGGCGCCGGTGGTCGTCCGTGAAGGCGCAGTCGGTTTCTTGCTTTCGCGCCAATTCAAGTGATCAGCTCATGCGGATGGGAGGCCAGCCAACCTGAAGGCTGATAGTTCTCCTTGTACGTGCTTGGATGGATGTACGTTTTCCTTTTGCTTGCGATGCTGTGCTCGTTGTGCAGATGAACAGTATAGAAAATGTGTTAGAAGATGAAGATCAAACCAAATAGAGGGCACCAGCCGGAATAGATGTGCCGCTGGTGGTAGAAGAAATAACCATCTGCATCATGGCTCGATAGACGCCATGCCCCACGGTGGGCGCCAACTGTCGTGGGAACGATTCCGACAGTAATAAGGTATAGGGTAACGGAGTATGATCTATCGAGATGCATATGGGTAACACGGTGGTTTTAGCGAATTTGGGCCTCTCACAGTGGAGATAACAGCCCTACGTCTCGTGTTCCGGAGAGGCTTTGTATTATCTGAGTATGTATCCGGAGATTACAATGTGTGAGAGAAGGGAACGGATCCCATGCCTGAGCTAAGTCCTGAGACTAATGGTGAAAAGAGAGAGAGGTGGAAGAAAAAAGAGCCCCTTAGTCTAGTGGTGGGGGGTGGCTTATATAGAGTGCGCCACCCCCTCACCCCTTATGTTACACGGTGGAGTATCAATGCCATAATGCCTGCCCACTACAAAACCCTCATGCTGACTATTGGTCTTTGCATATCCGAGTGAGTTACATGGTCGAGTGGAATGAGCTCGTCGAGTGAAGTGCCGTGCTCCGAGTGGTTGTCACCGTCCGAGTGACTTTCAAGTTGCGGTACATCTAGACGGCGATCTGTCCCAGGGGCCCAGTACAAAGTATACGGTGTCCATGGGTAGGGCCTTTAGATCAGGCCTGTTACCCTACCCCCAATACATGTCCTCGTCATGCGGCCACCCTAAGTTTTGAAGGTGTAAGGGGCACTGCGACTTTGGTTGATGTAGTTGAAGCAGATTGTCTTGGCGATGCCACCTTTAGTGACCCTGTCCGTTTTGCAAGAACGGGCCACTCTTCGGGTGTCATGCGAACAACCTTTGCTAGTACCTCATGGCTCATGACCTTGGTAGGTGACATCTTTGTGAAACCATGAGGAACTGAAGTAGATGAAGAAGCTTCATGTACATGCTGATCCTTAGATGCTCTTGCAGCTGCACGCATCCTTCTCTTTGCTGACTTTGTGAGCACAGGAGTAAACCCCTCCTTCAGTGCAGAGGAGACTTCCTTTTCTTCTGGCTTAGTTGGGGATGCAGCTGTTGTTTCCAAACTCTTGCTAACTACAACCACAAGCGGACCAATTGGCACATTCAGCCAGAGATTACCAAAGCGGAGAGTGACAAAACTGTTGGACTTGTCCCTCCATATCTTTAAAATAAAGAAAACCATATATTAGTTATCTTCAATTTTTTTGTATATGCGTACATAATGTTTCATGCTTTATATACTATGGAAATTCATATATTGCAATCCTATATTGGAATTCGAAGATGAGGGGAGAAATATAGTCCCATCGGGCGTGCCATATGTCCTCTATATTTTCTTTAGGACAAAACTTGATGAGCATTTATTTGTTTCATCAATACCATTATTTTCATCGGCCCTTGCTTTGAATGATCGATTATTTTTTAATTGATCATTTTCATTATAAAACTGATTTTTGCCGTTTCGCATTTATATTTTATGTGGGTTGTACATTCTAATTTATCATGGTCAAAACCCATGTCAACAGATGCCCCTCGAGGTCTGGGTTCGAAGAAAAAAAATTTGACTCGGGCCCACAGCTCGAAACTTGGCTATACATATTTTGTTTAAAGCGCTTTCCCTGAGTATATGGGCTTATGATTTTTTTAGTCGATTGTATATCAACTACGTGTGGATATGCAACTCTTCTTATTTTTTTAACCCCAAATGGTGCTAACCAACTCTGCAATCATGCAAGCTAGGAATCAGGATACAGAGACTAGCTGCCCCACAATCTCCGGCCTCTATCCCGTTGTTCCCTCTAACCTTTTCTTTAAACAGACGGCTTGCTTCTTCTCTTTCCTTGGAACAACTAGAAGACGTCGGAGACTAGGGCTCTGTTTGGTTCATAAGTCTTAGGACTTTTTCTAGTCTCAACTAAGAAGTCCCTAGTCCCTAAAAAGTCCCTTCCTGTTTGTTTTCCTTGACTCTATATCATATGATTGATGACGGGAAAATGGCGGGCGTGAAACACGCGTCCATGTCATTGATACAGAGTTAATAATTTAAATGCGTAGATGCATACAATAAAATTAGGATCAAACATTGCAGGTACATTATTTCCAAAACTCTTACATTTATATAAAAGATCTGTTAATTACATCTTCAAAGATAAAATCTCTAATTAAGAATTCCAACTATCCTATTACATAGAATTGCAACACATGACTACTACAAAATGATAAAGAAAAATCGCTCCTCGCTGGTCGTTGACGCCGGTGTGCTCGGGGGAGCATTCTTGATCTTCTTCAAGTTATCATGTGTCTTGTTCACTTATATTTTTACCATTGTACTATTATGAGTAGTACGTAGAGTACGAGTGCAATATGTGCTTTTTGCATCGGGCACCTAATTTGTGTAGTCGACTTAACCAAGATATGCTAGTATGACCATGCGGCTATCTTAATCAACTTTCAGGTCATTTCATTTTAACGAGTGATGAGTCGACTAGCAGAGTATCCACTTAATACATGCATGCTACATCTTTTATTGATGCATATATGACCATGCATGAGATGATGGTATATGATTTACTCCATGTTAGCCTCTGCGCACACATGGAAATTTAAAAAAAGGGAGGTTCCAATATCAGAACCATCCCATATGTTATCTTGTTTAATTTGATATGTTTGATGATAGCATCTAGTAAGAGAATCAGACTGTTTTTGTTAGGTCTAAAGCGAGCTATATGCAATGTCCTTTATTTGTTTTTATGGGTTATATGCATATACTCTAACCATCAGTGGACAGTATATGCGTGTTGCATAGAGTCTGTACGCTCTAGATTTCATATTTTAGATATGTAGGATTATACTTTTAACTTCACCTACACACATTCATTCCCTTTTATGGGCATATTTTATTTAAGTGTGGACCAAGACAACTAGTATTTTCATTATCTCATGTCTACATCTTGGATTTCAATTAGCACATTTTATATGCATTCGAGTATGCTCATTTAATCATCTATATGACAAATGTAAATAACATTCGTATCTTCTTGTTTGTATTACTACTGACGTGGTATAGCATGTATGTCCGCAGTGTAACCAACAAGAGGTTTTAAACATAATTTGGCCAGCATCCAATTTATACATTTTCATGCTCTAGATTGAAGGTACACGCACAATGTACATTGTCTTGTTTTGTGCACCTCGAACAAAAGAAGAGTGCATTTTTTGTAGGCACATATTTATTCTGAGATTTTATGTAAATGGTCATATAGGGTTTGTGTATGTTTCATATTTGTTTTCCCCCCCCCGCTTTACCTTTGCGTCGCTCTCATTTATGATGGAAGGGAAAATATGTCCTCCTTAGTTTGGGCCGCCATGATCAACCAAGGGGTGAAATTTATCCTCTTTGACATAATCGCACTTTGGTTCGTATCACGATGATCAGCCAAGGCAAAAATGACAAGATGGAAATATATGTTGTATGCTCCTTGATTTGTATCATGATGATCCACCAAGGAGTATTTTTGTTTCTCTAAACATATTCACACTTTGGCTTGTATCATGATGATCAACCAAGGCAAAATGTCAAGAAGAGACTATATGGAGAGTGCTCCTTGGTTTGTATCCCAATGATCAGCGAAGGACAAATTTTCCTCTCCTAAACATTACTGCTCTTTGGCTCGTATCACGATGGTCAGCCAAGGCAGAATGTCAAGATGAGGATATATGGAGAATGCTCCTTGGTTTGTATCACAATGACCAATCAAGGACAAATTTTCCTCTCCTGAACATAACTGCTCTTTGCCTCGTATCACGATGATCAGCCAAGGCAGAATGTCAAGATGAGAATACATGAGGCATACTCTTTGGTTTGTATCACAATGGTCAACCAAGAAGAAATATGAATATGATGAGAGATATAGGGAGCAGCAATAAGATTAGAGGAGGATCATGATTCCCACCTGGACTACCTTCCTCACGCTCCTTGCCGGACAACGGCCTTGTAGCAGCAGCGTATATGAGCCTTTTTTCTACAGCAGCAGTATATGTGTGTGGTTGAGAGCAGCGGCGGCAGCACAACAGCAGCAAGCCACAGCACACGGAGCGATCAGGAAAAGAGAGACCGGAGAGCAGCCCTTGTGGTACTATTTATAGGAGGGAGCAGCACATGAATCCACTTGGGCACGCACCCATGTTCTCGAGATCATGCAGGTTGTGGGAGCATCGTGGGATGGTGGAGCTTCCTCCCTTTTCTTTAATCTATTTCTTTAATTACCTGTTGACTGAAATTTGGACCGGCTTGGTCTTGCGATTGGCCGCTATGGGCTAAAACTCTATTTCTTTAATCACCCATGTGGGCCTAGGCATAGTCCATTTGCATGCCTTTAATCAAGAAGTGGCCTATCGTGCATGCAGCCTTGTATTAGAATTATAATTATGCTTGTTTGCTAAACATAAGCATATTTCCAATGGGCCAGGGCCTAATTAGCTATTAACGGCTCATTAAGACTTATATATGGTGTGGGTGCATGCATTAATTATTTTCTACACGCAACTCAAAATCTAGCATCGTATGTGATTTGAGATGGATATGCTGATAGAATACGACACATATATACTTCATTGGTGCTATATATTTTTTTTATGCATCGCAATGATATTTTACAAAATATGCTGATAAAATACGACACATGTACATTTTTATGCATCGCGATGATGCTGATGAAATACAACATGTATATTCATTAGCACGATACATTTTTATGCATCGCAATGATATTTTACATTATCGACGTGATGAAGCCAACATTTAGGATATGATCGATATTTTGGCAATATTAGTGCCCTTGTGACCATTTTAAGTTTGCATCGGCCAACTGTCGCCACTAGTGGCGTGCGTGCGTACTAGTCATAATTTCACAAGTAAATGAATTTTGCAGCTATAAGTGACACTTTGTTTATTTATTTATATTTTGCGACCGCTATTTCATACTGAGCGACCCAAAATTCACCATAATCATTTCCTTGGTCTATTTGACAATTCGCCATCTTTTTATATAATTTGCCGTTTATCACATTTTGATAATAGATATCACTTTGTATTTAACTTCGACGAAATTCTGTGTCAACAGATGCCCCTTGAGGTCTGGAAGTGAATGTTTCTATGATTCGGTTCCAGAACTCGAATATATATATGTAGCCATATTCCATTTCATATATTATATCGCGAACGTTTATCTTAGTGTGGGCGACACACTTATTTTGTTTAAAATATCCAGCTAGATATTTATCTAACCCTGCCTTTTTGAAAGTTTGTTAGTCCCTTTGTTGGATAAGGACTCAATCTTGAAAATTTGTTACAAGACGCTGGCCTTCCGCCATGTAGTTGCGTCCGGCCGGAGTGCATACCTTTCCTTATATATATCTTCGTCCTATCGTCTGGTAAGGGGACTCTATTTACCTCACGCATAACTCCTGCCTAAAGTCCAGATCCTTCTTATGATTGACCTGCTATTCTTTGGCCTACTAGGTACGCATTGGTGTGCACTCATTGATTGTCTTTTCTCATCATTCTCTCGGATGATTCTCATCTCTGACTCCCTTTCCTTTCTTTGTATGAATAAGATTAGCATCTGCTGCTGAAGCATAAATCTTATGTTGGTAAGTTTGTACTTAGTTCATTCAGATAGACATCTACGTACAGGATTTATGCCCTCTGATTGCCCCTTAAATTTTGTTCCCTCAATATTGCAGGAAGGTTAAGGTACAATCTGGCAAAGCAATGATATTTTGGTTTCGGACGTATACCTGCTCTCCGCTTAGGTACTATACCTACTTTTTTTTCTTTTTTTCTTCGTATACATATACCCGCATCACAGATTGGATGAATAATTTATATATGAATCCATGCACGTAACCTCCTTTAGGCCACGGATGATTATGCATCTTGTCCCGTATATAAGCAGAAATTTTGGTCTCGCAATGACGTGCCGGCAAGTTATATACGAACTTGGTCCGACGTACAATTGTAGAGATCAATATTTTTTATACTTAAAATTCTCGTTTTAAGGATCAAATGTATACCTTTTTCACAGTTGGCGTGCCGACAAGTTGATATGAACTTGACCCGACGTACAAATTGTGAGATCTGTCATACCATCAATGGAACTCCCCTTTATTTCATGCGGGAATTATCAAATCTTTCCAAGTTTATATGAGATGCTCGTTTAAAGATCACACATATTTCTTTTTCACAGTTGGCATGCCGGCAAGTTTATATGAACTTGGCCCGACGTACAAACTGTGAGATCAATGTTTTATTTATTTAAAAGATGGCCGTTTAAAGATGCGAACTTATATCTTCCTCACGGTTGGCGTGCCGGCAAGTTTATATGAACTTGGTTCGGCATACAAACTGTAGAGCTCATTTTAAAGCTACACACATATACCTTTCTCACAATTGACGTGCCGGCAAGTTTATATGAACTTGGTCCGACGTACAAACTGTGAGATCAATGAAACCCCCCTTTATTTGATGCAAGAATTATCAAATCTTTCAAAGTATTGCATATATAAACTTTTTTCAAAGTTTTGCATCTATCAACCCTTTCAAAGTTGACATTCAGAAATCCTAGATTGGGCTTTATGCACGTATCTCTCTTTTTTTGGAGGATAATTCATTTTGCTGATATTTGACCTTTGCATAATTTTTTAGCACTAACAGTCATCATCATTTTTTTGTAGAGTGCAAATCCTTTCTTTTTCATCAAGGGCTGGCTTCGCTCGGGCTATCGCCTCCGTGGAAAAACTTCCATTCATTTACCATGGTTCATTTATTTTGCTGTTTTGAACACGACTTGTACCTGTCAAGGTAGTCAAAGTCGGGATTCGGAGTCGGATCAATTTTCCTTAGACAGAATCGAATCGTAGTATCGAGTCGTGGAATCGAGGATTCTACTAGATTTACTCAAATAAGATATTTTGTATCCACGAAAGAAATTTATATGGGTTCTATAGAGTTTTGACACTAAATATAGAGCAAAGACGTACACATCAATGCTAGTTCTATTCCACTTCTTTTTATGGCTAACCTACTATTAGCGTGGATGTATGGAACATATATAAGGAAAATATATAGAACATTGAAATCTTTGATGCATGATATTTACTTACGAGTTTTTTAGAATATGTGAATAGCCGATGACTTGCATATCCGCCCTACAGTGTTGAACCTTGAAGGGTCTTACTCTTCTTCTCAGATCAATCTTGACGCATCCTTCTTCCCACACCAATTCCATTTGTCGACAAGTCTGATCCTCAATTTTGATCTAGGTTTTGAGAGCCAGATCAAAGGTGTCGGTGGCTGAGCATTTGGGCTTGGGAGGGGAATAAAGGGCCATGAGGCATGTGAAAATGGTTTGGATGATGGCATACTATTGTGGTACAACTAAACAAACAACTTAGATAAATTAGTAGAATCGGAATGTATATTTTTTTGCATAGAGATGGCGCAGAATTCGCCCACGGTTCCCTCACATCGACTATCCCTTGTCGAGTTAGCCAAGCAACAGAAACTATATGAACCTAGCTCTAATGACCAAGACTGTCCGATAGTTAAAGCTATAAGTATACCAAAGGGTGAACTCGACTACGGCCCTCGCGGTTGGCAAGCGAGACAGTCCAAACTAGCCTACTCATATTACCCATTGGCGGCTTCACCGCGAACTGATACAGCTTTATGTCTGGGTACTGGGATGGTATCCAAAGGTTTGACTTGGGAACATCATGATATTGAGTATATGCCATGTCCTTCAGGCTATAATGAATGGGGAGCAAACATTTTACGAAATCATTCTTTTTCCCTAAAAGGACTTGGTGAAGGTTCAGATTACCTTTGTGGAGCTATTTACTACTCTTTGGGTGATTATTCTATTTCCCTTGCCTTGCTAAGATCTCTGTTAGAAAAATGGAATCCAAAAACCAACACGTTCCTATTCTCATGTGGTGAACATACTATTACACTCCTTGATATGTATCAAATGGCCGGTCTTCCTCTGGATGGAGACTTATATGAAGAACTTATCCCACCAGAACATGCACTAGACCCCTCCCATTGCCAATTCCCTGATTTCTTGCCGGACCTATTATCCGCACATGATCAGCTTGCCAAGAACAACAGCGGCCACGTGACTTTCCAAGTCTGGTGTGACTATTTTCACAAACGGCGAGACCACTCCGTTCCTTTCGCGTCTCGTCGTGAGGTCCGCTTGTATATTGCGGCATACATTACTATTTAGTTGTGCTACTTTGTTGTCATTGGCGGGGAAGACTATATTCGCGCTGGTGTCCTTGAGATGGCGTCCTGGATCGCTCTAGGGCGTCGAATTTCATTAGCTCCACCAGCACTTTGTTCTATCTATTTTTCGCTTCGTCGCATCAGCACCCATCCTGTAGGACCCTGCTACCGGATTAGGGGATGGCCCGTCCACTTCATCATCAGCTGGATGGGGGTTTATCTGAAGAACGTATTTGGTAAATGAGCAAAAGTGAGCAAATTTCCAACTTCTAAGCTTTGTCCAGGGAAATTATCTATGGTGGGGACTATGTTTAGGATTCCACATGATTTTAGCCCTGAGAAGGCCCATGATTTCTTCGAGAAACACAAGAATGTTGCGTGGTACCCCTCAAATTTCTCTGACTTTGCTAGCACTCGTTGGCTGCAAAAAAGCATTCACCATTTCCATCCGTCGAGGGATGCTACCGTGGAGAAGGTCCGATTATGATGACGACTTGTGCATTGTTGAGCTGTATCATCCCGACCGTGTGGCTCGACAATTCAAATTGGATCAGCAAGTACCATATACTCCATTGCGCAGTTTATATATAATAGATGACATTAGTGTTGCTTATGCACACTGGTGACATATATTGCGCTCGAATCCGACAGCCTCACTATATTCCCAACAAAGATTTTGTGGGCAATTCCTCAGTGGCATGGACAAACTGGTGGACCATTTTCATCCAACCTTTCACCAGCGTTCTAGGCCAGCTTCGTCAAGGTAACATGCACGGGCGAGATTCCTATGAAGAAGGGCTTGCCAAATATGTGAATAATGGGAAGAAACATATTTTCCCTCACAACATTTTGGAAGGGGATCTTGTCGTAGTAAAGAGGGTGTCTGCTGAACGGCAAGAGGAATATCTTGCAGCTGTTGAGGCGAGAGAAATGCTGGCGGTGAATCATTGGAGGGACATCTTAAGAGGTTACCACTTGGATAACAATGCCCCGCCACCTTTATTGCAACAGGTAATATATATATACATATATTTTTTTTGCTGCTACTATTATGCGCCAACACTACTATTTACTAACTGATATTATTATTTTTCCTATTTTTAGAAGCGGAAAAATAATCCAAATGATGTTGCTGCAAGTTCCTCTTCCAATCCCCGGCCACTTATAAATGTGACAGTGTCAGGCACACGTTTAAATGCAAGGAAGGGTGGTACTGACATTTTGGTTGATAGGAACTCAAAGGAACCTAGTCCAAATGCAACAATCTCTTCTGGTGGGGAGGAAAGACCTGCTGTAAAAAGGAAGATTGGAATTTCTCTTGGAGAAAGCCCATGTAATCTTGACGAGTTGGTTGATTTTATGCATGAACTTGACGATACAGGGACTGATGATAATGTCATAGGTTCTGATCTATCATTTGAGGATTTTGATATATCAGAACCCTCTCTTAATCTTCCAACTCCCCCCTACATATCTATACTCAGGCATGGCCTCGCAGGCTGATATTTCAAACATTTCGCCTATCTCTACGCACGGTAGCTTTATTCGTACTTTGTATCTTTTTCTATTATTAATTTCACTGCAATATCATTTATCTTGCCTCCTTCTTATCGCCAGGTGGTATGGAAGAAGCTTCTAATCTCGTCAGTGGCGAGGGAATAATGACACAGATTTCAGCGGCACCCATGGATATTTCCGCTATTACCAAGCCAGTTCTGGATGCTATCGATTTGTTGCTGAAGAATGCTTTTGAAGCTTTAGAAGCCCCTACATTAGCAGATTCTTAGCGCCATGAGATTTTCCAAGCAGTCCGATCAATGCTCCTGGCTAGTGATACTATTCCTCAAATTGCCCCTGTCTGCACGGATTGGGAAAATTTTATTTCGATCTCAAATGCAATGCAAGAAGCCCGCACAACCATTGAGGATCAGTCAAAGCAAAAGTCTGAATTTGTTACTGCAGCAGAGGGCAGGGCTGAATCCATTGAAGCATCTCTGAAAACTTCAGCGGAAGAGATGTCATCCATGCTGGAGAAACAAGCTAAGAAGAAGGAACGTGTGGAGGCCCTCTCCGCTCAACTACAAGAAGCTACTGCTGAGTTGTGTACAACTCAAGAAAGGGTCAAGCAATTGGAGTTAGATCGTTCCGCCAAGCATGCTGAAGCCAAGAAGTTGCATGAAGATTTGCTTGAAGCTAATGTGAAAGCTTATGAGGAATTGAAGGTTCTTAAAGGGAAGACATCGACGCTGGAGGACGAAGCCAAGTCTATTGTTAGAAGTCTGAAGGACTGACACTCCATGTCCAACTGAGGTTTTTTTTTGTTCTTAATAAATCAGACATGTTGTCTATTTATATTTTCTACTCAGACTTGCATAAGGCGGCCAATCGGCACACCCATTTTTCTCGTGTCTTCTCACATGCCAGTAGCACCATTCGCGTATGTTTGCATGGGATTTATTCATATGTACTGATGGATTATGCAATGCTATTCGTATAGCCCTACTTTCTGTGTGGAATGGATACTCCGTGCTAATTGCATGAACTAGCTTGGGTAACCCTTTTATTTATTTACATTTTTTTGCTTCAAGCCTTATTACTTTATTTCATTGTTTATTTTTTTATCTTTTACAAATTTATTTGTATTTTTATATACACAACCCTTTTGTACAACAGATTAAGCTTATGAGAATTTGGAGTCATTTTTTTACGCCATAGTTTAGACTTGTAGGCTATTGGGGTAAAAATTTATGTGCCCCAGTTTATACTCTTAAGGGTACGCAGTACGCTTGATGATTTCTTTTCCTTGCATCACAGTTTATACTCGTAAGTTGTTGGAGTAATTGTTTTTTTGTGCCCCAGTTTAGACTCGTGGGGGTATGGAGTATTTTTTTTTCCTTATGTGCCCCAGTTTAAACTCGTGAGGGTATGGAGTGTATTTTTTATGCATAGTAACGCTTAAGGAATTTCCCATTTACCGGTGCCGGCGAGTATTCCCCATCTGGTGATATGATTCTATATGCGCCACTAGAATAAACCTCTTTTATGACGAAGGGACCTTCCCATTTTGGTTTAAATTTTCCTTTCATCCGCCGCGTGATATTCATGGGACGAATGATAGCAAGAACTAAATCTCCTTGTTTGAACGACCTTCTTTTGACTTGTTTGTCGAATGCTCGCGACATCCTGGCTTGGTATGCCTCAAGATTTTGCAAAGCTCGAAGCCACCTTCCTTCTAGTCTATCCAATTCATCGAAATGTAACTGTATTGATTTTTCTTCCGACAAATTTTCATGTGTAGCGACTCTCAATGACGTTATGTGTACCTCTAAAGGTAGAACGGCTTCTCCTCCAAATACTAAGGAATAAGGTGTCATTTCTGTCGGCGTGCGTGTTGTGGTTCTATAAGCCCACAAGGCTTCGAGAAGCTTTTCATGCCAGTCATGCTTGTTTTTTGATACAACTTTCTTTAGTAATTTGCAAAGAGTTTTGTTGAAAGCTTCTGCTTGTCCATTGGCGGCTGGATTATATGTTGTGGAATAGTGATGGTCTATCTTAAACTTTGAGCATAATTTCTACACTTGTTTGTTTTTAAAAGGAGTTCCATTATCAGACATAATTCGAGAAGGAACGCCAAAGCGATAAATGAGTTGTGTTCTTATAAAATGTTCTACATTCTCCGCTTTGTCTTTCTTCAGTGGTGTAAGTTCATCCCACTTGGAGAAATAGTCTGTTGCTGCTAAAATGAATTTGTGACCTTTGGACGATGGTGGATGAATTGGCCCAACTATATCCATTTCCCACATTTCAAAAGGCCAAGACATATTTGTCGCATGGAGTGGTTCATGCGGCTGATGTATAAAGTCAGCATGCACTTGGCATTCATGGCATTTCTTTGCAAATTTAGTGGCGTCTTCAAACATTGTGGGCCAATAATAACCTAGACGCCTTAATTGGTAGTGCAATTTAGGACCTGATTGGTGCGAGCTACATATTGCAGCGTGCACCTTGTTTAAGGCCTTCATAATTTCATTTCCAGCAAGGCAGCGCAATAATATGCCGTCATGGGAATGCCTATAGAGTATGTCGTTGATGTATGTGTAATGATCTTTTGCGGATTTTAGATCTTTCGCTAGTATCAAGAGGTAGGTATCCATGAAATAGATATTCGAGGAATGGTGCTCGCCAATCCCCTACCTCAATTTCACATATATCGGTTGTCATTGCAGAAGATATTACCGTTTCTTCTTCTTCAACAAATATTGGCAATAACCTTCGTTCCTCTATGTGTACGTCCATCATTTCATGTGAGCCTAGTGACATACTTGCAGCTAAACCGGCTAAGGCGTCAGCCTTTTTGTTTTGATTTCTAACTATGTACTGAATATTTAGATCTTTGAACATAGCTAGGAGCTCTTTTGCCCTTTTGAAATATGGCAACAATTCTTGTTTCTTTACCATGTAGGTCCCCATTAGTTGATTAATCATTAATTGTGAGTCCCCATAAACAAAGAGTGTATCGAGCCCCATGTTTATTGCTATTTCAAGCCCAATGATAAGAGCTTCATATTCGGCTGAATTATTTAACACCGCCAAAGTTAGGGTAAATGAGTATGGGATCACCCCTTCATTAGGTGTAATGAAAACGACTCCGGCGCCTGACCCAGATTGCCGGCAAGCGCCATCAAAGTACACTTGCCTTGTTGATTTTGTAACCGTCATGGTGAATGCATCCTCATCTAGCAAGTCATCATATATAGGAAAATCATTTGGAATCGGATGCGCCGCAAGGAAGTTAGCCAAAGCTTGGCCTTTTACGGCCTTTTGCGGTATATATGTGATGTCAAATTGTGACAAAAGCATCGCCCATTTAGCCAATCTCCCTGAGAGTGCCATTTTACTTAAGATATATCTGAGTGGGTCTGCTCTTGAGACTAAATGTACAGTGTGTTCTAACATGTAATGTCGCAATTTTTGTGCAGCGAACACCAGTGCGAGACATATTTTTCCATGTATGGATAATTGCACTCGGCCCCTACCAAGGTGCGGCTAAGATAATACAGGGATATTTCCTTTCCTGCATCATTATTCTACGCTAGGAGTGCACCTAGTGAAGTAGGCATTGTAGCAGTATAGAGAATTAATGGTCGGTCTTTGATCGGTGCGCCTAAAACAAGAGGATTTATCAAATATTTCTTAATTTATAGGAATGCGTTTTGGCATGCTTGATCCCATTCAAAAGGGACTACTTTCTTCATAAGTCGCGAGAAAGGTTTGCATCTCCCAGATAAATTTGAGATAAACCTCCTAATATGTGCTAGGTGGCCTTTGAAACTCTTCAATTCATGTAAGTTAGTGGGTGGTGGCATCTTAACGATCGCCTTGATTTTACTTGGATCGATCTGAATACCATTTTTTGTAACCACAAAACCAAGAAATTTTCCAGAGGAAACTCCGAACGTGCACTTCATGGGGTTCATTTTTAGATTATGTTGCCTAAGACGCTCAAAAACCATTTCAAGGTGTTTCAAGTGGTCTTGTCCATGCTTTGATTTCACAACTATGTCGTCTATATAGCATTCAACAATCACATATAACAACCCGTCTAAGATGATTGTCATTGCTCATTGATATGTCACCCCAGCCTTTTTTAACCCGAAAGGCATTACTTTATAACAATATATGCCTTTAGGTGTGTGGAATGCTGTTAACTCTTCATTTTCAGGTGCCATTTTAATTTGATTATAGCCAGAACAACCATCCATGAAAGACAATATTTCATGCCCCATAGTAGCATCGACTAGTATTTCAGAGATGGGTATTGGGAAATCATCTTTGGGACATGCTTTATTCATATCCCTGAAATCTACACATATGCGTGTTTGACCATTCTTCTTTTTAACGGGTACAATACTAGAGACCCATATGGGGTATTTGACTTCTCTAATGAACCATGCGACTATGAGTTTGTCGACCTCGGCTTCTATTTGTGGAAGTATTTCAGGCCGGTACTTTCTTTGAGCTTGCTTCACTGGTGTGGCATCATCTCGCACGGCAAGGCGATGGACAGCTATATTTGGGTCCAACCCAGGCATTTCTTCATAAGTCCAAGCGAATACATCTCTATTTGCACGCAGGAACTCATAATATTTTAGTTTATTTTCTTTGGACAAATGTTTGCTAATAAAAAATGGTCGAGGATCATCAGTCGTACCAATATTTATTTCTTCTAACTCATCCACGGTGCATTGGTTGCCATCCTCCATTTGTGGAGATGCCTCCGTCATGTCCGTATAGTCAGCCGAAGCCATACAAACCTCATATCCTAACCCATGCTTCATTTCTTTTAAAACATGGTCTTCGTGCAAAGCTTCAAGTTGTTCTTGAGATAACACCTTTAGGAATGGTGCTAGCTGTCCCCGGCCATCACATAGGGACGGGCCAGTGGCGATGTCATAACCCATTTGCTGCATCATGTACAAGACCCTGTTATCATACAGAGAAATGGGTAAAGATTCATCATCTTTGTTAAACACAGATATTTGTGTTGTATTTTTATTTTTATTTTCACCAACGTTTGAACGACGTGGCCCTTTTTGGGATTGTTTTATTCTATATTGTACCAAAGGAGGTAAAGGCGTAGGGAAATTAGTACCTTTCATGTCATGGGATTTGTCTATGACACGAAATATTGGGTCACCCTTCTTCCTTTGGTTGCTTGGTATATACTGGTAGGTCTTTCTCTTTGACGAGGGTTCTGCGACCTCCTTTTCTACAACATTTGACTCGGGTATTTTCCAGCATTTTGGCTTTTGCACCTTATCAATAGGCTCGAAGTAGAACTTTGCATCATCATAAAAAGATTTAGCTATTGTGAATGGCTTCTTATCAGCAAATATTCTGACTGTATCGCCTATCCGATCTATATATTTGATACACTGATGTGAAGTGGATGGCACAACTTGATTCTCATGTAACCATGGGCGTCCAAGCAATGCATTATATGATGTGGCCGCATCAATCACGTGAAACATCACGTATGTGGATAGTGTGTCCAATTTTAAAACCAACGAAATGGTACCCATAGCCTCATTGGTTAAATCCATGTATAACTACGTTAGACTTGCTCAAATCTCCCTTGGAATATCCAATCTTTTTGAGTGTATGCAATGGTAGCAGATTTATAGCTGACCCACCATCTATCATTATGCGATTTATCGGCAATACATCAATTTCGCCAAACATGAGAAGAGGTTGCTTCTTGGGCCCTAACAACGTATCCTCATCTGTGAATGTCACATTTAGGACTTCAGATTCTTCTACCTCAGTTTGAGATACTTCTACCCTGTAGTCTTCTGGAAATGTGAGTGCTGCGACAAGAGCTTTACGCATATCAGATGAAAGACACAAAGCATCATACACAGAAAGCATAGCTGGTATTTTCTTCAAATGTGTGATTACATCATACTTGAATGGCACCCTACAGGCAGGGTCCGTCGAATCATTTGGAACTGCATCCTTGCTTTTTGGTTCTTCTCTAGGTGGAGGATGCGGGTCTGCTAATTGACGACCTAATCTAAGATGAACCTGATCAACTTCTAATGGTTCTTCGTTAGGGAAGCATAGAGACTCGCCATCATCCTCGAACAAACCAATAGTGAGAACATTTAATTCTTCACTTGGTATTCTCATGCGCTTCGTGGTGTGCTGATATATCTTCGGTGCGAAGCGCAGAGGAGGAGCTTCTTCCATCACTGGGGATAGTACATGGCGTTTTGACCGCCGTGGCCCCCCAACCTTGGGCTACACCATTGCTGAAGGGAATGTAAGCCTCTCCTTTATGTTGATCTTGCAATTTGGCAAGGCCTGGAATTATCATAGGAGAACATCCATATTTGGAAATTAGTACTGCATCATCATAAGCACTCTTCATATTTGAAGACGCATAACTCACCGCCTCATCCTCGAGGGCAGCGACATTTGCTGAAGCCTTTTTCTTTCCCTTTGTCATGCTTTTGAGGAGATCCGCATCAATAGTCCCCTCATCGATCATTTTGTGGATGATATTCTTCACAACAAAGCAATCTTTGAGTGTATGGCCCAAAATGCGATGGTAGTGACAGAAATTTGGGTCATTAAATTTTGAGGCTTCTTCTGGCCTTTTGGGCCTGGGAAGTTATATTAGACTCAACTCCTTTAAACCAGTGAAAAGGTCATCAATTTCTTCTACAGGAAAAGAATACTCCCTGTTTTGCCGTTCGCCAAGAGTTGGCCTCCTACCAACCTGTTCATCTCGCTTCCCTTGATTCCCTATAGGTGCTCTTCTGGCTGAAACCGAGGTTTTACCGTCGTTATCTCCATGGCTTGCGCAAACTTGGGTTTCATTGGCAATTTTTCACACTGACCACCTTTGTCTGTAGGCTTGTTGACCGTTGTTTTTGTTCGACGAGCGACAAGCTGCATAAAATTTTCTATATCCGTGGATTTTGAAGCTAAATCTTCAAACGTGAGGGGCCTCACTCCTTGTAACTGGTGTCGGCGTTCTGGGAACGGGGGTCCCCAGACTTGCCTGCCTGCGGCCTGCGGCGTGGCTCAAAGGAGGCCCAGCATGGCCCATCTTCATCAGCACAAGACCCAAGACCCTCGCGAGGGGCCAAGCCTCGCGAGGCGGATGACACGGAACTTCCTCAGGCGCGACCTCGTCAGGCTGGCTCGCGAGGAGGCGGAGAGATCAAGGCGGAGTACCTCGCGAGGTGCCCGTGACGCAAGCCATGACGACTCAGGGCGCCAGGCGGGCGCCAACGCGCGCAGTGTCCTTCTTTCCTCTTTGGTGCAAAGGGGGCAAGCGCAGCCGCAGAGTACCGAGGCATCAGGCAAAGGTTGCCATTTCGGTGCAACAAGACCAAGACCAGGAGGACTACGAGACGGAGGTCACCATGGAGCCCAGGACGGCGTCATCACCAGAGCTTTGCGCAGGCGAAGACTGCTTTTGTCAGGATAGTTGATGCTTGCTGTCCCCCTTCAAATTAGCCCGCCATTGTTGGCTCCCTTCCCGCTCGATATTTGGGAAGAGGACCAGGGCCTCTATAAATAGGACCAGCCACCCACACGGCAAAGGGGGGTCTTGAGGTTCGGTTCAAGTAGAAAAGGGGAGCGAAAGAGAGAGAGAGAGGGAGAAGGGTGACTGAACTCCTCCTAGCAGTTCATCGCCCCAGCCAGGAACAGACCCTCGCAAGGCTGTTCTTCCTTGTATTGTTCATCATCACCAGCCCCGGGAGGCAATCCACCAACCACACACTGGAGTAGGGTATTACACCACAACGGTGGCCCGAACCAGTATAAATCTTGTGTCTCTTGCGCAGTTCTTTCAGTAGTTTTAGATCTTTGCAAGACGGGGAGGTAGAAGGCATAATCTCCGCGCGCACCCCAGTGTTTGAACCTTAAGGGTCTGTCGGAACCCGAGATCCAACATTTGGCGCGCCAGGTAGGGGTGCGCCGGAATTCGTCGTCCACCACCCCGCTCTCCCCCGACCGTCGCATCCATGTCCGAAGCACGTCGGGCTCGCGCCGAGCGCCGGGCCGCCATCGCTTCTCGCGTCGCCCAGACGGCGCCCGTCGGTGGCCGTCCTCGTCATTCCCCATCGCCCGCCGTCAACGCCGCCATCGGCCCGGCGGGGGGCGAGCGGCAAGCACCATTCCAACATCCGTCCATGCGGCAAGGCGGCCACACCGCTACTCCATCGCTCGCACCGGTTGGTTCTTCGTCCCGCGTGCCCCGCGCACCCTTAGAGGCTCGAGCTGGGCTCCTCC
Organism: Triticum urartu; assembly: GCF_056163025.1. Lineage (NCBI taxonomy): Eukaryota > Viridiplantae > Streptophyta > Magnoliopsida > Poales > Poaceae > Triticum > Triticum urartu. The sequence goes on along the minus strand of NC_141875.1, from coordinate 300,207,866 downwards.
CGGCAAACGAGCTCATGCGCTACCGCCCCGTCGACAACGCCTACGAAGAGTGGCTCGACCGTGTTGCCAAGCTCGTCCGCACCGCAGGGGGCTCTCCTGCGCCGTCTCACCGCGCTACACCAACACCCCCGGTCGTCGCGGCCCTCCTGGGCGGCTCGCAGGCGCCGCCCACAAGTCATCACGTCAAGCCGTTCATCCGCCGGGTCAGCGCCACTTCGACGTGGCAGGGGGCTCCCCCGGATCGGACGGCGCCCGAGTTCGGCCTGACCTTCAGTTCGAAGGACCACCCCTCCAACTCGGCCAGCTCGGGCGCACTCCCCATGTTGTGCACCCCCACCATCTGCCAGGTGGCCGTCACCAGGACCCTCGTTGACGGCGGCGCGGGCCTCAGCGTGCTCTCGGTCAAGGCCTTCAGCCTCCTCCGCATACCTCTGGAACGGCTGCGACCAAGCCGGCCCTTCTTAGGCGTCGGGGGCAAGCCGTCTAGTTCCTTGGGGCAGATCCAGCTCCCAGTGACCTTCGGCACCTACGACAACTTCCGCACGGAGCTGGTCGACTTCGACATCGCCCCCATCGGCCTCCCCTACAACGCCATCCTTGGCTACCCAGCGCTAGCCCAATTTATGGCCGCGACGCACCCGGCGTACAACCTCATGAAGATGTCCGGGAGCAACGGTATCCTCACTGTGCACGGGGACACCAGGGACGCGCTGCGGGCGCTCAAACTCGCCTTCAAGACGGCGGCGTCGGCACAGCACGCCGACTTGGAGACCCCCGAGGCCAAGGGGGCTGCTCCCGCCAAGAAGAAACAGTTGTTCACCCAAGACAAGGCGGAAACCAAGCAGATACCCGTCGATGAGGACGGGTCCACCAACGCCACCTTTACCATAGGCGCCCACCTCAAACCCGAGCAGGAGGAGGCCCTGGTCAGGTTCCTGTGCGCAAACAAGAAGGTGTTCGCTTGGGAGCCGGACCAGTTGGCAGGGATCCCCAGAAGTGTAATCGAGCACCACCTCAACGTGTGCCCCAACGTGTGCCCAGTGAAGCAGAAGGCCAGGCGGCAATCCACTGAAAAGCAGGCCTTCATCGTCCAGGAGACCCGCAAATTAGAGGCCGCTGGGGTCATCTGCGAGGTCCGATACCCAGATTAGTTGGCCAACCCTATCGTTGTGCCAAAGAAGGAAGGGAAGGAGCGTATGTGTGTCGACTTCACCAACCTCAACAAAGCATGCCCGCAAGATCCGTTCCCGCTCCCCCGCATTGACCAGATCGTCGATTGCACTGCGGAATGCGACCTGTTATGCTTCCTGGATGCCTTCTCTGGGTATCACCAGATTAAGATGGCGGTAGAAGACGTCGAGAAGACGGCCTTCCTGACCCCGTGTGGGGTATACTGCTACACGTGCATGCCATTTGGGCTGCGTAACACAGGGGCGACCTTCCAGCGGCTGATGCACATCGCCCTGGGCCCGCAGCTCGGGAAGAATGTTGAAGCTTACGTCGATGACATCGTAGTAAAATCTCGGGAGGCCGGGACCTTGATACATGATCTAGAGGAAACCTTCGCGAGCCTCAACGCAGTGAACCTACGGCTCAACCCAGAGAAGTGTGTGTTCGGAGTCCCCTCGGGCAAGCTCTTGGGTTTCCTCGTGTCTCATCGGGGCATCGAGGCTAACCCAGAGAAGGTCAAGGCGGTGGAAGACATGAGCCCGCCAAAGACCCTCAGAGAAATGCAAAAGCTCACGGGGCGCGTGACCGCACTAGGGCGCTTCATCTCCAAGTTAGGAGAGCGAGCCCTGCCCTTCTTCCAGCTAATGAAGAAAAAGGGGCCCTTCGAGTGGACTGAAGAGGCCGACAGGGCGTTCCAGGATCTCAAGAGATACCTGACCAGCCCACCGGTTATGGTGGCACCGCGCCCCCAGGAGCCCCTGGTATTTTATCTCGCCGCCACTCCTTACTCCGCCAGCGCAGCCCTGGTGGCAGTCAGAGAGGAGCACCGAGTCAAAGCCACGGCAGCAGCCCAGGACAAGGCAGAACAGGAACAAGGAAGGCCTACAGAAACCACCACCGCAGCTGAGGAGGATCAGCCGCCACAGAAGAACGCACCAGAGGCGAAAGAAGCCCCCCTTCCGAACGACCAGTCTCAGGAGGCCTCGTTGCCTCAAGAGGCGCCGCGGTCTCCGGAAGGAGCCACCAGCACCGACGCACCCCGCCTCGTTGAGCACCCAGTGTACTTCGTCAGCACGGTGCTGCGGGATGCAAGGGCACGGTACCCTATGCCTTAGAAACTCCTCCTCACGCTACTGGTGGCTTCGCGCAAGCTGCAGCACTATTTTCAGGGTCACCCCATTAGGGTCATCTCGTCGTACCCCCTGGAGAGAGTGCTCAGGAGCCCTAATTCAGCTGGAAGGGTCGCTGAGTGGAACATAGAGCTGCAAGCGTTTCAGCTCGAATTCAGCACGACCAGAGTCATCAAGGGAGCTGCGTTGGCAGATTTTGTGGCAGAGTGGACGGAGGCGCCAGGACTCAAGGCCGATGAGGATCGGTCCCTATCCCCGGGAAGCGAGGCACCAGAAGGCTGGGTCATGTACTTCGACGGGGCATTCTCCAGACATGGCGCTGGAGCTGGGGCGGTGCTTATATCACCCACACAGGACAAGCTCTATTACGCCGTGCAACTCTGTTTCCAGAAAGGCGAAAAGGTCTCCAACAACATAGCAGAGTACGAAGGTTTAATAGCTGGCTTGAAGGCCGCGGCTGCCCTGGGAGTGAAACGCCTCACCATCAAGGGCGATTCGCAGCTCCTTGTCAACTTCTCCAATAAGGTGTACGAGCCGAAGGATGAGCACATGGAAGCCTACCTTGCAGAAGTCCGCAAGATGGAGAAGCAATTCTGGGGGTTGGAGTTGCAGCATGTGCCCCGCGACACCAATCAGGAGGCCGACGATATCGCCAAACGCGCGTCCAGGCGGTTACCTCAGGAGCCTGGCGTTTTCGAGGAGCGGCTCTTCAAGCCCTCAGCTCTTCCGTCACTGTCAAACACGGCTCAGCCCTTTGAGGAGCTCCCCCAGCCACCTGCCTCGGGAGCTCCGACCTGCGGCCCGGCCTCAGGAGCGCGCCTGCTCCTGGCGATGGAACCTCAGGAGGGGTGTTGGATCACGGAGCTCCGGAGCTACTTGACGCAAGGGGCCTTGCCGGAGAAGGAGGAGGAGGCGGAGCGAGTGGCACGCTAGGCCACGGCATACTGCATCAGGGACGGAGAGCTCTATCGGAAGCGACCAAACGAAGTATTGTTGCGCTGCATCTCCAGGGAGCAAGGGAAGGAGCTACTGAAAGATATATACGGCGGAGACTGCGGACATCATTCGTCATCGCGGACCCTCGTCAGCAAGCCGTTCTGCAGTGGGTTTTATTGGCCCACCACGCTCAATGACGCCGTGGAACTAGTGAAAGCTTGTGAAGCCTGCCAGTTCCACGCCAAGCAGATCCATCAGCCAGCAGGAGGCTTGCAGACTATCCCCCTTTCGTGGCCATTCGCAGTCTGGGGGCTGGACATCTTGGGCCCGTTTCCTCGGGCGCCAGGGGGCTATCGCTACCTCTATGTTGCTGTGGACAAATTCACCAAGTGGGCTGAAGTGGAGGCTGTCCGCGCCATCCCTGCGGGCTCCGCGGTCAAGTTCATCAAGGGCATCGTAAGCCGGTTCGGAGTGCCGAATCGCATCATCACAGACAACGGTTCGCAGTTCACCAGTAACCTCTTCAAAACATACTGTGCTAACCTTGGAACGCAGATCTGCTACGCCTCAGTGGCGCACCCCCGAAGCAACGGCCAGGCCGAGCGAGCCAACGCGGAGGTCCTGAGGGGCCTCAAGACCAGGACGTTCAAGAAGAAGCTGGAGGCCTATGGCAGAGGTTGGTACGACGAGCTTCAGTCCGTGCTGTGGTCCATCCGCACCACCGCGACCAAACCGACTGGAGAGACCCCATTCTTCCTGGTCTACGGAGCGGAAGCGGTCCTCCCTCACGAGGTCAGACATCGCTCCGCGCGGGTCCTGGCGTTCGACGAGGCGTAGCAGGACACCATGCGGGGGATGGACCTCGTGTTGGGGGAGGAACGACACCGGGAGGCCGCGCTGCGAGCGGCGAGGTATCAGCAAGCGCTGCGGTGATATCACTGCCGCAACATCCGCCCCAGGACTCTCGAGGCAGGAGACCTCGTGCTCAGGCGGGTCCTCTCCAGGGAGGGGCTGCACAAGCTCTCCCCCATGTGGGAGGGCCCGTTCAAGGTTGTTCATGTTTCCAGGCCCGGCTCCGCGCGCTTGGAGACTCAAGAGGGAGTGCCGGTCCAGAACGCATGGAACATTCAGCACCTCCGGAGGTTCTACCCCTGAAAAGGCCCAGAGCCTGTGAAGCAAGGCGAGTGCCTGTGAAGCTATCGCGTTTTGGAAAAGGCCCAGAGCCTGTGAAGCAAGGCGAGTGCTTGTGAAGCTATCGCGTTTTGGAAAAGGCCCGGAGCCTGTGAAGCAAGGCGAGTGTCTGTGAAGCTATCGCGTTTTGGAAAAGGCCCAGAGCCTGTGAAGCAAGGCGAGTGCCTGTGAAGCTATCGCATTTTGGAAAAGGCCCAGAGCCTGTGAAGCAAGGCGAGTGCCTGTGAAGCTATCGCATTTTGGAAAAGGCCCAGAGCCTGTGAAGCAAGGCGAGTGCCTGTGAAGCTATCGCCTTTTGGAAAAGGCCCGGAGCCTGTGAAGAAGGCCAACGCCTGTGAAGCTCACCGCCCGTGACACTCTCATGTAATAATGAGTTGGGGCTGTACACGCCCCGGAGTCTCAGGAGTGCCGGCCTCAGGCCCTGGGGCTCCCTCCCACGCCCTGTGGCAGCACTTAGCTCCGCGCTGGTGAGAAGACATCGAAGACTAGACTAGGTGCCGGACGCGGCTTTTCATTTGCTTTCCGCAGTTGGCTTGTTCCTTCTCATTTGAAGTTTTATTGAAGTTGTCGCCGTCTTTGGCTTGCGGCTCTTCGGATTTTCGCTCTCCTGCCTCGATTTCTCTTACGCAAGGCCTCGCGAGGGGGGTAGTTGAGTGCCCTCGTGAGCGTTCCTATCCTGGTCGTTCAAAGAGTTCGCGACCCGGGCCCCGTACAGGAGCACCCCTCCAGTCCGTGCCCCACGGGCATCGCGACATAGACAAAGGGCCTGGGTCGGTCGCCCCCCCACGGCCAGGGTCGGGAACAATCCACGCTCAATCACACAGCCGGAAGGAACGGTAACGAAAGCAAAACGATGATTAACAGCAATAACCCAAACACGCCCCCGCGGGGCTCCACACTATTGTCTTTCTTACACAGGGAAAAGGGGAAAGGAAGAACAAATCCGGCGCGGCTCGCCTCGCACCGGCCCGTGAGGAAGGCACGAGCTGCCTCTGGAGCTCAGGAGGACTCCCTCTCGCGCCTCACCAGGGCGCGGCGGCGTGGGGGCTAATCGCGGCCGCCGCTGGAGGAGTCGCCGTCTGAAGAAGAACTAGAGAAGCTTGAGGAACTCCGGGCGCCGCCCGCCGCGCGAGCGCTGCTCCCTCCATCATCACCGGAGCTGGGTTCCCAGCCGCGGTCGTCGCCCTCGGGGCAGCACCCCGCGCGGCGACCATCTTCCCCAAACACCCTCACGTAGAGGGTGGCGTCGCCGTCGAACTTGAAGTGCAGGGTGCATCGGCGGCCCAGGCCACGTGCACGGGCAAACGTCTGCCAGCCATGGGCCAGGGACAGATTCCCAGCCGCGGAGACCTCCAGGGAAACCCATGAGGCCCAGCTGCAGCAGCCGTCGGCCTGGAGCTAGAGGCCGCCCGGGGCGCCGGCCGGGAGCTCGCCCAGGAGGGAGCGAGGAAGCGGGAGCCGGGTGCTGGCCGGCTCCGCCGACCACACGATGAACTCCGGCAGCGCTTCAACGGCACAAACGCGCGGCCTGGGGGGACGTGCAGCCGGGGCGCACCCCCCGGCTGCAGCAACCCGCCCGTCGCCGTGCTGAAGATCACCACCACGGCCGCGGGGAGCCACCGCGGTGGCCACAGGATGCTTGCGAGGGCGCCCTCTGCCACGCTTGGGTGGGGCAGAGGCGGGCTCAACCCGGCAAGCCTTCCCCTTCTCGGCGGCCGAAAATCTCTTCGACGGGGCCATGAAGAAGAAGGGGAAGCGAGGAGGAATGGACTGGAAGGGCACGCACAGCTCCGTACTTATAGCCGGCGAAGGCCAACCACCGGCCCCCAAGATCATAGTAATCATGACACGATCTGCATGCAGGGACTTGTCCAACTCGCGCGATCACCGAGGGGTCGTGGGGAAGTGGAGACGCCCACGTCCCATCAACCGCCACGCGGCGCCCAAGGCCGCAGGCTGTTAGGGCCCGCGGCGCTTCACCCTTACCCTTTCGCCTCTCGGCGCAGCCAAGTTCAGGCGCGCCTTGGGCCCGGGGGCTACTGTCGGCGTTCTGGGAACGGGGGTCCCCAGACTTGCCTGCCTACGGCCTACGGCGTGGCTCAAAGGAGGCCCAGCATGGCCCATCTTCATCAGCACAAGACCCAAGACCCTCGCGAGGGGCCAAGCCTCGCGAGGCGGACGACACGGAACTTCCTCAGGCACGGCCTCGTTAGGCTGGCTCGCGAGGAGGCGGAGAGATCAAGGCGGAGTACCTCACGAGGTGCCCGTGAGGCAAGCCATGACGACTCAGGGCGCCAGGCGGGCGCCAACGCGCGCAGCGTCCTTCTTTCCTCTTTGGTGCAAAGGGGGCAAGCGCAGCCGCAGAGTACCGGGGCATCAGGCAAAGGTTGCCATTTCAGTGCAACAAGACCAAGACCAGGAGGACTACGAGATGGAGGTCACCATGGAGCCCAGGACGGCGTCATCACCAGAGCTTTGCGCAGGCGAAGACTGCTTTTGTCAGGATAGTTGATGCTTGCTGTCCCCCTTCAAATTAGCCCGCCATTGTTGGCTCCCTTCCCGCTCGATATTTGGGAATAGGACCAGGGCCTCTATAAATAGGACCAGCCACCCACACAGCAAAGGGGGGTCTTGAGGTTCGGTTCAAGTAGAAAAGGGGAGCGAAATAGAGAGAGAGGGAGAAGGGTGACTGAACTCCTCCTAGCAGTTCATCGCCCCAGCCAGGAACACACCCTCGCGAGGCTGTTCTTCCTTGTATTGTTCATCATCACCAGCCCCGGGAGGCAATCCACCAACCACACACTGGAGTAGGGTATTACACCACAACGGTGGACCGAACCAGTATAAATCTTGTGTCTCTTGCGCAGTTCTTTCAGTAGTTTTAGATCTTTGCGATACGGGGAGGTAGAAGGCGTAATCTCCGCACGCACCCCAGTGTTCAAACCTTAAGGGTATGCCGGAACCCGAGATCCGACAACTGGACAGCCACTTCCGAGCGGAGATTGTTCATGCACATGCGCACTGCTTCTGGCTCAGTGATTGGCTGTGGGCAGTGAAGACTTAGGTTTCTCCATCTATTTATGAAATCAGCCGCCCTCTCATTGAACCCTTGTTCAGTTTGGGTCAACTCAGTTATGCCCACCGTCCTCTGCGTGCTATAAAACCGCTCGAGGAATGAGTTTTGCATTTGTCCCCATGTTTGTATAGAGCTTGGAGGTAGCTTGATGTACTAAGTGAAAGCAGGCCCAGACAATGTGTGTACAAATTGCCTAAGGAGAAGTGCTCCATTGTTAGCTGTATCCTGACAAGCAGCAAGGAAGTGTGTATGTGCTCATGGGGAGATCCACTCCCGTTGAACTTACTAAACTGCGGCTGCCTGTAATTTGTTGGGAAAGGAGCAAGGTCCACATCAGGTGGGTACGGCTTAACATACCCTGGCCGCATCGAGTACTGAGTTTGCATCAACTGGGACGTTACCCCTTCAGCGATCATTCTTTGGATCACCTCAAGGTTAAGCCCTGCTCCTCCATGTTGGCTACTAGCACTTGTGCCACCATCCCCTTCATTTCCTTTGTTCTAGTTATTGCTCATCTGAATTCGAAGGGCTGCGAGCTCGTCTTCCTTTTGCTGAAGTGCTGCCGTAAGGTTGGCTAATTGCTCTTTAAACGAACGAGTTTCATTCGCGGCTAGGACTTCTTCTGTATGCTCTGCACCATGGTGGAGTTCTATCTCATTTTCAGAAGGACAAGGGTTACTGTCCGATAGGGGATTATAAGACCCACCACAGCTGGACCCATGTTCTTCATAATCTGAACCTTTTTGGCTTCGTGTCTTACGACGAGGACCTTCTACAACAGTTTGCGTGCCTTCTTCCTCTTGAAATGTGTTGATGTGGAGGATGTTTCACTGGTCTTGTCTGACGCCGCCCTGACACCAATTGGCGTTGCTTGGAACACTTCGAATGATTTATTCTTGGTCTGCTTATGAGAGGGCCATGGAGACAAGCTCGTGGCCACCTCATTTGATGGATTTGATAGCCACTTGTTCACTTTAGCCTGACTGTCCTCATCTGATGGAGCATGTTCTGTCCCCTGGACTCTGCTTAACCCAGACCTGGCCCGTACCACGCTTTCTCTTTCTTTGTATGCCGCCCTTCTTGAACGGACACGAGTGATGACCCACAAGTATAGGGGATCTATCGTGGTCCTTTTGATAAGTAAGAGTGTCGAAGCCAACGAGGAGCAGAAGGAAATGATAAGCGGTTTCCAGCAAGGTATTCTCTGCAAGTACTGAAATAAGTGGTAACAAATAGTTTTGTGATAGGATAATTTGTAACGAGCAACAAGTAACAAAAGTAAATAAAGTGCAGCAAGGTGTCCCAATCATTTTTGTAGCAAAGGACAAGCCTGGACAAACTCTTATATAGAGAAAAGCGCTCCCGAGGACACACGGGAATATCGTCAAGCTAGTTTTCATCACGTTCATATGATTCGCGTTCTGTACTTTGATAATTTGGTATGTGGGTGGACCATTGCTTGGGCGATTTCCTTACTTGGACAAGCATCCCACTTATGATTAACCTCTATTGCAAGCATCCGCAACTACAACAAAAGTATTAAGGTAAACCTAACCATAGCATGAAACATATGGATCCAAATCAGCCCCTTACGAAGTAACGCATAAACTAGGGTTTAAGCTTCTGTCACTCTAGCAACCCATCATCTACTTATTACTTCCCAATGCCTTTCTCTAGGCCCAAATAATGGTGAAGTGTTATGTAGTCGACGTTCACATAACACCACTAGAGGAGGGACAACATACATCTCATCAAAATATCGAGCGAATACCAAATTCACATGACTACTAATAGCAACACTTCTCCCATGTCCTCAGGAACAAACGTAACTACTCACAAAGCATATTCATGTTCATAATCAGAGGAGTATTAATATGCATATAGGATCTGAACATATGATCTTCCACCAAATAAACCAACTAGCATCAACTACAAGGAGTAATTAACACTACTAGCAACCCACAGGTACCAATCCCGGACTTGGATACAAGAGATGAACTAGGGTTTTGGGAGGAGATGGTGCTGGTGAAGATGTTGATGGAGATTGCCCTCTCCTGATGAGAGGAGCGTTGGTGATGACGATGGCGATGATTTCCCCCTCCCGGAGGGAAGTTTCCCCGGCAGAACAGCTCCGCCAGATCCCTAGATTGGTTCCGCCTCGTGGCGGCGAAGTTTCGTCCGAGAAGATGGCTTATGATTTTTTTTCTCATGGAAAGACTTCATATAGCAGAAGATGGTCATCGGAGGGCCACCAGGGGTCCCACGAGGTAGGGGGGCGCGCCCAAGGGGGTAGGGCACGCCCCCACCCTCGTGGGTAGGGTGTGGCCCCCCTGGTGAACTTCTTGCGCTCAGTATTTTTTATATATTCTGAAATTGACTTCCATGAAGTTTCAGGACTTTTGGAGCTGTGCAGAATACGTCTCTAATATTTGCTCCTTTTCCAGCCCAGAATCCCAGCTGCCGTCATTCTCCCTCTTTATGTAAACCTTGTAAAATAAGAGAGAATAGGCATAAGTATTGTGACATAATGTGTAATAACAGCCCATAATGCAATAAATATCGATATAAAAGCATGATGCAAAATGGACGTATCAACTCCCCCAAGCTTAGACCTCGCTTGTCCTCAAGCGAAAGCCAAAATCGAAAAATATGTCCACATGTTTAGAGATAGAGGTGTCGATAAAAATAAAATACGGACATGAGGCCATCATGATCATTCTTAGAACAACAACTTATATAATTCTTGTCATATGATCTCTTATGCTAGAGTAATAATTCAATCACAATTTCAAGTATGAATCATAAACTTCATTGACAACTAACAAACTTTAATCTCAATCATTGGAGCAATTGCAATTTATCATAACATAGGAAAGAGTTAACATAAGAGCTTTTCAGCAAGTCCACATACTCAACTATCATATAGTCTTTCACAATTGCTAACACTCACGCAATACTTATGGGTATGGAGTTTTAATCGGACACAGAGAAAGATAGGGGCCTATAGTTTTGCCTCCCATTGTTTTACCTCAAGGGTAATGTCAACAATAGTAGTTCATGAAAACTCACATCCAATTAGCCGTATATACCAGGATCTTTCCAACATGTTGTGCTTGCCAAAAAATAAAATGTAAAAAGGTAGGGTGAAGATCACCATGTCTCTTATGCAAGGTAGGAGATAAAAGTAAAAGATAGGCCCTTCGCAGAGGGAAGCAGAGGTTGTCATGCGCTTTTATGGTTGGATGCACAAAATCTTAATGTGAAAGAACGTCACTTTATATTGCCACTTGTGATATGGACCTTTATTATGCAGTCTATCGCTTTTATTTTGTCCATATCACACAATCATATAAATTTTATTTTCTCCCACACTAATAAGTCATACATATTTAGAGAGCAATTTTTATTGCTTGCACCGATGACAACTTACTTGGAGGATCTTACTCAATCCATAGGTAGGTATGGTGGACTCTCATGGAAAAACTGGTTTAAGGGTATTTGTAAGCACAAGTAGTATCTCTACTTGGTGCGATGAATTTGGAAAGCATGAGGAGGAAAGGCAAGCTCAACCATGTTGGATGATCCATGACAATATAATTTATCTTAGATGTAAGAAAACATAACCCATTATGTTGTCTTCCTTGTCCAACGTCAACTCTTTAGCGTGTCATATTTTAATGAGTGCTCACAATCATAAAAGATGTCCAAGATAGTATATTTATATGTGAAGACCTATCTTTCTTTATTACTTCCTATTAATTGCAACGATGGCCAAAACTATGTTTGTCAACTCTCAACAACTTTTATTCATCATACTTTTTCTATGTGAACTCATTACTTTCCATAAGATCCATATGATCTCTTTTTTTCCTTTTTTTATTAATTTCTCTTTTCTTTTCTTCACTTAGGATCATGGCAAAATAATCAAGCCCTTGACTCAACACTAATCTTTATTATATATAGCTCACGGACTCGATTACATAGAGGGATCATAAAGCAAAACTCAAAACTAGATCATGCCATAAACTTTATTCTACTAGATCAAGATATTACCAAAAGTATCTAACTAAGAAAAATGGTAAAGATAAAAGTGATGGTGATACGATACCGAGGCACTCCCCCAAGATTGGCAGTTGCCATGGGGAGTGCCCATACCAGATACTCAGTTCTTCTTTGTTGGTGGAGAAGGTGATGGTTTTGTTGATGGCGTAGGCTTCTTCCTTAATTTGCGCTTGAGGACAGAATTTTGGTCCCTTAGGTCCTCGATCTCTTGCCCCAGGCTCGGTATCTTTTTGCATAGTTCCTGCTTGTTTTCCTGCAAGAGGCGAAAAGGGATAAACTCGATCTTAGGTTTCTTTACTCTATCCGGGAGGATTGCCTTTTTGAACTCCACATGCATGTCCCCAGGTTGAGGTAGTGGGACTTCATCTTCATCTGAGCTTGTCTCCACCTTTACCTTAGGTTCATAGTCCTCTTATTCATCCGTAGTCCAACCACAATGCTCCACATCCCGATAGACCTTAGGATCTACAAGGTAATCAGCCACATAGCTTTCTCCTTCTAAATCCTGGGACGACATGTTGCTCTAATCTGCAGCAGGACAACTTGAAACAAAGACGAGAGATATTTGCGTGATACAGGAGTCAAAACCTTCGAGAGATTATATAATGAATTTTTACCGACCAAAATACGTATCTTGTAAGAAAACGGAGTCCGGAGAGCGCACGAGGTGCCCACGAGGTAGGGGGGCGCACCCAGTAGGGTAGGGCGCGCCCTCCACCCTCATGGAGGCCTCGTGTCCTTCCCGGACTGCTTCTTATTTTTCTATTTTTTAAATATTCCAAAACGGAGAAATATTGCCTTAAAAACTGTTTTGGAGTCGGTTTACTTACCGTACCACATACCTATTCCTTTTCGGAGTCTGAAACGTTTCGGAAAGTGTCCCTTATATATTCCTCCGGGGTTACGATTTCAATAACATTAGTTTCAACATTTATGGGATTACCTGAGATATAATGTTTGATTCTTTGACCGTTCACCACCTTCGGATTTGTTCCTTCGAAGTTGTTGATTTTTATGGCACCGGAACGATAGACCTCCTCGATAACGTAAGGACCTTCCCATTTAGAGAGAAGTTTTCCTGCAAAAAATCTTAAACGAGAGTTATATAGCAACACATAATCACCTACATTAAACTCACGCTTTTGTATCATTTTATCATGCCATCTTTTAACTTTTTCTTTAAACAACTTGGCATTTTCGTAGGCTTGGGTTCTCCATTCATCGAGTGAGCTAATATCAAATAACCTTTTCTCACCGGCCAGTTTAAAATCATAATTGAGCTCTTTAATATCCCAATATGCCTTGTGTCCTAGTTCGAGAGGTAAGTGACATGCTTTTCCATAAACCATTTTATACGGAGACATACCCATGGTATTTTTATATGCAGTTCTATAGGCCGATAATGCATCATCAAGTTTCTTGGACCAATTCTTTCTAGACCTATTGACAGTCTTTTGCAAAATTAATTTGAGCTCTCTATTACTCAATTCTACTTGACCACTAGACTATGGGTGATAAGGAGATGCAATTCTATGATTAACATCATATTTAGCAAGCATTTTACGGAAAGCACCATGAATAAAATGTGAACCACCATTAGTCATTAAATATCTAGGGACTCCAAATGTTGGAAAAATAACTTTTTTAAGCATTTTAATAGAAGTGTTATGATCAGCACTACTAGTTGGAATAGCTTCTACCCACTTAGTAACGTAATCAACAGCAACTAAAATATGTGTATATCCATTAGAGGCAGGAAAAGGTCCCATATAGTCAAAGCCCCAAACATCAAATGGTTCAATAACGAGTAAATAGTTCATAGGCATTTCTTGACTTCTACTAATATTACCAATTCATTGACATTCATCACAAGATAAGACAAACTTACGGGCATCCTTGAAGAGAGTAGGCCAATAAAAACCAGATTGCAATACCTTATGTGCAGTTCTATCTCCAGCGTGGTGTCCTCCATTACTTTAGAATCAACAATATAAGGTCTGAACTTATCACAAGCGAATACAACTTCTAAGAATTCTTTTTCATTAGTAGCATAATTTCTCTAAGCATTGTCTAGAATTTTACTAGCATATTGAATAACGTTTAGTTTCTTATCAACTCTTTTCCCTAGAACAGCACCCACAGCATAATCACTAGCATCACACATAATTTCAAAGGGTAAATTCCAATCAGGTGGCTGAACGATAGGTGCAGAGATCAATGCTTTCTTAAGTATTTCAAATGCTTCTACACAATCCTCATCAAAGACAAATGGTATATCTTTTTGTAATAAATTAGTCAGAGACCGAGAAATTTTTGAGAATTCCTTAATGAACCTCATATAAAATCTTGTGTGACCAAGGAAATTTCTTATACCTTTGATGTCCTTGGGGCATGGCATCTTTTCAATAGCACCAACCTTGGCTTTATCAACTTCAATACCTCTTTCAGAAACTTTATGCCCCAAGACAATACCTTCATTAACCATAAAGTGGCACTTTTCCCAATTCAAGATAAGATTAGTTTCTTCACATCTCTGCAAAACTCGATCAAGGTTGCTCAAGCAATCATCAAAGGAAGATCCGTAGACGGAGAAATCGTCCATGAAAACCTCACAAATCTTTTCACAAAAGTCAGAGAAAATAGCCATCATGCATCTTTGAAAGGTAGCAGGTGCATTACATAAACCAAAAGGCATATGTCTATAAGCAAATGTACCAAAAGGGCAAGTAAAAGTAGTCTTTGATTGATCCTTGGCTGACACATGTATTTGAGAGAAACTAGAATAACCATCTAGAAAGAAAAAATGTGTATGTTTGGATAATCTTTCTAGCATTTGATCGATAAAAGGTAAGGGGTAATGATCCTTTTTAGTGGCCTTATTTAATTTGCGGATCAATTACCATCCTATAACCTGTAATAATTCTTTGAGGAATCAATTCATCTTTATCATTAGGAACGACAGTAATACCTCCCTTCTTAGGGACACAATGGACAGGACTTACCCACTGACTATCAGCAACGGGATAAATTATACCTGCCTCAAGGAGCTTTAGTATTTCGTTTCTTACCACTTCTTTCATTTTAGGATTCAGCCGTCGTTGATGATCACAAACTGGTTTAGCATCTTCTTCCAAATTTATTTTATGTTGACATAGAGTGGGACTAATGCCCTTAAGATCATCAAGAGTATACCCAATAGCAGCACGGTGCTTCTTCAGAGTTTTCAATAATCTCTCTTCCTCATGCTCTGAAAGGTTAGCACTAATAATAACAGGATATATCTTTTTCTCATCAAGATAAGCATATTTAAGAGTATCAGGCAATGGTTTAAGCTCAAACACGGGATCACCCTTGGGTGGAGGAGGATCCCCTAGGATTTCAACAGGCAAATTGTGTTTTAGAATAGGTTCCTGTTTAAAGAATACTTCATCTATTTTCATTCTTTCATTCATAAACATATCATTTTCATGGTCTAGCAAATATTGTTCTAAAGGATCACTAGGAGGCACGACAATAGAAGCAAGACCAATAATTTCATCCTTACTAGGTAATTCTTCTTCACGGTGTTGTCTACTAAATTTAGAGAAATTAAATTCATGAGACATATCATCTAAACCGATAGTAACAACATCCTTTTTGCAATCTATCTTAGCATTAACAGTGTTTAAGAAGGGCCTACCAAATATAACGGGACAAAAGCTATCTTGTGGGGAACCAAGAACAAGAAAATCAGCAGGATATTTAGTTTTCCCACACAAGACTTCAACATCTCTGACAATTCCTATTGGTGAAATAGTATCTCTATTGGCAAGTTTAATTGTGACATCAATATCTTCTAACTCAACAGGTGCAATATCATGCATAATTTCTCTATATAGGTCAATAGGTATTGCACTGGCACCCATATCACATAAGCCATGATAACACTGATCTCCTATTTTAACAGAAATGACAGGCATGCCTACCACAGGTCTAGGTTTATCTTTAGCACAAGGTTTAGCAATTCTAGCAGTTTCATCACAGAAATAAATAACATGCCCATCAATATTATCAGCCAAAAGATCTTTAACAATAGCAATATTAGGTTCAACTTTAACTTGCTCAGGAGGTGTATATGTTCTAATATTTCTTTTACGATCCACAGTTGAAGCTTTAGCATGATCCTTTATCCTAACAGGGAAAGGTGGTTTCTCAACATAAGAAGTAGGAACAATAGGATCATTATAAGTGATAGTCTTTTCTTCAACTTTAGTTGGTGCAGCTACTTTTAGTTCTATGGGAGGATGATATTTAAACCACTTCTCCCTAGGGAGATCAACATGAGTAGCAAAAGATTCATAGAAAGAAGCTACTATTTCAGAGTCAAGTCCATATTTAGTGCTAAATTTATGGAAAACATCGGTATCCATAAAAGATTTAACACAATCAAACTTAGGTGTCATACCTGACTCCTTACCTTTGATGAGGTCCTACTCTTCAGAGTTGCGTTTAATTATTTCCAATAAATCCCATTTGAATTCAATAGTCTTCGTCATAAAAGAGCCAGCACAAGAAGTATCGAGCATGGTGCGATTGTTATCAGAAAGCCGAGCATATAAATTTTGAATAATCATTTCTCTTGAGAGCTCATGATTGGGGCAAGCCTCCCCAAGCTTGTGCGATGCTTTCTCCTTTGTGAGGCGAAAATATATATATATATATATAATTGCTATCACGATGAACAAGATGCATAGGATAAAACTTCTGATAAAATTCCAATTTCAATCGTTTGTAATTCCATGACCCTGCATCATCACATAACCTATACCATGTCAATGCATCTTCCTCCAAAGATAAAGGGAAGACCTTCTTCTTAACAACATCTCCGGGTACACCTGCAAGCTTAAATGATCCACAAACTTCATCAACATATATTAGGTGCTCATCAGGATGCATTGTTCCATCTCCTGCAAAAGGATTAGCTAGCAGTTTTTCTATCATACCCAAAGGAATTCCAAAGCAGACATTTTCATTTTCATTTTCATTTTCAGTAAGTTCAATTGGTTGAGGAGCAACTCTTTGCTCTACTGGTCGGGGTGAAGATACCCCGAACAAGCCCCTCAGAGGATTACTTTCCATAGTAACAAGTGACAGTAAATTTCAGCACACTATATAAATTTTCCTTACCAAATTCCACCTACCAAAGGCGCTTCACTCCCCGGCAATGGCGCCAGAAAAGAGTCTTGATGACCCAAAAGTATAGGGGATCTATCGTAGTCCTTTCGATAAGTAAGAGTGTCGAACCCAACGAGGAGCAAAAGGAAATGATAAGCGGTTTCCAGAAAGGTATTCTCTGCAAGTACTGAAATAAGTGGTAACAGATAGTTTTGTGATAGGATAATTTGTAACGAGCAACAAGTAACAAAAGTAAATAAAGTGCAGCAAGGTGGCCCAATCCTTTTTGTAGTAAAGGACAAGCCTGGACAAACTCTTATATAGAGAAAAGCGCTCCCGTGGACACATGGGAATATCGTCAAGCTAGTTTTCATCACGTTCATATGATTCACGTTCGGTACTTTGATAATTTGGTATGTGGGTGGACCGGTGCTTGGGCGCTGTCCTTACTTGGACAAGCATCCCACTTATGATTAACCTCTATTGCAAGCATCCGCAACTACAACAAAAGTATTAAGGTAAACCTAACCATAGCATGAAACATATGGATCCAAATCAGCCCCTTACGAAGTAACGCATAAACTATGGTTTAAGCTTCTGTCACTCTAGCAACCCATCATCTACTTATTACTTCCCAATGCCTTTCTCTAGGCCCAAATAATGGTGAAGTGTTATGTAGTCGACGTTCACATAACACCACTAGAGGAGGGACAACATACATCTCATCAAAATATCGAGCGAATACCAAATTCACATGACTACTAATAGCAACACTTCTCCCATGTCCTCAGGAACAAACGTAACTACTCACAAAGCATATTCATGTTCATAATCAGAGGAGTATTAATATGCATATAGGATCTGAACATATGATCTTCCACCAAATAAACCAACTAGCATCAACTACAAGGAGTAATTAACACTACTAGCAACCCACAGGTACCAATCCCGGACTTGGATACAAGAGATGAACTAGGGTTTTGAGAGGAGATGGTGCTGGTGAAGATGTTGATGGAGATTTCCCTCTCCCGATGAGAGGAGCGTTGGTGATGACGATGGCGATGAGTTCCCCCTCCCGAAGGGAAGTTTTCCCGGAAGAATAGCTCCGCTAGAGCCCTAGATTGGTTCCGCCAAGGTTCCGCCTCGTGGCGGTGGAGTTTCGTCTGAGAAGATGGCTTATGATTTTTTCTCATCTAAAGACTTAATATAGCAAAAGATGGTCATCGGAGGGCCACCAGGGGGCCCACGAGGTAGGGGGCGTGCCCAAGGGGGTAGGGCGCGCCCCCCACCCTCATGGGCAGGGTGTGGCCCCCCTGGTGAACTTCTTGCGCTCAGTATTTTTTATATATTCGGAAATTGACTTCCGTGAAGTTTCAGGACTTTTGGAGCTGTGCAGAATAGGTCTCTAATATTTGCTCCTTTTCCAGCCCAGAATCCCAACTGCCGGCATTATCCCTCTTTATGTAAACCTTGTAAAATAAGAGAGAATAGGCATAAGTATTGTGACATAATGTGTAATAGCATCCCATAATGCAATAAATATCGATATAAAAGCATGATGCAAAATGGACGTATCAACGAGCGGCTTGGTTCACATACTCTTGATGTTCAGGATGTTGCTGAATGAACTCTTGGTACTCAGGTCGTTGGGCCAAGGCCTCCGCCAGTCGCATGATGGCACCACCCTCATCGTTTTGTGATGTGGATGCACCGGGAAGCTGTGACCTTATTGCTTGACATATGCATTTAACAACATATGAGTCATCTGGATTCTGAACTTGGATCTTTGGACGAGTGTTTTTCCATCTCCCATTGACAGACTTGCTCACACGAGAACGGTGTCGGCTCGCCACATCTTGATCTACGGCAGCTGGAAGATCAATCCAAGATCGACGGACATTTCTCTGTCGCCGTTGTTGTCGCACTGGATCAAACAAATCTTCAAAGGATTCTTGTAAGATGGGTGCTTCTTCAAACAAAGGAACTGATGGTGCAGATGTTGGATCTATGTGGCCTGTTTTGAGGTCACCAGATGTAAGGCACACTCCATTCCATTCCAGGGAACATTTTTGCATTATTCCCAAGTGTTCATCACTAGGTTTATGGGCCAGTGAGGGGACAAACTCAGGAGCATCAGCTCGAAGTATATTCCGAGCGTTGGTGGGCCTTCCTATTAAATACGACACTAACGGCAGTATGACCGCAACGCCGCCTCTTTTTCCCAGGTAGCTTGGAGTTGGGTGTCTCCACGATTTTCTCTTTTCCTTTATAAACAAGTGGCGGAAACTCGAATTTTTCAAACACCACTTTCTTTCCCTTGTCCTTGGACTGCTGGCGGACGGATGGTCCTGCTTCAACAATCTTTCCTTTCATTACTGACACTGGAGCATGAGTGACCCCTCTTGCAAAACTCTAAGCAACCCTCTTTCTAGCAGCCCTCATTTTCCTATTTGCAAACTTTGACAAAACAGGTGTGAACCCCTCCATTGGTGGAGGAGTGACTTCTTCTTGATCTGGTGCAACTGGAGATGTAGCAGTAGTCTTTCAACTTTCACTTAGTGACGTCACAATAGGACCAATTGGCACATCAAGCCAAAGGTCACCGAAGCGAAGGGTCACAAACTGCTGCACTTGGCCCTCCATACCTTCAAAATAAAGAAAACTATATATTAGTTTTCTTTGACTTTATTTTGTATATGGGTACATAATGTTTTATTCTTTATGTACTATGGGAATTCATATGTTGCAATCCTATGTTGGAATTCAAAGATGAGGGGAGAAATATGCCCACCGGGCGTGCCGAAATCTGATGACGGGAAAATGGCGGGCGTGAAACACGCGTCCACGTCATTGATACAGAGTTAATAATTTAAATGCGTAGATGCATACACTAAAAATAGGATCAAACATTGTAGGTACATTATTTCCAGAACTCTTACATTTACATAAAATATCTGTTAATTACATCTCTGAAGAGAAAACCCCTGATTAAGAATTCCAACTATCCTATTACATAGAATTGCAACACATGACTACTACAAAATGATAAAGAAAAATCGCTCCACCTCGCTGGTCGTTGACGCCGGTGTGCTCGGGGGAGCATTCTTGATCTTCTTCAAGTTATCATGTGTCTTGTTCACTTATATTTTTACCATTGTACTATTATGAGTAGTACGTAGAGTAAGAGTGCAATGTGTGCTTTTTGCATCGGACACCTAATTTGTGTAGTCGACTTAACCAACATATGCTAGTATGACCATGCGGCTATCTTAATCAACTTTCAGGTCATTTCATTTTAATGAGTGATGAGTCGACTAGCAGAGTATCCACTTAATACATGCATGCTACATCTTTTATTGATGCATATATGACCATGCATGAGATGATGGTATATGATCTACTCCATGTTAGCCTCTGCGCACGCATGGAAATTTAATAAAAGGGGGGTTCCAATATCAGAACCATCCCATATGTTATCTTGTTTAATTTGATATGTTTGATGATAGCATCTACTAAGCGAATCAGTCTGTTTTTGTTAGGACTAAAGCGAGTTAGATGCAATATCCTTTATTTGTTTTTATGGGTCACATGCATATACTCTAACCATCAGTGGACAGTATATGCGTGTTGCATAGAGTCTGTATGCTCTAGATTTCATATTTTAGATATGTAGGATTATACTTTTAACTTAACCTACACGCATTCATTTCCTTTTATGGGCATATTTTTTTTAAGTGTGGACCAAGACAACTAGTATTTTCATTATCTCATGTCTACACGTTGGATTTCACTTAGCACATTTTATATGCATTCGAGTATGCTCATTTAATCATCTATATGACAAATGTAAATAACATTCGTATCTTCTTGTTTGTATTACTACTGACGTGGCATAGCATGTATGTCCGCAGTGTAACAAACAAGAGGTTTTAAACATAATTTGGCCAGCATCCAATTTATACATTTTCATGCTCTAGATTGAAGGTACACGCACAATTTACATTGTCTTGTTTTGTGCACCTCAAACAAAAGAAGAGTGCATTTTTTGTAGGCACATATTTATTCTGAGATTTTATGTAGAGGGTCATATAGGGTTTGTGTATGTTTCATATTTGTTTTCCCCCAAGCTTTACCTTTGCGTCGCTCTCATTTATGATGGAAGGGAAAATATGTCCTCCTTAGTTTGGGCCGCCATGATCAACCAAGGGGTGGAATTTATCCTCTTTGACATAATCACACTTTGGCTCGTATCACGATGATCAGCCAAGGCAAAAATGACAAGATGGAAATATATGTTGTATGCTCCTTGATTTGTATCATGATGATCCACCAAGGATTATTTTTATTGCTCTAAACATATTCACACTTTGGCTTGTATCATGATGATCAGCCAAGGCAAAATGTCAAGATGAGACTATATGGAGAAAGCTCCTTAGTTTGTATCACAATGATCAATGAAGGACAAATTTTCCTCTCCTGAACATAACTGCTCTTTGGCTCGTATCACGATGGTCAGCCAAGGCAGAATGTCAATATGAGGATATATGGAGAATGCTCCTTGGTTTGTATCACAATGACCAATCAAGGACAAATTTTCCTCTCATGAACATAACTGCTCTTTGGCTCGTATCACGATGCTCAGCCAAGGCAGAATGTCAAGATGAGGATACATGAGGCATACTCTTTGGTTTGTATCACAATGATCAACCAAGAAGAAATATGAATATGATGAGAGATATAGAGAGCAGCAAGATGATTAGAGGAGGATCATGATTCCCACCTGGACTACCTTCCTCACGCTCCTCGCCGGACGACGGCCTTGCAGCAGCAGCGTATATGAGCCTTTTTTCTACAGCAGCAGTATATGTGTGTGATTGAGAGCAGCAGCGGCAGCACAACAGCAGCAAGTGGCAGCAAGCACACGGAGCGATCAGGAAAAGAGAGACCAGAGAGCAGCCCCTGTGGTGCTATTTATAGGAGGGAGCAGCACATGGATCCACTTGGGCACGCACCCATGTTCTGGAGATCATGCAGGTTGTGCGAGCATCGTGGGATGGTGGAGCTTCCTCCCTTTTCTTTAATCTATTTCTTTAATTACCTATTGACTGAAATTTGGGCCGGCTTGGTCTTGCGATTGGCCGCTGTGGGCTAAAACTCTATTTCTTTAATCACCCATGTGGGCCTAGGCATAGTCCATTTGCATGCTTTTAATCAAGAAGTGGCAATGCTTGTTTGCTAAATGTAAGCATATTTCCAGTGGACCAGGGCCTAATTAGCTATTAACGGCTCATTAAGACATATATGGTGTGGGTGCATGCATTAATTTTTTTCTATACGCAACTCAAAATCTAGCATCGTATGTGATTTGAGATGGATATGCTGATAGAATACGACACGTATATACTTCATTGGTGCTATACATTTTTTTGTGCATCGCAATGATATTTTACAAAATGCTGGTAAAATACGACACAGGTACATTTTTTTATGCATTGCGATGATGCCGATGAAATACAACATGTATATTCATTAGCACGATACATTTTTATGCATCGCAATGATATTTTACATTATCGACGTGGTGAAGCCGACATTTAGGAAATGATCGATATTTTTGCAATATTAGTGCCCTTGTGACCATTTTAAGTTTGCATCGGCCAACTGTCGCCACTGGTGCCGTGCGTGCGTACTAATCACAAGTAAATGAATTTTGCAGCTATAAGTGACACTTTGTTTATTTATTTATATTTTGCGACCGCTATTTCATACTGAGCGACCCAAAATTCACCATAATCATTTCCTTGGTCTATTTGACAATTCGCCATCTTTTTATATAGTTTTCCCTTTATCATATTTTGATAATAGACATCACTTTGTATTTTACTTCGGGGAAATTTCGTGTCAACATCTAATGACGGGAAAAATGGCAGGCGTGAGAATACGCGTCCACGTCATTGATACAGAGTAAAATTTAAACGCATAAATGCATGCAATAAAAATAGGATCAAATATTGCAGGTACTTTATTTCCAAAACTCTTACATTTACATAAAAGATCTATTAATTACACCTTCATAGAGAAAACCCCTGATTAAGAATTCCAACATATCTATTACATAGCATCACAACACATGAGTACTACAAAATGTAGAATTAAAAGAAAACTACAAAATGTAGAAATAAAAATCCTCCTTGCTGTCTTCAACGTCGGCGTACTCGAAAAGCCTTAAATTTCGTCTATGATAACATATGTATTGCACAACATTCATGATTTGACAATGTTCAATCATATGGCACGTTTATGCCTAGCTCATTAACCATCGCGAATATGTAGTAGTTGTCTTATTTAATGGTTGACTAGCCGGGCTAACGGTGTATTTGCAATATAGGGCATAACTATTTTTATGAGTTAGGTTCACTTTATAGCAACGTATATAGCGTTGCCTCGAGCCATTATATGCGAGGACTATATGAAATTTGTTGATGACATATTCGATCGCACTATATTATGTTTAGTGTGGGTAACATAGGCTATGACCCTAGCTACTTTTCTATGCATGGTACAATTTTAATCCGTATGAGAGATTATATTATGACATATGGGTTATGCTTAAACACTAGTTTTGCTAGTCTCAAACATGTCATATATGGTCATGCGACTAAGTGGATCTAGTCAAATATTTATATGGGTTTGAATGAGAATATTTCTTTTATAAAGTTTGACTTCACTTGTATTAGTACTAACATCATGTAGCAACTTCGCGCCCATATGTAGCATAACCAAATGAAGTGTCGGGACTTCTTCTTGCTTGTATTATCACCAACATAGCATAGATCGTATGCTTGTGGTGTAACCAAACAGAAATATATATTAGTATATGTTTCGCATGGACATGATGAAGTATATGACAATTCTCGCAGTCTAGATATATCACCCTAAACTATGAAGAGCAAAAGTCATGGATATTGAGTTGTCATGACTTTGTTTCACATGGGTTTTCACTAGCGTATAATGCTGCTTCTTAAGACTAATGAACATATAGCCGTATGCTCCAAGTTTACACCCTATACTGATGCATTTAGGGGTCTAGCCAGACTATAAATTATATGGAAGAAACATGTGTGAATTTTCAACAAAATAGGACTTTATGAAACCAAATCAATATGAGCTTTATTTCTATTTCTATCCTTGATTTGTATCAACATACGATGCAAGATCACCATGAGACCAAATCAAGATGGACATATCTTTATTCTTGAATTGTATCAATATGGGATGCAAGATCGCCACGAGACCAAAACAAGATGAGCATAATTTTTGGTCTTGACTTGTATCAACATGGAGATGCAAGATCACCATGTGACCAAAACAAGAAGAATTTTAGTTGCATCATGTGCACTTAGTTTGCATCACTATAGGATTGAGGATCAATATATGAGTAGACCCAGCATTCCATTTATCATCTTGATTTGTATCAACATGGGATCAAGATCACCATGAGACCGAACCAAGAGAGAATTAATTAGGCAGCACCGATGTAACATCCCAAATTTTCAATTTGGAATGTTATACATAGATTATTCATGCATATCATATTCTATTGCATTTCGCTTCATGATCCTCGAAATCCTAAGCAACTCAAGGACCCTCGGAGAGAGTTGGGGATTTCCCTGTTTTCATATTTGAGTTTTATCAAATATTGAAACAAGGATTTTTGGTTTTAATTATTTTTCTCTCCAAAAATATTTCATATTAAAATATATGAGAGGGGATAATATGACTTCTCCAAAATAAATGAAATATTGGAGGAAAAATATTAAAATCAAATATTTGATTTTATCCGGAGTTTATCGCTATTTTATTTGAATTAGAAAAATTGCACGTTTTTCCAAAGTTGCAGTTTAGGGCCAAGAAAATGTTCATCTTGTTCTAAATATTTTACTTAGACGTTGAAAATTTGTTTTGGCATTTTTATATTTTTATTTTATTTTCTAGGTTTTTTTAGTTCTGCCGAAATTATTTAAAAAAACGCGCAGTGCCCGACTGGGCCGAAGCCCAGCCGAGCCAGCCCAAGCCGCCCGCGCCTCGTCTCTGAGCTGGAGACCGCGAGCGCCACCGCCGCCGCTAGCGGAGTCCGGCCGGGACTCCTCCCGCGCCGCTTGCCCCTTCCCCAAGCCGCCGCACCCCCTCCCCTTATAAGCCGTCGCACCCCCCTTAGACCTCGAGCCGCCCCGCGCCACCCGCCGCCGCAAGCCGCCCGCCCCGTCGCCTTGCTGCCGCTTGCCGCGCCGCCGCCACCACCGCCGCTTGCCCCGCGCCGCCCCGACCGCCGCGCCGGATCCTCACCGGAGGTATAAGCGTCGTTCGTTTTTTTCATAAAAACCGGTTCGGTTTTTGTTAGAAAACCCTAGTTTTTTTGGATAGATTAGTTCATCGGTTTTTTGGTTTAGTTACTTTGCGGACGTACATTCGTTTTAACGAACGGTGTTCACTCGTTAGCCGCAGACAACGAACGTTCGTTTGTTAGCCTGTTCGTCAGTTTTCTTTCTTCTCGGATTTTCCGCGATTATTTTCAATCACGATTTCTGATCCAATTTTCGTTTTAGTTTATTTTTTTCGCTCGTTTGTCGGAATCAGGTGATTCAAGCGCCTAGATCATCGTCTCGAAACCCTCTTTCCATTTAACCAATTTGAACAAGCTTTTGCTACCGTAAAATTTGACCTTAGTCTAGATTGGTAAACGGATCTTGTTTCTTTCGCAGTTTGAGTTTCGTTGCTCCGTTTGATTTGATTCTTTTCGCAAACTGGAGTTCTTAAGTTGAACTTTCTGGTTAGATCCTCTTGTTTGAGATTTAACCATGTTTCTTTGCTTAATTGCTTATGTATGCTATTGTTTGTTTGCGATAGAACACCCGGAGTGCGAAGCGTGCTACTACGAGTCCCTAGGTTTTACGGATCATCAGCAAGGCAAGTAACACTTTGATCATACCCCTTTATCACCCAGTTTTTATGCATTAGTTCCAATCCTCAAACATTGCATGGTTAGGATGTGATTAACATGTGGGTTGGGAAGTAGATGATAATTACTTTAATTGGGATGAGTTGGAGGAACCTTCCCAATGATGTTTCAACTACCATGATAGTTAAATAAAATATATTCCTTTGTTGTAGGAAAAAATTGGCTTTTAGCAAAAACCATAACCATAGAGCTTTCCACCAGCCAAATATGCATATAGTGATAGTATTGTTCTGTTCTTGCTCTACTGTATTACTTTGCCAGCATATTCCATGTGCTTACCCGTTTTCGGGCTGCAACATATTATGTTGCATACTTTTCAGATGAGGAGTAAGGTTTGTTAGGTCGTTGCCGTGCAGCTCAGCTATGCCGTTGAAGTTGATGGACTCACTTTATCTTCCAAGCCTTCCGCTGTTATCGTATTAGATGGCCTTAAGCCATATTTATTGTAATAAGTTATCTTTTGAGACATTGGATGTAATAAGTGTGTGATTGCTACTCTGTTATAAATCCTCGAGTACTGTGTGTGTGACAGCATTACCGATCCAGGGATGACACTGAAGCACAGAGACTTGACCATTTGAGGTCGGGTCGCTACAAGATGGTATCAGAGCACATGCTGAGTGTAGGACACGACCACTAAGCTAAAGCCCTAGATCACTATTCTCTTCTCATTTCTGACTTCTCTCCATTTTCTACTCTTTAGGATGGCGGACGCAAGGAACAAGTTTGCACAACCGGATGAAGAAGCACCTTTTGGACGACACTTGAAGAAAGTCACTAGGTACCTGAATATTGGAATACCGAGCTTCACCGGGACTTACAACGCCACTTTACCAGAAGAGGAGTGATGGATGATTCAAGTTCAAGTTCCGGGAAGGACATTCACGCCAGTCACTAAGCCCATAGATTTTTCCTTTGATGCATCAACCTGGAGTCTAGGAAAGAGTATGGCAGCTCACATCACCATGGGATGCATTGGAGAAGTTTATCATAAGGAGCTTAAGGATACTATCTATCAGATATGTGGGCGCCGAGATGAGCAATGGGAGATGATCAGCACCAGGAAGGATAGATCAATTGCAGCTTTCATCCAGGAGTTAAACCAACACATTCGTCGCCAGGAGAACCAGATGTGTGCAGGGATGATAGACCTGAAGAAGGCAATGACTAGGATCACGGAACTGGATGAACAACTCAAGGCTACACGCGAAGATTATGAGGAGGAAATCGTCGTACTAGTGAAGAAGAATGACGATCTAGAAAGGAAGCTAGGAGTATTTCTGGGACACCCCGCACCAGGAGGAGAAGACGAAGAACCCAAGGAGA
This sequence comes from Triticum urartu, assembly GCF_056163025.1. NCBI lineage: Eukaryota > Viridiplantae > Streptophyta > Magnoliopsida > Poales > Poaceae > Triticum > Triticum urartu. The sequence continues at coordinate 300,180,802 of NC_141875.1, read as the reverse complement.
TTCACCCGGAGGACTACATTATCATCGACGACACCAACTCGGACCCTGACAATAGTGATGCAGACTATGAAGACGAAGCTGGAGCAGACATCATGGAGTCTTCAACCGCAGAATATTTTTAGTAGACCACCACATCAGTAGTAGTATTCCACCATGTAAATAGTATAGTCCGAGCACTTTTGTAACGATAGTTAGATCGATTGTATACCCTTGCTTGATTGATTGAGTGAAATGTGTGTGTTTGTCTCATGTGCATATGGGTAGTGTTTTCTCATTAGACCTCATTCTATTCTAATCTCTCCCCTCTAAACCCATCAGATGCCTCTGAGACATGACCCCGCATTTACCTTCCCACCGAAGCTCACTTAGTTGATCCAGCAGCAGAATACCCTGATGCAGTTGTTAGTTCAGAACCAAGGCAACAACAATAACAACAACAACAACAACAACAATCCACCGCCACCACATGTAACATCCCAAATTTTCAATTTGGAATGTTATACACTAGATCATCAATGCATATCATATTTTATTTGCTTTTGGCCTGATCCAGAAATTCTATGCACCTCAAGGACCCACGGAGAGAGTTGGGGATTTTGCTATTTTCATATTTGGGTTCTCTCAAATTTTGAAAATAGGATCTTTGATTTTATTTATTTTATCTTCAATTATTTCTATAATACAAATATGAGAGAGGGAATAAAATGACTTTCCCAAAATAAAGAAATATTGAAGGTTTAATAAAAAATCAAGTAAGATTTTATTTCGGATTTTCTCAATATTTCATTTGAATTTAGGAAAAATTGCACGATTTCAAAACTGCATTTTAGGGCCAGGAAAATGTTCATCCTGTTCTATATATTTTATTTAGACGGTGAAAAATTGTTTTGGCATTTTTAGATTTTTATTTATTTTTTTCTAGAATTTATTTTCTATTCGGCAGAATTAGTTAAAAAAATAAAAAACGTGCGAGAGCCCGACTGGGCCAAGGACAAGCCGAGCCGGGCCGGCCTCGCCGGCGCCACCGCCAGCCACGCCGTGTCGCCGCCGGACTCGGGGAGTCCGACCCCGAGCTGGCTCCGTCGTCGCCCCTTCCCCAAGCTGGCCGAGCCCCCCCTCCTATAAATACGCCGCCACCCCGCCGCCCTCACCCCATCCCAGCCCCGTCGAGCCACCGCCGCCTAGCGTCGCCGCCTCCCGCCGCCGCCGCCGCAGCCCCGCCACCCCGCGCCGTCCCGTCGCCCCGCCGGAGCCGAGCCGGAGGTATAGCCGCCGCCGTGGTCCGTTTTTTTAAAACCCGATCCGGCTTTTTTAGAAACCCTAGTTTCATTTTATTTTATAAATCGGTTTTTTCCGGTTTATTTGTTTAGCGAGCATTCGCTCGATCGTTCGTTTTAACGAACGCGTTCGCCGTTTAGTTTCAGATAACGAACGTTCGTCCGTTAATCTGTTTGTCAGTTTTTTTCTCGGGTTTTTCCGCGATTATTTCTGATCGTGATTTCTGATCCGATTTTTGTTTTAGTTTATCTTTTCGCTCGTTTATCGGAATCAGGCGATTCAAGCGCCTGGAGTTTCGTCTCGAAACCCTCTTTCTGTTTAACCAACTCAAACAAGTTTTTGCATCTATAAAACTTGACCTAGATCCAAATTAGTAAACGAAGCTTGTTTCTTTCGCCGTTTGACTTTCGTTGCTTCGTTTGATTTGATTCTTTTTGCAAACCGGAGTTCTTAAGTTGAACTTTCTGGTTAGATTTCTTATTTGAGTTTTACCCATGCATTAGATGAGTACTTATTGTATGCTTGTTTGTTTGCGATAGAGTACCTGGAGTGCGCCGCTTGCTACTTTGAATCTCTAGGTTTCGCGAATCATCAACAAGGCAAATAACACTTTGATCATACCTCTTTACTACCCAGTTTTGATTGCATTAGATCAATCCTCAAACAATTGCATGATTAGGCTCTAGTTAAAATGTGGGTTTTGGGAAGTAGATGAGGTAGTACCTATTACCTATTTTATTATCAAACCCTTGGGAGTTACTTCTACGTTTGCTTATTATGCCATGCTATGCTAGTAGACGTGGATTGGGTGAGTGTATCCATGACAGATGTGAGATTGTTAATTAATGGTTTATTTAAGGTGGCAACTTTAATTCACATCTGGGTGGATTGAGGCACCTAGGTATTCCAGCGATTGCCTGTTTTTCTTTATGGACCGCCACCCAGGCTCAAAGGGATCATGAGATTATTCATGCTAGAAACTTCCGTGTATAGCCACAAGCTACTATGGGCTCTAGCATAGTTGATTAAGTCGTGCAAACTCTTATAGTGGTAAACTAGCCGATCGTAAGGTGCTAGCGCTTCTGAAAGACTATGTCTCGGTCATCCGTTTCTCAAACACCATGTAGTGCGAGAATCCCAACGGAGGAGATCGAGTCTTGTGGGAAAAAGTGCGCAAACCTCTGCAGAGTGTATAAACTAATCATGATTAGCCGTGTCCCCGGTTATGGACGTTTTGAGTATCTAGTACTTGGATTATCATGTGAATCTCATCATGTTACTTTAATTAATTTTGTTGGGTTTTAATGATGATGTTTAATTGGGATTGAGAGGATGTCTATATTCTCAATGTTTAACAACCACCATGATAGTTAAATAAAATTTATTCCTTTGCAGTAGGTAAAAACTGGCTTTACGCAAAACTGTAACCATAGAGCTTTCCACCAGCCAAATATGCATGTAGCATAGCTTTATTCTTTCATTACTCTCTATGTGTTACATTGCCAGCATATTCCATGTGCTGACCCATTTTCGGGCTGCAATGTTCATGTTGTAGACTTTTTAGACGACGAGTAAGGTTCCTTTAGGTCATGGTTCTATACTCAGTGATGCCGTTGGAGTTGATGGACTCACTTATCTTCCAAGCCTTCCGTTGTTATCGTTATTAGATGGCCTTAAGTCATATTTATTGTAATAAGTTCTCTTTTGAGATATTCGATGTAATAAGTGTGTGATTGCTACTCTGTTATAAATCCTTCAAGTACTGTGTGTGTCAGCATTTCTGATCTAGGGATGACACTAAAGCACAGAGATCGGACTGTTTGAGGTCTGGTCGCTACAAGATGGTATCAGAGCACACGCTGACTGTAGGACATGACCACTAAGCTAAAAGCCCTAGATCACTACTCACTCTTCTCATTTCCGACTCCTCATCTTTTCTACTCTTTTAGGATGGCGGATGCAAGGAACAAGTTCATGCAACCAGATGAAGATACACCCTTTGGATGTCACTTGAAGGAAGTCACTAGATACCTGAACATCGGAGTACCAAGCTTCACCGGGACCTACAACGCCACTTTACCCGAGGAGGAGCGCTGGATGATTCAAGTTCAAGTTCCAGGAAGGACGTTCATGCCAGTCACCGAGCCCATAGAGTTTTCCTTTGATGCACCAACCTGGAGTCTAGGAAAGAGCATGGCAGCCCACATCACTATGGGGCGCATTGGAGAAGTTTACCACAGGGATCTTAAGGATACTATCTACCATATTTGTGGGCACCGAGATGAGCAATGGGAGATGATCAGCACCAGGAAGGATAGATCAATTGCAGCTTTCATCCAGGAGTTAAACCAGCACATTCGATGCCAGGAGAACTAGATGTGCACAGGCATGATAGACCTGAAGAAGGCCATGACCAAGATCACGGAGCTGGAGGAAGAACTCAAGTCTACACGCGATGGATATGAGGAGGAAATAACAACACTAGTGGAGAAGAATGATGATCTGAAGAAGAAGCTAAAAGTGTTCATGGGATTTCCCGCAACTGGAGGAGAAGATGATTGCACTTGTCCAGAGAACTACATCATCATCGACAACACCGACTCGGACCCAGACGATAGCGATGATGACTATGTTGATGAAGCTGGAGCAGATATCATGGAGTCTTCATCGGAGCAGTTTTTCTAGTCGACCACCATATCAGTAGTAGTATTCTCCCATGTATCTAGTATAACCCGAGCACTTTTGTAACGATAGATAGACCGTTGTATGCCCTTGCTTAATTGAATGAAGTGATTTTATTTGCATTTGACTCATGTGCATATGGGTAGTGTTTTCTCTCTAGACCTCATTCTATCCTATATTCTCATCTTTTCTAAACCCATCAGATGCCTCCGAGACGTGACAATGGATTTGCATTTCTACCGGAGCTCACACAGTTGATCCAGCAGCAGAATACGTTGATGCAGTTGCTAGTCCAGAATCAGAATCAGGGGAACAACAACAACAACAACCCACCACTGCCACCACCTGTTGATCACTTAACCCGTTTTCTTCGGCTGAATCCGTCGGTGTTCTCTAGTAGCACCGAGCCTATAGTAGCAGATGATTGGCTCCGCAAGATTGGAAGGGAGTTAACCACTATAGGATGTACTGATGCTGAGAAGGTGCGCTTTGCCGCACATTAGTTGGATGGACCAGTAGCATCATCGTGGGAGAATTACACTATCACCTACCCTATAGCCATGGTGACATGGGACCTATTTCAGCAGACTTTCCGTACTACCCATGTTTCAGTAGGAGCTATGGCCATGAAGAAGCGTGAGTTTTGTAACTTGCACCAAGGAGGACGGACCGTTGGCCAGTATGTGGATGATTTTAGTAAGCTAGCACGTTATGCCCCAGATGACATTGCTACAGATGCAGCTAAGCAGGAGAAGTTTCTGGAAGGACTGAATGATGAGCTAAGCATGCAGTTGATGGTAGCAACTTTCAATAACTACGAGGAGTTGGTAGATAGAGCTCTCATGATTAAAGGGAAGCAGCAGCAGATTGAGAACCGCAAGAGGAAGTATGGACAATGGAAGTACAATTCTGGAGCTCAGCAGAAGCCACGTTTTACCCCGAAATCGGGAGGACATTTCTAGCATACCCATGGAGGAGGTAACTCGCACAATCATAATGGCCCCAAGAATGGTAATGGGAATGGAGGAAGCAACGGCCAGAACCGTACCAACCCATCAACACCAGCCAAGAGAGACCTGAGCCAAGTCACTTGCTATAAGTGCCAGAAGACTGGACATTACGCCAATGAATGTTCTGAAGCCCAGAATGGAAATGGCAATGGAAGCTCAGAGAAGAAGCCGAACCCTTTCAACAGGGGACAGGTGAATCACGTTAACGTGGAGGAGGTTGAAGCCCAGCCAGATGCAGTAATAGGTAAGTTTTTGGTTAAGTCATTTACTGCAATCGTTCTTTTAGATACTGGTGCATTGCATTCATACATATCAAGGGGATTTGTGGATAAGTATAAACTGCCCACCAAAGTTCTTAGAACACCTATGTTAGTAAGCTCACCAGGAGCAGAGTATATGGCTAGTCAAGGATGTTTTCAAGTGCCATTGAGTATAGGTAGGCATGTTTTTCCCTCGGATTTAATCATTTTGGAATCACAAGGTTTGGATGTAATTCTGGGTATGGATTGGCTATCGATGTATGGAGGAAACATCGATTGCGCCAGTAAGTCGATTTTGCTTACCACCCTAGAAGGAAGAAGGATCAAGTATGTATCGCGGCATGTGCCGAATAGGACTCAAGTAAATTCCCTAATAGGAGTTGTACAGGAGGAAGTACCGGTGGCAAAGGATTTTCTGGATGTATTTCCAGAAGAGTTGCCAGGCATGCCACCGGATAGGGACATTGAGTTTTTATTGAGCTTTTGCCAGGCACAGGACCAATATCTAAGAGACCGTATAAAATGCCTGTAAAGGATTTGGAGGAGATTAAGAAGCAGATTAAGGAGTTACTGGATAAGGGATATATTCACCCAAGTTCGTCACCTTGGGGATCGCCAGTACTTCTAGTGGAAAAGAAGGATGGGTCGTTAAGGATGGTTGTTGATATCAAGGATTGAATGAAGTGACGATCAAGAATAAGTACCCACTGCCGATGATCAATGATCTGTTTGACTAATTTCAAGGAGCAAAGGTATTTTCCAAGATTGATTTGCGATCAGGATACCACCAGTTGAAGATTCGAGAGCAGGATATACCTAAGACAGCTTTTACCACCAGGTACAGGTTGTATGAGTATACCGTTATGTCATTTGGTCTGACTAACGCAACTGCATATTTCATGAACATGATGAACAAAGTGTTTATGGAGTTTTTGGATAAGTTCGTCGTAGTGTTCATTGATGATATACTAGTTTACTCGAAGAATGAAGAAGAACATAAAGAACATTTGCATTTGGTACTTTGTAAGCTCAGAGAACATCAATTATATGCTAAGTTCAGCAAATGTGAGTTTTGGTTGAAAGAAGTTGGATTCCTCGGACATGTAATATCCGGAGAAGCAATAGCAGTAGATCCCACCAAGGTTGTCACTGTGACAAATTGGGAAGCTCCAACAACAGTTAGAGAGATCCGGAGTTTTCTTGGACTCGCAGGATACTACCGGAGATTCATTGAAAATTTCTCAAAAATTGCAAAACCTATGATGGAGTTGTTGAACAAGGATACCAAGTTCAAATGGACTGAGGAATGTGAGACCAGTTTCCAGGAGTTGAAGAAACGTTTGGTTACCTTGCCAGTGTTGATTCTGCCAGATCAGCGCAAGGATTACGAGGTGTATTGTGACACTTCACGTCGAGGACTTGGAGCAGTGCTGATGCAGGAGGGAAGAGTTGTTTCGTATGCTTCACGACAGCTTAAGCCCCATGAGTTGAATTATGCTACACATGATTTGGAGTTAGCAGCCATAGTGCATGCATTGAAGACTTGGAGACATTTTCTCATTGGAAACCATTGTGAGGTGTACACGGATCACAAGAGTTTGAAGTGCATTTTCACGCAGAAGGAGCTGAATCTCAGGCAAAGGAGATGGTTGGAGCTCATCAAGGATTATGATATGAGATTGCATTATCACCTCGGAAAGGCTAACATAGTAGCCGATGCGTTGAGCCGTAAGAGCCATGTCAACACACTAATGACGGGAGATTTACCGAAGGTGTTAGTCGAGGATCTTCGTGAGCTATGTTTGGAGATAGTTCCGAGAGACTATGTTGCAGCATTGGAGATTCAGTCTACTTTGATGGATAAGATCAGAGAAGCTCGAAAGACCGACAAGGAGATTGCCTCTATAAAGGAGAAGTTGAGCAAAGAAAACAGCTAAAGGATTTTGTGAGGATGAGCACGATACCTTATGGTTTGAGGATCGCGTTTATGTGCCTAATGATCTAGAGATCAGGAAGTTGATTCTGCAAGAGGCCCATGATTCACCATACTCGATTCACCCAGGAAATACCAAGATGTATTTGGATTTGAAGGATACTTTCTGGTGGTCAGGAATGAAGAAGGATATTGTAGAGTATGTAGCAGTTTGTGATGTATGTCTGAGAGTAAAGGTAGAGCATCAGAAGCTAGCAGGATTGCTACAACCATTGCCGATACTTGAATGGAAGTGAGATAAGCTAGGCACGGATTTTATCACGGGATTACCCAGGACCCGTTCAGGCTATGACTCGATATGGGTTGTAGTCGATCGCTTGACGAAGGTAGCTCATTTCATCCCAGTAAATACCACTTACACCAGTGCTAAGTTGGCAAAGATATACATGACCAGGATCGTATGTCTGCATGGAGTTCCGAGGAGCATTGTATCCGATAGAGGAACCCAGTTTACCTCAAAGTTCTGGAATCAGTTGCACAAAACTTTGGGTACCAGGCTAGAGTTCAGTACAAATTTTCACCCGCAGACAGATGGATAGACCGAGAGAGTCAATCAGATTTTGGAGGATATGCTGAGAGCTTGTGCGCTAGATTAAGGATCTAGTTGGGACGACAATTTGCCATATGCAGAGTTCTCTTACAACAACAGTTATCAATCCAGTTTGAAGATGGCCCCTTTCGAAGCCTTGTACGGAAGGAGGTGCACGACCCCATTGTCGTGGGATGAACTTGGAGACCGCCAGTTGTTTGGAACGGATTTGATTAAGGAGTGTGAACAAAAAGTGAAATTGATTCGCGATAGGCTCAAGGTAGCCCAGTCCAGGCAGAAGAGTTACGTAGATTCTAAATGCAAGGAGACAGTTTACGAAGTCGGAAACCGAGTGTATCTTCGAGTATCTCCACTTCGGGAAGTTAAGCGCTTTGGAGTTAAGGGAAAGTTAGCGCCACGTCTTGTGGGACCATACAAAGTTTTGGAACGTATGGGAGAAGTTGCCTACAAGTTGGAGTTGCTCGAAGGATTGTCAGGGGTTCACGATGTGTTCCACGTTTCCCAGTTGAAGAAGTGCCACGCAGAGATGGCTGATATACCGCTGAGAGATACAGTGCCGCTGGAAGCCATTCAGTTGGATAGTGATTTGACCTATGAGGAGAAACCAGACAAGATTCTCGAGTATGCCAGCCGAGTCACCCGCAGCAAGGTTATCAAGTTTTGCAAAGTTCAGTGGAGCCACCACACCGAGGATGAAGCCACCTGGGAGCGAGAGGAAGAACTGTTGAAGGACCACCCTCACCTATTTTCTAGCCAACCCGAATCTCGAGGGCGAGATTCATCTTAAGGGGGGTAGGTTTGTAACATCCCAAATTTTCAATTTGGAATGTTATACACTAGATCATCAATGCATATCATATTTTATTTGCTTTTGGCCTGATCCAGAAATTCTATGCAACTCAAGGACCCACGGAGAGAGTTGGGGATTTCGCTATTTTCATATTTGGGTTCTCTCAAACTTTGAAAATAGGATCTTTGATTTTATTTATTTTATCTTCAATTATTTCGATAATAAAAATATGAGAGAGGGAATAAAATGACTTTCCCAAAATAAACAAATATTGAAGGTTAATAAAAAAATCAAGTAACATTTTATTCGGATTTTCTCGCTATTTTATTTGAATTTAGGAAAAATTGCACGATTTCAAAACTTTATTTTAGGGCCAAGAAAATGTTCATCCTATTCTAAATATTTTATTTAGACGGTGAAAAATTGTTTTGGCATTTTTAGATTTTTATTTATTTTTTCTTGAATTTACTTTCTGTTCGGCGGAATTATTTAAAAAAACGCACGAGAGCCCGACTGGGCCAAGGCCCAGCCGAGCCGAGCCGGCCTCGCCAGCGCCACCGCCAGCCCCGCCGTGTCGCTGCCGGACTCGGGGAGTCTGACCCTGAGCCGCCTCCGCCGTCGCCCCTTCCCCAAGCCCGCCGAGCTCCCCCCTCCTATAAATATGCCGCCACCCCGCCGCCCTCACCCCGTCCCAGCCCCACCGAGCCGCCGCCGCCTAGCGCCGCCGCCTCCCGCCGGCCCCGCCGCAGCCCCGCCACCCCGCGCCGTCCCGTCGCCCCGCCGGAGCCGCCGGAGCCGAGCCGGAGGTATAGCCACCGCCGTCGCCATGGTCCGGTTTTTTTTAAAACCCGATCCGGTTTTTTTGGAAACCCTAGTTTCGTTTTTTCCGGTTTATTTGTTTAGCGAGCGTTCGCTCGATCGTTCATTTTAACGAACGCGTTCACTGTTTAGTTTCAGATAATGAACGTTCGTTCGTTCGTCAGTTTTTTCTTTTTCTCGAGTTTTTCCGTGATTATTTCTGATCGCGATTTATGATTCGATTTTCGTTTTAGTTCATCTTTTCGCTCGTTTATCGGAATCAGGTGATTCAAGCGCCTGGAGTTTCGTCTCTAAACCCTTTTTCCGTTTAACCAACTCAAACAAGTTTTTGCATCTGTAAAATTTGACGCAGATCCAGATTAGTAAACGAAGCTTGTTTCTTTCGCCGTTTGACTTTCGTTGCTTCGTTTGATTTGATTCTTTTTGCAAACCAGAGTTCTTAAGTTGAACTTTCTGGTTAGGTTTCTTATTTGAGTTTTACCCGTGCATTATATGAGTACTTATTATATGCTTGTTTGTTTGCGATAGAGTACCCGGAGTGTGGCGCTTGCTACTTTGAATCTCTAGGTTTCGCGGATCATTATCAAGGCAAGTAACACTTTGATCATACATCTTTACTACCCAGTTTTTATTGCATTAGATCAATCCTCAAACAATTGCATGATTAGGATCTAATTAAAATGTGGGTTTGGGGAAGTAGATGAGGTAGTACCTATTACTATTATCAAACCCTTGGGAGTTACTTCTACGTTTGCTTATTATGCCATGCTATGCTAGTAGACGTGGATTGGGTGAGTGTATCCATGACAGATGTGAGATTGTTAATTAATGGTTTATTTAAGGTGGCAACTTTAATTCACATCTGGGTGGATTGAGGCACCTGGATACTCCAGTGATTGCCTGTTTTTCTTTATGGACCGCCACCCAGGCTCAAAGGGATCATGAGATTATTCATGCTAGAAACTTCCGTGTGTAGCCACAAGCTACTATGGGCTCTAGCATAGTTGATTAAGTTGTGCAAACTCTTATAATGGTAGACTAGCCGATCGTAAGGTGCTAGCGCTTCTGAAAGACTATGTCTCGGTCATCCGTTTCTCAAACACCATGTAGTGCGAGAATCCCAACGGAGGAGATCGAGTCTTGTGGGGAAAAGTGCGCAAACCTCTGCGGAGTGTACAAAGTAATCATGATTAGTTGTGTCCCTGGTTATGGACGTTTTGAGTATCTAGTACTTGGATTATCATGTGAATCTCATCATGATACTTTAATTAATTTTGTTGGGTTTTAATGATGATGCTTAATTGGGATTGAGAGGATGTCTATCTTCTCAATGTTTAACAACCACCATGATAGTTAAATAAAGTTTATTCCTTTGCAGTAGGGAAAAACTGGCTTTACGCAAAACTGTAACCATAGAGCTTTCCACCAGCCAAATATGCATGTAGTATAGCTTTATTCTTTCATTACTCTCTATGTGTTACATTGCCAGCATATTCCATGTGCTGACCCGTTTTCGGGCTGCAACGTTCATGTTGCATACTTTTCAGACGACGAGTAAGCTGCCTTTAGGTCGTGGTTCTATACTTAGTGATGCCGTTAGAGTTGATGGACTCACTTATCTTCCAAGCATTCCGCTATTATCGTTATTAGATGGCCTTAAGTCATATTTATTGTAATAAGTTCTCTTTTGAGACATTCGATGTAATAAGTGTGTGATTGCTACTCTATTATAAATCCTTCAAGTACTGTGCGTGTCAGCATTGCTGATCCAGGGATGACACTAAAGCACAGAGATCGGACTGTTTGAGGTCTGGTTGCTATACCACCACCAGTTGATAACTTAGCCCGTTTTCTAAGGTTGCAGCCGCCGGTGTTTTCCAGTAGCACCGAGCCCACAGTAGCAGATGATTGGCTCCGCAGGATTGGAAGGGAATTAACCACTGTAGGATGTACCGATGCTGAGAAGGTGCGTTTTGCCACACATCAGTTGGATGGACCAGCAGCCTCATGGTGGGAGAATTACACTGTCACCTACCCTATAGCCACGGTTACATGGGATCGGTTTCAGCAAGCTTTCCGTACAGCCCATTTCTCAACTAGAGTTATGAGTATGAAGAAGCATGAGTTTCGCAACTTACGCCAGGGGAACCGTACTGTGGCTCAGTACGCGGATGAGTTTAGCAAGTTATCTCGCTATGCCCCTGGCGTTGTGGCCACAGATGCCGCAAAGCAGGAGAAGTTTATGGAAGGGATGAATGATGAGATGAGCATGCAGTTGATGGTGGCAACATTCAACAACTACCAGGAGTTGGTAGATAAGGCTCTTATGATTGAAGGGAAGCAGCAGCAGATTGAGAGCCATAAGAGGAAGTATGGACAAGGAAGGTATAATTCAGGAGATCAGCAGAAGCCTCGCCTAACCCCAAACTCGGGAGGACTTGTTCATAACCATGGAGGCCACACCCATAATGGAGGAAGTAACCATCATCATACTGGCCCAAGGAATGTGAATGGGAATGTAGCAAGCAACAATCAGAACCGCTCCAATCCAGCCACACCCGCGAAAAGAGACCTAAGCCACGTTACTTGTTTCAAGTGCGGGAAGAATGGACACTATGCCATGGAGTGCCATGAAGCGTATAATGGAAACGGAAATGGGAGCGCTAGAAAGAAGCACAATCCATTCAACAAAGGACAAGTGAACCACGTCAACGTGGAGGAGATTGAAGAGCAGCCAGACGCGGTTATTGGTAAGTTTTTGGTTAACTCTTTTACCGCCCTTGTTCTTTTCGATACTGGTGCATCGCATTCATACATATCAAGGGAATTCGTGGATAAGTTTAAACTACCAACCCAAACCCTTAGGACCCATCTGTTAGTGAGTTCACCTGGAGCAGAGTATATGGCTAGTCGATGGTGCGACCAGATACCCTTAACCATTGGCAGCCATGTTTTTCCGTCCGACCTAATAATCTTGGAGTCACAAGGATTGGATGTGATATTAGGAATGGACTGGATGTCAAAGTACGGAGGAAGCATTGACTGTGCTAGTAAGTCAATTTGTCTCACCACCCCTGAGGGAAAAAGGATCAAGTATGTATCTAGGCATGCGCCAAGGAGTAGCCAATTAAATACCCTCACGAGAGTTGTTCAGGAGGAAGTGCATGTAGTTAAGGATTACCCGGATGTTTTTCCAGAGGAGTTACCAGGCATGCCACCGGATCGAGACATCAAGTTTTTTATAGAGTTATTGCCAGGCACCGGGCCTATATCGAAGAGACCATACCAGATGCCCGCAAACGATCTGGAGGAGATCAAGAAAAAGATCAAGGAGTTATTGGAGAAAGGTCATATTCGACGGAGCTCATCACCATGGGGAGCCCCAGTGCTTTTTGTCGAGAAGAAGGATAAGTCTCTAAGGATGGTTGTTGATTATCGTGCGTTAAATGAGGTGACAATCAAGAACAAATACCCACTGCCGATGATCAATAATTTGTTCGACCATCTGCAAGGAGCCAAGGTGTTTTTAAAGATCGATCTACGATCTGGATATCACCAGCTGAAGATACGAGAGAAGGACATACCAAAGACAACATTCACCACACGGTACGGGTTGTATGAATATACGGTCATGTCGTTTGGACTGACTAACGCCCCTGCCTACTTCATGAGCATGATGAACAAAGTGTTCATGGAATATTTGGATGTTCGTTGTGGTGTTCATTGATGATATAATGGTATACTCGAAGAACGAGGAGGAGCACGAAGAGCATTTGCGTTTAGTTCTCGAGAAACTCAGGGAACATCAGTTGTATGCCAAGTTCAGCAAATGCGAGTTTTGGCTGAAGGAAGTTGGATTCCTTGGACATTTTATATCAGGAGAAGGTGTAGCAGTAGATCCTACCAAGGTTCAGTCAGTCACTGAATGGCTGGCACCCACTTCAGTTAGCGAGATCCGCAGTTTTCTTGGACTCGCAGGATACTATCGGAGATTCATTGAGAATTTTTCCAAAATTGCAAAGCCAATGACGGAGTTATTGAAGAAGGATACCAAATTTAAATGGACAGAAGAATGTGAAGCGAGTTTTCAGGAGTTAAAGAAACGTTTGACTACAGCCCCAGTGTTGATTCTGCCGGATATACGCAAGGAGTTTCAAGTGTATTGCGATGCCTCTCGCCTAGGACTTGGAAGCGTACTCAACGGGCTCCTCATTCACGTACTCGTCTCCTGGCTCTACCCAAGCAAGAACAACAAACAAAAAGGAACACAATCAACCACGTGCAATGCTCAAGCAACATGATGCAAACATGGTATGATATGCGGGATGCGATATGTGATGCATATGCATGATTTGGAAAGGAATGACTGAACCTGGCCTCAACATGTAAATCCAAGAGTTCCACTAGAAAGATGAGTTGATTTCGGTCGAAATCGATATAAATATCACCGGAAACGGATGCACGGTTTGGAAATGGCAAGCAAAACAAATATGGCACCGGTCTGCGATTAATAGCAAGTAGCCTTCTAAAAGCATCAAGAACAACATGCTACAGCACTCCAACATGGCAACAAAATACATGGTAGGGATCAACTCATGATGCTTGTCAAAAGATGAACACTGAGCTACAGCTAATTCACTCAATAGCAAGATCAAACAAGCATGGCAAAAATGCAAAAGATAAGAGGTTTCAGACTTGGTGAAATTAACAGCATGTCAGGAATTTATCATCAAGAAGCATTGTTTAGAGCACGATAACTACATACTACAGGAACATATCATGGAAAAGAAAGGCATGGCATGAAGCTACTCAAAGCATATAACAAAAGTCCCTTAGTGACCATGAGCCAAAAGGGATCAGAAAATACAATTACAAGAATGTGGACATAGCAAAAACATAAACAGATTCAGACTTGGTGAAAAACTGGAGCATGGCAAAACAGATAACGAGTAGGCATGTTTACGAGCTCGATGCACTCACCACGAGGCATTGCATTACAAACTAAGCATACACCCAGCAAGTAGACATGGCATAGAATCTAGACATGGCAAGAACAACAACATAGCATGCATGGATCAACAACAACAAGCTCGACAAAAGTGCTAAACATGTTAACAATCTGCCAGGAACATTTTATAGGAAAAGTAGAGCTCGATTGACTCAAGCTAGGGTGCTCCATAATTTCAAACAAAGACATGGATGGACAGAGCACAACATTATCTACAAAACATCCTTACTGATCATGCTCAAAGGATGCACGGATCACTAGGAAACAACATGAACATATGGCATAAAAACAATAACAGGACAAGGACTTAGTGAAATCCTAAGTCCCTGAAATTAGCATCATTGAGTAAGCTACTTTGCATGCTTCTGCTAGTCACCACAAGGATCACAAAAATACATGACATACACCCCTGTAAAGATGGCATGCCATACATCAAAACACATGTAGAGCTCAGGATCATAACATGCACACATTAATCATGGCAAAAATGACAAAAGGGCATTTGCTGAAACAGATCTTAAACTATCCTCACATAGCCCTCTTCCAACAGCATTTCGGGCATCACGATGAGCTCAAATGAAAATGATGCAATGAGATGAAATGATGTACTCATCGAGACGAACATTTTGATATGCTACACGCGCGAATCGGAGCCATGATGAGGAAGTTATGGCATGTCAAAGTATGCAAAAAATTAGGGTTTCGGGCAAAATTAGGTCAACCTCACGATCCAGATCTGGATCCAGATCGTGCACGGAAACTGAGGTCACCGGAACAGTGGTTCGTCGTTGCTGGAGATCGAAGGAGAGGCGGCCGGAGCTCGGGGACGCGGTGGCGGCGCGGCAGAGGTCGGCGCCGGCTCGGGCGGCGAGGGACTTGCCGCGGCGAAGCTTGGCGAGGCGGCGCCGGCGCGGTGGCGGAGCTCGCCGGTGAGAGGAGGCGGCGGCCGGCAAGAGGAGAGGCGGGGCGGCGCTTAGGCGGCCTCTCCCGCGGGCGGCGGCGATAAGGAGACGGGCCGCTGGGGCCCGAATCGGGCTCGGCGGGCCGGCGGCGGGAGGAGACCGGCCGGGACACGTGGCACGTCCCGGTTGGCTGTGGGCGGCGGCGGACGTTGTCCGGCGCGGGCCGGACACGTCCGGTGCGCAGAGGAGCGGATTTTCTAGGGTTAGGGGTGGAGAGATCCGAAAATTTCGGAGGAGGGGCTATTTATAGAGGTAGAGAGAGCTAGGAAGCTCCAAATGAGGTGCGGTTTGTGGCCAAGCGATCGTGATCGAACAGTCTAGGTGATGGAAGGGATTTAGGTGGGTTTTGGGCCACTTTGGAGGGGTGTTGGGCTGCAACACACACGAGGCCTTTTCGGTCCCTCGGTTAACCGTTGGAGTATCAAACGAAGTCCAAATGGCACGAAACTTGACAGGCGGTCTACGGGCAGTAAACCAACGCCTCATGGCAAGTCTCGGTCCAATCCAGAAATGTTTAACGCCCACACATGAAAAGAGGCAAAAAGGGACACCGGAGGACATAGGAGCGCCGGAATGCAAAACGGACAACGGGGAAAATGCTCAAATGCATGAGACGAACACGTATGCAAATGCATTGCACATGATGACATGATATGAGATGCATGACAAAGACAAAATACACGGAGACAAAAACCCGACAACGAGGAAATAAAATAACTTAGTGCCGGAAACGGCAAGAGTTTGAGTACAAATAAGGTAGGTTACATCTGTGGTGTTACAACACTCCACCACTATGAAAGGATCTCGTCCCGAGATCTAGGACTGGAAAAACTCCGGGTACTCAGAACGGAGGTGATCCTTGCGTTCCCAGGTGGCATCATGGTTGGAATGATGTGACCACTTGACTTTGAGGAATTTGATAGACTTGTTGCGAGTCTTGCGCTCAGTTTCTTCAAGAATAGCAACTGGGTGCTCACGATAAGACAGGTCTTCTTGGAGATCAATGTCTTCGAAGTTGATGGTGCGGTCAGGAGTCTTGAAACACTTGCGGAGTTGAGACACGTGAAACACGTCGTGCACATTTGCAAAGTTGGAGGGAAGCTCAAGTTGATAGGAGAGATCGCCTCTCTTGCTTAAGATCTTGAAAGGACCCACGTATCTAGGGGCAAGCTTCCCTTTGATACCAAAGCGACGAGTACCTTTCATTGGAGAGACGCGGAGGTAGACATGGTCTCCAATCTCGAAAGCCAAGTCACGATGCCTGCTATCATAGTAACTCTTCTGGCGCGATTGCGCGGCTTTGAGATTATCACGAATGACTTTGCACATTTCTTCTGCCTCTGTGATCAAGTCATTTCCAAGAAGTTGACGTTCACCAGTCTCTGACCAGTTAAGAGGAGTACGACACTTCCTGCCATAGAGAATTTCAAATGGGGCCTTGCCCGAACTCGCTTGGAAGCTGTTGTTGTAGGAGAACTCGGCATATGGAAGACAGTCTTCTCACTTCATACCGAAGGATATGACGCAAGCCCTGAGCATATCTTCAAGAATTTGATTGACTCGCTTGACTTGGCCACTAGTTTGAGGATGAAAAGCTGTGCTGAAGCGAATGTTGGTGCCCATGGCCTTCTGAAAAGAATCCCAAAACTTGGAGGTGAAGATGCTGCCACAATCTGAAGAAATCAACTACGGAATGTCATGCAGAGAGACAATCCGGGAGGTATATAGCTCTGCCAACTAAGTTGTTGTGATGGATTCTTTGATAGGAAGAAAATGAGCCACTTTAGTGAGTTTGTCGGTGACAACGAAGATAGCATCATTGCCACGCTTGGACTTTGGCAATCCAGTCACGAAGTCCATCTCAATATGGTCAAACTTCCATTCTGGAATGGCAAGAGGTTGGAGGAGACCAGCTGGCCGTTGGTGTTCTGCTTTCACTCTTCTGCAGACATCACATTCATTCACGAACTGAGCAATCTCGCTCTTCATTCGAGTCCACCAATACGACTGCTTGAGGTCATGGTACATCTTTGTACTTCCAGGGTGGATAGAGAGGAGTGAATTGTGAGCCTTGTTGTAACACCCCCAGTGTCATGCTACAATGACCTCACCCTAATGGTGCCATGTCATCATGTTTAACTAAGCCAAATTGCCACTTGATAAAAATCAAAGCCATTTTAAAATTTAAAATAAAGCCAAATAAAAATTTCTTCAAACTGAAAAAAAACTAAAATGTTTGAGATGTTGCAAGTATTCACTAAGTAATTTTCATGTAGAAACCAACATCTTTTGAATTTTTAAAATGCCTTAACCTATTTAAAATAGGGCTTGTAGCATTAAATATACGCACATAAATTTAAAACTAAATTTGAAAAGCTCGTTTTGGCCCCAAAATTTTTGTGCCAGCCTAGAACGTAGCCAAGTATTTTTGTGGTAAATATCACATCTAACAAAAATAAAATGGTGTCCAAATTAATTTCAAAGCAATAGCTTTTTCAATTACAGATAGATTAAAGAGAAAAGCACATACTATGCACCTAAAGCCTAGTGCTACAGTGTGTAGCCAACCACTTAACTGTACTAGGTCCAGCCCACCTGGCCGGCCTTTTCTTTCACCTCCTGACAAGGCAGGAGGCAGGGGCGCCATGGCCGCCCACAGACGAGATGCCTCACGTGGCGTGCATCCCGCGGTCTGGTGCTAGGTTAATATCACCCGAACCCCAGGGACAACCCTAGCCCTCTCTATTCTTACTCCCTGCACCGCTTTCTTCCCCGCAAGGCACTGCCGAGCCGCCGTCACTGCATCATCGTCGATCCCGCGGTCACTGCCCTCCCCGCGCCATGAGAAGATCACCAGGAGCCTCCCCATCCTCGTCTCCTTCGTCTACGACCGTTGAATCAAGTCGGGCCGCACCGTACACTCGGCGTGGAGCACAACTTTGTTGCGTACGTCGCTGGCATCCGACATCGTTTGCTGCATCTCTGGTCCAACCCCGACCTCCCAAGCTCGTCGCCGAGCATCTCAGTGAGCCACTCTTCCGAAACACCACTCCTTGTTATTGATTAGTCGCCGAAACCGCCGTCACCGAGCTCGTATGAGACCCCGCGTACGCGTACGTGCGTGCGAGCTGTGCTGCACCTATGCCTTGGCTTAGCCACTGCTTTGCTGCTACTCTGCTCGTAGCTATTGCCGCTGCCGCTGCTCTTGCTTTTGCCACTGCCTACTGCTGCTTCTACTGCCGCCGCTCGCGCCGCCCACCTGCGCCTTTGCCGCTCGCAGCCGCCGGCACCCTGCCCGCACCAAGCCCCGCGTCCGGCCACGCCCCCCGTGTATCCCCGCGTGCGTCGCCCACGCCCGTCCGTGCCTCCGCGCTCGCTCATGCTGCCCGGGTCGCTGCTGCTGCTTCTGCACTACTTCTGCTTGCCACTGCTGCTCCTTCTAGTTGAACCGTTGTTCTGCTCTATCTACTGATGCTGCTTTTACTGTAGCTGAGGCTAGCTTTTCTAAAATTACATTGGTTAGCCCCCTGAACAGCCTCAAAACAGGATCTAAACAAAGCTCAACATAGCTAAAATACATATGTGCAGGTAGTACACTTGACAAGGTTCAATTCTTTCCATTGGACCAAATCCAAAAGTTGCTTGGATTGATTCCTATGAAAATGACAAAAGTCTATGTTCTGTTAACTGGCAGAACTAAAAACAGATATGCTGCTATAGCAACTTTGGAGCAGAAAATAAACATGATACAAGGATCTAACAATGATGCAATTGTTACCATCTTGTAGACCACATGAAAGTGATCAATATTGGTATAAGGCACCAATTCATAGGATGAATAGAAGACTAGTTATAGCCTCTGGAAAACAGCTAAATGATATTTAAAACTGAGGACTTAGCATAATTTCAGTAATTCATAATTTCAGTTGGTATCAGAGCCGACTGCCTGTAGGAATCCCCCTTCCACACTCCTTGGCCGAAGTCAAGTCTAGACATTACAAAACTTTTTACTAACATGGTTGTGTGCCTTACGGGCCCACGTCGCCATCTGGGTGGTATTAGGGTCTTTTACTCCTCGATCCTTACTCTGGGACTATGATCTCTCTTCTACTCGAGTTAAATGATTTTACTAAATCTGACTCTAGGTTCTCGTAACTACTTCTCCCGAAGAGCCCCTTTATCACAGTTCATCGCCTACTGCACCAGAAGATTTTGAAGATACTCTTCGATCATTCCCGAGACCCTTGTGCCCTCTGCCTTTTCAATTCCCTACTACCGATATATCCATAAGGATAACGACATACACTTGTTGTTCATACAATTACTTTGAGTTTCTCTTGTTGTTACAAGATGCATCGAATTGCTCTCCTACTTTTAAGAATCCTTTGTACCACTGCCTTGTAGTTCATTGCGGAAGAAATACATCTACGGATAATTCCTCGGACTTATCGAGTATCCACTCATTCCCAGTTGTTCTTGTGTTCCGCAAAAGACTTCGAAATACTATTTGATCTTTTGAAAATCCTCAACAGCCTGTTGTTCTTGGAATTCTTGCATACTTGCATTCCGGTTAATTCCTTTGGTCTAGCAATTTACTTTAAAAACCTTTGTGATTGCCATTCTGATCCTTTTGATTCAACATGTGTGTGAATGCACACAATCATCAGTTGTTCCCTAGAATTTATCCTTCCGATTCAGACGTCATTCTGGACATGAGCTGGATCTCGACCAATCAAATTGCCATCGATTGTAACCCTAAGGCTATTCAACTTATCCACCCCTAATCAGAGCATTGCTTCTGATCCCTTGTCTTGGAATTCATAATTTCTTTGCAACTGAGCTTTGAGTTAGTCAGTTATTTCTATAATCTGATCTCCTTGCATTCTTTCTTCTTCTGGTTGAGTACCGATGCTCACATCAGATCCCGTATGGACCACCAGATCCTTTGTTGGATTTTATCCGACAGTGTCCTTCATATTGAATAACCTTGTGAGCCTTCCATGGGTATATAATGCCTTTGGTAAATTGTATCATCTGCTTTTGAACAATGCTCTACTTTCGAGCTGGTGATGTTTACTATTGAAGCTTGCGGAATATGTTTCCATGATACCCCGATGGGTTGAACCTATGCCTTCCTTATTATGTGTGAACTCGAAAGTCTTCATGAGTCATACTCTTCTGGTATTTTGCTAGATAAAATTTCTACACTACATCTTCATCAAAAGCGAGAAGTAAAATGAAAGGTTATGCATGGAAGAAGTGGGAGTCGACCTTGAGCCTTTGCGTTCATGCCCATGGACCCGATGTGAAACTTATCATCGAAGCTTGTTGTAAATGATATTAATCCCCTTGTTATAAGTTTGTCATGTATCTATGTTTGGTCCTTTGCAATCATGGTTTCGACCATATTTTCTCATTAATACCATTTATCAGACAAGTTGAGTACTTGTCTTGTGCAGATCATTGCACATGTCCAACCTTTACTTTGATCTACCGTCGAGTATTGCACTAGGATATATTGATAATGTCATGGAACTGCATAACTTCTTATGGGTTCTTTGTCGGATTTCGGGTTCCGGCAGACCCTTGAGGTTCGAACACTGGGGTGCGCACGGAGATTTCGCCTACTACCTACCTGCACCCCTCCGCCTCGCTAAGATCTAAGATATGGAAAGAACAACACAAGAGACACAGGGTTTATACTGGTTCGGGCCACCGTTGTGGTGTAATACCATACTCCAGTGTGTGGTGTGGTGGATTGCCTCTTGGGCTGACGATGATGAGCAATACAAGGAAGAACAGCCTCGCGAGGGTCTGTTCTTGGCTGGGGGGATGAACTGCTAGGAGGGGTTCAGTCACCCTTCTCTCTCTTTCTCTTCTCGATTCTCTTTTTCTTTGCTCCCCTTTCCTACCCTGGGGGTGGCTAGTCCTATTTATAGAGGCCCTGGTCCTCTTCCCAAATATCGAGCGGGAAGGGAGCCAACAATGGCGGGCTAATTTGAAGGGGGCAGCTAGTACCAACTATCCTGACGAAAGTAGTCTTCGCCTGCACAAAGCTCTGGTGGTGACGCCGTCTTGGGCTCCACGATGACCTCTGTCTTGCAGTCCTCCTGGTCTTGGTCTCGTTGCACCGAAATGGCAACCTTTGCCTGATGCCTCGGTACTCCGCGGCTGCACTTGCTCCCTTTGCGCCAAAGAGGAAAGGAGGACACTGCACGGCTGGCGCCCGCCTGGCGCCTTTGGTCGTCATGGCTTGCGTCACGGGCACCTCGTGAGGTACCCCGCCTTGATCTCTCCGCCTCCTCACGAGCCAGCCTAATGAGGCCGTGCCTGAGGAAGCTCCGTGTCGTCTGCCCCGCGAGGCTTGGCCCCTCGCGAGGGTCTTGGGTCTATGTTGATGAAGATGGGCCGTGCTGGGCCCCCCTTTGAGCCACGCCGCAGGCCGCAGGCAGGCAAGTCTGGGGACCCCCGTTCCCAGAACGCCGACAATAGCCCCCAGGCCTAAGGCGCGCCAGGTCTTGGCCATGCAGGGAGGCGGAAGGGCAAGAGCGAAGCGCCGCAGGCCCTAACAGCCTGCGGCCTTGGGCGCCGTGTGGCGGTTGATTGGACGTGGGCGGCACTGTTCCCCCACGCCCCCCTTATTTTGTGCCATGCTAGGCGGACTCGTAGTTGTACACAACCGCTCCCCTTTCTGTTGCTCGAGCACCCTCTGTCCTTCCTCTGCTCGAACTCCAGCTTATGTTTTCAACCCAATCTCGAACCTTCCCCCCCCCCTTCCCATCGCCATGGCTCCGACGAAGAAGGGAAGAGGGAAGAAACCCGTGCCTCCGCCTTGCCCTCCGCCATTGGCGGCCCCCGCCGAGGGCTTGGGCAAGGTCAGCTTGGCTCTGGCCACTGTCTTCAACGAATGCGGGAGGACGACGGCCTGGCCCGCGTCCCACTTCTCCATCGACAGGATAGTCACCGAGGTCCCGTATTTTGTCGACGCCCTATGGGCGGGTCTGGTTCCCCCCTATTCTGATTTCTTCAATGCTGTGCTTTCCCACTATCAGATCCACATGATGCATCTGGGTCCTGAATCCATCACCCTCCTTTCGGTCTTCGCCTTTGTTTGCGAGGCAATGATGGGCATCCTTCCTTCGGTTGCCTTGCTGTGCCACTTCTTCTCTCTGCGCCTTGTCGACCCTACCCAATGCTGGGCGTGCGTGAGCTTCGTTGCCACGTCTGAGACAGCGGCCTCAGGGATTGACTATAGGCTCCCTCTGCCCGTGGCTGGGTTCCGCGAGCGGTGGCTGTATGTGGATGTGGGGGTGCCCAGCCCCCTGCTATCGGAGCCAACTTCGCCTGCTGTCCCCAATTCGGGATGGGGCCAGGAGACGCTTGAGAGCCCCCGGCTCGTCTTCTCCTGGCACCGCTTCGTGTTCTTGAGGTCGCTTGGCGTGACAGCGCCCAAGGTGGTGAAGGAGTTCCTGCTACGCCGCGTTGCTCCTCTCCAACGCCACTCCCGCCGGATGTGGGCCTTCAGCGGGCGTGATGATCGTATGAGGCTCCAGGAAGAGGACCTGACGCCTGAAGTGCTGAGGACAGCGCTCCTGATCCTGACGGGGGACCCCAACCCTAGCAGCATCCAGCAGGGAGGGGCCTTGCTGTACCTCTGCCAGAACAGGGGCGATTTTGTGAAGCAGACGCCTATCTTTGATGAGTGGGGGTCGCGCCCCACCGGCCTCCAGGGGCCTCGCGAGAACCCAGTGATGGTGACTGCCCTTCTAGTCGGCCAAGGCGACTCTACCTCAAGTGGCGGAGCAGGGAGGCATGAGGCGCCAGAGGCCGAGGGGGCTCCCGGCGGGGTGATAGCGTCGGGCGATGGTCATGAGGGAGCAGCTCTTGGGGCCCGTGCCGCCGAGGCTGAGGGTGACAAGCAGCTGCCCTCAGCGCTTGCGATTGAGGCCCCTGAGGCTCCAGCTGCTTCTCTTGGCGAGGCGATTGGCAGCGTGCATCAGGTAGGCGTCCCTGACGCAGATCGCCTTGACGCTCCGTCTTCGTTGCAGTTTGATCCCTGCGCTCAACTCTTGGGCCGCTTCCGCATGGACTTTGAGGCCCTCAGGAAGAGAAGGGAGGCCCTGGGCGATGATTACCCTTGTCGCCTGCTGAAGCGTAGGAAGTACTTCGCCACTGATGAGTAAGCCTTCTCCTTTCCCGGCTCCCGATCCTTCTGTTGCTTTTACTGATCCTTGCTCTGCAGGCCCCTTCCAGCCGAGCTCGCGGAGACGGCTGAGGTGCCTTCCCCCTTGGCTTCGCCCCCTCCACCGTCCTCAAGCACTCCGAGCAGCAGAGCCCTCATGGTGAGGGCGATCGGAGAGGCGAACCGTCCCGAGGCGCATCGTGGCCCTGCGCACCTCGCGATCCTCCTTCGTGGGCCTTCTCGTGGCATAGCCAGCCTGCCGTGGGCTTCTCGCCTGGTCGTGGACTGCGATTGGCTGAGGCGCTCCCTGCGCTCTTCATTTGGGGACGGGCTGCCTCCAGGCCGGGCTTCTGGCGTGGCGTGCCCGGCCGTCGCGAGGGTGCCAGCCCCCAGCCCCCTGCCCGGAGGGGGAGTGCTGATTCGTGGCCCCCGGCGCTTGCTTGGGGCAGATGATGGTGTGGAAGACGTGCTCGAGTGCACCAGGGAGCGTCGCGCTCTCCGCCAAGGATTCCTTCGAAGGGCGGCTGACGCGGTGAGCCTGCTTGGTGGGGAGCTTGCTGATGAAGACGCGCGCCTTGAGGCCGAGGGCCTGCGCCTGGATGCAGAGAGGCGCGAGCTGGAGGGCGCCATCGCCCTTGCGCGCCGTCAGCGCGATCTTGGCGACGCAGAGGCGAAGGCGTCGCTGGTGGCCTCTCGGGAGGCCCGATCTTGGGCCGCTGAGGAGGCCCGGGAAGCTGACCGGCGGCGAAAGGCGGCGGAGGAGCGGGCTCGGGAGCTCCTGGCCTGGTGCCACTCACTGGAGGAGCAAGTGGAGCTGCGCGAGGTAGCCCTCGCATCGATGAAGGTGGCCTCTGGCGACCCAGCAGAGCTCCAGAAGCGTGAGGAGGCGCTGACGCTGGAAGCCGCCGAACGTACCCGCGAGTACGAGCGTCTGGAGACGAGGGAGCACTTGGTGACGCAGGCGGAGGATGATGTCCCTGCATGGGAAGCCTGTGTCCTGGAGGAGGTCGGACATCGGGTGGCGATGGCGCATTTGAACCTCGAGCACGAGTTCGAGGAGTAGCTAGGGTTGATCCGGGCCGAGGCTGAAGGCAGGACTGCTGCCTTGAGGGCCAAACTGGAGGAAGAGACGCGGCCGGCCGATGCTTTCCGGGCCGCCCTTGAGGCGGCGCAAGGTGAGTTAACCACCTCCCAGGCCGAGGTGCTCCTTCTTCGCCAGCGGGTGGAGGAGGCTGAGGTCGTTGCGTGCCAGAATGCGGACGAGATACGTCAGCGGCGGATCCTGGAGCATGAGCACGGCCCCATGCTCACCACGCTCCGGGAGAGAGCCAACGCAGCCTTGGGCAACATCTGCGAGGCGGTTGTTGGCGGGCCGCACGCAGTCAACTACACCGGCAATCTTCAGTTCTTCACTGACGTGGTGACGCAGCTGGAGGCGCAGTCGGTCAGGGCTAACAGGTTGGTGGAGGAGAGGAGTCGCGCCTTGCTCGGGCGCGCCTTTTCTCGCATCTTCAGCCATCTCCGGAACATGGATCCCCACTTCGATTTCGACGCCACCATCGCCCCAGTCCCCCAGGCCGTCCGAGACGACCTGGCGCACTGGGTGGAAGACAATGTGGATGCTCTTATCAGGGCCTTCGCTTCAGACAACGACGGCGTGATCATGGCTGCCGACGAGGGCGGTGTGGTGAACGGCCCTGACGCCGCTGGCGGCGACGCGGACAGTGATGGCGAGTTCAGCAACGCCAGCAACGGCTCGGGTGGTGCTTCTGAGGACGCATTGGGGGATTTATCCGACTGATTGTTTATCGTTCCTGCTTCCTTACCCTGCATGAATAGAACTCAGGTTTCGGCCTGATGGCGGTGAGAGCATTTTGGAGGGGGAGCCCCTTATGTAAAACTTGTGTTCATCGTATTAGTAGACGCTACATTACCCATGCGCTCGCGCCAAGTGGTTGGCTTAAGCGACGCGCTGGTTGGCTAGTTTACCTTTGTCCCGTGCTGGCCCTGAGGTAGCCTGTGGGAGGCTGTGGTGTCCTGAGTGTTCCCTGATTGAATCCGTAGGATCCGCAGTAAAACATCCTCCTGAGAGGACGCGGCGGCGGCAGTCTAGGCTGCGCGCAAGCTAGGCCTGACCCAGCTCGCGAGGGGCTCACGAGGGGAGGCAGCTGAGGCGAAGTGGTAACCAAAATGTGAGAAATTGCTTGAACGAGACTAAGCACCCCTTCCCCGAACACACGCAAATCTCAAATTCGAATCCAACTTGAATCCAGTGGGGGAAAGCGTCAACCAAAGGGAAAAGCAACGAAAGCAGACAAAAGGCCGCGTCCGGCACCTAATCTAGTCTTGGACGTCTTCTCACCAGCGCGGAGCTAAGTGCTGCCACTGGGCGTGGGAGGGAGCCCCAGGGCCTGAGGCCGGCACCCCTGTGACTCCGGGGCGTGTACAGCCCCACTCATTATTACGTGAGAGTGTCACGGGGCGGCGAGCTTCACAGGCACTGGGCCTTCTTCACAGGTACCGGCCTTGCTTCATATCGCTAGACGAGGGCCCCGCCTTGCGCCACACTCTAGTGCCATCAACGACGACCGGAAACCAGGACGCCGCCGATGGGGTAGAGCGGTCGCCAGCGGTTCCCCCGACGACCACGGGTCCTCCGCCAGGGGCAGGCCCTGAGGCACCTCCCCAGCAGAGGGCCTACCTCCTGAGAACACCTTGCTCCGAACGCCGCGGTGGTGATGTCGGATCTCGGCCCCTCTCCTGCAGCCCCTTGTGCCCTCCTCCCGAGGGGTAGGAGACTGTGGGAGCGGGGCAGCTGCTCGCTGTGGTGACCTGCACCTCCTGCGATCCATGGTTAGCGTATGCCTGCTCCTGAAGAATTAGCGGTACCCGATAATCGTTGCCTCCAGCGTGTCCAGTGGGACCGTCCCAGGACTCCTGGAAGGGCTCAGCTTCTGGCGCCTCGTCCCCCCAGCTTGGGCTGAGGAGCGAGCCTTGTTCGCCCTCGTGAGGGTGTCCTTGGTCCATCATGAGGGGCACGTATTCTTCTGGCGCCGTCATCCCGAAGGTCGTGCCGTAAGGCTCCGCGTGCCATGCAGCTCTCCTTGACGCGCCCACCGTGGGGTGGTAGCGCGGCTGTCCGCTGGGGCCGCGGGTCGCGTCGAGTCATTCTTCCTCGCGGACCGGGAGCGGGGCAGCGCTGCCGCCGGTCCGGTGCTGACAGCTTCGCTGGCGTTGGAGTAGCCTTGGAGCCCGCGGGCGCGCGCGGAACCCCCGCGCGGGCCGCCCTGGGCTTGAGATGGGAGCTGGGTGCAGAAGGGGTGAGCCCCCGAGGTGGCGAAGCCCAGGAGCTCTGCCACCCGCTCCAGCAGCACGTCGCGGCCGCC
Organism: Triticum urartu; assembly: GCF_056163025.1. Taxonomy (NCBI): domain Eukaryota; kingdom Viridiplantae; phylum Streptophyta; class Magnoliopsida; order Poales; family Poaceae; genus Triticum; species Triticum urartu. Next base: position 300,153,882 of record NC_141875.1, on the reverse strand, counting down.
CTCCAGCAGCCTGCACTGCAGCAGCTCTCGGGCCACCGTGAGCGCGGCCCTCGAGTTCGCCTGCTCCCGGCGGGTGTACGGTGTCGTGATCGCGGCGTGATTGGAGGCCCTTGCTGCCGACCGCGCCTGCCGCGGTGTGAGAGCTGTCGAAGCCTGTCCGCATCGCCCGCGGCCCGCAGCGCCCTGCGGACCGTGAGCTTCCTGGGGCACGGGGTCGCCCGACGCGAGCGGCTCTGCGCGGGCGGGCCACGCCGCCCATGGATCTGGGTTGCCCGCCTGGTCGCCGGACATGGTGATGACGACGCGACGGGGCACGAAGCGGTAGAAGGTGGATTCCGGCACACCCCTACCTGGCGCGCCAAATGTCGGATTTCGGGTTCCGGCAGACCCTTGAGGTTCGAACACTGGGGTGCGCGCGGAGATTTCGCCTTCTACCTACCTGCACCCCTCCGCCTCGCTAAGATCTAAGCTATGGAAAGAACAACACAAGAGACACAGGGTTTATACTGGTTCGGGCCACCGTTGTGGTGTAATACCCTACTCCAGTGTGTGGTGTGGTGGATTGCCTCTTGGGCTGACGATGATGAGCAATACAAGGAAGAACAACCTCGCGAGGGTCTGTTCTTGGCTGGGGGGATGAACTGCTAGGAGGGGTTCAGTCACCCTTCTCTCTCTTTCTCTTCTCGATTCTCTTTTTCTTTCCTCCCCTTTCCTACCCTGGGGGTGGCTAGCCCTATTTATAGAGGCCCTGGTCCTCTTCCCAAATATCGAGCAGGAAGGGAGCCAACAATGGCGGGCTAATTTGAAGGGGGACAGCTAGTACCAGCTATCCTGACAAAAGTAGTCTTCGCCTATACAAAGCTCTGGTGGTGACGCCGTCTTGGGCTCCACGATGACCTCCGTCTTGCAGTCCTCCTGGTCTTGGTCTCGTTGCACCGAAATGGCAACCTTTGCCTGATGCCTCGGTACTCCGCGGCTGCGCTTGCTCCCTTTGCACCAAAGAGGAAAGGAGGACACTGCGCGGCTGGCGCCTGCCTGGCGCCTTTGGTCATCATGGCTTGCGTCATGGGCACCTCATGAGGTACCCCGCCTTGATCTCTCCGCCTCCTCGCGAGCCAGCCTGATGAGGCCGTGCCTGAGGAAGCTCCGTGTCGTCCGCCCCGCGAGGCTTGGCCCCTCGCGAGGGTCTTGGGTCTGTGTTGATGAAGATGGGCCGTGCTGGGCCCCCCTTTGAGCCACGCCGCAGGCAGGCAAGTCTGGGGACCCCCGTTCCCAGAACGCCGACATTCTTCATCAACTGTCATTTCGCACCGACTTCAATTTTTCTGGGTTCTGGGTTGTCGTCAACCGAGAACACCGATATGTGAATCGACGCCTCATTCCGGTTCGATAACCCTAATTAATTTTCGTTGCTTATGAGTTTAATAATCCTTCCCGTCATTCCTAGCCTGATCGGCTATACCATTATTGGGCTAATTTTTAACTGTGCTACCTGGTCCTTATCTCCGGAGCACCACTTTTGACGATGAGCTAAGCTTACGTTGATTTTCCTCGTCATATCATTCGCCTTGAACAACAAGCTTGATTTCGAGCTTGTGTCGTACTCGTGGTTCCAATAATTTTTCGCTTCATCATTCCGTTGACTTGATGTCATCGCCGACCGGTTACATCTTCTTGAAACCTCTCGACAACTGTGTTGTGATCATCATCAACATTCTGAGGTCTTCCAAGATATCGGTCGAATTCATGGTGAGTAGTACCATCCTTGCCCCTCGATGATTTGTGTTATCATCGGCCACTTTATTGCCTTCCCTCCAACACAAACTTGATCGTGTTTTGTGTTATACCTTGAGTTCCTTGCTATCCAGCTTTTGTTCTTCTTTACCTTGGAGAATTACCATCTTTAATGTCAAGAAAGTCGTGAGAATTTCACCACCTCTTAAGAATTCTTGATACAAGTGATACTTCTTGCCATCTCCGTTCATTCCTTGGTCCCCGGGTTGTTTCTAACTGGAATACTAACAAATGGTTTATGAGGTTTAAAATTCAAAACCTCTAGCAACCCTATTGCTTTGAAGTTAATGGTCGATATTTCATTCTTAGACCATTGGTTATCGAATCACCATTCTAACATTGATCATGCTACCTAACCCATATTTCGGGTGCATCTTCAACAAATGTTTAACTGTGTATGTTTTCCTCGAGCATACCTCATTATATCATTTGATCTAACAAATGTTATCTCCTTGTTCACCTAATTGTGGAGATCCATCTTTTGGAAATCTCAATGAATTGTCACTAAGTTCATCAGCCACCTCCTCATCCTATCTTTGGTTTAATGATGAACTCTTGTTTCGGGACTCGCTTCCATAGTTCATTTCCCGAGAATCTTATAATGTCATCTCGTCTATTTTGTTGCACCTCTTCTTCTTAGGCATCTTGAGTCTGAGGTATCCTGACACCAATCAGATCTGAATCTCGGTCATATATGATGGTTGGAACATATTTCCAAGAGCTATAACATTGGTCTTTAACCCGATAAGGTGATGTCATCCTAACACACCTGCCCGGAGGGCCTATTGTTATAGTTTCCTTTCTAGCAAGGTTAGTCATTCTTCCATGAGTAATTTGTAATACTTACTCTATGAGTTGTTCTGGATGGATCCCTTGTGTATCCAAGGTATGATCTTTACCCAGTGACCATGTCAATGATATCTCGAAGCTTGTCTGTGGTACTCCGATTTTCAACAAGAACATTTGAAGCCCAATGCTAAATGTTTCCTTCTCAATTACCCAAACACCATTGTATGGTTAATATCATGAAATTTCTCTCACCTTACCTAAAGAGTTTTCTACATTATATCCGGTCATGGATATCATGCTCTGCTTCTCCTTGGGAAGGATATACCCTTGAAATATATGTTTATGCACATTTTCCTTTCCATTCTTCTGTTTAATCTGATAATCACATTTTCCTTTCCATTGTTTTGTTTAACCTTCTTGAGGTTTATATGATCTAAGTAGTAATAAGTCACTGCTTTTGTAAGCACCTCGGTGTACAACTCTGTCAGTAAGAACCTGTTACTATTGATTGGTGACATTCCGGTATCCACCGATGGATGAGAACTTTGCCTAATGGTCCGCCTCGTTCAACGAGCAGGAGAATGGTTCCCTTCGTCCCTCGCCCTTGGTACCGATGTTGTGCCAACATAACTGATAGGCTATCCTCTGGCATGCCTTGTTTTCATGACTGTGCAAGATATCACCGCCCTTTCTACTTTTAACCAACATGGTGGGCCCATAACCCACAGTTCCACAGGATCGAAACCTGACTCTCCTGTACACCCTGTTGTCCAAGTTATTCCTCGCGCTTGACTTCGTATATGATTCACGGACCACCTGCCTAGTGATCTATTCTGGTATCAGACACAATACTTATTCCAGTTGCAACCGACGTCTCCCACGATCACAGGTAATGATGGTTTCCCTTGCATGTCGCAGGGACTTGTCAAGTCGTGTAGTCGCCGAAGAAGCTTGGGGAAGCAAGACGCCCACGTCCAATCAACTGCCACGCGTCAACCAAGGCCACGGGCTTTGGGGCCCGTGGCACTTTGAGCTTGACCCTTGGCTTCGCCGTGAAGCCAAGCCCGCGCGCACCTTGGGCCCGGGGGCTACTGTCAGCGTTCTGGGAATGGGGGTCCCCAGACTTGCCTGCCTGCGGCTCGCGGCGTGCCTGAGCTAGCAGGCCGTACAGCCCATCTTCACCAACAAAGCACCCAAGACCCTCGCGAGGGGCCAAGCCTCGCGAGGCGGACGATGCAAGACCTCCTCTGGAGTGGCCTAGCTAGGCAGGCTCACGAGGAGCGGAGATATCAAGGCGAGGCGAACCTCACGAGGTTCTCGTGACGTGAGCCATGACAATCGACACCAGGCGGGCGCCAGCGCGCACAGCGTCATTGTTTCCTCTTTGGTGCAAGGGGGGCAAGCGCAGCCGCGGAGTACTGAGGCCTCAGGCAAAGGTTGCCATTTTGGTGCAACTAGACCAAGACCATGGGCTGCAAGACGAAGGTCATCGTGGAGCCTAGAACAACGTCACCACCAGAACTTTGTGCAGGTGAAGACTACCTTTGTCAGGATAGCTTGTACTAGCTGTCCCCCTTCAAATTAGCCCGCCATTGTTGGCTCCCTTCCCGCTCGATATTTGGGAAGAGGACCAGGGCCTCTATAAATAGGACTAGCCACCATAGTGGAAAAGATGGAAGAGAGAGGACGATCTCATCTTAGCTTGAGAGAGACCACCCCCCCCCCACACACAAGCTCATCGAGCTCAAGAGCGCCTCAAACTCAGGAGCCCGTTCTTCCCTTGTATTGTTCATCATCAGCCCAAGAGGCAATCCACCACCACACTGGAGTAGGGTATTACACCACAACGGTGGCCCGAACCAGTATAGACCCTATGTCCTTCTGTGTTGTGAGTTCGTCGAGTTCGTCCGCGAGATCCTAGCGAGCTAGAGCGTAGATCGGTTGAAGGGAAAGACTTCGCGCGCACCCCAGTGTTCGAACCTTAAGGGTTTGCTGGGACCCCATACCCCGACAGCAGCAGCTTCAAGCTGACCAAGATCTGGTCAACGATAGATGGACTGATGTCCTAGTAGCCGAAGAATACGGCCTCAAGCGCCTAGTTAAAATTTACCCGAAGCGCAAATTGCTACCTCAGTTCGATGACGAGGCACCGAAGCCCATACCATCACCGCACAATGCGGCTAACCGACCACCACGCGGTCGGGACAAAGCGGCAACTCAAGCTGACCACCAACCCGCCCCTCCTCACCGTAAAGGCAGAGACAACACAGCTCGTGGTCACACATATGTGTCGGATTTCGGGTTCCGGCAGACCCTTAAGGTTCGAACACTGGGGTGCGCGCGGAGATTACGCCTTCAACCTCTCCGTCTCACAAGGATCTAAACTACTGAAAGAAATGCACAAGAGACACAAGATTTATACTGGTTCGGGCCACCGATGTGGTGTAACACCCTACTCCAGTGTGTGGTTTGTGGATTGCCTCTTGGGGCTGGTGAGGATGAACGATACAAGGAAGAACAGCCTCGCGAGGGTCTATTCTTGGCTAGGGAGATGAACTGCTAGGGGGAATGCAGCCACCTTTCTCTCTCTCTCAGCGACTAAGAACTCTCCGAACCTCCAACTCCCGAACCGACCCCCAACCTTCTACCCTTGCAATGTGGGTGGCTAGTCTTCTCTATAGTGGCCCTGGTCCTCTCCCCAAATATTGAGCGGGAAGGGATCCAACAATGGCGGGCTAATTTGAAGGGGGACAGCTAGTACATCTATCCTGACAAAAGCAGTCTGCGCCTGCCAAAGGCTCTGGTGATGACGCCGTGCTGGGCTCCATGGTGACCTCCGTCTCGTAGTCCTCCTGGTCTTGGTCTCGTTGCACCGGAACGACAACCTTTGCCTGATGCCTTGGTACTCCGCGGCTGCGCTTGTCCCCTTTGCACCAAAGAGGAAAGAAGGACGCTGCGCGCGCTGGCGCCCGCCTGGCGCCTTGGGTCGTCATGGCTCACGTCACGGGCACCTGATGAGGTACCCCGCCTTGATGTCTCCTCCACTTCGCGAGCCATCCTGATGAGGCTGCTCCTGAGGAGGTGCCGTGTCGTCTGCCTCGCGAGGCTTGGCCCCTCGCGAGGGTCTTGAGTCTTGTGTTGATGAAGATGGGCCGTGTTGGGCCCCCACTTGAGCCACGCCGCAGGCCGCAGGCAGGCAAGTCTGGGGACCCCCGTTCCCAGAACGCCGACAGTAGCCCCCGGGCCCAAGGCGCGCCTGGATTTGGCCGTGCCGAGAGGCGAAAGGGCAAGGGCGAAGCGCCGCAGGCCCTAACAGCCTGCGGCCTTGGGCACCGCGTGGCGGTTGATTGGACGCGGCGTCTCCACTTCCCACGACGCCTTGGTGATCGTGCGAGTTGGACAAGTCCCTGCATGCAGATCGTGTTATGATTACCTGTGATCGTGGAGGCCGGCGGTTGGCCTCTGCCGGCTATAAGTACGGCACCGCGCGTGCCCTTCCAGTCCATCTCGTCTTGCTCTCTCCTCTGCCTCTGCTCTTGCTCTGTCTTGGCGTGATGGCTCCCATTCGCCAGTTCTCTGCGGCGGAGAAGGGAAAGGCTCCTCGAGAGGCTCCAGACCCCCTCCCGCCGAAGAAGCAACTCGCCCGGTGCAGCCGCGACGAAGAGGATCATCAGGCGGCGGCGAGGCCCTGGGGCGAGCGGGCTCCGCCTGGGTTCCCGCTCCCCTTGTATGCCCACGTCGAGGGCCCCGGAGGTGTTGATGCTGATTCCCGCGGCCAGCGCAGTCGTCGGCGCCATCGGGTTATGAAGGCGAGGGTGGTTCCTCCCGGAGTCCACGCCGAGGGCTCCTCCCAGGAGGGCGTGCTCCACATTGCCCTTCCTCTTCAGTCCTGGATCCGCCTTCCTTCCTTCTTCGCCTCCATCGTTCCTCCAGGAGGGCCCCTGGAGCTCTGGCTGCAGCACGCCGACTGCAGCGCACTCGCAACTGAGGCGGAGATCGTGGTCGCCGCCCCGGGCGAGGTCTTCATGTCCCGCGGCTGGAGGGAGATCGCCCGGGTCTGCAGGGAGAGGGGCGTCTTCGCTGTCCACCTGGAGCACGACGGCGCGGGGGTGATGTTCTTCAAGGCCTTCGATGCGCTCGGACGCCGGCTGAAGTGCTGCCGCGGGGGAGGTGGCCAGGACCTTGCCCTCGCGAGGGCCAGGCCCGCCGACCGCCCCCTTGAAAGAGGCACCGGAGGGTCCAGCGGTTCCAGCGAAGGCTTCGTGACGCCGGAGATGAGCGACGACAGCTACGAGCCCCCGAGTCGGCGCCGCTCCCGGAGCAGGGCGGACTTGTCAGGCCGTCGCCGACCCTGATCTGGATGTGGTTGGCGCCGGCGTCTGGCGGCCCACTGTTGATGATGGCATCTTCTGCTGGAGCTCTCGTAGTTAGCATCCTTAGGATTCGTTCCCTGCGAGGAATCAGAATGCGCCCCGCGGGGGCTTGTAAGGTGTCTGTAGTCCCGTTTGTTAATATATGTGACCTTTTGCCATGGATCTGTGCGAGTCGCTAACTCCGTCATAGTTCAGTCCTCCCTTTCGCACCTCGCGAGGGCTCTGGTGCTCTGCGTCGACAGGACCCAGCCCCAAGGCGGCGTCAGCCATCGCTGGTATGCCAGGTCGCGATGCCGTGGTCAAGGCCAGGAGGTGAGCAACCCGGGGTCCGGTAAGAGCCCCTGAGTCGCGATGCTCAGGAGGTCCCCTTTGGCGCCCAAGCAGCCGTCGCTTAGTGAGAAAGGGAAGCAACGTCGCTAGTACGGAATTGCTTTAGGTGCGGGGGCAGTGCCACGGTAGCCAATGCTTCGAGCGGTGACTTATCTTAGGAATCAGGGATCGTTCCTGGTGCGCCCTCTGGTTCGTGCGTGGGAGGTGCGGAATCGCTCGGCAAGGTCCTCGCGAGCCTCCCCTTCTCCCTCGCCTCTGCTCCCCTTTCTGCTCTACGTCCTCGGGTCCCAGCCCTCGAGCTTGTCTCGACCGTCGCTGGTTTGCCAGGTCGCGATGCCGTGGGCAAGACCAGAGGGTGAGGGCCGTTGAGCCAGTAAGAGCCCTGGGTCGCGATGCTCAGGCACCCCCCCTTTAACATGCAAGCGGTTCGCGCGGGCGAGGGTGAAGGGAACCTCGCGAGGGCCTCGGCTGGCGCAGCTCCCTCCAAGGATCCTGCGGAGTCATCACAGAAAAGAGATGGTGCTGCCACGAAGGCCATTAGTCGATCGTTAGTCACTCAAGAGCTTGCTGATTGAAGTAGGTGAGGTGTATCTGGGCACCTGTGAGCCAGCGCGGGACTCACGAGGCCCTACCTCTGGGCGGGTTGCGCCCGGCACTGGGCCATATCTTGAAATGTGTTCCTGGAAAAGTTGGTTACATGCCAGTACTCTACGTCCTCGGGTCCCGGCCCTCGGGCTTGTCTCGACCGTCGCTGGTATGCCAGGTCGTGATGCCGTGGACAAGACCAGAGGGTGAGGGCCGTTGAGCCAGTAAGAGCCCTGAGTCGCGATGCTCAGGCACCCCCCCTTTAACGTGCAAGTAGTCGACATGGGGAAGATGGGATGCCCTGGGCAGGCACCAAGTAATCATGCATGATAGGCGAATGCATAGTTGGAAACAAGCATGATGAAGATACATGCCGCTGGCCTAGCCCCAGCGGCTTGGGGGTGATGCAGCCCGAGGGGCGCCCCCAACAAAGCAGACTAACGACCGAAAGGTAAAAGCAGATACACGCCGCAGGGACGGACCCACGCAGCCCGGGAGTGACGCAACCCTGGGAGGGCGCTCCCAGCTGAGAACGAAACTTGGAAAGTGTCACCTGAGGATGTCGTTGGCGAAGTGGTGTTGGCGTAGTAGGCTCGGTGGGCTGCGGAAGCCGATCCTCACGAGCCCCCAGGCCCCGGGGCCTCGGGAGGCTCCGGAGGCCCTGGTGGCTCCTCGCGAGCTGCCTTCATCTCCATCAGCGCTGCGGAGCGCCTGTCTTCTTGAGCCTCCCTGATGCCCCTCGTGAGTCGCTGGCATGCCGCAGCCGCGCTCGGCAGGCCATGAGGCATGCGAACACGGCTGTGGGGTGGTCCTCCGCAGCGCCCCACTCGCGAGGGCCAGAGGCGCCCCGTCGCGGCGATCTGATTGAGCCCGGGTACGTCGACGCAGACGTGCAGCCCACCATCCTCGCCTAGATGTGGGGCCACAGCCGATGGGCGACGGCAACCTCTCATGATCCTTGCCTCCTGTAGCTCTTGAACGGCCTCGCCGACGAACTCTTGCAGGTTTGGTCTTCCTCGCCTGGCTCCTCCTTGGGGGAGACGTGCTTTGAAGCACGCCTCCACATGGTGCCCCAGCGCCTCCCTCGTGAGCCTGGCTAGGTCGGTGGCCCTCCAGGTGAGAGCCCCCAAGCCCTGCTTGAGGAGGGCGCCAGGCGCGCTTTCCTATGCGATGGAGGGAGGGTCCTCCCGAGCAGACACGGGCCCTGAGGTGCCTGCCTCCTGAGGGGCTGAGCCTGGTGACATCTTCTTCTTCTTGGGGGTGGTCTCCGGAAGCCTCCTGCTTCTGCGATCTAGGTCTTCAAGTGACGCAGCCTGAAAGGCTCGCTCCAGTGAACACACCGCATCTCTCTCTTCACAGGGCACGGTGATGACGCCGCCACTCCCGGGCATCTTGAGGACGTTGTAGCCATGGTGAGTCACGGCCATGAACTTGGCCAGCGCTGGGTACCCGAGGATGGCGTTGTACGGCAGGCGGATGTCGGCGACGTCGAAGTCGATGAGCTCGGTGCGGTAGTTGCTGCGGGCCCCGAAGGTGACGGGGAGGCGGACCTGCCCGATCGGGACCGTGGAACCGTTGGTGATTCCTGAAAAAGGCTTGGTCGGCTGTAGCTAGTCGTAGGGTACTTGGAGGTTGTTGAAGGTCTCCACGGACAGGACGCTGAGCCCTGCCCCTCCGTCGATGAGGGTCTTGGTGACCAACACATTGCTGATGACTGGGGAGCAGAGCATCGGGAGGACTCCGGCCGTGGCTGAGCACTTGAGCTGATCCGCTAAGCTGAACATGATGGCACACGCCGACCACCTGAGGGGGCGCGTTGCTTCGAGCTTGGGGAGGGCTGCATTCACCTCGCGGGCAAACTGCTTGAAGATGCGTTGGGAGGCTGGGGCCTGAGCTCCGCCCAGGATGCAGGCGATCGCGCGCGGCTCCTGGAAGCCCCCAGCCCCCTCATCCTAATGGCGGTCTTCGTTCCTTCTTGGTGGAGGTGGCAAAGGAGGCAAGCCTGCGTTGCCGTGAGGGCGATCCTCACGAGGCTGATCCCTCCAGTCCCCCTCGCGAGGCAGGTCTCGCCAGCGGTCCTCGCGAGGTTGGTCGCGCCACCCCTGGCGCGGGTCGCGGTCTTCCCAGCGCCCTGGGTTTCTTCCTCCTCCTCGGTCGTAGCCCCGGTCGGCGCGGTCAGGGCGACGGCCGATCCTTCCTTCTCGCACGGCGCGGAGCTCTTGACATTCGTTGGTGTTGTGGGTGTGGAGGTCGTGGTACACGCAGTACCGGCTGCCTCTGGAGGAGTCGGGTAGGTCTCTCCCACGCTTGATGTCTGGTTCGGCTGCGAGCACGGCAGCCCCCTTGCGCTTCACGTCCTTGGCCTTGGGCTTCTTCTCTTCTGGGTCCGCAGTAGGCAGCTCGAGGAGGGAGAGGCGGCCCTCCTCAGCCCTGGCGCATCTATTCGCCAAGTTGAACAGCTCCAGGGAGGTGCAGAGGTCCTCATGCATTGCCAGCTCCTCCTTCATCTTGACGTCGCGCACGCCATCGGAGAAGGCCGAGATGATGGCCTCCTCGGACACCTTGGGGATCTTGAGGCGCGCGCTGTTGAAGCGCTGGATGTACTTCTGCAGGGTCTCTCCAGATTGTTGCTTGATGCGGCGCATATCGCTCACGGCGGGTGGCCGGTCGCGAGTACCTTGGAAGTTGGCGACGAAGCGGGTGCGCATCTGGTCCTAGGAGGAGATCGTTCCTGGAGCCAGATTCAGGAGCCAGGTGCAGGCCCCTTCCTTCAGCGCCATGGGGAACCAGTTCGCCATGACCTTCTCATCCCCTCCGGCAGCCTCGATGCCCAGCTCATAGAGCTGGAGGAATTCTGCGGGGTCAGTTGTGCCGTCGTAGCGCGGAGGCAGATCTGGCTTGAACTTGGCGGGCCACGCGACGCTGCGTAGCTCAGGGGTATAGGCGAGGCAGCCCGTGGTGGCCACGAAAGGCCTCGGTTGGTGAAGAGCTTGGTCTTGAGGGTCCCCACGCGCTGCAGCTTGGAGCAGGGCAGGGTCTTGGCGTGCTGGAGCGGGAACTGGGAGCGCCCGGGCAGCCCCTTGCGGGCGAGGGATTTCTTGGCAGCTTCGTTCTTGCTGCGCCCGCACCTGGCGGAGCGGGTTCCGCCCAGGGGCCATGCGCCTTGGAGCCATGGCGTCTTCTTGGGGAGGAAACTGCTGGCCCGCCCCCGGAGCTTCGTTGCCCACGCGGGGCGGAGTGCGGCGCAGCGGGGCGGACGGCGCTGGGGAGCCCCCTGCGGCGTGGACGAGCTCGGCGACGCGGTCGAGCCACTCCTCGTAGACGTCGTCGACGGGGCGGTAGCGCAGGAGCTCGTTTGCCGCGACGAGCGCAGCTCGTGCCTCCAAGGGTGCGCGGAGCGCGCGGGACGAAGAGCCGGCCGGCGCGAGCGACGGAGAAGCGGTGTGGCCGTCTTGCTGCACGGACGGGTGCTGAGATGATGCTTGCTGCTCGCCCCCCGCCGGTCCGGTGGCGGCGTTGACGTCGGGCGACGGGGAACGACGAGGACGCCCACCGACGGGGGCGGTCTGGGCGACGCGAGAAGCGATGGCGGCCCGGCGCTCAGCGCGGGCCCGGCGAGCGTCAGACATGGTTGCGACGGTCGGAGGAGAGCAGAGCGGTGGAAGACAAATTCCGGCGCACCCCTACCTGGTGCGCCAAATGTCGGATTTCGGGTTCCGGCAGACCCTTAAAGTTCGAACACTGGGGTGCGCACGGAGATTACGCCTTCAACCTCTCCGTCTCACAAGGATCTAAACTACTGAAAGAAATGCACAAGAGACACAAGATTTATACTGGTTCGGGCCACCGATGTGGTGTAACACCCTACTCCAGTGTGTGGTTTGTGGATTGCCTCTTGGGGCTGGTGAGGATGAACGATACAAGGAAGAACAGCCTCGCGAGGGTCTGTTCTTGGCTAGGGAGATGAACTGCTAGGGGCATTGCAGCCACCTTTCTCTCTCTCTCAGCGACTAAGAACTCTCCGAACCTCCAACTCCCGAACCGACCCCCAACCTTCTACCCTTGCAATGTGGGTGGCTAGTCTTCTCTATAGTGGCCCTGGTCCTCTCCCCAAATATTGAGTGGGAAGGGATCCAACAATGGCGGGCTAATTTGAAGGGGGACAGCTAGTACATCTATCCTGACAAAAGCAGTCTGCGCCTGCCAAAGGCTCTGGTGATGACGCCGTGCTGGGCTCCATGGTGACCTCCGTCTCGTAGTCCTCCTGGTCTTGGTCTCGTTGCACCGGAACGGCAAACTTTGCCTGATGCCTTGGTACTCCGCGGCTGCGCTTGTCCCCTTTGCACCAAAGAGGAAAGAAGGACGCTGCGCGCGCTGGCGCCCGCCTGGCGCCTTGGGTCGTCATGGCTCACGTCACGGGCACCTCACGAGGTACCCCGCCTTGATGTCTCCTCCACTTCGTGAGCCATCCTGATGAGGCTGCTCCTGAGGAGGTGCCGTGTCGTCCGCCTCGCGAGGCTTGGCCCCTCGCGAGGGTCTTGAGTCTTGTGTTGATGAAGATGGGCCGTGTTGGGCCCCCACTTGAGCCACGCCGCAGGCCGCATGCAGGCAAGTCTGGGGACCCCCGTTCCCAGAACGCCGACAATATGACCTTCGGCAGGACCTGGACAATAGAGCAGGACATACCAGATTGGTCTATGGATCGCGAGGACGTGCCCCGGCACGTGACAACGGCTATCTATTCGGATGTGACAAGCCTTGTCACACCCGGGCCGAAAACCGCAGACGGACTCCATCGAAGCTATGTCGCAATGTGGCCCAACATAGAGGCGCCACACACCCTCTTTGCTTCACAGACGAAGAAATGGAGCATGAATTCCCAGAAGGGTTTAAACCCGTGAATATCGAATCATATGATGGAACAACTGATCCCATGGTATGGATCAAGGATTTCCTTCTCCATATCCACATGGCCCACGGAGATGAACCTCGTGCCATCAAATACCTCCCATTAAAACTCAAAGGTCCAGCTCGGCACTTGTTAAACAGTCTGCCCGAAGACTCTATTGGCAGTTGGGAGGATTTGGAAGACGCCTTCCATGACAACTTCCAAGGTACATATGTCCGGCCACCAGGCGCCGACAACTTAAGCCATATAGTTCAACAGCCCGAAGAGTCAGCCAGGAAGCTCTGGACTAGGTTCTTAGTTAAAAAGAACCAAATCGTCGACTGTCCGGACGCGGAAGCCCTAGCGGCCTTCAAACACAGCGTCCGGGACGAGTGGCTCGCCCGCCACATCGGTCAAGAAAAACCAAAATCCATGTCAGCCCTTACCGCTCTGATGATCTACTTTTGCGCGGGAGAAGACAGCTGGCTCGCTCATAGAAGCAATAGCGCCAGTGATCCAGGCACTTCTGAAGTCCGAGACGGCAATGGAAAACCACGACGTGGCAAACACAAACGTCGCAATGATAATGAGAGAACGTGCGACATAGCGGTCAATGTCGGATTTGGCGGCCCCAAACCCGGTCAACGGAAAAAGGCATTCAAGGCAAAAAGAGAAGGTCCATCCAATTTAGACAAGATATTGGATCGGCCCTGCTAGATTCATGGCAACCCCGATAAACCAGCTAATCACACCAACAGAAGGTGTTGGGTCTTCAAGCAGGCCGGCAAGCTCAACGCCGAAGATAAGGGGAAAAGACCGCCCAGTGATAGCGATGACGAAGAGGTTCACCAACCAAATACCGGGGGTCAGAAGCAATTTCCCCCTGAGGTAAAAATGGTGAACATGGTATACATGACACACGCCCCTATAGAGGAGCATGAGACGTACTCCCTCCGGACTAGGCATCATACTATGTTCCCTCCAGCCGGAGTACAAGTCGGCCTTATTAAACCGCGTACCTTGTCGGCCATAAAGCCGTCGGTCCCCATTCGGCAGGACCGAGAAATTATGAAGCTGGACTAGTAGTTCGGCCTCCGCCATCCACCTCATACACCTGCGAAATCTATACCGCGCATAATGCACTTAAAATATCATGGGCGTCGGCGGAGGCATAATACGGACGGGCCTGCAAGTACTTCTATAACTCCCTTCTTTTCAATTCTTTTCTGACGACTTTTTCCTTTTTCATTATCCTTTTATAATAGGTGAGTCGTAGGCTGGTCATCTCACCGACTCCATCGAAGTTCTGGTTTGTACATGCATCCAAAAGTTACTCCCTTTAAGGATCCCCTTCATCGAGGAAAGGCGGCGCAGACGTGCGACAGGAGGTCCAACACAACTTTTTTTAGACCGTACTCTCTATTTTGCGAGCCTGTAAAGTGCCTTCTACGTCAGCCATCGACCCTTGGCATGTCAAATATCAAGGGTCGTGGCGTTATTATATACAAAACAATGATTGGCATGTCACTCAAGTTCTAGTGAATATAATTTATATCATGTATTCACTTTTCTCTAAAAAAACTGTATTTTGCTCCTTTAGTTATTTCACACGCCGTGCCAGGGGCTCGATATGGGAACAAACTAAATTGCCAATAAGTCTGAACAGCTTTATAGCATACTTCGGCGTCGCGACTTTGGCCTTATATGCATCAGCTCCGAATCATATCTTGGCTCAATAGTTTGGTTGCCCGGCTCCTCTGCTTGCTACCTTACGTTCCGCTCTATCGGCTAAGGTAGTAAAGGGAGAACTACTGTGATTGTGCCCTGGTTTACCCAGGCGAGCACTTCAGTAGAGAAAGCCGAAAACTAACTGTCATGATGCAGCGAGAGATGGTCAACCACTCGATGACTTATCAGAATCTTTCGCGATTCCCTATGTATTACACGAAGGACCTTTCTTTAGGTCATACATGTGAACGCACCACATTGGGATAACAGCGTACATACCAGGGTTTATATCATAGACCCACCATAAAACTCCTATGGCTAAGTGAAAGTGTTAACGCCCTATAGTCCGGTTGCCTCGTTCACCGCATTGACACCTCCATTCATGGACCAACACGTTGAGTTAAGAGTGATCATATGCTTTTCCGAACACCCCCGTATTTTCTACATGGGGCCTGAAGTCGACGACTGGAAAACTTTCAGATTATGCAAACAGCGGCCGCACAGGAGGAACCAAAAAAATTTAAGAAAAAATCATAATATTATCAACATACTGTCTTTTACAATTCAATACATTTCATTCAAATGTCATATCTTTCGAGCACTGGCCCTCTATCAAGCGGGCACCCTCTAAGACGTCCTCGAAATAGTGTCTAGGTGTGTGATGGTCCTTACCCTTGGGGAGACTCCTCGCGGGAACGTCAGTGGCCTTCATCTTGGCCCAGTATGTTTTGACACAGGCAAAGGCCATCCGTGCACCTTCAATGCACGTGGAACGCTTAGCGGCGTCGATACGCGGCATCGCATCCACAAGCCTCTGCACCAAGCCAAAGTAACTATTCGGAATGGGCTCCGTAGGCTACAGTCGGACTATGACGTCCTTCACAGCGGAACCAGATATCCTGTGGAGTTCGGCCCACTGAGCCAAATGTTCATTTAGTAACAACTAACGCTTTGGCGCGCCGAACTGTGACTAAAAAGCTTCTCTGTGGCAAACCCTTCCTGCACTTGGTAAAATTGCGATGCATCGGAGGCACTCTTCGGCAAGTCTAAAAAGGGGTCCGGAGAACTCCACATTTGGTTAAGCGGGGAATACTTCGGATCGCCGAACTTCGTCTGTAATAAGAAACGCTTACCAGCCGCTATCTCCTCAGCCTGCCGGATCTCTTCCCGAGCCGCTCTAGACTCAGATCGTGCTTCTTTCGCTTCTTGTAAGTCCTTGTAGAGATCGGCCGTTTTGGCCTTGTTATCTTTCTCAAGGAATTCGCACCGGACGGTGGTCTCCTCCAGCTTGCACGCCATGGTAGTAATTCTTTCCTCACACTGGCGCCGAACAGCCTGTTCGGTTTCTAACTCTTCATCCGCCTTATGGGCAGCCAGATTACTCATCTGGGTTTGTTCCTTGGTAAGGACAAGCTCAGCCCGAAGGGCCTCCACCGCAGCAGCACCATCTGTAGTTACGCATGTCTCAGTATACAATTCCAGCTTCATGCTCATGTTATCATGCATAAATATACCGGCTAACCCAAAAACATACCTTGCACCTCGTCAAGATGCTTGTTGATCAGCGTGATGTCATCATCCGCCTCATCAATCTTCCACTGCAGATCCGCAACCTCCGCGGATCGGGCAGTTGCAGGGGAAGTAATAGCATGTGTTCCAAGTTGTCATATTATTTCCTGGATAAATATTTTAGTAATAGCATGTGTTCCAAGTAGTCATATTATTTCCTGGATAAGTATTTTTGATCCTCTGATTGCCTCCCTTAGGGGAGCCTATCAGAGTCTCAGGGTTTACTATCTATACCTAGGAGTATTTTGTGAATAAAACACAATTGAAAGCATTACAGCACAAACCTCGAAACCTCTTAGCATGCTCGTGAAGGCTTCATTCAATCTGCTTTTCGCGGACAATACCTTTTTAACCACAGTGCCCATCAAGGTACGATGGTCTTTGGAGACGGACACCTGTCACAGCATGTTCGTCAATATATCCGGCGTTTCTGGGTCTCTAGAAGCAGCCATAGCAGCACGGCCTCCCTTCAAAGGGATCCGTTCGTTCAGCCCTAGAGTTGTCTCCGGCTGAAAGCAGGACAGTCCGGGGCCTTTATTGTTGGTCCCCGGACCCTGGGCTACCGAAGTGTCATCTTCGGTTCGTGTTTTCGTCACCCCTTGCATCACTTGCGGATCAGGAGAGACCCTCCGGGATGACACCTCAAGGTCATCCTCCTTATTGGGTGAGGAGACTGGTGGAGGCGTCTCGCTTTCCATCATCTCTAGGAGAAGGTCTCCTGAGGAAGATGATTGTTGAGAAAGATTGTGCGCCGAGCTGCAAAAAACATACATTTTAGATGTTACCCTAGTCATAGGGGAGGAACGGGGTATGTGTAAAACGCCCTTGTTTGCTTACGATTTAGGCTTGGCCTCGCTGGAGGACTGTGCGATAATGTCATCCTTCAAACCCGAGCCGCCCGACAAGGGAATCTTGCCTCGCTTGGGAGCCTTTTCTTCCCAATCTTCGGAGACGGCTCTTTTCTTACCATAGGGGGAATGAATGTTGGCTTCCCCTTTACTTTTGCCTTCGGGCGATGGGATTTTCATCTCCCCGGACACGGCGTCTAAAATATCTTCAGGATGGAGGCCCTCTATGGTCCTCCCGCTCCCATCTTGTCCTCCTTCGCAGACATCTGTTATGGTGTCGGGGCCGGCATCCTTGTTAATACGGGATCCGCTGAGGCTTCGGGAAGGGGGCTGAACACCTAATTAGTTCTGCTTTCTTTATCCAGCCCTAAAATAAGATAGTTTGCTCGGTAACATATCACGATATACTTAACTACGAAGTGTTCGAAAGACAAGTGCTTACCAGGTGTCCGAACGGTTGCAGTCAAGGCCGACGTCTTCGGAGGTGTCCAGCCAATGTTTTCGTTTCCCAAAAAACATCTTCCACATCCCTTTGCGCGTAGCACCGAAGAAGTGTTGGAGGGTTCGTGGCCCTTCCGGATTAAACTCCCACATGCGGAGAGGCCTACGTTGGCATGGCAGGATTCGGCGGATTAGCATTGCTTGAATCACGTTGACAAGATCGATGTCCCTCTCGAGGAGGGTTCGGATGCGGCTCTGTAGAGTCCGCACTTCATCAACTGATCCCCAGTCCAGCCCCTTATTGACCCATGATGCAAGCTGTAACGGAGGGCCGGAACGGAACGCATGTGTAGCTGCCCACTTGGTACTACGGGGTTCCGTACCGTAAAGCCACTCTCGTTGCCATTGATTGGAAGCTTCGGTGAAAGAGCCTTTTGGCCAGGGAGTGTTGGTAAGCTGGCTTACTACAACACCGTCACAGTCCAGTTGTTCCCCGTCGACTACCTTTGGCTTCACACCAAAGGTCTTGAGCCATAAGCTGAAGTGTGGGGGATTCGTAGGAAGGCCTCGCACGTGACAATAAACGTCGAGACCTGAAGGAAAGAATGCGGAGCTAGATTGTGAAAATCTAGTCCATAATAAAACATTAGCCCCTGGACAACGGGGTGGAGAGCGAACCCTAGCCCTTGGAGGAACTGAGAGATAAATACAACCCTCTCGCCAGATCTGGGGGTCGGAATAACCTGTCCTTGAGCAGGGAGCCTATGGTGGATCTCCGCGGTCAGGTATCTGGCCACCCGAAGCTTTACAATATCCTCCTCTGTGACAGAGGAAGCCACCCATCGACCTTGAGGGTTGGGTCCGGACATGATGGGTGATAAGCACATTTCATATATACAATTTTGGCACAGAAATATATTATTTGTTGAGTTCTAAAAATCAATTCTTGCTATGAATTATTGCATATTTGAATGAAAATCATATAAAGGGATCATTTACTTGTTACTTGTTCCTTTTGCAGAAAAGTGTGCAAAGGCACTATAATCGTCAATATTTCTATTATCTGGCTAACGAGAAGAGAGAAGGGCATGAAAGAAATATGTCAAGGACCTGAGCGTGAAGGAAAGAAGCAATCTAGGGGAGCAAACTAAAATAAGAGGAGGATCTTCTTGGGCAGAAATGAAGAGAAGAGGAGGGCCAATGTGCAAATGTGGGAGCTCAGAGTGGGGAACAAAATCCCTAGCCACAGCACTTGATCCCTTTGGGCCTAACATCTCCATCTCCCTCACCCTACCTTCTCCAGCACCGGCCGCCGCTACGACCAGGCCGGCGTGGTTGGTGCGCCACCTAGCCACCCATCCTCGCCATCTCCATCACCTGCCGCGGCACCATCCACCAACATCCATCCACATCGCCGCCACCAGCGTTGCATCACCATCACCATCTCTAGCGCCACCCACCAGCGCCGCCACTCGCGTGACTCGCCAGACGGGCGTCTGGTCCCCCGTGCGACCAGCACCTCATCTCCCTCACCGCTCCTTCTCCCTCCTTCAGCTGCTTGCTGCTTCTTCTTCTTCTTGCGCCCCTGCTACTCCTCCTTCTCTGTGTACTTCTGCTACTGATCTGCTGCTGCTTTTCTTGCGCTCATGCTACTGCTCCTATGAACCCCTCATGCTGCTGCTCCTAATCTGAACCATAAGCTGCTGCTCTCTGCGCCTCCACACTGCTGCTACTACTCCTTTCCCCTGCTGCCTCTTCTTCCCGAACCTTGCTCTTGCTTCTTCTCCGAACCTACTGCTGCTCCTCTCTAGCGCTCCCTTGCTACTCCTCATTTGCTGAAGCTCTGCTCTGAACCTCCTCCTTCTGCTGCCCCTTGTGTGTGTGTAATTCATAAAAAAAACATATTGTTGTGTTCTGTGAACAATTAGTGTTGAGACTTGTTCAATTGCAAACTATTTTGTGCTAGATTTATATGTGACTGTCAGTTCGTGGGTTGTATAAATTCAGATTACTACCTGTGATTTTATTTTGTAGTGAGTCTACTCTTTGTGAAGTCAGAGGTGTGATTGTTTTTAATCTCAAGTTCAATGTGCTAGCTATGTACCAGTGACATATGTGACATGTATATGTGATGTGAAATAATTGTATTCTGTCCCTAATCTTGTTCCTTTCGTGTGTTCTATACTTGCTAGTTTTATATACATATATGTGTTCTTGTCTTGTTAGTTGCCTTTGTGGAAGTTGTCCTCCTATAGCTTCTATTTCTCAAGTGCTGGAAAAACACCAAAAAGATATTGAGTAAAATCTGAATTTCCCTTTGTTGTTTGTCGTTTTCTTTGCCAACGGTCTTCGGGAACAACCTTGTTAGTTTAGGTTTTATTTTCTGCAATCATCTCTTAAAATTGTGTTACCTAGCTTTAGTCGAGCGCCGCCGCTGATTTGCCTAGTCCCTGAGGAGAACACGACATCCGTAGTTTGGGGCGTAAAAACCCCACTATACTCACAACTGATCAATGGGGAAGCTTGAAGCAACGAAGTCGAACCTTGGGTGCTACAAACTCGAGGTTGGAAAGGTTAAGGAGAGGCTTGGCATAAAAGGACGGCCCTTGGTTCCTTTATAAAGGCCGCGGGTATTGAACGCCTCCTCCTAAGCCTAAAAACCCGTGTATTCCCAAGGAATCTTTCCAGTGGAACGGTTGGATCACCCACTCTCATATTAATGAGGATCCCGCAATAAGGGGACACGATCTCTGCTTTGATAGAATGTGCCAATAAAAACCATGCCTCGAAACATGGAACAGGAAACGGTTTGAAATAACGACCGGACACACATGATGTCATCTTGTAAAAAGTTGTCAGCAGATGGGACTCGTGAAATATTATATTCCCTGCAGTCATGTGTGGTACTTGTGTTGTAGATTCGGACACCTTCGTTTTATCCAAAGACTATCTTGGAGTATTCGGGAAGTGGAACCCGCCTTGCAATGCCGAAGACAATCTGCGTGTCAGACACATCGTCATTGAAGCCTGGTTCAGGGGATACTGAGGGAGTCCTGGACTAAGGGGTCCTCGGGTGTCCGATATATTGGATATGGTCCGGACTGATGGGCCATAAAGATACAAAGACTGAAGACTCTACCCGTGTCTGGATAGGACTCTCCTTGGCGTGGAAGGCAAGCTTGGCGATCAACTGTGAAGATTCCTTTCTCTGTAACCGACCCTGTGTAACCCTAGATCCCTCTTGTGTCTATATAAACCGGAGGGCTAGGTCCGTAGATAGATCCTCATAACCATAGTCATAGTCAGGCTAGACTTTTAGGGTTTAGCCATTACGATCTCGTGGTAGATCAACTCTTGTAATACTCATATTCATCAAGATCAATCAAGCAGGAAGTAGGGTATTACCTCCATAGAGAGGGCCCGAACCTGGGTAAACATTGTGTCCCCGTTCTCCTATTACCATCAATCCTAGACGCACAGTTTGGGATCCCCTACCCGAGATCCGCCTATTTTGACGCCGACAGCGGCCCAAACCTGGGTAAAAACTGCTCGCATGATCTCTGTCGTGTTGTTCCATGCTTCTCCGCTTTTTTTGCAACGTGACATCCCCCACCGAACCAGAAAGGGGCTCTTGGTCCCATAGGTGGCCGTGGTTTCCCACGACACCCAGTGAGGCCAAAAGATAACACCAGAAATTCAAAATGACATATATGAGTCTGAAAAGTTGTTTTGTGCTCTTCTCCTGGGGCCAACCTAATCTGGTGGTAACCAGCTCGAAGATCCAACTTGGAAAACCAACAGGCACCTGCTAATTCATGTAACAACTCATCAATAACAGGAATTGGGTATTTGCTCTTAACTGTAATAGCATTCAACATTCAATAGTCAAATGCAGGCCTCCAAGTTTTATCTTTCTTCTGGACAAGTATCATTGGTGAAGAGAAGGCACTGGTGCTTGGCCTAATAACTCCAGAAGCTATCATTTCCTTTACTTGCTTTTCCATTTCATCTTTCAAAGCAGGAGCAAGCCTATAGGGTCTGCTGGACACAGATTGAGCACCAGGAACTAGATGAATTGTGTGGTCATATTTTCTCCTTGGAGGAAGACCAGAAGGAGCTTCAAATACAAGAGCAAATTTGGTCAATAGTGCTTGAATTTCATAAGGGAGTTCAGACACTGTTGTATTTTCAGTTACCAATAGAGTTGAGGGTTCCACTAAAGCATAAACCTGAGGAATAGCATCTTGACTCAACAAGGTAATCATTTTGCCTTCAGACTAGAAGGACAACTAGTGATGAGTTTGGGCATATGATGTCTGGTCGTTACAACAATAAGAGATACAGTGATGAGTTTGGGCATATGACGCAAGAGAAATATCAGATGTCCATGATGGGAGAGCTGAAATTCTTTCCTAGTCTTCAAATCTATCAACAAAGAAATGGCATCTTCATATCACAAGAAAAATACCTCAAAGATTGCCTGAAGAAGTTTGGGATGCAAGACTGCAAAGGGTACATGACGCCAATGCCAACCAAAGGCCAATTAGGCCCCGTGGACAATGGTAAAGAGTTTGATCAAAAGGAATACCGCTCCATGATTGGTTATTTATTGTACTTATGTGCATCTAGGCCATATATAATTCTTATGGTTTGCATGTGTGCCCGCTTCCAAACGGCACCAAAGGAATCGCATCACCTCGCGGTGAAGCGAATACTTTGATATTTTGTTCACACCCCAACGCTAGGATTATGGTATCCAAAGGGCTCAGAATTTGATCTAGTTGGATTCTCGTATGCTAATTATGCTGGTGACGAGGTTGATCGCAAGTCCACATTAGGCACATGTCACTTTCTTGGATGATCTCTTGTCTGTTGGTCCTCAAAGAAGCAGAACTGTATATCACTCTCCACTGCTGAATCTGAATACATTGTTGTTGGATCTTGATGTGCTCGGGTTCTCTGGATGAAGCAAACCCTTAAGGATTATGGCATCAACATGAAGCATGTGCCCCTCTACTACGATAATGAAAGTGCCATCAAGATTGGTAACAATCCAGTTCAGCACTCGAAGACAAAGCACATTCAGATCCGTCATCACTTTGTCAGAGATCATGTTATGAAGGAAGACATTCATATCATTCACGTCAACACTAAAGAGTAATTGGCAAATATCTTCACGAAGCCCTTGGATGAGAAAAGGTTTTGCAAGCTGCGGTGTGAGCTAAATATCTTAGAATCCTCGAATTTCCTGTGAATGGACACACATCCAAACGCTTATGCATATTGATGACTTAGGTGCGCAACACATGAAGTAAGGTATATCCTCCATTCATGAAGACTTACCCTTTGAGTGTGAATACATTAATGTGGAATTTTACTTCAGAGCTCCACGATAATTGTGCGCCGTGTTTGGGTCTAATATTTCCTATACGGTGGGTAATGCCACCACCAACCTTTCTTGAAGATTTTCGTTTGGTGTCATGATTGCATTGTCTTCATAATCGGTTTGTCTTCAACATTGGTTTGACTTCAAAGTTTATCTTTGCAATGTTGATTTGGTCTTCACATATATATATATATATATATGTGTGTGTGTGTGTGTGTGTATGTGTGTCTGTGTGTGTGTGTTTTGTCCTCTACAGCATTCACTTATAGCTATGCTTTCAAGTTGCTATTTTATGCATTAAGTGAATGTGATCTAACCCTAACCCCTTTTGTACTTATCCCTCAAATTCTCTTTGTCTCTTCATATGCATTCTGTTGACATGTGTCGAATGTATTCACTGTGTCCTTGTTAGCTGAAGATACAGAGACATGCATTTAAAACTGTTTTTAAGATTCTTATCCTTTTTGCCTGAATACTGGAGAAGCCGGAAGGACCACCCGATAGACCAGGCACGCGTGGTGTCGTGGCTCAACCTTCAATAAGTTGCATGTCTGCCATGTGTCCTTTATATGTGAACCGCCAGGGGCACCTGTGTAATTGCATTGCACCATCCTCATTCTTATAAATACCTCTCCCCTCGCAGTCATTATCAGTTCTCCCCCTCGCCGTATCGCTCAAACCCTAGTGCCACCGCTAGCATCTGTCATCGCCGGAGACGAAGTGCTTCGCAGTCGCGACCTCTCTAGCATCGTCTACACGCCGGCCCTGGACTTTTTCCTTTTGTCGCCGTTGTAGGTGTCTTCCGCCGCCAAGTTAGGGCGCGGGAGATTCGACTGCTCGGCCTCTCTACTTCTTGTCTAGCAGTTCGTCATACGGTAAATAAGAACTCTCTTTTTACTGTTTATTTGATCTGTTAAATTGCTTAGATATTCAAAAGTTGTTTCCACATTTCAAAATTTGAAACTTCCCTTTTATGAATCTCATAACTTCAAGTATGTTCAGTTATGTTTCACAACTAGTTGGATTCCTCACTTGTACTTATTCATGGATTTGTACAAATCTGGAACCAACTCACATCGATAAGTGAATGTCTTCGCACTATGAGGTCAATGTCTTCAAACTGATTTATCTTAAAAACTTCTAAGAATGCATATGACCTCTTCCCCTTCCCTCGCATCTCAAATGCTGTCACAGGTACATGTCCATGGGAGAATCCCTTGATTCTCATAGTCTGCATTCCTTTGCAGAGTTCTTATAGCATCACATTGAATCACCTGAAGCCAGCTCTTGTCTGACAAGTAGATTGAAGACAAACAGTATTGTGAAGCCCTTCATTCTGAATCCAATGGCTAGCGGAAAATCTGCAAATAAGGGTGGCAGGCAGCACCAAGACAACACTGCTTTGGACCTGCCACTTGATCTCTATGAGGAATACAAGTATGACCTAGAGGATGTCGGCGTTCTAGGAGCAGGGGTCCCTAGACTTGCCTACCTGCAGCCTGCGGCGTGGCTCCACCAGCGGCCCTATATGGCCCACCTTCACCAGCAAACACTCAAGATCCTTGCGAGGGGCCAAGCCTCGCAAGGTGGACGATGCAAGACCTCCTCAGGGGTGGCCTCACCAGGCTGGCTCGCGAGGGACGGAGAGATCAAGGCAAGGGACACCTCGCGAGGTTTGTTTGATGCAAGCCATGACGACTGGAGCTAGGCGGGCACCAATGCGCGCAGTGTCCTCGTTTCCTCTTTGGTGCTAAAGAGGCAAGCGTAGGCAAGGAGTCCTGAGGCATCAGGCAAAGGTTTCCATATCGATGCAACAAGACCAAGACTAGTAGGATAGCAGGATGGAGGTCACCGTGGAGCCCAAGACGGCATCACCACCAGAACCTTTGGCAGGCGAAGACCATCTTTTGTCAGGATAGCTTGTACTAGTTGTCCCCCTTCAAATTGGCCATTGTGGGATCCCTTCCCGCCTAATATTTGGGGAGAGGACCCCGGGCCTCTATATATAGGACTAGCCACCACCGTAGAAGGATCATCTCATCTTGGACCAGATCCATTCCATCAAAGCCACCACACTCACCAAGCATAAGAGCACCTCTCCTCAGGAGGTTGTTCTTCCCTTGTAACTGTTCATACTTAGCCCAAGAGGCAATCCACCACACCACACTGGAGTAGGGTATTACACCACATCGGTGGCCCGAACCAGTATAAACTCTTGTGTCTCGTGTTCTTTGGGTTCGTCAAGCTAGGCCGTGAGATCATGGTGTGTGCGAGCTAGAGTGGGGAGAGATCTTCGTGCGCACCTCGGTGTTCGAACCACAAGGGTTTTGCCGGAACCCGAAATCCGACATTTGGTGCACCAGGTAGGGGTGCGCCGAAGCTTGCCCCCGACGGCCTCACCGCTCCGACCGGCTCTCATGGACGCCTCTGCTTCTCTGACTGGATCGACGGGCGCCCTCCATAGTGTCGTGGGGCTCCGGGCCTTCACCCCAGCCTTGCGGCGGGTGCGGTGGCCGCACAAGTTCAAGCCGGAGATGTCGCCCCGTTATGATGGTGCGGCGGATCCGGCGGCCTTTCTGCTGGCATACGAGGAGGCCATCCTGGAGGCCGGGGCGACGATAAAGTCATGGCCAAGTAGCTCCCAATGGCCCTCGCTGGCGTGCCGCGCGCCTGGCTCCTCCATCTGCCGGAATCTTCTGTGGCCTCCTGGGAGGAGTTGCGCGACCTCTTCATCGCGCGCTTCGGGGGGCCAGCCCCCCTTCATCGCGGCTCTCCTCGATGGCTCGCGGGCACCTCCCTCGGACCGTCATACCAAGCCGTTGTTTCGCCAGATTGGCGCCGCCCCCGCACGGCAGGGGGCTCCCCGGGTTGGGCGGCGCCCAAGGCCGACCTGATCTTTGACTCAGGGGATCACCCAGTCACCACTGTTGGCTCGGGCGTGCTTCCGATGCTTTGCACGCCCACCATCTGCAGCGTAGCCGTCACCAAGACCCTCATCGACGGCGGCGGCGGCCTCAACATGCTCTCCGTGAAGGCTTTTAGTCTCCTTCATGTACCGCTTGAGCGGCTCCGCCCCAGCAAGCCCTTCTCCGGAGTCGACGGCGGCTCCTCCAACCCCCTGGGGCAGATCCATCTCCCCGTGACCTTCGGCACACGCGACAACTACCGCACCGAGCTAATCGACTTTGACATCGCCCGCATCGGCTTACCGTACAACGCCATCCTCGGGTACCCGGCGCTGGCCCAATTCATGGTAGCTACCCATCCTGCCTACATCCTCATGAAGATGCCACGGAGCAAGGGCGTCCTCACCATGGCCGGAGACACCAAGGAAGCCTTGGCGGCCCTCAAACTTGCCTTCAAGGCCACGGCGGCAGTTTGCCCGACCGACAAGGCCATGCCCAGGACCAAGGGGGCTACTCCGACCAAGAAGAAACAGCTATTCACTCAAGGTCAAGCCAAGATGAAGCAGATACCGATCGACGAGGACGGGGCCTCTGGCGCCACCTTTACTATTGTAACGCCCTCGATGCGGCTATATCTCCCACGTGTCGAAGCACGACTTAGAGGCATAACCGCATTGAAAGCAATATCACAAGTGAGTTAATCTTCGCAAACAACCCATGTAATACAATAAGGGAAAAGATACATAGTTGGCTTACAATCGCCACTTCACACAAATACATGAATAAAGCATTACATCATCCAGATACAATCAAGGTCCGACTACGGAACCAAAATAAAAGAAGACTACCCCAAATGCAACACAGATCCCCGATCGACCCCAACTGGGCTCCACTACTGATCGACTTGAACGAAACAACAAAAAGAACAAGGTATTCATCGAGCTCCTCCCTGAGCTTGGTTGCGTCACCTTCTCGGTAACATCGGCACCTGCAAACTGGTTTTGGAAGTATCTGTGAGTCACGGGGACTCAGCAATCTCACACCCTCGCGATCAAGACTATTTAAGCTTAAAGGTAGGGTAAAAGGTATGAGGTGGAGCTGCAGCAAGCGACTAGCATATATGGTGGCTAACATACGCAAATGAGAGCGAGAAGAGAAGGCAAAGCACGGTCGAGAAACTATGATCAAGAAGTGATCCTAGAACAACCTACGTCAAGCATAACTCCAACACCGTGTTCACTTCCCGGACTCCGCCGGAAAGAGACCATCACGGTTACACACGCGGTTGATGCATTTTAATTAAGATAATATTTAGGTTTTCTACAACCAGACATTAACAAATTCCCATCTGCCCATAACCACGGGCACAGCTTTCGAAAGTTCAAATCCCTGCAGGGGTGTCCCAACTTAGCCCATCACAAGCTCTCACGGTCAACGAAGGATATTCCTTCTCCCAAGACAATCTGATCAGACTCGGCATCCCGGTTACAAGACATCCTCGACAATGGTAAAACAAGTCCAGCAACACCGACCAAATGTGCCGACAAATCCCGATAGGAGCTGCACATATCTCGTACTCAGGGCACACTCAGATGAGCGCTCCATACAACTAAAACCAAACCTCGAGTTTCCCCGAGGGGGTGCTACACAGGGCTCTAGTTTGGACCAACACTCAGAGGAGCACTGGCCCGGGGGGTTTAATAAAGATGACCCTTGAGTCTGCAGAACCCAAGGGAAAGAAAAGGCTAGGTGGCGAATGGTAAAACCAATGTTGTGCATTGCTGGAGGAGTTTTATTCAAGGCGAACTGTCAAGGGGTTCCCATAATACCCAACCGTGTAAGGAACGCAAAATCAAGGAACATAACACCGGTATGATGGAAACTAGGGCGGCAAGAGTGGAACAAAACACCAGGCATAAGGCCGAGCCTTCCACCCTTTACCAAGTATATAGATGCATTAATTAAATAAGAGATATTGTGATATCCCAACAAAAATATCCATGTTCCAACAAGGAACAAACTCCAATCTTCACCTGCAACTAACAACGCTATAAGAGGGGCTGAGCAAAGCGGTAACATAGCCAAACAACGGTTTGCTAGGACAAGGTGGGTTAGAGGCTTGGCTTAACAATATGGGAGGCATGATAAGCAAGTGGTAGGTATCGCCGCATAGGCATAGCAAAAGAGCGAGCAACTAGCAAGCAAAGATAGAATTGATTTCGAGGGTATGGTCATCTTGCCTGAAATCCCGCAAGGAAGAAGAACGATTCCATGAAGAAGACAAACGAACATAGTCGAACGGATCCTCACAACTCCGGAACGGGACCGAAGCTAACAAGGGAAACAACCCGGAAAGAAGCAAACAACATAGTAAACAACCATCACATAAGCATGGTATGATGCACAACCAAGTATGATGCATGTCCGGTTTAATGAAGCAAGGCAAGGCAAAGTGCACAAACAAAACTACAAGTTAAGTGGAGCTCAAAACGAAGCACCGCATCAATTATTTAGTTCTCTCTCATTTGGTACTCAACAATATTAAATGTTGATTAACATGCAAGAGTTGAAACATGAGTAGAAAAACATAGTTAGGCATTTCAAATGAGGCCGGAAACATCAAACAACAATTCCGGTAAATCCTCATGTGCATTTAGCAATTTAAATGCATACAGCAATTTTAAACATTCTTGATGTTGTTATCATGATGCAGATGACATGTGCAAATTTATGCAAGTTTTAAGGAAAAGTAGACATGACAAGATATGAGGCATTTGTCGCCATGGCGGAAGGAAAAGGGGTGCCACGGCGGCGAAATGAAAATGTTACCATGGCAACATTCCGGTGATCCGGCAACTCAAATGAGATGCTAGTGCAAAGGAACAAGTGTGGGTGCACGAAACGTGCAAGAGTGACGGGGAGTGATCCCGGATACCGGGTGTCCCACGAGATGACGGTAACAAGGCAAAAGAGGGGCAACGTGCATCGACAATTCGAGCATGGAGCAAGCACGAGCATCTCATACGTCACACATGCATTAGTTCACGGGTGGTCGTCTCGGCGGTTATACCTTTCAGAGCGTGCATTATCAGAACGGATCAAGTTCGAAGCGGAGAAGGGGAAGTAGACGTTCTCGGGACTTTCGTAGTGGAAGTAGTCGTTTTCTCATGCTCTAGGGTCGACGGAAGAGGTTCTCGCGATCTTGGCGATGGTAGTGGTACATGTTTATCATTGCACGTGTTTCTGTAGATGTTCGAGGTCACGGCGAGGAACTTGATGCATCGTTGAACTTGGCGTCCGAGGAATCCCGCGTAGTCGTACATGAGTCGTAGTCGAACTTGACGGTTCCGTTACATGGTTCTTCGTAGACGGTAGTCGTACACAGTCTTCAGCCACGGTAGTTGTACACACGTTCAGAGAGGAACTCGGTGTGACCAAGTACTTGGCGTTCCGGTGTGGTAGTCGTACTTGCGGTCTTGACGGTACAACATGAAGCAACACAAGGGCCTCGGGTGGACAGCAGCAAGGAGGCAATGGTGGTAGTCGAACGAGGCAGGGGCAGCTCGGCACGCGCGCTGTGAGGAGGCCAGCGAAGCCATGGTGGTGATCGGAGGGTCGGAGGCGTTCAAGAGGTTGACGCAGCCAACTCCTTCGGGCTGGAACACAACGGAACAGGAGCACGGCGATGCGCGGGAAGAGCAGCTGCAGCAGGGCGTCGGGGTCACGCGCGGGGTGGCCTTCGGGAGAGATGCAGGGGTGTAGGCATGCATGGAGAGGAGCCCTGCATGGTTGGAGGGGTCACCGGCGCTGGGATCCGGGCAGCAGAGGTTGGGGACGAGGCCGGAGATGCGCGATGCGGCACCTCTGGCCCATGGCAGGAGGCCATGGCTGGCAGACGGCGAAGGGCTTGGCAGCAGGGACGAAATGGAGGGAGGCCGGGCAACCACGAGCTCGGGCAGGAGAAGGCAGGTCGGGGAGGTCCTGCGGCGGCGAGGTAGTCCTGGCTTGGGCGCCGACGAGAGGAGGCAGGACGCGCGCAGCAGAGTAGCGGCAGTGCACATCCATGGCTGAGGTCGGGCGGAGGAAGGAGAGGTCGGCGTGGTCACGCGCGGCGGCAGGCTTGCCGGCGTCGGGGACGAGGTGCAGGAGAGGAGAGGCGCTCGGGCCAGGCGCGGATGCGAGGGCTGCTATGGGAGGAGGACGAGGGGCCGAGCGAGACTCGGTTCTGCGGGGGGGAGATGCGAGTGCAGCGCTGTGAGGGAGAAGGGATCGAGCGATGGGTGCTCTGGCGGCGCGAGGGAACGAGGAGGAGGGTGAGATGGGGATCGGGCTAGGGTTAGAATTAGGTGGGCCTAGGGGCAAATGGGCCTTAGAGGCCGGCGGGGCTGCTGGTTGGACCTCGATTTGCTGAGCCAGACCATGGAGAGGGAAAGGCCAGAGGCCTGGTCGGCTGTTGTTGCTGGCATCTACCTCTCTCTTCTTCAAATCTCTCACAAAAACAGGAAAGCAAAGAAATAAAAGGAGAGAAAAGAAATGAGTGGACAAGAATTTGGGCAAGGGGATTATTTTCCCGGACTCACAAAAATGCGCTTGTCCCAAGAAAATAGAAGTGAGCATGATTGCAAGATTTAAATTCAAATTCATTTGAATTTAATTCAAATGGTTTGAACTAGGACGAGGATTTCAAAGCGCCCAAAAATGTTGAGAATTTAGGAGGAGCCTCGATAAATGGAGAAAGAATTATGGAGAAAGTTTGGAGAACAAACACGAAGCAAAAAGGCATGAGAATTGAATTGCAAGTGTGTTATGGTGATTCCAAAGTTAATGGAATATTTTAATATAGCTCTCTAATTATCGAGAGGATATGTTGTAAAGAGAATCACCATGTGAATTCCCTCGGTTTAAATGGATCAAAGATCCATACGGTTTATTTAGTTGAGTTGCAAAAATTAATGATATGATGGCATGATGACATGATGCAATGCAAAAATAAAAGGAGCAAGCAAAAATGAAACACAAGGAGAAAACCGGAACCTATGGAAGTCTTCTCGAGCATCGGTCTTGGGGCGTCACAACACTCCACCACTACGAGAGGATCTCGTCCCGAGATCTAGGATGGCATCGGAGGGAATAAACGGAAGAAAGAGAAGAGGTAAAACTAAGTTGCTTCTTTGACAAACGAGTGAAACCAAAGAACCTTGAAAAGATTAAGCCATTTTGAGAGAAGAACACAACAGAGATGAACAAGGTTGAAAACACTCCATTAGAAAAGAGGAACAAGGAAGAAACAACTTCGGGTAGCACTCCGATTGAAAAGAAAAAAAGAATTGAAAAAGAACTTGATACGATGATAAGATACTTGAATGAAAACACGACACACCGGTTGGAAAAGGATTAGCAAATGAAAGAATATGATCTTGGCAAGCCGAGATGAGGAGTGAAAAGAGCAACATCAATAGACCTCCAGGAGAAAGAATAGGATATAGATAATTGAGATAAAAGAATGTAGAAGAAAATGTCAACTTCTGCTACAAAAGAGCTTGAAGAGGTATCCTTAGGAGAAGAGTCGAACGGAGTTGTTAGAAAACCAACAACGAAAAGAGTAAGCTTGTCGTGGCCTTATGGAGAACATGTCAAATTATGAGGTGACAACCTGCCACTCACGAGAAAAAGAATTTGGGTTGATAAGAACAAGGAGACGAGAAACTTATCTCACCGGAAGGTTAAATGGAGAACTTGGATCATTTATAAGCACCACAAATAGCAACAATCCTTAGGGAAGAGCTTTGGTGAAATATAACCCAAGATAACTCCAATGAAGAGATTGATGGATTTAAAATACCTCGTTCTTAACAACATGTGAATCATGAAACATGAACTCAAATTATCAAGAATGACATAATACCACCTCCAATGACGGAAGAAAGAATTGCACTCCGGATTGCAAGATGAAGAAAGCTTGAGTTCCTTAAAAGAATCTCGATGAAAACTTCAAGAAGGAATTAAAGTCCTTGATGAGCCAACAAGTAGAGCCTCCATGAAGAACTTCGGTAAACAAAAGGCTAACGAAAAGGAAGAGAAGTTGAAAACACAAGGTGAAACCTTGTAATGATTTAGATGGATCTCCGTGATAAAATAATTGAGAGAGCTTTAAACTCCGGAAAAGAAAGATGAATCAAGTGAAACCGAGAATTTGATGAGCCTCCGGAATAAGGAATTGAATATACTCGATGAAACAAGAATAAGAATTACATTATGCTTATCCTTCATCAATTAAATTGATGGCACACAATGGATTTGGCATACTACTTATTCTCGTAGAAAGGATTAAGAGAGATATAGTGCAAACTTGAGAAAGTCTTCAATGATCCACCGGTAGAACTTGAGAAACATAAATGAATTGATGATAACAAGAGGAAAAGAATCTTGAACGAACCACCGTAAGAATAGAAAATGAATGAAGAAAAGATAAGGAAACACCAGGGAGAGTTAGAGAACGAATTACGATACTTGAGGGAATTTGATACACGAGAATGAAGAGATCACGAGCTGATTATAGAATATTTGAATGATGCACCAGTAAGATTTGGAGAACGAGAGCTGAAAGCTGGAATGAATAATTCTGAGATGATTGGCTCCGGAGAATCAAACTGAAAAAACTTCTGAATTGCCCTGGAAGGGTGAAAAGAATTCTCACAATCGAAAACAATTATGAGAGGATGGCATGAAGCTAGAACCATGACTCTTTGAGAGAACAGATAAGATTGAAGAGAACCCCTAGAGGTATTGAAATGTTGAGAATGATTATGAGAAACACCACCATGAATTATTTAGACACTCCGGAAGAATCAAAAGCAAAGAGGTTGATCCAACGATGAAAAGAATTTGACAGATCTTGGAGAAATACATATGACTGATGATAATTCATTCTTACATCAAACTTTGAAATGAATTTGAGAATAACACCGGGAAAAGAAGACTCGGGTAAGATCCAGGGAAAAGACCTGTGGGTTAGGGCCCACTCAAAAGACACACCTTTGGAATGATCACCGGTTGAATTAAATGACTCAAAGGAGATAACAACCTCGAGACAGCTTGAACGGAATTAGGAATGGAAGCGCGAATCTTCTGAGATATCTTCAGCACTCCGGAACAAATGAATAGCGAGAGGTGAACAAATAAGAGAGTCTTCGATAAGAACTTCCAACATGGAAAGCATGTGAACCAATGAAAAAGAAAAAGATATGATCAACACCGAAAGCTTGATTTGAATCCACCGGAGAAGAAAACGAGTGAAGAGTGACGAACTTGAAGCTCTGTTAGTATCTTCTTGTGAATCACCGGATAAGAACATTGACAGAAAAGAATATAGAGACTTCCCATCAGTAAAAGGATTCTTGAATAAGAAATCTGAGTCCTCGAAGAAACAAAAGGGTGGGAGGGCGGGAAAACAAAGGCAACTTTGGGCAGATGGAATGGATACCGTTGAGAAAAACTGAGTATTGACCTCGCAAATATTGAAAGGATAGGATTAACTTCGAGAGAAGCACATCGGTTGAAAAGGATTGGCATGACCATCTTGATGATCGAAAAAGGATTAGCACTCCCATAGAAATATGAGAACACCATTTAGAAAAAGGTATGGATTCAACAATTGACTTTGAAGCAACTCGAATACCACAAACCAAAACAAAACAAAGGATTGGCTTGCAGAATAAACCGGAACAAACATATGATAGACCACATGTCGTACCGTGTGTCTGTTGGAAGGATATCCTACGTGATACTTGAATTCCCACTTATAAACTCCCGAAACTTTCTAGTTATGCAATCAGGTGTTGGGGATACAGGGGAAGCATAATATCTCACCCAAAACTAGCAAATCCTACATCGAGATGTATCCATCCTTCAACACATAACCAAGAAACCTTCGGAAATCATTTACCTCAACCTTCGAAAAGCATCCGTTATACGAGTTATGGCAATACTCCCGAACTCCCACCCCAGTACTGGGTGGCGTCGAGGTTATCTCACCAACAACTGCATAAAAGAGATTTTCAATGTCGGCAAAACTCAGGTATTTCAGAATTGCAACGATAAAATTGTGACGACAACACCTCGGAGCTCAACTCCCCAGGACACTGCCACAACACCTAAATGTCAGGAGGCACCAAGAACAATGTTCTCGTCACAAAACCATCGAAACGATTCCAAGATACCCGCGTGATCCTAAAAAAAATTAGTGAAATTTGAGAAGAGAAGAGTCAAAACTCTACGTCAGGATGGCTCACCAGAGCGACGAAGGGACTAAGGAGTAAAAAGAATCCTACTCTCTGATATATATAATCCTATAAGACTCAAAGCATTTTTCTGGACTCAACAACGCCAGCGATTCGATCAAACAGGGGGCTCCTAAGTCAGGGAAGGCTCCGATTACCAACTTGTAACGCCCTCGATGCGGCTATATCTCCCACGTGTCGAAGCACAACTTAGAGGCATAACCGCATTGAAAGCAATGTCGCAAGTGAGGTAATCTTCACAAACAACCCATGTAATACAATAAGGGAAAAGATACATAGTTGGCTTACAATCGCCACTTAACACAAATGCATGAATAAAGCATTACATCGTCCAGATACAATCAAGGTCCGACTACGGAACCAAAATAAAAGAAGACTACCCCAAATGCTACACAGATCCCCGATCAACCCCAACTGGGCTCCACTACTGATCGACTAGAACGAAACAACACAAAGAACAAGATCTTCATCGAGCTCCTCCCTGAGCTTGGTTGCGTCACCTGCTCGGTAACATCGGCACCTGCAAACTGGTTTTGGAAGTATCTGTGAGTCACGGGGACTCAGCAATCTCACACCCTCGCGATCAAGACTATTTAAGCTTAAAGGTAGGGTAAAAGGTATGAGGTGGAGCTGCAGCAAGCGACTAGCATATATGGTGGCTAACATACGCAAATGAGAGCGAGAAGAGAAGGCAAAGCACGGTCGAGAAACTATGATCAAGAAGTGATCCTAGAACAACCTACGTCAAGCATAACTCCAACAACGTGTTCACTTCCCGGACTCCGTCGGAAAGAGACCATCACGGTTACACACGCGGTTGATGCATTTTAATTAAGATAATCTTTAGGTTTTCTACAACCGGACATTAACAAATTCCCATCTGCCCATAACCGCGGGCACGGGTTTCGAAAGTTCAAATCCCTGCAGGGGTGTCCCAACTTAGCCCATCACAAGCTCTCACAGTCAACGAAGGATATTCCTTCTCCCAAGACAATCCGATCAGACTCGGCATCCTGGTTACAAGACATCCTCGACAATGGTAAAACAAGTCCAGCAACACCGCCCGAATGTGCCGACAAATCCGATAGGAGCTGCACATATCTCGTTCTCAGGGCACACTCAGATGAGCGCTCCGTACAACTAAAACCAAACCTCGAGTTTCCCCGAGGGGGCGCTGCACAGGGCTCTAGTTTGGACCAACACTCAGAGGAGCACTGGCCCGGGGGGTTAATAAAGATGACCCTTGAGTCTGCAGAACCCAAGGGAAAGAAAAAGGCTAGGTGGCGAATGGTAAACCAATGTTGTGCATTGCTGGAGGAGTTTTATTCAAGGCGAACTGTCAAGGGGTTCCCATAATACCCAACCGTGTAAGGAACGCAAAATCAAGGAACATAACACTAGTATGACGGAAACTAGGGCGGCAAGAGTGGAACAAAACACCAGGCATAAGGCCGAGCCTTCCACCCTTTACCAAGTATATAGATGCATTAATTAAATAATAGATATTGTGATATCCCAACAAAAATATCCATGTTCCAACAAGGAACAAACTCCAATCTTCACCTGCAACTAACAACGCTATCAGAGGGGCTGAGCAAAGCGGTAACATAGCCAAACAACGGTTTGCTAGGACAAGGTGGGTTAGAGGCTTGGCTTAACAATATGGGAGGCATGATAAGCAAGTGGTAGGTATCGCAGCATAGGCATAGCAAAAGAGTGAGCAACTAGCAAGCAAAGATAGAATTGATTTCGAGGGTATGGTCATCTTGTCTGAAATCCCGCAAGGAAGAAGAACGAGTCCATGAAGAAGACAAACGAACGTAGTCGAACAGATCCTCACAACTCCAGAACGGAACCGAAGCTAACGAGGGAAACAACCCGGAAAGAAGCAAACAACATAGTAAACAACCATCACATAAGCATGGTATGATGCACAACCAAGTATGGTGCATGTCCGGTTTAATGAAGCAAGGCAAGGCAAAGTGCACAAACAAAACTACAAGTTAAGTGGAGCTCAAAACGAAGCACCGCATCAATTATTTAGTTCTCTCTCGTTTGGTACTCAACAATATTAAATGTTGATTAACATGCAAGAGTTGAAACATGAGTAGAAAAACATAGTTAGGCATTTTAAATGAGGCCGGAAACATCAAACAACAATTCCGGTAAATCCTCATGTGCATTTAGCAATTTAAATGCATACAGCAATTTTAAACATTCTTGATGTTGTTATCGTGATGCAGATGACATGTGCAAATTTATGCAAGTTTTAAGGAAAAGTAGACATGACAAGATATGAGGCATTTGTCGCCATGGCGGAAGGAAAAGGGGTGCCACGGCGGTGAAACGAAAATGTTACCATGGCAACATTCCGGTGATCTGGCAACTCAAATGAGATGCTAGTGCAAAGGAACAAGTGTGGGTGCGCGAAATGTGCAAGAGTGACGGGGAGTGATCCCGGATACTGGGTGTCCCACGAGACGACGGTAACAAGGCAAAAGAGGGGCAACGTGCATCGACAATTTGAGCACGGAGCAAGCACGAGCATCTCATACGTCACACATGCATTAGTTCACGGGTGGTCGTCTCGGCGGTTATACCTTTCAGAGCGTGCATTATCGGAATGGATCAAGTCCGAAGCAGAGAAGGGGAAGTAGACGTTCTCGGGACTTTCGTAGTGGAAGTAGTCGTTCTCTCATGCTCTAAGGTCGACGGAAGAGGTTCTCACGATCTCGGCGATGGTAGTGGTACATGTTAATCGTTGCATGAGTTTCCGTAGATGTTCGAGGTCACGCCGAGGAACTTGATGCATCGTTGAACTTGGGGTCCGAGGAATCCCGCGTAGTCGTACACGAGTCGTAGTCGAACTTGACGGTTCCGTTACACGGTTCTTCGTAGACTGTAGTCGTACACGGGTCTACAGCCACGGTAGTTGTACACACGTTCAGAGAGGAACTCGGCGTAACCAAGTACTTGGCGTTCCGGTGTGGTAGTCGTACTTGCGGTCTTGACGGTACAACATGAAGCAACACAAGGGCCTTGGGTGGACAGCAGCAAGGAGGCAATGGTGGTAGTCGAACAATGCAGGGGCAGCTCGGCATGTGCGCTGTGAGGAGGCCAGTGAAGCCATGTTGGTGATCGGAGGGTCGGAGGCGTTCAAGAGGTTGACGCAGCCAACTCCTTCGGGCTGGAACACAACGGAATAGGAGCACGGAGATGCGTGGGAAGAGCAGCTGCAGCAGGGCGTCGGGGTCGCGCACGGGGTGGCCTTCGGGGGAGATGCAGGGGTGTAGGCGCGCATGGAGAGGAGCCCTGCACGGTTGGAGGGGTCACTGGCGCTGGGATCCGGGCAGCAGAGGTCGGGGACGAGACCGGAGATGCGCGAGGCGGCACCTCTGGCCCATGGTAGGAGGCCATGGCAGGCAGACGGCGAAGGGCTTGGCAGTAGGGACGAAATGGAGGGAGGCCGGGCAACCACGAGCTCGGGCAGGAGAAGGCAGGTCGGGGACGTCCTGCGGTGGCGAGGTAGTCCTGGCTTGGGCGCCGACGAGAGGAGGCAGGACGCGCGCAGCAGAGTAGCGGCAGTGCACCTCCACGCCTGAGGTCAGGCGGAGGAAGGAGAGGCCGGCGTGGTCACGCGCGGTGGCAGGCTTGCCGGCGTCGGGGACGAGGTGCAGGAGAGGAGAGGCGCTCGGGCCAGGCACGGATGCGAGGGCTGCTATGGGAGGAGGACGAGGGGCCGAGCGGGACTCGGTTCTGCGGGGGAGAGATGCGAGTGCAGCGCTGCGAGGGAGAAGGGATCGAGCGATGGGTGCTCTGGCGGCGCGAGGGAACGAGGAGGAGGGTGAGATGGGGATCGGGCTAGGGTTAGAATTAGGTGGGCCTAGGGGCAAATGGGCCTTAGAGGCCGGCGGGGCTGCTAGTTGGACCTCGATCTGCTGAGCCAGACCATGGAGAGGGAAAGGCCAGAGGCCTGGTCGGCTGTTGTTGCTGGCATCTACCTCTCTCTTCTTCAAATCTCTCACAAAAGCAGGAAAGCAAAGAAATAGAAGGAGAGAAAAGAAATGAGTGGACAAGAATTTGGGCAAGGGGATTATTTTCCCGGACTCACAAAAATGCGCTTGTCCCAAGAAAATAGAAGTGAGCATGATTTCAAGATTTAAATTCAAATTCATTTGAATTTAATTCAAATGGTTTGAACCATGACGAGGATTTCAAAGCGCCCAAAAATGTTGAGAATTTAGGAGGAGCCTCGAGAAATGGAGAA
The DNA here is from genome assembly GCF_056163025.1 of Triticum urartu. Lineage (NCBI taxonomy): Eukaryota > Viridiplantae > Streptophyta > Magnoliopsida > Poales > Poaceae > Triticum > Triticum urartu. Next base: position 300,115,678 of record NC_141875.1, on the reverse strand, counting down.
AGAATTATGGAGAAAGTTTGGAGAACAAACATGAAGCAAAAAGGCATGAGAATTGAATTGCAAGTGTGTTATGGTGATTCCAAAGTTAATGGAATATTTTAATATAGCTCTCTAATTATCGAGAGGATATGTTGTAAAGAGAATCACCATGTGAATTCCCTCGGTTTAAATGGATCAAAGATCCATACGGTTTATTTAGTTGAGTTGCAAAAATTAATGATATGATGGCATGATGACATGATGCAATGCAAAAATAAAAGGAGCAAGCAAAAATGAAACACACGGAGAAAACCGGAACCTATGGAAGTCTTCTCGAGCATCGGTCTTGGGGCGTCACAACTATAGGCGCCGACCTCGCCCTAGATCAAGAAAGGGAGTTGGTGGACTTCTTGCGGGCGAACAAGGAAGTATTTGCCTGGGAGCCCAAGCAGCTAGTTGGGGTCCCGAGAGGAGTGATTGACCATCATCTAAGGGTATGCCCCAATGTGCGCCTGTGAAGCAGAGGGCGAGGCGGCAGTCCACGGAGAAGTAGTCTTTCATCGTTCAGGAAACCTGCAAGCTGGAAGCAGCAGGTGTCATCTGCGAAGTCCGGTACCCAGAGTGGCTGGCGAACCCGGTCATCGTGTCGAAGAAAGGAGGGAAGCAGTGCATGTGTGTCAACTTCACCAACCTCAACAAGGCTTGCCCTCAAGACCCATTCCTGCTGCCGCGCATCGACTAGATTGTCGACTCCACCGCCGAGTGTGATCTGCTATGTTTCCTAGATGCGTTCTCGGTCTACCACCAGATCATGATGGCGGTGGAAGATGTGGAGAAAATAGCTTTCTTGACCCCATGCGGGGTATACTGCTACACTTGCATGCCATTCAGACTGTGCAATGTAGGAGCAACCTTCCAGCAGCTGATGCACATCGCCTTGGGGCGGCAGCTCTGGAGAAACACTGGGGCCTACGTCGATGACATTGTGGTGAAGTCTCAGGAGGCAAGAATTCTGATTCAGGACCTGGAGGAAACCTTCGCGAGCCTGTGCCAGGTGGACTTGCGGCTCAACCCGGAGAAGTGCATGTTTGGTGTTCCTTCCGGCAAGCTACTGGGCTTCCTCGTGTCCCACAGGGGGATCGAGGACAACCCGAAGAAGGTCAAGGCAATCGAAGACATGAGCCCACCACAAAACCTCAAGGAGATGCAGAAGCTTGTGGGCCGCGTGACTTCGCTGGGGCGCTTCATCTCCAAGTTGGGGGAGCGCGCCTTGCCGTTCGAGTGGACCCCCGAGGCCGACCTGGCATTTCAAGACCTCAAGAGATACTTAACCAGCCCGCCAGTTATGGTGGTGCCTCGTACTCTCGAGCCCTTAGTGCTCTACCTGTCTGCCACACCCCACTCTGCCAGCGCGGTGCTGGTGGCCCTCAGAGAGGAGCCCCAGGTCAAGGGCCCGCCAAATGGAGCCGCCAAGCCGGATGAGGCAGCACAACACCAAGGCGATGCTCCTGAGACAACGGCTGCCCGGCTGGTCGTCGAGCCTCTGAAGCTGGGGACCCACAGGAAACGCCTCAGCCCCCGGGAGCCAAAAACTCCGTCGGCTCTCCCGCCCTCGTCGAGCACTAATATATCTTCAACGTATCTATAATTTTTGATTGTTCCATGCTATTATATTATCTGTTTTGGATGTTAATGGGCTTTATTTTACACTTTTATATTATTTTTGGGACTAACCTATTGACCCAAGGCCCAGTGCAAATTGCTGTTTTTTTGCCTATTTCAGTGTTTCGCAGAAAAGGAATATCAAACGGAGTCCAAACGGAATGAAACCTTCGGGAGCGTGATTTTTGGAACAAACGTGATCCGGAGGACTTGGAGTGGACGTCAAGAAATCAACGAGGAGGCCACGAGGCAGGGGGCGCACCTACCCCCCTCGGCGCGCCCTCCCCCTCGTGGGCCCCTCGTGGCTCCACCGACCTACTTGTTCCTCCTATATATACCTACGTACCCTGAAAACATCCAGGAGCACCGCAAAACCCTATTTCCACCGCCGCAACCTTCTATACCCAAGAGATCCCATCTTGGGGCCTTTTCCGGAGCTCCGCCGGAGGGGGCATTGATCACGGAGGGCCTCTACATCAACTCCATGGCCCCTTCGATAATGTGTGACTAGTTTACCTCAGACCTTCGGGTCCATAGTTATTAGCTAGATGGCTTGTTCTCTCTCTTTGGATCTCAATACAAAGTTCTCCTCAATTCTCTTGGAGATCTATTTGATGTAATCTTCTTTTGCGGTGTGTTTGTCGAGATCCAATGAATTGTGGGTTTATGATCAAGATTATCTATGAACAATATTTGAATCTTCTCTGAATTCTTTTATGTATGATTGGTTATTTTTGCAAGTCTCTTCGAATTATCAGTTTGGTTTGGCCTACTAGATTGATCTTTCTTGCAATGGGAGAAGTGCTTAACTTTGGGTTCAATCTTGCGGTCCTTGATCCCAGTGACAGTAGGGGAAACGACATGTGTTGTATTGTTGCCATCGAGGATAAAAAGATGGGGTTTATATCATATTGCATGAGTTTATCCCTCTACATCATGTCATCTTGCTTATAGCATTACTCCGTTCTTATGAACTTAATACTCTAGATGCATGCTGGATAGCGGTCGATGTGTGGAGTAATAGTAGTAGATGCAGACAGGAGTCGGTCTACTTGTCACGGACGTGATGCCTATATACATGATCATACCTAGATATTCTCATAACTATTCTCAATTCTATCAATTGCTCGACAGTAATTTGTTCACCCACCGTAATACTTGTGCTATCTTGAGAGAAGCCACAAGTGAAACCTATGGCCCCCGGGTCTATTTTCCATCATACAAGTTTCCAATCTATTTTATTTTGCAATCTTTACTTTCAATTTATATCATAAAAATACCAAAAATATTTATCTTATTATTATTATCTCTATTAGATCTCACTCTTGCAAGTGGTCGTGAAGGGATTGACAACCCCTTTATCACGTTGGTTGCGAGGTTCTTATTTGTTTGTGTAGGTACGATGTGACTCGCGCGTGGTCTCCTACTGGATTGATACCTTGGTTCTCAAAAACTGAGGGAAATACTTACGCTGCTTTGCTGCATCACCCTTTCCTCTTCAAGGGAAAACTAACGCATGCTCAAGAGGTAGCAAGAAGGATTTCTGGCGTCGTTGCCGGGGAGATCTACGCCATGTCAAGACATACCAAGTACCCATCACAACTCTTATCCTTCGCATTACATTATTTGCCATTTGCCTCTCGTTTTATTCTCCCCCACTTCACCCTTTCCGTTTTATTCGCCCTCTTTTCCTTTCGCCCTCTCTTTCCATTCGCTTTTTCTTCGCTTGTTTGCTTGTGTGTTGGATTGCTTGCTTGTCACGATGGCTCAAGATAATACTAAATTGTGTGACTTTGCCAATACCAACAATAATGATTTTATTATCACTCCGGTTGCTCCTCTTACCGATGATGAATCTTGTGAAATTATTACTGCTTTGCTGAATCTTGTAATGAAAGATCTGTTTTCTGGCCTTCCTAGTGAAGATGCCGCTACCCATCTAAACAATGTTGTTGGTTTGTGTGATATGCAAAAGAAGAAAGATGTGGATAATGATATTGTTAAACTTAAGCTATTTCCGTTTTCGCTTAGAGATCGTGCTAAAGCTTGGTTTTCGTCTTTGCCTAAAAATAGTATTGATTCATGGAATAAGTGCAAAGATGCTTTTATCTCTAAGTATTTTCCTCCCGCTAAGATCATCTCTCTTAGAAACAATATTATGAATTTTAAGCAACTTGATCATGAGCATGTTGCACAATCTTGGGAGAGGATGATATTAATGACACGTAATTGCCCTACACATGGTTTGAATTTATGGATGATTGTACAAAACATTTATGCCGGATTGAATTTTGCTTCTACAAATCTTTTAGATTCGTCCATGGGAGGCACTTTTATGGAAATCACTTTAGGAGAAGCTACAAACTCCTAGATAATATTATGGTCAATTATTCTCAATGGCACACTGAAAGATCTACTAGTAAAAAGGTGCATGCAATTGAAGAGATTAATGTTTTGAGTGGAAAGATGTATGAAGTTATGAAATTATTTGCTAATAAGAGTACTCCTACTGATCCTAATGATATGCCTTTGTCTACTTTGATTGAGAATAATAATGAATCTATGGATGTGAATTTTGTTGGTAGGAACAATTTTGGTAACAACACGTATAGAGGTAATTTTAATTCTAGGTCGTTTCCTAGTAATTCCTCTAATAATTATGGTAATTCCTACAACAATTCTTATGGAAATTATAATAATATGCCCTCTGATTTTGAATCTAGTATTAAATAATTTATTAGTTCGCAAAAGAGTTTCAATGCTTTGATTGAAGAAAATTTGCTTAAGATTGATGAGTTGGCTAGGAATGTGGATAGAATTTCTCTTTATGTTGATTCTTTGAAACTTAGATCTATTCCACCTAAGCATGATATCAATGAGTCTCTCAAAGCTATGAGAATTTCCATTGATGAGTGCAAAGAAAGAACCGCTAGGATGCGTGCTAAAAAAGATTGCTTTATGAAAGCGTGTTCTTCTAGTTTCCATGATAATAAAGATGAAGATCTAAAAGTTATTGATGTGTCCCCTATTAAATCCTTGTTTTGCAATATGAATCTTGATAATTATGGGACTGGAGATGAGTCAAATTTAGTTAGAAGGCGTCCCAAAAATTTAGAGTTTTTAGATCTTATGTAAAAATTGATAAAAGTGGGATTGAAGAGGTTAAAGCTTTAGATAGTAACGAACCCACTATCTTGGATTTCAAGGAATTTAATTATGATAATTGATCTTTGATAGATTTTATTTCCTTGTTGCAATCCGTGCTAAATTCTCCTCATGCTTATAGTCAAAATAAAGCTTTTACTAAATATATCGTTGATGCTTTAATGCAATCTTACGAAGAAAAACTTGAGTTGGAAGTTTCTATCCCTAGAAAACTTTATGATGAGTGGGAACCTACAATTAAAATAAAAATTAAAGATTATGAATGCTATGCTTTGTGTGATTTGGGTGCTAGTGTTTCCACGATCCCAAAAACTTTGTGTGATTTGCTAGGTTTCCGTGAATTTGATGATTGTTCTTTAAACTTGCACCTTGCGGATTCCACCATTAAGAAACCTATGGGAAGAATTATTGATGTTATTATTGTTGAAAATAGGAATTGTGTGCCCGTATATTTCATTGTTCTTGATATAGATTGCAATCCTTCATGTCCTATTATTCTTGGTAGACCTTTCCTTAGAACGATTGGTGCAATTATTGATATGAAGGATGGGAATATTATATTCCAATTTCCATTAAGGAAAGGCATGGAACACTTCCCTAGAAAGAAAATTAAATTACCATATGAATCTATTATGAGAGCCACTTATGGATTACCTATCAAAGATGGCAATACCTAGATGTATCCTTGCTTTTATGCCTAGCTAGGGGCATTAAACGATAGCGCTTGTTGGGAGGCAACCCAATTTTATTTTTATTACTTGCTTTTTGTTCCTGTTTAGTAATAAATAATTTATCTAGCCTCTTTTTTGGTTGTGTTTTTTGTGTTTAATTAGTGTTTGTGCCAAGTAGAACCCTTGGGAAGACTTGGGGAAAGTCCTTTTGATCTTGCTGTAAAAAACAGAAACTTTAGTGCTCACAAGAATTGCTGCCATTTTTTAATGGAGAGTGCTATTTAGTTAATTCTTTGTGCATATGATTAATAGATAAATTCTTCACATCCAGAAATTTATTTTAGAATTTTTGGGGTTCCATAAGTATTCTAAACCTACATATAACTACAGACTGTTCTGTTTTTGACAGATTCTGTTTTTCGTGTGTTGTTTGCTTATTTTGATGAATCTATGGCTAGTAATAGAGTTTATGAACCATATAAAAGTTGGAATACAGTAGGTTTAACACCAATATAAATAAAGAATGAGTTAATTACAGTACCTTGAAGTGGTGGCTTGTTTTCTTTTACTAACGGAGCTCACGAAGATTTTCTTTTAAGTTTTGTGTTGTGAAGTTTTCAAGTTTTGGGTAAAGATTTGATGGATTATGGAACAAGGAGTGGAAAGAGCCTAAGCTTGGGAATGCCCAAGGCACCCAAAGGTAAAATCCAAGGACAACCAAAATCCTAAGCTTGGGGATGCCCCGGAAGGCATCCCCTCTTTCGTCTTCCTCCATCGGTAACTTTACTTGGAGCTATATTTTTATTCGCCACATGATATGTGTTTTGCTTGGAGCGTCTTGTATGATTTGAGTCTTTGCTTTTTAGTTTACGACAATCATCCTTGTTTTACACACCTTTTGGGAGAGACACACATGAATTGGAATTTATTAGAATACTCTATGTGCTTCACTTATATCTTTTGAGTTGGATAATTTTTGCTCTAGTGCTTCGCTTATATCTTTTAGAGCACGGCGGTGGTTCTATTTTATAGAAATAATTGATCTCTCATGCTTCACTTATATCATTTTGAGAGTCCTTTAGAACAGCATGGTAATTCACTTTGATTATAAATTTTAAATGCTAAGAGAAGTTGGATGCTTGATAGATTGTTTTGAGATATAAAGGTGGTAATATTCAAGGTGTGCTAGTTGAGTAATTGTGAAATTGATCAATACTTGTGTTGAAGTTGGGAAGTCCCATAGCATGCACGTATGGTAAATGTTATGTGACAAATTTGAACCATGGGGTGTTCTTTGATTGCTTTCCTTATGAGTGGCGGACGGGGACGAGCGATGGTCTTTTCCTACCAATCTATCCCCCTAGGAGCATGCGCGTAGTGCTTGGTTTTGATGACTTGTAGATTTTTGCAATAAGCATGTGAGTTCTTTATGACTAATGTTGAGTCCATGGATTATACGCACTCTCACCCTTCCATCATTGCTAGCCTCTTCGGTACCGTGCATTGCCCTTTCTCACCTTGAGAGTTGGTGCAAACTTCGCCGGTGCATCCAAACCTTGTGATATGATACGCTCTATCACACATAAGCCTCCTTATATCTTCCTCAAAACAGCCACCATACCTACCTATTATGGCATTTCCATAGCCATTCCGAGATATATTGCCATGAAACTTTCCACCGTTCCATTTATTATGACACGCATCATCATTGTCATATTGCTTTGCATGATCATGTAGTTGACATCGTATTTGTGGCAAGGCCACCATGCTTAATTTTTCATACATGTCACTCTTGATTCATCACAATCCCGATAGACTGCCGGAGGCATTCACATAGAGTCATATTTTGTTCTAAGTATTGAGTTGTAATTCTTGAGTTGTGAGTAAAAAAAAGTGTGATGATCATCATTATTAGAGCATTGTCCCAGTGAGGAAAGGATGATGGAGACTATGATTCCCCCACAAGTCGGGATGAGACTCCGGATGAAAAAAAAGGAAAAGAGACCAAAAGACAAAAGGCCCAAATAAAAAATGAGAGAAAAATAAAGAAGGGACAATGTTACTATCCTTTTTCCACACTTGTGCTTCAAAGTAGCACCATGGTCTTCATGATAGAGAGACTCCTATTTTGTCACTTTCATATACTAGTGGGAATTTTTCATTATAGAACTTGGCTTGTATATTCCAATGATGGGCTTCCTCAAATGCCCTAGGTCTTCATGAGCAAGCGAGTTGGATGCACACCCACTTAGTTTCTTTGATGAGCTTTCATATATTTACAGCTCTAGTGCATCCGTTGCATGGCAATCCCTACTCCTTGCATTGACATCAATCGGTGGGCATCTCCATAGCCCATTGATTAGCCACGTCAATGTGAGACTTTCTCCCTTTTGTCTTCTCACACAACCTCAATCATCATATTATATTCCACCCATAGTGCTATGTCCATGGCTCGCGCTCATATATTGCGTAAAAGTTGAAAGAGTTTGAAAAGGCTAAGTATGAAACAATTGCTTGGCTTCTCACCGGGGTTGTGCATGATGAGAGCATTTTGTGTGACGAAAATGAAGCATGGCCAAACTATATGACTTTTTAGGGATAAGTTTTCTTTGGCTATGGTATTTTGATAAGACATAATTGCTTGATTAGCATACTTGGAGTATTACTATTTTTATGTCAACAATAAACTTTTATCTTGAATCTTTCGGATCTGAACATTCATGACACAATAGAGAAAAATACATTGAAGAATATTCTAGAAAGCATTCGACATCAAAAAATTTTTTTTTATCATTTACCTACTCGAGGACGAGCAGGAATTAAGCTTGGGGATGCTGATATGTCTCCAACGTATCTATAATTTTTTATTGTTCCATGCTATGATATTATCTGTTTTGGATGTTAATGGGCTTTATTTTACACTTTTATATTATTTTTGGGACTGACCTATTAACCCAAGGCCCAGTGCAAATTGTTGTTTTTTTGCCTATTTTAGTGTTTCGCAGAAAAGGAATATCAAACGGAGTCCAAACGGAGTGAAACCTAGAGGAGCGTGATTTTTGGAACAAATGTGATCCAGGGGACTTGGAGTGGACGTCAAGCAATCAACGAGGAGGCCACGAGGCAGGGGGCCCTACCCTGGGCGCGCCCTACCCCTCGTGGGCCCCTCGTGGCTCCACCAACCTACTTATTCCTCCTATATATACCTACGTAGCCCGAAAACATCCAGGAGCACCACGAAACCCTATTTCCACCGCCGCAACCTTCTGTACCCAAGAGATGCCATCTTGGGGCCTTTTCCGGAGCTCCGCCAGAGGGGCATTGATCACAGAGGGCCTCTACATCAGACCTTCGGGTCCATAGTTGTTAGCTAGATGGCTTCTTCTCTCTCTTTGGATCTCAATACAAAGTTCTCCTCGATTCTCTTGGAGATCTATTCGATGTGATCTTCTTTTGCGGTGTGTTTGTCGAGATCCAATGAATTGTGAGTTTATGATCAAGATTATCTATGAACAATATTTGAATCTTCTCTGAATTATTTTATGTATGATTGGTTATCTTTGCAAGTCTCTTCAAATTATCAGTTTGGTTTGGCCTACTAGATTGATATTTCTTGCAATGGGAGAAGTGCTTAGCTTTGGGTTCAATCTTGCGGTGCTCGGTCCCAGTGACAGTAGGGGAAACGACACGTATTGTATTGTTGTCATCGAGGATAAAAAGATGGGGTTTATATCATATTGCATGAGTTTATCCCTCTACATCATGTCATCTTGCTTAAAGCGTTACTCCATTCTTATGAACTTAATACTCTAGATGCATGCTGGATAGCGTTCAATGTGTGGAGTAATAGTAGTAGATGCAGGCAGGAGTTGGTCTACTTGTCACGGACGTGATGCCTATATACATGATCATACCTAGATATTCTCATAGCTATGCTCAATTCTATCAATTGCTCGACAGTAATTTGTTCACCCACCGTAATACTTCTGCTATCTTGAGAGAAGCCACTAGTGAAACCTATGGCCCCCGGGTCTATTTTCCATCATACAAGTTTCCAATCTATTTTATTTTGCAATCTTTAATTTCAATTTATATCATAAAAATACCAAAAATATTTATCTTATTATTATTATCTCTATCAGATCTCACTCTTGCAAGTGGCCGTGAAGGGATTGACAACCCCTTTATCGCGTTGGTTGCAAGGTTCTTATTTGTTTGTGTAGGTACGAGGTGACTCGCGTGTGGTCTCCTACTGGATTGATACCTTGGTTCTCAAAAAACAAGGGAAATACTTACGCTGCTTGCTGCATCACCCTTTCCTCTTCAAGGGAAAACCAACGCGTGCTCAAGAGGTAGCAAGCACCTAGTGTACTTCGTCAGCACAGTGCTACGAGATGCGAGAGCATGATACCCCATGCCTCAGAAGCTCTTGCTCGCGCTCCTAGTGGCCTCGCACAAGCTGCGCCACTACTTCCAGGGTCACCCCATCAAGGTCATCTCAGCTTACCCGTTGGGGAGAGTGCTTAGAAGCCCCAATGTTGCGGGAAGGGTCGCCGAATGGAACATCGATCTGCAAGCATTTGACCTGGAGTTCAGCACAACCAGGGTCATCAAGGGGGCTGCACTCGCCGACTTTGTGGCATAATGGACCGACGCCCTGGAGCTCGAAGCAGGCGAGAACTGATCCCTCTCGCCAGGGAGTGAAGCACCAGATGGCTGGGTCATGTACTTCGATGGGGCGTTCGCACGCCAGGGTGCGGGGGCTGGAGCCGTGATCATCTCGCCCACTCAGGACAAACTCTACTATGTCGTGTAGCTCTACTTCCAGCGGGGCAAGAAGGTCTCCAACAACATCACAGAGTACGAGGGTCTCATCACCGGCCTCAAGGTTGTGGTGGCCCTGGGGGTGAAACGCCTCACCATCAAGGGAGACTCGCAGCTCCCCGTCAACTTCTCCAACAAGGTGTACGAGCCAAAGGATGAGCACATGGAGGCATACCTCACGGAGGTGCGCAAAATGGAGAGGTAGTTCCTGGGCCTGGAGCTACAGCATGTGCCTCGTGGCACCAACAAAGAGGCCGACGACATCGCCAAAAGAGCATCCAAGCGGCTACCCCAAGAGCCTGGCGTCTTCGAGGAGCGGCTCTTCAAGGCTTCGGTGGCACCTTCGCCTATGGAGCCGACGCCACCTCAGGAGGAACTCCCCCAGCCACCAGCCTCGGGAGCCCCCGCCTGCGGCCCAACCTCAGGAGCGTGCCTTCTCTTAGCGCTCGAGCCTCAGGAGGGGTGCTGGATCGAGGAGTTCAGGACGTACCTGACGCAAGGCACATTGCCGGAGAAGGAGGAAGACGCGAAGCATGTGGCCCGGCAGGCTATAGCGTACTGCATTCGGGACAGTGAGCTATACAGGAAGCGGCCAAATGATGTTTCTCTATGATGCATTTCCCGGGAACAGGGAATGAGCTGTTGGCTGACATACATGGCGGAGACTGCAGGCACCACTCGTCGTCAGGCACCCTAGTCGGCAAGGCTTTTCGCAGCGGGTTCTACTGGCCGACGGCACTCAACGACGCGGCCGAGCTGGTGAAATCCTGCGAGGCCTGCCAATTCCACGCCAAGCAGATCCACCAGTCGGCTCAAGACCTCCAGACTATCCCGTTCTCATGGCCGCTCGCGGTCTGGGGGCTGGATATCCTGGGCCCATTCCCTCGAGCGCCTGGAGGTTACCGCTACCTCTACTTCGCCATCGACAAATTCACCAAGTGGGTGGAAGTGGAAGCCGTCCGCACCATCCCAGCTGGGTCAGCAGTCAAGTTCATCAAGGGCCTCGTAAGCCGATTTGGGGTCCCTAATCGCATCATCACCGACAACAGCTCACAGTTCACTAGCAATCTCTTCAAAACATATTGTGCTAACCTTGGAACGCAGATCTGCTACGCCTCCGTGGCGCACCCCAGGAGCAATGGCCAGGCCAAACATGCAATGCGGAAGTTCTGAGGGGTCTCAAGACTAGGACCTTCAGGAAGAAACTCGAGGCATGCGGCAGGGGCTGGCACGACGAGCTCCAGCCCGTGTTGTGGTCCATCCGCACCACCGCCACCAGGCCGACAGGAGAGACCCCGTTCTTCCTCATCTATGGATCATAAGTGGTTCTCCCACACGAGGTCAGGCATCGCTCTGCGTGTCCTGGCGTTTGATGAAATGCAGCAGGATGCCATGCGGAGGATGGACCTCGTGCTGGGGAGGAACACCTTCGTGAAGCCTCGCTCCGAGCTGCGAGGTACCAGCAGGCGCTGCGGCGGTACCACTGTCGCACTGTCCGCTCTAGGACGCTCAAGGTGGGTGATCTTGTCCTGAGGCGGGTGCTCTCCAGGGAAGGGCTGCACAAGCTCTCACCCATGTGGGAGTGCCCGTTTCAGGTCGCCCACGTCTCTAGGCCTGGCGCCGCGCGCCTGGAGATGCAGGACGGGATCCCCATCCAGAAATCCTGAAACATCCAGCACCTTCGGAAGTTCTACCCATGAAGCAAGGCCCAGCGCTTGTGAAGCAAGGCCCAGTGCCTGTGAAGATCTCCGCTCGTGACACTCTCACGTAATAATGAGTGGGGCTGTACACGCCCCGGAGTCTCAGGAGTGCCGCCCTCAGGCCTCGGGGACTCCCTCCCACATCTTAGTGGTAGCACTTAGCTCCGCGCTCGTGAGAAGACAAGAAGACTAGACTAGGTGCCGAACGCGGCTTTTCATTTGCTTTCCGCAGTTGGCTTGCCCCTTTTTAGTGAGAATTTGCTTTCTGGTGTTCCTCGCTGGCCTGGTTCCATTGCCTTTTTGCCTCCTTTTCTGCTCTCAGTTCCTCGGTTTTTTTACCCGTACTCTCCCTCGCATGCCTCGCGAGGGGGCTAGACGGGTGCCCTCGTGAGCGATTTCATTTTCCTGTTTTTCGCAAGGCACCGTCGCTCGAGTTCGCAAGCTGGCGCACCCCTCTCAATCTGTGCCCCCTGGGTACCGCGATGCGAAACACTGGGTCATGGCTGGCAGTGCCTGAAACCAGGATTCAGAAGAATAAGAATTTCCTAACGAATTTTTGCAGTTCCCAGACGCCTTCCGAGCACAGGAGGCCACGCCAGGCACTGGGGAACGCGCACCTCGCGAGGCGGAAACTACTTCAGGCACATCAAGCTAAGTTATTCCTACGCGCATACATGAAACGTTGACGCTGTAACACAACACAAGAGTGATAAACATAGCACAGCCACTTGGAAATCATAGTTGTTGCACGCCCCAGCGGGGCCCCATACTTGTCTCTCTTATTGCAGGAAGGAAAAGAAGACCGAAACAAAAGTGGCATGTGCTCCCGCTGCAGGTCGCGAGGACGGGCCCATGGCGCTCTCCTGAGCTCAGCCAGACCCCTCCTCGCGCTTCACTGAAGCGCGGTGACGAGACGACCCGCTGCCACCTTTGAAGCGGGCACGGCGGCGTGGTGGCGGGTCGTAGCCGCCGCTGCTGGAGCTGTCGCCGGAAGAAGAGTCGCCATAGCTGGATGAGCCATGGCCGGCGCCGAGGGCGAGCCCGCCTTCACTCTCGTCGCGGCCATCACCGAGGCCGAGCACCTCACTACCATCGTTGTCCTCGGGGCAACACCTGACGCGGCGGCCATCTTCCCTGAACACCCTCACATAGAGGTTTGTGTTGCCATCGTACTTGAAGTGCAGGGAGCACCGCCGACCTAGGCCGCGTGGGGCAAACGTTTGCCAGCCGCGGGCCAAGGCTGCGTTGCCTACAGCGGAGATGTCGACCGCGACCCACGAGGCCTTGTTGCAGCAGCCGTCCGCCTGCAGCTAGAGACCGCCTGGACCAGTGGCTGGCAGCTCGCCGGCAATGAAGCGTGGGAGCTAAAGCCACGTGCCAGCCGGGTTCTCTGACCACACGACGAACTCCGGCAGCACTTCCGCAGAGTGGAAGTGCGGCCTGGGCGGCCGCGCGACCATGGCGCGCCTCCCTTCATCGACGGGGCTCCCACTACTCAAGCGACCACCACCACACGGTCATGGTGTGCTTGCGGGGATGGCCGCGCCCCCTCTTGGGCGGCGGTGAGCCAGGCCCCTCCTGGCGAGTCTTCCCCTTCTCTGCAGCCGAGAGCCTCTTCATAGGCGCCATGGGTGTCGCTGCCGGCAATGAAGCGAGGAAGAAGAAGGAGCGGGAGGAGCAAAGGAAGAGATGGGTGACAGGGGCTCCGCCCCCTCTTCCCATTTATAGCCAAGGGGAGGACAACCGCTGGCCTCCATGATCTAAGGTAATAATGACCCTTTTCTGCATGCAGCAAGGACTCATCAAGTCGAGTAGTTGCCGAGGCAGCATGGGGAAGCGGAGACGCCCACGTCCAATCAATCGCCACGCGTCAAATGGGGCCGTAGGTTGTTGGGGCCCGCGGTGCTCGCACTTGCCCTTTGGCTTCGCCTCGAAGCCAAGTCCGAGTGCGCCTTGGACCCGGGGGCTACTGTCGGCGTTCTGGGAACAGGGGCCCCAGACTTGCCTGCCTGCGGCCCGTGGCGTGGCTCCACCAGCGGCCCTGTACGACCCACCTTCACCAGCAAACACTCAAGACCCTCACGAGGGGCCAAGCCTTGCGAGGCGGATGATGCAAGACCTCCTCCGGGGTGGCCTCACTAGGCTGGCTCGTGAGGGGCGGAGAGATCAAGGCAAGGGACACCTCACGAGGTTTGTGTGATGCAAGCCATGACGACTGGAGCCAGGCGGGAGCCAGCGCGTGCAGTGTCCTCATTTCCTATTTGGTGCTAAAGAGGCAAGCGCAGGCGAGGAGTCCTGACGCATCAGGCAAAGGTTTCCATATTGGTGCAACAAGACCAAGGCCAGCAGGGCAGCAAGACGGAGGTCACTCTGGAGCCCAAGACGGCGTCACGACCAGAACCTTTGGCAGGCGAAGACCAACTTTTGTCAAGATAGCTTGTACTAGTTGTCCCCCTGCAAATTGGCCGTTGTGGCATCCCTTCCCGCCTAATATTTGGGGAGAAGACCGGGCCTCTATATATAGGACTAGCCACCATTGTAGAAGGATCATCTCATCTTGGACCAGATCCATTCCACCAAAGCCACCACACTCACCAAGCACAAGAGCACCTCTCCTCAGGAGGCTATTCTTCCTTTGTAATTGTTCATCCTCAGCCCAAGAGGCAATCCACCACACCACACTGGAGTAGGGTATTACACCACATTGGTGGCCTGAACCAGTATAAACTCTTGTGTCTCGTGTTCTTTGGGTTCGTCGAGCTAGGCTGTGAGATCATGGTGTGTGCGAGCTGGAGGGGGGAGAGATCTTCGTGCGCACCCCGGTGTTCGAACCTCAAGGGTTTTGCCGGAACCCGAAATCTGACAGAGGAAACCTATGGTGAATGCAAAACTCGAGTCCAATGGATTCGAAGATATTGGGCAGAGGAATGGTTTCAGTACCACTTTGTTACACCTGAGTATGGGAAGAAGAATTCTGTTAGGATAGCATGGGCCGATATTGTGTATAGGAAGCTGCACCCTAAGACGGCTTCTATCCTTGCATGGTCAGAGGACCTTAGCCTGAAGATGCCGACCCATCCAGTCTTCAATGGTGTCGCGAAGATGAATTGTTTGAACAAAACCTCCAGTTTGCAAGGGCTTTGGCAGTTGACCCAGTCTTCGATCGTGAAGTTATTCCCCCTACCGTTGACTTGGTTGTTCAAGAAGATGTGATTCTGCATGACCTGTCAGTTGTTCCAACCACAGAAGCTCCTACACCTGATGATGCCAAGACACTGCCACTTAAGCCAGTGACATCATCATGGCTGAAGATAATGTGCAGCCCGAAGTCAATAATGCCACGGAAGACAATGTGCTGCCATCCACCTCGAATGTGGATGTTCCTCCCCCTGTGCCTCACACCATGGAACATGCATTCTATCGTGGTGAGCTTCTTACTGTTCGGTGGCCAATCTTGACACCACCCACTGCTCCTGGTCCCCAATATGACTATCATGTGGAGCAAAGGCCTCAGACACAGAAGCCAAAGCCCAGGCTACCAAGGCTTCCAAGTGTTGTCACTACACAAGGCTCATTCAGTATGCTCAACTTCAGAGAGCACAACACTTTCTTTGACAACGCCAAGAACCCTTATAAGAATCCCAAGATCTCATTTGACAGGTTCTCGAGCCACCAGCAAAGGAGCTACTATTCACGCATTCTCTGCAATCAAGACAGGATCTTTCCCCACAAGCGTCTTGATTGTGATGCCATTGCTGGGCTGCCATGCCTTGAAGAAGCCCTTGACTACTTCCTTCAAGTTGGTCTGCTCCCATTTATCATCGACAAGGAGCACTGGAATGAAGAGCTTCTTCTGCAATTCTATGCCACTCTCCACATATCAGGTTACAACAGGGATCCGAAGAAATGGGTCCTTGAGTGGATGTCAGGGGATGTCCATCATGAAGCTAAAGCTCAAGATATCATCAAGATCACTTCCCTGCCCACTCCTGGTGATCTGTATGAGCCAGGTTGTCAGCGCCATGAGCAAGAACTGCAAAGTGTCTTCCAAAAGCCTAAGCCCAATATGAGTCAAATGCTCAGCATGATGAAGCCTTTGCCAATTGATGCTGAATACCCCAAGGAGTTCTATGTCAAGGACCATGAGTACCTTCCCCGTACTATATACCACATTCTGAGGTGTACTCCATGGCCTATCAAAGGGAATTCTCCTGACGCCAAGCTTGAAGGCTCTATGAAGACATTGGTTTTCTACATCATCAATGGCATCAGGTTCAACACTCAAGACTTCTTCATCCAACAGTTGGTAGCTTCAGGCATTGATTTGTTTGGCCTCAAGTTTTATGCTCCATGGGTCATGCGGCTGATTAAGCTTCAGTCAAACATCAGCTATCAAGCTTCAGCGCACAACCATGTTGTATTCTTGCTAGAAGTGGACATGTCTCATGAAGCTATTTATCCTGAGCCTGCCAAGGAGCCTATACGTGAAGACAATGCCACCTTTCTACGCTTCACTCGACCTATTAAAGGAGTTCATGTGCCAAATCCTCCTGCTCCTGCTGGTCCTCTTGCTAGTCAGCTTCGGCTGCCGCATCGTGCCAACACTGATGCAACAGCCAGCATGGTGGCTCAAAGGCCTCAGAAGCGTGCTCGTGTCCTGAATGACAGAGAGCTTCTTGTGTCACTTCATCAAAAGCAGGATAGGCATCATGACTAGCTGAAGCGCCAAATGCAGAGTCTTCTCGTTGATGTCAATCGCATTCGCAACCTTGCAACCAAGAACTCTTTTGTTGCACATGAAGCCTATCACCGTTCCTGGAAGAGCCTCACAATGCTCTATTCTGAAGATGATCTTCAAGAAGATGGATTCACTGAGCACTTCAAGTTTGATTCTAGGCCTCCACAATCAGCACGTTGGCGTCCAACTCCTTCCCTTGAAGATTCAAACTATTCACCTTAGGCTCCAACTGTTGTTGCAAGATTCACTGATGAAGAGGATGACGCCACTTCACCAGCGATGGCTTCACTGCACCAAGATTCTGCACCAGGCCCCTCTGCACCGCCCAACTCCAATGTCGACCCGGCTGCCCCAACATCTTCACCAACACCGCCTAGGAATGGGTGGACACTCTATGTCTTCAAACCTTTTTGGTCATTCCTGACAAAATGTGAAAAGCATATGAGTTGATAGTCTTCAAACAGGTCCATATGGGTCGGGTGCTTACTTTTGCTAAGTTTTTACAACTCTCGTTCTTGAACTGTTGGTTTTTTAGTTGTAACACTTAAAACTTGATGGTCACCTTCCACTTTTTTGCTAACATTTGAGGCAATGATAAATCCCACATGAAGTCATTATGCAAACGCCCATTTCTCATTAGCCATTTCATTATCTTCATTACATTTGTATATGCACGATGAATTGTCTTCATGTGTTGAAGAGGTGTTGGGAATCGTTGCATGGAAAAAAAATCTACGCACACACAATGATCTATCCATGGAGATGCATAGCAACAAGGGGGGAGTGTGTCTACGTACCCTCTTAGACCGTAAGCGGAAGCATTTCATAATGTGGTTGATGTAGTCGAACTTCTTCGTGCTTCAACCGATCAAGTACCGAACGCACGGCACCTCCGTGTTCTGCACACGTTCAGCTCGGTGACGTCCCTCGCCTTCTTGATCCAGCAAGATGTCGAGGTAGTAGATGAGTTCCATCAGCACGACGGTGATGGTGAAGTGATCTCCGTAGGGCTTTGCCTAAGCACTACGAAAATATGACTGGGGCTGTAAACTATGGAGGGGGCGCCGCACACGGCTAGGCAATTGTCTGGGATGTGCTAGGAGCCTCCCCTCCTCATATATAGGTGGGAGGGAGAGGGTGGCAGGCCAAGGGACGCCCTAAGTAGATCTGAATCCTACTTGGGCTCATGCCTTTGACCCCCCCCCCCCCTGCCATGTTTGTCGAAGGGGGCGGAAAGAGGGGGAAAGGGAAGGAAGTGGGAATCCTAATCCACACTTACCTTTCCCTTCTCCCTTTCCTTCTCCTCCTTAGGCCGGCCCATATGGGGCCCCTTGTGGCTGGTGCCTTTCCCCTCTTGGCCCATAAGGCCCATATCTTTCGTCAGGGTGTCCGGAACCCCTTCTGGTGACCCGATAAGTACCCGGTAGCCCCGAAACACTTCCAGTGTCCAAATACCATTGTACTATATATCAATATTTACCTCTCGGCCATTTCAAGACTCCCCTTCATGTCCGTGATCTCATCCGGGACTCCGAACAACATTCGGTCACCAAAACACATCATATAATACTATATCATCATCGAATGTTAAGCGTGCGGACCCTACGGGTTCGAGAACTATATAGACATGACCGAGACACCTCTCCGGTCAATAACCAATAGCGGAACCTGGATACCCATATTAGCTCCTACATATTCTATGAAGATCTTTATCAGTCGAACTATTATGACAACATACGCATTTCCCTTTGTCCATCAGTATGTTTGTTACTTGCCCGGGATTCGATCGTCGGTATCTTCATACCTAGTTCAATCTCGTTACCGGCAAGTCTCTTTACCCGTTTCGTAATACATCACCTCGTGACCAACTCCTTAGTCATTTGCTTGCAAGCTTGTGATGTGTATTACCGAGAGGGCCTAGAGATACCTCTTCGATACTCGAAGTGACAAATCCTAATCTTGATCTATGCCAACTCAACAAACACCTTCGGAGATACCTGTAAAGCATCTTTATAATCACCCAGTTACATTGTGATGTTTGATAGCACACAAGGCATTCCTCTGGTATCCGGGAGTTGCATAATCTCATAGTTGAAGGAATATGTATTTAACATGAAGAAAGCAATAGCAATAAAAAGGAACGATCATTATGCTAAGCTAATGGATGGGTCTTGTCCATCACATCATTCTCCTAATGATGTGATCCCATTATCAAATGACAACACATGTCAATGGTTATGAAACCTTAACCATCTTTGATCAACGATCTAGTCTAGTAGAGGCTTACTAGGGACACGGTATTTGTTTATGTATTCACACATGTATTTAAGTTTCCGATCAATACAATTCTAGCATGAATAATAAACCATTATCATGAATAAGGAAATATAAAATAACAACTTTATTATTGCCTCTAGGGCATATTTCCTTCAAGAGGATCTCCACAAAGAAAAATGTGCCATGTGCATTTGCATTCAAACGCAAAATATTTATATGCACATCTTCAGGGGGAGCCTCTTTCAACCTATGAAGCCAATGCCCATGTACTTTAAATTTCACATATTTTTATCCCCGTAGAAAACTTCAACCAGTTTGTCATCAATCACCAAAAAGGGGGAGATTGTAAGTGCATCTAGTTCCACCCCTAGTTGGTTTTGGAGTATTGACGACAAACATGGTTGAGGGACTAATGTGTTTGTGAGAATTGCAGAATAACACGGGTAGTAGTCCCTCATTGATTTGGTTTACCTACCAGAAATGACCCCTAAAAATGT
Source organism: Triticum urartu (assembly GCF_056163025.1). Classification (NCBI taxonomy): domain Eukaryota; kingdom Viridiplantae; phylum Streptophyta; class Magnoliopsida; order Poales; family Poaceae; genus Triticum; species Triticum urartu. The sequence continues at coordinate 300,096,165 of NC_141875.1, read as the reverse complement.
ATGGAGACATTGAAGACAATGGTGGTTCGTGAAGACATTCACGTTGAAGATGATTACGTGTGAAGACATTCACTTGAAGACTATGGAGTGCGGAGACATAGTTTCTTTCGTAATTTCCTTTTCTTCTTTATTGAGTCATAGGAACCACCGAACTGTTAAGTGGGGTCCAAGTGAACAAAGTCAAATGACTGATGTGATGCTCAACCAAAATCCTATGTATTTGAGCGAAGACAATGAGAGCAAATCTTATCCAGAGTGGGATAAGTTAGCTTTGCTTGTAGCCCAAGCCAAGCTGCCACGTGTGTTTGAAATCTGACCTTTGGACACGTGTCGGTTCCTTAGTGACACAGGGTCATTTCGGACATATCATGTCGGGTTGCCTCCTAGCTATAAATAGCCCACCCCCTACACCATAAATTGGTGGCTGCTTAGAGTTAGTGCACGGCTTTTGTCGTTTGAGAGCAACCCACCTCCCAAGCCTTTGAGAGAGAGGGAGATCCTTGCGAGGACAAAGCCCAAAACACCCTGAGCCAAAGAGTGTTAGGCATCACCGAAGTCTTTCTGTCCGCATGACCTGAAGACTTGTTACACTTCAGGACTATGCATCCTCCAGCCGGTTAGGCGTCATGTTCTGAGGATCCAAGAGTCATTATGGATCGCCAGTGAATGGATTCTGTGAAGGTTTGGAAGTCTACCATGAAGACTTACCAGAGTGATTGGGTGAAGACTGTGTGTCCTTAGCTCAAGGTGAATAAGGTGAAGACACGGTCTTCTGATTTCAATCTCAGCCTCCCTAACCAGACGTACAGTTGTCACAGCAACTGGAACTGGTATACCAAATCCTTGTATTCACCAAGCTATTGGTTCTATCCCCTACCTCCTTTACATTTCAGTTGTCTTCGTGAAGTCGTTGCTTGCTTGCCTGATCTGTTTGACTTCACTGTGCGAAGACTATTACTATTTGGCTTCATACTATCTTCCATTCTGATATGTACTAACTAGCTGTTATTAGTCTTCGTGCTTTCATTGAATTGCTTACTTGACTATGGCCTGTCTAGTGTAGTTCATCTTCCGCTGCATATCATATAGGTTCATATTGATTGTTGTCTTCAAAGACCTTGTGTTTTTAAGACTTTCATAAAATTCACCTATTCACCCCCCCCCCCTCTAGTCGATAACTAGCACTTACAAGCTCGACGCTGGACAAATTCCATCCAGTGTGCAGCTGTGCCTTCAAATTGAGCGGAGGTGACCGATATCCACTGGTTCTTAGGAGTGTTCCATAGACTGAAGTAATCTTCACTACGTGACTGTCATAGCTTGGGATTTGATCCATCAAATCACGGTAACTCAATCCGAGGGCCAAACCCCACAACATCAGGCCAGATAGGATGAAAAAATTATGGGGCCTGAATTATCTGTCTCGACGAGTTAGTTTCTGACGGCATACCTCGGGCCGGTGGGGGCGTACTTCGAAATTGCTCCTCTATGCTGCTCCTCACTATGGAAGCCATCAGATCCTCCTGATCCACTGCTCGGGGGTGCGGCCTTGGTCGACGCCGGTGGCGCTCTTGGAGACGGAGTGGTGGGACACACCGTGATGCTCCGATCTGCCCCAATCTCATCGTGGAGTTCATCGAGGTCGACGCCAATGGCAAGCTTGATGTCGTCGATGCGACCCGAAAGCTGGCCCAGCTTGATGTCAAGCTTCGCGAGGGTCGTGGTCATCTCATTGCTGCACTCTGTCGAGCTCCTAGTGAAGGCAGTACTGAAATTGGCCCAGAGAAGCTCATAGATCACCTTGGTCTCTGGAGGAATTTTTTCCATGGCCTCGGTGCGGCGGCGGTCGACGAGCCTGGTGTGGTGGTTGTGGACGGGAAGAACCAGGGCCAGGAATGGCTCTGATACTAGATTGTGAGGGCTAGATCACGAATCGAGCTCTATTCATGGCGAGTTTGAATTACAGGAGAGGAGGAGGAGGATGGAGGAAGGGATTACAAGTCACGCATGCCACACACTAGCCGTTTGCCAGCCGCCCAGGTCAAACCTCCCTGGCTATAGGTATCAGTACACACGTGGTTTAGGCCCACTCAGGCCCGGCGAGCCGAGCGACTAAGTGAGGCTGCCTCTTGGGCCGGCTCTCTGTTCAAACATCACCTTGGCGCCTTTCTTGGTTGCTAACACTTTGTTTCTTCTTATCTTTACCACGAAGGCAACTATCCCACGCACGCGACCTTTCTTTGTTACCTTCGCCTAGATCGGCACATCCTCCCCATCCATGGCCATGGGAAGAGGCCGTACAGAGCAGGGTGTGGCCAGTGGGAGAGGCGTTCGCTACGCTCGAATCGGCCGGCTGCGTGGTGTGGGGAGGTGAGGATTATGATGGAGAAACGGCGGATTTATGGGTCGAGTGGTGTAGGGGTGGCTGCTGGACAAGATCAGATCTCTCCACTCCCTTATTCTCCTGTCACCACTCCCCCCACCATCTCTCGCCTCCTCCCCGGCTCGTCATTCTGGTGGATACGGGTCTCATTGATGAGCACAACGACGACGACCCCGACCCCCTCCTTCCCCGCCCCTATTTGTCACACACATGGTAGGAGGGCCATGATAGCGAAGGTCCATGCTCCTGCACATTTTGTCCTAGGCTCATCTTCCCCATGCACGGCGGATGGCCGAACTCGACACGCCGGTGAGTCTGATCCAGCTTGGCCTCTGTGTGTGTGTGTGTGTGTGTGTGTGTGTGTGTGTGTGCGTGTGTGTGTGTCACAGGGTAGCGTTATCGAGCCCAACATGGAAGCAGTGATACCAAGGCCGGAGATGTCGTACCTGGCCCCTACCTGTTTTACATGCATTCATCTCTCTCTCACTCTCTCTCTCCCTCTCCCTCTCTCTGTCTCTTGACTCAATCCCTAAGAATTCTCATCTTTGTTTTTTGTGCTTAGAAGGTGTTTGATGAAAGTTCAACCAGGCTATAGGACTGATTTTTATGCTCACTTCGCCACTTTGCAATAACTTCCATGGAAAACAACGCAATTTTCGTTTTTAGCCTAATCCAATTTTTTGTTGTACTTATGCATAATCAATAGAGGAATTCTGAATTGTTTCACAGAAAATGAGCCAAGTTCATTATATCTGGTTATTGAAATCATAACATGTAATACAAAAATGATCATTGTTGTTAGTCATATCATATTGTGTAAGTGAATGGTCTCTCCATTGTTGTTAGTCATGTCATGTGCCTTTTCCATGATATTTGCAATCATATGCTTTTTTATTACATTATTCTTGATGTTTCTCTCGGTTCTACTTCCTCCGTAAAAAAATATAAGACGTTTTAAATATTTCAATATGGACTACATACGAACTGAAATGAGTGAACTAATACACAAAAATGCGTCTATATACATCTAAATCAGAAAAGAGTTAGAACGTCTTATATTTATTTATGGAGGGAGTACTTAACTCTACATGTTGCAGTTATTCTGGGACAGCCATACTTCTATGTTTTTTGTATTGCCATTTCACATATGTACCGAAGACAGGATCACGTCATTGGAGAAAAACTATATGCCTAAAATGATTGTCCTTGAGGATCTTGGGATACCTTTTGACCTACTTGATATGAGTGTATACAGGTAAGAATTAAACCAACCATATGTTTCTACCTTTCTGATGATTCTTTCTAGAATCCCTAACTTGAGTGCCATAGATGCATTTAGCCCTCCCGCCGTTGAGCTGCCCTAGCTCCAAAATATGAAGAGTTGTTGCATGACAATGAGGTTCTGACACCTGTTAAACTTGGTGGTACAAGGAAATAGGAGAGGACAACCGACAAAGGGCATATCTTGGATGGTCAAAACACAACTGAAGCAGTCAAAATGGTAATGCTAGCTGATTCTTCCATAAATATAGTTACATACATTGTGTGCTCGATTACTTCATATATACTAAAAGGATAATTTGGCCAATCCAGTCGATCACTGAAAAGCAAGCAAAAGTCAGTTTGCTCATGCGCCAAAGCCAACTCGTCGTAGCCTTCCTGGATACTTGGTGAACGACGGTGTCCTGGACTAGGGGGTACTCACCATGTTTTCTCCCGTCCAGGTGGGTCAGGCCGAGGACCCCCGTGGTGGTTCACTAATATGCTTCTTTGGACAGCAGATGACACATACAAGGAAGATTCCACAAGACTTGGTGGTCAAGACAAGGGCTTCTCTTACATCGACGTATTCGACTAGGACTCTTGTTATCCTAGGTCTCTGATACATTATATAAGCCGGGGCCAGGCTAGTCGATAGATTATTATGACGTTCATCATCATACCCCTAGGGTTTAGAACACAACATATGATCTCAAGGTAGATCAACTATGTATTGATACTCCATCAATATAAACAAGAGCAGGACATAGGGTTTTACCTCCATCAAGAGGGCCCGAACCTGGGTAAAACATCATCTCCTTCATCCATTGTTCCCCATAGATCCAAGATCCACAGCTCGGGACCCACTACCCCGAGGTCTGCCGGTTTTGACACCGACAATGATGCTTTCATTGAGTGTTCTGATGTGTGATCGACAAAGGATCAATGGCACGCCTGCATATCAACTGAGACGTCGGCATCTCAATCGCCGTTTTGACTAGTCACCTTGGATCGACCGAAGACTAGTCTCCGTCTCAGGTCGTCATGTTCGGACGAGGGCCTTCATCAACATCAACTCCGATCTCTATGAAGATCATGGAGGAATCATCCATGGAGCTCGGGGGCTCAATGTCAACATTGTCCTCGAGCGATCGGGATGTTTTTCTGAACAGCAAACTTGCATCCGTCGCAACTGCCTCCTATGATTGCTTTGGTGGAATTGTGCGGAATTAATTCTAAAACAACCCTGAAATTTTTTGTCACATTCCGATAGATCAATATCCATCAATCTCTGATATATCATAGCCCTGTCGAATCTGGATGGGAATCTGGATGAGTTTGGAGCATGGTGTCCAGCATCTAGCTCGGACGTCCTTTTGAATATCCAAACGTTGATCGGCTGCGATATTCCTATATCAACCACCCCTCAAAATATCAGCTCGACTGACCGTTCAAACTCCGGAAAACTTCCGATGAGTAGATCAATTTTCGGATTTGTTTTCTGCGCGAATATGAATCCGACCCGAGTTCATCTTTCTTCATCAACGGGATATTGGACATCCTTTTTGGAGGATTCTATTTCTAGGGTATTGTGCTTTGTTTCTGAATGCATGCTCACAAATTTTGCTCTTGTTCAGAGGTAATCTTCACCATCGCGCCGGTGTCAAACCAGCCCGACAAGGTTGCTCCACAGTTGCCGACCTGCGCTAGACCGGTCGTCGCTTCATCGAGCCGAGCTCAACCTTATCGGATCATGAAAGTGCAACTAATCCCCGGATGGTTTTGGTAATTCATAACAATATAGCTCATTGAACTAACATCCATTCAAGTTAAATATTTCAGAAAGTTCAATGATTGGCATGGCATGGACTAGAGATGTGGACTCCTCAAAATGCTAAGGACACATATTGGCAAAAGCTCAAGACTCTTCATTTCTATTTTTGTGATCCAAGATTACATTCAGTCCATAGGAAAGCCAATACTTTTAAAAGGGGATGAGGTGTTGCTTAATGGTCTACTTTCTCAAACTGCTTAGTGATATTACTCCAAAGCCCTCAACCACTTTCTCATTTCCAAATATGTCCAAAACTCAAAGTCAAACTCGGCCCCACCTATTTGATCTATCCGGCGCCACCGAGTTCACTTCACATAGCCGCTGCCAGAAACCCTAACTTCTCGGTCACACCAATACAGATCTCGGTCTCACTGAGATGGGCATGCAAACTCTTTGTTGCATGTTGCAATTATTTCGGTCTCACCGAAATGTGCAATCGGTCCCACCGAGTTTGCTTGACCAACTCTCTATTTGCTCTTTGCTGAAATCGGCCTCACCGAGTTCAAGCAATCGGCTTCACTGAGATGAGGTTTTTCCCTAACCTTAGCACATCGGTCCCACCGAGTTGTTCCAGTCGGTCCCACTGAGATTCCTAACATTCACATTTTGAACTAAATCGGTCTCATCGAGTTCTTCTATTTGGTCTGACAGAGTTGGGTCAAATGTGTGTAACGGTTGGATTTTGTGTGGAGGCTATATATACCCCTCGACCCCCTTCTCCATTTGTGAGAGATCCATCAGAACGTGCCTACACTTCCAGCCTACATTTTTTGAGAAAGAACCACCTACTCATGTGTTGAGATCAAGACATTCCAATCCAACCACAAGAATCTTGATTTCTAGCCTTCCCCAAGTTGCTTTCAACCCCTGTTCAAGAATTCATCTGATTAACCAGTTAACTTGCCGATTAATCCCTACTCATAGGGTCACCGAGTAGCCGATAAACCAAAAAATCGTCCAATTAATTAATTAAATGGCCGATTAACTTGCCGATTAGCCAATTAATCCCCTACTCGCTAGCCAACCGAGCAGCTACCAGTTAACGATTTCCTCAACAATGCTTTCAACTCAAATCATCTTTCCACCATATCCAAATCTGTGAGAGAGAGTTGAGTGTTGGGGAGACTATCATTTGAAGCACAAGAGCAAGGAGTTCATCATCAACACACCATCTATTACCTTTTAGGGAGTGGTGTCTCCTAGATTGGTTAGGTGTCACTTGGGAGCCTCCGACAAGATTGTGGAGTTGACCCAAGAAGTTTGTAAGGGCAAGGAGATCGCCTACTTCATGAAGATCTACCCAAGTGAGGCAAGTCCTTTGTGGGTGATGGCCATGGTGGGATAGACAAGGTTGCTTCTTCGTGGACCCTTCATGGGTGGAGCCCTCCATGGACTCACGCAACCGTTACCCTTCGTGGGTTGAAGTCCCCATCAACGTGGATGTACGATAGCACCACCTATCGGAACCACGCCAAAAAACTCCGTGTCATCATTGTGTTTGCACTCTCCAAACCCTTCCCTTTACCTTCATATGCAACGTTTTACTTTCTGCTGCTACACTCTTAGAATTGCATGTGTAGGTTGATTGCTTGACGTGTGCTAAGTTGCTAAAATCTGCCCACAACTAAAATTGGGAAATGGTTAGACTTTTATTTGGTCAAGTTGTCTAATCACCCCCCTCCCTCTAGACCTACTTTCGATCCTACAAGTGGTATCAGAGTTTTGGTCTCCATTTGCCATGATTTCCATAGTTTTGGTGATCATAGCCTTTGTTTCACAACCTAGGAGAGTATGGCGTCTAGTGAAGGAAATTATCACCGTAGAGTTCCTACTTTGATGGTAGTAATTTTGCTAGTTGGAAGCATAAAATGAAAATGCATATTCTTGGTCATAACCCCGCCGTTTGGGCTATTGTGCGCATTGGCTTGCAAGGTGATTTCTTCGAGGATGGAAAAGAGCCGGATCATGAAGCGTCCGCGGAAGAAATGAAGATGTTGCAATACAATGCTCAAGCTTGCGATATTCTCTTCAACAGATTGTGACCCGAAGAATTCAACAAAATCAGCCGCCTTGAGAATGCAAAGGAAATTTGGGATACTTTGGTTGATATGCACGAAGGTACCGAGTCCGCCAAGGAATCAAAATTGGATGTGCTTCAAAGTCAACTTGACAAGTTCAAGATGAAGGATGGTGAAGAAGTCGTTGAGATGTACTCTAGGCTTGCTCTCATCACAAATGAGATTGCCGGCTTAGGAAGCGAAGAGATGACCGACAAATTCATCATCAAGAAGATCCTTGAGCCCTGGATGGAAAATATGATACCGTGTGCAACTTGATCCTAATGATGCCCAACTACAAAGATCTCAAGCCAACGGAAGTCATTGGGAGAATTGTTGCTCATGAGATGTCACTCAAGGATAAAGAAGGGCTTCACAACAAGTCAAGTGGTGCTTACAAAGCCTCATGTGATGCTCTTACAACATCAAGTGAGAAACAAGTCTTCAATGAAGAATTGAGCTTAGTGGTGAAGAACTTCAAAAAATTCTACAAGAACAGAAGCAAATGGATAAGTTCCAAGTCAAGGTCCTACAATGACAAAAGATCTTCTAGTCGTGATCGTAATTGCTACAATTGTGGAAGACCCGGGAACTACTCCAATGAGTGTATGGCTCCCTACAAGAAGAGAGAATATTCACCTACGAGGAGAAGTAAAAGAGATGAATCACCACCAAGAGAGAGAAGGGGTAGAGATGATCGTTATGAATGAAGACCCTCTTGTATAAGCAAGGATTCGAAAAGGAAGTACAAGTCATCAAAGAGCTACACAAGACAAAGACATCAAGCTCACATTGGTGAATGGGTATCCGGTTCCGACTCCGACAACTACTCTGAGAGAAGTTATCACTCTGACTCCGAATATACTCAAGATGAAGGTGTTGCTGGTCTTGCACTTGTGTCATCCAACTCCTACGACATATTTGACTCACCAAATGAAGGAATTGGAAGATGCTTCATGGCTAAAGGCCCTAAGGTATCACACCCCGAGTATGTTGATTTCAATAGTGATGAAGATGATTTGCTGGGTGATGATGATTTACTTGTTGACAACACTAGTGATGAAAACTATGATGAAATTGATATTAATCATGCTAATCAAGATGAAATGAATGGCAATGATAAGAAGGAGATTGAACGTCTAACTAAAGAACTAAACACTCTTAAGTTAGCACATGAAACAACTCTAGAGGATCATAGAGAGCTCCTAAAGACTCATGAGAAGCTACGCTTCGAGAAGCTAAATTTAGAGCAAGAGCATGAGTTCTTAAAAGCTATCAATGATGATCTTTGAAACAAGAGTTCTTCTTATCTTGCCAAACGTCTTCTCTTGTCTACTTATATGCCTCAAGTAAAATCTAGCAACAAGAGCAAGAAAGATTCTTCTTCTAGTAGTAACAATAATCATGTTAAATCCAATATTGTTGCTTCTAGTAGTTCTCTTGATTCCACTAATGATTCTCTTGTCCAAGTTACACTTGAGCAATAAAATAGCTTATTGAAGGGAATTATAGAGAAAGGTGTTTACAAGAGCCTTGCCGGAAGTAAGCAATTTGAGGAAATTGTACGCAAGCAAGGAAGGCGCCGGAAGAATCAAGGTGTTGGTTTTGAACGAAAGTTCAATGCCAATGGAGTTGAGTGGGAAGAAGATCAATACCCCAAGACAAAGTTTGTTCCTCAACAAGAGAAGTATGACCCCACTTCTTTCAAGGGAACAGAAGCTCAATATGATCTTCCACCACGAGACCACAAGCTAAAAGGCAAGGACAATCTTCAAGAAGAGATTGATTCATTTGAAGAAGCTCCTGAGGCCACGGTCAAGTGGGTTCCCAAGACTACATCAAGTTCTACTTCATCAAGTATGACTACAACTCCAAGGATTCCCATCAAGTTGATGTGGATCTCAAAGAATAAGAACTAGAGAGTTCTTGAGGGTGACTCCGCCAACACACTTCACTCACATTCATTTTGGTAAGGACGAGTGTAATCAATTTCCATATCTTGCACTAGTTCAAGGAGTCACAAAACCTCTTGTTGGTAAGACAAGGGATGATGTAACCTAATGCCTTCATGGACATCATCATATGTGTGCTTCACTCTATGTCTATGGATACCCTTGTATGTTCCTTGTGGGACTAACCCGTGTAGGTATTGAAAGTGTAAGTCACTCCAATGAATTGCTCCAAATGATCTACATCAACATTGAGCATCCACATCTTCAACACCTACATGAAGTCATCATCGACAAAACCCAAGGTTAGTTCATCCCTCTAAGGGGGGATATCACATCTAGGGGGGCTTTGCTCTAAGAATTGAGCTAAAGCAACTCTAATGATGTGAACACAACAATGCTTTATGTAAAAGTGGTAACCCCACTTGTGCTTAAACAATGAGTATGACCTATGATCAAATGTTCTCGTTTGACTCCTAAGCCAATATACTCATATATAGATGGCCTAGTCATCGCCGATTTCTTGATAGATGCTAGAGTGTATGTGCATGCTTTGCCACATGTTTTATTTGCCATCTTATTGTGTGAGCATGTTCGTTGCATAATTTTCTCCATTCGAGGACATCCATTTGTTGTTTTGATTGTTTGGTTCTTTTTGTCCAAATGGATGGACAAGAATGCCTAAGTACTTCCTCTAGCTATCTATGCTTTTTCTGGTCTCAAACTCTATTCATGCTACATCACAAAGTTTGAACAAGTCACTTTCGGACTCTCCGGGTGAGGAGCACTCGGAGCCACCGATCCGTCAAGGGATTAACTTCCAAAACCTCTTAATTCCTTTCGGTCAGACCACTCATTCCTACTCGGTCTCACCGAAATCATTAAGTTGATCTAGGTTTTATCTCGGTGCAACCGATTAGAATCATTTGGTCACACTGAATTGCAACAACTATAAGCAATTTTGCATCTCGGTGCCAGCGAGTCGTTCCACTTGGTGACACCGACAGCGCCTGGGTATTTATACTTCGCGTACCTGTACGGTTGAAAATCACTTCAAACTGCATGAGCTCGCGCCCCAGCAATACCACCCCTGGTCTCCGGATCGTCGTCGTTGCCGCCAGTGACCTTCTGCCGCTGGTCTCCGTCGCTGTCAACGGAATCCTCACCGTTGTTGCCTCCGTAGCTGCTTTCCATCAATCTGATTCTTGCACAAAGTATATTCCATTGTTTTTCCCACGTATGAGATTGATCTATCCACCAAATGAAGTCTTTAGAATAGATTTGATGCAAAAACTTAGGGTTAGGTTTCCGCCGAACCCATCTCGGTCACACCTATTGGCCCTGGCCATTGCACAAGTACAACTTGGTCTGACAGAAGTGTACTGATCGGTGAGACTGAAATCACTTTTTCTGTGAAACCCTAGCATCTCGGAGTCACCAAACTACATTTTGATCTGACCAAAATTGTATGTTTAGACTCTGTTAGTGCTTCGGTGTCACCAAGTTTGTCAAATCGGTAGCTCCGAAATGCTTTCTGTGGAAAACTAAAGTTAAGTTTTTGTCTCAATATTTTTGCAAAATAAGATGTACTTTGTGATGCTCATCTACTCTATCTATGCCCAACTATTCACAGGGTCAGATGCAGCTATGTCAGAGGGCAGTGATAGTCAAAATAGGTCTAGAGAGCAGATCAACCTAAGTGAGGGCAATAGTCCCTCTAGCAGCTATGATGATGGAAGCAGAAGCACTCCGAGGAATTTGCCTAAGGCAGCTACCAGGTAAAGGAAGAAAAGAACATCTGAATCTGATGCTGAGGATTTTGTTATGGAGGAGGAAGTGACCTCCAAGAAGAAGGTACTCAAGAAGGAATATGGTGTTGTTGCTGCTACCACAAAACCTGGTCAGTCCAATAAAGCTCCTGCTAAGAGAGCTCCAATGTTAAAAGCCATAGCCTCAACTCAAGAAACCTTGGAATTTACACTTGAACCAAGAGCGGAAGAGGTTGTTGGTAGAAAGAAAAGGAAGGAAAGGGTCAGGAAGACCATTGCCAGAGTGATAGGCAAACCATCCATGATGATGGATGAGGAAGAGGAAGAGGAGGAGGAAGAGCCTGCTGCACCTCTTGCCAAGACTCAGAAGCTGATGGGGGATGCCATAAGGACTGGAGCTGCTCCATCTAAGCCCAATTCTGCCCCCAATCCTTTAGATCCAGCTCAATCCCCCAAGCCATCTGCACCAAAGAGATCAACAAGGAATATTTCTACTACTAAAAAGAACAAGGCCCCAATGCCTGGAGTTCAGGAATAAAAAGAGCCACTAGTGCTCAAGAAGCTCAAGCCCAAGATTCTAGATCATAATGATGATCATCATGTGGCAGAGAATATGAAGTTAAGAAAGGATGCAGGTCTGAGATTATGGAGAAAGACTAATCCTTATGCCACTGGAAGAAGGACTGTTGTGGACTACTGCTTTCACACCAAGGAATAGCGGGACTTCTATGATATTGTCCTATTGGACAAGAAGCCCATTGTTTGTGATATGAAATGGGTGGACTAGAAATACATTGATGACAATGAAGACTATTTCCCAGTGTGCATGAGAGCTTCAGAATGAATGGAGTGGATACATTTGTTGGTCAGAAGTTGACAAAATAGAATGATGAGATGATCATGCAATTCTATTCCACTACTCATTTCTATCCTGATGGAAAGATTGTATGGATGACAGAAGGAACAGGATATCAGTCAATGATCTCGGAGTGGGCCAAGTTGATCAATGCCCACAAGGAAGAAGAGAATGATCTTGATGTGTATGCCAAGCCTAGGAAGGATCACAACTCTATGGCTAACATGTACAAGCCAATTCCTGATAAAGCCTTGGAGACTCACAAGTTTGGATCTATATACTACCTACTTGCTGGCTTGACCACAATAAACACTATATTGAGGCACACTCTATTGCCCAAGTTAGGAGACCATAAAATGATCCGTGGTCACTCCATCAACCTGCTTCACTTGTTTGATGTTCCTTATAAGTTCAAGGTGATGAGCCTAATTGTAGAGACTCTGAAGAGAACAGCTGCAGACCAGAAGAGATCTTGTGAATATGCCCCTCACATTCAGACGTTGATCAACTCCAAGATGGGAACTGGGACATATCTACTGGACAGAGAGCATCTACCCCTGAGGCCAGACTTTGAGGACAACGAGGTTGTCATGGATGCTTCCCATCCTACTTGTGTTGAAGCCTAGGAGAAGATAGAGAAAGCAAAGGCTGCAAAAGAAGCAAAGGCAGTAAGTACACCAGATGCTTCCACAATGCTACTCAAGACCAAGCAAGATCAACTCGGTTATTTGCTTGAGGCTACTATGAGAATTGAGAAGAGCTTGGCCACCTTGACTCAAAATCAGGAAAGTCTTGAGAGGATCATTGAGACTAAATTTCATGACCTAGATGTGAAGGTCACTGAGATACAGACCCTTGTGGAGAAGCTCTAAGAGGATGTTGAGGACAGGGAGGATAGACCCACTATAGACACTTTCCAGAGAGTGCCAAGGGTACAAAGGTCATCAGCAGTGCCAGTTGTCAGAGACTCCAGGACTACCACTTCAGCACCTACAGCAACTACCATGGTTGTACCTCCAGCGTCAACCCCTCCAGCTCTACAGACTTCTGCCGAAGCATTTGCAGATGCCCTCCTCTCCACGCCATCTACGCACACCGGAGCAACAAGCTACAAGACCCCTTCAGGAGATCCCAGAGATCGTGCCTAGAGTTCCATATAGCACTATAAGTTTCAAACTTTTGGGTAACTTGTTGCCAAAAGGGGAGAAAGTGTATAGATCATAGGCTTCGAGAGAGAGAGAGAGTGTGTGTGTCTTGCTCTTTTTGTTGGTTTCATTTGCTTCTCTTGCTACTTTGGTCGTTTGGTTGTTTGATTCCTATGCTACAATATATGTTATGCTCGTGAGATACTTATGTTATCATGTGGTTGATCATACTATGCTTAATGTGTACCTGCATGTTTATCCATGAATATTTGTGTATGATCAATCACATGTACCCTTGGTGATGAGTGCATGCATGTTACTTAAGTCTTATCATTTTTTAGCGCTCCACCAAGATGTATGTGACATGGAAGAGTGCCCCACGATCCTAATCAATTGTGCATTTGCATTCAAAAGCAAATTTTAAATAATGCACAAATTTAGGGGGTGTCGTGGATTAGTCGGTAGATGTCCTAGTGTCAGGACTTAGTCGTGAGGCCAACGCATCTATGTGGTAGCTTGTGAGAGGTTGAGCGGAATCGAGAGACGCAACACAAGACAAGGGTTTAGACAGCTTCGGGCCCCGGGAAACATCATCCTGTAACAACCCTACATGATGTTTGTGGCTAGGTCTCATTATCATCACAAGGGAGTTGTCGTAAACCAGCTCTCCCAGTTATGTCTAGCCCTAAGATTCTTTCTCCCCCCCCCCCTCTTGGGGTGCCCTGCCCCTCCTTATATATGTTGAAGGGGAGGGTTACATGTAGAGTCCAACTCGGATTAAGACTTAAACTATGCTGACTTTTCTTCATGGGCTTAACGTCTTGGGCTTCATAACATCTCGGCCTTCATAACCCCAGGCGACTCTATGCCGCCGGGTTCTGACTGTCAACCAGTTATCACCGTCTGCTGGGTTATGACTGTCAACCAGTTATCATTGTCTGCCGGGTTATGACTGTCTGCCGGTTTATGACTGTCTGTCGGTTTATGATGGTCGCCGGGTTATGACTGTCTGCCGGTTTATGATGGTCTGCCGGGTTATCATCTGACTTAACACTTGTCAGGTTATCATCTGACTTAACACCTGTCGGGTTATCATCTGACTTAACACCTACTGGTTTACCAGGTCCTAGCCGGGTTATAACTCTGGTCGGGTCATACCGCGGGGTATATCCCCGACAGGGGGCACTCTTGCTTATCACATACTTCTCAAAGGGATGAAGTATTTCATTCATATTATCATTTGTCGAAGCTTTGATCTATATGTTGTCATCAATTACCAAAAAGGGGGAGATTGAAATTGCAACTAATCTTCGGGTGGTTTTGGTAATTCGTAACAACATATAGATCTTTGAACTAATATCCATTCAAGTTAAATATTTTAGAAAGCTCAATGATTGGCATGGCATGGACTAGAGATGTGGACCCCTCAAAATGCTAAGGACACATATTGGCAAAAGCTCAAGACTCTTCATTTATATTTTAGTGATCCAAGATCACATTGAGTCCATAGGAAAGACAATACTATTAAAAGGGGATGAGGTGTTGCTTAATGGTCTAATTACTCAAAGTGCTTAGTGATATTGCTCCAAAGCCTCAGCCACTTTCTCATTTCCAGATATGTCCAAAACTCATAGTCAAACTCGGCCCCACCGATTTGATCTATCCGGCGCCACCGAGTTCACTTGACATAGCCACTGCCAGAAACCCTAACTTCTCGATCACACCGATGCGGATATCGTTCTCACCAAGATGGGCTAGCAAACTCTATGTTGCCTATTGCAATTATTTAGGTCTCACCGAAATGTGCAATCAGTCGCACCGGGTTTGCTTGACCAACTCTCTGTTTGCTCTTTGCTGAAATCGATCTCACCGAGTTCAAGCAATCGGCTTCACTGTGATGAGGTTTTGCCCTAACCCTAACACATAGGTTCACCGAGTTGTTCCAGTCAGTCCCACTAAGATTCCTAACATTCACATTTTGAACTAAATCGGTCTCACCGAGTTCTTCTATTCGGTCTGACAGAGTTGGGTCAAATGTGTGTAACGGTTGGATTTTGTGTGGAGGCTATATATACCCCTCCAACCCCTTCTCCATTTATGAGAGAGCCATCAAAACGTGCCTACACTTCCAGCCTACATTTTCTAAGAAAGAACCACCTACTCATGTAGTGAGATCAAGACATTCTAATCCAACCACAAGAATCTTGATTTCTAGCCTTCCCCAAGTTGCTTTTCACTCAAATCATCTTTCCACCATATTCAAATCTATGGGAGAGAGTTGATTGTTGGGGAGACTATCATTTGAAGCACAAGAGCAAGGAGTTCATCATCAACACACCATCTATTACATTTTGGAGAGTGGTGTCTCCTAGATTGGTTAGGTGTCGCTTGGGAGCCTCCAACAAGATTATGGAGTTGAACCAAGAAGTTTGTAAGGGCAAGGAGATCGCTTACTTCGTGAAGATCTACCCAAGTGAGGCAAGTCCTTCATGGGCGATGGCCATGGTGGGATAGACAAGGTTGCTTCTTCATGGACCCTTCGTGGGTGGAGCCCTCCGTGGACTCGCGCAACCGTTACCCTTCGTGGGTTGAAGTCTCCATCAATGTGGATGTACGATAGCACCACCTATCAGAACCATGCCAAAAAATTTCGTGTCATTATTGCGTTTGCACTCTCCAAACCCTTCCCTTTACCTTCATATGCAATGTTTTACTTTCCGCTGGTACACTCTTAGAATTGCATGTGTAGGTTGATGTCTTGACTTCTGCTAAGTTGCTAAAATCTGCCCACAACTAAGGTTAGATTTTTATTTGGTCAAGTAGTCTAATCACCTCCCCCCTCTAGACCTACTTTTGATCCTATAGATCATCATCTCGGCAAGCCGAACAAGAGTTCAGCATCGCGGAGGCTAAATCATCACCAACATCATCACCCCACGGATTACACGGAGCGGGCACACCGGCATCGCTGCACAGTCACTTCATCAAACCGGCATCGACAGCGTCACAAAGATCCGACCTACGTCGGCATCGCCGCGCCATTGTTTCTTCAAGCCGATGATCACCACGCCGACCTGCTTCGACACCTTGGTTGGCATGGTTGTTGCACGTCACCTTGCCGACCTACTTCGTCACCTCGGCTAGACCGAAGGCTTCACTATCTCTTCATCAACCTACTTTGGGGACTTCAGCATCACTAGCGGACCAGCTTCGTCACGATTAGCTGGACCGGGGGCTTCGCCTCGCCACATCGACCGTATTGTGTCGTCACTTCGCCAAGCCAAACTACTCATTCGGTCACCTCGGGCTTGGGGGCTGGGACCTCGGCCAGGCCGAGGACTACGTCTTCGTCCCACCACAAGCTCGGACCTCGTCAACAACACTGCGCACCTTAACCAGCTAAGTCGGTTCCATGCTCAGCTCCTTTTTAATTTTTTAATTCTTGTTCGATTCGACCAAACATTATATTTTTGTTAAAAACTTAGTTTGTTAAAAATAATGTTTGTTAAAAAATTCCTTTACCCAAGTTAACTAGGGGCTCTTAAATTTGTACGAGTCATTTTATAATAACTGTTTTCTTCTAAGTCATTACAAAGTCTTTTTATATCACTCCTTTTTCGACTCGAGTGTACGGTCAATAGCCAGATGGCCTGGTCTCTCTCTAAATCCATTTGAGTTTAGTTCGCTAAACTGGCCTTTGAGAAGCACTTCACCTTCGGGATAGGGAGGTTGAAGCCGAAGGCTGACCTATTTTAAGTCTAGAGATCGGATGTGTCATGTTAAAGCACGACGGAAGCACAAATTTATCTTAAAGACCAATTTCATATTGGCAAAAAACTTGATTTAATCTAAACGTAAAAGTTTTTATGTAAGTTTTTTGGTTCTCTGAGCTTATGGCACTTTTAACATATTTGTGTGTCTCCAACATAAGTCTCGCAGTACAACGCCGGACTCCTTTGAAGCATCGTCAATATCAACGGAGGCTGTGACTAGAGCCGAACCGACCAAAAGCCAAGGTACTCCGAGGATTCCTCCGCAAAACATTCTCGAATATTGCTTTATATGCATTAGTTTTGAATTGTGTCTTCGGTCAATAGTTGGGTTGCCCAGCTCCTGTTCTTGCCTCCTACGTTCTGCTTTGTTCGGCTAGGTGTGCAAAGGGAGAACCATTGCGATTGTACTTCCAATTTAACTGGTCAAGTACCTCAGTGGAGAAAGCCGAAAACTGGCTGTCACAATGAGTGCAAACTGATCGGCTTTCCGATGACTGTCAAACTATAGATCGATAGAGGTTACCCCATGGGCCTTTCATGAAATTGGCGGAAGTGTTAATGGCTTGACCTCGGCTGATGCCGAACACTAACTGGGGGCTCGTAGCTGGCCTCCCAACTTTAAGATCCTATGACTAAGTGAAAGTTATGACACCTAGATATCTAATTGCCTCATTTCCGCTAACACAACCGCCTCCGGGCACCAAGACGTCGGCTAAGGGTTGTCTTGTTAGTATGGTAACACCCTGCGTAGCATCTACAAAGGGGTAGAAGCCGACAATGGGCCATTTTCAGATTATAAACAGTCACAATGGAGTCAAAATAAACATATATCATCAGTGTTTGTATTCAATATATGAGCGTTGTCTTACGTAATTATCGTTATAAAGCCATAAATATGCATCAATTTGACTTAAGATTTTGGCCAAGCTGGGTTGCCTGGCTCCTGTGCTTATGATGAGGACATGACTACCTTGGATACGACCAAAAATATTGCATACATGCATATTTGTCAGGTGATTTCTAATGCAAACTATTCAATAATCTATTTATGTTATCCGGAACAAAAATACTTCACACACTTTTGTGTTTTGTCTAATTGCAGGTGTATGGGACATTTGTATAATCCACATATGAAGATAAGGGAAAAGGAGAAGTTTATGTTGTGTTCAAAAAGTCCTCTCACGTCA
Organism: Triticum urartu; assembly: GCF_056163025.1. Taxonomy (NCBI): domain Eukaryota; kingdom Viridiplantae; phylum Streptophyta; class Magnoliopsida; order Poales; family Poaceae; genus Triticum; species Triticum urartu. The sequence goes on along the minus strand of NC_141875.1, from coordinate 300,077,952 downwards.
CTTTTGGGCCAAGAGAAGATAGAGTCCAAGTCTTTCACGTTCTGGATTCAGATTCGGACTGCACAGACATACCTGACTCAAAACGCCAACAACTTTTTCATACGGACTCCGAATTGGGTGATTCTTTTTTTCTTGGAAACTAGATTTCATGCTCTTTCCAACCCAATTGGATTCACCTTCAAATTCGTCCTGAGCGTTGATTTACGGACGAAACAATCTGACGTTGTAGCAGAATCCGAGTCAAACTACAAGCCCAAAGGTGTTGCATCACCTCCACTTGGGCCCATGAGCCTTGTACGACCTAGGGTTAGTTTTAGGCTGCCTTGGGACGTCCTCCCACCTCCTTGGCCGCCACCCCTTTCTCCTATATAAGTAGATCCATCTAGTAGCTTTTTCCTTGGGATTTGTTTAGTTAAAAGTTAGCCATTGCAACTTCGTGTACTTCGTTTGTGTCCAACGACCAGACCAAGACCGCTTACGGATCCCCACCATTATCAATACCTCATATATATTTGCAATATTCAGATTGCTTTATCATATTCTTGCTCGTTCTTTGATTGCTTGCAGGAATAGACCTTCGTGGTCAGGCTGACCGTGCTTCCGGCATCGTCAGTAACCTCAGGAGATTGGTTTAGCGATTGCTAAGGCGCAACGTCGTGCACGTTTGTAGTCGGATCGTCAAAGTCGTCTCCACCAAATCGATAGTTATCATCTCATCGAAAGATCAGGACACCCTCGCCTCTATCAGCTTACCCCCTACATTCCTGATAGTTAGGCTAGGGGTAAAGGGAGCACCTTTGTGATTGTTACTTCTGGGTCATCCAGGTTAGTACCTCTGGCTGGGTAAAGCCAAAAGTTAGCCATCTTAAGAATATAATTGGTCGACAATGGCAGAAGTGAAGAATGTAAGGGGCTTAAACTCTGATGCAAGGCAGAGGGCAGTCAGGCATAAGCTAGATGAGAGCCAGTGTGTTGTAGCATGTTTTCAAGAGACAAAATGCTCCTCTTTTGATTTTAGAGCTATTAGATCTTTTTTCCCAAAAGATTTGATAGTTTTGTTTTTTTTCCTTATGTGGGTGCTTGTGGAGGCATTTTAATTGTCTAGAATTCGTCCATCTTTTGGGGCAGCTTAATTGAAGTTCATCAGCATGCCTTAGTGGTATAGTTCATATCCAAACAAAACAATGAGCAATGGACCCTAGTATCTGTTTATGGGCCCTGACAAGATGAAGCTAGAGACATTTTTGTCAGTTGGTTATATAATTTGCAAATCCCTTTGGGTGAGAACTGGCTTATTATTGGGGACTTTAATTTTATCAGGTCAACTGAAAACAGAAACATGCATGGGGTGACTTGAATGATATCTTTATTTTCAATGAAGTGATTGCACACCTTGGCTTAGTTGAATTTCCTTTGAAGGGGAGAGCATATACTTGGTCTAATATGCAAGATAACCCTCTTTTGGAGCAACTTGATTGGTTCTTCACTTCTGCTGACTGGATCTCATACTATCCCATGACTGAGGTTCTCCCCTTAGCAAGGACAGCCTCTGATCATGTCCCTTGTGTGGTGACTACCAAAACATCTATCCCCAAATCAAATATTTTTAGATTTCAAAATTAGTCGGTTGATCTTGATGGCTTTATGGATTGTGTTAAACAATCATGGCCGCAACCATCTTCAAAGTCTCACATTACTGCTAAAATTGCAGAGAAGTTTAAGGCTTTGAGAGTAGCCTCGAGGAAATGGCAAATGAATATCTCAAAATTAAAGGGCTTAATTACCAAGTGCAATCAGGTGGTTTTATACCTTGATGGTTTGGAGGAACTCAGGCCATTATATAGACCAGAATTCAACTTCAGAAAGGTTGTTAAGCTGCATGTGGAAAAGTTATTGCATCTTCAATTTTTATACTGGAAAAAGAGATGCACAACCAGATACATAAAAGTTGGGGGAGAGCACTAAGTTCTTTCATGCTATGGCCACTGAGAGGCATAGGAGAAACTTTATTGCTAGTCTGAGGACAGTGGATGGTTCTGTGGTTTCAGACCATTCTCAGATGGAGGGTATCATATGGAGCTGCTTCAAGAATAGAATGGGGGTCTCTAATGGAATTGTCAAGGGTTTTGACCTCAGTTCACTGCTTAAACCAATTGAGGGTTTAGATTTTCTAACTGAACCTTTTAGTAAGGAGGAAATGGATAATACTGTTAAACATATGGCAACTGACAAAGCCCTTGCATCAGATGGTTTTAATGGTCTATTTTTCAAAAAATGCTAGCCCATTATCTGCCATGATTTTTATGACCTTGCTGAGGCTTTTCATAAGGGTTCTACTGCTCTTGGAAACATTAATGGTTCATATATCACTCCCATACCAAAGAAGTTGGCCCCTGAGGAGGTTGGGGATTATAGGAAAATCTCTCTGAATGGGATGGGGCTTAAGTTTTTATCCAAGATGGCTGCTAAGAGATTTCAAAGGATTATTATGAAATGTATCCACAAAAATCAGTATGGATTTATTAAAAGTAGAACAATTCAGGATTGTATTGGTTGGACCTTGGAGTACTTGCATCAATGTCACCAATCTAAGAGACCAATTGTTATTCTCAAATTGGATTTTGAGAAGGCTTTTGATTCTATTGAGCATGAGGCTATCCTACAGATTTTGAAATATAAAGGTTTTAATGAGAAATGGATTTCTTGGGTCAAGTAGCTACTCTCTACTGAACTTCTTCAGTTCTTTTGAATGGAGTACCAGGGAGTCAATTTCTGTGCAGAAAGGGTGTGAGACAAGGTGACTGCCTCTCCCCTTTACTTTTTGTAATTGCTGCTGATTTATTGCAATCAGTAGTAAATGATATGTTAAGAAAGGGAATTCTTAAGCTGCATATACCATGTCATGACCAAGATTATCCAATAGTGCAATATGTTTATGATACCTTGATAATTCTCCTAGCACATAGGACACAGTTACTTGCTCTAAAAGATATGCTTCAGGTTTTTTCCACTTCTACTGGCTTAGTGGTTAATTATCACAAGTCATCCATCGTTCCTATCAACATTGATGAGAATACAATCACTACTTTGGCTGCTACTTTTGGATGTCAAGTGGGTAAAATTCCCTTCACATATTTGGTACTACCTGTGGGTATTACTAGGCCTAAGATGATTGACTTCATGCCATTTGTAGATTGCATGAAAAGAAGAATGTCAGCAAGCTCCTCCTTCCTCGGTTAGGGTGAAAGATTGCAGTTCCTTAACTCTACTTTGTCCTCTATGCCCATATTCTTCCTTGGCAGTTTGCTAGTCCCCCCTAGAATTCTAAAACAACTGGAGAGAATCCAGAGACAATGCCTATGGAGAAAGCATAGAGATGAGCCCTCTCCATCTCTAGCAGCTTGGACTTGATCTGTAGGCCTAAAAGCAAGGGGGTTAGGAATTTTGAACTTGGGGTCCAGAATATTGATCTGTTGCTCAAGCATATGCATAAGTTTTTGAACAAGATGGACCTCCCATGGGTATCTCTTGTTTGGAATACATATTATCATGAGAGGGTACCGCAGGGTACTGCCAGCTGTGGATCTTTCTGGTGGAAAGATGTATGAAAACTGTTGGATCATTTCAGAAACACCACTTGGGTGCAAATTAACTCTGGAGATTTAGTTCTGTTTTGGTCTGACAAATGGAAGTTTGGTGATTCTGTGACAGCCTTGCAATCAAGGTTTCCAAGGCTATTTTCTTATGTGAAAGATCCATGCATAACTATGGCTGAAGCCTTTCAAACACATGATATCTCAGAGAGGTTTCATTTACAATTGTCTGAACAGGCATATGGTGAATATATGGCAGTCCAGGCAATGATGACCAATCACAGTAGATATCTGGATGCAAATGATATCTGGTATTGGCAGGGGACATGCAATGATTTTAAACCTAAGATATTCTATTCCTTCATGCATTCTACCTTGTCATTTAATCCTCTGCTGCTATGGATCTGGAAATCATCATGCACAATGCAAATAAAGGTGTTTGCTTGGATGTTGATCATGGAAAGGCTTAACACTAAGGATATGGTTGATAGGAGGCATTGGCATATGGATGATGGGGTTATTTGTGTTATGTGTCCTCTACTGACAAGGGAAACCAGAGATCATCTTTTCCTCCACTATAATTTTAGTGTGAGAGTCTGGAATTATCTTCAAATCAGTTTGCCACAGGGATATGATATGAGCAGCATTGTGCTGCAGGCTAAACGAGATTTTGCAAAACCTTTCTTCACTGAGGTGGTTTTTGTTGCTTGCTGGAACATTTGGATAGACAAAAATGTTAAGGTGTTCGGGCATGAAAGTCCTAGCTTTAATAAATGTAGATGTGCCTTCATCCATGATATCACTCTCATGCAGCATAGAGTTAAACAAGTCTTTAGAGATGTGTTATTGAGATGGATTTCTTTTCTGCCTCCTTGAGGTATTGTCTTATAGTTTACTAGTTTTTTAGATCTCTAGTTGTTTAGTTTTCACTTTGATTACCCCTTGTAATCCATGTAATTTTTAACTCTTTTGGCAATAAATTTTGAGTGTTGTGGGGAGGTTCCCTATAGTTTACAGCCAAAAAAATGACTGGAGTAAAAAAATCGGTTCATTAAGACCATAGAGTTCGGAATTTTCCCCAAACCAAATCCTCAATATTTTCCTCCCACATTGATCGAAGGTGAGGTTTCATGATCATGGTCAACATGATAGCCTGGGAAAAGGAACATATAAAGGAACTATTTTTCCTAGAAAATGTTTCTTCTGTTAAATAGTAATATAACATATCTCTCCGTGTACCTTTGTTTATGGAACCGTATGGCCGGATTGCCTTGTTTTTCGTAATTTTTTTCCTCGTGAAGTCTTTATAAAGTAGGACAAACACTCCCCAGCTACTGACCGAGGAGGTTGAATCCAATGGTTGATCAACAAAGTTTTGTACAATGGGGATCCAAGCATTAATGATGTAAGGTACTTGGGTACATAGAATCATTACACATAAATTTTGATTAAAGTCAATTTACTCTGGATATCGATCCTTAAGTCAGCCACCCGTGCCCAAATTATGGCTCGGGGCCTACTGGGCTTCATGCTTCTGAATTAAAAGCCATTAAAGGGGTACATCGATCCCCTGATCTGGTGTTGCCACACGACTAGTGGCTCGGGGGCTACTGCATTGCCTATTCAATGCAGAAAATTCAAAGTGCAAAACGTTTCCTCGGGTTGGCCAGTTGCGCCCAACCTGAGTCTCAAGGACTATGCAAACCGTGTTTCCATTCTTACGTATGCTGCCAAGTAAGGAATTGATCCTCGGGCCAATTTCACGTATCAACCTAAGTCTCAGGGGCTACTGGGGTCAGCGGTTTCATGCTTTCCTTCAGGTGTATCTCGGGTTTTAGGCCGACACATACCTTGAGGGATAATTGTTATATATCTCGGCAGAGAATAAATTGTACCAATCGAGAAAAATATATCCACAAAGTCTCAGCCCACGCCCGAGGTAGTGCACCACCTTGGATGCAGCCTCGCATAAAAGCTCGGATACGAGTGGTTGGCTCCATAGAGGGCATTTCTGGCATTAAGCTCGGCTGAACTCCTTCAACTTTTTCAAACCAAGGTGATCTATGACACCTCGGATACAGTCCAGCGTTGGAGCTTGGATACAGTCAGGCGTTGGAGCTTGCATACAGTCCGGCATTGGAGCTCGGATACAGTCCGGCGTTGGAGCTTGGGTGCAGACCGACGTTGGAGCTCGGCTGCAAATGACACCTCGGATATAGTCCGGTGTTGGAGCTCGGACGCAAGAGGAAACCGCAGCTCGAGAAAAACATTGAACCCGAGGTGTGGCATAAAGACAACACGGCATTAATAAAGGACGAAGACTTAAAGGGCTCCTCGGATACTCGACGTGTGAACTCTTCGGATTTAGCTCGGCAATCCTCAAGACCGAAGATGGGAAGATTTGTTGAACCAGCTTTCAAGACCGACGACCGAAGATGAAGAACATTTCGGAAGAATCGAGGAGCATCGCCAACTTAAAGACCAGTTCAGGGGGCTACCGACGGTGTCCTGGACTAGGAGGTACTCAGCATGTTTTCTCCCATCCAGGTGGGTCGGGCTGAGGACCCCCATGGCAGTTTACTAATAGGCTTCTTAGGACAGTCGTTGACACATACAAGGAAGATTTCACAAGACTTGGTGATCAATACAAGGACTCGTCTCCATCGATGTATTCGACTAGGACTCTTGTTATCCTAGGCCTCCAGTACATTATATAAGCCGGGGCCAGGCTAGTCAATAGATTATTATGACATTCATCATCATACCCCTGGGGTTTAGACCACAACATATGATCTCGAGGTATATCAACTCTGTACTTGATACTCCATCAATATAAACAAGAGCAGGACATAGGGTTTTACCTCCATCAAGAGGGCCCGAACCTAGGTAAAACATCGTCTTCTTCGTCCATTGTTCCCCATCGATCCAAGATCCACAGCTCGAGACCCCCTACCCCGAGGTCTGCCAATTTTGAGACCGACGGTCGACCACGACGATTGCGACATAGTGAGTGGGTTTTGGATCTTTCTTGCGCCATCGGGTCGGATTCGATGTGTATATGGTAGTTATGGACTGCTGACTGCTTAATGTTGTGTTTCCTCTGTGTGCTGTGGTGTGTGTGTGTATTGTTTTCATAGCTTAAGGAGGATAAAGGCGAGAGGTATTGAGACTACAAATTGCTCTCCTGTCTATGCGTCTCTTAATTTATGCAACTCCGTCGGTATTAGGCCGGATAGTCGACGTGGAGCAACGAAAAACTGAAGTTGTTAATGTCTAGAATTTGGACGATCTGTTGGATACGTCTGCACTAGTGATGCAGGACATTTTTGAAGACAATATGGTTTCAGAAGTGAGGAAAACAATTTGGCTTGCAGGGTTCAGTCTACTCTCTTTTTCTTGTTTTACCTTGTGATTACTTGAAACTGCAACCTGCAGGTTGAATGGGCGCTTGATTTGTAACGGCTGAAGGCTGAAGCAAAGAAAGATGCTGCTCTTTGAGTTGTAGTACATTTGATTTGAGAGCCGGATGAGGTATGTTAAATTAGGATTGAAGTCTCACAACAATAATTACGTACACTGAGCAGGCAAGGCCATTCAGGTGAAGTACGCACTTAACACCGTGCAGCACCATAGCTAGTTAAGGTAGATTAGGTGACGACATGTCCAAGCGATGTTGTGCATGTACCCTGTGTGTATCGAGTTGGTTTTTACAGCTTCGCTAGCATCATAAATTAATTGTGGGGTATGATGCACATGAGTAGCATCATCTGTTTATTTTTCACCAGCAGAGTACCACTCTTATTACTGCATTTGGTTTTCTCAAGATATGTACATTTAGAGTGGGGTCTCAGGAAGAGGTTTCAAAACTAAATGAACACAATAGTTTGGTTTGCAACTTCCCGCTAGGTTTGCAATCATCTTACATCAAATGGCAACAATGGAGTATTCAACGATCTGTGTTATCAGTTATGTCTAGATGAACTTTGTGGTTAGAAAGGAGTTCTGAAATTGCCTAGGGGGCATGTTTGGTTTAATGTAGTGCGTGCGTGTGTTAATATACTTGATTTTCCACTGGCCAACACGAACAATCAGAAAATTTGTGTACAGCTGCGTATGTGTATATTGATGTGTGTGTGTGTGTGTGTGTGTGTGTGTGTGTGTGTGTGTGTGTGTGTCCTGGCCTTTTGTTCTTTTCTTATTGCAGGTTCATACATCATCACACTGATTAGTTCCTTCACTAGGTTGTGATGTCAAGGTTACATATGTACACCACTTACTCTTGAGCAGAATAGTATTCTTTTTTTGGCATAGGAGACTAGTGTTCACTGTAAATTAGTTAGGTGTATATCAACAACCAAAAAGCTCATTGGTCCTGAATCCTTGGATATTAGGAAGTTTGCAGAAGCCCATCATGCATAACAAAGCTTAGATTAGTAATCAAGTAGCCACCCTGCTGTGTGTAGACGCTTTTCATTTGGTTCCTTGGTCGTGGCCTGATGAGGTCCCTTTCTTCAGCCAAACTGAAGCACTTCATGTAAGCTTGTCTTCGCTTTTGGATTAATTGTAATGCATCATCTCACCTGTTTATGCTTCATGGGGTGAGTTGTAATATAGTATCTGTATGTTTGATGGATGTGCTACTAATAGATCTTGATATTATAGTATACGCTCATATTGAGCTACATGAATAAGATTGAGGACCAAACATAGTAGCCGAATGTGCCGACACAAGACAAGTGCGCACAGGCCCGCCTCAGGTGGCGCCACCATGGCGCCCCAACCTCTAGTGTATATTCACGAACAACATACAACGGCGCACGGAGGGGCTTCGCCCACCATGCATCTCGTCATCGTGAGGCCTACCCAAACAACGTTCTGATGAATACTTTCCACGGGAGATGTTGTGTTCTTCATGGGCACTCTTCCTCTGGATGGCCCTCATAAGAGAAACTTAGTCCACGCACGGCCGCACAAAAAGCCAGAATCATGTGCATGCACTGTCTACCATTTAGGAAATAATACAGTCCACGGGAGATGTTGTGTTCTGCATGGGCGCTCTTCCTCTGGATGGCCCTCATCAGTGAAACGTAGTCCACACACGGCCACACGAAAAGCCAGAATCGTGCACACGCACTTGTCTACCATTTAGGAAATAATAGTGTAGCTTTACATAATTAAAAAAGGCACGGACCTTCAAAATATCTAACAGCTCGTTTGGCTCCCTAGATATCATTTCATTGGTAGAAATGAAATGAAATCTACATCCAGATTTCATTTGGTTGAATCCTGATTCCAAATCCAAATTTTATGTTTGGTTGGCACTAGGATTTTTAGTTGAAATACTTACGAACACCAAAATAAGCAAGTATATAACACTGAACGTCTACTGTTCCCACATGCAACAATGTGTTGCATTAAACTAAAGCATGCCATTACACATAAAAAACAAAAGGAGAAAATATTGCGCACAAGCTCTACACTGGTAGCTTATAAGTTGTGCACACGCTCTAGACTTGTGACTACAAATTTCTGAAGAAAATGTTGGGGTATCACAAGGACACATCATTTTCAGAGGGGACAAGGAGGGCGCGAGAGGGCAGGTCGGGGGCCTTTTGCCCACGACCGAGCAAGATGGAAGGGATTTTCTTTTTAATTCTTGCTTGCTTAGATTGATATATCTCCTTTCTTTATATAGAGAGGTTTACTTGACTTCCAAGAAAGGCTACTTGACCCTTAAGCAAGCGACCCTTATCTCTAATTAACCCTAAGACTAACGGGCTATACCGCCAGCCCAGGCCATTAGGCCCATTACGTACTCTAACACTACACCCCACCTGGACATGCAGCTTGTCCTCGAGCTGCAGCCTAACAAACTTATAACCATGACTCGACGCAACACAGACCTAACACCTAAAAACAAGCATTTTACATCTCGGCTTGTTTTATTACTCTCAACCAAAAATGGATTGAAACGATTTATTTTGAACCCCTTAACAAAAAGTGGACACCATCCGCACGTCGGACGTGCACGTGTACGGCCACCTGAATCCCATGGACACCATCTGGACAAAAGGAGTGCATGTGTATGGCCGCCTGGAAGTGGTCGCAAGAGCGACTAGCAGAGGCGCCCTCGCGGCGGCCGGCGGAATGCAGTGATGCTACGCGGTGCGCTCCTGTCAGTGAGACCCTGCCTTCTCCCCATCGGACGGCTGTTGGTCTGCACCGCACAGAGAAGAGTAGAGGGCTTGCGATGGAGAATGACGAGGAGGGGTGCCCCCCCAACCACCGATGTCGCAGACTTTGAGGTCGCTGCCCGCGGGGGAAAAAGCATGCCCAAGATCCCCGGCGCAGCGGACGAGATCGAGGTCCTTTGTGTAGTGAAGCGCAGCGAAGCGCAACTGGGAGGAGCGGCAGCTGCAGACCACACTTCTCCCGCACAGGCCAACGCGCTAGGAGGCCGCGCGCAGCAGCCTGCAGCCTCGCCGCCGCCGACACGTAGCGGGTAGTGATCCAAGCCGGAAGCGGTGACGGCGATGGTGGGAACTTGATCTGCTGGATGGGAACGCCCTGGGGAAGCGGTAATGGCGACGGCGGGAACTTGATCTGGTGGATCAGGACTCCCGCCGGCGCGGTCGATGCGGGGCCGGAGCTGACCGGCGATGGCTGCAGCAGCGAAGCACCGGGCGCGACGGAGGCCGCCAGGAGCGGCGGCTGCAACTGTAGCCAGGGCGGGATGGTGGTGGCGGTGGATGGCAGCTGCAGTGGCTGCTGTAGCAGCCCGGCGAGCGCGGCGGGGACGCCCTGGGGCAACGGCTACTGCGGCGGAGCGCCGGGCGCGACGGAGGCCGCCAGGAGCGGTGGCTGCCACTGCAGGCGGGGCGGGATGGTGGATGGCAGCTGCGGCGGCGGCCCGGCGAGCGCGGCGGAGGCCGCCTGGTGCAGCGGCTACCACGGCGGCGCGGTATCGATGATGGGCGGCGCAGCCGGGTGCGGCCCGTAGGACCCGACCAAGAACATGCGGATCTCCTGGACCGTCTGGATTAGGTCCCACAGGGCCCAGGACACCTCCGAGGTGAGGACGGCGGGAGTGGGCGCGACGGAGGATCCCGGCGCGAGTAGGAGCGGGGCGACGGTCGTGGTGGTCGCCGGAGGCGATGAGGTGACCGGCAGCGGAAGAGACGGGTTAGGCGGCGGTGAAGACATGATCGAACCGAAGCTAGCTGATACCAAATTGTTATGGCGCTGGTGGAAGGAAGGCACGAGAGGGCCGGCCGGGGGCCTTTTGCCCACGGCCGGGCAAGATGGAAGGGATTTCTTTCTTAATTCTTGCTTGATTAGATTGATACATCTCCCCTCGTTATATAGAGAGATTTACTTAACTTTTAAATAAGGCTTATTTGACCCCTAAGCAAGCGACCCTTATCTCTAATTAACCCTAAGACTAACGGGCTATACCGGCAGCCCAGGCCATTAGGCCCATTACGTACTCTAACAGGACACTTGTGGTCTGGTGTTAATAAAAAGTATGAATGAAAGAAAAAAAAATTCTCACTTGATCTTGCGTACAAGCCTGCACATCACTGGAATCTTAGCACACTTTAAGTTTCAGAGAACTAGATAATTAACTAGCACATGCTTTCTTACAATAATCACAAAACAGTAGATGTCTGGATTCAGTTTCGAAGAACTGAAATATTCACACTGCTGCATTCCATGCCTTTGTCATCAGATAAACAAGAGCAAAGATAATTTTATCAATCAGCAATGCCCATGCGCACTGACACTAATTAAGAAACCAACTAATGTATTACACTACTAGTACTAACATATGGCTGTCGAACCAATGGCCATGAAAGGCCATTCAAGCCGACTCATACCACCAAGCCGAAGATTGCTCATACCTCCAAGCAGAAGATTGAAGGGAGTGGAGACAGCAACTGGAGACGGTATAGCGATGAGGAATTAAGGGAGAACGGATGAGGAGTCGCCGACAGGGGCGTTCAGCAAAGGGCATGATTGAGGGGAAGACGCCACTGGTCTTGGACGACGAGGTACGTCAGGGCGTTGGGGATATGAGCTCGATGGGGTCCCTTGGCCTGGATGGATTCAAGGATGCACTGCTGGTGGAGATGGACTCCAGCGGCCCGGCTCCTCTTGACTGGGCGGCAGCAACAGATCTCGTGGGCGGGGATGGTCGAAGGAGACGAGGGCGTCAGGGGCGAGAGGATTTGGCGAATGACGGCTTCCAAGTCGGGATTTGGTTTACATAACGTTTCAGACATATGGAATTGAGAAATGAATTCCGATGCCCAATTCCGGGGCAGCCAAACGTGTCAGAATTCGCAATTGAATTCCATCAATTCTGGCCCAAATGATGGGTGCCAAACAACCTGTAACAGAATTTTGAAGGACTAATGATTTTTCTCATGAAATACAGAGTTGAACTATTCCTCAAAGGGTGGTTAATTGATAGTGCTCTTAAGAGTTCTTGATCGCTGGACTGAACAGCTTAAAAATACTTCTTTCAAATTGCTCAAAGGGTGGTTAATTGGTTTTGGAAATACATCAGATGAAACTCGTTAAATGTGTATCACACTCAAAAAGAAAACTTGCATACGTCCACATATAGCACACTACTTTACAGAAAAGGGAAATGATAACAGACATGACAACTTTTGTCCTTTTTGAACATGGCAACACTCTTTAGTCGTAGAAATAAAATGAAAAACAATTGAGTATATTTTCAAACTATCAATGCTATCCAGTAGTTCAAGACGTGTTGCCACCATATCCAGGTATACATATTTGTATAAGAAGTGGCCACTAAACCATGTAAAAGGATATGTTGGTATAAAAAGCAAGCATATGGAATCTACGATTCTAAAGTAGCTCCTTCAACTGTTGGACAACATCTGCAATTGCAACAGATTAGTGTTGTCAATCCAAAGATAAAATATGCTCACACTGCAACTAGAGAGGACAAGTTACCTTGAACAATATGCGGTGTCGTTTTGAACTCATGCCAGAAATTTTGGTGAAAGGTAATGTCATAGCGGAGGAATTTTCCAGCAAGGAATGCAGCTCCAGCCGCAATATGATGAGGTTTGAACTGAAGCCAAAGAGAACTCCGAAGCCTGTATTACAAAAATAATTAATATAGATGGATAACACAAACAGAAATGAACACTATTAAGAGAGCTGGACAAACCATTGATTAGTGGAACCGTGTCAATGAAAAATAAGGTCGTTTTTTTAGACAATACAAGTCATATCAACAAAAAATGTCAAGATCCAACCAAATAGCAACATATTAAAGAAAAACAAACAAGCCATACACCAAGGTCCTTACCACTAACAGATGCTTCAGGTGATAATATTATCGAAGAACCATCTGCAGGATTGCTTTATTGCTGAACTCTAGCAATTACACATGCCTCTTGTGATGCATATAACAATTATTTGACCAAATAATTCTCCAGCAGCATATGCCAACCCAGGGATTGTGAATGTCATTTCACCATGACAAGATGAGATTTGCAAAGCACGGAACGGAGAAGATAGCATGTCCATGTCCAAGCAACATTGGACTTGTTCTTGTTTACTAACCAAATCTCAGGGTTTTTTTTTGTATCAACTCTAATATCATGAAGCAAGATTTTAAATAGCATGCAGCCTGTGCTTCCATATATGGCCATTGTTGCCAAAGATGAAGTTAACCTTCTCAAGGACCATATTACATATGCACCAATGTACATTTTCCACCGCTTTATAAATGAAAAATGACGCACTAGGGCTTTTCAGTGATATGCTGCCTTTTGTAAAGCAAAAAGGAAGGAAATTATAGTCTGAGACATCTATAAACAGAAATTCCAAGGGATCCACTAATGATGGAACGAGCATAGCATGACCACTTTATAGCCTAAATAGAAATGTACAAGCATAAGCAAAGTTGCATACAAAGAGGAGCAACTGCTTGATCACAAATATAACAACTATGTCTGTTACAATCACATCTTGAATGTGCAAAATATATAATACTACACAAATTGACAGTGATAAAAAACAAGGGACCAGCCATGAGAGCCTACATCTGTAGTAGCTCAAAAGAATGGCAAATAAGTTTCAGTGTGAAAGGTGTGCTTCTTTTCTTAAATTGGACTGTGTTGTCACTGTATTCCCAGAAAAAGGTGCCAATAAAGTTAGAATAACATTACGAGCTTAAAGATTGTCTAACAGTCAAGGTTCAACAGTTGCAGTGAAGCGAGGCTGCGAGAAGTGTGACTTCAGTTAAAATGAAAAGGATAATGTTTAGGGCAAAGATTGAGTCTGGACGTTAGGTGCATAATCTTTCCTTCCTTGAGTTCACATTTTCATTTGTCCCAAATATCACATCACACCACATAATGATGTAAAATACACTTTTATGACAACCGCACCAATCCGCTACAGAAATTCTAACAGTGTAACACAAAATTGCATACAGCACACAGAATCGAATGGCATCCACTTGCACACATGAGAGTTCAAACTAGTCCAACAAAAACCTTACTGGAGCTGACACGACAAAATCATCTTGCTCATAAATGTGCATGCATACTTGAACAGAAACCAAATATATCATATAATTTTTCAGTGATGCTTAATGTCATTCGACATCTCAAACTCTTTGTTACAGATATGTACTATTGAAACAAGCCCTAGCACGACCACACCGTTAATCTCTGAATGTTATTTGCATATCAAATTTCCATTTACATGTGGCACAGGAAACCCATAGCAATATTACCGGGTACCACGCTGATAACAATTTTCTGTCCGTTGTGCAACGTAAAAACTCAGCCACTCTTATGGAGATGAAATCCAAAAGATTTTCGTTGGGGCGTAACCCTCTTAGCGACGCACCACATCGGAACCCGGGTGTGGTGTCAAATGGGCAAGCCCCCCCCCCCCCCCCCCCGTGGCGCGTCGTATCTTCATCTAGATACGGTGGCAAGTGAGCGAGGATCGGGTCGTCGCACCCTTAGTGGCGCGCCACATCAGCGCCCGGATGTAGTGGAAAACGAGCAAGGGTCTTCACATTTGACTCGACGAGTGCGAAGGGTAAGGAAGCTAGCCGAGCCTAGGAGGATCCGCTTAGGTATCTGGAACGTAGGGTCTTTGACAGGGAAGCTTCGGGAGCTAGTTGATGCAGCGGTGAGGAGAGGTGTTGATATCCTCTGAGAAACCAAATGAGGGGGAGGGTAGGCATCTTGATCAACAAGAGCCTCAAGTATGAAGTGGTAAACGTCAAGAGACGTGAGGACCGGATTATCCTGGTCAAGCTGACTTAGTTCTCAATGTTATCAGCGCATATGCCCCGCAAATAGGCCACAATGAGAACACCAAGAGGGAGTTCTAGGAAGGCCTAGAGGACATGGTTAGGAGTGTACCGATTGGCAAGAAGCTCTTCATAGGAGGAGACATCAATGGCCACGTGGGTACAACTAACACAGGTTTTGAAGGGGTGCATGGGGCCTTTGGCTATGGCATCACAAATCAAGGAGAAGATGTCTTAAGCTTTGCTCTAGCCTACGACATGATCATAGCTAACACCCTCTTTAAAAAGAGGGAATCACATCTGGTGACTTTTAGTAGTGGTCAGCACTCTAGCCAAATTGATTTCATCCTCTCGACAAGAGAAGATAGGTGTGCATGCCTAGATTGTAAGGTGATACCTAGAGAGAGTGTTATCCCTCGGCATAAGCTGGTGGTTGCTGCCTTCCGCTTTCGGACTCGTGTCCAGCGGAATAAGCGTGCCAAAGTCGCTAGAACAAAGTGGTGGAAGCTCAAGGAGGAGGTAGCTCAGAAGTTCAAGGAGAGGGTCATTAAGGAGGGCCCTTGGGAGGAAGGAGGGGATACAGACAATGTGTGGTTGAAGATGGCGACCTGCATTCGTAAGGTGGACTCGGAGGAGTTTGGAGTGTCCAGGGGAAGGAGAAGCGGCGCTAAGGACACCTGGTGGTGGAACGATGATGCCCAAAAGGCGATTAAGGAGAAGAAAGATTGTTTCAGACGCCTATACCTGGATAGGAGTGCAGACAACATAGAGAAGTACAAGATGATGAAGAAGGCTGCAAAGCAAGCTGTCAGTGAAGCAAGGGGTCAAGCGTACGAGGACCTCTACCAACGGTTAGGCACGAAGGAAGGCGAAAGGGACATCTATAAGATGGCCAAGATCCGTGAGAGGAAGGCGAGGGATACTGGCCAAGTCAAATGCATCAAGGACGGAGCAGACCAACTCCTGGTGAAGGACGAGGAGATTAAGCATAGATGGCGGAAGTACTTCAACAAGCTGTTCAATGGGGAGAATGAGAGTTGTACCATTGAACTAGACGACTCCTTTGATGAGACCAGCATGTGTTTTGTGCGGTGAATCCAGGAGTCTGAAGTCAAGGAGGCTTTAAAAAGGATGAAAGGAAGCAAGGCAATGGGTCCTGATGGTATCCCCATTGAGGTGTGGAAAGGCCTCGGGACAAAGCGATAGTATGGCTAACCAAGCTTTTCAACCTTATTTTTCGAGCAAACAAGATGCCAGAAGAATGGAGACGAAGTATATTAGTACCGATCTTCAAGAACAAGGGGGATGTTCAGAGTTGTACTAATTATCATGGAATTAAGCTAATGAGCCATACAATGAAGCTATGGGAGAGAGTCATTGAGCTTTGCTCAAGAAAAACGACAAGCGTGACCAAAAATCAGTTTGGTTTCATGACTAGGAGGTTGACCATGGAAGCCATTTTCTTGGTACGACAACTTATGGAGAGATACAGGGAGCAAAAGAAGAACTTGCATATGGTGCTCATTGACTTGGAGAAGGCTTGTGATAAGATACTGCCGAATATCATGTGGTGGGCCTTGGAGAAACACAAAGTCCCAGCAAAGTACATTACCCTCATCCCTCATCAAGGACATGCACGATAATGTTGTGAAAAGTGTCCGAACAAGTGATGTCGACACTGATGACTTCCTGATTAAGATAGGACTGCATCAGGGGTCAGCTTTGAGCCCTTATCTTTGCCTTGGTGATGGATTAGGTCACAAGGGATATACAAGGAGATACTCATGGTGTATGCTCTTTGCGGATGATGTGGTGCTAGTTGATGATAGTTGGGCGGGGGTCAATAGGAAGTTAGAGTTACAGAGAGAAACCTTGGAATCGAAAGGTTTTAGGCTTAGTAGAACTAAAATCAAGTACATGAGGTGCGGTTTCAGTACTACTAGGCGCGAGGAGGAGGTTAGCCTGGATGGACAGGTGGTGCCTCAGAAGGACACCTTTCAATATTTGGGGTCAATGCTGCAAAAGGATGGAGGTATTGATGAAGATGTGAATCATCGCATCAAAGCCGGATGGATGAAGTGGCGCCAAGCTTCTGGCATTCTCTGTGACAAGAGTGCCACAAAAGCTAAAAGGCAAGTTCTACAGGACGGCGGTTCAACCCGCAATGTTGTATGGCGCTGAGTGTTGGACAAGTTCAACAGTTAGGTGTGGCGGAGATGCGCATGTTGAGGTGGATGTGTGGCCACACGAGGAAGGATCGAGCCCGGAATGATGATATATGAGATAGAGTTGGGGTAGCACCAATTGAAGAGAAGCTTGTCCAACATCGTCTGAGATGGTTTGGGCATATTCAACGCAGGCCTCCAGAAGCTCCAGTGCATAGCGGAAGGCTAAAGCACGCGGGTAATGTCAAGAGAGGTCGGGGTAGACCGAATTTGACATGGGACGAGTCCGTGAAGAGAGATCCGAAGGACTGGAGTATCACCAAAGAACCAGCTATGGACAGGGGTGCGTGGAAGCCTGCTATCCATGTGCCAGAACCATGAGTTGGTCGCGAGATCTGATGGGTTTCACCTCTAGCCTACCCCAACTTGTTTGGGACTAAGGGCTTCGTTGTTGTTGCATTGGAAGTGCAACTTAATAATTTATATGTTTGGACAATAATATGTTAAAAGATTCAGAATGGACTATGGAGACATAGTTTGAGTAAATTTGTCCCAATAAATTATTTCAAAATAACGTACTTTTAAGGTACTAGAGATAGAGATATATTACCATAGAAAATAGTTTCGGAAGTTCCATCCCAGAGCCCATGAAATATCAAGCGATAAAAGAGAGCGACTTGAGGAAGTATAACAATTTACAAAGGCTATCAAATGGGCTAGCACAATAAAACTGTATCCAGGACAGCAAAACAGAACTAGTCCTATGCAAATATGGTTTAACAAACTTAAGTTTGCGCCATGATACCAGTATCATAGCATTCTTGTGGATACAAAATTGCATGTTCACAACACTTGACATGCTACCAGTAGCATAGCATTCTTGTGGAAACAAAATTACATGTTCACAGCACCTGGCATGCTTCTTCAGCACTGTGTTCACAACTGTATATTGGATTGGAATTCCCAGTCTTGAGATGGTGTTCTCACACTTTCCACACTTTTGCAATGGCATACATGTCATTCACATACTTAGAAAGTAAAGACTTGGGCCTTCTATCTAGCATAGCATGGGGTCGGTCTCGCCATACGAAGGTACCACTAACAGCTTCCTCTACGAGCTTTTAGGGATTTAGAATTAATGCACACCATAGTCTCAATGCAAATTTACAAAGAGTGGACGATTTTTCAAAAAAAAATTAACTCATGCTCACATATGTCACGTAGATTTCATGTCCACAGAACAGCGTGGCTAGAGTTTATGCCAATATTTACCCAATGTCAGGGGAATTTGAACCGATGCTTTTGGAAGTCCCACATAACTACATTATCTACCTCCAAGAAGGTTATCTTCTTTTTGAAATATGAAAATATTTATCCTTGAAGAATGTTATTCTATACAATTGCTTGAATATGGCAGACCACTGCATTAGTTATGCAAACAATTTATACTACCATTGCAATAGCATACACCTTCATGCACAGAATGGATAATTGCTTTTGGATAGTTTTAGAAAGGTTGCATATACATAGAATCAACAATCTACATCAAATTGAGCTCATATTTGTCGTTGAAGTATGGGAAAAGAGAAAATTAAGATAAACATATACAGTTGCTGGATGAATCTTTATAAAGTTTTGGGAACTTCAACTAACAACAATTACATCAAGTTGACATTGCAACACAGCAAAACTATGAGTGATAGTCCATATAGTCTTTTGTGTTAGTTGTGGATGCCATCCTTTGATACTAATTGTCTGGCAGATAGGGAGAGTACAAGAAATGATTAACACTTTGAAATGTTAGATCTCACTTCATAAAAAAATCACACTGAAATGTCTAATCATTTCGGTGATACAATTTGAACAAGTGTTGCACTGGCACCATTCAGATCAAGTTATAGTGCTTTGGTAGAAGATCAACTGACTAATACACATTGCTCCCAGATGAGGTTAGTTCGTAGTGAAATGTAGATTAGTTGACTAATACACATTGGCAGAAGATCAGTTGTATCTTCATTCCAGTCTTGCTACCTAATAGGTCCACAAAGCAATGGCTGACTAGCATTTACCTTCATAACAACCTCCATTTAACATCTCATATGTTCAGCTGTTCTTTTGTTTTCTGTCCATTTGCCAGATTGTAATAGGTATTCATGATTGTACCGGTATAACCCGCATATGACATGCACAGAGCATCCTACCAGTTTAAAAAGACAATATCTAAAACACCCAGCCTGATCCAACATTAATAAAAGCCAAAATCCAACCAGTACACATGGTAATTAGACAATGTTTGCAACCACAATAATATGAATGGTGTACAATATACATTGAACTTTGTTAATAATTAGAATTGAATAAATGAATGATGTCAGCAAATAAAGATCAATTAATGTGTTCAGCGATGTGAAATACTTACCCTTCATTAATCAGACTCAAGGCAACGTTAAATATAACGGAATGTGAAAGTCCTAGTCTGCTCAAAGCAGATGAAAGTGAAGTATATGGATGGACCACTTCAAGTTCAAAATCAAGTGTTGTCAGTATCATCTGCTCCGCCTGTATTACACTTTCTCGGTACAGTTCAAACCAGTTTTGCTGCAGAAAAAGAAATACCAACCATTGATTCACTAGCACATAGCAGATATAAGAACACTGAAATTAACATGGGCAAACTAAACATAGTTGTATTGTATATTGAGAAAGTATCTGTTGATTCTACTTACACCACGCGACATGTAAGGAAGGAGATTGAATTCTTGGTTTTCAGAAACTTCACATGAAGCCCTAAGAATAGTATTCAAAAGGCATGTTGTTTCCTCTGTCTTTGACGCCAGAAACAATGCCGCGGTCGCAACCAACTTGCAAATTCAAAGAAGATAATATTATGATATTGAATCTCTCATATCTGCTTATGGAGAGGATAAAATCACAACAAATATTGGTTCTTAGATAACTGTCTCATTCAAGTGAATAGCTTAGATTCTAGACAACAGATGGGCTTTGACCAGTCAACAAACTAAGCAATGCAAAGGCGGGCCAAGTTAAAGAAATAGACACATAAATGATCATAACATGGGCAGCACTCTCCGCCAGTTGACCGGCACCGGCACGGGGCGCTGATTGGTCGCCACGTGCTCCATTAGATTAGGACACCCCCAGCCGCTCGATCGTGATTCATCTCTCTCGCCCGCTCAGGTCAATGGCGGAGAAAAAAATCCCCACGTGACGCGCATATCTCTGGCCTCCCGTCCATGTGTTTCTAGCTCAGCATCCTCGTTCATTGAAGGCACATAGGTGTCCCCGATAGTCATCGCCACAGTCGTCGTGGATGCCGTCGAGACTCGTCGCAGCACCCGTCAACCCAGACATAGCACCGCCAGCCACCAGTTGCAGCCCTGCTCACCGCTCACCGGAGTCCCCTGCACGGTGCGGCACAAGCGCCAGGCATTTGAAGCTCTGCCGCCAATGGTTCCAGCACACGGTCACGGCATTGGCCGCCTCGCAGTGCCGCGAGCTAGTAGCAACTCGGCGCACGCCCTTTGCAGCATCTCCACGCGTAGTTCCTACCATGGCCGGCCACCGTTGCATCGTCACGCCATCATCCACTCGTCGCAAGGCCATTTGCACATACCGCACGTTGTTCCTAGCATCCCCGCGCATCGTGCCTAGCATCCCCGTGCATCGTTCCTAGCATCACATTTGCAGTATCCTTCGCAGCACGTCGGCATCTTGCAGCAGCGGGCATCTTCGTTGCAAGCGCTCGCCTCTGCTGGTTGCAGCTCCACCGGCCGCGGTTTGCAGCACCCCTCCCAGCACATCACCTCCTGGTCGCCCCAAGCAGCACCCGGCGTCGTCGGTTCGTAGCCCACCGACTGCAGCATTGTCGTGACGCCTTGCTGTGGGGGTATTGGCGCTCGCCACATCTCCGGCACCGCAGTTGAGCACGCGATGTGGTTGCCGGCTAAGAAGCATGGAACAAAAATTAGCGCTTGGCCGTCCTGATAGCGCGGGACACAGAGACACGGCAGGATACGGCCGGATACGCGTATCCTGTAGTATCTCCTGATTTTCAATTTAAAGAAAAAGAAAAAACGAGTTTCTCATAGCCTCCTAGGCAGCAGTGAACACGCCGCCGCCTACCGGATCGAAGCCGTCGCCGCCGCTGCCTGGAATCAACCGGCGACCGCTACCCCTAGCACCAACAACCTCTCCTCCCGACGGCAGGTAACCCCAACTACCCAAACCCAACAGCCTCTCCTCAACCTCATCTCTTTTATTCTGATTTTCTTCAATTGAACTGCTGGCTGCTGTGTGCTGCTGCTTGCTACGGTGCTACCCATGTCGTGCTGCTCTTTGAATGCTTGTGTTGCTTGTTGTTAGGTAGCAATAGCATGGCACCTGGGAGCGCCACAACCGGTACCGGTAACCAATCGTCCGTGGGTAAGAGTGAAGGGCAGCCATGTCCTGGTGCTGTACATCCCAAGCATCCTGTGTAGTCTTCTTCAGTCTCTAATACTAGACCAGCGTTTGATGCGTTTTGCAAGATGGAACTTGCAATGACATGGGACTATGGGAGGATCAATCAAGCACTTGATAAAGGAGACACCAAATGGGGCAGTATTATGATATCTTTCTCATTATTATTTTTGTCTTAACTCTATATTACATGGCATTATGATCATTAGTCAACATGGCAAAGATGTGTTTATTTTTCTCATTATATAGAGTAGGTGGTAAAGCTACTATCTCAATCTGCATATTAGTGGAGTGGCGTTGGTTGGTATAGGGACTGAAAAGAACTTATTATACAATATAGCAGGTCCTTCCCAGTGATAAACGAACATCCAAATCAATCTCATTGAAATATTCTTGCAAAACGATTTTATATTATTGGGACGGAGGGAGTAATTTTTAACTCATAAGTTGCAATAGCATTACTGACAAGATTCCTGTAAAAGAAGAGGTGAAGGCAACTAACAAATCTGTCGTTGCAGGCATGGGATCTGTGGAAAAAGAACCGATGGCAATACACCACTGCCGTCGCAACAGTCGTCTGCGGCCTATGTCAAACACAAACACAAGCACTACGATCAGTAATCATGGAGACAAATCACCAAACAAAACCAACAAACCGCAGAGCCAGCAGCGAGTTTACAGCCCAAGGCGGAAGCCGAGGCAGCGCAGGTAGGCGCAGTAGGACGCGCGCAACCTTGCCTCCAAAGCGGAGTCGATGCCGTCCTTCCACGAAGGTGACCTTCGCTCGATCTCCTCTCGCGACAGCAACGCCCTGGCGTCACCATCCTTGGGATGTCTCGTCGGCAACAGGCGTGGCACGGCCGCGACCGGCGGATCACACCGGGGCTCTGGCGCGCGGCGAGCCCGCTTCGGCGGAGGTGGGCCCGGGGCCCGCTGAGAGGGGGGCGGAAAGATAGGTTCCTGGAGGTGGGAGAGAGCGAGCGGATCGTGGCGGGGGTGGTAGGGGGCAGTGTTGGCATGGGGACATGGCTGGGGGTACGGTTGGGAATGGGTGTGGTACGCGTCGTCATGGTCACGGCCGCGGCGGCGGGGGCGGTGGGGAGGAGGGTGGTCATGGCTATAGGGGTGAGGTCGGTGCCTGACCAGGTCAGGGTGGAAAGGCTGAGAGAAGGACATTGCGGCGGCGGCGGCGGCGGCGACGGTGCGGGTGGGAATCGGATCAGGTCAGGGAACCGAAGAAGGATGAGGACTTGCGTTCTAGAGTATCAGGCTAGCCATGGACCGTAGGATGAGAAGTATGATGGCTACAGATCTTGCAGTTGTACAGCCCCACGGCGTGGTGCCGCCGCGTGGCTAAATTCATTATTTTGACCCTTTTATATACGAAGTTAAGCAGGATTTGATCTTACTTAAAAAAACAGATTTGGGCCTTTTTCTACCGTCAATCGCTCCTGCGCCAGCCACATGGAAAAGGGACCTAGCGCCTAGGACCCTGGGTAGGATGTGTCGCCCTGCCATAAGAGTCCTGTAGTGGGATAAGTGGTTGGGGCCCCCACCGACCCATTCATCCCAATCTCCTTTCTCTCTCCCTCACCCAAGTATCCATTAGATCCACTCTTCATTGATTGAGATTTGTCCGGTGGATCCGGATCATTAGGTACCTCTGTAACGCTCCGGATATAACTTTCCCAATTTGTACTCCAACTCTTGCCGTTTTCAGCGTTAAGTTATATTTATTTTCTCGGGTTCGGGTCTTTGTCTCCGTGTGTTGTTTCGTTGTCATGCATCTCATATCATGTCATCATGTGCATTGCATTGGCATACGTGTTTATCTCATGCATTCGAGCATTTTCCCCGTTGCCCGTTTTGCATTCCGGCGCTTCGTTCTCCTCCGGTGGTCATTTCTAACTTTCTTTCGTGTGTGGGGATTAAACATTTCCGGATTGGACCGAGACTTACCAAGCGGCCTTGGTTTACTACCGGTAGACCGCCTGTCAAGTTTCGTATCATTTGGACTTCGTTTGATACTCCAACGGTTAACCGAGGGACCGAAAAGGCCTCGTGTGTGTTGCAGCCCAACACCCCTTCAATTTGGCCCAAAACCCACCAAACTCTGCTCCATCATCTAGAGCGTTCGATCACGATCGCGTGGCCGAAAACCGCACCTCATTTGGACTCTCCTAACTCTCTCTATGCCTATATATACACCCTCCTCTGAAATTCGCGGTTCATTCTTCCCCTAACCCTAAAAATCCCTCTCCGCCGCCGCCGGACGTATCCGGACGGAGCCGGACAACGTCCGGATTCCACCGCCGCCAACCGCACAGCGCCACGTGGCACCCGCCACCTCGCCGCCGCCGCGGGCCGGGGAGCCCGGAGCCGGCCCCCGCGGCCCGATCCGCCCGCGCCATCATCATCACTCCGCGCCGCCCGAGCCGGACGGCTCCTCCAGCCCGGCGCTGCCGCCCGCCATTGCCGGTGCCGCCAAGCTCCTCCGCGCCGGCGTCGAGGCGCCCGCCGGCCCGGACCTCCTCGCCGCGGCCATCGTCG
Organism: Triticum urartu; assembly: GCF_056163025.1. Classification (NCBI taxonomy): domain Eukaryota; kingdom Viridiplantae; phylum Streptophyta; class Magnoliopsida; order Poales; family Poaceae; genus Triticum; species Triticum urartu. The sequence goes on along the minus strand of NC_141875.1, from coordinate 300,053,848 downwards.
GGCCCCGCCGCCCTGCTTCTCCTCGCCAACGCCGCCGCCTCCCCGAGCTCTTCTCCGGCGTCCCCGGCCACCGCATCCATCAACTCCGGCGAGTTCTTCGTCTCCGGCGAACAGGACTTCCGGCGAACCTCGTTATCCGCGCCAGATCTGAGATCTGGAATTTTTTAGGGTCGACTTTTTCCCAGGGGACCCTAATTTTTTTGCATTCTTGCACATGTTATATCTCCGCATCCGTAGCTTCGTTTTGGGCATATAGCATACCAAAATGTTCGTCTCAGAGAGTACATCATTTCATTCCATTGCATCATTTTCATTTGAGCTCATCTTGATGCCCGAAATGTTGTTAGAAAAGGGCTATATGATCTAAAATTTCAGACAAGTGTTAATTTCACTAAGTCTGAGATCTGTTTTCCATTTGCGTTTTTGCCATGCTTGTTTGAACCTCATAATGGATGATTTGGCCGTAGCTCAGTGCTAAACTTTTGTTAAGCATCTTGAATGCTTCCCTGCCATGTATTTTGATGCCATGTTTGAGTGCTGTAGCATGTTCATTTCATTGCATTTAGATGCCTACTTGCTGTAAATCGCAGACCGGTGCCAATTTTGAATCGCTTGCCATTCCCAAACCGTAACTCCGATTCCGATGATCTTTATATCGTTTTCAAGCGATTTCATCTCATCTTTCCAGTGGCACACTTGGTTTTCCAAGTTGAGGCCAGGTTCATGCATTTCCTGTCATATCTTGCATTTTGCATCCCGCATCGCATCCCGCATAGCATACCATCATTGCATCTTATTGTTTGAGCTTGCACGTGGTTGATTGTATCCTTATTGCTTGTTTGTCTTGTTTGGGTAGAGCCGGGAGACGAGTTCACTACCGAGGATCCCGTTGAGTTTGCTTTTGAGGATCCAGTCAACTTTGACAGCTTTGCAGGCAAGATGATCATACCCTCGAAATCACTACTATCTTTGCTATGCTAGTTTGCTCGCTCTTTTGCTATGCCAATGCTACGATGCCTACCTTTTGCTTGTCAGCCTCCCAAATTGCCATGTCAAACCTCTAACCCACCATGTCCTAGCAAACCGTTGATTGGCTATGTTACCGCTTTGCTCAGCCCCTCTTATAGCGTTGCTAGTTGCAGGTGAAGATTGGAGCTGTTCCTTGTTGGAACATTTATTTACTCGCTGGGATATCATTATATTGCTATGTTATCTTAATGCATCTATATACTTGGTAAAGGGTGGAAGGCTCGGCCTCTCGCCTAGTGTTTTGTTCCACTCTTGCCGCCCTAGTTTCCGTCATATCGGTGTTATGTTCCCGGATTTTTGCGTTCCTTACGCGGTTGGGTTATAATGGGAACCCCTTGATAGTTCGCCTTGATTAAAGCTTTTCCAGCAATGCCCAACCTTGGTTTTACCATTTGCCACCTAGCCTCTTTTTCCCTTGGGTTTCTGAAGCCCGAGGGTCATCTTATTTAAACCCCCCCGGGCCAGTGCTCCTCTGAGTGTTGGTCGGAACTAGAGTCCTGTGCAGCGCCCCCTCGGGGAAACTCGAGGTTTGGTTTTAGTTGTATGGAGAGCTCATATGAGTGTGCCCTGAGAACGAGATATGTGCAGCTCCTATCGGGATTTGTCGGCACATTCGGGCGGTGTTGCTGGTCTTGTTTTAACCTGTCGAAATGTCTTGTTGTACCGGGATTCCGAGTCTGATCGGAATGTCTCGGGTGGAGGTCTATTCCTTCGTTGACCGTGAGAGCTTGTCATGGGCTAAGTTGGGACTCCCCTGCAGGGATTGAACTTTCGAAAGCCGTGCCCGCGGTTATGGGCAGATGGGAATTTGTTAATGTCCGGTTGTAGATAACTTAAACCTTAATTTAATTAAAATGAATCAACTGAGTGTGTTACCGTGATGGCCCCTTCTGGGCGGAGTCCGGGAAGTGGACACGGTGTTGGAGTAATGCTTGCGCAGGTTGCTCTCTAGTTTTTCGATCGCGCCTTGCCTCCTCTTCTCGCTCTCTTTTGCGAATAAGTTAGCCACCATATATGCTAGTCGCTTGCTGCAGCTCCACATATATTTTGCCTTACCCCTTCCTATAAGCTTAAATAGTCTTGATCGCGAGGGTGCGAGATTACTAAGTCCCTGTGGCTCACAGATTCCTATTACACCAGATGCAGGTCCAGGTGATTCCACTCCAGGCGACGCGTATGAGCTCAAGTGGGAGTTCGACGAGGACTCTCAGCGATACTATGTGTCTTTTCCTGATGATCAATAGTGGTGCCCAGTTGGGGGTGATCGGGACCGTGTCGCATGTTGGGTTTTCTTCTATTTTGGCGCCGTAGTCGGGCCATGAGTGTTTGGATGATGTATGTTATTTATGTACTTTGATTGACGTGGCGAGTGTAAGCCAACTATGTATCTCCCCTTTTATTATTTATATTACATGGGATGTTTGTGATGATTACCTGACTTGCGACATATGCCTTCAATGCGATTATGCCTCTAAGTCGTGCCTCGACACGTGGGAGATATAGTCGCATCGAGGGCGTTACAAGTTGGTAATCAGAGCCATCCCCGACCTTAGGAGCCCCATTGCTTGATCGTTTTTAGCAGCCGAGTTGTGTCTAGAAAAAAATGTTTTGAGTCAATTAGGAATTATATATCGGAGAGTTTAGGAATTCTTTTTACTTCCCAGTCTCCTCATCGCTCTGGTAAGGCATCCTGACGTAGAGTTTTGACTCTTCTCTTCTCAAATTTCACTAAAAAAAATTTAGGATCACGCGGGTATCTTGGAATCGTTCCGATGGTTTTATGATGAGAACATTGTCTTGGTGCCTCCTGTCAGGGGTTTAGTGGAAGTGTCCCGGGGAGTTGAGCTCTGAGGTGTTGTCATCATAAATTTATCGTTGCAATTCTGGAATACCTGAGATATTTTCGCCGACATCGAAAATCTCTTTTATGCAGTTCGTTGGTGAGATAACCTCGACGCCACCCAGTACTGGGGCGGGAGTTCGGGAGTATCGCCATAACTTGTATAACGGATGCTTTTCGAAGGTTGAGGTAGATGTTTTCCGAAGGTTTCTTGGTTATGTGTTGAAGGATGGATACAACTAGATGTAGGATTTGCTAGTTTGGGTGAGATATTATGCTTCCCCTGTATCCCCAACACTTGATTGCATAACCGGAAAGGTTCAGGAGTTTCATAGGTGGGAATTCTCGTAGCTCTAGTTCTTCTTCCACGGATATTGGTTTGAGATTGGGATTTCTTACCGATTATTCGTTCTTGATCCGTACCTTGTTGATTTATTTCTCTACCTTAATTCTGCGTGGCTTCTCAATTTATGGATATGTGACCATTTCAAGAGGAATGCATTCGTTCATTTTGTTCGGATGTGAAGACTTTATGTTGCAATTTTCATTCCGTTGGATTCAGCTTCAATATTTGTCTATCAATGTGCTAATGGATGTCAACCTCTTCAGGATGGCTCCTCCAACGCGCATGACTCCGAATCCTCATCCGCCACCACCTCCACCTCCTCCGGAGGCATGGCAAGCTGTGATGGCCGCTACTAATGCAAACACACAGTTGATCATGCAAATTCTCTGAGAGCGCAATCAAGGCAGTCAAGGGAATCAAGGAAGCAATCAGAATCATTTTGCTACACTGAACCAGTTCCTTGCTAATGGGCCAAAGACGTTCAGCAATTGTGTTGAGGCATCCGATGCTGACGATTGGCTTGTGGATCTGTGTAAGCATTTTGAGTGCAGCAACGTCAGGCCTGAAGATTTCGTCAAGTTCGCTTCCTTCCAACTCAAAGATCAAGCTGCAGAATGGTTCCAGCAGTACAAGGATTCCAGAGGTGGACGTCTGATCACTTGGGATGATTTCCGTCAAGATTTCCGAGATCATCACATCCCTCAAAGTGTGGTTGAAAGTAAGCGTCAGGAATTCCGCAACTTGAAGCAAGGCTCTTTGTCTGTCTATGATTACAACAAGTTGTTCCAGAAGCTCGCCCGCTTTGCCAAGCAGGACGTACCTGATGAGAAGAGCATGATATACCAGTTCAGGGGTGGTCTCAGAGAAGAAATTCAGCTCGCTCTTGTCCTCTTTGAGCCGTTGAGATACAATGAGTTCTACAACATGGCACTGAAGCAAGAGGCTGCTCAGTTGAGGTGTGATGCTTCCAAGAAGCGAGTCAGGGATGCTACTCCTTCTTCCTCTACTCAAGTGGCCAACCAGCAGAAGTATTGGCTTCCTCCTCCTCCGTTCCGTCAGCCGTATCAGCAGAAGAGCAAAAGTGGCAGTGGTTCTTCTCACCCACCCAACCCTGGCTTTCAGAACAAGTCTTCGTCTCAACCTCCAAGATCGAGTGCTCCGTACCACCGTCCGCTTTCAGAGGTCACGTGCAACAAGTGCCAACAGAAGGGTCACTATGCCAACAAGTGTTTCAACCAGAGGCGTCTTCCTCCTCCTCCTCCTGTCAGATCGGCAAGTACAGCTGTGGTCAAGCATAACCCTAAGCACGCCAAGGTCAATTTGATGAACGCAGCTCAGGCAGAGGATTCGTCAGATGTCATCATGGGTAACCTTCCTGTTAATGATATTCCTGCAAGAGTTCTTTTTGACTCTGGTGCATCGCATTGCTTCATTTCTAAACCTTTTGCATCAAAGTATGAGTGCGATTATCAGCATCTGCAAAATTCTTTGCAAATTGTGTCACCGGGCAAGCAAATGGCAGCTAATTTCCGCGTCCCGGATATTACTATCACGTTGGGCGACTACAAGTTTCTAGCTTCTCCTATTGTTCTGGGTGACTCGGATATTGATCTTATTCTCGGAATGGATTGGCTTTCTAAGCACAAGGCTCAGCTTGATTGTGCTGCCAGGCAGATTCAATTGACTCATTCGTCTGAGGATGTAATTGTCTTTGCCGCTCGTGATGATACCATCCGTCTGTTTTCTCTCAATGAGAAGGGTGAACTCGATGCCATCTCGCAAATTCCAGTCGTTTGCGAATATCAAGACGTCTTTCCAGAAGAGCTCCCAGGAGTGCCTCGACACGTGGGAGATATAGTCGCATCGAGGGCATTGCAAGTTGGTATAAACTGATTATGTTTTTGCTATGTTCGTGTGCTTGTTAGTATTTTTTCCGATCCTTTTTGGCTCAAGGTCACTAAGGGACTTTTGTTAAGCTTGTTGAGTAGCTCCATGCCATGTTCTTCTTTGTCATAATCAGGTCCTGTAGCATGTCGTTTTGTTGCTCCGAAGAGGGCTATATGATCTGAAATTTCAGACAAGTGTTAATTTCACTAAGTCTGAGATCTGTTTACCATTTGCGTTTTTGCCATGCTTGTTTGAACCTGTTAATGGATGAATTGGCCGTAGCTCAGTGCTAGTCTTTTGTTAAGAATCTTGAATGCTTCCCTGCCATGTATTTTGTTGCCATGTTTGAGTGCTGTAGCATGTTCATCTCTTTGCATCTAGATGCCTACTTGCTGTAAATCGCAGACCGGTGCCAATTTTGAATCGCTTGCCATTTCCAAACCGTAACTCCGATTCCGGCGTTCTTTATATCATTTTCAAGCGATTTAATCTCATCTTTCCAGTGGCACACTTGGTTTTCCATGTTGAGGCCAGGTTCATGCATTCCCTGTCATATCTTGCATTTTGCATACCGCATCGCATCCCGCATAGCATATCATCTTTGCATCTTATTGTTTGAGCTTGCACGTGGTTGATCGTATCCTTGTTGCTTGTTTGTCTTGTTTGGGTAGAGCCGGGAGACGAGTTCGCTAACGAGGAGCCCGTTGAGTTTGCTTTTGAGGATCCAGTCAACTCTGACAGCTTTGCAGGCAAGATGATCACACCCTTGAAATCACTACTATCTTTGCTATGCTAGTCTGCTCGCTCTTTTGCTATGCCAATGCTACGATGCCTACCATTTGCTTGTCAGCCTCCCAAATTGCCATGTCAAACTTCTAACCCACCATGTCCTGGCAAACAGTTGATTGGCTATGTTACCGCTTTGCTCAGCCCTTCTAATAGCGTTGCTAGTTGTAGGTGAAGATTGGAGGCCGTTCCTTATTGGAACATTTATTTACTTGTTGGGATATCGTTATATTGCCTTGTTATCTTAATGCATCTATATACTTGGTAAAGGGTGGAAGGCTCGGCCTCTCGCCTAGTGTTTTGTTCCACTCTTGCCGCCCTAGTTTTCGTCATATCGGTGTTATGTTCCCGGATTTTGCGTTCCTCACGCGGTTGGGTTATAATGGGAACCCCTTGATAGTTCGCCTTGATTAAAGCTTTTCCAGCAATGCCCAACCTTGGTTTTACCATTTGCCACCTAGCCTTTTTTTTCCTTCCCTTGGGTTCTGCAGACTCAAGGGTCATCATTATTTTAACCCCCCCGGGCCAGTGCTCCTCTGAGTGTTGGTCCAAACTGTCAGCCGCCGGTGGCTACCAGGGGCAACTCTGGGCTGGCCTACCGGAAGTTTAGACAATCTGAGTGTGCCCTGAGAAAGAGATATGTGCAGCTCCTATCGGGATTTGTCGGCACATTCGGGCGGTGTTGCTGGTCTTGTTTTAACCTGTCGAAGTGTCTTGAATTACCGAGATACCGAGTCTGATCGAAACGTCTTGGGAGGAGGTCTATTCCTTCGTTCACCGTGAGAGCTTGTCATGGGCTAAGTTGGGACTCCCCTGCAGGGATTGAACTTTTGAAAGCCGTGCCCGCGGTTATGGGTAGATGGGAATTTGTTAATGTCCGGTTGTAGATAACTTAAACCTTAATTTAATTAAAATGAATCAACCGTGTGTGTTACCGTGATGGCCCCTTCTCGGCGGAGTCCGGGAAGTGGACACGGTGTTGGAGTAATGTTTGCGCAGGTTTCTCTCTCTAGATTCTTGCTCGCGCTTCACCTTCTCTTCTCGCTCTCTTTTGCGAATAAGTTAGCCACCTGAAAGTGCAACTATCCCTAGGTGGTTTTGGTAATTCATAACAACATATAGCTCATTGAGCTAATGCTATTCCAAGGTGATTATTTCAGGAAAGCTCAATGATTGGCATGGCATGGATGTGAAAGTGGAACCCTCAAAATTCTAAGGACAAAGGATTGGCTCAAGCTCAAAAGCTCAAGACTCTTCTTTTATATTTTAGTGATCCAAGATCACATTGAGTCGTTAGGAAAAGCCAATACTATCAAGGAGGGATGAGGTGTTGCTTAATGAGCATCTTGCTTCATGTGCTTAATGATACGCTCCAAAATCCTCAGCTACTTTCCCATATCCACAAATGACCTAAACCCTAAGCCAAACTTGGTCCTACCGATTCTTTCTATCCGGCGCCACCGAGTTTCACTTGTCATTAGCCACTGCCAAACCCTAGCAATTCGGTCCTACCGATAGGGATCTCGGTCTCACCGAGATGGGATTGCAAACTCTCTGTTTCCCTTTCGTAACTTTTCGGTCTCACCGAAAGAGCGGATCGGTCCCACCGAGATTGCAATGTAAACTCTCTGTTTCCTTTTTGTAACTTTTCGGTCTCACCGAAAGAGCAAATCGGTCCCACTGAGTTTGCCTGACCAACTCTCTGGTTAGCCTATTACCAAAATCGGTCTCACCGAGTTTGTGTAATCGGTCTCACCGAGATTACGTTATGCCCAAACCCTAACCATATCAGTTCCACCGAGTTGCATGTCGGTCCCACCGAAAATCACTAACGGTCACTAGGTTTACTATTTCGGTCCGACCGAGTTTTCTGATTCGGTCCCACCGAGATTGGTAAATTGTGTGTAACGGTTGGATTTCGTGTGGAGGCTATATATACCCCTCCACCCCCTCTTCATTCGAAGAGAGAGCCATCAGAACACATCTACACTTCCAACTCATATGTTCTGAGAGAGAACCACCTACTCATGTGTTGAGACCAAGATATTCCATTCCTACCATATGAATCTTGATCTCTAGCCTTCCCCAAGTTGCTTTCCACTCAAACCTTCTTTCCACCAGATCCAAATCCTATGAGAGAGAGTTGAGTGTTGGGGAGACTATCATTTGAAGCACAAGAGCAAGGAGTTCATCATCAACACACCATTTGTTACTTCTTGGAGAGTGGTGTCTCCTAGATTGGCTAGGTGTCACTTGGGAGCCTCCGACAAGATTGTGGAGTTGAACCAAGGAGTTTGTAAGGGCAAGGAGATCGCCTACTTCGTGAAGATCTACCGCTAGTGAGGCAAGTCCTTCGTGGGCGATGGCCATGGTGGGATAGACAAGGTTGCTTCTTCATGGACCCTTCGTGGGTGGAGCCCTCCGTGGACTCGCGCAACCGTTACCCTTCGTGGGTTGAAGTCTCCATCAACGTGGATGTAGGATAGCACCACCTATCCGAACCACGGGAAAAACATTCTTGTCTCCAACTGCGTTTGAATTCTCCAAACCCTTCCCTTTACACTCTTGCAAGTTGCATGCTTTACTTTCCGCTGCCAATATACTCTTTGCATGCTTGCTTGAATTGTGTGATGATTGCTTGACTTGTCCTAAGATAGCTAAAATCTGCCAAGAACTAAAATTGGGAAAAGGTTAAGTTTTTATTTGGTCAAGTAGTCTAATCACCCCCCCTCTAGACATACTTTTGATCCTACAAGTGGTATCAGAGCTTTGGTCTCCATTTGCTTTGATTTCCATAGCTTTTGGTGGTCATAGTCTTGGTTTCACAACCTAGGAGAGTATGGCGTCTAGCGAGGGAAATTATCACCGTAGGGGTCCTTACTTTGATGGTACTAATTTTGCTAGTTGGAAGCATAAAATGAAAATGCATATTCTTGGACATAACCCCGCCGTTTGGGCTATTGTGTGTGTTGGTTTGCAAGGTGACTTCTTTGATGGGAGAGAACCAAACCGTGAAGCTACCGCGGATGAGTTGAAGATGTTGCAATACAATGCTCAAGATTGTGATATTCTCTTCAACAGATTGTGCCCCGAAGAATTCAACAAAATCAGGCGTCTTGAGAATGCAAAGGAAATTTCGGACACTTTGATTGATATGCACGAAGGTACCGACTCTGTCAAGGAATCCAAGTTGGATGTGCTTAAAAGTCAACTTGACAAGTTCAAAATGAAGGATGGTGAAGGTGTCGCTGAAATGTACTCTAGGCTTGCTCTCATCACAAATGAGATTGCCGGCTTAGGAAGTGAAGAGATGACCGATAGATTCATCATCAAGAAGATTCTAAGAGCCTTGGATGGAAAATATGATATCGTGTGCACATTGATCCAAATGATGCCCAATTACAAAGATCTCAAGCCAACGGAGGTAATTGGAAGAATTGTTGCTCATGAGATGTCACTTAAGGATAAAGAGGAACTTCACAACAAATCAAGTGGTGCCTACAAAGCCTCATGTGAAGCCCCTACATCATCAAGTGAGAAACAAAACTTCAATGAAGAATTGAGCTTAATGGTGAAGAATTTCAACAAGTTCTACAAGAGTAGAAGCAAAGATAGAAGCTTCAAGTCAAGGTCCTACAATGAAAAAAGATCTTCTAGTCGAGAGCGAAATTGCTACAATTGTGGAAGACCCAGACACTATTCCAATGAGTGTACGACTCCCTACAAGAGAAGAGAAGACTCTCCAAAAAGAAGAAGCAAAGAATCACCACCAAGAGAGAGAAGGAGTAGAGATGATCGTTATGAACAAAGATACTCACGGAGAAGCAAGGATTCGGAAAGGAAGGAAAAATCATCAAGGAGCTACACAAAACGAAGACATCAAGCTCATGTTGGTGAATGGGTATCCGGCTCCGACTCCGACAGCCACTCCGAGAGAAGTTATCACTCCGACTCCGAATATACTCAAGATGAAGGTGTTGCCGGTCTAGCACTTGTGTCAACCAACTCCTACGACATATTTGACTCACCAAATGAAGGAATTGGAAGATGCTTCATGGCCAAAGGTCCTAAGGTAACACACCCCGAGTATGTTGATTTTAATAGTGATGAAGATGACTTGTTAGGTGATGATTTACTTGTTGACAACTCTAGTGATGAATACTATGATGAAACGTCAATTAATCATGCTAATCAAGATAAAACGAATGACAATGATAAGGAGAAGATTGAGGCTCTAACTAAAGAACTAAACACTCTTAAATTAGCTCATGAAACTATCTTCGAAGATCATCGAGAACTTTTAAGAGCTCATGAGAAATTACGCTTTGAAAAGCTCAATCTTGAGCAAGAGCATGAGTTCTTAAAAGCAATCAATGATGATCTCCGCAAGAAAAGTTCTTCTTACATTGCCAAGCGTTTACTCTTATCCACTTACATGCCTCAAGTCAAGTCTAGTAACAAGAACAAGAAAGATTCTTCCTCTAATAGTAACAATGATCATGCTAAGTCCAATATTGTTGCTTCTAGTAGTTCTCTTGATTCCACTAATGATTCTCTTAGCCAAGTTGCACTTGAGCAAGAAAATAGCTTATTGAAGGGAATTATAGAGAAAGGAGTGTACAAAAGCCTTGCCGGGAGTAAGCAATTCGAGGAAATTGTGCGCAAGCATGGAATGCACCGGAAGAATCAAGGTGTTGGTTTTGAACGAAAGTTCAATGCCAATGGAGTTGAGTGGGAAGAAGATCAATACCCCAAGACAAAGTTTTTTCCTCAACAAGAGAAGTATGATACTTCCTTCAAGGGAACACAAGCTCAAAATGATCTTCCACCACAAGACTACAAGCAAAAAGGCAAGGACAAGCTTCAGGAGGAAATTGATGCATTTGAAGAAGCTCCTAAGACCTTAGTCAAGTGGATTCCCAAGACTACTTCAAGTTCCACTTCATCAAGTACGACTACAACTCCAAGGATTCCCATCAAGATGGTGTGGATCCAAAAGAAGAAGAACTAGAGAGTTCTTGAGGGTGACTCCGCCAACATACTTCACTCTTATCATTTTGGCAAGAACAAGTGTAATCAACTTCCACATCTTGCACTAGTTCAAGGAGTCACAAACCCTCTTGTTGGTAAGACAAGGGACAAGGTAACCTAAAAGTTTTCATGGACATCATCCTGTGTGTGCATCACTCTATGTCTATGGATATCCTTGTTTGTTCCTTGTGGGACTAACCCATGTAGGTATTGAAAGTGCAATTCACTCAAATGGATAGCCCCAAGTGATCTACATCAACATTGAGCATCCACATCTTCAACATCTACATGAAGTCATCATCGACAAAACCCAAGGTTAGTTCATCCCTCTTAGGGGGATATCACATCTAGGGGGAGCTTTACTCTAAAACTTGAGCTAGAGCAACTCTAAAGATGTGAACACAACAATGCTTTATGTAAAAGTGGTAAGCCCACTTGAGCTTAAACGATGAGTATGACCTATGATCAAGTGCTCTCACTTGACTCCTAAGTCAATATACTCATATATAGATGACCTAGTCATTGCAAATTGCTTGATAGATACTAGAATTGGTTGTGCATGCTTTGCCACATATTTCATTTGCCATCTTATTGTGTGAGCATGTTGGTTGCATATTTTACTCATTCGAGGACATCCACTTGTTGTTTTGATTGTTTGGCTTTATTTCCTTTTGCCAAGTGGATGGACAAGAATGCCTAAGAACATCCTCTAGCTATCTATGCTTTTCTCGTCTCAAACTCTATTCATGCTACATCACAAAATTTGATCAAGTCAGATTCGAACCACTCTGTGTGAGGAGCGCTCGGAGTCCCCGATTTGTCATAGACTTAAACTTCCAAAACCTCTTTGTGATTCTCGGTCTGACCGATACCCCACTTTCGGTCTTACCGAGATCATTAAGTTGATCTAGGTTTTCAATCTTGGTGCAACCGATTTGAACCTTTCGGTCACACCGAGTTGCAATAACTATCTATAGTTTTGCATCTCGGTGCCACCGAGTTGTTCCACTCGGTCACACCGACAGGGTCGGGCTATATATAGTCACGGGCAAAAATTTGGAAATTTCTCCGAACCCCTTCGCCCGCGTGATAGCCTGCTCTGCCAACTTGGTCTCCGGATCGTCTCCTCACTGCCAGCCGCCTCCAGTCGCTGGTCTCCATCGCCGTCAACGGGAATTCTACCCCGCCGTTGCCGCCGTAGCGAGTCTCCGCCAAACTAGGGTATGGACTCGATCTTTGTGCTATTCCCCAATCCGATTCTTAGCACATTGTGATCATCATGATCCTTGCCACGTTTGATAAACTTCTATCCAGTCAATGAACTCGTAGATTAGGTTTAATTCGAAAATTTTAGGGTTAGGTTTCCGCCGAAACCATCTCGGACCCACCGAGTTGAAAAACTCGGTCCCACCGATTTGGCTTATGCCATTGCACAAGTGAAACTCGGTCTGACCGAGAATTACTTATCGGTGTGACCGATTTTGGAACTCTGTGAAACCCTAGCAGTCTTGGTGCCACCGAACTGTGACTCGGTCCAACCGAGTTCACTAGTTTAGGTTCCAAAAACTGTTTCGGTATCACCGAGTTTGAAAATCGGTAGATCCGAGATGCTTTCAGTGGGAAACTAAAACTAAGTTTTTGAATCACTCTTTTGCAAAAATCTCTGCATTTTGTGATGCTCTTCCACTCTATCTCATCTATAACCTATTCACAGGGTCAGCAGTCAGAATTTGCAACATGTCTGATCAGAGTGATAGCCAGAATTTGTCAGAGCAGCAAGTGCAGATGAGTGAGGGCACTAGTCTCTCAAGTTCTTCAGATGATGGTAGCAGAAGTACTCCTAGCAATCTGCCTAAAGCTGCCACAAGACAGAGAAGAAGAGAACCTCAGACTCAGAAGATGAGGATTATGTGGCAGAAGAGGAAGCAACTTCCAAGAGAGTTGAGCCAGCACATGGCACAAAGCCAGGACTAAAGATCAAAAGGCCAGCAGGAAGGCAGCCTATGTCAAAGGCCAGAGCTTCAACTAAGAAGCCCACTCCCATAGAGCCAGTTGCTGCTGAAGGCAAGAAAAGAAAGGAAAGAGCCAAGAAGACTGTAGCCAGAGTGCTTGGCAAGGCTTCCATCATGGAAGATGAGGAGGAAGAAGAAGAGGTAGCTGCACCAGCACCAAAGGCACCCAAGCTGATGGGTGATGCCATAAGATCAGGGGCAGCTGCTTCCAAGGCCAAGCCAGCTCCAAAGCCAAAGCCAAAGAGGAATACAAGAAGCATCCCAGCTGCTAAGAAGAACAAGGCCCCAATGCCTGACACTGCAGAAGAAGAGGAAGAGCAAGTTCTCAGAAAACTCAAGCCCAAGATCCCAGACCACAACGATGCTCATCCTATGGCTGAGGATATGAAGCTCAGGAGAGATTCAGGGCTCAGGAAGTGGAGAGAAGCAGATCCGTATGCTTCAAGGAGGAGGATTGCTGTTGACTACAGATTTCACACCAAGGAACAGTAGGACTTCTATGAGACAGTCTTATTGGACAAGAAGCCCATTGTCTGTGACATGAGATGGGTCGACTGGCAATACATCAAGGACAACAAAGAGTACTACCCTGGAGTGCAAGACAGCTTCAAGGCATGTGGAGTAGAAGACTTTGTTGGGCAGAAGCTTACAAAGTGGAACGAGGAACTCATCATGCAGTTCTACTCCACAGCCCATTTTTATCCAGATGGCAGGATTGTATGGATGTCAGAGGGTACGAGGTACCAGTCTACAGTTGCTGAATGGGCTCAGCTAATTAATGCCCCAGAGGAGCAGGACGATGACTTGGACATTTATGCCAAGAAGAAGATGGACCATAACTCAATGTCAAATATGTACAAGGAAATTCCAAATGAAGCACTTGACACTTTCAAGTTTGGCTCAATACACTATCTTCTGTCAGGGCTGCCAACAATCAATTGGATTCCGAGGCACACCTTGTTGCCCAAGTCTGGAGATCACAAGATGATCAGAGGCCACGCGATCAATTTGCTACATATCTTTGATGTGCCACAGAAGTTCAAGGTGATGAGCCTCATGGTAGAGACCATCAAGAGGACAGCAGCAGACCAGAAGAGGAGCTATGGGTATGCCCCACAAATTCAGGAGCTCATTAACTCCAAGATGGGCACGGGCATATACTTGTTGGACAAGGAACACTTGCCCATCCGTCCAGATTTTGAAGATAATCAAGTTGTCATGACTGAGAATGAACCATCTTCAGCACAAGGACAAGCCAAGAAGGAGAAGGCGAGGAAGGAGAAAGCTGCCAAGATGCCAACTCAAGAGGAGGCATCTGAGTACTTCTTGAAGACCAAACAAGAGCAGCTTGGTTACTTGATTGCATCCACCCTGCGGATTGAGCAAGGACTAGCCACCCTAACTTAGAACCAGGCAAGCTTAGAGAGGATCATGGAACAAAAGTTCTATGACTTGGATGTCAAAGTGACAGAGATTCAGACTGCAGTGGAGCAGCTCCAAGATGACATGTAGGAGAGGAGAGGCAAGACTACAACTGATGCTTTTGCCAGAGTGCCACGAGGTCCGAGATCGTCTGCAGTGCCAGTTGCTGACACCAGAGCCACCACTTCTGCACCAGCTACAGCCTCAGTTCCACCAGCTCCAGCGTCCACTCCAGCCTCGACTCCGACCACGTCTACAGAAGGCTTCGTTCTTGGAGTGCTCCGGACTCCACCACCACCTGAAGATCAAGCCTGAGTGTCGACTTAGCACTATGCATTTTCTAGGAACTTTTTGGTAACTTGTTGCCAAAGGGGGAGAAAATGTATAGATCATAGGCTTCGAGAGAGAGAGTGTTGTTTTTCTCTCTTGCTTTATTTGGTGGTTTTTCGAACTTTGTTTGCTTTTGTGTGAGATACTATGTCATTATCTGTGAGACATTGATGATCATGTGTTTGATCATAAGCTACACTTAATGCTTGCTTAATGTTACTATCCTATCTATCTTATGTGATCATTCATTTTCTTGATGATGAGTGCATGTATTTCATTCTTATCATTTTAAGCGCTCCACCAAGATGTATGTGACATGGAAGAGTAACCCATGATTCTAACTTCTTGTGCATTTGCAGTCCAAAGCAAATTTTAAATATGCACAAATTTAGGGGGAGCTCTTACTTATCACATACTTCTCAAAGCGACGATATATTTCATGCTTATTATCATTTGTCGAAGCTTTGATCTATATGTTGTCATCAATTACCAAAAAGGGGGAGATTGAAAGTGCAACTATCCCTAGGTGGTTTTGGTAATTCATAACAACATATAGCTCATTGAGCTAATGCTATTCCAAGGTGATTATTTCAGGAAAGCTCAATGATTGGCATGGCATGGATGAGAAAGTGGAACCCTCAAAATGCTAAGGACAAAGGATTGGCTCAAGCTCAAAAGCTCAAGACTCTTCTTTTATATTTTAATGATCCAAGATCACATTGAGTCGTTAGGAAAAGCCAATACTATCAAGGAGGGATGAGGTGTTGCTTAATGAGCATCTTGCTTCATGTGCTTAATGATATGCTCCAAAATCCTCAGCTACTTTCCCATATCCACAAATGACCTAAACCCTAAGCCAAACTCGGTCCTACCGATTCTTTCTATCCGGCGCCACCGAGTTTCACTTGTCATTAGCCACTGCCAAACCCTAGCAATTCGGTCCTACCGATAGGGATCTCGGTCTCACCGAGATGGGATTGCAAACTCTCTGTTTCCCTTTCGTAACTTTTCGGTCTCACCGAAAGAGTGGATCGGTCCCACCGAGATTGCAATGTAAACTCTCTGTTTCCTTTCTGTAACTTTTCAGTCTCATCGAAAGAGCAAATATACCCCTCCACCCCTCTTCATTCGAAGAGAGAGCCATCAGAACACATCTACACTTCCAACTCATATGTTCTGAGAGAGAACCACCTACTCATGTGTTGAGACCAAGATATTCCATTCCTACCATATGAATCTTGATCTCTAGCCTTCCCCAAGTTGCTTTCCACTCAAACCTTCTTTCCACCAGATCCAAATCCTATGAGAGAGAGTTGAGTGTTGGGGAGACTATCATTTGAAGCACAAGAGCAAGGAGTTCATCATCAACACACCATTTGTTACTTCTTGGAGAGTGGTGTCTCCTAGATTGGCTAGGTGTCACTTGGGAGCCTCCGACAAGATTGTGGAGTTGAACCAAGGAGTTTGTAAGGGCAAGGAGATCGCCTACTTCGTGAAGATCTACCGCTAGTGAGGCAAGTCCTTCGTGGGCGATGACCATGGTGGGATAGACAAGGTTGCTTCTTCATGGAACCTTCGTGGGTGGAGCCCTCTGTGGACTCGCGCAACCGTTACCCTTCGTGGGTTGAAGTCTCCATCAACGTGGATGTAGGATAGCACCACCTATCCGAACCACGGGAAAAACATCCGTGTCTCCAACTGCGTTTGAATTCTCCAAACCCTTCCCTTTACACTCTTGCAAGTTGCATGCTTTACTTTCCGCTGCCAATATACTCTTTGCATGCTTGCTTGAATTGTGTGATGATTGCTTGACTTGTCCTAAGATAGCTAAAATCTGCCAAGAACCAAAATTGGGAAAATGTTAAGTTTTTATTTGGTCAAGTAGTCTAATCACCCCCCCTCTAGACATACTTTCGATCCTACACCACCATATATGCTAGTCGCTTGCTGCAGCTCCACATATATTTGCCTTACCCCTTCCTATAAGCTTAAATAGTCTTGATCGCGAGGGTGCGAGATTGCTGAGTCCCTGTGGCTCACAGATTCCTATTACACCAGATGCAGGTCCAGGTGATTCCGCTCCAGGTGACGCCACGAGCTCAAGTGGGAGTTCGACGAGGACTCTCAGTGATACTATGTGTCTTTTTTTGATGGTCAGTAGTGGTGCCCAGTTGGGGGTGATTGGGGCCGTGTCGCATGTTGGGTTTTCTTCTGTTTTGGCGCCGTAGTCGGGCCATGAGTGTTTGGATGATGTATGTTATTTATGTACTTTGATTGACGTGGCGAGTGTAAGCCAACTATGTATCTCCCCTTTTATTATCTATTATATGGGATGTTGTGATGATTGCCTAACTTGCGACATTGCTTTCAATGCGGTTATGTCTCTAAGTCGTGCCTCGACACGTGGGAGCTATAGCCGCATCGAGGGCGTTTCAAGTGTACATGACGTTTGTGACCCGTCGTGGCACCCGACATGGCACATGTACTGGACTGGATGCACAGACGTATGTGCCAAGAGGGAACGTTTCTGTGGCCCGACGAGGACGTCGGTTCCTCTAAGTGGGGGTGTATGTGATGGCCTGGCTTATTAGGGGTGATAGACTACTCATATCAATAAGGAATTCCTTCTTTTCCGGGAGCCCATTCGGACAGAACTCCAAAGTTAAGCGTGCTCAGCTTGGAGTAGTGTTAGGATGGGTGACCGACCAGGAACTTGCTCCCGGGTGCGCATGAGTGAGGACAAAGTGTGCAGAAAAGACTAGTATTGATCTGTGGGGCCAGTCTAGATCCTGCCAGGAGTAACGACCACCGGCGGGTGTGTCCGGGGCGTTACAAGTACTTGAAACGCCCTCGATGCGGCTATAGCTCCCACATGTCGAGGCACGACTTAGAGACATAACCGCATTGAAAGCAATGTCGCAAGTTAGGCAATCATCACAACATCCCATGTAATAGATAATAAAAGGGGAGATACATAGTTGGCTTACACTCGCCACGTCAATCAAAGTACATAAATAACATACATCATCCAAACACTCATGGCCTGACTACGGCGCCAAAACAGAAGAAAACCCAACATGCGACACGGCCCCAATCACCCCCAACTGGGCACCACTACTGATCATCAGGAAAAGACACATAGTATCGCTGAGAGTCCTCGTCGAACTCCCACTTGAGCTCGTGCGCGTCACCTGGAGCGGAATCACCTGGACCTGCATCTGGTGTAATAGGAATCTGTGAGCCACAGGGACTCAGCAATCTCGCACCCTCGCGATCAAGACTATTTAAGCTTATAGGAAGGGGTAAGGCAAATATATGTGGAGCTGCAGCAAGCGACTAGCATATATGGTGGCTAACTTATTCGCAAAAGAGAGCGAGAAGAGGAGGCGAAGCACGAGCGAGAATCTAGAGAGAGCAACCTGCGCAAACATTACTCCAACACCGTGTCCACTTCCCGGACTCCGCCGAGAAGGGGCCATCACGGTAACACACACGGTTGATTCATTTTAATTAAATTAAGGTTTAAGTTATCTACAACCGGACATTAACAAATTCCCATCTGCCCATAACCGTGTGCACGGCTTTCGAAAGTTCAATCCCTGTAGGGGAGTCCCAACTTAGCCCATGACAAGCTCTCACGGTCAACGAAGGAATAGACCTCCTCCCAAGACGTTCCGATCAGACTCGGTATCTCGGTAATTCAAGACACTTCGACAGGTTAAAACAAGACCAGCAACACCGCCCGAATGTGCCAACAAATCCCGATAGGAGCTGCACATATCTCTTTCTCAGGGCACACTCAGATTGTCTAAACTTCCGGTAGGCCAACCCAGAGTTGCCCCTGGTAGCCACCGGCGGCTGACAGTTTGGACCAACACTCAAAGGAGCACTGGCCCGGGGGGGTTAAAATAATGATGACCCTTGAGTCTGCAGAACCCAAGGGAAGGAAAAAAAGGCTAGGTGGAAAATGGTAAAACCAAGGTTGGGCATTGCTGAAAAGCTTTAATCAAGGCGAACTATCAAGGGGTTCCCATTATAACCCAACCGCGTGAGGAACGCAAAATCCGGGAACATAACACCGATATGACGGAAACTAGGGCGGCAAGAGTGGAACAAAACACTAGGCGAGAGGCCGAGCCTTCCACCCTTTACCAAGTATATAGATGCATTAAGATAAAAAGGCAATATAATGATATCCCAACAAGTAAATAAATGTTCCAATAAGGAACGGCCTCCAATCTTCACCTGCAACTAGCAACGCTATAAGAAGGGCTGAGCAAAGCGGTAACATAGCCAATCAACTGTTTGCTAGGACATGGTGGGTTAGAAGTTTGACATGGCAATTTGGGAGGCTGACAAGCAAATGGTAGGCATCGTAGCATTGGCATAGCAAAAGAGCGAGCAGACTAGCATAGCAAAGATAGTAGTGATTTCGAGGGTGTGATCATCTTGCCTGCAAAGCTGTCAGAGTTGACTGGATCCTCAAAAGCAAACTCAACGGGCTCCTCGTTAGCGAACTCGTCTCCCGGCTCTACCCAAACAAGACAAACAAGCAACAAGGATATGATCAACCACATGCAAGCTCAAACAATAAGATGCAAAGATGATATGCTATGCGGGATGCAACGCGGTATGCAAAATGCAAGATATGACAGGGAATGCATGAACCTGGCCTCAACTTGGAAAACCAAGTATGCCACTAGAAAGATGAAATGAAATCGCTTGAAAACGATATAAAGAACGCCAGAACCGGAGTTACGGTTTGAAAATGGCAAGCGATTCAAAATTGGCACCGGTCTGCGATTTACAGCAAGTAGGCATCTAGATGCAAAGAGATGAACATGCTACAACACTCAAACATGGCAACAAAATACATGGCAGGGAAGCATTCAAGATGCTTAACAAAAGACTAGCACTGAGCTACGGCCAATTCATCCATTAACAGGTTCAAACAAGCATGGCAAAAACGCAAATGGTAAACAGATCTCAGACTTAAGTGAAATTAACACTTGTCTGAAATTTCAGATCATATAACCCTCTTCGGAGCAACAAAACGACATGCTACAGGACCTGATTATGACAAAGAAGAACATGGCATGGAGCTACTCAACAAGCTTAACAAAAGTCCCTTAGTGACCTTGAGCCAAAAAGGATCGGAAAAAATACTAACAAGCACACGAACATTGATGGAGACTCGACTAGATGGCGAGTCGTCGACGGCCCGATCTTTCACGGTACTAGCAGCAGGAACAAGAAATTCCGGTCGAGCAAAGATGCAAGACCGTAAGATCAGAAACTTGTGTCGAGTAGATTGGATCGACTCCACACGCAGCAGCAACAAAATCCCTTCGGATCAGCAACAAAGATATTTGGTGTCCCCCGACATGGGACTTTTTCTATAGTTTTATTGAACTCACGACTAATACAAAAATCTGACCTTTACATCGGCCGTAGCCAGCCTTTTATATAGGCATCACACACCCGATCAAACCGGCGCCCGAGCAAAGCAAAACTGGTACGGACTCTCTCTCCTAACCATAAACCGAACAGGACTCCTAGTACTACTACGACTCCTCTAAATCTCACGCCTAAGGAAAAGTTCCTTTACCTAACAATCAAGAATTTACTAATTAACTATCCGGCCACGCTGATCACTAGGAACCAAAATATACCTTAACCGTACTATAGCAACTTGGATTTAGAACGCTTCTGCATGTAAACCTCATGTGACCTGGACCGAAATAGCACCGACAATTATCCAGCTTGGCGTACATAAATTAGGTTTGACTTCTTCAGGCTCTGGTTCTGGTGATGGTATTTTAAGTGCCATTGTACCCATCATCAAAATATTAGAATTTGTAATATGATCAGTTTTTGCTATGGCACTGACGGGCACATCATCCCCTCCTCCTTGAATCAAAACCGTCCTCGGTTTTGCAACAATTTTACTGACCTTCTTCTTCTTCAAGGAAATATTTGTATCCACCTTGATTTCTTCCACAAACATAGACTGGAGCACACAACGTCTTCCGGCATCCAAAAAGGAGTAAGTGTTGGACCGACCCTCGTGTGTGGCACGACGGTCATACTGCCATGGTCTTCCCAATAACAAGTGACATACATCCATTGGCAGCACATCACAAATTATTGTATCTTTATAGTCACCTACTGAAAAATTCACACGCACCTTGTGAGTAACTTTCAGTTTACCAGACTGGTATAACCACTCAATGCAGTGTGGTTGTGGGTGCTTCCATGTAGGTAACCCCAAAGCTTCCACCAATCCCTTGCTGACCGCGTTGGTGTAGCTTCCTCCATCTATAATCAACTTACAATTGGTGTTATTGACTTTGCACTGAGTCTGAAAAATATTCCAACGCTGTCCCTTATTCTCAATGCGATCCTCTTGCACTCGTTGCACCATTAGTGAAGGATATGACTAAGCAGCTTCAAAACTCGCAACCACATTTTCAACATCCTTAGATTTTTCACTAGAAGTGTCAGAAACTGCCTCTTCATCACTAGCGGATGCATAGCCATCTCTCGTGAGCAACACTCTTTTCTCATTAGGACATTCACGCTTCATATGTCCCCTTCCTCCACACTTGAAACACTCTATGTCACTAGTGCGTCCGGTCGACTGTGCACTAGAATCAACCATCGACAGTCCTGATTTTGAAGCATCCTTTTGCACGGAACCATGAGAGCAATTTGATGATGTCGCCCTGGAGCTAGGACCCACATCCTCACTCTTATACTGCGAGCGTCACCATGTGTTCAAAGTGGTACTGGGAACTGTGTTGACTTGGCGCCGCTTAATCTGTTGTTCCGCACGCACAGCTTGGTGCACAAGATCTTGTATGTTGTAGTAGACCACCATCTCAACACGATCTTGCACCTCGATATTTAGCCCGTTAAAGAAACGTGCCATGGTCGCCTCCGGATCCTCCGTTGTCCCTGTACGTATCATAAGCAATTCCATCTCCTTGTAATATTCATCAAAACTCATATTACCTTGAGAGAGCCGCTGCAATTTGTTGTACATATCTCTTTTATAGTGCTCAGGAACAAAACGCCGCCTCATGAATTCTTTCATCCCTCGCCAAGTCGTCGGGCGATGTCTTGAACGACAAATTTGATTCCACCATATTAGCATGTAACCGGTGAACTCAATT
Organism: Triticum urartu; assembly: GCF_056163025.1. Lineage (NCBI taxonomy): Eukaryota > Viridiplantae > Streptophyta > Magnoliopsida > Poales > Poaceae > Triticum > Triticum urartu. Next base: position 300,031,990 of record NC_141875.1, on the reverse strand, counting down.
CCAACAAGTTGAACTTTCTTCTCCTCGCTATAATGATGGGCATCAAAAATTTGATCAACACGCATCTCCCACTCCAAATAGCCTTCTGGTTCGCACTTGCCGGAGAACGAAGGGATTGAAATTTTTATGCGCCCAATTCCATCATCCACAGGCACACGCACAGCTTGACCAACTCGGTCATGCACTCCGCCACGAACGGAAGCTTCAGGACGAGGCTCATAGTGTCGTGGTCGTGGCGCGTACCCCACCTGGTCAACGCCGTCATCGAGACCATCATCTCCAGCATGAGGTTGTGCCGCCAAACGGCGATCATGCACGCCGGCATGTCCGTCGCGAGCAGGTGGTGCGTAATGCAGTGGAGTCGCCGGAGCAGTCTGTGGTGGCGCAAAATTTGTCGCCGGCATATTGATGATGTCTGCCAAACCATCAAACCGAGTGATCAGGACATCTATCCTTTTGCCGAGCGCATCATGACATTGCTTGATGTAGTTGCATGTGTGATCAAAACCATCCCGAATATTTTGTGGAATATCATCGGCATACACTGGACGTACTATTTCCTCAGAATCATCATCAAAATATTAGAATTTGTAATATGATCAGTTTTTGCTATGGCACTGACGGGCACATCAAACATAGCAAAAACATAATCAGTTTTCAGACTTAGTGAAAACTGACACATGCTGAAACATAACTCACGAAGGCAGGTTTACGAGCTCGATGCTCTCACTACGGTGCAAGTCATGGCAAGGCAAGCATACATCCATTAAGAAGGCACAAAATACAAGCTAGACATGGCAAGAACAATGGCATAGCATGCACGGATCAACTACAACATCATCGGCAAAATTGCAAACGGGTTGACAATCTGCCCAGATTCACAACGAAGCAAAAGTAGAGCTCGATTGACTCAAGCTAGGGTGCTCCATAATTGCAAACAAAGACATGGATGGATAGAGCACTACAATATTAACAAAACTCCTTTACTGATCATCCTCAAAAGAGGCATGGATCACTAGGAAACAACCTGAACATATGGCATCATGAACTAAACAATCCCAGGACTTAGTGAAAATACTAAGTCACCGAAAACAGAGTTACCGGGTGCCTCACTTCGCAAGCTTGCACTAGTCACCACACACATCACAAAAAATACATGGGTTGCACCTCTGGAAAGATGACAAAACCCTTAACAAAACATATGTAGGACTCATGGACATAGCATGCACACAACAATCATGGCAAAAATGACAAAAGTCTAAGATGAAGTAACAGATCTGACAATTAACTCATGAAGCCCTCTTCTAACAGCATTTTGGGTATCAAGATGAACTCAAATGAAAATGATGCAATGGAATGAAATGATGTACTCTCTGAGGCGAACATTTTGATATGCTATATGCCCAAAACGGAGCTACGGATGCGGAGATATAGCAGGTCAAAGTAGGCATAAAAATTAGGGTTCGGAGGGAAAAAGTCAACCGGATCCGAAAATATCCCAGATCTGGATCTGGCACTGTAGCAGGTACTGTTCACCGGAGCGTGATTTTCGAGGATGGCCGGCGCCGGAGTTTGTCGCGAACGTTGCCGGAGTGGAGAGGAGTGGCCGGACCGGGGCCAGATCCGGCGGAGGAGGGAGGAGGCGGCGCCGGGCACGGGCGACGGCCGGTGAGGCGGGCGGCAGCCGGAGCAACGAGGCGCGGCGGGGTCGCCGGCGAGGTGGGGGCCGCCGGCGTGGAGGCGGCCCAAGGCAGCTCGGCGAGGAGCCAGGTTGCGGGGCGAAGCGGATCGGGCGGCGCGGCCCGGGGCCCGGTCGGGCGGCGGACGGGCCGGCGCTGGGCTTGTGGGCCCGCGTCGGTGGGAGGCGGCGGCGATGTGGGCATGCTGCCACGTGGCGGGCGGCGGTAGGCGGCGGCGGATCCGGACACGTCCGGCTCGGCGCGGACGTTGTCCGGCGGCGGCGGAGATCTTTTTTTTTAGGGTTGGACGGGAAGAGATCCGGATTTAGAAATGGGGGAGGTATAAATAGGCCTAGAGGGAGCTAGGAGAGTCCAAATGAGGTGCGGCTTTCGGCCACGCGATCGTGATCGAACGCTCTAGGTGATGGAGCAGAGTTTGGTGGGTTTTGGGCCAAATTGGAGGGGTGTTGGGCTGCAACACACACGAGGCCTTTTCGGTCCCTCGGTTAACCGTAGGAGTATCAAACGAAGTCCAAATGGTACGAAACTTGACAGGCGGTCTACCGGTAGTAAACCAAGGCCGCTTGGCAAGTCTCGGTCCAATCCGGAAATCTTTAATCCCAACACATGAAAGAAAGGTAGAAATGACCACCGGAGGAGAACGAAGCGCCGGAATGCAAAACGGACAACGGGGAAAATGCTCGAATGCATGAGATGAACACTTATGCCAATGCAATGCACATGGTGACATGATATGAGATGCATGACAACGACAACAACACACGGAGAAAAAAACCCGAACCCAAGAAAATAAATAACTTAACGCCGGAAACGGCAAGAGTTGGAGTACAAATTGGGAAAGTTATATCCGGGGCGTTACAACACTCCACCACTACGAAAGGATCTCGTCCCGAGATCTAGGACTGAAAGAACGCCGGGTACTCAGAACGGAGGTGATACTCGCGTTCCCAGGTAGCTTCACAGTCGGAATGGTGTGACCACTTGACTTTGAGAAATTTTATTGACTTGTTGCGAGTCTTGCGTTCAGTCTCTTCAAGAATAGCAACTGGGTGCTCACGGTATGAGAGATCTTCTTGGAGCTCAATGTCCTCGAAGTTGACTGTACGGTCAGGAGTCTTGAAGCACTTTCGAAGCTGAGAGACATGGAACACGTCATTAACATTTGCAAAGTTTGAAGGAAGCTCGAGTTGATAGGCGAGGTCGCCTCTCTTGCTGACAATCTTGAAAGGTCCCACGTATCTAGGGGCAAGCTTCCCTTTGATACTGAAGCGACGAGTACCTTTCATAGGAGAGACGCGGAGGTAAACATGATCTCCGATCTCGAAAGCCAAATCACGGTGCTTACTATCATAGTAGCTCTTTTGGCGGGATTGGGCTGCTTTGAGGTTATCACGAATGACTTTGCACATTTCTTCTGCCTCTGTGATTAAGTCATTACCCAAAAGTTGACGTTCACCGGTTTCCGACCAGTTGAGAGGGGTACGACACTTCCTGCCATACAGAATTTCAAATGGGGCCTTACCCGAACTTGCTTGAAAACTGTTGTTGTAGGAGAATTCAGCATAAGGAAGACAATCCTCCCACTTCATGCCGAAGGAGATCACACAAGCCCTGAGCATATCTTCAAGAATCTGGTTGACACGCTCGACTTGACCGCTTGTTTGTGGATGGAAAGCAGTGCTGAAGCGGATGTTGGTGCCCATGGCCTTCTGAAAAGAATCCCAAAACTTGGAGGTAAAGATGCTGCCACGGTCTGAAGAGATCACTTGAGGAATACCGTGCAGAGAGACAATTCGAGAGGTATAGAGTTCCGCCAATTGAGCTGCAGTGATCGACTCTTTGATAGGTAGAAAGTGAGCCACTTTAGTGAGTTTATCGATGACAACGAATATAGCATCATTGCCACGCTTGGACTTTGGAAACCCAGTCACGAAGTCCATCTCAATGTGGTCAAACTTCCATTCTGGAATGGCAAGAGGTTGGAGGAGACCAGCTGGCCTTTGGTGTTCTGCCTTCACTCTTCTGCAGACATCACATTCATTCACGAATTGAGCGATCTCGCGCTTCATACGAGTCCACCAATAAGCTTGCTTGAGGTCCTGATACATCTTCGTACTCCCAGGGTGGATGGAGAGGAGAGAATTGTGAGCCTCGTTCAAGATCACTTTACGAAGTTCACCTTTGGGTACAACAATTCGATCCTCGAAGAAGAGAGTGTCCTTGTCATCAAGGCGGTAACACTTGTACTTGGGTTGACTCTTAGCAATCCCAATCTTCACCTTTTTCACCATAGCATCAAGAAGCTAGGCTTGGCGAATCTGGTCTTCCAAGGTAGGAGAGACTTGAAGGTTGGCGAGGAAACCTTGAGGAACAACTTGCAGATTCAGTTTGCGGAAAGCTTCACAAAGCTCGGGTTGATAAGGCTTAAGAATCAAACTGTTGCAATACGCTTTCCTGCTCAAAGCGTCAGCAATCACATTAGCCTTGCCTGGAGTATACTCGATACTCGGATTATACTCTTGAATCATTTTGACCCATCGAGTTTGCCTGAGGTTGAGATTAGGCTGGGTGAAGATGTACTTGAGGCTCTTGTGATCAGTGAAAATGTCCACTTTCCTTCCCAATAGAAGATGTCTCCAAGTCAAAAGAGCATGCACAACTGCTGCCAACTCGAGATCATGAGTGGGGTAGTTCTTCTCATTAGGGTTCAACTGGTGAGAGGTATAAGCAACAACTTTCTTCTCTTGCATCAAAACTGCGCCAAGACCTTGGAGAGAGGCATCACAAAAGACCTCGTACGGTTTGGATTCATCAGGCGGAGTCAGAACTGGAGCAGTGATCAATTTCTCTTTCAAAGTGTTGAAAGCAATATCACACCCCGGAGACCAAACGTACTTGACATGCTTCTGGAGAAGATTTGAGAGAGGCTTCACGATCTTAGAAAAGTTTTCAACGAATCTTCGACAATATCTTGCGAGACCGAGGAAGCTACGGAGTTGCTTCACATTCTGAGGAGGTTCCCAATTCACAATTGCAGACACCTTCTCAGGATTCACGGCAATGCCCTTGGCAGAGATGATATGACCAAGATAAAGAACCTCGTCGAGCCAAAATTCACACTTGGAGAACTTGGCGTAGAACTGATGTTCCCTGAGCTTATCGAGAACCAAACGCAAGTGTTTGGCATGATCTTCCTTGTTCTTGGAGAAAACCAGAATGTCGTCGAGATAGACCAAAACGAAGTCATTGGTGTAGGCGTTGAAGATGAAGTTCATCATGCGAGAGAAAGTCGGAGGAGCGTTGACGAGGCCAAAAGACATGACAGTGTATTCATATGAACCAAAACTTGTCCTGAAAGCCGTCTTGGGAATATCTTTCTCACGAATACGAATCTGATGATAACCCATACGGAGATCAAGCTTGGAGAATACTTGGGCACCTTTGAGTTGTACGAACAGCTCATTAATGTTGGGAAGTGGGTATTTGTTCTTGATGGTCTTCTTGTTCAATGGACGGTAATCAACACAAAGTCGGTCCGATCCATCCTTCTTCTTCACAAAAAGAACACCACAACCCCACGGAGAAGAACTAGGCTAGATGAGACCCATTCTCTCTTGCTCATCGAGTTGTTTCTTCAGCTCCTTCAACTCTTCAGGTCCGAGCTTGTAAGGACGCTTGCACACAGGTTCCGTGCCAGGCTCAAGATCAATAACGAATTCAACTGGCCGGTGCGGAGGCATTCCTGGGAGCTCTTCTGGAAAGACGTCTTGATATTCGCAAACGACTAGAATTTGCGAGATGGCATCCAGTTCACCCTTCTCATTGAGAGAAAACAGACGGATGGTATTATTCCGAGCGGCAAAGACAATAGCTCCTCAGACGAATGAGTCAATTGAATCTGCCTGGCTGCACAATCAAGCTGAGCCTTGTGCTTAGAAAGCCAATCCATCCCGAGAATAAGATCAATATCCGAGTTACCAAGGATCATTGGAGAAGCCAGAAACTTGAAATCACCCATCATGATAGAAATATCCGGAACTTCGTAGTTAGCAAGCAAGCATCTATCCGGAGAGACAACTTCTAACGGCTTATGCATAACTTGAGAAAACCACCCATGCTTAGATGCAAAAGGTCTCGAGATAAAACAATGCGATGCACCAGTGTCAAAAAGAACTTTTGCAGGAACATCGTTAACCGGAAGGTTACCCATGATGACATCTGAAGAATCCTCTGCCTGAGCTGCATTCACCATATTGACCTTGGCGTACTTGGGGTTATGCTTGACCACAGCTGTACTTGCCGATTTGACAGGAGGAGGAGGGGGAAGACGCCTCTGGTTGGTACACTTGTTGGCATAGTGACCCTTTTCTTGGCACTTGTTGCACGTGACCTCTGAAAGCGGACGGCGGTACGGAGCACTCGATCTTGGAGGTTGAGACGAAGTCTTGTTCTGAAAGCCAGGGTTGGGTGGGTGGGAAGAACCACTGCCACCTTTGCTCTTCTGCTGATACGACTGACGGAACGGAGGAGGAGGAAGCCAATACTTCTGCTGCTTGGCCACTTGAGTAGAGGAAGAAGGAGTAGCATCTCTGACTCGCTTCTTGGAAGCATCACACCTCAAATGGGCAGCCTCTTGCTTCAGTGCCATGTTGTAGAACTCATCGTATCTCAACGGCTCAAAGAGGACAAGAGCGAGCTGAATTTCTTCTCTAAGACCACCCCTGAACTGGTATATCATGCTCTTCTCATCAGGTACGTCCTGCTTGGCAAAGCGGGCGAGCTTCTGAAACAACTTGTTGTAGTCATAGACAGACAAAGAGCCTCGCTTCAAGTTGCGGAATTCCTGACGCTTACTTTCAACCACACTTTGAGGGATGTGATGAGATCGGAAATCTTGACGGAAATCATCCCAAGTGATCAGACGTCCACCTCTAGAATCCTTGTACTGCTGGAACCATTCTGCAGCTTGATCTTTGAGTTGGAAGGAAGCGAACTTGATGAAATCTTCAGGCCTGACGTTGCTGCACTCAAAATGCTTACCCAGATCCACAAGCCAATCATCAGCATCTGATGCCTCAACACAATTGCTGAACGTCTTTGGCCCATTAGCAAGGAACTGGTTCAATGTAGCAAAATGATTCTGATTGCTGCCTTGATTCCCTTGACTGCCTTGATTGCGCTCTTGGAGAATTTGCATGATCAACTGTGTGTTTGCATTGGTTGCGGCCATCACAGCTTGCCACGCCTCCGAAGGAGGTGGAGGTGGTGGCGGATCAGGATTCGGAGTCGTGCGCGTTGGAGGAGCCATCCTGAAGAGGTTGACATCCATTAGCACATTGATAGACAAATGAAGCTGAATCCAACGGAATGAAAATTGCAACATAAAGTCTTCACATCCGAACAAAATGAACGAATGCCTTCCTCTTGAAGTGGTCACATATCCATAAATTGAGAAGCCATGTAGAATGAAGGTAGATAAATAAATCAACAAGGTACGGCTCAAGAACGAATAATCGGTAAGAAATCCCAATCTCAAACCAATATCCGTGGAAGAAGAACTAGAGCTACGAGAATTCCCACCTATGAAACTCCCGAACCTTTCCGGTTATGTAATCAGGTGTTGGGGATACAGGGGAAGCATAATATCTCACCCAAACTAGCAATTCCTACATCCAGCTGTATCCATCCTTCAACACATAACCAAGAAACCTTCGGAAACCATCTACCTCAACCTTCGAAAAGCATCCGTTATACAAGTTATGGCGATACTCCCGAACTCCCGCCCCAGTACTGGGTGGCGTAGAGGTTATCTCACCAACGAACTGCATAAAAGAGATTTTCGATGTCGGCGAAAATATCTCAAGTATTCCAGAATTGCAACGATAAAATTATGATGACAACACCTCAGAGCTCAACTCCCCGGGACACTTCCACTAAACCCCTAACAGGAGGCACCAAGACAATGTTCTCATCATAAAACCATCGGAACGATTCCAAGATACCCGCGTGATCCTAAATTTTTTTTTAGTGAAATTTGAGAAGAGAAGAGTCAAAACTCTACGTCAGGATGCCTTACCAGAGCGATGAGGAGACTGGGAAGTAAAAAGAATTCCTAAACTCTCCGATATATAATTCCTAAATGACTCAAAACATTTTTCTAGACACAACTCGGCCGCTAAAAACGATCAAGCAATGGGGCTCCTAAGGTCGGGGAAGGCTCTGATTACCAACTTGAAACGCCCTCGATGCGGCTATAGCTCCCACGTGTCGAGGCACGACTTAGAGACATAACCGCATTGAAAGCAATGTCGCAAGTTAGGCAATCATCACAACATCCCATGTAATAGATAATAAAAGGGGAGATACATAGTTGGCTTACATTCCTAAATTCTCTCTTGCTCATCGAGTTGTTTCTTCAGCTCCTTCAACTCTTCAGGTCCGAGCTTGTAAGGACGTTTGCACACAGGTTCCGTGCCGGGCTCAAGATCAATAAGGAATTCAACTGGCCGGTGCGGAGGCATTCCTGGGTAATGACTTAATCACAGAAGCAGAAGATATGTGCAAAGTCATTCGTGATAACCTCAAAGCAGCCCAATCCCGCCAGAAGAGCTACTATGATAGTAAGCACCGTGATTTCGCTTTCGAGATCGGAGATCATGTTTACCTCCGCGTCTCTCCTATGAAAGGTACTCGTCGCTTCGGTATCAAAGGGAAGCTTGCCCCTAGATACGTGGGACCTTTCAAGATTGTCAGCAAGAGAGGCGACCTCGCCTATCTACTCGAGCTTCCTTCAAACTTTGCAAATGTTCATGACGTGTTCCATGTCTCTCAGCTTCGAAAGTGCTTCAAGACTCCTGACCGCACAGTCAACTTCAAGGACATTGAGCTCCAAGAAGATCTCTCTTATCGTGAGCACCCAGTTGCTATTCTTGAAGAGACTGAACGCAAGACTCGCAACAAGTCAATCAAATTTCTCAAAGTCAAGTGGTCACATCATTCTGACCGTGAAGCTACCTGGGAACACGAGGATCACCTCCGTTCTGAGTACCCGGCGTTCTTTCAGTCCTAGATCTCGGGACGAGATCCTTTCGTAGTGGTGGAGTGTTGTAACGCCCCGGATATAACTTTCCCAATTTGTACTCCAACTCTTGCCTTTTCTGGCGTTAAGTTATATTTATTTTCTCGGGTTCGGGTCTTTGTCTCCGTGTGTTGTTTCGTTGTCATGCATCTCATATCATGTCATCATGTGCATTGCATTGGCATACGTGTTTATCTCATGCATTCGAACATTTTCCCCGTTGTCCGTTTTGCATTCCGGCGCTTCGTTCTCCTCTGGTGGTCATTTCTAGCTTTCTTTCGTGTGTGGGGATTAAAAATTTCCGGATTGGACCGAGACTTGCCAAGCGGCCTTGGTTTACTACCAGTAGACCGCCTATCAAGTTTCGTATCATTTGGACTTCGTTTGATACTCCAAAGGTTAACCGAGGGACCGAAAAGGCCTCGTGTGTGTTGCAGCCCAACACCCCTCCAATTTGGACCAAAACCCACCAAACTCTGCTCCATCATCTAGAGCGTTCGATCACGATCGCGTGGCCGAAAACCGCACCTCATTTGGACTCTCCTGGCTCCCTCTATGCCTATATATACACCCCCTCCGAAATTCGCGGTCCATTCTTCCCCTAACCCTAAAAATCCCTCTCCGCCGCCGCCGGACGTGTCCGGACGGAGCTGGACAACGTCCGGATTCCACCGCCGCCAACCGCACAGCGCCACGTGGCATCCGCCACCTCGCCGCCGCCGCGGGCCGGGGAGCCCGGAGCCGGCCCCCGCGGCCCGATCCGCCCGCGCCGCCATCATCCCTCCGCGCCGCCCGAGCCGGACGGCTCCTCCAGCCCAGCGCCGCCACCCGCCATTGCCGGCGCCGCCAAGATCCTCCGCGCCGGCGTCGAGGCGCCCGCCGGCCCGGACCTCCTCGCCGCGGCCATCGTCGAGCCCCGCCGCCCTGCTTCTCCTCGCCAACGCCGCCGCCTCCCCGAGCTCTTCTCCGGCGTCCCCAGCCACCGCATCCATCAACTCCGGCGAGTTCTTCGTCTCCGGCGAACAGGACTTCCGGCAAACCTCGTTATCCGCGCCAAATCTGAGATCTGGAATTTTTATGGTTGACTTTTTCCCAGGGAACCCTAATTTTTTTGCATTCTTGCACATGCTATATCTCCGCATCCGTAGCTCCGTTTTGGGCATATAGCATATCAAAATGTTCGTCTCAGAGAGTACATCATTTCATTCCATTGCATCATTTTCATTTGAGCTCATCTTGATGCCCGAAATGCTGTTAGAAGAGGGCTATATGATCTGAAATTTCAGACAAGTGTTAATTTCACTAAGTCTGAGATCTGTTTACCATTTGCGTTTTTGCCATGCTTGTTTGAACCTGTTAATGGATGAATTGGACGTAGCTCAGTGCTAGTCTTTTGTTAAGAATCTTGAATGCTTCGCTGCCATGTATTTTGTTGCCATGTTTGAGTGCTGTAGCATGTTCATCTCTTTGCATCTAGATGCCTACTTGCTGTAAATCGCAGACCGGTGCCAATTTTGAATCGCTTGCCATTTCCAAACCGTAACTCCGATTCCGGCATTCTTTATATCGTTTTCAAGCGATTTCATCTCATCTTTCCAGTGGCACACTTGGTTTTCCAAGTTGAGTCCAGGTTCATGCATTTCCTGTCATATCTTGCATTTTGCATCCCGCATCGCATCCCGCATAGCATACCATCATTGCATCTTATTGTTTGAGCTTGCACGTGGTTGATTGTATCCTTGTTGCTTGTTTGTCTTGTTTGGTGTAGAGCCGGGAGACGAGTTCACTAACGAGGAGCCCGTTGAGTTTTCTTTTGAGGATCCAGTCAACTCTAACAGCTTTGCACGCAAGATGATCATACCCTCGAAATCACTACTATCTTTGCTATGCTAGTTTGCTCGCTCTTTTGCTATGCAATGCTACGATGCCTACCTTTTGCTTGTCAACCTCCCAAATTGCCATGTCAAACCTCTAACCCACCATGTCCTAGCAAACCGTTGATTGGCTATGTTACCGCTTTGCTCAGCCCCTCTTATAGCGTTGCTAGTTGCAGGTGAAGATTGGAGCTGTTCCTTGTTGGAACATTTATTTACTCGCTGGGATATCATTATATTGCTATGTTATCTTAATGCATCTATATACTTGGTAAAGGGTGGAAGGCTCGGCCTCTCGCCTAGTGTTTTGTTCCACTCTTGCCGCCCTAGTTTCCGTCATATCGGTGTTATGTTCCCGGATTTTTGCGTTCCTCACGCGGTTGGGTTATAATGGGAACCCCTTGATAGTTCGCCTTGATTAAAGCTTTTCCAGCAATGCCCAACCTTGGTTTTACCATTTGCCACCTAGCCTCTTTTTCCCTTGGGTTTCTGAAGCCCGAGGGTCATCTTATTTAAACCCCCCCGGGCCAGTGCTCCTCTGAGTGTTGGTCGGAACTAGAGTCCTGTGCAGCGCCCCCTCGGGGAAACTCGAGGTTTGGTTTTAGTTGTATGGAGAGCTCATATGAGTGTGCCCTGAGAACGAGATATGTGCAGCTCCTATCAGGATTTGTCGGCACATTCGGGCGGTGTTGCTGGTCTTGTTTTAACCTGTCGAAATGTCTTGTTGTACCGGGATTCCGAGTCTGATCGGAATGTCTCGGGTGGAGGTCTATTCCTTCGTTGACCGTGAGAGCTTGTCATGGGCTAAGTTGGGACTCCCCTGCAGGGATTGAACTTTTGAAAGCCATGCCCGCGGTTATGGGCAGATGGGAATTTGTTAATGTCCGGTTGTAGATAACTTAAACCTTAATTTAATTAAAATGAATCAACCGAGTGTGTTACCGTGATGGCCCCTTCTCGGCGGAGTCCGGGAAGTGGACACGGTGTTGGAGTAATGCTTGCGCAGGTTGCTCTCTAGTTTTTCGATCGCGCCTTGCCTCCTCTTCTCGCTCTCTTTTGCGAATAAGTTAGCCACCATATATGCTAGTCGCTTGCTACAGCTCCACATATATTTTGCCTTACCCCTTCCTATAAGCTTAAATAGTCTTGATCGCGAGGGTGCGAGATTGCTGAGTCCCTGTGGCTCACAGATTCCTATTACACCAGATGCAGGTCCAGGTGATTCCGCTCCAGGCGACGCGTACGAGCTCAAGTGGGAGTTCGACGAGGACTCTCAGCGATACTATGTGTCTTTTCCTGATGATCAGTAGTGGTGCCCAGTTGGGGGTGATCGGGACCGTGTCGCATGTTGGGTTTTCTTCTATTTTGGCACCGTAGTCGGACCATGAGTGTTTGGATGATGTATGTTATTTATGTACTTTGATTGACGTGGCGAGTGTAAGCCAACTATGTATCTCCCCTTTTATTATTTATATTACATGGGATGTTTGTGATGATTACCTGACTTGCGACATATGCCTTCAATGCGATTATGCCTCTAAGTCGTGCCTCAACACGTGGGAGATATAGTCGCATCGAGGGCGTTACAACCTCTCTCACCCCCTCTCCTCTTTTGGTTGGTTGGAATCATCTATTTTGGTTGCATTTCTCACATTTTTTGCAAACCCTAGGTCTTGCTCTTGTTGTGGTGAAATCAAGGTATATGATGCATTTTAGGTTTATGTTTGTGCTTGACTATATATTGTGTGCCTAGCATTGTTGGGGGTAGCAAGATCTAATGGTAGGGTTAGTGGTTTTGTTAGGGCTAGGGTTAGGGTTGAGGTTATGACATCATTAGTGTTGGGAAACGTAGTGGAAAACAAGAAAAAAAAATCGTCCTACGATCACCCATGAACAATATGAAAGATATTGTGATCAACGATCATTACCGACTCCGAGAGTGCAGCGGAAATAGACGAGTCAGTGTAAATTGTACTTGGAGTCCCTCGAACATCGATGACGATCCCGTGAACCTCCCTCGAACGATCCCTCGAATAGAAGACCGAAAGCACGACCTCTCTACTTTGTTGGAAACATACGGTCTTCACGATCCGGCAGTGCTTCACCGCCCAGAGCTAGTCGACGCCGGAGAATTAGAAGGCGGAGATTAGAACCACATTAGACTTCTAATTATGAGGATTGAAGGTGTCTAGGGCTAGCTCTGATTATTCAACTAGGACCAACTAGAACTAGATCAACTAGAGGAGGCTCCAAAACTTGTCTATCTAAATTGGGCACCAAACATCCACTATATATAAGGTTAGAGGAACCCTCCTTGGGGCGTCCAACTAAGGGGAGGAGGAGTAGGACTTCTCCCCCAACTAAGGGGGGAGGAGTACTCCTCCCCTACTCCTATTCGACCCCCTTCCTTAGGAAAGGGAGGCACTTTCCCACTTGGGCCTTTTGGCCCAAGTTTCCTTCCACCTCTTGGCCTTATTAGGCTCATTCGTATTAAATTGAATATATATTTGTTCTAAACATTTTTAGAGCATTATATATATAATTTAACACCCCGGAAATATTTTCCACCTACATATATAATGCACAGATCTTGGAGTATACGTCAAGTCTTCAAGGGGAGGCGGTCTTGATCACGCCTCCAGCGTAAGGCCTCCGGAGTCCATCTTGACCACGAATGAGGGCCCATCGGCCCAACCCTAGAGAGTGGGCCGGCTAGGTCAGGACCCCCTAATCCAGGACACTGTCAGTAGCCCCCGAACTGGTCACTATGTCGAGGAGATTTTCCTGATAAGAACCTCGGACCCGGAGTCCTTGCTCGAAAAACGACTTCCTCCTTGTAATTTTTGAACTACTCCTTCAAAAGAGCGGTTCTAGCCGAAGCTCGACCGAATTTGTTCCCTCTGCCCGAAGAGATTGGGTAGCTTAGCCTCGAAGGCCAAACACCTCGATGTGAACGGTTCCACTTAGTCTGACAACTTTATCAAAACGGCTCACCACACGACAGGTCGAGCAATTACTGCTCCCCTCAAACCGCGGCCCGAGGCAAACTTTTTACTGGCATGTCCCTTCGAGGCAGAGATCATGCCCGTTTTCTCAGGGATACCATCAAGATTTTGTTTCCCCCCATATTCTCAACGACATCTTTGATGGAAGTGGTGAGTTTATCGACGCAACGAGGCGGGCTATTGGCCTTTCACAAGCCTATAAGAGCAAAACAGAGGACAACGCAACTAACCACGCTCCCGTTCTTCCCATTTACTGATTCGTCTAGCTCCAGCGCCCAGATCTAATCCTGCATCCCTTTTCTCTAGCGACTCCATCCTCCTTCGCCAGCCATGGCCGAGACCCTTCAGGGGCACTGGGTGGTTCCATCGTGACAGATGGCACATCGAAGAGCTACGCAACGCGGGGTATCTGACCACCGACATCGCCGCCCATGCTCCAGCCGCTGGCCACCAAGTGCCCGCTCCCAACTCTGGGGAGCGGGTAGTTTTTGTCCCCAGCTCGTCCGAGGGCTAGGGTTCTCGATTCATCCTTTTGTGCGCCGGGTGATGTTCTATTTACGAGCTTGATGATCATCATTTGGCCCCAAACCGCATTCTCCATCTCACCTCCTTCATCACAATCTGTGAGGCCTTCCTCCACTGCGAACCACAATTCAGCATGTGGCTGAAGATCTTCGGGATCAAGCCGAAGTCCAGTGGCTCCGACCTCGCGGAGTGCGGAGGGGCCATGATTAGCAAAAACCAGGGGGGGTTCAAGGGCACCTTCATCGAAATGATGAAGGAGTGGCAACGATAGTGGTTTTATATCACCGAACCGCTCGCCCCTGTCCAGGCTGAGGTCCCAGCCTTCTCGGCCGGGCCTCCAAAGAAGCTCAAATCCTGGAAGGAGAAGGGTGTCGCCTGGGGGAACCCGAAAGAGGTGGAGACCTTGATCAAGAGGGTCAAATGGTGGTCCACCACAGGGAAGATCGAGCTTGCCAATGTCGTCAACGTCATGCTCAACCACCACATGCTCCCTCTCCAGCTTCGGGCTACCCCGATGTGGGTGCAAAAGCCCGAGGACATGGGCCCCTTACCGCCTTCTTCCGCTCCACCTTGGCGGCTATGTGGACAAAGCTCATGAAGCTGGCCAAGGACAAGATACCCAAGGAAGGGGAGGACCGCGACCTCGAGGACGGCTATGAAGCCCCCCGGTAAGTGATCTTACTTACCACTTTACATTTTTGTCCTCCGTACTAAGGAGTAGAATTTGACGAATCGTATGCTTGACGTTTTGTATAAGTGGTTGGCCTAGGTTCAAGGAGTGTGATGCTCGGCTCCACAACCAGAGGAGCCCATGACTCCCCTGTTCACGGTGCTCCTAACCGAGGAGCCGCACGTGGTGGCCCCCAAAGGGCGAAGTCATAGATGGGTAAGCCTAGTGTGGACCCAGGAGACCTCAGTCATTGTTACTTGTGAGTTGCGTTGGGATTTCCCCGAAGAGAAGAGGATGATGCACTAAAGTGGAGATAAGTATTTCCCTCAGTTATGAAACCAAGGTTATCAATCCAATAGGAGAACCAAGCAACACTATGTAAACAACACCTACACACAAACAACAAATACTGGCAACCCAACGCGTAGAGGGGTTGTCAATCCCTCTATAGTTATGAGCAAGATTAAAAGATATAGTTTTGATAGATAGATCTGACAAAAATACAAAAGAAAATAAATAAAGAAAATCACAACAAGGTATTTTTGGTTTTAATAAGTGCTAGAAAATAGATTCGGGGGGCATAGTTTTCAGTAGAGGCTTCTCGAGAAAACAATATACGGTGGGTAGACAAATTACTGTTGGGCAATTGACAGAAAAGCAAATAATTATGACGATATCCAAGGCAATGATCATGTATATAGGCATCAGGTTCGAGGCAAGTAGACTGAAATTATTCTTCATCTACTACTATTACTCCACACATCGATCGCTATCCAGCATGCATCTAGTGTATTAAGTTCATGAAACAACGGAGTGACGCCTCAAGTAAGATGACATGATGTTGTGACGCCCCGAGACTGCTGCGCCAGGTGTCTTCCAGTCATTCACTGTCATTGCTATGTCATTTGCTTGTGTGTCGCATCTTTCCATGTCATCATGTGCATTGCATCATCATGTTTTTCAAAACTTGCATCCGTCCGGGTCTTCCGGTTCTCTCCGTTGTCCGTTCTGAGCCCAGACACACTTGCACGTGCCCGCGACACCTCCGAAATAGTATTTTATAAGTGGTCAGAAAATGTTCTCGGAATGGGTTGAAAGTTGTCATGCGGTGTTGTTATGTTGTCAGTAGGTCGCCTGCCAAGTTTCATCTCATTCGGAGTTTGCTTGATGCCCCAACGGATAACTATAGCGACAATATAGTCGGTCTTTTCGTCGGATGTTTTCGGTCTCCGGAAACTGTGCCGGGCTGCATCTCTTCCCTCTTCTCTCAGACCAACCTGCTCTCCACAGTCTGCCTAGGCCCAGCCTACCCCTCTTTGCGCCATGCATAGACCTCTCGTGCGCATCTGAAACTTCCTCGGACCCGACCTGGGTAGTTGTCACCGTTGGACTCCGTTCATCCCCAAACATCTATAAAACATCTCCGTTTTTCTTTTTGGTCTCCCTAGCCTATTTATCTCGAGCGTCCGATCTAAATCGGAGGGACCGGATTAGCCCCTAACCTAACCCACTCACTATATAAATCAGCAACCCTAAATTCTAGGGACTTGTCCCGTCGAGCCGCCGCCATCCACCTCGGGATCCCTCCGGATCCAAACCCACCAATCACCACAGCTCCTCTCGATCCCCTCCATCCCGAGATCCACAACTCCTCTGCTCACGGCCCCACGTTCCCCCTCCACGCTCGTGCCTGAGCAGGAGCGCTTGGCATCGTCTCCTCGCGCCACCAAGTCGTCGTTCCTCTACCGCCAGCGTCCGAACCTTCAGCGAGCAAGATGAGCACCACCGCGCCCTTCCCCCGCCACTTCTCTTTCTGTCTCTCTCTCCCTCCGGTCTCTCATCTCTCTCTGGTTGCTGCAGGGAGTTGGAGCAGCCATGGTGCCTGAGCGCCTCAAGTTCGTCACCTGCCACTCGGCAGGGCCTCCATCGCCCGGATCTGTGCCCTGCCTCCATTCCCGTGTCGTTCCCACCGTGTCCCTGCTGCGCCGTCGCTCTCTCGCCGGAGCCGTAGTTCGCCGGGGCACCCGAATGTCACTATTGACCACCTCCAGCAAGACCCCTGCCTCGTCGGTCCCCGCTGCCGCTTTTTCCGTCCAGCGCCTCCGCTGCTATGCTTCCCGATGAACAAAGGACCGTGCCGCTCTGACGACCCCGCCCGCCGGCGACCGGAACCACTGTGTGCCCTCTCCTTCCCGTCTCGCGTCGTCCCAGTGCCGCCAAGTCCATCGCCGGCCTCCTCCTGCTTCTGCATGCGAGCATGCGAAGAGGATGAACCCGTGCCGAGTCCCGTTCGATTCTTCTGCTTCGCCCCATGCCCGGCCTCTGCTTTGCGGGCGTTAACCCCCCAGCAGTCCTCGCTTCGAGTCGGAGGTAGCGGCCAACCGCAACTCGCCGGCCGCCGTCCCAGCACCTCCGCGAGCCAGGTCTTAAGTGAGGACGACGCCATGCCCCAGCTTCATCGCGCGCCCCTGCCTCGCCATGTCCGTCTCTAGCCACCGCGGATCCGCTCCTTCCCTTGCCTGCATCCGCCGCCCCACCAAGTCCCTCAAGCCGCTGCCAAGTCCTTCTGCTGTGGCCTCCTGCATCGCCGGGGTCCATCTACATCGAAGCAGTTGTAGAGGAGGACGAGCGCCTTGACCCCCCCTGTAAGGTCATATTTATCCCTAAGTGTTTTGGTGATTGATGACAACGCATTTGCGGACTAATCGTGTGCCATGAGCTTTCCAGACTCTTCTCTACTAGGCACAAGACGTTTGGATGCCCCTCGAAGACTGACGAAGACGGCGTCTTTTCTACGTTTCCTTTTGGTGGATTTGAGTCGTAGGAAAGCCGCACTATTAAGAGGGGGTCCGTGTTGGAAAGGTTTGGGTGGAATCATCACGTACACGTCTCCTTTTATCCCCTCCTTCTTCCTTGGAGCTTCCTCTGTTTTCCTGCCAAAGTTGACTGGCTGCTTGTGTGGTTGCGGTAGTACCGCTCCAGGAGCAACGGTAGTACCGTGGGCATCCACGGTAGTACCGCGCAGGCGCGCGGTAGTACCACTGGTGCTCACGGTAGTACCGCTCCCCTGGAGCCGTACTACCGCTGCCCACCAATCTAGTGCCACCCGGTTGCGGTAGTAGGAGCGGATGTAAAAAATTGCATCTGCACCTGTCGCGGTAGTACCGTTTTCGCCGTGCAGTAGTACCACGCTAGGCGGCCAGGCAGTAGTACCGCCCCTCGGCAGTACTACTGTGTCGAGTTTTTGCTACTTCCGTTCTTTTGCGGAAGTATGCACGGAAGTTCCCATTCCCCCTATCGGGACCTTTTGCCTCACGGTAGTACCGCGCTGTGGGCGCGGTAGTACCGCGCGTGCGGAAGTACCGCCCCAGCTTGTGTCTGTTTCCCTGGCTGGGGGTCACGGCAGTACCGTAGGGTGGTACGGTAGTACCGCACTACCGTGCGGTAGTACCGCTTGGTTGCAAGCAGTACTACCGCGCGGCCTTGCGGTAGTACCGCTGGCCATGCGCGGTAGTACCGCTGGCCGCGGGCTGGTAGGTGGGTAACGGTTGGATCTTTTCCACACACTATATAAAGGGTCTCCTTCTCGGTTGACTTATCTCTTCCACCATTAAAGCTCCATTATTGCTCCAAGCTCCATTTTCGCCCGATCTCACTCCCTAGCCAACCAAACTTGTTGATTTGCTCGGGAGTGGTTGAGAAGGCCCCGATCTACACTTCCACCGAGAGATATTTGATTCCCCCTACTAATCCCTTGCGGATCTTGTTACTCTTGGGTGTTTGAGCATCCTAGACGGTTGAGGTCACCGCGAAGCCATAGTCCATTGTGTTGAAGCTTCGTGGTGTCGTTGGGAGCCTCCAATTGAGTTGTGGAGATTGCCCCAACCTTGTTTGTAAAGGTTCGGTCGCCGCCTCCAAGGGCACCAATAGTGGAATCACGGCATCTCGCATTGTGTGAGGGCGTGAGGAGATTACGGTGGCCCTAGTGGCTTCTTGGGGAGCATTGTGCCTCCACACCGCTCCAACGGAGACGTACGTCCTCTCAAAGGGAAGGAACTGCGGCAACACATCCTCGTCTCCACCGTCTCCACTTTTGGTTATCTCGTGCCTTTACTTGTGTAGCTTATTTGTTTCATATATCTTGGTTGCTTGTGTTCCTATTAGTGTTGCATCATATAGGTTGCTCATCTAGTTGCATATCTAGACAACCTATTTTGATGCAAAGTTTAATTTGCTAAAGAAAAGCTAAAAATTGTTAGTTGCCTATTCACCCCCCCTCTAGTCAACCATATCGATCCTTTCAATTGGTATCAGAGCCTCGTCTCTTTATTAAGGACTTTACCATCCGAAGAGTATGGTTGATACCGTAGACGGAGCGGAGGAACACTCCGGTGTGAATCCTATCTCGTCTATGGGCGATGGGGGAACTTCGGTCTCTCGTGAGGAGTTCAATGTAGCCTTGGAGACATTGAAAACCTCCATGACGACCGAAGTTGAAAGCATGTTTACTAAATTTCTTGAGGGGTTTAAACTATCCACCGCACCGTTGAAAGTGGGGGATCCCGCCAACAAGGTGTCGGAGGTTATCCCCGACAAGGGGGAAGCTAGTAGTGAAAAGGCTCCTTCTTCTAGTGGCAATAATGGCACCGACATATTTGCCCATGTGGAACCACCACTTGTTTATGGTGGACCGGTTCCTTCTACTCATTTGAATCATGCCGGTCCTCCTCCTAAGATTGTGAAAATGAGGATTTTGATTCTTGGGTTTACCGCTTTAAACGTCATTTAAATCATGTGAACACTAACCTTTGGAGAATCATTGAAGAAGGTTTCTACCCACATGATCCAAGCAACTTCACTCCTCGAGAAGCCGCGGACAATCAATTCAATGAGAATGCTCTCTTCATCATTCAAGATGCAATTCCACCCGAAGACCTACCTCATCTTCGTCCCTTCTCCTTGGCCAAAGATGCATGGCATTGTGTCGTGTCTCTCTACCGGGGAAGCGCAAGAATTCAACGCTCCAACTATGAAGTGGTACAAGATGAGGCCGATGAGTTTGCAATGAAGGAAGATGAAGAACCTCGTGAGCTTTATCGGAGAGTCACCAAACTCGCGGTCTCACTACGAGATCACGGGAGCAAGGACACGGATGACAATTGGATCAAGCGCAAATTCCTCAAGGCAATGATGCCCTACCACAAGGCCATGTCCTCCGTCATTCGTCAAAGATCGGACTTCCACACTTTGACCTCAAGCGAAGTGTTGGATGAGTTTGTGGCCATGAACATTTTGGACAAGATCGCCGACAATGCGGTGCTCCATTCTCAACGGGCAAAGAAGCCTAACCTTGCTTTGAAGGCCAAGCTCACCGTGGAAGAAGAAGAAGAGGAAGAAGAGGAGAGCAACCCCGAAGATACAAAGTATGCATATCATGAACACATGGCACTTGCTTCAAGGCAATTTTGGAGCAAGAAAAACTCGAGGCCCAACTTTAGCAAAAACAACTCGAGTGGCACAAGGGGCAAGCAACGTGTAAGGACTTGCTACAATTGCGGCAACATGAGTCATTTCGTTGCGGAATGCCCATATGAGAAGAGGGAAGACAATGGTGGCAAACTCATCCGAAAGGACAAGGCCAAGTCGTTCCCCAACAAGAACAACTTCACCAAGAAGACTCCTCCCAAGGCCTTGGTTGTGCAAGAAGAGTACAACGAGGATGATGCCGATGATGAAGATGATGAGTTGGTTGCCATGGCCTCCGTTGCCATTGCAACAACGTCACGAGTGTCTCTCTTCGACTCACCCAACGATAGCATCAACGCCAAGTGCCTCATGGCTAAAGCCACCAACAAGGTAACCTCCAACATCAAAACTACCATCATTAATCATCCTTCCCCATCGGATAGCATTAATGAAGTTGAGGGAGCTAATGTGGAGGCTAACGAGTTTGAGGCCTTTATGGGAAAACTCAAGGGAAAATCCAAGAAGCACTTTGTTGCTCTCTTGGAACAACTTGGTGAGGCCAATGACATGATCGAGGCTCACGAAGACACCATCTCGAAGATGGAAGGGCATAGTCGTGACTATGCCGATGAGATTTCGGATCTTTCCAATGCTCTTGAGGAAGAGCGTGGTCTTTGTTTGGCTCTTGAGGAGTCACATAATGTTGATCATGCTAAGTTAGAGAAAGATTATGATCATGCCCTCGTTGTGTCTCGTGTGCTAAATTCCGAGAAGGCCAAACTCGGGGTTGATCTTGCTAGACTCAAAGAGGAGTTTGATATACTTGACAAGGCCCACAAGGCCTTGAAGGGTATTCATGCTAGTCTCAAGGAGTCTCATGATCAACTCCAAGTGAAGCTAACTAAGGAGAAAGCAACTTTTCCTCATATGGTTTTAATTGATAATGCAAATGCTACTAACCCGTGTTGTGAGCATATGCATCTTGTTGAGGAAAATGCTAAGTTGAAGGCGCAACTTGAGAGAGGTCTTGCGACTTGCATACAAGGCAAGAAGAACCTCAACGATCTCTTGATCAACCAAAAGGGAGGTGTGGCGAAGGAAGGGGTTGGGTACGTCCCCGACTCCAAGAATAAGAAGAAGAATGACAAGACCAAACGACCTCCTCCCCTCATGCAAACCTTTGTGAGGGCGGGAGAGAGTGTCCCCGAGGAGAAGAAGAAGAACAAAGTCAAGAAGGGCAATGTCACCTCTCCCAACGAAGCCGGCGATTTTAATCCTTCTTATGTGTTGTGCCGTGCTAGTGATGGGCATGTTTATGCCAAATTTGTTGGTTCTCTTCATGAGTACATTGAATGGTCTATTTGGGTTCCTAAGACCCTTGTTACTAACATCAAAGGACCCATTAAAAAATGGGTACCTAAAACCAAGCATTGATCTCTTGTAGGTGTTTGCTTCCGGTGGTGGATCATGGTTGCTCGATAGCGGAGCTACAAATCATATGACCGGAAGCAAGGACTTGGTGGTGGACGTGCACAAGGCTCCATCGATGCCCACCAATGTCGAGTGGGGTGACGCCTCATCTTCTAAGGTATTGGGACTTGGCAAGGTTGTCATCTCTCATGATCTCACGATCGAGAAGGTCATGCTTGTTGAGTCCCTTGCATACAATTTACTTTCCGTTCGTCAACTTGCAATCATGGGCTTTGCCACTTTCTTTGATATCGACTCCGTGGCCCTCTTGTGGAGCAAGACTCTTAAAGTAGCCTTTGTTGGGCATGTCGAGAACGGTCTATATGTGATTAACTTCTCGGAGCGACCCACTAAGACCGCGACATGCCTAATGGCTAAAGTTGATGTGGGATGGCTTTGGCATCACCGTTTAGCCCATGTCAATATGAGATCTTTGCAAAGTCTCCTAAAGGGGGACCATGTCCGTGGACTAACGAATGTTAGTTTTGCTAAAGATCGTGCTTGCAGTGCCTGTATCGAAGGAAAGCTACATGAGAAGGCTCACCCTCCCATGACTATCATTTATTCAAGGAGGCCTTTGGAGCTCCTTCACATGGATCTCTTTGGGCCTCCATCCTTTGATAGTCTCGGAGGTAGGAAGTATTTCTTGGTGATCGTGGATGACTACTCAAGGTACACGTGGGTGTATTTCTTCAAGAGGAAGAGCGAGACCCAACAAACTGTCATCGACTTTGCAAATGAAGCACAACGTCAACACAATGCAAATATCTTGACAATAAGAAGTGACAACGGCACCGAGTTCAGGAACTATACCTTGGATGAATTTCTTAGTGATGAGGGAATCAAGCATCAATATTCCGCACCGTACACCCCTCAACAAAACGGTGTTGCGGAGAGGAAGAACCGGACGTTGATGGATGCGGCAAGGACCATGATGGCGGAGTTCAAGTCTCCGTACAACTTTTGGGCCGAAGCCATCAACACCGCGTGTCATGCATCCAATCGGCTCTACCTCCGCAAGGGCTTGAACAAGACTCCATATGAGATACTCACCGGTAACAAGCCCAACCTCAAGTACTTCCGGGTATTCGGGTGTAAGTGTTTCAT
This sequence comes from Triticum urartu, assembly GCF_056163025.1. Classification (NCBI taxonomy): domain Eukaryota; kingdom Viridiplantae; phylum Streptophyta; class Magnoliopsida; order Poales; family Poaceae; genus Triticum; species Triticum urartu. Next base: position 300,009,095 of record NC_141875.1, on the reverse strand, counting down.
TCTCAAGAAAGGTGTTCGGTTGTCTAAATTTGAGGCTAGAGCTTATGAGGGCATATTTGTTGGTTATGCTACAAACTCTCATGCTTACCGTGTCCTCAATAAATCCACAGGACTTATTGAGGAGACGTGTAACGTGGAGTTTGATGAGAATAACGGCTCCCAAGTGGAGCAAAGTGGCACTTGTGATGTAGGTGATGAAATTCCTCCTCAAGCCATAAGAAGAATGGGTGTTGGTTTCATCCTACCCATTGAGGAACCCCTTGTGGCCGAAGGAGAAGGACAATGCTCCACTCAAGTGGAGCCATCACCAACCCAAGGCCCACACGCTTCCGAAGAACAAAGTGAAGGCCCTCAACCTCATGAACAAGACCAAGGGCTAGATCATACTCAAGACGGTGTGGACACACCAAGTGATGCCCAAGGTCAAGTTCTCTTCCCCGAGCAAGTTCAAGATCAAGAACAAGTTCATGACGGCGCTCAAGATGACCAAGTAACCGCTCCTCAACTCACCACCGAGGAGGAATTAGAGCGTCGTGCCACCAAGGTTGCTTCCAAGCTCTCCACCAAGGATCATCTCATGACGAATGTGCTTGGAAGCTTAAGAAAGGGGGTAAGCACTCGTAGACAATTAGCAAATTATTGTGAGCATCACGCGTTTGTCTCTTGTGTGGAACCCCTCAAGGTCTATGAGGCGCTAGAAGATCCGGATTGGCTCAATGCCATGCACGAAGAACTCAACAACTTTGAGCGCAACAAAGTGTGGAGATTGGTGCCAAGGCCAACGGGGAACCACAATGTCATTGGAACCAAGTGGATATTCAAGAACAAGCAAGATGCCCATGGGATTATCATTCGCAACAAGGCTCGTTTGGCAGCACAAGGCTACTCCCAAGTCGAGGGTATCGACTACGCTGAAACCTTTGCTCCCGTTGCTCGTCTTGAATCCATTCGCATGTTGATTGCATATGCTTCTCATCATAACTTTAAGTTACATCAAATGGATGTGAAGAGTGCGTTTCTTAATGGTCCCATTAATGAATTGGTGTACGTCAAGCAACCCCCCGGGTTCGAGGATCCCTACTTTCCCGATCATGTGTATCAACTCGATAAGGCACTCTATGGCCTTAAACAAGCCCCACGTGCATGGTATGACCACCTTACCGAGTTGTTACAAGACCGTGGGTTTGAAGTTGGGATAATCGACCCCACTCTTTTTACTAAGAAGGTCAAAGGGGAGTTGTTTGTGTGCCAATTATATGTTGATGATATTATCTTTGGTTCTCCTAACAAAGCTTTCAATGAGGAATTTGCCGCTCTCATGACCTCAAAGTTCGAGATGTCCTCCATGGGGGAGTTGAAGTTCTTTCTAGGGTTCGAAGTGAAGCAAAGAAGAGAAGGAACCTTCATCAATCAATACAAATACACTCAAGACATGCTCAAGAGATTCAAGCTAAGTGACGTCAAGATGGCCTCCACTCCAATGCCCACCAAGTGCCAACTTGACTTAGATCCCAATGGTAAAGTGGTGGATCAAAAGGTATATCGTTCCATGATTGGATCCTTGCTTTACCTTTGTGCATCTAGACTGGATATCATGTTGAGTGTGGGAATTTGTGCACGGTTTCAAGCCGCACCTAAGGAAAGTCACTATGTGGCGGTCAAACGAATCTTTCGATATTTGGCTCATACCCCAAACTTTGGCTTATGGTACCCAAGAGGATCAAACTTCAAGCTTGTAGGGTACTCGGATTCCGATTGGGCGGGAGACAAAGTGGATAGGAAGTCCACTTCCAGAGGGTGCCAGTTCCTTGGTTGCTCTTTGGTAAGTTGGTCTTCCAAAAAGCAAAGTTCTGTGTCTCTCTCGTCCACCGAAGCGGAGTATGTTGCGGCCGGTAGTTGTTGTGCTCAACTCTTATGGATGAGGCAAACTTTAAAGGATTATGGTGTCACTTGTGACAAAGTGCCTCTTTGGTGTGACAATGAAAGTGCCATCAAGATCTCTCTCAACCCGGTGCAACACTTCAAGACGAAGCATATTGAGATCCGGTATCACTTTATCCGGGATCACATTAGGCGAGGAGAGATCGAGCTCAACTACGTCAACACTCATGATAACCTTGCAGATATCTTCATGAAGCCCTTGGATGAAGCAAGATTTCGCGAGTTAAGGCATGAGGTAAATATCATCGATTCGAGCAATGTTGCTTGAACCCTTGCACACCCCACCATACTCAACGTGTTGTCCTATTTAGATGTAGGCATGGACATAGGGGGAGTGATGTTCTCTCAATGAACTCTCCCTCCCCCCATTATGCATAAATCAATCAAGTCTTTCACATTAGCCACTTTTGATGGTACTTGTGCTTCAAAGACGAGTTTTGGTCATGGACCCAAGGATAATTCTTCGCGGTGCCATACCAATTGACTCAAACATACGTGGCTACGGCCACCGCCCTCTCTTTTGGAGAGGTGGTGTCTCGTGGTTGGTTCGTTTGTCGTGTGCCTTTCTGGTTTTGTGTGTTGCATGGTCTTGTGGTGTTGTGTTGGCTCGGAGTAGTTTGTGCAAAGATCCTGTTTTTTGCGCTCGAAACGTGCATCTTCTTGAGCCCATGGTACTACCGCGTCTGGGCGCGGTACTACCGCTTGGGAGGCATGGTACTACCGCAACTCAGCACGGTACTACCGCACCTTGCGGTACTACCATGTCTGGGCACGGTACTACCGCGCCGTCAAGGGCGCGTGGGGGGGGGGGGGGTTCTGACTCGGGCAGGGGAGTTCCAACTCCCCATAACCATTCATTGTCTCTCTCTCTCCACGTCTCTCCCTCTCAAGAACGGTGCCGGAGGCCCTCGCCGGATCTCCGTCTCCGGCCACTCTCCTCGTATTCCGACCGGTGGGATCGTTCCCCACCACTTCCTCTTGCCATGGACCAAGGTTTTTCCCCAAATCCCTTTTTTTTCTTGGCTGCTCTCTTGCTTCTAGGTTTTTGGGGAGAAACTTGTTGTTCGTGAGATTTTAGGCCAAATCTATGCAAGAGTAGGAAGTAGGGTGTCGTGATGCGTAGGAAACATACCTGATATGCTGTCTTGTGGTAGCTTTGTCCTACCGTAGTACCGCCGTGGTTTCGCGGGCTTTCTCAGATTTGAACAAGTTCAGATCTGATGCGGCGCGGTACTACCATGCCCGATGTGTGGTACTACCGCTCTCGCGGTACTACCGTCCGTCAGGCGCGGTACTACCGCACCGAGCGGTACTACCGCTCCGCGGACGCGGTACTACCGCGCTGGCCGCGGTGCTAAGGGCGTACTACCGCTCCTACACCCGGTACTACCGTGCTCCTGCACGGTACTACCGCGTCTACGAGCCGTACTACTCTCTTAGCTCCGCGGCTCTTGGCCGTACTACCGTAGGGTTCAAATCTCTCTCTAGGCATGTTTCATGTGTGATTTCTACTTGTTTCACTTGTCTTTGTTGTGATCTTTGCATTAATCTCTCTTGGCTGTTGTGGGTGTTTTGCATTCTGTGTCTCAGGTGGTGGCTCTCGCCGTTCCAATCCCAGTCGTGACACTGGCTCCAAGCGTCTGCGCAACCCCCAAGATGAAGCCCCAGAGGGCTCCAGTGCTCCCAAGCGCACTGTGAAGTCCACTGCCAGCAAGCAAAAGGAACCGGCTAAGGGGATGGATGAGATTTCAACCACTGAGTATGTCGAGCGCCGGAAGATCAATCCCTATGTGAATCCTCGGGCTACCCTCAGAGGCACCGAGATGTTCTGGACCAAGCAACAGGTTCTCATCTATCTGGATGTGATCAAAAACAAGCAGAACACCTTTGTGGATGTCAAGTGGATAGATATGCATCACCTGTGGAAAGACAAGTTCCGTGACTATTTTGGAGAGGCTCTGGACTTGGTGGAGCAGTTTGCTATTGAGCCGGTGATCTCCTTTCACCTTGACTATGACCCTGAGCTTATCTGTCAGTTCTTTGCCTCAGTGTACTTTCATCCCGGGGAGGACCGGAGGATGACTTGGATGACCAATGGTCGTCAGCTGTCTGCTACTTGGACGGAGTTCATGGATCTGCTGCACATTCCTGATGATGGGCTTCACACCCCCGTTGGCGTCCGCCTCCATGCCAACTCTGAGTCTGCCAACAAGAACCTGCTTCGGCCCTTCCTTGTTGAGAAGGTACTCCCCAATGGAAAGTCTACTTGGGTGTTGAACTCTTTTCTGGATATCATGCATCACATCTTCCGCAACACTCTATTCCCGCGCATTGGCGACAAGGACAAGGTTCATGCATATCTAGTGGACATGTTGCTCTTGTGTGCAGAGGCACGTTCTTCTCAGACTCATCCACTTGATGTCTCTCACATCATGTGGTGTGAGCTTCGGTTTGCGGTGTTCACTCGCAAGGTACCTATCTATGGACCGTACCTGTTTCTGCTGCTCTCCTCCACTTGGGAGAAGACGTATCCAGGTGATGAGTTCCTCGCTCCAGACTGGATTCGCCATGAGTCCATCAGCCTCCGCATCAAGCCCAACTGGGCCAACACCACTACTCGTGCTGAGGCATCTTCTGCTAGGAGGGCTGCTGGTGAGGGGGAGGCTGCTGCTGCTGAGACTGCTGCTGAGGACCATGCTGCTAGGTCCACCACCTCTTCTTCTGAGCCGTCATGGGCCAAGAAGCTGAAGGACAAGATGAAGACTCTCTTCTGCATGCAGGCGAAGGGACAGTACATGACTCACGTGGCTGACAAGGAGAGTCGCCGCCGTGACAAGAAGGTGATGAGGCTCTATGGAGAGGATGTGTCTGGCGGGTCTGAGGACGTCATCACACCTGAGGCTGCCTGGATGTCAAAATAGGGCTACAAGTGGACCAGTTCAGAGGATGACATGGAGGAGACTATCCCCGCTGCCGAGTCTGACGAGGAGCAGTGGGACGACTTCTCTGCTTGAGCCACCACTTGTGTTGTAGGTATCGTCTCTGCCTTTTTGGCGTCTCGATGCCAAAGGAGGAGAGAGTGTAGGGATTTGCGTGTGTCGTGTTTTGTGTGCTTGGTGTGTTTGTTTGGACCTCGTTTACCTCGTTTGCTTTTGTTTGGTTTGTGTCTTCGAGACCTATCCTCCATATGGTGTAAGACATATGCACTTTATCTATCTATCTTAGTTAACTTATGTTTGGTATATCTTGTCTAGTGATAGATATGCCTTGTCTCTATAATATAGGGGCAGCTTTGATCCTAGTATTCATGTGCCGTGCAGTCCAAAGCACTCATCTAGGTGGCACACATCTAGGGGGAGCCCATCTATATTATAGAGAGGAGGGGTTTGCATTTACTTAATATTATTTTCTTTGTGCAAATCCCGTTTTGTCATCAATCCACCAAAAAGGGGGAGATTGTAAGGTCATATTTATCCCTAAGTGTTTTGGTGATTGATGACAACGCATTTGCGGACTAATCGTGTGCCATGAGCTTTCTAGACTCTTCTCTGCTAGGCACAAGACGTTTGGATGCCCCTCGAAGACTGACGGAGACGGCGTCTTTTCTACGTTTCCTTTTGGTGGATTTGAGTCGTAGGAAAGCCGTACAATTAAGAGGGGGTCCGCGTTGGAAAGGTTTGGGTGGAATCATCACGTACACGTCTCCTTTTATCCCCTCCTTCTTCCTTGGAGCTTCCTCCGTTTTCCTGCCAAAGTTGACTGGCTGCTTGTGTGGTTGCGGTAGTACCGCTCCAGGAGCAACGGTAGTACCGTGGGCATCCACGGTAGTACCGCGCAGGCGCGCAGTAGTAACACTGGTGCTCACGGCAGTACCACTCCCCTGGAGCCGTACTACCGCTGCCCACCAATCTAGTGCCACCCGGTTGCGGTAGTAGGAGCGGATGTAAAAAAATACATCCGCACCTGCCGCGGTAGTACCGTTTTCGCCGTGCGGTAGTACCGCGCTAGGCAGCCAAGCAGTAGTACCGCCCCTCGGCAGTACTACTGTGTCGAGTTTTTGCTACTTCCGTTCTTTTGCGGAAGTATGCACGGAAGTTCCCATTCCCCCTATTGGGACCTTTTGCCTCACGGTAGTACCGCGCTATGGGCGCGGTAGTACCGCGCGTGCGGAAGTACCGCCCCAGCTTGTGTCTGTTTCCCTGGCTGGGGGTCACGGCAGTACCGTAGGGTGGTACGGTAGTACCGCACTACCGTGCGGTAGTATCGCTTGGTTGCAAACAATACTACCACGCGGCCTTGCGGTAGTACCGCTGGCCATGCGCGGTAGTACCGCTGGCCGCGGGCTGGTAGGTGGGTAACGGTTGGATCTTTTCCACACACTATATAAAGGGTCTCCTTCTTCTTCGTTGACTTATCTCTTCCACCATTAAAGCTCCATTATTGCTCCAAGCTCCATTTTCGCCCGATCTCACTCCCTAGCCAACCAAACTTGTTGATTTGCTCGGGAGTGGTTGAGAAGGCCCCGATCTACACTTCCACCGAGAGATATTTGATTCCCCCTACTAATCCCTTGCGGATCTTGTTACTCTTGGGTGTTTGAGAATCCTAGACGGTTGAGGTCACCGCAAAGCCACAGTCCATTGTGGTGAAGCTTCATGGTGTTGTTGGGAGCCTCCAATTGAGTTGTGGAGATTGCCCCAACCTTGTTTGTAAAGGTTCGGTCGCCGCCTCCAAGGGCACCAATAGTGGAATCACGGCATCTCGCATTATGTGAGGGCGTGAGGAGATTACGGTGGCCCTAGTGGCTTCTTGGGGAGCACTGTGCCTCCACACCGCTCCAACGGAGACGTACTTCCTCTCAAAGGGAAGGAACTTCGGCAACACATCCTCGTCTCCACCGTCTCCACTTTTGGTTATCTCGTGCCTTTACTTGTGTAGCTTATTTGTTTCATATATCTTGGTTGCTTGTGTTCCTATTAGTGTTGCATCATATAGGTTGCTCATCTAGTTGCATATCTAGACAACCTATTTTGATGCAAAGTTTAATTTGCTAAAGAAAAGCTAAAAATTGTTAGTTGCCTATTCACCCCCCCTCTAGTCAACCATATCGATCCTTTCACCCCCCTTGTATCGCTTGCGTGCGTTGACTGCGCCCAGGCCCAGCGCCTCGCCTCTGGTGCTGTCTGTGCCACGCCTCCCACCGACCTGGGCCATAGCCCATGGTGAGGAAACCCCCCATTGCTCATGTTCTGTTTCGGCCCAGTGCATGGATTCGGCCCGTAGGTTTTTTTCCTTTGTGCGATTTTATCAATTATCCAGGGATTTGCAGTTTTGCAGAAAAGTCCCCCTAGATCATGCATATAATAACTCATAATCCGTGCATCATATGTAAAAACTTTATATATGTAAAATGATTCAAATTTTGTGTAGATTAATAATATCCAACTTTTATGCATGTTTAAAATGTTTAAAATGTTGTTTGGTTGATTTTGCTCATATTGCCATGTTAAAACGATTTATTTCATAACTAAATAAAAGTAGCTCCAAATTTAATAAACTTTATATGTAAATGGGGTAGAAAAATGCCTAGTTTAAAATGGTGTACTTAATTTGCATGTTTAATAACTCTAAAATATGGTTTAGGGCAGAACAGTACCAAATCTAATATATGCTCATGAGGATTTCTCCGGACTTGTTGCTTGTTGTTCCGGCCTCATTTAAACTTGTCTAGATAGGTAGTTTTCATATGCTTCACCTCTTGCATGTTTAACAACATTTAATGTTGTTGGGTACATAACCGAGAGAGAACTAAATAAGTTCGTGGTGTTTCGTCAATATGCAACGGAGTTGCATATTGAGCTCCACTTAATTCGTAGGATTGTTTGTGCATTTTGCCATGCCATGCCTCATTAAACCGGACATGCATCATACTTGTTTGTGCATCATGCCATGCTTATGTGATGGTTGTTTACTATGTTGTTTGCTTCTTTCCGGTGTTGCTTCTTCGGGTTAGTTCTGATAACATCGCGTTTGTGAGGATTCATTCGACTACGTCCGTTTGTCTTCTTCATGGACTCTTTCTTCTTCCTTGCGGGATCTCAGGCAAGATGACCATACCCTCGAAATCACTTCTATCTTTGCTTGCTAGTTGTCCGCTCTATTGCTATGTCGCGCTACCTACCACTTGTTATATCATGCCTCCCATATTGCCATGCCAAGCCTCTAACCCACCTTTCCTAGCAAACCGTTGTTTGGCTATGTTACCGCTTTTGCTCAGCCCTGTAAGTGCATCTAGTGCCACCCCTAGTTGGTTTTGGAGTATTGACGACAAACCTAGTTGAGGGACTAATGTGTTTGTGAGAATTGTAGGATAACATAGGTAGAAGTCCCTCATTGATTCGGTTTTCCTACCAGAGATGACCCCTAAAAATGTAAGAAGACATCAAAGTCAAAGGTGGTATGTGAAGACATTCACATTGAAGACTATGACAAGAGAAGACATCACATGAAGACTATGGAGCACGAAGACTTAGTTCTTTCGTCGTTCTTTTTCTTCTTTGTTGAGTCATAGGAACCACCGTACTGTTAAGTGTGTCCAAGTGAACCAGTCATAATGACTGAAGTGATGCTTAACCAAAATCCTATGTCTTCGACTGAAGACTATGAGAGCAAATCTTGTCCAGAGTTGGATAAGTCAGCGTTGCTTGTAGCTCAAGTAAAGTTGCCGTGTGTGTTTGAAATATGACCTTTGGAACACGTGTCAGTTCCTTAGTGACCAAGGGTTATTTCGGACAAATCAGGTCGGGTTGCCTAGTGGCTATAAATAGCCCACCCCCTACAACCATAAACGGTTGGCTGCTCAGAGTTAGTGCACGGCTTTTGTTGTTTGAGAGCAACCCACCTCAAAGCCTTTGAGAGAGAATTCCTTGCGAGGATAAAGCCCTAAACACCCAGAGCCAAAGAGTGTTAGGCATCACTTAAGTCTTCCTGTCTGTGTGATCTGAAGACTTATTACACTTGAGGACTGTGAATCCTCCAGCCGGTTAGGCGTCGCGTTCTGAGCATCCAAGAGTCATTGTGGATCGCCGGTGAACGAAGTCTGTGAAGGTTTGGAAGTCTACCTTGAAGACTTACCAGAGTGATTGGGAGAGGACTGGGTGTCCTTAGATCAAGGGGAATAAGGTGAAGACGAGGTCTTTTGAGTTGAATCTCAGCCTCCCAAACCAGACGTACAGTTGTCACAGCAACTGGAACTGGTCCAACAAATCATTGTCTTCAACGTGTCACTGGTTTCATCCTTCCCTTCCCTTTACTTACTGTTGGTCCTTGTGAAGTCACTGTATGATTGCTTTATCTTTTGTCTTCACTGAGTGACTGCTTGTTCTGATTGGCTTCACAATATCTTCCTACCTGATCTTTACTGCCTAGCTGCTATTAGTCATTGTGCTTTCACTCCATTGAATACTTGACTATGGTTTGCCTAGTGTAGTCTACCTTCCACTACATGGTAATAGGTTTAATTCTATCATTTGTCTTCGAAACTTCCATGTTTTGAAGACTTTCATGAAATCGCCTATTCACCCCCCTCTAGTCGATCACTAGCACTTTCAATTGGTATCAGAGCAAGGCACTCCCTTGTTCTGTGTGATTCGGTTTAACCACCTGGAGTTTTAGCTATGTCAACTTCAGGGATAATCAAAGTCTCCGCTGCGTGCCCAGTCTTTGATGGAACTGAATATCCCTACTGGAAGAATAAGATGCGCATGCATCTTGAAGCCATTGATGTCGACCTATGGTATGTTGTCAAGAATGGCATTCCCAAGGCTGGTGAAGGTGTCACCGCTACTGATGTGAAGAAGTTCGTTCAACTGGACTCCACTGCCAAGAACATCATCTGTGGTCATCTAACCAAAGGACGGTATGGCCATGTGAGTGCTTTGGAAACATCTAAGCTAGTCTGGGACTGGCTCTCCAAGGTCAACGAAGGCGTCTCAACCCAGAGAGATCAGAGAATCAGTGTCCTTCACAACCTTTTCAACCGCTTCAAGAGAAATGACAATGAGAATGTTCAGCTCACGTTTGATCGACTCACTGACATCACAAATGAGCTTCAAGCCCTCGGCGCCACTGAGATCACCAAGCATGAAGTTGTCAAGACACTCCTGAGATCACTTGACAGCTCGTTTGACACCCTAGACCTAATGATTCAAGAACTTCCTGACTTCAAAACACTCGATCCGTCTGACATACTTGAGAGGCTCAACACACACGAGTTTTAGCTTTCTGAGAAAAGAGACATCTACGGTCCCAACTATGGGCAAACTCGTGCCTTGAAGCCAAAAGTTGTCTCCTCATCTAAAGAAGAGTCTGACAGCAGTTCTGATGATCCTGAAGACATTGGAAAGGAGCTTGCTATGCTTGTGAAGAAGTTCCAAAAATTCACCAAGAAGAAAGGCTTCAGAAAGTCCTCACGATCAAGCTCAAGGAATGATGAAGCTTCTGCTCATGACTACAAGAAGAGAACATGCCACAAGTGCAAGAAACCTGGCCACTACATCTCTGAGTGTCCATAGTGGGACAATGAGAACAAGAAGAAAAAGAAGAGCAAGGAGTATGATTCTGACGACAAGAAGAAGAAGAAATACTCAAAGTATTCTTCCAAGTCCTCCTCAAAGTATTCATCACACAAGAAGAGTTCATCTGGCAAGGCACGTGCGTTTGTTGGCAAGGAAATGGATTCAGAGGAGGAGTCCGCTTCTGAGGAGGCGGAGGTGGAGTCTGAGGAGGAGTCCGATTCTGGCGTTGCGAGTCTGGCTACAGCATACGTTGCCAAGTCCATCTTCAACGCTGAAGACAATGACTCCGTCACCGACACCGATGCAAATGACAAGGACTACTCCGCTCCTACCTACTGCTTCATGGCGCGCGGTGCCAAGGTAAACACACGCACTACTCACTATCAAACTTCCAGTGAAGATGACTCTGATTGTGTTCCAAACCCAGCTACAAAACACTTGCTAAAATTGCAACTGAACAACAGAAAGCTATGGAACATATTCAAAAACTGTTAGACAAAAGCGATGACCTGTTAGACGCTGAAATGACTCGATCTCAGTCCTTAATTGAAGACATAAAAAATCTTCACGTTAAGTATGAGGAACTTGAAAGTCGTCATGAAACGCTCTCAACAACTCATGAAAAGCTTTCCTATGATTATCTTCAAAGGAAGCAAGATCTTGAGAAATTGAGAGCGGCTCATGAAGATCTTCAAAAGGAAAACGAGTCACTTCACGCCAAACAGATCAGTTCAGCTCAGGAAGGATTTGAACCACCATGTATTAAATGTATTGAGCATGACAACGCTACTTCTATTGTTGGTTGTTCTACTGCTGCTACTATTGCAATATCTTCAATTGCTGATGTGCCAACTAACCCCTCTACTGAGGATGCCACTGCTATTGTTGATGAGAATGCTAGGTTGAAGACATTGCTTGAAACAGGGATGTTCAAAAGCCTCAAAGGGCATCAGACACTATGTGATGTCCTCAAAAGGCAGATCCTGAACCGAAACCCTAGGAAAGAGGGTGTTGGGTTCGAAAGGAAAATGAATGCTGATGGCTCTTACTGGAAACCTGAGCAGTACCCCAAAACCACATGGGTTGCTTCAAAGGGACCTTCAGTGGATCCATCCACCCTATCTGGCTTCACTTGTGCTAATCCCATTGTTATTGATGAATCCTTTGATGCAAACTATAAACTGTTTAAGAATCAGAATGGTGAAGTGTTTGCCAGGTATATTGGTACTAACTGCAGGAATGGACCGCCTATGAAGAAGGTCTGGGTGCCGAAAAGGTGTTTGGAGAATCTTCCTGTGAATGTCGTCATGACACCACAAGTGAAGAAGGCAAACCCCAGACCATAGGTTTCATACGGTCCAAAGGCTTCATATAGATAGAGGACTCACCTGAGTCGCACTAACGCAAATGTTTTGCAGGGAAACCATACTCAGGCCTATGAATATGAGTGCGGTTCATCAAACCGCCATGTTCATAAGACCAAGAACTATTCTGCTTATTCTTATGAGTACTATTGTCCACCTGCAAGACTTTTTGCTAGGGCTCCAAAGCCAAAGTTCTCAGATGCTGCACTTAGACTCATTGCTTCGAAGCCACCCTTGAAGATGTGGGTGGCTAAGAAAGCTTAACTCTCTTTTGCAGGGAAAGGTCTCCGTCCGAAAAACAAAATCGTCTGAAGCTATTGTTGGGGACCTTAAACATCTTGTAGGGCGCAAGATCAAATGCCCAAATGGTCTTATTATGTACTTTGTTCCTGAGTCGCTTGCTACTTGCCCTATCAGTCCTAATATCGATCTAAGCTTTCATAATCCACTAGCTCGTCAAATTGTTTTGCTTCACAATTCTCTTCGTGAAGCCTATCCCCCTAACTGCACTGTAGGGTACGACACCAGCTGCTTCAGAATGGATTATTGATAGTGGGTGTACCAATCACATGACTGGCAAGTGAAGCCTTCTTATGGACTCAACCTTACGTCCATCTGACAAAAGTCACATCACATTTGCTGACACTGGTAAAAGTAAGGTATTGGGTCTAGGTAGAGTTGCAATCTCAAAGGATCAACACATGGATAAAGTCATGCTTGATGAATCCCTTGGTTTCAACTTAATGTCTATCTCAATGCTTTGCGATTTAAACATGATTGTGATGTTTGGAAAATATCGTTGCCTTGTTCTAATGGAATCTGACAAGTCTCTAGTGTTTGAAGGGTATCGGAAAGATGATTTGTACGTGGTAGATTTCTCAGCAGGACCACGGCTTGCCGTATGTCTTCTAGCAAAAGCTTCAGAATGCTGGCTCTGGCATCGGAGGCTAGGGCATGCTGGCATGAGGAACTTGCACACTCTTGCAAGAAAGAAGCATGTCATAGGCATCGAGGGCGTCAAGTTCAAGAAGGATCACTTATGCGGTGCCTGTGAAGCAGGAAAGATGACGAGGGCCAAGCATCTCTCGAAGACAATCATGACAACGACTCAACCCTTCGAACGCTCCACATGGATCTTTTCGGTCCCACTCATTACTCAACTCTTACTACTACTGCTTGTCTCTATGGCTTTGTCATTGTTGTTGATTATTCAAGATATACTTGGGTGCATATAATCCTCTACAAGACTGAAGTGCAGGATGTCTTCAGACGCTTCGCCAATCGAGCCATGAACAACTATGGCGTCAAGATAAAGCACATCAGAAGTGACAATGGCACTGAATTCAAGAACACTGGTCTAGATACATATCTTGATACTTTGGGCATCACACATGAATTCTCAGCTCCGTACATGCCACAGCAGAATGGCGTCGTCGAACACAAGAACAGAACACTTATTGAGATGGCCCGGGCGATGCTTGATGAATACAAGACTCCAAGAAAATTCTGGCCTGAAGCCATTGATACTGCATGCCATATCATCAACCGTGTTTATCTTCACAAGCTTCTGAACAAGACATCCTATGAGCTCCTTACTGGCAAGAAGCCAAATGTCAGTTACTTCAGAGTATTTGGTGCCAGGTGCTGGATCAAGGATCCACATCACACTTCAAAATTTGCACCAAAAGCACATGAAGGTTTTATGCTTGGATATGGAAAGGATTCGCACTCCTATAGAGTCTTCAACCTCTTTCACTATAAAGTGGTTGAAACTGTGGATGTGCGGTTCGATGAGACTAACGGCTCGCAAAGAGAGCACCTGCCAAATGTGCTAGATGAAGTTCCATCCAGTGAATCAATCAAACTTATGGGAACTGGAGAAATCATACCTTCTGAAGCTCAACCTGAAGAGGAACTTATCATCTCCGCACCTGATCAACCTGAAGACAATGCTCAGCCTGAAGATAATCCTTTCAATGATGACAATGATCAGCAAGAGCAAAATCTTCGTCTTGTACATCCTCGTGTTGCAAATGAAGTACAGATTGAGAGAATAATTGATAGCATCAATGCACCAGGTCCACTCACTCATTCAAGGGCAACACAACTAGCAAATTTCTGTGGGTACTTCGCATTTGTCTCAATATCTGAACCCAAGAAAGTTGATGAAGCCTTCATGGAACCTGAATGGATTCAAGCTATGCAAGAAGAGCTTCAACAGTTTGAGCTGAATAATGTATGGGAACTGGTTAAGCGTCCTGGTCCTCGCAAGCACAATATAATAGGCACCAAATGGATATATTGCAACAAGCAAGATGAGCATGGTCAAGTTGTCAGAAACAAAGCTCGTCTCGTTGCTCAAGGATACACTCAAGTTGAAGGGATTGACTTCGATGAAACATTTGCTCCCGTGGCTAGACTTGAAGCCATACGCATACTACTGGCCTATGCAAATCATCATAACATTCTTCTGCATCAAATGGATGTGAAGAGCGCTTTTCTCAATGGAAAGATTGACAAAGAAGTATATGTTGCACAACCGCCTGGCTTTGAAGATCCAAAACATCCTGATATGGTGTACAAGCTCAATAAGGCACTGCATGGCCTCAAACAAGCCCCTAGGGCTTTGTATGACACACTCAAAGACTTCATGAAGAGCAAAGGCTTCAAACCTGGTTCCCTCGACCCACTCTCTTCACGAAGACATATGATGGTGAACTGTTTGTGTGCCAAATATATGTGGATGACATTATCTTCGGCTGCACCAATCAGAAATACACTGACGAGTTTGGATATATGATGCAAGAGCAATATCAGATGTCCATGATGGGTGAGCTGAAGTTCTTCCTTGGTCTTCAAATACGCCAGCAACGCAACGACATCTTTATATCTCAAGAGAAATACCTCAAAGATTGCCTGAAGAAATTTGGAATGCAAGATCGCAAAGGCTACACGACGCCAATGCCAGGCAAACATCATCTGGGTCCCGACGACAATGGTAAAGAGTTCGATCAAAAGGTATACCGCTCCATGATTGGTTCCTTACTTTATTTATGTGCATCTAGGCCAGATATCATGCTTACTGTTTTCATGTGTGCCCGGTTCCAAGCGGCACCAAAGGAACCACATCACTTAGCTGTGAAGCGAATTCTCAGATATTTGGCTCACACCCCAACACTAGGATTATGGTATCCAAAGGGCTCAGAGTTTGATCTAGTTGGATTCTCGGATGCTGATTATGCTGGTGACAAGGGGGGTCGCAAGTCTACATCAGGCACATGTCATTTTCTGGGACGATCACTTGTATGTTGGTCTTCAAAGAAGCAGAACTGTGTATCTCTCTCCACTGTTGAATCTGAATACATTGTTGCTAGATCTTGCTGCGCTCAGCTTCTATGGATGAAGCAAACACTCAAAGACTATGGCATTCACCTGAAGCAAGTGCCACTCTACTACGACAACGAAAGCGCCATCAAGATTGCCAACAACCCAGTTCAGCACTCGAAGACAAAGCAAATTGAAATTCGTCATCACTTTCTCAGAGATCATGTTGTGACGGAAGATATTGATATCATACACGTCAACACTGAAGAGCAGTTGGCAGATATCTTCATCAAGCCTTTGGATGAGAAGAGGTTTTGCAAGTTACGGTGTGAGCTAAATATCTTGGAATCCTCAAATGTCCTGTGATCAGGCACACATCCTAACACTTATGCACGTTGATGACTTAGATGTGCAACACACGAAGTAAAGTATATCTTCAATCAATGAAGACTTACATTCTGAGTGTGAATACATTAACGTGGAATTTGACTTCGAAGCACCACGATAATTGTGCCTCGTGTCTGGGTCTAATACTTCCTATACGATGGGTAACGCCACCACCAAATTCTTCTATTTGAAGTGTTTTACCCATGGCGTTACATTTGCTATGTCTTCACATTTTGTTTGTCTTCATTTTCAACTTGTCTTCATGATTATCTTCACTATGTTGACTTGATTGTCTTCTGATATATACATACTAGTGTTCTGTCCTCTACAGCATTCACTTATAGCTACGTCTTCCTTGTTGAATCTTTTGAACTAAGTGAATGTGATCGGACCCTAATCTCTCTATGCTTTCTATCTCAAACTCTATCTGTCCAAATCATATGCATTCTATTGAAATTGTCGAATGTCTTCTCTGCGTCCTAGTCAGCAGAAGATACAGAGACAAACATTAAGTCCGTTTTCAATGCTAATTCCTTCACCTGACACCCGGAGAAGTGGGAACGACCACCGGACAATCCAGGTGTGCGTGGGAACGTGGAACAACCTCCGATATGTTGCATGATGGCTACGTGTCCTCCAGATGTGAATCGCCAGGGGCACCTGTGTAATAACACTGTGTCGTCCCTGTTCCTATAAATACACGCCTTACCACTGTCATTATCCTTTCTTCCACTCTCGCACAAACCCTAGCGCCACCGCTAGCCCTCGACGATGCCGGCGACGAAGCGCTTAGCTGCCGCGACCTCACCGACGCCGTCTTCACGCCGGCCGCGGACATCGTCTTCTCCACCGTCACCGTAGGTGTCCTCCGTCGCCAAGTTAGGGCACGGACGATCAAACTGCTCGGCCTCCTCTCCCACTCCATCTAGCAGTTCTTCGTGTGGTAAATAAAACTTCCTTTTTACGGCCCCTTTGATCCTATAGATTCATCACTTTCTACCACAAGCAGTTTCTGTTCACACAAGTTGGATCTATTTCATACTTCATCTCATAATATGCCTAGTATGTTCACTTAGGCTTCACAAAGTAGTTAGATTCCTCACTTGTACTTATTCATGGATTCATACAAATCTGGAACCAACTCTCTATATATGAGTGAATGTCTTCGCACTATGAGGTCAATGTCTTCTAAACTGATTTATCTTCAAAATCTTCTGAGAATGCATATGACCTCTTCCCCTTCCCTCGCACCTTAATGCTGTCACAAGTACATGTCTATGGGAGAATCCCTTGGTTCTCATAGTCTGCATTCATTTGCAGAATTCTTACAGCATCATATAAATTCTCCCGAAGCCAGTTCCTGTTTGACCAGCAAGCGGAAGCCTTTGAAACCTTTGAACGTGTTGAAGCCATTCAGTTTGAACTTCATGGCACCAGAGAAACCTACAAGAAAGGGTGGCAGACAGCGTCGTGGCAACACCTCAAGAGATTTTCCTCCTGACCTCTATGAGCTGTACAAGACAGATCCAGAGGAGGACTACAATCAGTGAAAAACTCGAATCCAATGGATTCGAAGATATTGGGCAGAACAGTGGTTCAAGTACAGGTTCGTGACCCAGGAGTATGCTGAGAAGAATGCCATCAAACGACCATGGGGAGACATTCTATACAGAAATCTTCAACCCAAGTCCAGAGCTGAAGCCATTGAACAAGGCTTCTATCCTTGCATGGTCCGTGGACCGCAGCCTGTGGATGCAGACCCATCTTCATTACTGTGGTGCCGCGATGATAATCTGTTCAAGCGCAACCTTCAGTTTGCCGGGAACTCGGCCAAAGAGAACATGAAGTCACGAGGCTTAGACTTGAATCCAGGCCCCTCTTCTCCTCGTGCTGATGGCACACGCGAAGCTGAACCCAATCTTGTTGGGCCCTTCTACAACCTGGAAGGTCTCATCACTCATATCATGGTTCAAGGGACAGCCGTGGATGAGCCTGCAGATGACGCTGAATCTGATGAAGTGCCTGCACCGCCGAAGCCAAAGAAACTGAAGAAGCCTAAAGCTTCAAAGCCTGCTCCTGCACCAAAGGTCTTACAGGTGAAGCCTCTGGCCACTGCACCTCCTGAACACAGTGTGCAATCTGAAGATTTGTCATGCATCTCCAAGCCCTCGAGAGTAAAGATGCCCTTGCAACCCACCAGCCAAGAACTGGCTGCTGCTGCTATTCTGCGCAATGACGCCATTGATCTGTCCAGCGATGAAGATCTTGCAGATGACGCTCTTGACCAACTGATCAAGAGCAAAGAAGAAGAAGAAATCTTCAATGATTTGCCTCTCTTTGACGTAACAATCCTTCACAACTTCATTGATGAGTGGTTTGAAACCCCCAATCTCAGCTTTGATGATCTGCAACTTCCAATTGGCCTCAGCGTCGCTTTCACTGGCGCCATTGCTTCTGAGCTAGCTCTAGCTCAGCGCATCGTTGAACTAAAGCAAAAGATCGACTATGAGAAAGCTCAGTTCAAGCAGCACATGGCAAAGCTCAGCGTGCAAGATGTCAAGAACTTCAAGACTATGCTGCATGAGCTCAAGGAAGCCTTTCTCAAGAAACGCGAAGAAGCTAAAGGTTCTCGTGAGCGCATGAAGAGTCTGGCTGACAAGTGCGTGCAAGCCTACAATGAAGCTGAAAAGCGCAAGGCTCTTGGGCGTCCTGGCATTGATCCCAGGATGGCTGCAACGAAGAAGAAAAAGCCAGCTGTGGCCGAACCCGAAGCAACAAGGCAGGAAGCACATCCCATTGTCTTCCCAGCTAGTATGACAGGCTCGAAGCCTAAGGTCCCCACAGTGGCTTCAGAATTAAAGAAGGCAAGGGTTGCCGAGGCTGAAGCCAGAAAGAGGAAACATCCTGAAGCTTCTTATGTTGCTCCCTCCAAGAAGAAGCGCAAAATGAAGAAAGATCAGGATGCTCCCACAAAGCCCCTTATTGTTGAGCCCATCTCGGTTGCTCGTCCTGCCTCTTCGCATCAAGAACGGCGGATGGTAATTCATGAGCCTGCTTCCACAGAGGCTCCTGAAGACATTCCAGCAGTTGACCCCACCGCTGCTGAAGACATTGGTCACCATGACAATGTTGAAGATGATGAAGTCCTTCCTCAGATTGAGCACCAACTGGTATCATCGCCTGTGCTCACGCACAGCGAACTCATCAGCATTGGTCGTCCTCTGATGCCAACTGCTCAGGATGCATCGTGGGCTGATCACCCACAGAGACAAGACACTCCAAGCTCTCCCCAACCGCAAGCAACCCCATCAGTGCAAGAAGAGGATGACTTTGAGGCCCAGCCAACTCCACCTTCACAGGCGTCGCCAGCGTTACGCAGGCTTCGCAAAGGACCAAGGCCCCAAGTCCCTCTTTCGAGCATTTCAGAAGGAGAAGTGCACCACCAATCTGTTGCACGTCAGGTGTTCCCCGAATCCACTCCTACTATGAACATTTCCGAGTCTGAAGCTAAAGTTGCTAAAGACAATCCGGCTGCATCAGCCGAAGAAAAACAAGCAGAAGAACGTGTCCCTACTTCCCCCATCACTGAAGAAGCTGTTCCTGAAGTGAACGTGTCAGTGCCCGACCCTCCAGCTCCTCAAGTGGAGGTTGAGAATCCTGAAGCTGCCACCACTAACACCACTGAAGCCAATGACGAGGTCATGGCTGAAGACACTGTGGAGCCTGCACCTAACACTGTGCCAGAGGCCAATGAAGCCAATGATGCACCTGCAACAGATGTGCAGCCTGACGCCTCTGTTGATGCCACTGCTCCTGTTCCGCCACCAAGGCCACATACTATTGAGCAAGCATACAACTATGGTCACCTCATCACTGTCAAATGGCCTCTTCTTGTTCCTCCACCTGCTGCTAGTCCCCAATTTGACTATTACGTCGAGCGCAGGCCTCAGGTTCAGAAGCCAATGCCAAGGCTGCCTAGGTTTCCGGGCACTGCATCTACACCCAGATCGTTCAATATCAATGGATTCAAAGCACACAACACCTTCTTCAATAGCGCCAAGAACCCCTACTCAAAGGCAAGAATATCTTCTGATCGGTTTTGGAGCTATCAGCAGCGCAGTTATTACTCATGCATCTTGTACAATCAAGGTCGCATTTTCCCCATATGCGTCTTGACACTGAAGCCATAACTAGTCTGCCCTGTTTGGAAGAAGCGCTGGATTGCTTCAGAGAATCTGGTTTGTTGTAGTTCGTCACTGACAAGGAGCACTGGAACGAAGAATTGCTGCCGATGCTGAATATCCTAAGGAGTTCTTTGTTGAAGACCTTGAGTATCTGCCACGCACTATCTATCACATCATAAGGCGAACTCTCTGGCCCATCAAATGACATTCTCCACATGCAAAGTTGGAAGGTGCAATGAAGACTTTGGTCTTCCATATTCTTCACGGCAAAAACTTCAATGCACAAGACTTCTTCATCGGCCAACTTGTTGCATCAGGATCTGATCTCTTTGGCTTGAAGTTTTACGCTCCATGGATTATGCGTCTGATCAAACTACACTCAGTTGTCACCTATCAGCCCTCTGCTCGCAATCATCGGATTTTTCTACCTGACGTCGACATGTCAGTTGAAGCCATCTATCCAGAGCCTGCCAAGCAGCCCCTTAGTCTTCAGAATGCTGATAAGCAAAGTTTCTCTCAACACATTGAAGGCGACCCAGCAGTCACTCGTGTTTATCCACTGGCTGGTACTACCCGTGCACCTCATCATGCCCTCACTGAAGCCACTGAAAGCACCATTGCACAATGGCCCAAGACGCGATCCCGTGTTCTCAATGATCGAGAGCTTCTGGTTGCCCTTCATCAGAAACAGGATAAGCATCATGACTGGTTGAAGCGCCAAATGCAAAGCCTCTTGGTGGACGTAAACAGGATTCGCAACCTTGCCACCAAGAATGCCTTTGTCGCCCATGAAACTTGTCGGCGTACATGGAAAGGGCTGACGCTTATGTGTTCTGCAGATGATCTTCAAGAGGATGGTTTCTCTGAACGCTTCAAGTTTGACTCAACACCTCCAAGAAGGACCTTGCTACGGCGTACTCCGTCTCTTGAAGACTCTGAGTTCTCCTCCTCTGCTGCAACAGTGAATGCACGTGTCCTCGATGATGAAGACGATGCTACTTCACCACCTTCGGCGCGAATCACCACTGCACCGAGTTCGTCTGCACCGCCAACCAACTCCGACGACCCTGCTGCTTCACCAACTCCTCATGGGAACGAGTAGGTGCTCTATGTCTTCAAACCTTTTTGGTCCTTACTGACAAAAGGGGGAGAAGCATATGAGTTTGATAGTCTTCAAGCGGGTCCATATGGGCGGTGGTTTTATATTTTGCCTAGTGTTTACAACTCTCGCGTTTTGATACATTTGGTTCTTTGAGTTGTAACACTCAAACTCGATGGTCGTCTGCTACTTATTTGCTTTTCTGTGATGCGATGATAAATTCCGCATGTGCGACGATAAATTCCGCACTTAGATCATTTTGCAGACATCCATTTTTCATTATGCATGTCATTATCTTCACATACTTTTCATGCATGATGAATTTTCATCATAAGTTGAAGAGGATCTCCACAAGTACAACCTGCCATGTGCATTTGCATACCAAAAGCAAATTACTTATATGCACATCTTCAGGGGGAGCCTTTGCCACTTATGAAGACAATAACCTATCCTTTACAATTTCACATATTTTATTCCCCGTTGAAAACATCAACTAGTTTGTCATCAATCACCAAAAAGGGGGAGATTGTAAGTGCATCTAGTGCCACCCCTAGTTGGTTTTGGAGTATTGACGACAAATCTAGTTGAGGGACTAATGTGTTTGTGAGAATTGCAGGATAACACAGGTAGAAGTCCCTCATTGATTCGGTTTTCCTACCAGAGATGACCCCTAAAAATGTAAGAAGACATTGAAGTCAAAGGTGGTATGTGAAGACATTCACATTGAAGACTATGACAAGAGAAGACATCGCATGAAGACTATGGAGCGCGAAGACTTAGTTCTTTCATCGTTCTTTTTCTTCTTTGTTGAGTCATAGGAACCACCGTACTGTTAAGTGGGTCCAAGTGAACCAGTTAGAATGACTGAAGTGATGCTTAACCAAAATCCTATGTCTTCGAGTGAAGACTATGAGAGCAAATCTTGTCCAGAGTTGGATAAGTCAGCTTTGCTTGTAGCTCAAGTACAGTTGCCGTGTGTGTTTGAAATATGACCGTTGGAACACGTGTCAGTTCCTTAGTGACCAAGGGTCATTTCAGACAAATCAGGTCGGGTTGCCTAGTGGCTATAAATAGCCCACCCCCTACAACCATAAACGGTTGGCTGCTCAGAGTTAGTGCACGGCTTTTGTCATTTGAGAGCAACCCACCTCGAAGCCTTTGAGAGAGAATTCCTTGCGAGGATAAAGCCCTAAACACCCAGAGCCAAAGAGTGTTAGGCATCACTTAAGTCTTCCTGTCTGTGTGATCTGAAGACTTATTACACTTGAGGACTATGAATCCTCCAGCCGGTTAGGCGTCGCGTTCTGAGCATCCAAGAGTCATTATGGATCACCGGTGAATGAAGTCTGTGAAGGTTTGGAAGTCTACCTTGAAGACTTACCAGAGTGATTGGGCGAGGACTGGGTGTCCTTAGCTCAAGGGGAATAAGGTGAAGACGAGGTCTTCTGAGTTGAATCTCAGCCTCCCTAACCAGACGTACAGTTGTCACAGCAACTGGAACTGGTCCAACAAATCATTGTCTTCAACGTGTCACTGGTTTCATCCTTCCCTTCCCTTTACTTACTGTTGGTCCTTATGAAGTCACTGTATGATTGCTTTATCTTTTGTCTTCACTGAGTGACTGCTTGTTCTGATTGGCTTCACAATATCTTCCTACCTGATCTTTACTGCCTAGCTGCTATTAATCATTGTGCTTTCACTCCATTGAATACTTGACTATGGTTTGCCTAGTGTAGTCTACCTTCCGCTGCATGGTAATAGGTTTAATTCTATCGTTTGTCTTTGAAACTTCCATGTTTTGAAGACTTTCATAAAAATCGCCTATTCACCCCCCTCTAGTCATTCACTAGCACTTTCAAGCCCCTCTTATAGCGTTGCTAGTTGCAGGTGAAGATGAAGTTTGTTCCATGTTGGAACCTGGATATGTTGGGATATCACAATGTCTCTTATTTAATTAATGCATCTATATACTTGGTAAAGGGTGGAAGGCTCGGCCTTATGCCTGGTGTTTTGTTCCACTCTTGCCGCCCTAGTTTTCGTCATACTGGTGTTATGTTCTTTGATTTTGCGTTCCTAATATGGTTGGGCGTTATGGGTACCCCTTGACAGTTTCGCTTTGAATAAAACTCCTCCATCAAGGCCCAACCTTGGTTTTACCATTTGCCTCACCACCACCTACCCTTCCCTCAGGCCGGCCAACCTGAGAGTCATCTTTATTTTAACCCCCCCGGGCCAGTGCTTCCCTAAGTGTTGGTCCGAACTAGAGTCCTTTGCAGCGCCACCTCAGGGAAACTTGAGGGCTGGTTTTAGTTGTATGGAGTGCTCATCCCGTGTTGCCCTGAGAACGAGATATGTGCAGCTCCTATCGGGATGTCGGCACATCGGGCGGTCTTGCTGGTCTTGTTTTACCATTGTCGAATTGTATTGTAACCGGGATTCCAAGTCTGATTGGGTCTTCCTGGGAGAAGGAATATCCTTCGTTGACCGTGAGAGCTTGTGATGGGCTAAGTTGGGACACCCCTGCAGGGATTGAACTTTCGAAAGACATGCCCGCGGTTATGGGCAGATGGGAATTTGTTAATGTCCGGTTGTAGAGAACTTGACACTTAACCTAATTAAAATGCATCAACCGCGTGTGTAGCCGTGATGGTCTCTTCTCGGTGGAGTCCGGGAAGTGAACACGGTTCTTGTGTTATGTTTGAACATAAGTAGTTTCAGGATCACTTCTTAATCACTTCTAGCTTCTCGACCATTGCATTGCTTCTCTTCTCGCTCTTAATTGCGTATGTTAGCCACCATATATGCTAGTGCTTGCTGCAGCTCCACCTCACTACCCCTTTCGTACCCATAAGCTTAAATAGTCTTGATCTTGTGGGTGTGAGATTGCTGAGTCCTCATGACTCACAGATACTTCTAAACAGTTGCAGGTGCCGATGATACCAGTGTAGGTGACGCAACCCAGCTCAAGTGAGAGCTCGATGAAGATCTTGTTCGTGGTGTTGTTTCGTTTCCTGTTGATCAGTAGTGGAGCCCAGTTGGGACGATCGGGGATCTAGCATTTGGGGTTTTCTTCTTTTACTTTGGTTCCGTAGTCGGACCTTGATTGTAATCTGGATGATGTATGTTTTTCTTGTATTTGTGTGAAGTGGCGATTGTAAGCCGACTCTCTATCCCTTTCTTATTCAGTACATGGGATTATGTGAAGATTACCCCCATTGCGACAAACCTACCATGCGGCTATGCCTCTAAGTCGTGCCCCGACATGTGGGGGATATAGCCGCATTGTGGGTGTTACAAGTTGGTATCAGAGCCTTCCCCGACTTAGGAGCCCCCTGCTTGATCGAATCGTTGACGTTGTTGAGTCTAGAACAAAATGTTTTGAGTCTTAAGATTATATATATCGGAGAGTAGGATTCTTTTTACTCCTCAGTCCCTTCGTCGCTCTGGTGAGGCCTCCTGACGTAGAGTTTTGACTCTTCTCTCCTCAAATTTCACTAAAAAAATTTAGGATCATGCGGGTATCTTGGAATCGTTCTGATGGTTTTGTGAAGAGAGCATTGTTCTTGGTGCCTCCTGACATTTAGGGGTTGTGGCAGTGTCCCGGGGAGTTGAGCTTGGAGGTGTTGTCGTCACAATTTTATCGTTGCAGTTCTGGAATACCTGAGTTTCGCCGACATCGAAAATCTCTTTTATGCAGTTTTTGATGAGATAACCTCGACGCCACCCAGTACTGGGCGGGAGTTCGGGAGTATTGCCATAACTCGTATAACGGATGCTTTTCGAAGGTTGAGGTAAACGATTTCCGAAGGTTTCTTGTTATGTGTTGAAGGATGGATACAGCTGGATGTAGGTATTGTTAGTTTGGGTGAGATATTATGCTTCCCCTGTATCCCCAACACATGATTGCATAACCAGAAAGTTTCGGGAGTTTATAAGTGGGAGTTCAAGTAGCTCTTAGAATAATCTTTCCAACAGACACATGATACGATATGGGGTCTATCATATGTTTGTTTCTGGTTTATTTTGCAAGCCAGTCCTTTGTTTTGTTTTGGTTTGTGGTATTCAAGTTGCTTCGAAGTCAAGTGTTGATTCCATACCTTTCCTAAGCGGTATTCTCATATTTCTATGTGGATGATAATCCTTCTTGATCATCAAGGTTGTCTTTTCAATTCTTTCCAACTGGTGTGCTTCTGTTGAAGTGGATCCGATCATTTTCAACATCCGCAAGATAAATTCGAAGTTTTCTCAACGGTGTTTGTTTCATCCGTCCCAAATTGCCTTTGTTTTCCCGCCCTCCCACCCTTTTTCTTCAAGGATTCAGATTTCTTAATCAAGTATCCATTTTATTCTTGTGAAGTCTCTCCATTCTTTTCTGTCAATGTTCTTATCCGGTGATTCTCAGGAAGATACTAACGAAGCTTCAAGTTTATTATTCTTCGTCCTCTTTTCTTCTCTGGTGGATTAAATTCAAGCTTTGTCGATCATATCTTTTCCTTGTTTCAAATGTTTTCTCATGCCGGTGCACCTCTTAATCATCCACTTCTCGCTATTCAATTGTTTCGGAGTGTTGAAGATATCTCAGAAGATTCAAGTTTCCATTCTCAATTCGATCAAATTCTTTTGAGGATGTTATCTCATTCAAGCCATTTAATTCAACCGGCGCAATCTCTCTTCAAATCATTTCAACGGTGTTTCTCTTGAGTGGGCCCTAACCCACATGTCTTTTCCCAGGATCTTACCTGACTCTTCTAATTTTTCTAGAGTTATTCTCAAATTCATTTCAAAGTTTGACGTAAGAATGAATTGTCATCAGTCAAATGTATCCTCCAAGTTCGCTTTCATATTCTTTTCATCGTTGGTTCAACCTTTCCAATTTTCATTCCGGAGTGCCTCAACAATTCATGGTGGTGTTTCTCGTCGTCATTCTCTGATTTTGAAGACCGAAGAAGAGTTTTTTCCTCCATATCTTATCCGCTCTCTCAGAGACGCGTGGTTCTAGCTTTATACCATCCTCTCATAATTATTTTCCATTGTGAGAATTCTGTTCACCCATCCGGAGCAATTCATGAGTCTTTTCAGTTTGATTCTTTGGAGGCCATCATTTCAGAAGATTTATTCGTTCTTTCCAATCTTATCGATGAATCGTTCAGATATCCTTTAATCAGTTCATGATCTCTTCGTTCACTTGTATCTAAATTCTCACAAGTATCTTCGTTTTTTATAATTCTTCCTGGTGTTTCTTTATCTTTTCTTCATTCATTTTCAATCCTTACGGTGGTTCATTCAAGATCCCTCTTCTCTTGGTATCATATCAATTCATTCATTCTTTCCAAATCCTACCGGTGGTTCGTTGAAGTCCTCCTCAAGTTGGCGCCATATCTATCTTAATGCTCTCTACGAGAATAAGTAGTATGCCAAATCCGTTGCTTGTCATCAATTTAAATTGGTGAAGGATACGCATAACATAATCCTTATTCTTGCTTCATCCAAATGATGGATTCATTCTTTCAGAGTTTGTTCACAATGAGTAAATTCTCGGTTCAAGTGCTTCATACTTTTCCCGGCGTTCCAAGATCTCTCAACTATATCACCACAAATATTCATCTAAACCATTGCAAGGCTTCTCTCCGAGTGTAACGCGCCGAGACCGATGTGCCAGGTGTCCTCCAGTTATTCGCTGTTGTTGCCATGTCATTTGCTTGCGTGTTGCATCTTGTCATGTCATCATGTGCATTGCATCATCATGTTTTAAAAACCTGCATCCGCCCGGGTTCCCCAGTTCCATCCGTTGTCCGTTCTGAGCCCAGACACACTTGCACGCGCCCGCGGCATGTCCAAAATAGTGTTTTTTTAAGTGGCCAGAAAATGTTCTCGGAATGGGTTGAAAGTTGGCGTGCGTTCTTATTATAGTGTAGATAGACCGTCTGTCAAGTTTCATCGCATTCGGAGTTCGTTTGATAGCCCAACCGTTAAATTATAGCGGCATCATAGCCGGTCAAAACGTCAGACGTTTTCGGTCTCAGGAAACAGTTGCCGGGCTGCGTTCCTCTCCTCTCATCTCAGCCCAACCACAACCCGCCTGCAACCCACCTAAACCCCCCTTCGTTCTGGTTCGTCAGATCGCGATCGGAGGCTCCGAAACGCTCCAAAAAAACCCCTAAACCCAAACCCTAGCCATCCCTGCCTATATATGGACAACCCCTTCCAAATTTGGCAGCCTAACCCTTCCCCAACCTCCTTGCCGCCTCCCTCCTCAAATTCCGTGCCACCAGCCTCCTTCCCCCTCCAAATCCGGCGCCAGCCACCTCACCAGCGCCACTTGGCAGCGTCCCAGTGGCTGCGCCGCCACCCAGCCACCGGATCGGCCAACCGAGCGCCGCCACTTGTCGTCCCTGCCTCTAGCCTCCTCTCTCCAGACGCAGGCCCGCCGAGCCCGCGGGAAGCCCGCCAGCGCCCATCTGGGCCCGGATCACTCCGCCGCTGCTCGTACATCGCTACAGCCCTCGTTCCCGAATGTCTCCTGCGTCGGCTCGCGACCACCGCCTCGCCTTGCCTCGTCGGCGACCCCATCTCCGCGTTGCCGAACTCCGGCGACCAGGAGCCGCCGCCGGTGACCCCAGGCCGCCTTCCCTGCTCTCCTCTCTCTTCGTTGCTCCCTCTCCGTCTCCCTGCTCTCTCATGGTCTCTCTCTCTATGCCCTTCGCAGGTCGACGCCGTCGGCCATCTCCGCCCGGATCCGGAACCCCATCGCCGGAGCTGCCCGTTCCTCACCTCCCCTGCAGTGCTCCACCACCCTCCGCACCGGATCTCGCGCCGCTGCGAGCCCCGCGACCATGGCCGCACCCCTGGTTCGTCTCACTGCGGGTGCACGCACGCGTTGACCTCGGCTGCTCCAGCATGGGCCAGCCTCTGGCCAAGGCCCAGCTGCTCCTCTGCTGCACCGCGCCAAGGCCCATCTCCCTTGGCCCATGGTGAGACGCCCCCCAGCAGCGTCCCTTTTGTTTTTTTTCCAGTTGGCCCAGACTTGCACCAGTTTCAGCCCGTGGATGTTTTTTTTCCAGTCTCTGTGAATTTAGCTAATTTCCAGGGAATTGCAGTTTTACAGAAAACCCCCTAGTTTCATGCATTTAATAACTTCACAACCGTGCATCGGATCTAAATAAATTATATATGAAACTTGCTTAGAATTTTGTCTAGATTCATAATATCCAACTTTCATCCATGTTCAAAATGTTTAAAATGATGTTTGTTTAAATTTGCTCCTATGCCATGCTAAAATGCTTTAATTCATAACTAATTAACCGTAGCTCCGAACTTAATAAACTTTATCTGTAAATGGGGTAGAAAAATGCCTAGATTATCATGGTGGATTTACTTTGCATGTTTAATAACTCTAAAATTGTGTTTAGGGCAGAACAATACCAAACCTAATATATGCATATGAGGAGTTTCCGGACTTGTGGTTTGTTGTTCCGGCCTCATTTAAACTTGTCTAGATTAGATAGTTTCATCATGTTTCACCTCTTGCCATGCTAACAACATTTAATATTGTTGGGTACATAATGAGAGAGAACTAAATAAGTCATGTGGTGTTTTCTTCAATATGCAACGGAGTTGCATGTTGAGCTCCACTTAATTTGCAGGATTGTTTGTGCATTTTGCCATGCCATGCCTCATTAAACCGGACATGCATCATACTTGTTTGCGCATCGTGCCATGCTTATGTGGTGGTTGTTTACTATGTTGTTTGCTTTAATTCCGGTGTTGCTTCTTCTCGGTAATTCGGTAACGTCGTGTTGTGAGGATTCGTTCGTCTACGTCCGTTTGTCTTCTTCATGGACTCGTTCTTCTTCCTTGCCGGATTTCAGGCAAGATGACCATACCCTCGAAATCACTTCTATCTTTGCTTTCTAGATGCTCGCTCTTTTGCTATGCCTATGCTGCGGTACCTACCACTTGCTTATCATGCCTCCTATATTGTTGAACCAAGCCTCTAACCCACCTTGTCCTAGAAAACCGTTGATTGGCTATGTTACCGCTTTGCTCAGCCCCTCTTATAGCGTTGTTAGTTGCAGGTGAAGATTGAAGTTTGTTCCTTGTTGGAACATGTAGATGTTGTTCCTCGTTGGGACATGTTTACTTGTTGGGATATCACTATATATCTTATTTAATTAATGCATCTATATACTTGGTAAAGGGTGGAAGGCTCGGCCTTATGCCTGGTGTTTTGTTCCACTCTTGCCGCCCTAGTTTCCGTCATATCGGTGTTATGTTCCCGGATTTTGCGTTCCTTACGCGGCTGGGCTATTATGGGAACCCCTTGACAGTTCGCCTTGAGTAAAACTCCTCCAGCAATGCCCAACATTGGTTTTACCATTCGCCACCTAGCCTTTTCTTTCCCTTGGGTTCTGCAGACTCAAGGGTCATCATTATTTTAACCCCCCCCAGGCCAGTGCTCCTCTGAGTGTTGGTCCACCTGTCAGCTGCCGGTGGCCACCAGGGGCAACTCTGGGCTGGCCTACCTGTACCTAGGTCAATCTGAGTGTGCCCTGAGAAAGAGATATGTGCAGCTCCTATCGGGATTTGTCGGCACATTCGGGCGGTGTTGCTGGTTTAGTTTTGCCTTGTCGAAATGTCTTGTAACCGGGATTCCGAGTCTGATCGGGTCTTCCCGCTAGAAGGAATATCCTTCGTTGACCGTGAGAGCTTGTCATGGGCTAAGTTGGGACACCCCTGCAGGGATTTGAACTTTCGAAAGCCGTGCCCGTGGTTATGGGCAGATGGGAATTTGTTAACGTCGGTTGTAGAAAACCTGAAGTTGACCTTAATTAAAATACATCAACCGTGTGTGTAACCGTGATGGTCTCTTTCCAGCGGAGTCCGGGAAGTGAACACGGTGTTGGAGTTATGCTTGACGTAGGTTGTTCTAGGATCACTTCTTGATCATAGTTGTTCGATCGTGCTTTGCCTTCTCTTCTCGCTCTCTTTTGCGTATGTTAGCCACCATATATGCTAGTCACTTGATGCAGCTCCACCTCATACCTTTTACCCTTCCTATAAGCTTAAATAGTCTTGATCGCGAGGGTGCGAGATTGCTGAGTCCCCGTGGCTCACAGATACTTCCAAACCAGCTTGCAGGTGCCGATGAGTCCGTGCCGATGACGCAACCAAGCTCAAGGAGGAGCTCAATGAAGATCTTGTCTTTTGTGTTGTTTCGTTCTAGTTGATCAGTAGTGGAGCCCAGTCGGGACGATCGGGGATCTGTGTCACATTTGGGGTTCTTCTTTTATTTTGGTTCCGTAGTCGGACCTTGATTGTATTTGGATGTTGTAATGCTTTATTCATGTAACTGTGTGAAGTGGCGATTGTAAGCCAACTATGTATCTCTTTCCCTTATGTATTACATGGGTTGTGTGAAGATTACACTTGCGACATTGCTTTCAATGCGGTTATGCCTCTAAGTCGTGCTTCGACACGTGGGAGATATAGCCGCATTGAGGGTGTTACAAGTTGGTATCAGAGCCTTCCCCGACCTTAGGAGCCCCCACTGATTGATCGTTTTTAGCAGTCGAGTTTGAGTCTAGAAAAATGTTTTGAGTCATTTAGGAATTATATATCGGAGAGTTAGGAATTCTTTTTACTTCCCAGTCTCCTCATTGCTCTGGTAAGGCATCCTGACGTAGAGTTTTGACTTTTCTCTTCTCAAATTTCACTAAATTTTTTTAGGATCACGCGGGTATCTTGGAATCGTTCCGATGGTTTTGTGACGAGAACATTGTCTTGGTGCCTCCTGTCAGGGGTTTTGTGGCAGTGTCCCGGGGAGTTGAGCTCCGAGGTGTTGTCGTCATAATTTTATCGTTGCAGTTCTGGAATACCTGAGTTTAGTTTCGCGGACATCAAAAATCTCTTTTATGCAGTTGTTGGTGAGATAACCTCGACGCTACCCAGTACTGGGGCGGGAGTTCGGGAGTATCGCCATAACTTGTATAACGGATGCTTTTCGAAGGTTGAGGTAGATGGTTTCCGAAGGTTTCTTGGTTATGTGTTGAAGGATGGATACAGCTGGATGTAGGATTTGCTAGTTTTGGGTGAGATATTATGCTTCCCCTGTATCCCCAACACCTGATTGCATAACTAGGAAGATTTCGGGAGTTTATAAGTGGGAATTCAAGTAGCTCTTAGGATATCTTTCCGACAGATGTATGATATGAAATTGGGGTTCGACGTCTAGTGGTCCGCCTATTCACGGTTGGTTTTACAGTGGTCTCGTTGTGTCTTAAGGAGTCCTTGGCTATGCCGACTCGGGGACGCTTCGTATGTCATGTGCACTACCTTGTACATGATGGTGCTGTACGATCGAGCCCGTGTAGGCCCCACCACAAAAACTTCGGACGAAATCTCTATCATATGTTTGTTCCGGCTTATTCTGCAAGCCAATTCTTTGTTTTGTTTTGAGTTGTGGTATTCGAGTTGCTTCGAAGTCAAATGTTGATTCCATACCTGTTCCTAAGCGGTGTTCTCATACTCCGATGTGAATACCAATCCTTCTTGACCATCAAGATTGTTTTTTGTCAATCCTTTTTAACCGGTGTGCTTCTCTTCAAGTGGATCCGATCACTTCAATATTCGCAAGATCAATTATCAGTTCTTCTCAATGTTGTTTGTTTCATCCATCTCCAAGTTGCCTTTGTTTTTCCCGCCCTCCCTCCCTTTGTTTTTCTCCAAGGACTCAGATTTCTTATTCAAGTACCCTGTTATTGATGGGAAACTTCTTCATTCCTTTTGTGTCAATATTCTTATCCGGTGATTCTCATGAAGATTCTAACGGAGCCTCAAGTTCATCGTTGTTCGTTCCCTTTCTTCTCAAGTGGATTCAAGTCAAGCTTTGTTGATCACATCCTTTTTCCTCATTTCAAATGTGTTCTTATGCCGGTGCACCTCTTAATATTCCCCGCTTGCTATTCTACTGTTCCGGAGTGCTCAAGATATCTCAAAAGGCTCGTCTTGTCATTCAAGATCCGTCCAACCTATTTCGGGGTTGTAATCTCATTCAAGCCATTTAATTCAACCGGCGCTATCTCTCTTTTCAAGTAATCGTTCAACGGTGTATCTTTTGAGTGGGCCCTAACCCACAGGTCTTTTCCCAGGATCTTACCTGACTCTTCTTATTTTCCCGGAGCTATCCTCAAATTTTATTTTCGAAGTTTGACGTAAGAATGAATTATCATAAGTCTTATGTTTTCTCCAAGATCTGTCGAATTCTTTTCATCGTTGGCTCAACCTTTCCATTATTCATTCCGGAGTGCCTCAATAATTCTTGGTGGTGTTTCTCGTCGTCATTCTCAACATTTGAAGACCGAAGAAGAGTTTCTCTTTAATCTTGCTCCATTCTCTTCAAGATTCGTGATTCTAGCTTGTTGCCATCCTCTCATAATTGTTTTGATCATGAAAAATTCTTTTCACCTATCCAGAGCAATTCAAGAGTCTTCTCAGTTTGTTATCCGGAGTCCACCATCTAAGATTTATTCATTCCAGCTTTCAGCTCTCATACTCTAAATCTTACCGGCGCATCATTCAAATATCCTCTAAACAATGCATGATCTCTTTGTTCTCTCATATATAATTTCTCTCAAGCATCTTCATTCATTTGCTAATTTTGCCCGGTGTTTCTTTATCTCCTCTTCGTTCATTTTCATTTCTAACGGTGGTTCGTGGAAGACCATTCCCAAGTTTATGTTATATCTCTCTTAATCTTTTCTACGAGAATAAGTAGTATGCCAAATCCATTGTTTGTCATCAATTTAATTGGTGAAGGATAAGCATAATGTAATCCTTATTCTTATTTCATCCAAGTGATTAATTTCCTATTCCGGAGGCTCATCAAATTCCTGATTTCAATTGTTTCATCTTCTTTTTTCCCGGAGTTCCAACCTTTACAATTTTTTTCACCATGGAGATCCATCTAAATCATTGCAAGGATTCACCTTGTGTTTTCATTTTCTGTTTCCTTTTATTCTTTTGTCACCAGAGTTTCTTCATGGAGGCTATACATGAGGGTTCATCAAGGGTTTAATTCCTTCTCGAAGCGTTCATCAACTCTCCTTTCAGAGGAACTCAAGTTTTCTTCATCTTGCAATCCGGAGTGCAATTCTTTCTACCGTATCATTGGAGGTGGTATTATGTCATTCTTGATAACTTGAGTTCATGTTTCATGATTCACATGTTGTTAGGAATGAGGTATTTTAAATCCATCAATCTCGTCATTGGAGTTATCTTGGGTTATGTTTCACCTAAAGCTTTCCCTAAGGATCTTGCTATTCTGAGGCGTATAATTGACCCAAGCTCTTCATTTATCCTCCTGGTGAAATACTTTCTCGTCTCCTTGTTCATATCAATCCAATTCTTTTCCCGTGAGTGGCAGGTTGTCATCTCTTAATTTGGGATGTACTCCACAAGACCATATCAAGCTTATTCTTTTCGTTGTTGGTTTTCCAACAATCCCGTTCTAGCAATTGTGGTAAGCGTGCTCCCTCAAGATCTTGTTTCCCTTCGTTCATTCCATTCGATTCTTAATTTTGTTCCGGAGGCTTTGTGATGTTGCTCTCTTCAACCCATCTTTTCGTTCTGTCAGGATCATGTTCTTTTCGTGCTTATCCATCTAACCGGAGCATGGTGTCATCTCTTCTAGTTCTTTTTGCCTTATCAAGCCTTGCATATCTTCTCAACCGGAGTGCTGTCTGAGATCTTTCTGACCCCTTGTTCCATGCATTCAATACTTCTGGAGGATGTATGCTGTGATTTCATCAAGTATCCTCTCATCTTATCAAATTCTTATTCAATTCCTGTTATTTTCAACTGGAGTGCTGCCCGAAGTTGTTCTTCCTTGTTCTTTGTCCCTCTTTTCTAACGGAGTGTTTTCGACTTTGTTCACCTTCCTTGTATTTTTTCTCGAATTTGTTCAACCTTTGCAAGGTTCTTTGGTGTCACTCGTTTGTGAAAGAAGCAACTTAGTTTTACCTCTTCTATTTCTCTTCCGTTTTCCCTCCGGTGCCATTCTAGATCTCGGGACGAGATCCTCTCGTAGTGGTGGAGTGTTGTAACGCCCCAAGACTGATGTGCCAGGTGTCCTCCAGTTATTCGCTGTTGTTGCCATGTCATTTGCTTGCGTGTTGCATCTTGTCATGTCATCATGTGCATTGCATCATCATGTTTTAAAAACCTGCATCCGCCCAGGTTCCCCAGTTCCGTCCGTTGTCCGTTCTGAGCCCAGACACACTTGCACGCGCCCGCAGCATGTCCGAAATAGTGTTTTTTAAGTGGCCGGAAAATGTTCTCGGAATGGGTTGAAAGTTGGCGTGCATTCTTATTATAGTGTAGATAGACCTCCTGTCAAGTTTCATCGCATTCGGAGTTCGTTTGATAGCCCAACCGTTAAACTATAGCGGCATTATAGCCGGTCAAAACGTCGGACGTTTTCGGTCTCCGGAAACAGTAGCCGGGCTGCGTTCCTCTCCTCTCATCTCAGCCCAAACTCTCTTCACAACCCACCTGCAACCCACCTAAACCCCCCTCCATTCTGGTCCGTCAGATCGCGATCGGAGGCTCCAAAAACCCCCCTAAACCCAAACCCTAGCCATCCCTGCCTATATATGGACAACCTCTTCCAAATTTGGCAGCCTAACCCTTCCCCTACCTCCTTGCCGCCTCCCTCCTCAAATTCCGTGCCACCAGCCTCCTTC
Organism: Triticum urartu; assembly: GCF_056163025.1. Taxonomy (NCBI): domain Eukaryota; kingdom Viridiplantae; phylum Streptophyta; class Magnoliopsida; order Poales; family Poaceae; genus Triticum; species Triticum urartu. The sequence continues at coordinate 299,974,481 of NC_141875.1, read as the reverse complement.
CCCCTCCAAATCCGGTGCCAGCCACCTCACCAGCGCCACTTGGCAGCGTCCCAGTGGTTGCGCCGCCACCCAGCCACCGGATCGGCCAACCGAGCGCTGCCACTTGTCGTCCCTGCCTCCAGCCTCCTCTTTCCAGACGCAGGCCCGCCAGCGCTCATCTGGGCCCGGATCGCTCCGCCGCTGCTCGTACATCGCTACAGCCCTCGTTCCCGAACGTCTCCTGCATCGGCTCGCTACCACCGCCTCGCCTTTCCTCGTCGGCGACCCCATCTCCGCGCTGCCGAACTCCGGCGACCAGGAGCCGCCGCCGGTGACCCCAGGCCGCCTTCCCTGCTCTCCTCTCTCTTCGTTGCTCCCTCTCCATCTCCCTGCTCTCTCATGGTCTCTCTCTCTCTATGCCCTTCGCAGGTCGACACCGCCGGCCATCTCCGCCCATATCCGGAACCCCCATCGCCGGAGCTGCCCGTTCCTCACCTCCCCTGCAGTGCTCCACCGCCCTCCGGGCCGGATCTCGCGCCGCTGCGAGCCCCGCGACCATGGCCGCACCCCTGGTTCGTCTCGCTGCGGGTGCACACACGCGTTGACCTCGGCTGCTCCAGCATGGGCCAGCCTCTGGCCAAGGCCCAGCTGCTCCTCTGCTGCACCACGCCAAGGCCCATCTCCCTTGGCCCATGGTGAGATGCCCCCCAGCAGCGTCCCTTTTGTTTTTTTTCCAGTTGGCCCAGACTTGCACCAGTTTCAGCCCGTGGATGTTTTTTTCCAGTCTCTGTGAATTTAGCTAATTTCCAGGGAATTACAGTTTTACAGAAACCCCCCTAGTTTCATGCATTTAATAACTTCACAACCGTGCATCGGATCTAAATAAATTATATATGAAACTTGCTTAGAATTTTGTCTAGATTGATAATATCCAACTTTCATCCATGTTCAAAATGTTTAAAATGATGTTTGTTTAAATTTGCTCCTATGCCATGCTAAAATGCTTTAATTCATAACTAATTAACCATAGCTCCGAACTTAATAAACTTTATATGTAAATGGGGTAGAAAAATGCCTAGATTATCATGGTGGCTTTACTTTGCATGTTTAATAACTCTAAAATTGTGTTTAGGGCAGAACAGTACCAAACCTAATATATGCATATGAGGAGTTTCCGGACTTGTGGTTTGTTGTTCCGGCCTCATTTAAACTTGTCTAGATTAGATAGTTTCACCATGTTTCACCTCTTGCCATGCTAACAACATTTAATATTGTTGGGTACATAACGAGAGAGAACTAAGTAAGTCATGTGGTGTTTTCTTCAATATGCAACGGAGTTGCATGTTGAGCTCCACTTAATTTGTAGGATTGTTTGTGCATTTTGCCATGCCATGCCTCATTAAACCAGACATGCATCATACTTGTTTGCGCATCGTGCCATGCTTATGTGGTGGTTGTTTACTATGTTGTTTGCTTTATTTCCGGTGTTGCTTCTTCTCGGTAATCTGGTAACGTCGTGTTGTGAGGATTCGTTCGTCTACGTCCGTTTGTCTTCTTCATGGACTCGTTCTTCTTCCTTGCCGGATTTCAGGCAAGATGACCATACCCTCGAAATCACTTCTATCTTTGCTTTCTAGATGCTCGCTCTTTTGCTATGCCTATGCTGCGATACCTACCACTTGCTTATCATGCCTCCTATATTGTTGAACCAAGCCTCTAACCCACCTTGTCCTAGCAAACCGTTGATTGGCTATGTTACCGCTTTGCTCAGCCCCTCTTATAGCGTTGTTAGTTGTAGGTGAAGATTGAAGTTTGTTCCTTGTTGGAACATGGAGATGTTGTTCCTCGTTGGAACATGTTTACTTGTTGGGATATCACTATATATCTTATTTAATTAATGCATCTATATACTTGGTAAAGGGTGGAAGGCTCGGCCTTATGCCTGGTGTTTTGTTCCACTCTTGCCGCCCTAGTTTCCGTCATATCGGTGTTATGTTCCCGGATTTTGCGTTCCTTACGCGGTTGGGCTATTATGGGAATGTAACACCCCGAATATGACTTACCCAATTTGTACTCCAACTCTTGCCGTTTCCGGCGTTAAGTTATTTTATTTTCTCGGGTTCGGGTTTTTGTCTCCGTGTGTTGTTATCATTGTCGTGCATCTCATATCATGTCATCATGTGCATTGCATTTGCATACGTGTTCATCTCATGCATTCGAGCATTTTCCCCGTTGTCCATTTTGCATTCCGGCGCTTCGTTCTCCTCCGGTGGCCATTTCTAGCTTTCTTTCGTGTGTGGGGATTAAACATTTCCGGATTGGACCGAGACTTTCCAAGCGGCCTTGGTTTACTACCGGTAGACCGCTTGTCATGTTTCGTACCATTTGGACTTCGTTTGATGCTCCAACGGTTAACCGAGGGACCGAAAAGGCCTCGTGTGTGTTGCAGCCCAACACCCCTCCAATTTGGCCCAAAACCCACCTAACCCTGCTCCATCACCTAGAGCGTTCGATCACGATTGCATGGCCGAAAACCGCACTCCATTTGGAGCTCCCTAGCTCCCTCTATGCCTATATATACCTCCCCCATTTCCAATTTCCGGATCCTCTACCCCCTAACCCTAAATTTTGGATCTCCGCCGCCGCTGGACAAAAACTGCACCACCGGACATTGTCCGACCCGCCCGCGAGCCCAATCCTGTGCCGCCATGTGGCACCTCCGCCGCCAGCCGCCGCCGCGGCTCGGCGAGCCCGCATCGGGCCCGCCCGGCCCATCGTCTCCGCCGCCGCTTCGTCCGCCTCCCCGCCGCCCGAGCGCCGCCCGCGCTGCTCCCGCCGCCACCGCGCGCCTTCGCCGCCGCCACCATGCGCCCTTGCCGACCGACGTGCCTCCCCGATGCCGGCGAACGCCACCTCTCCTCCTGGGTCGCCGCGCCGCCCCGACGCCCCTGCGGCGCCGCTCGCCGCCCCCGGCCGCCGCGTCCTCGCCGCCCTCCGGCCCTCCCTCGTCGACCTCGGCCGCCATCGCCTCGCCGGAATCGCTACAGCGCTCGCCGGAGTCGCCTCGGGCCACGTGCCACCGAAACCCAAGATGCGGAGGTTGAAAAATTCGTCTAAGTCCCCAATTTTTTAGATCCATATGCTCCTGTTCATGGCCTCATAACTTTGCATCCGTAGCTCCGATTCATGCATATAGCATATCAAAATAATGTCTCAGAGAGTACATCATTTCATTCCATTGCATCATTTTCATTTGAGTTCATCTTGATGCCCGAAATGCTATTAGAAGAGGGCTACTTGAGATAATTGTCAGATCTGCTGCTCCATTTAGACTTTTGTCATTTTTGCCATGATTATTGTGTGCATGATATGCCCTGCTGCTCTACATATGTTTTGTTAAGGGTTTTGTCATCTTTCCAGAGGTGCAACCCATGTATTTTTGTGATGTGTGTGGTGACTAGTGCAAGCTTGCAAAGTGGTGCACTTGGTAATTCTGTTTTCAGGGACTTAGCATTTCCACTAAGTCCTTGACCTGTTTATCTCATGTTGTCATATGTTCATGTTGTTTCCTAGTGATCCGTGCCTCTTTTGAGGATGATCAGTAAGGATGTTTTATTAATCTTGTAGTGCTATATCCATCCATGTCTTTGTTTGAAATTATGGAGCACCCTAGCTTGAGTTAATCGAGCTCTACTTTTGCTACTTTGTGAATCTGGGCAGATTGTCAACTTGTTTGCAATTTTGCCGATGTTGTTGTAGTTGATCCGTGCATGCTATGCTATTGTTCTTGCCATGTCTAGCTTGCATTTTGTGTGTTCTTGATATATGTATGCTTATCTTGTCATGACTTGCACCGTAGTGAGTGCATCGAGCTCGTTAACATGCCTACTTGAGTTATGTTTCAGCATGTGCCAGTTTTCACCAAGTGTGAAAACTGATTATGTTTTTGCTATGTTCACATGCTTGTTAGTATATTTTCTGATCCCTTTTGGCTCAAGGTCACCAAGGGACTTTTGTTATGCTATTTGAGTATCTCCATGCCATGTCTTACTTTGCCATGTTCAGGTCTTGTAACATGTAGTTTTGTTGCTCCGAAGAGTGCTACCTGATCTAAAATTCCAGACAAGTGTTAATTTCACTAAGTCTGAGATCTGTTTTCCATATGCAGTTTTGCCATGCTTGTTTGAACCTGTTAATGGATGAATTGGCCGTAGCTCAGTGCTAGACTTTTGTTAAGCATCTTGAATGCATCCCTGCCATGTATTTTGATGCCATGTTTGGTTGCTGTAGCATGTTCATCTCATTGCATTTAGATGGCTACTTGCTGTAAATCGCAGACCGGTGTCATATTTGAATCGCTTGCCATTTCCAAACCGTAACTCCGATTCCGGCGTTCTTTATATCGTTTTCAAGCGATTTCATCTCATCTTTCCAGTGGCACACTTGTATTTCCAAGTCGAGGCCAGGTTCATGCATTACCTGTCACATCTTGCATATGCATCCCGCATCGCATCCCGCATAGCATATCATCATTACATCATATTGTTTGATCCTTGCACGTGGTTGATTATGTCCTTGTTGCTTGTTTGTCTTGTTTGGGTAGAGCCGGGAGAAGAGTTCACTAACGAGGAGCCCGTTGAGTTTGCTTTCGAGGATCCAGTCAACTCTGACAGCTTTGCAGGCAAGATGATCATACCCTCGAAATCACTACTATCTTTGCTATGCTAGTTTGCTCGCTCTTTTGCTATGCCAATGCTACGATGCCTACCATTTTCTTTCAAGCCTCCCAAATTGCCATGTCAAACCTCTAACCCACCATGTCCTAGCAAGCCGTTGATTGGCTATGTTACCGCTTTGCTCAACCCCTCTTATAGCGTTGCTAGTTGCAGGTGAAGATTGGAGGCCATTCCTTGTTGGAACATTTATTTTACTTGTTGGGATATCATTATATTGCCATGTTATCTTAATGCATCTATACACTTGGTAAAGGGTGGAAGGCTCGCCTCTCGCCTGGTGTTTTGTTCCACTCTTGCCGCCCTAGTTTCCGTCATATCGGTGTCATGTTCCCAGATTTTGCGTTCCTTACGCGGTTGGGTTATAATGGGAACCCCTTGATAGTTCGCCTTGATTAAAGCTTTTCCAGCAATGCCCAACCTTGGTTTTACCATTTTCCACCTAGCCTCTTTTCCCTTGGGTTTCCGGAGCCCGAGGGTCATCGTATTTTAGCCTCCCCGGGCCAGTGCTCCTCTGAGTGTTGGTCCACCTATCAGCTGCCGGTGGCCACCAGGGGCAACTCTGGGCTGGCCTACCCGTACCTAAGACAATCTGAGTGTGCCCTGAGAAAGAGATATGTGCAGCTCCTATCGGGATTTGTCGGCACATTCGGGCGGTGTTGCTGGTCTTGTTTTAACCTGTCGAAGTGTCTTGAAGAACCGAGGTACCGAGTCTGATCGGAACGTCTCGGGAGGAGGTCTATTCCTTTGTTGACCGTGAGAGCTTGTCATGGGCTAAGTTGGGACTCCCCTGCAGGGATTTGAACTTTCGAAAGCCGTGCCCACGGTTATGGGCAGATGGGAATTTGTTAATGTCCGGTTGTAGATAACTTGAACCTTAACTTAATTAAAATGAATCAACCGAGTGTGTTACCGTGATGGCCTCTTCTCGGCGGAGTCCGGGAAGTGGACACGGTGTTGGAGTAATGCTTGCGCAGGATGTTCTCTAGTTTCTCGCTCGCGCTTTGCCTCCTTTTCTCGCTCTCTTTTGCGAATAAGTTAGCCACCATATATGCTAGTCGCTTGCTGCAGCTCCACTTTTATCACTTACCTTACCCTACCTATAAAGCTTAAATAGTCTTGATCGCGAGGGTGCGAGATTGCTGAGTCCCTGTGGCTCACAGATTACTATTACACCAGATGCAGGTCTAGATGATTCCGCTCCAGGTGACGCGCTCGAGCTCAAGTGGGAGTTCGATGAGGACTCTCAACGTTACTATGTTTCCTTTCCTGATGATTAGTAGTGGTGCCCTGTTGGGGGTGATCGGGACCATGTCGCATGTTGGGTTATCTTTCATTTTGGCGCCGTAGTCGGGCCATGAGTGTTTGGATGATGTATGTTAATTATGTACTTGATTGACGTGGCGAGTGTAAGCCAACTATGTTATCCCTTTTATTATCTATATTACATGGGATGTTTGTGATGATTGCCTGACTTGTGACATATGCCTTCAATGCGATTATGCCTCTAAGTCGTGCCTCGACACGTGGGAGATATAGTCGCATCGAGGGTGTTACAGGGAACCCCTTGACAGTTCGCCTTGAGTAAAACTCCTCCAGCAATGCCCAACATTGGTTTTACCATTCGCCACCTAGCCTTTTCTTTCCCTTGGGTTCTGCAGACTCAAGGGTCATCATTATTTTACCCCCCCGCGCCAGTGCTCCTCTGAGTGTTGGTCCACCTGTCAGCTGCCGGTGGCCACCAGGGGCAACTCTGGGCTGGCCTACCCGTACCTAGGACAATCTGAGTGTGCCCTGAGAAAGAGATATGTGCAGCTCCTATCGGGATTTGTCGGCACATTCGGACGGTGTTGCTGGTTTAGTTTTGCCTTGTCGAAATGTCTTGTAACCGGGATTCCGAGTCTGATCGGGTCTTCCCGCTAGAAGGAATATCCTTCGTTCACTGTGAGAGCTTCTCATGGGCTAAGTTGGGACACCCCTGCAGGGATTTGAACTTTCGAAAGCCGTGCCCGCGGTTATGGGCAGATGGGAATTTGTTAACGTCCGGTTGTAGAAAACCTGAAGTTTACCTTAATTAAAATACATCAACCGTGTGTGTAACCGTGATGGTCTCTTTCCGGCGGAGTCCGGGAAGTGAACACGGTGTTGGAGTTATGCTTGACGTAGGTTGTTCTAGGATCACTTCTTGATCATAGTTGTTCGATTGTGCTTTGCCTTCTCTTCTCGCTCTCTTTTGCGTATGTTAGCCACCATATATGCTAGTCGCTTGCTGCAGCTCCACCTCATACCTTTTACCCTTCCTAGAAGCTTAAATAGTCTTGATCACGAGGGTGCGAGATTGCTGAGTCCCCGTGGCTCACAGATACTTCCAAACCAGCTTGCAGGTGCCGATGAGTCCGTGCCAATGACGCAACCAAGCTCAAGGAGGAGCTCGATGAAGATCTTGTCTTTTGTGTTGTTTCGTTCTAGTTGATCAGTAGTGGAGCCCAGTCGGGACAATCGGGGATCTGTGTCGCATTTGGGGTTCTTCTTTTATTTTGGTTCCGTAGTCGGACCTTGATTGTATTTGGATGTTGTAATGCTTTATTCATGTAATTGTGTGAAGTGGCGATTGTAAGCCAACTATGTATCTCTTTCCCTTATGTATTACATGGGTTGTGTGAAGATTACCTCACTTGCGACATTGCTTTCAATGCGGTTATGCCTCTAAGTCGTGCTTCGACACATGGGAGATATAGTCGCATCGAGGGTGTTACACCGAGTTCTTTCAGCTTTCCTTTCGTTTGACCATTCTTCTATTACCAGAGTTCTTCATGGAGTTTCTACGTGGTGGTTCATCAAGGATTCTTTTCATTCTTCAATTGTTCTTCAGGATTTCTCTCTCGAAGTTACGATCCGCCAAGCCTTACTCAAAATTAAACATGGTGCTCAGCACATGCCTTGTTTTGAGCAGTTCAAGCATTATTCATCTTGCATTCCGAAGTGCAATTCTTTCATATCTCATATTTTGAGGTGGTGTTATGTCATTCTTGATGATTTCCCTTCATGCTTCATGATTCACAAATCGTTCGGAATGACATATTTTAAACCCATCATTTTCAATTCGGTCATGAGATTCTCTGCAACCCATCAATCTCCATTGGAATTATCTTGGGTTATATCTCACCTAAAGCTTTTCCTAAGGATTTTTACTATTTATGGTGCTCATAAATGACCCAAGTTCTTCATTTATCCTCCCAGCGAAATAAGCTTCTCGTCTCCTTGTGGATATCAATCCAATCTGTTGTGTCTGTAGTGGCATAATTTCACCTCATAGTTTTGAGTTGTTTTCCATAAGCCCACTACAAGATTATTCGTTTCGTTGTTGGTCTTTCCAACAACTCCGTTTTAACCTTCTTGGAAGGATGCTTTCAAATTCATTCGACGTAGAAGATGTTGTTTTCTTCTTCGTTACTTTCAGTCTGTTCTATGTTTTGTTCCGGAGGCATTATGATGTTGCACGCTTCGACCCATCATCCCATTTTTGGCAAAGATCATGTTCTTTCTTTTGCTTATCCATTCAACCAGAGTGTCATGCCTTCTTTTCAAGTCCTTCCCATTCTGTCAAATTTTGCCTCCCTTCTCAACCGGAGTGCTGTCTGAAATCTTTCTTACACCTTGTGCCATTCTTTCAATAGTTTCGGAGGCAGTGTGTTGTCGATTTCGTCAAGTATCCTCTCATCTTGTCAAATTCATGTTCAATTCCTTCCATTTACAGTCGGAGTGCTGTCCAAATTATATCAATCTATTTCCTTCACTATCTTGTTTTAGCTGGAGTGGTTACTTGTCCTTTCACTGGAGCTCTTCATTCATGTCTTTCAACCTACAAGGTTCTAGAAATGTTCATTGTTCCTCTTTTCTAACAGAGTGTTTTCAACTTTGTTCATCTTTATTGTGTTCTTTCTTTCAAGCTGTTCAACCTCGCAAGGTTCTTTGGTTTCACTCATTTGTCAAAGAAGCAACTTAGTTTTACCTCTTCTCTTCCTCTTACGTTTCCCTCTGGTGCCATCCTAGATCTCGGGACGAGATCCTCTCGTAGTGGTGGAGTGTTGTGACGCCCCGAGACTGCTGCGCCAGGTGTCTTCCAGTTTTTCGCTGTCGTTGCCATGTCATTTGCTTGCATGTCGCATCTTGCCATGTCATCATGTGCATTGGATCATCATGTTTTTCAAAACTTGCATCCGTCCGGGTCTTCCAGTTCTCTCCGTTGTCCGTTCTGAGCCCAGACACACTTGCACGCGCCCGCGGCACCTCCAAAATAGTATTTTATAAGTGGTCAGAAAATGTTCTCGGAATGGGTTCAAAGTTGGCATGCGGTGTTGTTATGTTGTCAGTAGGTCGCTTGCCAAGTTTCATCGCATTCGGAGTTCGTTTGATGCCCCAACGGATAACTATAGCGGCAATATAGCCGGTCTTTTCGTCGGACGTTTTCGGTCTCCGGAAACTGTGCCGGGCTGCATCTCTCCCCTCTTCTCTCAGACCAACCCGCTCTCCACAGTCCACCTAGGCCCAGCCTACCCCTCTTGGCGCCATGCATAGACCTCTCGTGCGCGTCCGAAACTTCACCGGACCCGACCCAGGCAGTTGTCACCGTTGGACTCAGATCATCCCCAAACATCTACAAAACATCCCCGTTTTTCCTTTTGGTCACCCTAGCCTATTTATCTCGAGTGTCCGATCTAAATCGGAGGGACCGGATTAGCCCCTAACCTAACCCACTCACTATATAAATCAGCAACCCTAAATTCTAGGGACTTGTCCCGTCGAGCCGCCGCCATCCACCTCGGGATCCCTCCGGATCCAAACCCACCAATCACCACAGCTCCTCTCGATGCCCTCCATCCCGAGATCCATAACTCCTCTGCTCGCGGCCCCGCGTTCCCCCTCCACGCTCGTGCCTGAGCAGGAGCGCTTGGTATCGTCTCCTCGCGCCACCAAGTCGTCGTTCCTCTGCCGCCGACATCCGAACCTTCAGCGAGCAAGATGAGCACCACCGCGCCCTTCCCCCACCACTTCTCTTTCTGTCTCTCTCTCCCTCCGGTCTCTCATCTCTCTCTGGTTGCTGCAGGGAGTTGGAGCAGCCATGGTGCCTGAGCACCTCAAGTTCATCACCTACCATCCGGCAGGGCCTCCACCGCCCGGATCCGTGCCCTGCCTCCATTCCCGCGTTGTTCCTGCCATGTCCCTATTGCGCCGTCGCTCTCTCGCCGGAGCCGCAGTTCGCCGGGGCACCCAAATGTCGCCGTCGACCACCTCCAGCAAGCCCCCTGCCTCGTCGGTCCCCGCTGCCGCTTTTTCCGTCCAACGCCTCCGCTGCTATGCTTCCCGATGAACAGAGGACCGTGCCGCTCTGATGACCCGGCGCCGTCAAGTCTAGCGCTGGCCTCCTCCTGCTTCTGCGTGCGAGCACGCGAAGAGGATGAACCCGTGCCGAGTCCGGCTCGATTCTTCTGCTTCGCCCCATGTCCGACCTCTACTTTGCGGGCGTTAACCCCCCTGCAGTCCTCGCTTCGAGCCGGAGGTAGCGGCCAACCGCAGCTCACCGGCTGCCGTCCCAGCGCCTCTGCAAGCCAGCTCTTAAGCGAGGACGATGCCATGCCCCAGCTTCGTCGCACGCCCCTGCCTCGCCATGTCCGTCTCCAGCCTGCGCGGATCCGCTCCTTCCCTTGCCTACATCCGCCGCCCTGCCAAGTCCCTCAAGCCGCCACCAAGTCCTGCTGCCGTGGCCTCCTGCATCGCCGGGGTCCATCTACATCGAAGCAGTTGCAGAGGAGGACGAGCGCCTCAACCCCCTTGTATCGCTTGCGTGCGTTGACCGCGCCCAGGCCCAGCGCCTCGCCTCTGCTGCTGCCTGTGCCCCGCCTCCCACCGACCTAGGCCATAGCGCATGGTGAGAAAACCCCCCATCGCTCATGTTCTGTTTCGTCCCAATGCATGGATTCAGCCCATAGGTGTTTTTTTCCTTTGTGCGATTTTATCAATTATCCAGGGATTTGCAGTTTTGCAGAAAAGTCCCCCTAGATCATGCATATAATAACTGATAATCCGTGCATCATATGTAAAAACTTTATATGTGTAAAATGCTTAGAATTTTGTGTAGAATAATAATATCTAACTTTTATGCATGTTTAAAATGTTGTTTGGTTGATTTTGCTCATATTGCCATGTTAAAATGATTTATTTCATAACTAAATAACCGTAGCTCCAAATTTAATAAACTTTATATGTAAATGGGGTAGAAAAATTCCTAGTTTAAAATGGTGTACTTACTTTGCATGTTTAATAACTCTAAAAATATGGTTTAGGGCATAACAGTACCAAATCTAATATATGCTCATGAGGATTTCTCCGGACTTGTTGCTTGTTGTTCCGGCCTCATTTAAACTTGTCTAGATAGGTAGTTTTCATATGCTTCACCTCTTGCATGTTTAACAACATTTAATGTTGTTGGGTACATAACTGAGAGAGAACTAAATAAGTTCGTGGTGTTTCGTCAATATGCAACGGAGTTGCATATTGAGCTCCACTTAATTCGTAGGATTGTTTGTGCATTTTGCCATGCCATGCCTCATTAAACCGGACATGCATCATACTTGTTTGTGCATCATGCCATGCTTATGTGATGGTTGTTTACTATGTTGTTTGCTTCTTTCCGGTGTTGCTTCTTCGGGTTAGTTCCGATAACGTCACGTTTGTGAGGATTTGTTCGACTACGTCTGTTTGTCTTCTTCATGGACTCGTTCTTCTTCCTTGCGGGATCTCAAGCAAGATGACCATACCCTCGAAATCACTTCTATCTTTGCTTGCTAGTTGTCCTCTCTATTGCTATGTCGCGCTACCTACCACTTGTCATATCATGCCTCCCATGTTGCCATGCCAAGCCTCTAACCCACCATTCCTAGCAAACCGTTGTTTGGCTATGTTACCGCTTTTGCTCAGCCCCTCTTATAGTGTTGCTAGTTGCAGGTGAAGATGAAGTTTGTTGCATGTTGGAACTTGGATATGTTGGGATATCACAATATCTCTTATTTAATTAATGCATCTATATACTTGGTAAAGGGTGGAAGGCTCGGCCTTATGCCTGGTGTTTTGTTCCACTCTTGCCGCCCTAGTTTCCGTTATACCGGTGTTATGTTCCTTGATTTTGCGTTCCTAACACGGTTGGGCGTTATGGGGACCCCTTGATAGTTTCGCTTTGAATAAACCTCCTCCAGCAAGGCGCAACCTTGGTTTTACCATTTGCCTCACCACCACCTACCCTTCCCTCGGGTCGTCCAACCTGAGGGTCATCTTTATTTTAACCCCCCCGGGCTAGTGCTTCTCTAAGTGTTGGTCCGAACTAGAGTCCTTTGCAGCGCCACCTTAGGGAAACTTGAGGGCTGGTTTTAGTTGTACGAAGTGCTCATCCAGTGTTGCCCTGAGAACGAGATATGTGCAGCTCCTATCGGGATGTTGGCGCATCGGGCGGTCTTGCTGGTCTTGTTTTACCATTGTCGAAATGTATTGTAACCAGGATTCCGAGTCTGATCGGGTCTTCCTGGGAGAAGGAATATCCTTCGTTGACAGTGAGAGCTTGTGATGGGCTAAGTTGGGACACCCCTGTAGGGTTTGAACTTTCGAAAGCCGTGCCCGCGGTTATGGGCAGATGGAAATTTTTTATGTCCGGTTGTAGAAAACTTGACACTTAACCTAATTAAAATGCATCAACCGCGTGTGTAGTCGTGATGGTCTCTTCTCGGCGGAGTCTGGGAAGTGAACACGGCTTGTGTTATGTTTGAACGTAAGTAGTTTCAGGATCACTTCTTGATCACTTCTAGCTTCTCGACCGTTGCATTGCTTCTCTTCTCGCTCTTAATTGCGTATGTTAGCCACCATATATGCTAGTGCTTGCTGCAGCTCCACCTTACTACCCCTTTCCTACCCATAAGCTTAAATAGTCTTGATCTCGCAGGTGTGAGATTGCTGAGTCCTCATGACTCACAGATACTTATAAACAGTTGCATGTGCCTGATGACCCACAAGTATAGGGGATCTATCGTAGTCCTTTCGATAAGTAAGAGTGTCGAACCCAATGAGGAGCAGAAGGAAATGATAAGTGGTTTTCAGCAAGGTATTCTCTGCAAGTACTGAAATAAGTGGTAACAGATAGTTTTATGATAAGATAAATTGTAACGAGCAACAAGTAACAAAAGTAAATAAAGTGCAGCAAGGTGGCCCAATCCTTTTTGTAGCAAAGGACAAGCCGGAACAAACTCTTATATAAGGAAAAGTGCTCCCGAGGACACATGGGAATATCGTCAAGCTAGTTTTCATCACGTTCATATGATTTGCGTTCAATACTTTGATAATTTGATATGTGGGTGGACCGGTGCTTGGGTGCTGCTCTTACTTGAACAAGCATCCCACTTATGATTAACCTCTATTGCAAGCATCCGCAACTACAACAAAAGTATTAAGGTAAACCTGACCATAGCATGAAACATATGGATCCAAATCAGCCCCTTACGAAGCAACGCATAAACTAGGGTTTAAGCTTCTGTCACTCTAGCAACCCATCATCTACTTATTACTTCCCAATGCCTTCCTCTAGGCCCAAATAATGGTGAAGTGTTATGTAGTCGACGTTCACATAACACCACTAGAGGCTAGACAACATACATCTTATCAAAATATCAAACGAATACCTAATTCACATGACTACTAGCAAGACTTCTCCCTTGTCCTCAGGAACAAATGTAATTACTCACAAAGCATGTTCATGTTCATAATCAGAGGGGTAATAATATGCATATAGGATCTGAACGTATGATCTTCCACCAAATAAACCAACTAGCATCAACTACAAGGAGTAATCAACACTACTAGCAACCTACTAGCACCAATCCCGGACTTTGAGACAAGAATTGGATACAAGAGATGAACTAGGGTTTGGAGATGATATGGTGCTGGTGAAGATGTTGATGGAGATTGCCCTCTCCCGATGAGAGGAGCGCTGGTGATGACTTCCCCCTCCCGGAGGGAAGTATCCTCGGCAGAACAGCTCTGCCGGAGCTCTAGACTGGTTCCGCCAAGGTTTCGCCTTGTGGCGGCGGAGTCTCGTCCCTAAAAGTTCCTTCTTATTTTTTTTCTCATCGAAAGACTTCATATAGGAGAAGATGGACGTCGGAGAGCCACCAGGGGGCCCATGAGGTAGGGGGGCGCGCCCTAGGGGGGGCGCCCCCCACCCTCGTGAGAAGGGTGTGGGCCCCCTGGCCTTCATCTTTGGCGAGGATTTTTCTTTATTTATTGTAAGTTGTTCTGTGGAGTTTCAGGACTTTTGGAGTTGCGCAGAATAGGTCTCTAATATTTGCTCCTTTTCCAGCCCAGAATTCCAGCTGCCGGCATTCTCCCTCTTTATGTAAACCTTGTAAAATAAGAGAGAATAGCCATAAGTATTGTGACATAAAGTGAAATAATAGTCCATAATGCAATAAATATCGATATAAAAGCATGATGCAAAATGGACGTATCAGTGCCGATGATACCAGTGTAGGTGACGCAACCAAGCTCAAGTGGGAGCTTGATGAAGATCTTGTTCATGGTGTTGTTTCGTTTCCTATTGATCAGTAGTGGAGCCCAGTTGGGACGATCGGGGATCTAGCATATGGGGTTTTCTTCTTTTGCTTTGGTTCCGTAGTCGGACCTTGATTGTAATCTGGATGATGTATGTTTTTCTTGTATTTGTGTGAAGTGGCGATTGTAAGCCGACTCTCTGTCCCTTTATAATTCAGTACATGGGATTGTGTGAAGATTACCCCTCTTGTGACAAACCTACCATGTGGCTATGCCTCTAAGTCGTGCCCCGACACGTGGGAGATATAGCCGCATTGTGGGTGTTACAGATGTAGACAAGATAAACTCATGGATGAAATAAATCCCATCTTGTTACCCTTAATACCAATGATACATACGTGTCATGTCTCTTTCTATCAATGAGATTGAGCATCGGAAGATAGAACCCATCACACAACACCCCTTCCCATGGCAAGATAAATCAATCTAGTTGGCCAAACCAAACCAATAAATCGGAGAAGAAATACGGGCTATAATAATCATGCATAAAAGAATTTAGAGAAAACTCAAATAATATTCATGGATAGATCTAATCATAAACTCACAATTCATCGGATCCCAACAAACACACCACAAAAAGTCATTACATCAAATAGATCTCCAAGAACACTAAGGAGAACATTGTATTGAAGTTCAATAATAGACAAGAAGCCATCTAGCTACTAACTATGGACCCATAGGCCTGTGGTAAACTACTCACGCATCATCGGAGGGACAACAAGGATGATGAAGAACCCCTCCGTGATCGTTCCCCCCTCCGGCAGAGTGCCCAAAAAGGCCTCTAGATTGGATCTCGTGCTTCTAGAACTTGCGGCGGCAGAAAAAGTATTTCGTGGACTCCCTTATAGGTTTGAGGATTTTAGAGTATTTATAGAGGCGGAGGTAGGTCAAAAGGAGGCTCGTGGGCCCCACTACCCACTAGGGTGCTTAGTGGGCCACTCCTCCATCTTCTCATTCCCTCCTGAAGCTTCGAGGGTCTCTTATTGCTATAAAAATCTCCAAAAAGTTTCATGGCATTTGGACTTCGTTTGGTACTTATATTCTGCAAAGTCAAAAACAAGCAAAAAACAACAACTAGCACTAGCACTAAGTTAATAGGTTAGTCCCAAAAATGATAGAAAGTTACTTGAAAATGTATATATAAAACATCCAAGATTGATAATATAATAGCATGGAACAATAAAAAATTATAGATACATTGGAGACGTGTAAAGCATCCCCAAGCTTAATTCTTGCTCATCCTCGAGTAGGTAAATGATAAAAACAGAACTTTTGATGTGGAATGTTACCTAACATATTCATCATATTATTTTCTTTTATAACATGGACATTTGGACTTGAATGATTCAAAGCAATAGCCTATAATTTGACATGAAGACGTCAATACTCAAGCATATCAACAAGCAACCATGTCTTTGAAAATATCAATGCTAAAGAAAGTTATCCCTAGCCCATTATGCTCAATCATTAATCCATTCATGAGACACACTCAAATATTAACTACATCTAATACACGAGTATGACAATAGTGTTCCCTTGATGCGACCTTCGACAGAAAAACGATGGCGCGGATAATTTTCCAAATCTTTCATGGTACAGTGTCACCTGAAATGACACAACACTCGCGACCTTGTAGATGCAATCACCACGAAAACAACATGCACACCTTGATGAAGAAGTACGTGGACGATCCTCTGATAATCAACACCAAATTAGAGACAATGTCTCTAATCCCTTGCCCGAACACAAAGCAATAATATAAGCTTCTCAACCAGTACGCACCAATAATCTCGCCAAGGGAAGATACCCCAATTTGCTAGTCTCTCTTCATCCAACAAAATATAAGCTAAACCCCCTCCTAATGATACAATATAAACTATAAATACTACTTCAGCCGGCGGCCGATAGATTGGAACCGACGTGTACTACTCCTACTTTCCTAACAACCTAACCGAATAGTAATATCCTAGTTAATTACAACCGGCCAATTAGGCACGACAATTAGGCACACATGCCTCTTAGCTTTCTCTAAGCCAAACATGTATGTGTTGGAGTCCTGCCTCGCATGTACATGTTACTTGCATGTACAAATTTCGTCTCAGCTAACATACGTACAGAGGCCAGCTTTCAGTCCTTGTATTCTGCAATTTCCTTGTCCATGAACATATTGGGCGAACGTTTTCGACCAAAATCAGTCTTGGGCTGGGGCACGGATTGAACTCTTTGCATTATCCAACCTCCATGACCTCCTTCCGCCTCAAGTCTGTCATGTAACGCAGGAACCTTGTAACTTGTTTTGTGAGCATTATCTTTATGTCGTTGCACTGAGGTTTGACAGGCTGATGCTTTCATTGTCACAAGTTGTCGATGTAGCACAGGCACAATATACCTAGCGTTTCTTCCTTGGTTGACCGTATCAACCAGATTTGTACTAACGGCACATAGGATTGCATCATCCTCCAACCGATCACAGGAAACCGTCCTCGGTTTCGACCTATACCTTGCATATTTTTTAAACACTTCAACGGTACACCTTATATCCTTTGCATCTTTGGGAAGAATAGCATGAAACACACCCCTATGAATAAAAGTGTACCTATTTGTTCGTCCATGATGAAGAGCGTTAACATCGTGCTGCCATGGACGCCCCAAAATAAGGTGACAAACATGTAGTGGAATAACATCGCACACCACTTTATCAACATAGCCATCAACAGAAAAAGGGACCTTCACCCTGTGAGTGACCTTCACTTTGCCCACATCATTGATCCACTTCATATAGTATGGTTTTGGATGCTCCCATGTTGGCAAAGAAAGAGACTCCACCACATCCTTGCTAATCATGTTGCTAGCACTGCCACCACAATCAATTATCAGTTTGCAAACTTGTCCCTTGATGGTACATGCAGTTTGAAAAGTACTTCGCCACTGTCCTTGTTCAACAATGGTCTTGTCATCTCGCTGGACCTTACACTAGTGCAAAGACGTGCTATACAAACGGTTTTTACCTCCCTTTCGCGACGGAGTTTTAAACCGTCACCTAGTGAGTGTGTGTGATAGGGGGTCCTTCCCACATGACCCAGAAACTATCGGGGATAGGCCCTCCGGTCACATAGGCGGGGGCAAAATGAGCTCGTGTGCGATCGGGCGAGGCATCAAAACCCAATCGTTTACGTTCGTATGTACATCCCACACGGTGAATCCCAAAAAATATTTCCGTACGTATGTCTATCACACACAGTTTTGTGTATGGAAACATTTGTGCAAGGTGGCCTAACACAAACTATTCTCTGCCAGAAGCTATGTGTGATTGTTAGTTGATCCAACATGCCTACTTTCTAGAAACCGTGTGGGTTGTTTGAGTTCATCGCCCACGCTGTTGTCCGAGTAACCGTCTGCAATAGAAAACGCCCAATAAGCAAGGTAATTAGCCTATTGTTAACAATCCATGTAGTAATCAAATTGACATTTCTTATAAAACACACTAGATATTTCATATATGTATAACGGCAACTAGGATTTCATAATCGAATTACATCAGATAGCTTCAGCACTAAGTTACGCCATCACACAATAGCACCAAGTTTCACATGCAACATCGAAAACCTTTGGAAAGTAGCATCATACACGGTAAATAGATAGATGAATCAAATCTGGGAAACTGCAGAAGCGGAAGGCTAATATTGAGCCTTCAGTGATGTTGAATATTGCAACTTTAGGCCAGTGGCTATGGATAATTGCCCGCCCAACCTTCGTCCTCTTCCGGAAGACTTAAATATTGTACCATGGGTGTTGAATGAATACCTTCCTCACCTCCTGACCATGCAGGTTGTTTGAGAGGTAATCATCGGTGAACTGCTTTGAAAAGTACTGAAAACAAATATATGCATAAATGGCTGTTATAAATTTTGAAATGGCGCAAGGGGTAAAAACAAGGTAAAAGAGTTAGTACCATCCTATAGTTGACTGGTGTCTTCTTCATTGTGCAAACAAAGATCTTGCCGTTATTCGTCGCAAGTTTCTTCATTCTAATAACCTTTCTGAGTTTCTTGACTTGACTGATATTCATGGACATCTCATTTCCCCATATGCAAAATGGGTCGAATAGTGGGTCTAAGCCTCTGACAGCAGGGCCTACATGTGCAAGACCAAATTTTAAGAAACCTAAATATTAGATTGATTCCTGCAACCGCACAATAATGTGCTATTGGCGAAAGGACCATGCATGAGCAAACCTCGATGGTAAACCGTAGTGTCTC
This sequence comes from Triticum urartu, assembly GCF_056163025.1. Classification (NCBI taxonomy): domain Eukaryota; kingdom Viridiplantae; phylum Streptophyta; class Magnoliopsida; order Poales; family Poaceae; genus Triticum; species Triticum urartu. Next base: position 299,955,859 of record NC_141875.1, on the reverse strand, counting down.
CCATTGTTTCCCTGCAACACATATAAGGAATATCTTGATCAGGTTAACTGAGAGTTGCCATACTATCAGTAGAATATGTATTGAGTACAACCAAATTCGATTTATTTCTCACATGCATAACAATACAAAATTGTACCCACAACAAATGAAAATAAAATTACAGAATTGAACCAAATAGTTAAATGGACAATAGACCAAGTGAACCAAAACAATTAACTGAGCACGACATTGCAGAAGAGAAACATGTACTAGAAGATAAGATAGTTAACAAAACAAAGAATGCTTGAGAACAGTACTATGAAATGTAGCAATTGTTGGACCAAACTGTTAACCGAACATTACATTTCAGAGGACCAAACTATTAACTGAACATGAGATTGCATATTAACATTACAGAGGGCAAATCACTAGAAGGAATTGGCGGTGACCTCGAGAAAACAGCATGAACTGTATTTTAAAGTAGACAACCGCGTGGCGGTGTCGATGGTGGCCTCGAAGACGAGGTGCTCCTCCAAGATCTAGTGGTCGGCACGCATGGCAGCCATAGTGACCTCGTGCGCGCGTGCGGCCGCGATTTGCTTCTCCGCTGCCATATGTTACTGAGCTCCACATTATACTGCATGCAAAATGGCTGTGGGCGGCGCTTAATTGGAGGACGGGGCCAGTGATTTCGGTGGAAGGTGCCGCGCCGTCGATCGGGGCATGTGGGACGGGGAAGGAGGGTGTGGGTGGGGTGTGGATTACTTGTCCATATCGACGAGGCCGCGCAGCAAGAAGAAGGGTCGATGGCGAGGAGGCCGCGCAGAAAGAAGAAGGGTTAGCGGCGAGGAGGCGGCGCTGCAAGAAGAAGGGTCGCCGGCGAGGAGGAGGCGCTGCAATAAGAAGGGTCATCGGCGAGGTGGCTAAGCTGCCAGTAAGCAGCAGTGAAGGTTTGAACTTGTAAAGCAAGGACGAACAGTGGAAATGTGGATTTTGGTGGGAGGGAGGGAGCGGGGAGATAGATATTTCCGCGGTGGCAGAAAAATTTCGCTCGGTGCCGCGAAACTGGCACGCAAGTATGGTTCAAGCACGGGCGGTGGACTGTAGACGACGAAGCTTCCTGCGTAAGCTAGATAAGACGATGTGCCAAGATATTTTATATCGCATCCCACACGATTCTTGCTAGTAAACTGTTTGTGGTATTCCTGATTTTTTCATTATGTTTTGAAAAACAAAATGGTGTTACAGAGGGAAAGGATGGTGTTTTAATTGCTCTAACATTTATGTATAATGAACATGCAACTACATGAGTGACGTGTTTAAATTTGGAATGGTTCCGGGTTCATTTAGCATTTTTATGCATTAATTGAGTTTCTAGGCATTTATTGTGCATAATTCAAATTTGAACTACAAGCACATGCTCCAGTGCACCAAAGTTTGTTGAAAAATCACATGTGTGTCTTTGGGAATTTATAGGTCCCATGCAAGAATGGGAATGAAATTCAAACATCTAGGTGTCGTGGCTCGGCCGCGAACACTGAGAAACTTGGCTTTTGAATTCCTGTAAATTCAAAACTCGCCTGAAAATCATGAAACTTGGCATGGTGTCATTTCATGGCACCAACATGTTGTGGTAAAAAAATTGTACGCATTTGGACAAGTTTTGGTATAAGCTTCTTGCAAACCAGAGCTTCTCTCGAGAAGACTCGTGGTTCCCGAGGGGGAACGTGTCACCTTTGTGTGCGAAACAATATACGCTGCCTACCCCCTTGATTTTTTTATAGTGGCAACATAGAACTATATGAGTGTCGTGTTAAAATTTGGAATTATTCCAGGTTCGTTTGGACTTTTTTATACATTAATTGAATTTCTGGGCATTTAATATACATTAATTGAATTTCTAGGCATTTAATGTGCATAATTCAAATTTGAACTACAAGCACATGCTCCAGTGCACCAAAGTTGGTTGAAAAATCACATGTGTGTCCTTGGGTGAATTTCTAGGTCCCATGCAAGAAATGAGAATGAAATTCAAACATTCGGGTGTTGTGGCTTGGCCGAAAATATTGAGAAACTTGGTGTTTTAATTCTTGTAAATCCCAAACATGCCCGAAAATCATGAAACTTGGCATGGTGTCATGACATGGCACCAACATGCTGTGGTAAATTTTTTTGCCGAATTGGGACAAGCTTTGGTATAAGCTTCTTGAAAACTGAAGCTTCTCTCAAGAAGGCTCGTGGTTCCGAGAGGGAACGTGTCACCTCCATGTGTGAAACGACATACATTGCCTTCTCCCGCCTTAATTTTTTTACACACGCAACTTAGACCAAATAGGAGTTTCGTGCTAAATTTTGGAATTATTCCGGGTTCGTTTGGCCTTTTTTATACATTAACTGAATTCATGGGCATTTAATGTGCATAATTCAAATTTGAACTACAAGCACATGCTCCAGTGCACCACAGTTGCTTGAAAAATCACATGTGTGTCCTTGGGTGAATTTCTAGCACTATTGCGGGATGGTCCAAACGCGACACTATGATCAGAGACCCTTCGACGAAACTGTGTGCGATGCCATAATCGCAAATGGTGGTGTAAAAAACCCGTCAAAAAAGCTGCAAAATGTTTGCGATGATGGATGCATCAAACACGGTTCAGATTTTAATTGCGTGTGCGATGCAGGGCATACGATTCAGCTCAATTAACTGTTTGGGATAAGGAGGAACAAAAGAAATGGGCAGCCAGATGAAGGAGTGTGCAATATACATCATACGGTTCACTAGGATGAACTATGTGTGATTAGGCAACACAATGGAAATGGTTCAAATGAACAATATGTGTGTGATACGTGGCAAACTGGTCCGTAAGCATAAATGTGTGTGAAGACCAATAATAACACAGATGATTGCTGCTAATAATTAGAAATGCGCTTTTAGATCGTTGGTGGTGTCCACCGCAGCGAAACTATAGTCGGAGTTGTTGATAAACCTGGAGAAATGCTCGCAAGGCGTTGTGGCCAGGTGGTAGTGGTAGACGAGGACGTCATGTCGCACGCACAACTAGGTGACAACAACCTTCTGATCGTGCCCGACACGACCCATGGTGTACTTGAGGTCGAAGCTGACCACTTGGTACTTGTCCTCGGCAAGGAACTGCTCCATAGTTTGGATGGAGCTCTCCACCGAGACCGGATCGTTCGTGCACACCACCGAGAGAGCCTTCCCCCTCACGTGGGTGTCCACGACGTGTTGCATGGTGAACTGCCCGCCGTTGTCATCGTCGGCCGCTGGGAGCGCCATTGGAACCGCTGGATGTCCTCTATGTATGTGTCCTCGAGGGTGTGCTTATTGTGTCGTGAGACGGGAGATGATAAATGGCCGCAGGAATAAAAGGGGGCCGATAGCGTGGATTCTCGGCGCGTCCGCATGGCAGTTTTTGCAGCGGGTAACTGCATTGTCACGCCACGCCCGGCGCAACCGCATGCACACAAATGTGCGTGATCGTGTGCCGACCCCAAACACTGGCAGCACGGATGGAGGGACGAGGGCAGAGCACCCGAAGGGACACGAGAGCAGAGCGCGCGCGGCGGGACGCGAGCAGAGCGCGCCGCGACCGCCTGAACTGCAGGAAACCACATGCATAGAGCAGTTGAACACGCAGGAAATGGTCGCCTACAAGCTGGCCGACAGTTGCGTCGCTGCGTAGAGAGCGGCCGTGTGCTACCACCTCCGTCTATTCTATAGCCCCCTTTATATTCTATGCCATACTTTGCCCTCAAATTTTACCAACAAAATGTTAATGCATGTTATAAAAATTATATAATTTGAAACTATGTTCAAATAGGAATCCAACTATATAATCTTTGGCGACATGCATTTGTATTTTATTAGTTAAATCATACTTATAAACCAGGACGGGGTATAGTAGGTAATTAAGTCGCAAACATTTTTTATTAACCGTATGTGTACGTGGCCTTTTGTCCTCCTCTCACACGTCTTGTCACCCCGCTGCTGCAGACAGCTTACAACGCAAGCTTACACAGCGCGCGGGGGCGTTCTTTTGGCCAAACGGTGGCGCCAATTAAACGTCGGTGAGCCCGTTCCCCACAACTTCGCAGGTTCCCGTGCAAGCTTCCCGCCCGACTCGGTGAAATCCCCCAAAATCCCAATGCTTATCGGCACGCTAAAAAACCCTCACGGCCAGCGAGTCCTGCGTCGTATTTCCCCTCCCTCCCTGTAGCTTATCTCGTCTGCTTCTCCCACAATCGCTAATGGCACCAATCTGTCGTCGTCGCTCAGCCACTCCGCCGTCATCAGTGGACAGCTCCAGCTGGGAGGCTACACCGCGGTGGCAGCGTAGTCCCCGGCGTAGTGTAGTGTCGTGGCGTCCCTATTGGGTGTGCGTGGAACACCCACCACACGCTCCGCCGCCCGTGCCCGTCGGCAGCTGTTGTCGGCCGCCGTTGTCGCCACACCACCATCGAAAGCCAGGGCCATCGCCCGCTCTGCCGCCACGGCCCGAAGGCGGGAGGTGGTGGTAGTGGCCGCCACCCCGTCGTCGGCCGCCATGGCCGCCAGCCCACCATTGACCGCCGGGGTCATCACCAGCTTTGCCACCGCCACCCTAAGGTGGGAGGCGGAGGTGGATGCCCGCACGTGCGTCAGCGACCTTGCACGCTACACCAAGTTCATGCGGGAGGAGGAGGAGCGCCTCGTCGAGAATGCAAAGAGCCTTACCACTGCCGTGGCCGCGGCACACGCCGCCTTAGAGGCGAGGAATCAGGAGATCTACGAGGAGAACCACCGCTTCGAGAGGGGTCGTCTAGAGCAGCAGAGGGCATTCGAGGTGAGCGTCGCTGAAGCTGCAACAACGGCGGGCACCGTATTGCGGTTGCCCAGCTCGTCGGTAGGCTCCTCCTCCTCCGCCTCTTACTGAGTGCGCTCGGTAGAGGAGAGGCAACCGGAAGTAGTACAAAGCCCCTCCGCAGTAGTAGTAGTATTTAGGTGCTATTTTGTTCAGTTCATCTGACTATAGATGTGGTGGAACTGTACAATGTACTTAAAATTAGCTAGTATATATAGTTGAACTAGCTATTTCAGTATGTGTTTGGCAACAATTGGGAAAAAGTTTGGTCGGTTCAGCTGTCGAGTTGAACTGTTTGTATTAATTAAGAACGACTGCTTAATCTATGAATGAAATCTATGCTTAATTACTGAATTTTAGTTGCATAAATTAGATACTACTAGTGATTTTTAGCTTCATATTTTGAGAAATCGCAGTGCTACAAGGTTGACAAATGTCAATGTTACTAGATCAACAAATGTCAATCTTTCTAGTTTGACAAATGGTACCATACCCAATATGACAGATGCAAATCGCACCAAATTGTTTGTAAGTGGTTGCACATGGGTCATCCAAAAGAACTATTTGCATTGAAGAGATGCACAAATCCTGCTCTCACTTTGCATCATGTCATCCCGGGGTCGAGGGCGGGGAGTGGGAGGACGACAGCTGTCAGCATTGAGAGGTAGCGCTCGACGGCGGCGTCCCATGCCGCTGAGGGGGGCGCGCGCACGAAGAGGAAGGCGGGCGGCCATGGAAGTCAAAGGGCTCGCTTCCCACTGAGCCTGCGCAGCGTACATCTCGCATGCTTGCCGGTGAGCCTGCGCAGCGTATAGCTCGCACGCTTCCTGGTGAGCCTGCGCATTCGAGGACAGCTTGCACGCCTCTCGTTCAGCCTGTGCAACGGACTACGCTCACACACCTCCCATTCAGCCAAGGTCAAGCAGCTGTCCGCATGGCACCTCCTACAACCATTAAAACCAAGACACGTGGCATCACATGAATGGTTAACAGAACGCACACGGTTTGAATTATACAAACGTTTGAGATATTAAAGTGGTAGCTATTTTTTCAAAATGCCTTTGTTGGCTGTCATTATTCGAGTGCGCCTTCTCTCAAAATGGACATGAAAAATACCACAGCATGCCGGGCGCCATTCCATTATAGAATGCCAAGTTTCATGAATTTAGATGAGTTTTGGATTTACTAGAATTTAAAAATAAAGTATCTCAACATTTTGTCGGCAATCAACGGTGCCATGGTGTTTGAAATTCATTCCCATTTCTTGCATGGACCTAAGCATGCACCCAAGGACACATATTTGATTTTTCAACCAATTTATATGCACTGGAGCATGTGCATGTTGTTCAAATTTGTATTATGCACATAAATGCATTGAAAACTCAGTTAATGCATAAAAATGTCCAAACGAACCCCAAAAAATCACTAAAATTGACACAACACTCTTGTTGTTCTATGTTGGCACGAGAAAAAATTTGAAAGCAATAAGAGGCAATGGATATCGTTTCGTCCCCAAAGGTGGGACGTTCCCTACCGAAACCATCATGCTTGTTGTGAGAAGCTCTGGTTTGTGAGAAGCATATACCCAAACCTGCCCCAAATGGGACAAAAAAATTTACCACGACATGTTGATGCCGCTCCATGATAGCATGCCAAGTTTCAAGAATTTCAGACGAGTTTTGGATTTACTAGAATTTTAAAACCAGGCATCTCAATGTTTTGCCGGCAATCAACAGTGCCCTGGTGTTTGAAATTCATTCCCATTTCTTGCATGGGACCTAAGCATGCACCCAAGGACAGATATTTGATTTTTCAACCGATTTATATGCACTGGAGCATGTGCATGTAGTTCAAATTTGAATTATGCACATAAATGCATTAAAAACTCAGTTAATGCATAAAAATGTCCAAATGAACCCGAAAAATCACAAAAATTGACACAACACTCCTGTTGCTCTATGTTGACACGAGAATTTTTTGGAAGCAATAGGGGGCAATGTATATTGTTTCGTCCCCAAAGGTGGGACGTTCCCTACCGAAACCATCATGATTGTTGTGAGAAGCTCTGGTTTGTGAGAAGCATATACCCAAACCTGCCCCAAATGGGACAAAAAATTTACCACGACATGTTGATGCCGCTCCATGATAGAATGCCAAGTTTCATGAATTTCAGATGAGTTCTGAATTTACTAGAATTTAAAAATAAAGTATCGCAGCATTTTGCCGGCAATCAAAGGTGCCCTGGTGTTCGAAATTCATTCCCATTTCTTGCATGGGACCTAAGCATGCACCCAAGGACACAAATTTGATTTTTCAACCAATTTATATGCACTGGAGCATGTGCATGTAGTTCAAATTTAAATTATGCACATAAATGCGTTGAAGACCCAGTTAATGCATAAAAATGTCCAAACGAACCCCGAAAAATCACAAAAATTGACACAACACCCCTGTTGTTCTATGTTGAAACGAGAAAAAAATTGAAAGCAATAATAGGCAATGGATATCGTTTCGGCCTCGAAGGTGGGACGTTCCCTACCGAAACCATCATGCTTGTTGTGAGAAGCTCTGGTTTGTGAGAAGCGTATACCCAAACCTGCCCCAAATGGGACAAAATTTTTACCACGGCATGTTGATGCCGCTCCATGATAGCATGCCAAGTTTCATGAATTTCAGACGAGTTTGGATTTACTAGAATTTAAAAACCAGGCACCTCAATGTTTTGCCGGCAATCAACAATGCCCTGGTGTTTGAAATTCATTCCCATTTCTTGCATGGGACCTAAGCATGCACCCAAGGACACATATTTGATTTTTCAACCAATTTATATGCACTAGAGCATGTGCATGTTGTTCAAATTTGAATTATGCACATAAAAGCATTGAAAACTCAGTTAATGCATAAAAATGTCCAAATGAACCCCGGAAAATAAAAAAATTTGACACAACACTCCTGTTGTTCTATGTTGACACGAGAATTTTTTTGGAAGCAATAAGAGGCAATGGATATCATTTCGTCACCAAAGGTGGGACATTACCTACCGAAACCATCATGATTGTTGTGAGAAGCTCTGGTTTGTGAGAAGCATATACCCAAACCTGCCCCAAGTGGGACAAATTTTTTTACCACGACATGTTGATGCCGCTCCATGATAGAATGCCAGGTTTCATGAATTTCAGACATGTTTTGGATTTACTAGAATTAAAGAATAAAGTATCTCAACGTTTTGCCGGCAATCAACGGTGCCCTGGTGTTTGAAATTCATTCCCATTTCTTGCATGGGACCTAAGCATGCACCCAAGGACACATATATGATTTTTCAACCAATTTATATGCACCGGAGCATGTGCATGTAGTTCAAATTTGAGTTATGCACACGAATGCATTGAAAACTTAGTTAATACATAAAAATGTCCAAATGAACCCTGAAAAATCACAAAAATTGACACAACACTCCTATTGTTCTATGTTGACACGAGAAAATTTTTGGAAGCAATAAGAGGCAATGGATATCATTTCGTCCCCAAAGGTGGGATGTTCCCTACCGAAACCATCATGCCTGTTGTGAGAAGCTCTGGTTTGTGAGAAGCATATACCCAAACCTGCCCCAAATGGGACAAAAAATTTACCACGGCATGTTGATGCCGCTACATGATAGCATGCCAAGTTTCATGAATTTCAAAGGAATTTTGGATTTACTAGAATTTAAAAACCAGGTATCTCAATGTTTGCGGCCGAGTGACGGTGGCAGGGTGTTTGACATTCATTCCCATTTCTTGCATGGGACCTAAGCAGGCAACCAAGGACACAAATTTGAAGTTTCAACTAATTTATATGCATTAGAGCATGTCCCTGTAGTTTGAATTTGAATTATGCACATGAATGCATAGAGAACTCAGTTAATGTATAAAAATGTCCAAGCGAACCCCGAAAAATCCCAAAAATTGACACAACACTCCTGTTGTTCTATGTTGACACTAGGAAAAAATTTGAAATCGAGAAGAGGCAACGGATATCGTTTCGTCCAGAAGGTGAAACGTTCCCTATCGAAACCATCACACTTGTTGTGAGAAGCTCTGGTTTATGAGAAGCTTATACCCAAATCTCTGGGAATGGGACAAATTTTTTACCACGTCATGTTGATGCCTCTCCATGATAGCATGCCAAGTTTCATGAATTTTGGACGAATTTTGGATTTACTAGAATTACAAAATCAAGTACGTCGATGTTTGCCGGAGAGCGATGATGCTGTGGTGTTCGAATTTCATCCCCATTTCTTGCATGGGAGATAAGCATAAACCCATGGACACATATATGATTTTTACAACCCATGTTGGTGCACTGGAGCATGTGCATGTAGTTTAATTTTGAATTGTGCACCTAAAATGGCTAAAAAACCAATTTAATGTATAAAATGTTCAAACAAACCCTGAATAATTCCAATTCTTTTACGACACACATATAGTTGCATGTTTACTCTTGATAAAAGGTCTAGCAATTCAAACACTGTCCATTGCCGCTGTGACCCCATTATGTAATTCAAATCAAGATGAAAAATCAAGTAGATCGCACACAGTTTATTATCACCAACCGTGTGAGATGCAACACAAAATATCCTAGAGCACTGTCGGTGTATAGTACGCCTATGGCTTACGCGAGAAGGTGCATCGGCTAGAGTCCACAGCCGACGTCTCAAGCACACTAGCTCGCTCCCCTAATATCATTTCACTGTTCAATCGTCGCAGGTGAAAGATGGGCACGTGGACCCGCGTCGTGAGGGCAACTTCGGTGGCCCACCCCGGCAAGAGCGTGGCTGTAACCGCCATGCGCATGCTAACAAGGTGCATGAGCGCGGCTGCAATCTCCGACCGGGCGGCAAAGGCAGCCCAAATAGCTGCTGTTGCTTCTCAGGTGGCGGAAACAACATCTGCCTCGGGGATAGCACCTGGCGAGAGCAACACAGCAGTTGTCCGTTCTGCAGCGGCGGCCTTATCCCTAATGGAGGCCACCCACGACCATGTCGAGGCCGCCCACGCCCAACTCCTATCGGTCACCACACAAATTGAACGAAGATTCTCTGACAATGGTCGGCAACCCATGATCGAAGAGTTGGCAATCACTGAGAGCGTTCGAGCAGCCGTCCGTTCCTGCACGGCATACCTTGCCACGACGGATCCCGCCAAAGCCCAGATTGCATCCGCCCACACCTAGATCATGGTGGCCTATTCCAAAGATATGGTGGACACAGATGGCAAGATGTCTCTGAGTATGGTGCAATTGATGACATGGAGCCCCTTCCCCAGGAGACCGCCGGGCGCGAGCAGGACATGGAGGCGGCGGCGGAGATCGACGAGCGCCAGCCATAGTAGTACTCTTTGTTTTGTTTAATTAAGAGCGCCGGTCTTTAATTTGTTAGAGTAATGTTTAGGTCAGCTAGCTCTGTTTAATTGCTGAACTTGCTCGATTAAGAAGTGTGGGTGTGCTGTAGTCTCCTTTGTGTACCCAAATTATGAAATGACATGGATGACCACTGTAACCAGGGAAATACGAACCAAAATTTCTGACGTTCAAACTCATCACACATGGGTTAAGCTACCTGAATTGTTTGTGATGTTCACATATCGTACACAGTTCTGAATAAGGGACCGTGTCTGATGACACTTTGCGCGCCAGTTTTTTCATTGAAGCAATTCCAAATTTTCGACTTCTGCGAAAATATCTACCTCCCCGCCCCTCCCCCTTATCAAGAGCCACATTTCCCCTGTTTCCGCCTTCCTTTCCAAGTTGAAACCTTCACTCCTTGCTTGCAGTGCCGCCTCCTTCACGCTGCTCGGCCTCGTCTATCCAGACAGGTAATCCACACCCGACCCCCATCCTCCTCCTCCTTCCACATCCCACATGCCACGACCGCCGGCGTGAGCGCGACACCTTCCACCCAAATCACCGACCCCTCGACCAAATAAGCGCCGCCATAAGCCATGGTGCACGCAGTATAGCCAGGATCTCAAGGAGCATTTGGCAGCGGAGAAGCAAATCGCGGCCGCACGCGCTGATGAGGACGCGATGGCTGCCATTCGTGCCGACCCCTAGATCTTGGAGGAGAACCTTGCCATTTTCTAGCTACGTCGGTTAAGCATGCTCAGTTTACCCGTTGCGTGTGCTGCTCCTGCCTTTCCTTCACAAATTCTAATGAAATGTGCTATCTAATTTTACCATGCAATCTGTTGCTCTAGTGTATATGTTCTATATGTCATGTAGTGTGGTGCTCGCTTATTAAATGTTTTGTTAATTAGTTATCGTCTTCAGTTAACTGTTTGGTTCAATTCTGCAAATGTGATGGTCAATTCTTCAAGCTGCAATTTTGTATTGTCTTCCATGTGCGAAATAAATCGAATTTATCTTTACAAAATACATGAGAAACGAATACAATTGCTATATTTCCAAGTTGTCAAGCATGCTTGGTTTGGTTATACATTATGCAATGTGGTGCTTAGTTAATGTTTGGTTCATCCGTGTTGTGGTATTTAGTTAACTGTTTGGTTCTATTCTGCAATGCGATGCTCAACCGTTGTGGGTGCATTCTGTTATTGTATACCATGTGAGGAATAAATTGAATTTGGCTATAGTAAATACATGAGAAACAAATACAACTTCTACAATTGGCTGTAGTTAACTGTTTGGTTAACTGTTTGATATTCTATTAGGAGTATGTTATATTGTGCAATGTGGTGCTCAGTTGATGTTTGGTTCATTTGTTGTGGTGTTTAGTTAACTACTTGGTTCAATTCTGCAATGTGATGTCCAATTGTCGTGGGTAGAATTTTGTATTGTTGTGCATGTGAGGAATAAACCGAATTTGGCTGCACTTCATACATGAGAAACATATACAAGTGCTATATTTCCTAGGTCTTAATCATGCTTGGCTTGGATAAATGGGTTTTCCATGCGGCTTGAATTAATCTGATGAATCTGCAATGTGCTTATTTTTCATCAACATATTTTACTGATAGCATGCAAACCCTTACTTCACCTGATGACTAACTACCTTATATGTGTTGCAGGGAAACAATGGGAAGCACGGAGGTTTACAATCGAGGTTAGCACATGCATGGTTCGTTGTCTAATAGCACATTATTGTGCAATTGCAGGAACCATTCTAATATTTTGGTTTTTAACAATTTGGTCTTGCACATGTAGGTCCTGCTGTCAAGGTTTTGACCCACTGTTCGACCCATTTTGCATATGGGGAAATGAGTTGTCCATGAATATCAATCAAATCAAGAAACTCAGAAAGATTGTTAGGATAAAGAAATTAGCGACAAAAAACAACAAGATCTTTGTCTGCACAATGAAGAAGACATCAGTTCACTACAAGATGGTACTAACTATTATACCTTGCCTTTTTTATTCCTTTGCCCCATTTCCAATATAGAGAAGATATTTATGCACATCCTTATTTCCAGGCCTTTCCAAAGTAGTTCACTGATGATTACCTCTCAAACCACCTCTATGGTCAGGAGGCAAGGAAGGTTTTCATACAACACCCACGGTTCAATATTGAAGTGTTCCTAAAGAGGACAAAGGACGGACGGTCAATCATCCACAGTCACTGGCCTAAAGTTGTAAAGACCTTCAACATGAATGAAGGCTCAATATTCGCCTTCCGTTTCAGCAGTTTTCCAGATGAGATGCATCTGTCTCTATACCGTCTATGATGCTAATTTCGAAAGGTTCTACATGTTGCATGTGAAACTTGGTGCTGGTGCAGTTGTGTAATGGGGTAGCTGAGTGCTGAAGCTATATCATGTTGTACTCTGATGTATTTCAATTATGAAATTCTGCTTCCTTAATATGGAAATGAAATATATTATGTGCTTCATATGAATGTCAATTAGATTAATAAATGATTATTAATTATAGGGCAATTAGCCTGCTAATGGCGAATTAGCCTGCTAATTGGGTTTTGCTATTGCAAACGGTTATTGAAAAAATACTGTGGGCGATGACCACAGGAAACGCACACAATTTCTAGGAATAAACCATGTTGGATCAATGAACAATCACACACGAATTTCCCTTGAAAATTGTTTGCGTTAGGCCACCTTGTGCAAACGTTTACCACATAAAAACTATGTGCGATGGACAACCTTTGCCACACAGTTTCTTCTACGGACTGTGTGTGATACATTCAATACCACAAACGATTTAACGGGAAAAATTGTGTGTGATGTACCTATGAACGGAAACGTTTTCCTTGGAGCGACTGTGTGGGATGTACATACGAACGGAAACGTTTAGCGGGGACTGACTGTGTGGGATGTACTTGCGGCCGGAAACAATTTCACCTGTATAATTGTATTTTTTAGCTCTACTATATGTATTTCCGTATTTGAGCGCTCACCGGTCGCGCATGACCTCATTTTGCCGAGCGTGTGTCCTAGGAGGGCATATCCCCGACGGTTTCTGGGTCATGTGGGAAGGACCCCCTTATCGCCCACACTCACTAGGCGATGGTTCCAAATGCCGTGCGGAAAGGAGTTAAAAACCGTTTGTATAGCACCGACGTGCACCAATGTAGGTCCCATGCAAGAAATGGGAATGGAATTCAAGCATCTCGGCGTCTTGGCTCGGCCGGAAACATCGAGAAACTTGATTTTAAAATTCCCGTAAATCCAAAACTTGCCTGAAAATCATGAAACTTGGCGTGGTGTCATGACATGGCACCAACATGCTGTGGTAATTTTTTTGGCCAAATTGGGACAAGCTTTGGTATAAGCTTCTTGTAAACTGGAGCTTCTCTCAAGAAGGCTCGTGGTTCCGAGACGGAACGTGTCACCTCTGTGTGCGAAACGACATACACTGCCTTCTCCCACCTTGTTTTTTACACAAGTAGCTTAGACCAAATAGGAGTTTCATGCTAAATTTTGGAATTATTCCAAGTTCGTTTGGCATTTTTTATACATTAATTGATTTTCCAGGCATTTAATGCACATAATTCAAATTTGAAGTACAAGCGCATGCTCCAGTGCGCAAAAGTTAGTTGCAAAATAATTTATGTGTACTTGGGAGAATTTCTAGGTCCCATGCAAGAAGTGGGTATGGTATTCAAACATCTGGGCGTCTTGGCTCGGCCGGAAACATCAAAATTCCCGTAAATCCAAAACTCGCCTGAAAATCATGAAACTTGGCATGGTGTCATGAGATGGCACCAACATGCCGTGGTAAATTTTTTGTCCGATTTGCGAAGGCGCACACATTAACAATTAACAAAGTCATTTTGGAACAAGTGCTATCACGTTACAAATCGGAAACACAAGTAGTATTGAAACTGTGGGCATTCTACTTACCATTTACGTGCCGCCACGCGTCCCCTTTTTATTGGCTAGGAGGTGCCATGCAGGGTAGCTATTTGAGTATAGGAGGCGTGAGATCAGACCCCTGCGCGTGCTCATCGGGACGAGAGCCCTTTGACCTCTATCCGCCGCCCACCTCCCTCCCAACGTCTCCATTAATGGCGCCCGAGCTCCTGTTTCATGGTGTGGCTATGTCTTACTCGACTTTGATTTAAGAGAGAAAAAAGAAAATCTGAAAAATAAAGTTTTGCATGGATCTTGATGTAACATCCGATGGACCTATATAGCATCGACTACAACTTATAGCAAGACTGATGAATATAAGGATGATGACAGTGGATAGTAATTGACTTACATATTTAGGAAGATAATTAAAAAACGGCACATGCGGTAACGCCCAAAATACACAAGGGCAAAAGAAGAAGGAAGACAACAATCTGGCTCGTTGATCTCTACTTTCTTGATGTGTTGTTGCAGGCCGCGGTAACTAGTCTCCGCGGTGAGCTCTTTCGTGTCCTCAAGATGCTGCATGAGAGCATCCATGGATTCCTCCACCAGCCTTTGGCGCTCGATGCGGATCATGGCATTCTCGTCCATAAGTTTCTTGATAATGACTCCGGTCCTCTTCAAGAAGGCAGTGGTCTCCTCCTGCTACTCCGCACTTTCGATGATCTTCGCCCTCAGCGGGTCGCACTTGGCCTGGAGCTTTGCATTGCCCTCCCTTAGTTGCCGGATGACGCCTGTTCAAACGAGGCTTTCATGTCGTCCTGCAACCTCGCCCAGCCGGAGATCTGATCCATTTAGCTATGGACGATCGCATGCATCCACCTGTAAGAGTCCTCGCCTGCTCGCGAGACATTTTCCCAGGTCGTCGCGGTGTGGGAGGACGTCTCTGCTGCATTCGCGACGCGGCGGGACATCTCCGCTGCTTCTGCGGTGCAGCCGGACCAGTCTTCTACATCGACGGCGCGGCGAGACCTTTGTGCTGCTACGGCCGCGCGGCGGGACATGTCAGCTGCTTTTGCGGCAAGGCGGGACATCTCTCGTGCTTCCGCTTCCATGCTCGCCTCTCCCTGGTGGTAATCTTTTGACCCAGAACTCATGCTGGCCATGGCAGACTCAAGGAAACGATGATGAATGACTTGTTTGTTTTTGTGAATGAGGAGTTGAGGAGGAATATGCAGTCATCTTGGAGTAGTAGTATTTATAATCGCGTACTAATACACTCCTAAGTGGGAAACCGTTTAGGTTTTGATCGGTGTGAACATGTTTGCAACTAAATATAGCGTGGTAGTAATTTGGAATGTGACGGGACGCATGCTCAAAATTTATTAACGGTTCTATAATTTCTAAGTGCAACACTATTCCCGGACGGCGTAACGTGGGCACGCTTTCTCGGCCGCGTACATGGCGTTTGCACCATAGGGTGCACCGTAATAGGCAATGTCAGCACATGTATTGTTCCAACAATCATGCGCACTCGTTATTACCATCGCGCATGCTTATTTTAATAAGAATGTGTATCCATCTAGCGCACACACGTTGATCTATCTAACTGTTTCTGTTTGTTGTGGCTAATTGCAACCAGTTCATCTGTTTGAAAGTGTATGCCGTCAATCGCAGACACGTTGATCTGGCTGCCCATTTCTATTGTGTTGCCTAATCGCAAACAGTTAATCCGTCTGAAGCATATGCCCTCAATCGCACACACCTTTATCTGGTTGCCCGTTTCTGTTGTTCCGCCTCATCACAAACAGTTAATCCGACTGAATTGTACGCCATATATCGCACACGCCTTCATTTGGCTGCCCGTTTCTGTTCTTCTTGCTCATCGCAAACAGTTCATTGAACTGAACCGTATGCCTGCATCACACCCACAACTAAAATCTGAACCGTGTTTGATCACTACAAAAAAAACACATCTGTGCCATTTTGGGCCGAACGAATTTTTCCGTCATGCTTATGACACTTCTATGACGATAATTGTGACAAAACCTGGTATCATCATAGATGTGGTGGGTCCTACTTCTATGACAAAAAATCATGACAAAAAATGGGCTTTTCGTCCTGGGCGGGCCGGAGATGCAACTGCATGACATGTTTTGGGCCATCCATGACGGAAAAAATGTGCTAGAAGCGAGGGCTGGATGAACAGGACCCTGAAGGAAATATGCCCTAGAGGCAATAATAAAGTTGTTATTTATATTTTCTTATGTCATGATAAATGTTTATTATTCATGCTAGAATTGTATTAACCGGAAACTTAGTACATGTGTGAATACATAGACAAAACAGAGTGTCCCTAGTATGCCTCTACTTGACTAGTTTGTTAATCAAAGATGGTTAAGTTTCCTAACCATAGACATGTGTTGTCATTTGATGAACGGGATCACATCATTAGAGAATGATGTGATGGACAAGACTCATCCGTTAGCTTAGCATAATTATCATTAAGTTTTATTGCTATTGCTTTCTTCATGACTTATACATGTTCCTCGGACTATGAGATTACGCAACTCCCGAATACCGGAGGAACACCTTGTGTGCTATCAAATGTCACAACGTAACTGGGTGAGTATAAAGATGCTCTACAGGTGTCTCCGATGGTGTGTGTTGAGTTGGCATAGATCGAGATTAGGATTTGTCACTCCGTGTATCAGAGAGGTATCTCTGCCCTCTCGGTAATGCACATCACTATGAGCCTTGCAAGCAATGTGACTAATGAGTTAGTTACGGGATGATGCATTATGGAATAAGTAAAGAGACTTTCCTGTAATGAGATTGAACTAGGTATGATGATACCGACGATCGAATCTCGGGCAAGTAACATACGGATAACAAAGGGAACAACGTATGTTGTTATGCGGTCTGATTGATAAAGATCTTCGTAGAATATGTAGGAGCCAATATGAGCATCCAGGTTCTGCTATTGATTATTGACCGGAGATGTGTCTTGGTCATGTCTACATAGTTCTCGAACCCGTAGGGTCCGCACGCTTAACGTTCGATGACGATTTGTATTATGAGTTATGTGATTTGATGACCGAAGGTTGTTTGGAGTCTCGGATGAGATCACGGACATGACGAGGAGTCTCGAAATGGTCAAGACATAAAGATTCGTACATTGAAAGGTTACATTCGGACACCGGAATGGTTCGGGTAGTTTCGGATGAGTTTCGGAGTACTGGGGGTTACCGGCACCCCCTGGAAGTTATTGGGCCTCATGGGCCTAGTGGTGGAAGAGAGGAAGCCGACCAAGGAGTGGTGCGCGCGCTCCCCCTAGCCCAAACCGAATTGGACTAGGGTTGGGGGCCCCTTTCCTTCTCTCCTCCTCCTCCTTCCCTCCTTCTCCTTCTAGGAATAAGAAAGAGGAGGGAAATCCTACTTGGACTGGGGAGTCCTAGTAGGATTCCCCCCACTTGGCACGCCCCCCTTGGGCATGCTACCTCTTCCCTCCCCTCCTTTATATACGTGGCCAGGGGCACCCCATAGACACACAAGTTGATCTTTTAGCCGTGTGCGGTACCCCCCCTCCACAGTTACACACCTCAGTCATATCCTTGTAGTGCTTAGGCGAAGCCCTGCATCGGTAACTTCATCATCACCGTCACCACGCCATCGTGCTGATGGAACTCTCCCTCGGCCTCAGCTGGATCAAGAGTACGAGGGACATCACCGAGCTAAACGTGTGCTGATCGCGGAGGTGCCGTACGTTCGGTACTTGGATCGGTTGGATCACGAAGACGTTTGACTACATGAACCGCGTTACTAAACGCTTCCGCTTTTGGGTATATGAGGGTACGTGGACACACTCTTCCCGTTCGTTGCTATGTTTCTCCTAGATAGATCTTGCGTGATCGCAGGATTTTTTTTTGAAATACTACGTTCCCCAATAGTGGTATCAGAGCCAGGTCTATGCGTAGATGTTATATGCACGAGTAGAACACAAAGAGTTGTGGGCGATAATAGTCATACTGCTTACCAGCAATGTCTTACTTTGATTTGGCGGTATTGTTGGATGAAGCGGCCCAGACCGACATTACATGATCGCGTTCATGAGACTGGTTCTACCGACATGCTTCGCACACAGGTGGCTAGTGGGTGTCTGTTTCTCCAACTTTAGTTGAATCGAGTTTGACTATGCCCGGTCCTTGTTGAAGGTTAAAATAGCACACTTGACGAAAAATCGTTGTGGTTTTGATCGTAGGTAAGAACGGTTCTTGATAGAAGCCCGTAGCAGCCACGTAAAACTTGCAACAACAAAGTAGATGACATCTAACTTGTTTTTGCATGGCTTTCTGTGATGTGATATGGTCAAGACGTGATGATATATAAATTGTTGTATGAGATGATCATGTTTTGTAACAGTTATCTGCAACTGGAAGGAGCCATATGGTTGTCACTTTATTGTATGAAATGCAATCGCCATGTAATTGATTTACTATATCACTAAGTGGTAGCGATAGTCGTAGAAGCAATAGTTAGCGAGACGACAACGATGCTACGATGGAGATCAAGGTGTCAAGCCGGTGATGATGGTGATCATGACGGTGCTTTGAAGATGGAGATCAAAGGCACAAGATGATGATGGCCATATCATATCACTTATTTTGATTGCATGTGATGTTTATCCTTTATGCATCTTATTTTGCTTAGTACGACGATAGCATTATAAGATGATCTCTCACTAAATTTCAAGGTATAAGTGTTCTCCCTGAGTATGCACCATTGCTATAGTTCGTCGTGCTGAGACACCACGTGATGGTCGGGTGTGATAAGCTCTACGTTCATATACAACGGGTGCAAGCCAATTTTGCACATGCAAAATACTCGGGTTAAACTTGACGAGCCTAGCATATGCAGATATGGCCTCGGAACACTGAGACCGAAAGGTCGAGCGTGAATCATATAGTAGATATGATCAACATAGTGATGTTCTCCATTGAAAACTACTCCATCTCACGTGATGATCGGACATGGTTTAGTTGATATGGATCACGTGATCGCTTAGATGATTAGAGGGATGTCTATCTAAGTGGGAGTTCTTAAGTAATATGATTAATTGAACTTTAATTTATCATGAACTTAGTACCTGATAGTATTTTGCATGTCAATGTTATTGTAGATCAATGGCCCGTGCTACTGTTCCTTTGAATTTTAATGCGTTCCTAGAGAAAGCTAAGTTGAAAGATGATGGTAGCAACTACACGGACTGGGTCCGTAACTTGAGGATTATCCTCATTGCTGCACAGAAGAATTACGTCTTGGAAGCACTGCTACGTGTACCACCCGCAGCAGCAACTGCAGGCATTGTGAATGCCTGGCAGTCGCGTGTTTATGACTACTCGATAGTTCAGTGTGCCATGCTTTACGGCTTAGAATCGAGACTTCAACGACGTTTTGAACATCATGGAGCATATGAGATGTTCCAGGAGTTGAAGTTAATATTTCAAGCAAATGCCCAGATTGAGAGATATGAAGTCTCCAATAAGTTCTACAACTGCAAAATGGAGGAGAATAGTTCTGTCAGTGAACATATACTCAGAATGTCTGGGTACCACAACCACTTGACTCAACTGGGAGTTAATCTTCCTGATGGTAGTGTCATTGACAGAGTTCTTCAATCACTGCCACCAAGCTACAAGAGCTTCGTGATGAACTATAATATGCAAGGGATGAATAAGACAATTCCTGAGCTCTTCGCAATGCTAAAGGTTGCGGAGGTAGAAATCAAGAAGGAGCATCAAGTGTTGATGGTTAACAAGACCACTAGTTTCAAGAAAAAGGGCAAAGGGAAGAAGGGGAACTTCAAGAAGAATGGCAAGCAAGTTGCTGCTCAAGTGAAGAAACCCAAGTCTAGACCTAAGCCTGAGACTGAGTGCTTCTACTACAAAGGGACTGGTCACTGGAAGCGGAACTGTCCCAAGTATTTGGCGGATAAGAAGGATGGCAAAGTGAAGAAAAGTATATATGATATACATGTTATTGATGTGTACTTTACTAGTGTTCATAGTATCCCCTTGGTATTTGATATTGGTTCAGTTGCTATGATTAGTAACTCGAAACAGGAGTTACAAAATGAACAAAGACTAGTTGAGGGCAAGGTGACAATGTGTGTTGGAAATGATTACAAAGGTTGATAAGATCACCATCGCACGCTCCCTTTACCTTCGGGATTAGTGTTTAACCTAAAATAAATGTTATTTGGTGTTTGCGTTGAGCATAATATGATTGGATCATGTTTATTGCAATACGGTTATTGATTTAAAGTCAAAGAATAATTGTTATTTTGTTTACATGAATAAAACCTTCTATGGTCATACACCCAAGGTGAATGGTTTATTGAATCTCGATAGTAGTGATACACATATTCATAGTATTGAAGCCAAAAGATATAAGTTTAATAATGACAGTGCAACTTATTTGTGGCACTGCCATTTAGGTCATATTGGTGTAAAGCGCATGAAGAAACTCCATGCTGATGGGCTTTTGGAATCACTTGATTATGAATCACTTGATGCTTGCGAACCATGCCTCATGGGAAAGATGACTAAGACTCCGTTCCCTGGAACAATGGAGCGAGCAACAGACTTATTGGAAATAATACATACTGATGTATGTGGTCCGATGAGTGTTGATGCTCACGGCGGGTATCGTTATTTTCTGACCTTCACAGATGATTTGAGCAGATATGGGTATATCTACTTGATGAAACATAAGTTTGAAACATTTGAAAAGTTCAAAGAATTTCAGAGTGAAGTGGAAAATCATCGTAACAAGAAAAATAAGTTTCTATGATCTGATCGTGGAGGTGAATATTTGAGTTATGAGTTTGGTCTTCATTTGAAACAATGTGGAATAGTTTCACAGCTTACGCCACCTGGAACACCATAGCGTAATGGTGTGTCAGAACGTCGTAATCATACTTTATTAGATATGGTGCGATCTATGATGTCTCTTACTGATTTACCGTTGTCTCTTTGGGGTTATGCTTTAGAGACGACTGCATTCACGTTAATTAGGGCACCATCAAAATCCATTGATATGACACCATATGAACTGTGGTTTGGCAAGAAACCCAAGTTGTCGTTTCTTAAAGTTTGGGGCTGCGATGCTTATGTGAAAAAGCTTCAACCTGATAAGCTCAAACCCAAATCGGAGAAATGCGTCTTCATAGGATACCCCAAGGAGACTGTTGGGTACACCTTCTATCACAGATCCGAAGGCAAGATATTCAATGGATCCTTTCTAGAGAAGGAGTAGAATCGAGAATGAAGTTTTCATTCTGTACATGCCAGATCATGAATTAGTAACTGCATCCAATCTCCAAAAAGTCCCAATTGTTTCAATTTTTGAAATGGGATATTTACGGAATCCCCATGAATAGGATCAAACCTTATTCCATGCTCAGAAGTCTTTTTTGATTGGTATATCAATCATGGTTTATAGGGAAATAGTTAGAATAGGAAAGCTCTATTAGTTACTAATGTTTGGGTTTTTGTTTACGGCTATAGTAGGTTTCTTGCTTGTCATATTTAGAATATAAGCATCATTTACATTTGACGTCTAGCCTTTTTATAGAAGAGAAAGGAAGGTTAAGGGCAAGTTTCTCTCGAAAGAAGTGAGTGGGAGGAAAGTAGAACTTGATGAGGTAACTATACCTTCTCCCTTATTGGAAAGTAGTTCATCACAGAAATCAGTTCCAGTGATTCCTACACCAATTAATGAGGAAGCTAATGATGATGATCATGAAACTTCTGATCAAGTTACTACCGAACCTCATAGGTCAAGCAGAGCAAGATCCACACCAGAGTGGTACTGTAATCCTGTTCTGGAGGTCATGTTACTTGACCATGATGAACCTACAAACTATGAGGAAGCGATGATGAGCCCAGATTCCGCGAAATGGCTTAAGGCCATGAAATCTAAGATGGGATCCATGTATGAGAACAAAGTGTAGACTTTGGTTGACTTGCCTGATGATCGGTAAGCAATTGAGAACAAATGGATCTTCAAGAAGAAGACTCACGCTGACGGTAATGTTACTATCTACAAAGCTCGACTTGTTGCGAAAGGTTTTCCATGTTCAAGGAGTTGACTACGATGAGACCTTCTCACCCGTAGCTATGCTTAAGTCTGTCCGAATCATGTTAGCAATTGCCGCATTTTATGATTATGAAATTTGGCAAATGGATGTCAAAACTGTATTCCTTAATGGATTTATTAAAGAAGAGTTGTATATGGTACTACCGGAAGGTTTTGTCAATCCTAAAGGTGCTAACAAAATGTGCAAGCTCTAGCGATCCATCTATGGACTGGTGCAAGCATCTCGGAGTTGGAATATATGCTTTGATAAGTTGATCAAAGCATATAGTTTTATACAGACTTGCAGTGAATCCTGTATTTACAAGAAAGTGAGTGGGAGCACTACAACCTTTCTGATAAGTATATGTGAATGACATATTGTTGATCGGAAATGATGTAGAATTTTCTGGAAAGCATAAAGGAGTGTTTGAAAGGAGTTTTTCAAAGAAAGACCTCGGTGAAGCTTCTTACATATTGGGCATCAAGATCTATAGAGATAGATCAAGACGCTTGATAAGATTTTTCAATGAGTACATACCTTGGCAAGATTTTTGAAGTACTTCAAAATGGAACAGTCAAAGAAGGAGTTCTTGCCTGTATTGCAAGGTGTAAAGTTTAGTAAGACTCAAAACCCAACCACGGCAGAAAATAGAAAGAGAATGAATGCCATTCCCTATGCCTCAGTCATAGGTTCTATAAAGTATGCTATGCTGTGTACCATACCTATTGTATACCTCACCATGAGTTTGGCAAGAGGGTACGCTAGTGATCCAGGAGTGGATCACTGGACAACGGTCAAAATTATCCTTAGTGGTATAAGGATATGTTTCTCAGTTATGGAGGTGACAAAAAGTTCGTCATAAAGGGTTATGTCGATGCATGCTTTGACACTGATCCAGATGACTCTGAGTCTCAATCTGGATACATATTGAAAGTGGAGCAATTAGCTAGAGTAGCTCCGTGCAGAGCATTGTAGACATATAAATTTGCAAAATACATACGGATCTGAATGTGGAAGATCCATTGACTAAACTTCTCTCACAAGTAAAACAAGATCACACCTTAGTACTCTTTGGGTGTTAATCACATGGCGATGTGAACTAGATTATTGACTCTAGTAAACCCTTTGGGTGTTGGTCACATGGCGATGTGCACTATGGGTGTTAATCACATGGTGATGTGAACTATTGGTGTTAAATCACATGGCGATGTGAACTAGATTATTGACTCTAGTGCAAGTGGGAGACTGAAGGAAATATGCCCTAGAGGCAATAATAAAGTTGTTATTTATATTTTCTTATTTCATGATAGATGTTTATTATTCATGCTAGAATTGTATTAACCGGAAACTTAGTACATGTGTGAATACATAGACAAAACAAAGTGTCCCTAGTATGCCTCTACTTGACTAGCTCGTTAATCAAAGATGGTTAAGTTTCCTAACCATAGATATGTGTTGTCATTTGATGAACGGGATCACATCATTAGAGAATGATGTGATGGACAAGACCCATCCGTTAGCTTAGCATAATGATCGTTAAGTTTTACTGCTATTGCTTTCTTCATGACTTGTACATGTTCCTCGGACTATGAGATTATGCAACTCCCGAATACCGGAGGAACACCTTGTGTGCTATCAAATGTCATGACATAACTGGTTGATTATAAAGATGCTCTACAGGTGTCTCCGATGGTGTTTGCTGAGTTGGCATAGATGGAGATTAGGATTTTTCACTCCGTGTATCGGAGAGGTATCTCTGCCCTCTCGGTAATGCACATCACTATGAGCCTTGCAAGCAATGTGACTAATGAGTTAGTTATGGGATGATGCATTACAGAACGAGTAAAGAGACTTGTCGGTAATGAGATTGAACAAGGTATGATGATACCGACGATCGAATCTCGGGCAAGTAACATACATATGACAAAGGGAACAACGTATGTTGTTATGCGGTTTGACCGATAAAGATCTTCGTAGAATACGTAGGAGCCAATATGAGAATCTAGGTTCCTTTATTGGTTATTGACTGGAGATGTGTCTCGGTCATGTCTACATAGTTCTCGTACCCGTAGGGTCCGCACGCTTAATTTTCGATGACGATTTGTATTATGAGTTATGTGATTTGATGCCCGAAGGTTGTTTGGAGTCCCAGATGAGATCACGGACATGACAAGGAGTCTCGAAATGGTCGAGACATAAATATTCATATATTGGAAGGTTACATTCGGACACCGGAATGGTTTGGGTCGTTTCGGATGAGTTTCGGAGTATCGGGGGTTACCGGAACCCCCCGGGAAGTTATTGGGCCTCATGGGCCTAGTGGTGGATGAGAGGAAGCCGGCCAGGGAGTGGCGCGCGCCCCCTAGCCCAAACCGGATTGGACTAGGGTTGTGGGTGGGGGGTTTCCTTCTCTCCTCCTCCTCCTTCCCTCCTTCTCCTACTAGGAATAGGAAAGAGGAGGGGAATCCTACTTGGACTGGGGAGTCCTAGTAGGATTCCCCACACCTCGCGCGCCCCCCTTGGGCCAGCCACCTCTTCCCTCCCCTCCTTTATATACGTGGCCAGGGGGCACCCCATAGACACACAAGTTGATCTTTTAGCTGTGTGCGGTGCCCCCCTCCACAGTTACACACCTCGGTCATATTGTTGTAGTGCTTAGGTGAAGCCCTGCGTCAGTAACTTCATCATCACCGCCACCCGGCCGTTGTGCTGACGGAAATCTCCCTCAGCCTCAGCTGGATCGAGTACGAGGGACGTCATCAAGCTGAACCTGTGCTGATCGTGGAGGTGCCATACATTCAGTACTTGGATTGGTTGGACCGCAAAGACGTTCGACTACATCAACCGCGTTACTAAACGCTTCCGCTTTCAGTCTACAAGGGTACGTGGACACACTCTTCCCGCTCGTTGGTATGCTTCTCCTAGATAGATCTTGCGTGATCGTAGGAATTTTTTTGAAATACTACGTTCCCCAACAGACCCATGGAGGGCTGGTTGAACAGTAGCTGGTGGAGGGTTAGTTGAATAGTAGCTGGTGGAGGGTTGGATGAACAGTAGCCCATGGAGGGGAGGTTGAACAAGACCCCGTGGAGAGGGCTGGTTGAATAGTAGTCGATGGAGGAGCGGTGGAGGCTGGATGAACAGGAGCCCGTGGATGAACAGTCACAGGTGGAGGCTGGAGGAGGTCGACGGTGGATGAACAATAGTCTGTGTAGGCTGGAGGAGGTCGACGGTTGAGATGAACAGTAGCCCGTGGAGTCCTGTTTTGCGGTATGCCACACCCCTCCCGATGAACAGGACCCCCGTTTCGACTGTAGCACTCCAACACAAGTCCGTTTCCTCAGTTTTGCGGTACACCACACCCCTCTCGATCAACAGGACCCCGTTTCGACTGTAGGAGGTCCAAGAGAAGTCCGTTTCCTCCGTTTTGCGGTACACCAGACCCCTCACGATGAACAGGATGCCGTTTCGACCATGGCCGGTCGAATAGAAGGCCGTTTCCTCCGTTCTGCGGTACGCCGGGCCTCGTTTCGATCGGCCGTTCCGTCCAAGCCGGTTGGCTCGATGAACACGACGATGCAGTTTCTTCGTTTCGACCCAGCCATGTACATGACCCCTGGCCGTACGTATGTGCGAGTCGGCGTTCCAGACCCCGCCCGTATGTACGTATGTGGCCGTATTTACTTTCTTGCACCCTGGTTGTACGTACGTGTGCATGCTACGTGTGTGCCTCTACTACGACACGTGCCCTTCCTTACTCGGCCACGGTTCATCGCTGCAGCCTGCAGACAGACCGATCAACCAGTATGTAGGTACACGTTCACGACCAGAATGACAATGCTACATATGCTTCGACCAAGTGGGTCCCAACTGCCAGGCACTTCCTTGCTCGCGAAGATGCAGCAGGTGAGTCCCAGCAGTCAGGGGGAAATATTTTTTCACGAAATACGGCGGCCCGTCCGGTGGGTCCCTGCTGTCAGGTGGAGGAATTATTATTTTCCACGTAATAAGGAGGCACTTCCTTGCTGCGGCCATGGACCCAGCTGTCAGCCTCTCCATGTACAATACTCTTTCAATGGAAGTTGTTCCTTGACCACGTTGATGATGCCTCACCGAGAGCACCAGGGCGGTGGACGACAGTGAGGCCTAGGAAGGGGACGACGCGGAGCCGGGGAAGACGCGGTAGTGGATGCCCATGTGGAGAGGAGTACGAGGGTTCACTGGTTCGGCTGCGGTGTGAGGCTGCCGTCGCCGCGGAATAATAGGGGGTGTGGGTGAGTAGAGGGATGGTCTGGCCAGCGGTGGGAGTAGTAGGGGGCGGTGAGGCCTTCACGGCATCACAGCCGGCCACAGGAGGCAGGAGCACGCGGCATGACCGGCGCTGGTTTGGGCGGCTGGAGCAAGAAGACCAGAGGTTCAAGAAGCACTACGACCGTTGCGTGGACATTGTGAAAGGACCACGATGTCGCCTAGAGGGAAGGTGAATAGGCGTTTTCAAATCTTTTATGGATTTGGCTATATCCTAATGCGGAAATAAACTAAGCGGATACTTTTCAAGCACAAATCCTAAATATACTAGGCTCACTAAGTGCACCAACAACTTAGTTTAAACAAGATGAGAACAACGAGGATATGAGTAAGCACAAGTAAGTCACACAAACTTACTCAATGTATATCACGAGATATGGAAATGAATAATACACACAACCACAAGTAAGCAATACAAGCTTACACAAATTGTATCAGAATATATGGAATCGAATGATACAAGCACACTCAAGTAAGCACTACAAGGTTACACAAGTTATGTCACAAGATATGGAAATGAATATTACAGGCTAGCAATTCACACTAAGCATAAGATATAACAATAGTAGAAAGTATTAATTGCTAATATAAAGTGTAGGCCTAAATAATCTCTTCAAGGGAATGGCCAACACAACATAATGAGGACAAAAAGGTATAGTGAATGAATGGTCAGGTGACCAAAGTAAACCACATGTAAGGAGTTAGGGTTAGGGATAACCAAAGTCACGAAGACGAGGATGTATCCCGATGTTCACTTCCTTGGAGGGAAGCTAGTCACTGTTAGAGAGGTGGATGTTACCACGAAGGCACACCAACGCCACGAAGGCTCACCCTATTTTCCTTGATATATCACCATGAAGGTGATTCTCAACCACTAGTGGTAGACCTTGAGGCGGCCTGCAAACCTTCACAAACTTTCCCGGGGACAAATCACAAGTTGATTCCTCACCGGAGCACTCCTACCGCCTAGGAGTCTCCAACCTCCAAGAGTAACAAGAACAAAGGGGAAATGCTCAAGACTTGCTGAAATCACGAATTCCTTTGGTCAAGAGAGGGAGAGGGACTGGATCTATCACTTGATTGGAAAAACTCTCAAGCACTCTCATGAATCTCTCTGGGATCTAAGATTTGGTGTTCTTGGGGCAATTTGGGATGAAGTGGTCAACCCACTACCGGATTAGTAGAGGAGTATATATAGAAGGCCTAGAAAACTAACCATTTGTGAGTAAGTAACAGCACTGGACCGGACATCCGGCGGCTGAGAAAATCACACACACACACACGCATGTGAAAAACAGAAACTGGAGTACATGCGCCGGACATCTGGCCAAAATTGGGGCCCCGGACATCCGGGGCACAACCAACATTTGAAAACAGGTTCTGGAATTTGCGGGCCAGATTTCCGAGAGGATCCCGGACATCCGAGGCGACCCGGAAGCCCGGACATCCGGTCCAGCCATAAAAAAAACAGCAGGAACCCCAAAACTAAAACATGCATAACTTTTACATACGGACTCCGATTTTCATGATCTTGGGCTTGTTTTGAAGCTATGGAAAAACTCCAGGTCCTCACATAGAGAACCACCCAAGATAAGCCAAAATGGAGGGTGCAACGTATGCAAGGGTTATACATATACTTTGGTGAACCTAGTTGGCTTTGGATTTTCTTTTGAGATATGTAGGCATATTGTATTTGTATTGGATAGGAGTGAAATATGCCTATGTTGGAATATGATGTGATAAGAATAGAAATAGATGATGTTGACTTGAGAGAATCCATCACTAACTCCTTTGATCCCCTCTTAATTCTATGGGATCCCTATAACTCAAGAATCATAAAAGAATTATACTAGATAGCTTCCGGAAACTCATTCTTGAGCATATATCCTTTTCGATGGTCATTGATCCTCACATCTAAAGCCAAAGGAACTAATACCTTTGATTAGAGCCTTTCACTTGAGCTTTATATTCATGTTTCCTCATGGCTCAAGTTGAAGGCAAGACATTGGAGAAGTCTTCAAGTAGCTCCCCATACACAATGTGGGAAGCTTTGCTTTGCATTCATCTTTACTTGTCCATCATCATTAATTACTTGATGATATACTTTGATGAGCACCAAGCTTTCTTATAAGCACCAAGCTCATGAGAATTACCTAACCCACATAACATAGACAACACATAGTATGGGTTAGTACACAAAGCGCAATTGATAAATTCTTACCATACCACAAGATCTCATGTGGCATATGATATGCGCTTGTGTGTTGACCATCTTAGAGGTCAATCTTTGATCTTTATCTTGGTAAAAATTTATTTTTGCTCCACGATTAATATTGGTGTCTTGAAGGCCCTATTGATATCTTCACTATGCTTCATTTCTTCAAGACATAATAACCAATATCTCAATTCACCATGACCATATCAAGTTTCTCCTTGAATATCATATTGGACATCATTTGCTCGTTCTCATGCTCCAGCATAGTATCTTGAGAGGCACAATGAATTCATCACTTGAATTATTTGCTTTAAGACATAATAATCCATGACTCAACATATGAGCTCATAATGATGCTATCTTCAGGCATATGTAGAATTCTTCTCTTTAATCATTCTGTCAACATCTTGATCCATCATGGTTCAACCCATAAGGCTTGATGCATGCACAACAATATGTATATGGCATTCATTTCGAATCCATTCTATCTCCTTCTTGCATCACCATGGAACAAACATCCTTCGGTTCATCCAATATTCTTCATGCATTGGAAATGGAACTTTCCTTCAAATGTATAACTCAATGCAAACATTAGTACATTAGGATTGTCATCAATTACCAAAACCACACATAGGGACTACATGTACTTTCACATCATACAATCACTGGAACTAGAATCGTTCATATTGACTAAGTTGACAAAGCCATCTGTCCCCATCAACTTAGTAGGCCCACAAGTCAGCCTCCCACTATGGTGGGTCCCAGCTAGCAGGGGGAGTATTCATTTTTTGTGCATAATAAGGAGGCACTTCCTTGCATGCGAAGATATAGTTGGTGGGTCTGACTTGTCAGTGGGGGGAACATTTTTTCATGAAATACAGAGGCCCTTCCGGTGGGTCCCAGCTATCAGGTGGAGGAATCATTATTTTGCACGTAATAAGGAGGCATTTCCTTGCGTGCGGCCGTGGACCCAGCTGTTAGCCTCTCCACGTACAGTCCACTTCCGATGGATGTAGTTTGTTGACCACATTGACCACGCTGCATCGAGAGCGCCAGGGAGGGAATGACATGGAGGCAGAGAAAACTCAGCAGTTGTTTGCCATGCGGAGGGGAGTACGAGGGTTTACTGGTTCGTCTGCCGTCGCCGAAGAATAACAGCAGGTGTGGGTGAGTAGAGGGATGGCTAGGCCAGCGATGGGAGTACGATGGGGAGGTGAGGCCCACGCGGTAACACAGCTGGCTGCGGGAGGAGGGAGCATGCAGTCCCGCCGGTGCTTGTTTGAGCGGCTGGAGCAGGAAGAGCAGGGATTAAGAAGCACGACGGCCGTTGGATGGACATCCAACAGTCACTGCTCTCGTGTGTTGACTAAGTTGACACGACGTTGCGTGTGCGTCAACCTTTTTTAGGAAAGCGTACACGTCAACCTATAGTAGGCGCACAAGCCAGCCGCAATTGTGTGGAAAACAGCATACAACCCATCTGCCATTATTTCTAATAATTTATAGCCCATTCGCTAATTTTTAAGGATTTTTTGGAGCCCATCTACTTTTTGTTAGCATAATAGCCCATAATCATCCCGTCGGCCACCACGATGAGGAGGGAGTAGTCCACCCTCGGGGCTGAGGGTTTGTACCAGTAGCTATGTGATTTATCTCTCTCTCATGATCTATATCATGGGCTTTGTTAATATAGTTGGATCATATGATGTTTCTCCCCTCTATACTCTTGTTGTGATGAATTGAATCTTTACCCTTTGAAGTTTTGTCATATCGGATTGAATATTTAGATATGAGAACACATGATATATGTCTTGCGGCATGAATACTTGAGGTGACAATTGGGGTATCTTATTGATTCACTTGATATATGTTATGGCGTTCAATTTGCGGATTTCTGCGGTGATATTGGGGTAATCTATGCATAGGGGTTGATGCACGTTTTTCTCCGACGAAAACTTCGTGGTCTCTTTATAGTTCTTTGTGTGGATTGAGTATTATTAACATGAATATGCTTTGGTGTTACTCTAGTATGAACTCTAGGATAGATCGAACGGAAACAATAGCTTTGTGTTATTTTAGTACAGACTCTTGAATAGATCGATCGGAAAGAATAGCTTTGAGGTGGCTTCTCACCCTACAAACAATTCCTACCTTTTGTTCTTCGCTAATAGGATCTCGGGAGTGATTCTTTGCTGTACCTTGAGGGATAATCATATGATCCAACTATGTTAGCACTATTGGGAGATTGCACTAGCGAAAGTACGGACCCTAGGCCTTGTTTTTAAGCATTGCAACACCGTTTTTGTGCCCGTTTACTATTTGCTACCTTGCTATTTTTATTTATTCAGATTATAAAAATATA
Organism: Triticum urartu; assembly: GCF_056163025.1. Taxonomy (NCBI): domain Eukaryota; kingdom Viridiplantae; phylum Streptophyta; class Magnoliopsida; order Poales; family Poaceae; genus Triticum; species Triticum urartu. Next base: position 299,924,694 of record NC_141875.1, on the reverse strand, counting down.
TTTCTACCATCAATATTACACTTTTATCACCATCTCTTCGCTGAACTAGTGCACCTATACAATTTGCCATTGTATTGGGTGTGTTGGGGACACAAGAGATTTCTTGTATTTGGTTGCAGGGTCGTTTGAGCGAGACCACCTTCATCCTACACCTCTCACGGATTGATAAATCTTAGGTCATCCACTTGAGGGAAAATTGCTACTATCCTACAAAACTCTGCGCTTGGAGGCCCAACACGTGTCTACAAGAATAAAGTTGTGTAGTAGACATCAAGCTCTTTTCTAGCGCCGTTGCCGGGGAAGTGAGCGCTTGAAGGTATATCTTTAGATCTTGCAATCGAATATTTTAGTTTCTTGTTTTATCACTAGTTTGGTTTATAAAAGAAAACAAAAAAATGGAATTATGGTGGCATCATATTATTGATCATCTTTATAATATCTTTCTTGAAAATGATGGATCAGAAAATTGTGCTCAATTGTTAGAAGAGGAAGTCAATAAAATGCTTGGCACAAAATATTTTAATGATGAGCATGATTTCAATGTTGTTAGTATGAATTCTTTGAATATCCATGATGCTAATGATATGCAAATCTACAAGCTTGGGGATGCTATGTTTGATGAAGATGATATTTTTCGTCCACCAAGTTTTGATGTGCTAATTTATTATGATGAAAGCATGCCTCCTATTTATGATGTTTATATTGATGAAAGTGGGTTTGTAAGAGTGTCAACTTTAGGGAGTAATGATCCCACTATTTTGGAGGGTGTTGAATCTTATTGCGATAATTATGAAAGTGGGTTTGGAGAGGTCATGACTTTATTTAGTGATGAATCCACTATTTCGGAAGAGGTTCCAATTGATTATGTGAACAAAATTGCTATCTATGATGATTATGGTGACGACATGTATGCTATAAAGAATAATGATAACCATGAAACTTGTCATCATGATTTTACTTTTCACTCTCATGATAGTTATTTTGTTGAGTTTGCTCCCACTACTATTGATGAGAAGAAATTTGCTTATGTGGAGAGTGAGAAAATTTCTATCTTATGTATCATGAAAAGAATGTTTTATGTGATAGCTATTTTGTTGAATTCATTCATGATGCTACTGAAAATTATTATGAGAGGGGAACTTATGCTTTTACATATTGCAATAATATCAATTTTCCTCTCTTTGTGTTGAAAATCTTGAAGTTGCACTTGTTTTGCCTTCCTATGCTAGTTGATTCTTGTTCCCACAAAATCCCTATGCTTAGGAAGTGGGTTAGACTTAAATGTGCTTGCCATGCGATTCATGATGCTCTTGTTATGTTTCAATTCTTATCTTTTATGCGAGCAGCATTGAAATCATCATGCCTAGCTTGAAAGGCATAAAAGAAAAGCGCTTGTTGGGAGACAACCCAACACTTTTACCTACTGTTTTTGTGTGTTCACATGATTATGATACTATAATAATCATGTTTTATTGCTTTTATTTCAATAAGGTGGCAAGTAAAGCCATTAGGATCTTGTTGGGTGATAGTTTCTTTGATCTTGCTGAAAAACAAAAACTTTTGTGCTCATGAAAATATTTTTAGTTTTTAACAGAAGAGCGATATGGAGTTGATTATTTTTGCAGAATATTAATATACAAATTTCTCACTTGGTCCTAATTGTTCAGAGTTTTTGGAGTAGCAGAAGTATGTGTTTGAGTACAGATTACTACAGACTGTTCCGTTTTTGACAGATTCTGTTTTCAATGCAAAGTTTGCTTGTTTTATAGTTTCTATTACTTATATTTCTCAACAAAAATTGTAGAAATGATATGATACAGTAGTCACTGTGTGAGAATTTTTTTGACTTTGGCAGTACCAAAAGTGGAATGGTTTGCTCTTTATCATACTAATCTATCTCACAAAGTTCTGTTAAGTTTTGTGTGATTGAAGTTTTCAAGTTTTGGTTGAGATATTGATATGAGGAGAATAAGGAGTGATAAGAACCTAATCTTGGGGATTCCCAAGGCACCCCCAAGGAAATATTCAAGGAAGATCCAAGCAACTAAGCTTGGGGATGCCCCGGAAGGCATCCCCTCTTTCGTCTCCAACATTATCGGTAACCTCGCTTGGAGCTATGTTTTCATTCGTCACATGATATGTGTTTTTCTTGGAGCATCAATTTATTTTTCTAGGATTTGCTTGCTGTTATTTAGAATAATGTTTTGAATCTTTTATTTCAATAAAAGTGGCAATGATAGCCTTTGCCATCCTTATTTTGCAAGTATACATGTTGCTGTTTGAAAACAGAAAGTTTACTGCTGTTGCAAAAATTCCCTAGAAAAGTCAGAATGTGATAAAATGTTGAAACTTTTTGCAACGTGAGATCTGATAAATTTTCTACAGTGTGGTAAATTTTCATAATGTTTGGAGTTGAATAAGTATTGATACTCTTGCATTCTTTACAGAATGTACTATTTTGGCAGATTGCTGTTATGTTTGCATTGTTTGCATATGTTTCGGAAAACCGTGATATGAGATGAATTAAGGAGCCACAAAAGCTCAAGATTGGGGATGCCCATGGCATCCCAAGATAATATTTCAAGAAGTCTCAAGCATCTAAGCTTGGGGTTGCCCCGGTAGGCATCCCACCTTTCTTCTTCAACAATTATCGGTTAGTATCGGTTGAGCCTAAGTTTTTGCTTCTTCATATGATGTGTGCTATCCTTGGATTGTCATTTTATTTTGTTTTGCTTGCTGTTTTAATAAATTACTTAGATCTGAAAGTTTTTAAATAAAATAGAGTCCTCAAATAGTTGCCAGAGAGGCTAAGTAAGCGGCATTCACATCCCGTTAACAAAGCTCTTTTCTATGTCATTTACTCTTGTGCTTCACTTATATCCTATGAGTAAATTATTTAATAAATTTAACATCATGAAGTTGAAATGATATCATGCCTAGTGGTAGATTCACACTGGGTTTAGAAAGTGAAATCTTTTGAGGCTTGACAATCACAACATGGGTCATACAAGAAATTCACGAATAATTAGTATAAGGAAGAGAACCTTCACATGTAAATACACTATCATGGAAATCTTTTGTGATTGTGAGCCCCCATCAAAATTATATGCCAAAATTGTTGACATTGGACAAGGAAGACAACGTAATGATTTATGTTTGTTCATATTCACATAGAAGTTATATTGTCATAGATCCTTCAACATGTGGTGCTTGCCCCCTATCTTTGCTAGCCAAAAATTCCGCACTAAGTAGAGATACTACTTGTGCATCCAAAAACCCTTGAAACCCCAAATCTTATTTTCAAGATTCCACCATACCTACCTAAGGATTGAGCAAGATCCTTCAAGTAAGTTGTCATCGGTGCCATAAGGCAATAAAAATTGCTTGTAAAAGTGTTAGATCATTTAGTGTAAGAGAAAATTGAGCGTTGTACGAACTTGTGATGGCAAAGCAATAAAAGCGATGGACTGCATAATAAAGGTTGCTATCATAAGGGGCGATATAACGTGACGTTCTTTTGCACTAAGGGGTTGATCATACAAACAAATAAGTGCATGGCAACCTCTGCTTCCCTCTGCGAAGGGCCTATCTTTTACTTTTATGCAAAGAGTCAAAGTTTTTCTCTCTATTCCTTTTCATTTTTCTCTTTTGGCAAGCATCATGTGGTGTGGAAAGATCTAGGCACATATGTCCAGTTGAATATGGGTGGCATGAGTTATTATTGTTGACATCACCCTTGAGGTCAATATGTTGGGAGGCAAAACAATAAGCCCCTATCTTTCTATGTGTCCGGTTGAAATGGTTTGCTCATATGTACAAGGTGAGTGTTAGCAATCATAGGAGACCATATGATGGTTGAGTATGTGGAGCTCTTACTTAAACTTCGTTGAATAAGTTGAATTGCAGTTGCTTGGTGACTAAGAACATAGGTTGTTGAGTTTCAAGAGAGTTCATTGTTGGAACCTTAACATGTGAATTGGTTGCCACTATAACATGAGAAGTTTCATAAGAAAGAATTGCTGTTATAATGCTAGGAAAAGTGATTGAAATTATCATTGATCAAACTTATGCACTTTGCTAGCATTCGCACTTCATAAGTTATTTCTTTTATCATATACCTACTCGAGGACGAGTAGGAATTAAGCTTGGGGATGCTGATATGTCTCCAACGTATCTATAATTTATGAAGTATTCATGCTGTTATTTTATCATTCTTGGGTGTTTTACAATCATTTTATAGCAACTTTATATTATTTTCTGGGACTAACCTATTGACCCAGTGCCTAGTGCCAGTTGTTGTTTTTTATTTGTTTTTTACATCGCAGAAAATCAATATCAAACGGATTCCAAAATCCGCAAAACTTTTTTAATATAGTCATGGGCTTTGTTAATATAGTCGGATCATATGATGTTTCTCCCCTCTATACTCTTGTTGTGATGGATTGATTCTTTATCCTTTGAAGTTTTGTCATGTCGGATTGAATATTCATAGATGAGAACACATGATATATATCTTGCGGTATGAATACTTGAGGTGACAATTGGGGTATCTTATTGATTCACTTGATATATGTTATGGAATTCAACTCGCGGATTCTTGCGGTGATATTGGGGTAATCTATGCATAGGGGCTGATGCACGTCTTTCTCCGACGGTAACTTCGGGGTCTCTTCATAGTTCTTTGTGTGGATTGAGTATTATGAATATGAATATGCTTTGGTGTTACTCTAGTACGAACTCTAGGATAGATCGAATGGAAACAATAGCTTTGTGTTATTTTAGTATGAACTCTTGAATAGATTGATCGGAAAGAATAGCTTTGAGGTGGCTTCACACCCTACAAACAATTCCTACCTTTTGTTCTCTGCTAATAGGAACTCGGGAGTGATTCTTTGCTGTACCTTGAGGGGTAATCATATGATCCAACTATGTTAGCACTGTTGGGAGATTGCACTAGCGAAAGTACGGACCCTAGGCCTTGTATTTAAGCATTGCAACACCGTTTTTGTGCCAGTTTACTATTTGCTACCTTGCTGTTCTTATTTATTCAGATTATAAAAATATATCTCTACCATCAATATTACACTTTTATCACCATCTCTTCGCCGAACTAGTGCACCTATACAATTTGCCATTGTATTGGGTGTGTTGGGGACACAAGAGATTTCTTGTATTTGGTCGCAGAGTCGTTTGAGAGAGACCACCTTCATCCTACACCTCTCATGGATTCATAAACCTTAGGTCATCCACTTGAGGGAAAATTGTTATTGTCCTACAAAACTCTACGCTTGGAGGACCAACACGTGTCAACAAGAATAAAGTTGCGTAGTAGACATCAGTCATCTCCTTCTTCCTCTCGGTTGTTGACGCCGTTGACAATGCAAGAGGGCGTCGCACCACGCGCGATGAGTGAACCAAGGGCGGAGGATGATGCGAGGCCTCGGACGGAACAAACAGGAGCCGTGGAAGATGCGCCGGTCCAGTCGCAGGTGGAGGGGAGTACGAGGGTTGACTGGTTCAGGTGCGGGTGCGTGTTGGGGCTGACGTCACCAGAGAATAACAGGACGTGTCGGGGAATAGAGGGAGGGATTGGCCAATGTTGGAGGGTACGGTAGGGCGGCGGAGGCGCAGCCAACCATCAGAGGCGGGAGCAGGCGGAGCCGACGGGGTGGTTTGGTTTGGGCGGCTGGAGGAAGAAGACAGGAGATAGAAGATACATGACAGATGTTGGATGTCAATCCAACGGCTGGTAGGCAGAATCATTTTTTGACTAGCTAGTAAGTCAACACCACCTTGGATAGGCTATTTCCTCGTGGGTTCCAAATGTCAGAATCCAAATTTGTCACGGTCATGCAGCCTTTCCTATGAAAATTTACAGCCCATTTGGTGTGATAGTTCAAAATAAGTTTATGGGTGCTGGTGGGGGCTAATCACTTGGCTTCTATAATGCACAATGAGCTCAAGCAGCCGGCGAGAGTGATTTTATTTCCCTTGGTTGGGATTTGTTACAATATTTCACTCTATATTAAACGAATGGCAAGCCATTTGCCTTGTTTCAAAGAAAATATGACAGTCACAGCCGAGTTGAAAAGGGCAAGAACATCTAACTCCAGCTTACAAACCATACAAAAGCATGAGGGTTAATTGTTCATCAGGTTTAGACAAAACCTAGGTTGAAAAGGGCAACAACATCTAACTCTAGCACTGTTTTTGGCAGTCACAGTCAAATGGATTGGTCAAGTCCATAGAATGAACATCCTCGGTCGTAAAATTTACTAGATTATGACCACAATATGTTGTAAATAGAAGCCCGACACATTCATAAGCTCTTTTGTCCACCTGAAACTCCTTTTTTTGCTCTTCGACATACCCATCCGTCAAAACCATGCTGCTGATAAACTTAAGCCTGATGGACAATAGTAACCTCACATTCAGTAGGAAGAATGTGACAAATATAGTGTTTGCATGGTTAACTACATATCGTTCTAGTGTTATTGTCTTCAATCGAATGTCATGAGAAGTGAGAAAATCCCGGTGCTTACGAATCCACCGATTGGCTATAACTTTCTTACCTTGTCCTGTTGCCTAATTAGACATGAAGATTGAAAAGAGTTAAGATCTAAAAAAAGAGTGTGAAAAGAGCAACATCTGAACGGTTAATTATAGTACACAATATGCGGGATTCCAATGTGCGTGAAATTATCACCTTGATATACATCTTCTCCAGACATGGAAAGCATTGCAGCAAGTCAATAATCTTGTTCAGATCAAAACTATTCATTTGGATATATAAGATCTTGATAGAATCCAGCACCATTGATAGGCTATCCATGGAGAAACTCTTCATTGAGCATAAAACATAATATTAGTACAAAATGAGTACTCCAAGATGATATATAACTTATGCGCAAAAATTTAAAATGCAGCTTATTGTTACAAGTGTGGATGATAATATAAAGTACCTGAAGAACTGTGGAGCCAAACACCATCTTGAAATGAGCACAGAGATCATGTATTACACCCAAGGTCTCCAGTTTAGGCGTAGAGAGGACCGCTATTTGCGACGGTGAATAACTAGAATCAAGGATCAACCTTTGAAGTGAAGGGGCATCTTGGATGACGAGCTGCCTTTCGTCAAAAGAAATTCCAATTCTTACAAGGTTAGGCGACTTTATTTGGAGACAACCGATTCTAACTATGAAAACAAGCACCAAGTACTCTAGGGCAAGGCAACTGGAGTGGATGATGCTGTGCAATGAGGCCTCTGATATACGAACCCGCACAAGTGAAAGTTTCTTGAGAAATGGGAGTCGAAGGTTTAGTACCAGATTGTCTAGTAGGTAGCACAACGCAAAGGTGGCGGTGTGGAGAGAGGAGGAAAACCGCGAGATGGACATCGGGGCTGAGGGCACAAGTACATGGCGTTCGATATTTGGTAGGTGATTTCCAGGGGAATAGTAGAACTCAAGTAGCTGTAGTTCTGTGAATTCAGGGGATTTCAGCCAGGCGTCCACCGTGCAGGGAATGGTATGCTTGCTCATGTAGCATGATAGGATGCAGAGGCTTTGAACGGAGCCCTGGTGGGAGGAGATGATGGCTCTGGGGATTTCAAAATCATTCAAGAGAGATAGCTGACGACAATCGAGATTAAGGGGCACGGAGCGCCATAGAGGGCGCCACCAAATTGAGAGGACTTGGGGGCAGCAGCAATCCTTGGTGGGGAGAAGCGAGATGATCTCCCCAAGGACGGCGTCCGAGAGATCGCTGATGCAGTCCACCCGAGATTCTACGGGTTCCTGGGATCCGGTGGGGGCGGGGTCGCCGCTTCTCCCCGCGCTACCGGGTGCAGGATCTACAAAAGGCGTCGCCGCTGGCGGGAGCCTCATCTTCTTGGCGCTGGGTTCAGCTGACTCCATTTTCCTCGAGGGTGTCATGTCGCGCTCATGGATTTGAGCAGAGTAACGAATGACGAGCCTAGTTGTAGTGCGAGTGAAGAAGAAGGGAAGTTGGGGTTTTTCTGTAGTAGTGAGGAAGAAGGGGAGCTGGGGTTTTCTGTAGGAGTGAAGTGAGGAATTTGGGGGTACGAGTGGAGCAAGCTGGCCTGAGTTGGGTGGGAGTGAGGAGGAAGAAGAGCACCTAGGTATTTTGGGGGCGGTGTGCTGGGTGTGGGTAGCGCCTCTCATTAATTAAATATATGGGCTTTTGACTTGATTTTATTATTTACTAGGGTGGATGGGCTGTTTTGTCTTGGGCCCAGAGAAATAATTACTACTAGTAAAGTGGATACACTCTATAGCTACCCAGAAAAACAATTACTACTAGTACAGTGGATACACTACCGCTTCTGGCTCCTCCTAGGTCATTGAAACGTCTCCCTCTACCAAATGCCATCCACCAAATTAGAAGGCAGTATGAAGGCGGAGAGTCACCCCAGTCATAGCGCGATAGTAATGATCCGTCTTATCACAAAATCCCATCTCCCCGCTGTCTAAGTTTGACGGACGAAGAAACCAGCATTTCACTCTTTGCTGAATCCCCTTCTCCCTCACTGTCTTCAAGAAAGCCAACACTCACATCTGCCACTGTTCTTCTCTCCTATCGAAGGGAAGGTAAGCGGATCCGTGATGTTGGTATATTTTCATTCAGAGAAAAAAAAGAACTTTTGCAAAGTAGTAACCGATCCTCACTCTCTTTTTTGTTTCATTGGCATTGCGATTGTGTTTTCCTTTCAGTGGACTCCTAGTATTCATAAGTTTCATGATGCACCAAGGAGAACCAGGCAAAGATATGCCGATTTTGCAGCAGACACGGGAGGCTGATCCCCACGAGACACAGAGCTCAAAGAAGATGGAGGTAGCCACCGAGCCGACCCCAGATACGCTCACGGCCACTACTGAGATGGTCAACTCCCCGTTTGAGGTTACAGCCCCCGTGGCCCTGCAGTAATAGTTTTCCCCCTTCGAGGATGTGCCCCCCCCGCTGAGCTTCCCAAGGTGATTTTCTTATTTGCCGATCTCGATTGTCGTTTTTCATCTAAGTATGTGGTGATGAATAATGCAAAATTCTACTAGCTTCGATGCCACGCTATACATAGTGGTTTAAATAACTTGTGTTTCTTATATTGGAGAGTAATTCAGATTTTGTTTCTGTTTCAATTAGAGCCCTGATGCAGACAAGGATTGTGTGGTTGTACATGTCACTCGCTATGAGGCGGATGACCTAAATATACGCACTGGGAAAACAGAGTTCTTAGGCCATTGGATCCTGGAAGCCATTTGCACATATACCGATGTCGAGTTGTATTCCAACCTCACTATTGTCAGGCGTGTTGTCCAGGGTGTACTGAAGCACAAGATGTTCAAAGCTACTCCTTTGTTTGTGAGGCATACTGTTCTTGTCAAGCTTAAGCAGGAAGATGACGTGGCATGCCTCCACAAACAAGTTTATGAGTGGCAAGGCCACAAGGTTATCTTCATGAAGGTTCACAGGATTGAGCTGCTGCCGGATTTCCTCGATGATGTTCATGGCAAGGTCCGTCTTGTGTCCAACCCAAATTAGATCAAGGTATGAAATAGTTGCCCCAGCTAGTGTTTAATAGTAGTTTGGATTGTGTCTAGTTATCCGAACCTTGACTATTATCGAGCCCTCTGGGGCTAGTACTCTATTTGAATCCGTCTATGGGAACTGCTGATACTTTTGTGTGCCCATAAATCATGTGAGAACCATCATAATTGTTGCCTAAACATATGCGTCCTCACTAGTTTTTTCATGAATATGGCATGGTAAGACATAATTTGTCATGGTTTATCATACGAGCAGTGTGAGTTTGATGAAATAGAGTACTCGTTCGAGAACTGTGCGCTGACGTATACATAAGTACTTGTAAACACTGTTGGTGCTACCCCACTTGTAAGCAGTTGTGCAAAACACGACACATTGGCTCATCTCGCTTCAACACTAGGCTATCGACCAACTAACAATCAATAATCTGTTGTTTGACATATAAGCAACTATGTATCTTGTTACAATGGTTCATGCAGTTAACTGAGGCCACAATGTAAATTCCAAACGTTGACATGTGATACGTCCATTTTGCATCATGCTTTTATATCAATATTTACTGCATTATGGATTGTTATTACACATTATGTCACAATACTTATGCCTATTCTCTCTTATTTTACAAGGTTTACACGAAGTGGGAGAATGCTGGCAGCTGGAATTCTGGGCTGGAAAAGGAGAAAATGTTAGAGATCTATTCTGCACAACTCCAAAAGTACTGAGACTCTACAGAAGTCAGTTTTGGAATATATAAAAAATATTGGGCGAAGAAAGTACCAGAGGGGGGCCACCCACCATCCACGAGGGTGGGGGGCGTGCCCTACCCCCTGGGCGCGCCCCCTTGTCTCGTGGCCCCCCTGGCAGGCCTCCGGTGCCCATCTTTTGCTATATGAGGTATTTCGCCCTGGGAAAAATCATAATAAAGCTTCCAGGACGAAACGCCGCCGCGACGAGGCGGAACCAATCTAGGGCTCCGCCGGGGAAGCATCCCTCCGGGAGGGGGAAATCATCACCATCGTCATCACCATTGATCCTCTCACCAGGAGGGGGTCAATCTCCATCAACATCTTCACCAACACCATCTCATCTCAAACCCTAGTTCATCTCTTGTACCCAATCTTTGTCTCAAAACCTCAGATTGGTACCTGTGGGTTGCTAGTAGTGTTGATTACTCCTTGTAGTTGATGCTAGTTGGTTTATTTGGTGGAAGATCATATGTTCAGATCCTTTATGCATATTAATACCCCTTTGATTATGAACATGAATATGATTTGTGAGTAGTTACGTTTGTTCCTAAGGACATGGGAGAAGTCTTGCTATAAGTAGTCATGTGAATTTGGTATTCGTTCGATATTTTGATGATATGTATGTTGTCTTTCCTCTAGTGGTGTCATGTGAACATCGACTACATGACACTTAACCATTATTTGGGCCTAGGGGAAGGCATTGGGAAGTAATAAGTAGATGATCGGTTGCTAGAGTGACAGAAGCTTAAACCCTAGTTTATGTGTTGCTTCGTAAGGGGCTGATTTGGATCCATATGTTTCATGCTATGGTTAGGTTTACCTTAATACTTGTTTTGTAGTTGCGGATGCTTGCAAGAGGGGTTAATCATAAGTGGGATGCTTTCCCAAGTAAGGGCAGTACCCAAGCACCGGTCCACACACATATCAAATTATCAAAGTAACGAACGTGAATCATATGAGCGTGATGAAAACTAGCTTGATGATAATTCCCATGTGTCCTCGGGAGCATTTTCCTTTATATAAGAGTTTGTCTAGGCTTGTCCTTTGCTACAAAAAGGATTGGGCCACCTTGCTGCACCTTGTTTACTTTTGTTACTTGTTACCCGTTACAAATTACCTTATCACAAAACCATCTGTTGCCGATAATTTCAATGCTTGCAGAGAATACCTTACTGAAAACCGCTTGTCATTTCCTTCTGCTCCTCGTTGGGTTCGACACTCTTACTTATTGAAAGGACTACGATAGATCCCCTATAATTGTGGGTCATGAAGACTCTTTTCTGGCGCCGTTGCCGGGGAGTGAAGCGCCTTTGGTAGGTGGAATTTGGTAAGGAAAAATTTATATAGTGTGTTGAAATTTACTGTCAGTTGTTACTATGGAAAGTAATCCTTTGAGGGGCTTGTTCGGGGTATCTTCACCCCGACCGGTAGAGCAAAGAGTTGCTCCTCAACCTACTGAACCTACTAAAAATGTTTACTTTGAAATTCCTTCGGGTATGATTGAGAAACCGCTAGCTAATCCTTTTATAGGAGATGGAACATTGCATCCCGATTTGCACCTAATCTATGTGGATGAAGTTTGTGGATTATTTAAGCTTGCAGGTATGCCCAAGGATGTTATCAAGAAGAAGGTATTCCATTTATCTTTGAAAGGAAATACATTGACATGGTTTAGGCTATGTGATGATATTGGATCATGGAACTACAACCGATTGAAATTGGAATTTCATCAGAAGTTTTATCCTATGCATCTGGTTCATCGTGATCGTAACACACACACACACACACACACATATATATATATAAATTTTTTGGCCTCGTGAAGGAGAAAGCATCGCTAAAGCTTGGGGGAGGCTTAAGTCAATGTTATATTCATGCCCCAATCATGAGCTCTCAAGAGAAATTATTATTAAAAAATTTTATGCTCGGCTTTCTCTCAATAATCGCTCCATGCTCGATACTTCTTGTACTGGATCTTTTATGATGAAGACTATTGAATTCAGATGGAATTTATTAGAAAGAATTAAATGCAGCTCTGAAGATTGGGAACTCGACGAAGGTAAGGGGTCAGGTATAACACCTAAGTTTGATTGTGTTAAATCTTTTATGGATACCGATGCTTTTCGTGAATTTAGCACTAAATATGGACTTGACTCTGAGATAGTAGCTTCTTTCTGTGTATCATTTGCTACTCATGTTGATCTCCCTAAGGAGAAGTGGCTTAAATATTATACTCCCATTGAAGTAAAAGTAGTTGAACCTACTAAAGTTGAAGAAAAGACTATCACTTATAATGTTGATCCTGTTGTTCCTACCGCTTATATTGAGAAACCACCTTTCCCTGTTAGAATAAAGGATCATGCTAAAGCTTCAAACGTGGTCAACAAAAGTAATATTAGAACACATACATCCCGTGAGCAAATTAAAGTTGAACCTAGTATTGCTATGGTTAAGGATCTCTTGGCCGATAATATTGATGGGCATGTTATTTACTTTTGTGATGAAGCTGCTAGAATTGCTAGACCCGATACTAAAAATAAACATAGACCTGTTGTAGGCATGCCTATTATTTCTATTAAAATACGAGATCATTGCTATCATGGCTTGTGTGATATGGGTGCTAGTGCGAGTGCAATACCTCATTCCTTGTACGAAGAAATTATGCATGATATTGCACCTGCTGAGATAGAAGGTATTGATGTTACTATTAAGCTTGCCAATAGCGATACTATTTCACTGGTTGGGATTGTTAGAGATGTTGAAGTCTTGTGTGGGAAAGTTAAATATCCTGCTGATTTTCTTGTTCTTGGTTCCCAACAAGATGACTTTTGTCCCATTATATTTGGTAGAACCTTCTTGAATACTGTTAATGCTAAGATAGATTGCAAAAAGGATGTTGTAACTATTGGTTTATGGGATATGTCTCATGATTTTAATTTTGCTAAATTTCGTAGACAGCCCCATGATAAAGAATTGCCTAGTAAAGATGAATTTATTGGTCTTGCTTCTATTGCCGTGCCTCCTAATGATCCTTTAGAACAATATTTGCTACCATGAAAATGATATGTTTATGAATGAAAGAAGGGAAATAGATGAAATATTCTTTAAACAAGGACCTATTTTGAAACACAACTTGCCTGTTGAAATTCTAGGGGATCCCCCTCCACCCAAGGGTGATCCCGTGTTTGAGCTTAAACCATTGCCTGATACTCTTAAATATGCTTATCTTGATGAAAAGAAGATATATCATGTTATTATTAGTGCTAACCTTTCAGAGCAAGAAGAAGAGAAATTATTGAAAACTCTGAAGAAGCACCATGCTGCTATTGGATATACTCTTGATGATCTTAAGGGCATTAGTCCCACTCTATGCCAGCACAAAATAAAATTAGAGAAAGATGCTAAACCGGTTGTTGATCACCAACGATGGTTAAATCCTATGATGAAAGAAGTGGTAAGAAAAGAAATACTAAAGCTTCTAGAGGCAAGTATAATTTATCCCGTTGCTGATAGTCAGTGGGTAAGTCCTGTTCATTGTGTCCCTAAGAAGGGAGGTATTACTGTTGTTCCTAATGATAAAGATGAATTGATCCCACAAAAGAATTGTTACAGGTTATAGAATGGTAATTGACTTCCGCAAATTAAATAAATCTACTAAAAAGGATAATTGCCCTTTAACTTTTATTGATCAAATGCTAGAAAGATTATCTAGACATACACATTTTTGCTTTCTAGATGGTTATTCTGGTTTCTCTCAAGTACCTGTGTCAAAAGAGGATCATGAAAAGACCACTTTTACTTGCCCTTTCGGTACCTTTGCTTATAGACGTATGCCTTTTGGTTTATGTAATGCACCTGCTACCTTTCAAAGATGTATGGCTGCAATATTCTCTGACTTTTTTGAAAAGATTGTTGAGGTATTCATGGATGATTTTTCTGTATATGGAACTTCTTCTGATGATTGCTTAAGCAACCTTGATTGAGTTTTGTAGAGATGTGAAGAAACTAATCTTGTCTTGAATTGAGAGAAGTGCCACTTTATGGTTAATGAAGGCATTGTCTTGGGGCATAAATTTTTTGAAAGAGGTATTGAAGTTGATAAAGCTAAAGTTGATGCTATTGAAAAGATGCCGTGTCCTAAGGACACTAAAGGTATAAGAAGTCTCCTTGGCCATGTCGGTTTTTATAGGAGGTTCATTAAAGAATTCTCTAAAATTTCCAGGCCTCTGACTAATTTCTTACAAAAAGATGTTCCTTTTGTCTTTGATGATGGTTGTGTAGACGCATTTGAAATACTAAAGAAAGCTTTGATTTCTGCACCCATTGTTCAGCCACCTGACTGTAATTTACCCTTTGAAATTAAGTGTGATGCTAGTGATTATGCTGTAGGTGCTGTTTTAGGACAAAGAGTTGATAAGAATTTAAATTTTATACAATATGCTAGTAAAACTCTAGACAGTGCCCAGAGAAATTATGCTACAACTGAAAAAGAATTTTTAGCAGTTGTATTTGCTTGTGATAAGTTCAGACCTTATATTGTTGATTCTAAAGTAACTGTTCACACTGATCATGCTGCTATTAAATACCTTATGGAAAAGAAAGATGCTAAACCTAGACTTATTAGATGGGTTCTCCTACTACAAGAATTTGATTTGCATATGATTGATAGAAAAGGAGTTGAGAACCCCGTTCCAGACAACTTGTCTAGGTTAGAGAATGTTCTTGATGACGCAAGACCTATAGATGATAGCTTTTCTGATGAACAATTAGCTATCATAAATGCTTCTTGTACTACTCCATGGTATGCTGATTATGCCAATTACATTGTTGCTAAATTTATACCACCTAGTTTCACATACTAGCAAAAGAAAAAGTTTTTCTATGATTTAAGACATTACTTCTGGGATGACCCACACCTTTATAAAGAAGGAGTAGATGGTGTTATTAGATGTTGTGTACCTGAGCATGAACAGGAACATATCTTACGCAAATGTCACTCCGAGGCTTACGGAGGACACCATGCTGGAGATAGAACTGCACATAAGGTATTGCAATCCAGTTTTTATTGGCCTACTCTCTTCAAGGATGCCCATAAGTTTGTCTTGTGTTGTGACGAATGTCAAAGAATTGGTAACATTAGTAGACGTCAAGAAATGCCTATGAATTATTCACTTGTTATTGAACCATTTGATGTTTGGGGCTTTGATTATCTGGGACCGTTTCCTTCCTCTAATGTGGATACACATATTTTAGTTGCTGTTGATTACATTACTAAGTGGGTAGAAGCTATTCCAACTAGTATTGCTGATCATAACACCTCTATTAAGATGCTTAAAGAAGTTATTTTTCCGAGGTTTGGAGTCCCTAGATACTTAATGACTGATGGTGGTTCACATTTTATTCATGGCGCTTTTCCTAAGATGCTTGCTAAGTATGATGTTAATCATATAATTGCATCTCCATATCATCCACAGTCTAGTGGTCAAGTAGAACTGAGTAATAGAGAGCTTAAATTAATTTTGCAAAAGAATGTTAATAGATCTAGAAATGATTAGTCAAAGAAACTTGATGATGCATTATGGCCTATAGAACTGCATATAAAAATCCTATGGGTATGTCTCCATATAAAATGGTTTATGGAAAAGCATGTCACTTACCTCTCGAACTAGAACATAAGGCATATTGGGCCATTAAAGAGCTCAAGTATGACTTCAAACTTGCTGGTGAGAAGAGACTATTTGACATTAGCTCACTTGATGAGTGGAGAACCCAGGCCTATGAGAATGCCAAACTGTTTAAAGAAAAAGTTAAAAGATGGCATGCCAAAAGGATACAAAAACGTGAGTTTAATGTAGATGATTATGTATTGTTATACAACTCCTGTTTAAGATCTTTTGCAGGAAAACTCCTCTCTAAATGGGAAGGTCCTTACGTTATCGAGGAGGTCTATCGTTCCGGTGCCATAAAAATCAATAATTTTGAAGGCACAAATCCGAGGGTGGTGAACGGTCAAAGAATCAGACATTATATCTCTGGTAATCCTATAAATGTTGAAACTAATGTTATTCAAAATGTAACCCCGGAGGAGTATATAAGGGACACCTTCCAGAATGTTTCAGCCTCCGAAAAGGAAGAGGTATGTAGTACGGTAAGTAAGCCAACTCCAAAACAGTTCTAATAGCAATTTTCTCCGTTTTGGAATATTTAAGAAAATAGGAAAATAAGAAGCAGTCCGAAAAGGACACGAGGCGTCCACGAGGGTGGAGGGCATGCCCTACCCCATGGGCGCGTACCCCTGCCTCATGGGCACCTCGTGTGTCCTCCGGATTCCGTTTTCTTGCACGATACTTCTTTTGGTCGGTAAAAATTCATTATATAATCTCCCGAAGGTTTTGACCATCGTACCACGCAAATATCCTCTGTTTTTCTTTCGAGTTGTCTCTACCGCAGATTAGAGCAACATGTCTTCTCAAGAGTCAGTCGGGGAGAGCTAGGTGTCTCATCCGACACCGGGACCAGGAGCAAACAGTGATGCTGACCACTTTGGGCCATCAACGGAGGAAGAGATGGAGGCTGACTTGAAAAGGATGGATGCCATGGAAGAGGATCAAGAAGTTACTTCTCATTTCTGAGCCGGATTCACAATGGGGGAGCTACAGAGCTCAGCTATTCCAAACTCGGTCATCCCTTCCAATGTTAGATTTCTTTCTTATGAAAATATGAAAAAGAGTGTTACTTGTTCTCCCACAACTATGCAACATCCATGGGTGAAAGGAGCTTTAGCCGTCACGGGCAAGCTCTGTAAGGAAATAATGGACCTCAAGCAACAAGTTAATAAGCTCGAGGAAGAGAATCGCATCCTGAGGGGCATCATTGCCAAGAATATCACATCACCACCTCCGAAGAAAGAGACATAAATACATGGGTATGGGCACTCCCCTTGGCAACTGCCAAGCTTGGGGGAGTGCCCTGGTATCGTATCACCACCACACTTTTATCTTTACCATTTTTCTTAGTTCGATCCTTTTGGTAATATCTTGATCTAGTAGAATAAAGTTTTAGTATGATTTAGTTTTGAGTTTTGCTTTATGATCCTTCTATGTAATCGAGTCCGTGAGCTATATATAATAAAGATAAGTTTTGAGTCAAGGGCTTGGTTATCTTGCTATGATCTTGAGAAAAAAGGGAAAGAATAAAAAGAAATAAAGAGATCATATTGATCTTATGGAGAGTAATGACTTCACATATAAAGAGTATGATGAATAAAAGTTGTTGAGAGTTGACAAACATAGTTTTGGTCATCGTTGCAATTAATAGGAAGTAATAAAGAAAGAGAGGTTTTCACATATAAATATACTATCTTGGACATCTTTTATGGTTGTGAGAACTCATTAAAATATGATATGCTAACAAGTTGATGTTGGACAAGGAAGACAACGTAATGGGTTATGCTTTCTTACATCCGAAATAAATTATATTGTCATGGATCATCCAACATGTTGAGCTTGCCTTTCCCCCTCATGCTAGCCAAATTCTTTGCACCAAGTAGAGATACTACTTGTGCTTCCAAATATCCTTAAACCCAGTTTTGCCATGAGAGTCCACCATATCTACCTATGGATTGAGTAAGATCCTTCAAGTAAGTTGTCATTGTTGCAAGCAATAAAAATTGCACTCTAAATATGTATGATCTATTAGTGTGGAGAAAATAAGCTTTATACGATCTTGCGATGTGTAAGAAATAAAAGCGACAGACTGCATAATAAAGGTCCATATCACAAGTGGCAATATAAAGTGACGTTCTTTTGCATTAAGATTTCGTGCATCCAACCATAAAAACACATGACAACCTCTGCTTCCCTCTGCGAAGGGCCTATCTTTTATTTTTGACCTATACTTTATACAAGAGTCATGGTGATCTTAACCTTCGCTTTTTACATTTTATCCTTTGGCAAGCACTGTGTGTTGGAAAGATCCTGATATATATAGCTAATTGGATGTGGGTTTTCATAAACTATTATTGTTGACATTACCCTTGAGGTAAAAGGTTGGGAGGCAAAACTATAAGCCCCTATCTTTCTCTGTGTTTGATTAAAGCTTCATACCCATAAGTATTGCATGAGTGTTAGCAATTGTGAAAGAATAAATGATAGTTGAGTATGTGGACTTGCTGAAAAGCTCTTATATTGACTCTTCCCAATCTTTCTCTGTCACTGTTTAAATAAATCGCAAATACGGACATGAGGGCATCACTATTTGCAGAAATAAGCAGACCACAATACCTCTTGTCTGCGCACCTGTCCCAAAAACCTTCATGCAGCCGTGTCAGCTAGTCCCCGATCCAATGATAAACTGGTATTAAGTGCATTCCGGACTAGGATGCAGTTGTTTCGCTCGTCCCTGCACTGCAATCAGGAAGTAAAATGTACGAATGAGCTTCTTTTAGATTGCGTTGGTCGGTCTACCTAGTTACTACCAATGTAGGAATACCTGGAAGACGGGTGGTTAGAGGACGACAGCTAGGAATAGCCATCTCATTTTGTGTAGTTGCACTAAAACTGAGGTGTGTACTTTTGATTGCACAGATAGAAACGATATGGAGACAGACATGCCTGTTTGCGCAAATACGAAATACGGTTATTTAAACAGTGACAGTTATTTGCAGTGGCGTATGATTAACATCAACATCTATTGTGTTATAATTGACACTACATTGACAATATGAAAGTGCCCTTAAGTAAGTAGGATCACATCACATCAACACTGCCACTAGATTATCATGCAGAACAATAGCATTAGTATTACTGTCATGAGAGTAGCACATGGTCTGTAAATGTGCAATCAAATTTGTGCAGTTCCACTGGGATGATGCAATGTTAGCGGTGTGATATTTAAGTGTAACTGCAAAAACACAATTCATGGGAAATAAAGCAAGATGGAAGCACTTCATAAAATGGTGGTGGCATTGCTTCAATTTATCGATGGCACTAGACCATTAGTTATAGTGACATTATGTGGCATTGCTTAATGCTTCATGTGATTTTACATTAACGGTAGCGATATGGGCGTAGGGACAATAGGGGCATAAAGTGGTGAGGTAGATGTGGTTGCCGAGAGCAGCAAACACTCAGGCAACATGTCTGCATTTGTCCCATTTTTATCTCCTCGGCAACATTTTCCTATGTGAGCACAGGAAATCTAGACCCGGTCATTCTCATTTGCATTGTCCCCCAACACCCCTCACTTTCTTTCCTTCTTCGACCAAGAGACAGGTCTAGTTCCCCCCACCCTTTGCCATCCACCATGCTTTCTTCGCCTTTTCAACCAAGAAACTGGTTGGGTAGCCAGTATCTACTACTTTCCCCCGTTTCCTCTTAGAACCAAGTCCTAGATTCATGCTAAAACTTTCCCACTTTCTTCCCTATTTGAACCAACTCTTAGATTCGGCTGTATGAACTAGCTTTAACTCTAATAATAGTAAAAGTCTAGGAGGCTTTGGAACAGCCGATGAAAGTAGAAAAAGATCCACACGCAGCCATATGGGGAGCTGGGGTGGTAGAGCAAGGCAGGTTTCGAAGGAATATATACCCGCGAGTCATCGGCATGTGGGAAAGACAGCATCGGGAGGCTGCATCTTGGCCACAATACCGCAGGGAGGAAGAAAGGGCCGGAGGCCCTCCCAAGCCGGCGCTCTCTCGGAGAGAACGGCACGGCCGCCGATCAGGACACGCGGATAGTCGCTGGTCTCCTCCCTCTCCGCCGACGATAGCGTGAACGATGCACTTACACCCCTGCCCCGGTCGAGGTGGTCCGACCGGATTTGTGACCAGCCATGAGCAGAGAGAGAGTGTGGCCACCTATGTCTTGCTTAGATCTCGAGAGCATGAGAGAGTGAAAGAGAGGAACCCTAGTAAAGCAAGCACTAAGTCTCCTGCTTATATATATATATATAGTGGAGTGATTTTGTTGTACCAGCTTCAAAAAAATGCGCTCCTACATGTACCCGCGAGTGGGTGTGAGAGAACTAGTGCGTGCCTGCACCACTTCTCTTCGTGAGACTACAATATACTATGCCCAAAGAACGTTCGCCACAAGAGTAATAGTATAAGTGTGTGACATGTGAGTTAAAATAAAAGGTGCACGCAGTCTTTTGTTTTTTAGAAGTTCTGAGGGTAGGGTGTGAAGAACACATATGTGTGTGACGTCTACCTACAGATAGACGGTGGGTGCGAGAGGACTCGGGAAAGTCGTGACTCGTGAGGGTGCGTGTGTGCATGAGTGAGAGGGGGCATGTATCAATGCAATGCATGTGTCCGTAAATCATTATCCGACAAACATTCGCCACAATTTGTTTCCCGACGAACGCCGTAAGAACCGTTAGACCGGCATCCGACAGTGTCAGTTTTGCGATGTCATTTAACAGAACAACCACTCCTCCTACACACAAATTTTCCACGTGAGTGTTAGCAACTGCTGTATGCTCCTCCCTCCGTTCAAAAATGCAGTGCATATAGCTTTATTGAAAATTCGAACCTTGCAAAATTTTACTGAGTTTTCATGTACGAAAATGCACATATAGAATACCCAGTATATATCATTTCATTCATCTTCGAGAGGTAACTATAAAGATGGGGGAGGAGTCTACAAAGAAAGACCGTCGTATCACGTGCAGCAATTTCAACCATCCTTTGGTGTGGAGGAATATCATAGGAACTCTATATGATATGATTTTTATAGGATTTTTTCCTTTGATCCAATTGGTTCATAGGAATAGATTCATATACTCCAAATTTCAAAGGAAATAAACATGATATAATTTTTATAGCTTTAGAGCCACTTGGTTCATATGAATGGATTCCTATACTCCCATAATTTCAAAGCTAAATAAACATTAGCGTATATTCAATAGAAAAGTTCCTATGATGTGAACCAAATGACATCTCTTTTCTAATCCCTCCTCATAGGAATTGAGATACATGTCATCTCTAGATTCAATAGAAAAGTTCCTATGATGTGAACCAAATGACATCTCTTTTCCAATCCCAACTCATAGGAATTGAGATACATGTCATCTCTTTCCCAACAACTTCCATGCATACATCTTCTATTCCTAAATAGCTAGTACAACCACTAGTAGCTTTTCTCCTAGACATGCAACCATGGCACAAGAACACGTCATGCATGCAAGTCATAAATCACATTGTTTTTGTACCCTATGCATGCAAGCACCACATCATCAATTCGTGCATTGTAATGCCCCGGATGTAACTTACCATATTTGTACTCCAACTCTTGCCATTTTCGGCCCTAAGTTATGATTTTCCTTTCGTGGTTGGGTTTTGTCTTCGTTTTGCATTTTGTTGATGTCATGCATTTCATATCATGTCATCATGTGCATCGCATTTGCATACGTGTTCGTCTCATGCATCCGAGCTTTTCCCCGTTGTCCGTTTTGCAATCCGACACTCCTATGTCCTCGGGCGCCCCCGTTTGTCTCTTTTCGTGAGCGGGTGCTAAACATTCTCGGAATGGACCGAGATTTTCCAAGCGGCCTTGGTACACCACCGGTAGACCGCCTGTCAAGTTTCGTGCCATTTGGAGTCCGTTTGATACTCCAACGGTTAACTAGGGAACCGTAAAGGCCTCATGTGTGTTGCAGCCCAACACCCCTCCAAAGTAGCCCAATAACCCTTCCAAACCCCTTCCATGTTCTCCGCCGTTGGATCACGATCGCGTGGCCGAAAACTACACCTCATTTGGACACTCCCACCTCCTTCTATGTATAAATATGTGCTCCTTGTCCAAATTCGGGTCCAAACCCTAGATCAAATCGCCCCACCGCCACCGGACGCGTCCATCCGCGCCGGACACGTCCGCCGGCCATGCCACCACATCCAATCAACGCCTGCCACGTCAGCGCGCTGCCGCCTGGAGCCAACCGCACGCCCTACGCGTGCACGCCGACTCCTCCCTCCACCACGGCCCGCGGGGCCCAGAGCGGTCCCGCCGAGCCCATCGGGCGCCACCCGCGCCCGCGCATCCACGCCGCTGTCCACCCGTTCGCCCCCCCCCCCACCACCCGCGCAGCAAATCCGGCCGCCGCCTCGCCCCGGCGCCACCTCCGGCGACCGCGCCGCCACCCTCCGCGACGCCGTCCGCGCCTCCTCCGGCGAGAAGCTCGACGAGCTCCGGGCCCTTTCCTCCTCCTCTCCAGATCCGAATGCCGAACGCCTCCACCTCTCCTCTCCGGCAAGACTCCGGCGAGCTCGCGCCCTCCTCGATTCGCGTGCAACTCGAGGAACCCTAGATCTGAGAGGTTGACTCCGAAATTCCCAAGTCCCTAATATTTTTATGCCCTGTTCGTGATGCCATAACTTCCTACATGTAGCTCCGTTTTGTGCGAGCAATATATCAAAATGTTCATCATGATGTGCTCTTATTTTTGTTCCATTGTGACATGCTTGTTTGAGTCCATCTTGATGCCCAAATCGTGGATGCAAGAGTGTTATAAAATGTTAGCTCCTGTTACTTAGCAGATTATGAGGATTTGTCATTTTTGGTACATTTGTTGTGTGCTGCATATGGGCATGAGCTCTACATGTGTTTTGGGATATGCCATGCCATCTTTACAGTGGTGTATGCCATGTATTTTTGTGATCTTTGTGGTGACTAGCACAAGCATGCAATGTAGCTCTCGTGATATTGCTGATTTCAGGGACTTAGGATTTTACTAAGTCATTGCTCTGCTGTTATTTTTTATGCCATGTATTCATGATGCTACAGTGAGATCCATGCTTCTTTTGAGTATCTTAAGTAAGGATGTTTTGGACATATGGTTATGCTCTATCCATCCATTCCACTGTTTGCAATCATGAAGTGCCCTAGCATGACTTTATCTTGCTCTACTTTTGTTATAAAATGTTCCTGGCAGATTGTTTACATATTAATCAATTTTTCCATGGTTGTTGTAGTTCATCCAAGCATGCTATAAACTTGTTCTTGCCATGGTTAGCTTCTTGAACATGTCTTCTTGCTATTTCTATGCTTATCTTGTCATGTAATGCCTGGTGGTGATTGAATCGAGCTCGCGAAGATGCCTTCATAATTCTGTTGATGCCATGCTCTGTTTTCTGCTAAGTCTGAATCTGTTAACGAAACTTGCTATGTTTACATGTGTGCCATCATATTTTCTGTGCCCTTTTGGCTCATGGTCATTAAGGGACTTTTGTTCTATACTTTGAGTAGATTCATGCCATGCCTTTGTTTGCTATGTTCGGTTCCTGTATCATGTTGTTTGCTTGCTCTAAACATGGCTTCCTGATGTTAATTCCTGACATGTTAGTATTTTCACTAAGTCTGTGATGCTGATATCTTTTGCAGTTTTGCCATGCTTGTTTGAACCTTCTCTTGTGTGTTTTAGCCGTAGCTCAGTGTTCATATTTTGTCAAGCATCTTGAGTAGATCAATGCCTTATGCTTTGTTGCTATGTTGGAGTGCAGTAGCTTAGTTTCTTGTTGCATTCTAGATGGCATTGTGCTGTTAATCGCAGAATTGTGCCATTATTGTTTTGCTTGCCATTTGCAAACCATGCATCCGATTCCGGTGATCTTTATATCGATTTCGACCGAAATCAACTCATCTTTCCAGCGGTACACTTGGTTTGCCAAGTTGATGCCTTGATCAATCTTTTCCTTCTGGAGCACGCATATGCATTGCATATCACATCCCACATATCATGCCATGTTTTGCATCATGTTGCCTGCGCATTGCACCGTGGTTGATTGTTGTTTCCTTTGCTTGTGTTCTTGCCTTGGGTAGAGCCGGGAGACAAGTGCGTGATCGAGGAAACCCGTTGAGTACGCTTATGAGGATCAAGCTTTCGTCAACTCGGAGAACTTTGCAGGCAAGATGACCATACCCTTGAAATCACTTCTATCTTTGCTTGCTAGTTGCTCGCTCTATTGCTATGCTGCAATACCTACCACTTGCTTTATCATGCCTCCCATACAGCCATGTCAAGCCTCTAACCTACCTTTCCTAGCAAACCTTTGTTTGGCTATGTTACCGCTTTGCTCAGCCCCTCCTATAGCATTGCTAGTTGCAGGTGAAGATGGAGTTTGTTCCTTGTTGGAACATGGTTATTGTTGGGATTTCATTATTATATCTTGTTTACTTTAATGCATCTATATACTTCGTAAAGGGTGGAAGGCTCGGCCTTATGCCTGGTGTTTTGTTCCACTCTTACCGCCCTAGTTTCCGTTATACCGGTGTTATGTTCCTTGATTTTGCGTTCCTTACACGGTTGGGTGTTATGGGAACCCCTTGACAGTTCGCTTTCAATAAAACTCCTCCAGCAAGGCCCAACCTTGGTTTTACCATTTGCCACCTAAGCATTTTCCCTTGGGTTTCGCGGACTCAAGGGTCATCTTTATTTTAAACCCCCGGGCCAATGCTTCTCTAAGTGTTGGTCCAACCTGAGCGATGTCTGGCGCCCCTTGGGCAACTAGGGTCTATGCCAACCCGACGTCTGGCTCATCTGGTGTTCCCTGAGAACGAGATATGTGCAGCACATTCGGGCGGCTTTGCTGGTCTTGTTTTACCATTGTCGAGATGTCTTCTAACTGGGATTTCGAGTCTGATCGGGTCTTCCTGGGAGAAGGAATATCCTTCGTTGACCGTGAGAGCTTGTGATGGGCTAAGTTGGGAAACCCCTGCAGGGTTATGAACTTTCGAAAGCCGTGCCCACGGTTATGGGCAGATGGGAATTTGTTAATATCCGGTTGTAGAAAACTTGACACTTAACTTAATTAAAATGAATCAACCGTGTGTGTAGCCGTGATGGTCTCTTTTCGGCGGAGTCCGGGAAGAGAACACGGTCTCGTGTTATGCTTGAACGTAACGAGTTTTAGGATCACTTCTTGATCATTTTAGCT
The DNA here is from genome assembly GCF_056163025.1 of Triticum urartu. NCBI lineage: Eukaryota > Viridiplantae > Streptophyta > Magnoliopsida > Poales > Poaceae > Triticum > Triticum urartu. Next base: position 299,899,454 of record NC_141875.1, on the reverse strand, counting down.
TCTCGACCATGCTTTGCTTCTCTTCTCGCTCTCTTTTGCGTAAGTTAGCCACCATATATGCTAGTGCTTGCTGTAGCTTCACCTCACTACCCCTTCCTACCCATAAGCTTAAATAGTCTTGCCGCGAGGGTGTGAGATTGCTGAGTCCCCGTGACTCAGAGATTACTTCCAAACAGATGCAGGTGTCGATGATTCCAGTGCAGGGGACGCTACCGAACTCAAGTGGGAGTTCGACGAGGACTCGGGACGTTACTATGTTTCCTTTCCAGACGATCAGTAGAGGAGCCCAGTTGGGGCGATCGGGGATCTAGCATTTGGGGTTGTCTTTATTTATGTTGGTTCTGTAGTCGGACCTTGATTGTATTATGGATGATGTAATGATATATTTATGTATTGTGTGAAGTGGCGATTGTAAGCCAACTGTTTATCCCTTCCTTATTCAGTACATGGGATGTGTAAAGATTACCCCTCTTGTGACATGCCTACCATGCAGTTATGCCTCTAAGTCGTGCCCCGCCACGTAGGAGATATAGCCGCATGATGGGTGTTACATGCATGTTACTCATAAGTTATTTCTTGCATTATATTTTGTATTGACAATGTATGTGTTGGTCACGTGCACACATATGTAGTTCACATTCACATTTTTGTTAGAAATGTCATTCTTTTAACTCAATTCATTTTTTTCTCTTTGTACTCCCTCTGGCTAGGTGTGTAAGTCATCTTCCAAAAACCAAATAATCCCAAAACACTTAGGCACGGTACATTAACTCCCTCCTCATTTCTTGTTTCGTGACATATCAACCAATAAGAGATGTGGGCCGTGCATGCTTTCAATGTCTTGAGACTTTGAAACATGACATGCAGTGGTTAATTCATTGCATGGAATGCTATTAACTAGCAAAAAAAACCTAAGATGACTTATACACCTAGACAGGGAGTATTACATTTTCATTTTAAGCATACATTCACTTCCCATTAGTTATAGATGTTTTTGGAGGAACTTTTATGCATTATTTTGAGTAGAGTAGCAAATTTCATGCGGCTGCGGGTATATCAAAATGTAGGGCCCATGCATCATTTCCTTTCGGTCGAACCTATGTCCACAATTTTTTGTACATATATCTCCACTGGTCCCCGAACCCAAAATGCTGCCTCGTTCCCGTAAAACTAAGCAACCCAGACATATTAAGGCATCGACTCGTACTCAATCCCTCTCCCGTTTACTATGACGTGGCCCCGCATGCCATAGTACTCCTACAAACCCTACCACCACACACATCATCGGTTTTCTTTAATAGGACGAGGGAGAAGCGGATTTGTAGTGGAGGCGCTTTAAAAAAAGGATTTGTAGTGGAGGCCCCTACCTTAGGGTGCCCTAGGTAGCTTGTAATGCCCAATATGTGACTATAGTCCATACATGTCGAGGCACGACTTGGGGCATAAGCACATATTGGTATGGTCGCAAGAGTGGTTGTATCTTTGCTCATCTCATGTACTGAATAGATAGAGTACGAGCTTTGGCTTACAATTGCCACAATGTCACAAAATATCATCAAGTTATACAATCATTCAAGATGAACACAGAGTCCGGCTATGGACGAATCAAACAAGGAAAAAGACAACCACCCAAGCTAAGTCCCGATCCTCCCTACTGGGCACCACTATTGATCATCCGGAAAGGAAACATAGTAACGGCCCAGGTCTTCGTCGAACTCCCACTTGAGCTCAGTGGAATCACCTACATCAGTCTCATCGGTACCTGCAACTGTGTTTGTAGTATAGTGTGAGCCATGGGGACTCAGCAATCTTATTACCCACGGTATCAAGACTAACAAAGCTTAAGGTAAGGTATGGACATATTGTGGAGTTGCAGCAAGCACTAAGCATTGTATGGTGGCTAGCTTATGGATACAAGAATAAGATGAGAAACTACGCAACGGTCGTACTCTAGTAGTGATCAAGAAGTGATCTTGAACTACTTACGTTCAATCATAACCCCACCGTGTTCTCTTCCCAAACCTCGTCGAAAAGAGACCATCATAGTTACACACGCGGTTGGTGTATTTTAATTGAGTTTGGTTTCAAGTTCACTACAACCGAATATTAAAAACTCCCATATGCCACATAACCACGGGCACAACTCTCGAAAGTTTAAACCCTGCAGGGGTGTCCCAACTTAGCCCATGACAAGCTCACGATCCGCGGAGACAATCCTCCATCTCGGGACCCTCCAATCAGACTCGGAATCTCGGTGCACAAGACATTTCGACAATGGTAAAACAAAACCAGCAAGACCTCCCGACGTGCCGACACCCTGATAGTAGCCGCGTGTATCTTGTCTTAGGCCACAATCGGATTGTCCAAACTTCTAGTAGGCCAATCCAGAGTTGCCCCTGGCGGCCATCGGCGGTTGACAGGTTGGACCAACACTCATGAGGAGCACTGGCCCGAGTTGTTGAGTAAGAATCCTCGGGTTAATTACTCCCTATGCAATTTTTTGTTGTTATTAGGCAAATGGTAAAACCAATGTTGGGCCTTGCTGGAAGAGTTTTATTCAAAGCGAACTGTCAAGAGGGGCCCATAAACCCTCACCGTGTTAGGGACGCAAAATCAAGGAACATAACACCGGTATGACAGAAACTAAGGCGGCAAGAGTGGAACAAAACACCGAGCAAAAGACCAAGCCTTGCACCCTTTGCCAAGTATATAGATGCATTAATTAAGTAGAAGAGATATTGTGATATCCCAACACAACCATGTCCAAACTTGTTTCATTTTTCTACCTCTAAAAATGCCCAACTTAATTTTATCAAATAGGGCATAATTTCAGGGTCATGAGGATATTCTCATATCTCTCATACACCTCTCCTTTCCCCCTGTGCACTTCTCTTTATTTTTCTGTCTGAAGAAAAGAAAAAGAGAAGAAGCAGCAGCAGTAGCCACTTGGGCCTCGGCCACCAGGCTGGCCCAGCAGCACCGAGCACGCTAGCCAGCCCAACCTGCCCTGCACGACACTTCCTCCCTTTTGCACCCAGGCACCCTCTCGCCCCCTTCTAGTGCTCGTCCACATGGCCTTCCTGGCTCCGCGAGTCAGCGAGGCCCTGTAGCTCCAACCCACCTTTTCCTCCTCCTCGCGCCTCCGCCATGGGGACTGCGCGGCCGAGGGCGCGTGAGCTCGCGCTACTCACCCCAGGCCTCCTTTTAAGATCTCTCTGTGTACACCGAACCCCTAGGGTTTCCCTCTTCCCTCCTCTACCGCTGCCAGGCCACCTAACCCACCAGATCCGCCGTTCTCCGTCGTCCCGAGCACACGGCCTCGTCACCGGCATGCTCGCCGTTGATCTCCACCTCGCCAACTGTGTCCCTCGTCTTCCTCGACGTCGACTACATCCCCATCGTCGTCTACGTGGAGCCGAGAACCCCTGCTACAGCGTCTTCTTCCTTGTCATCAAGTCCGGCCGCCCGTAGTTGTTCGATCGCTGCCATCGCCGCCTCCGTTCACCTCCTGACCAACGGAGCTCACCTCCGAGCTCCTGGAAAGCACGCGCATCTCCCCGTCACTTTTCCCCCTCGTTTGCATGCTCTGTCGCCGTTTGCCATGTTCGCCGAGCCCGCCACCGTCGGACCTCGTCTCCGCCGAGTGCTCCGACCCCCTCTCGCTTGTTTCGCATGTTCGGGGAGTTCCCCTCCTCACATAGAGCCTCGCCATAGAAGGCATGCCGCGTTTCGCCCTCGGGCTCGTCCTGGTCAAGCGCGTCGCCGCCGCCTCTGTCGCTCATCACCGGCGTCGCCTCCGTCGAGGTCCGGTGCGGCCAGTTACACCCGCGGGTGCGGTATCCTCCCGCGTTCCTTTTGCGCCCCTCCGTCGTGCCAAAGGGCCACCGGAGCTACTCTAGCGAGCCCCCCCCCCCGTGCTCTGACCATCGTTGACCTGCTCCCCTGCTTCCTCTGTTTGGAGGCCGTCGTGAGCCACCGTCGTGTGGGACCCCACGGGACCCATCTGTCATACCCACTGACAGCCGGACCCCACCTGTCATACACCTAACCCCCTCCTTTTGTTTTATTAATTCTTTTCCTGCGAATATTCCATTTCTGGAAAGGGAATCTTTCCAAATCGGGCAGGTCCATTTCTGGACGTTTCCAAATTAGGGAAATGCCATTTCTGTCAGATTCCATTTTAGGCAGGTTATGTTTTTGCATATTTGTGGGATTTTTCTACTGCAACCTAGGCATATTATATATGTTTTTGGGGTAGAAAAATCCCACCAATCCAATGGTGGCATTTATTTCATTTGAGCAAGTTTGCATACATGGCATTTTACATCATGTTGTTGTTTTCTCTTTTATGTGTATATTTATGCAAATATGTTATGGGGTAGTTTTGCACATGAACATGCTCTTCAACATGTCTACTGCATGCTAGATTTATTTCATGCCATATAGTGCACTATGATGAGTGCCACAAGCTTGTAAACATGCCTACATGAATCTGTTTTGTCATGCCATGCATATTCTACTAAATCTGGAATCTGTTCATATCACTTCCATGTTTGCATTGATGCTATCATCATTTTCGTAGATCTTTGGCACCAGTTCAGTAAGGGAGTTTTGTTAAGTGCATTTAGTTCTAACATGCCATGATCTTGTTTGCCATGATGTGTCCTTGTAACATGTAGGTTACTAGCTCTAAACATTGCAACCTAATGTTGTTTCTTTCATGTCCAGTATTTTCACTAAGTATGTAAAATAGTTAGCATTTCCATTTTTGCCATGTAGTTTTAAACATGTTCTAGTGAGTTCTAGCAGTAGATCAGTGTTCATGATTTGTAGAGCTTCACCTGTACTTCACTTCCATGTATTTTGTTTTCATGTTTGGGTGTCATAGCATATTTAAACTTTGCATCTAAGTTTCCATGCTACTATTTTCAACATATTGCATTGCATCTTGTTTGGCTCGTCATTTGCAAACCGTTCATCCATTTCCGGTGATCTTCATATCGATTTCATTAGAAAACTTTCAATCTTTCTAGTGGCATGTTTGGGTTACCAAGATTCTGCCCATATATTTCATGACTCCACCATTTCCTTCTCGTTATCCGTCCCTTTCGTTCCGGTAGATCCGTAACTCTGTGCATACCGTTCTTGTTATGCATCCTCGTTAGTCTTTCATGTAGAACATGTTCTTGCCATGAGTGGTTGTTCATTGTATGCTTGTATTTCTTTGGGTAGTTTCGGGAGACAAGTTTGAGTACGAGGACCCTGTCGAGTATGTTCACGAGGAGCAAGCTTTCGACACCCCTGAGAACATTGCTGGCAAGATGGTCATTACCCCCGATATACTTCTATCTTTGCTTGCTAGTTGTTCGTTCTATCGCTATGCCGCGCTACCTACCACTTGTCACATAAGCCTTCATTATGCCATGTCAAGCCTCTAACCCACCTTCCTAGCAAACCGTTGTTTGGCTATGTTACTGCTTTTGCTCAGCCCCTCTTATAGCGTTGCTAGGTGCTGTGCAGGTTGTTCCATGTTGGAACATGGTTGTGTTGGGATATCACAATATCTCTTCTACTTAATTAATGCATCTATATACTTGCCAAAGGGTGCAAGGCTTGGTCTTTTGCTCGGTGTTTTGTTCCACTCTTGCCGCCTTAGTTTCTGTCATACTGGTGTTATGTTCCTTGATTTTGCGTCCCTAACACGGTGAGGGTTTATGGGCCCCTATTGACAGTTCGCTTTGAATAAAAATCTTCCAGCAAGGCCCAACATTGGTTTTACCATTTGCCTAATAACAACAAAAAATTGCATAGGGAGTAATTAACCCGAGGATTCTTACTCAACAACCCGGGCCGGTGCTCCTCATGAGTGTTGGTCCAACCTGTCAACCGCCGGTGGCCGCCAGGGGCAACTCTGGATTGGCCTACTGGAAGTTTGGACAATCCGATTGTGGCCTGAGACAAGATACACGCGGCTACTATCAGGGTGTCGGCACGTCGGGAGGTCTTGCTGGTTTTGTTTTACCATTGTCGAAATGTCTTGTGCACCGAGATTCCGAGTCTGATCGGAGGGTCCCGAGATGGAGGATTGTCTCCGCGGATCGTGAGCTTGTCATGGGCTAAGTTGGGACACCCCTGCAGGGTTTAAACTTTCGAGAGTTGTGCCCACGGTTATGTGGCAGATGGGAGTTTTTAATATTCGGTTGTAGTGAACTTGAAACCAGACTCAATTAAAATACACCAACTGCGTGTGTAACTGTGATGGTGGCCGAGGCCCAAGTGGCTACTGCTGCTGCTTCTTCTCTTTTTCTTTTCTTCAGATAGAAAAATAAAGAGAAATGCACAGGGGGAAAGGAGAGGTGTATGAGAGATATGAGAATATCCTCATGACCCTGAAATTATGCCCTATTTGATAAAATTAAGTTGGGCATTTTTAGAGGTAGAAAAATGAAACAAGTTTGAATATAATTCAAACTTGGAGCATTTTTGAACCTAACCAACACAACTCCGAATGAGCTGAAATTTGGCAGAGACGTTAAGGACATGGTGCTAGAATATTGGGGAAAAGTTGAACATTATTTGAGGCCAAATAATGTTGCTTGCCAAAATAAGGAAAATGGATAGGTGGAGAGATGAGGGGGGAAAGATGATGAAGATGGCATTACAATATGATGCACTTGGCATGATGCGGTGAAAACTGCCATGCAGAACACAACAAGGCCTAGCCAAGCATAATGCAACATGATATGACAATGCAACAAGATGATGGCATAGCAATGCAATAAATAAATAAAACAAAGGTAAACAAAAAGAAGCCAACCATGATAGACCCAAAGGAATTGGATGAAGATCAAAATGGATATATTGCCCAAAATGGGAATTTTACAAATGGGGTGTTACATAGCTGCCGCACGCATCATTGGTTTTCTCTTTTTTATGCTCTTGCACCCTAGAGTGAAATGATGGTCGCTTCGTCTGTCCATCTTAATGCGGGAAAGGTGGGGCTTTGTGATTGGACCCCTCATCGCTCATTTACTACTACTGTGGCGCTATGACCGGAGTGCCTCCAAGTCCAACCGCTGCTCTAAACTGTAATTTAGTGCATCACATGTGGAAAAAGACAGTGGATGAGCCACATTTCAGTCAAAGGGGTCCTGTTAAGTGTGTCACCATTTCGTGTGCGAACTGACCCTGGTTGAGTTGCTACGCCAACATGACAGGAGCAACCTACCACTTTGTTTTGCTCCGTGGTGAATCACGACTATATTGATCTAAAAAGATACTGTACTACCCTCTCCATCTCAGTTTATAGGGCGTACAGTAGTTCTAGGTCATTCATTTGACTAACTAAATGTGAGTTACTATGTCACAAAAAGTATATCATTGAATTCTTAAGCGGATGTAGTTTCTAAACATATACTGTTCATCACATATATCTACTCTTATAAAATGCACAGTTGGTGATGATGGTGTGCCTGCTATCCTGCAATATAGGTCGTCGATCTATATCTAACGGATAGGAAGGAAACTATGACAATTTACCCGCACTCCTCTCCACATTTGTAGATAAGGCCTTCCCTTGTTCATCCTTTTCTCCCACAAGATCTTGATGTTCCGTGTAATGCACGGGCATCTTGCTAGTAGCCAGTTAAATTCTCAACCTAGAACGACGTGCATGCCCTATAAACTGATACGGAGGAAGTAGTAAAATGAGTTGATTTTACCGAGTGATGGGCGGGGGAGCATGGCCTGTCATGTGGTCCCACATGTCATGATGTACCAAGGCGATGCACGTCCCTATTGAGGCAGAACAATGGCAGAAGCAATATGTGGTTTTCTTGAAGGAGATGATGGCGAAGCGAAGTGTAAAATAATGGTTGCTTTGTCCGGTTGGGAAGGTGCGGCATTGTGATTTGACGTCTCAATGCTCATTACTACTACTGGGGCGGTACGACTGGGGTGCGTCCCCTACTATTCTACACTGTTATTTTGTGGATGACATGTCGACTCGGTTGCTATATGTCCCACATGTCGGCGAGAGGAAGTACATAATTCATGAAAGCGAGCGTCGACAGAGGAGTATAAGACACAGCTTGGTTTTTGTTGCTTCGTGCGATCCATCGATAGAAACCCGGACTAAAAAATGGTGAGGGTAGGTCTTTTCCCTCGCGGCAGGCAGGGGAGTTTGGCATAGTCTGTTCGAGGCAACGAGGCAGAAAGGGAAACAAGCAAATAAAGTTTGAGCGACTTAGTTTTGGGAAAATCTGATTTTACGGAGTACGTACCAACTATGGAGGTAGCACTACTTAGTACTCCCTCCTTTCCGGTTTATAGGGCTCATCTAAAAATATTTGTTTTCCCGTTTTATAAGTCTCAATTCTACTAGTAGTAGTAGTACCATCACATGTTTAGATTTTGAGGTGCGTTAAATCACCCGATGCAAGCAGTGTTAAGAGAAAACTCACCAATGCATGTAGAAGTTCATGGAAATTTAGTGGTCATGCATGCATTCATTCTAATTAATGCCTCACTAAACATAACTTCTTGAGAAAAATGAGCGTACTAATTACTTGTGCAAACTACGAAATTAATTCCACCACTCACCGTCTACCTTGGTTGGAGAGATTTTGAAATTGAGCCATAAGCCGGAAAGGAGGGAGTAGTAACATACCCTAGGGTAGCTTGTTGCACCACAGACTCGAAGGAAATTGTTGTAGTACTACTCCTATGTACCACTGTACTACTCCTACTACTAAAAGATATATATATATATATATATATATATATATATTTCAAACAATATGATAATCTATCTAACCAAGGTAGGGACAAGGGGGTAAACGGAGGGAGTAGTAAGCAAGCTTCACCTCGCCCTGCGAGCCACCGCGCCCGTGGGCAGGGGAGACGGCGTACTAAGCAAGCTTCTCCTTGTTCTGCGAGTTGATGGGACACATCCAAAGTACTCCAGTGTATAGAGCCTTGCCTCTAAGGTAGAATCCACATGGTTTACCTCTTTTTTAACATAATGCACCAAGTCGCAATTTGTTTGTTCACCCGTGGTACACGATCCTCCATCAAGTGGACAACCAGTACACGTGTCAAATTACCACGTGGGCTGCCTTTTCATACAGAAATGAGTTCCACCGTGTACCCGCGTGGCTGTGGTTGGGAAATAGAAGGGAGTACGTGCACCGTGCATGCACCTCTTCTCTTCGTGCACATCTAAAAGTGCAACTAATCCCTGGGTGGTTTTGGTAATTCTTAACAACATATAGCTCATTGAACTAATACTCTTTCAAGATGATCATTTCAGAAAGTTCAATGATTGGCATGGCATGGACTAGAGATGTGGACCCCTCAAAATGCTAAGGACACATATTGGCTCAGGCTCAAGACTCTACATTTTCATTTTTGTGATCGAAGATCACATTGAGTCCATAGGAAAAGCCAATACTATTAAATGGGGATGAGGTGTTGCTTAATGGCTTGCTTGCTCAAAATGGTTAGTGATATGCTCCAAAAGCCCTCAACCACTTTCTCATATCCACATATGTCCCAAACCAAAAGTCAAACTCGGCCCCACTGATTTGATCTATCCGGCACCACCGAGTTCATTTGACATAGCCATAGCCAGAAACCCTAATCAGTCCGGTCTCACCGATAGGGATCTCGGTCTCACCAAGATGGGATTGCAAACTCTCTATTTCCCATTGTAACATTTCGGTATAACCGAGATGAGCGATTGGTCTCACCGAGTTCGCAATGCAAACTCTCTGTTTCCTTTTCGTAACGTTTCGGTCACACCGAAATGAGCGATTGGTCCCACCGAGTTTGCCTGACCAACTCTCTGTCTGCCTATTACATAAATCGGTCTCGCCGAGTTCATGTGATCGGTCTCACCGAGATTACGTTATGCCCTAACCCTAATGAAACCGGTCATACCGAGTTGACATGTCGTTCCCACCAAAAATCCTAACGTTCACATTTTGAACTAAATCGGTCTGACAAGTTTAACTATTCAGTCCCACCGAGTTTGGTAAATTGTGTGTAACGATTAGATTTTGTGTGGAGGCTATATATACTCCTCCACACTTCCTCCATTCGTGGAGAGAGCTATCATAACATGCCTACACTTCCAACATTCATTTTCTGAGAGAGAACCACCTACTCATGTGTTGAGACCAAGATATTCCAATCCAATACAAGAATCTTGATCTCTAGCCTTCCCCAAGTTGCTTTCCACTCAAATCATCTTTCCACCAAATCCAAATCTTTGTGAGAGAGTTGAGTGTTGGGGAGACTATCATTTGAAGCATAAGAGCAAGGAGTTCATCATCAACACACCATCTATTACCTTTTGGAGAGTGGTGTCTCCTAGATTGGTTAGGTATCACTTGGGAGCCTCTGTAAAGATTGTGGAGTTGAACCGAGGAGTTTGTAAGGGCAAGGAGATCGCCTACTTCGTCAAGATCTACCCAAGTGAGGCAAGTCCTTCGTGGGCGATGGCCATGGTGGGATAGACAAGGTTGCTTCTTCGTGGACCCTTCGTGGTTGGAGCCCTCTGTGGACTCGCACAACCATTACCCTTCGTGGGTTAAAGTCTCTATCAACGTGGATGTATGATAGCACCACCTATCGGAACCACGCCAAAAATCTTCGTGTCTACATTGCATTTGCTCCCTCCAAACTCCTCCCCTTTACCTTCATATGCAATGATTTACATTCCGTTGCTATACTCCTAGATTTTCATGTGTAGGCTGATTGCTTGACTTGTGATAAGTTGCTAAAATCTGCCAAGCCTTAAAATTGGGAAAAGCTAGATTTTTATTTGGTCAAGTAGTCTAATCACCCCCCTCTAGACATACTTTCGATCCTACAAGTGGTATTAGAGCTTTGGTCTCCATTTTCCTTGATCTCCATAGCATTGGTGATGATAGCCTTGGTTTCACAACCTAGGAGAGTATGGCGTCTAGCGAGGGAAATTACCACCATAGAGGCCCTTACTTTGATGGTATTAATTTTGCTAGTTGGAAGCATAAGATGAAAATGCATATTCTTGGACATAACCCCGTTATTTGGGCTATTGTCTATATTGGCTTGCAAGGTGAATTCTTCGATGGGAGAGAACTGAATCGTGAAGCTACCACGGAAGAATTGAGGATGCTACAATAAATTGCTCAAGCTTGCAATATCCTCTTCAATGGATTGTGCCCCGAAGAATTCAAAAAAATCAGCCGTCTTGAGAATGCAAAGGAAATTTGGGATACTTTGATTGATATGCACGAAGGTGCTGACTCAGTCAAGGAGTCAACTTGACAAGTTCAAAATGAAGGACGGTGAAGGTGTCGCTGAAATGTACTCTAGGCTTGCTCTCATCACAAATGAGATCGCCGGCTTAGGAAGTGAAGAGATGACCGACAAATTCATCATCAAGAAGATCCTAAGAGCCTTGGATGGAAAATATGATACCATGTGCACATTGATCCAAATGATTCCCAATTATAAAGATCTGAAGCCAACATAAGTCATTGGGGGAATTGTTGCTCATGAGATGTCATTCAAGGATAAAGAAGAGCTTCACAACAAGTCAAGTGGTGCTTACAAAGCCTCATGTGATGCTCGTACATCATCAAGTGAGAAACAAGTCTTCAATGAGGAATTGAGCTTAATGGTGAAGAACTTCAACAAGTTCTACAAGAGTAGAAGTAAACAAAGAAGTTCCAAGTCAAGGTCCTACAATGATAAAGGATCTTCTAGTCGTGAGCGTAATTGATACAATTATGGAATACCCGAACACTACTCCAATGAGTGTATGGATCCCTATAAAAGAAGAGAAGACTCACCTAAAAGGAGAAGTTGATGAGAAGAATCACCTCCAAGAGAGAGAAGGAGTAGATATGATCGTTATGGACAAAGAACCTCTCGTAGAAGCAAGCATTCAGAAAGGAAGGACAAGTCATCAAGGAGCTACACAAAACAAAGACATCAAGCTCACATTGGTGAATGGGTATTCGGCTCCGACTCCGACCATTATTCTGAGAGAAGTTATCACTCCGACTCAGAATATACTCAAGATGAAGGTGTTGCCAGTCTAGCACTTGTGTCAACCAACTCCTATGAAATATATGACTCACCAAATGAAGGAATTGGAAGATGCTTCATGGATAAAGGCCCAAAGGTATCACACCTCGATTATGTTGATTTAAATAGTGATGAAGTTGATTTGCTAGGTGATGATGATCTACTTCTTGAAAACTCTAGTGATGAAAACTATGATGAACTTGCTATTAATCATGCTAATCAAGATAAAACAAATGACGATGATAAGAAGGTAATTGAGCGTCTAACTAAAGAACTAAACACTCTTAAGTTAGCTCATGAAACTACCTTAGAAGATCATCAAGAGCTTTTAAAGACTCATGAGAAGCTACGCTTTGAAAAGCTCAATCTAGAGAAAGAGCATGGGTTCTTAAAAGCAATCAATGATGATCTTCGTAAGAAAAGTTCATCTTACATCGCCAAGCGTTTACTCTTGTCTACTTACATGCCACAAGTAAAATCTAGCAACAAGAGTAAGAAATATTCTTCTTCTAGTAGTAACAATAATCATGTTAAATCCAATGTTGTTGCTTCTAGTAGTTCTCTTGATTCCACCAATGATTTTCTTAGCCAAGTTACACTTGAGCAAGAAAATAGCTTATTGAAGGGAATTATAGAGAAAGGTGTTTACAGTAGCCTTGCCGGAAGTAAACAATTTGAGGAAATTGTATGCAAGCAAGGAAGGCACCGGAAGAATCAAGGTGTTGGTTTTGAACGAAAGTTCAACGCTAATGGAGTTGAGTGGGAAGAAGATCAATACCCCAAGACGAAGTTTTTTCTTCAACAAGAGAAGTATGAGCCTACTTCTTTCAAGGGAACACAAGCTCAAGATGATCTTCCACCACAAGACGACAAGCAAAAAGGCAAGGACAAGCTTCAAGAGGAGATTGATGCATTTGAAGAACAAGGCCTTGGTCAAGTGGGTTCCCAATACTACATCAACTTCCACTTCATCAAGTACGACTACAACTCCAAGGATTCCCGTCAAGTTGATGTGGATCCCGAAGAAGAATAACTAGAGAGTTCTTGAGGGTGACTCCACCAACATACTTCACTCAAATCATTTTGGCGAGAACAAGTGCAAACAACTTCCACATCTTGCACTAGTTCAAGGAGTCACAAACCCTCTTGTTGGTAAGACAAGGGACAAGATAACCTAATGCTTTCATGGACATCATCTTGTGTGTATTTCACTCTATGTCTATGGATATACTTGTTTGTTCCTTGTCGGACTAACCCATGTAGGTTTTGAAAGTGCAACTCACTCCAATGGATTGCTCCAAATGATCTACATCAACTTTGAGCATCCACATCTTCAACATCTACATGAAGTCATCATCAACAAAACCCAAGGTTATTTCATCCCTCTTAGGGGTGATATCACATCTAGGGGGAGCCTTACTCTAAGAATTGAGCTAAAGCAACTCTAAAGGTGTGAGCACAACAATGCTTTATGTAAAAGTGCTAACACCACTTGCGCTTAAACGATGAGTATGACCTACGATCAAATGTTCTCATTTGACTCCTAAGTCAATATACTCATATATAGATGACCTAGTCATCGCCAATTGCCTGATAGATGCTAGAGTGTTTGTGCATGCTTTGCCACATATTTCATTTGCCATTTTATTGTGTGAGCATGTTGATTGCATATCTTTCCCATTCGAGGACATACATTTGTTGCTTTGATTGTTTGGCTCTTCTTCTTTTGCCAAATGGATGGACAAGAATGCCTAAGAACTTCCTCTAGCTATCTATGCTTTTCTCGTCTCAAACTCTATTCATGCTACATCACAAAGTTTGATCAAGTCAGGTTCGAACCCTCTGGGTGAGGAGCACTCAGAGTCACCGATTCGTCATAGACTTCAACTTCCAAAACCTCTCTGTGCATTTCGGTCTGACCGATTCATATTTTTCGGTCACAACGAGTTCACCGAGTTGATTTAGGTTTTCAATCTTGGAGCAACCGATTAGAACCGTTCGGTCACACCGAGTTGCAGCAACCGCTTGCGATTCTGCATCTTGGTGCCACCTAGTTGTTCCACTCGGTCTCACCGACAGGGTCAGGATATATATATACCGACGGGTCAAATTTTGGAAATTTCTTCGAAACCCTTTCACCCGCGCGTGCCCTGCTCTACTGACTCGGGTCTCCGGATCGCCCTCTCATTGCCAGCGACCTCCCGCCGCTGGTCTCCATCGCCGTCAACGGAAATCTTCACCGCCGTTGCCGCCATAGCGAGCTCATCGCCAAGTTAGGGTATGAGTTTGATCCTTTGTGCAATTCTTTCCTCCGATTCTTAGCACAAAGTCAGTGCCATGTTTCTTACCATGTATGAGATCATCCTATCTAGCAAAAACTTCCTTTAGATTAGTTTTGATTCGAAAATTTAGGGTTAGGTTTCCGTCGAACTCATCTCGGACCGACCAAGTTGTGGAAATCGGTCTCACCGATTTGTCTTAGGCCATTGCAAATCGGTGTGACGGAGTTCAACTCTTAGTGAAACCCTAGCAATCTCGAAGTCACTGAACTGTGTCTCAGTCTGACCGGTTCCACTAGTTTAGACTCCAAAGTTGCTTCGGTGTCACCGAGTTTAACAAATCGGTAGCTCCGAAATGCTTTCTGTGGAAAATTAAAACTAAGTTTTTGACTCATTTATTTTGCAAAATCTCTGCACTTTGTGATGCTCATCCACTCTATCTCATATATAACTATTCATAGGGCCAGCCTTCAGTTTGTAGTGTCAAATATGTCAGTTCAAATGATAGCCAGAACAAGTCTGAGGAGCAGGTAAATCTGAGTGAGGGCACTAGTCCCTCTGGCAGTTATGATGAAGGCAGCAGAAGTACTCCTAGCAACGTACCTAAGGATGCTACTAGGTAGAGGAGAAAGAGAAATCCTGACTCAGAGGATGATGACTACATTGCTACTGAGGAGGAGGTCAGCTCCAAAAAGAAGGTTGTCAAGAAGGAATTTGGCACAGTTGCATCAAGAAAGCCTGGTATGCACAAGAAGGCTGCTGCCAAGAGAGTGCCCACTTCAAAAGCCAGGGCCTCAACTCTTGAAACCTCCAAGTCAAATCTTGAACTGGCTGCTGGTGAGGGCAAGAAGAGGAAGGATAGGGCCAAGAAAACTATGGCCGAGTTATAGGCAAACCCTCAATGATGATTCAGCCTGATGAGGAGGAAGAGGAGGAAGAAGAAGAGGATGCTGCACCAGCACCTAAAGCACAAAACCTGGTGGGGGATGCCATCAAGTCTGGGGCTGCTCCTTTAAAGCCCAAGACTTCCCCAAAGCTTCTGCTCCAGCCCCCAGGACTGCACCAAAGAGGACCACAAGAAATATACCAGCTGTTGAGAAGAACAAGGCCCCAGTGACTAAAGTTGAAGAAGAAGAAGATGATGAAGCCCAAGTGCTTAGGAAGCTAAAGCCAAAGATCCCTAACCATGATGACAATCATCTAGTGGCAGAGAACATGAAAGCCAGAAAGGATGCAGGTCTCAGATTGTGGAGATAATCAAATCCATATGTTGTGAGGAGAAGGACTGCTATGGAGTATATGTTTCACACCAAGGAACAACGGGACTTCTATGAGATAATTCTATTGGATAAGAATCCTGTTGGATAAGAAGCCCATAGTGTGTGACATGGAGTGGGTTGGTTGGAAATACATCAACAACAATGAAGACCACTTCCCAGGAGTGCATGAGAGCTTCAACCTTAATGGAGTAGACACTTTTGTGGGTCAGAAATTGACCAAGTGGAATGGTGAGCTCATTATGCAATTCTACTCTACACCTCATTTCTATCCTGATGGAAGGATTGTATGGATGTCTGAAGGTATAAGGTACCAATCAACAGTTGCTGAATGGGCCAAGCTGATTAATGCCCCTGCAGAGCATGAGGATGACATAGATGCCTATGCCAAGAGGAAGAAAGATAACAACTCCATGGCCAACATGTATAAGGAAATTCCTGACAAACCCTTGAAGAATCACATGCTAGGCTATGTGGATTATCTATTGTCTGGACTGGCCACTATTAACACCATCTTGACGCACACCTTGTTGCCCAAGTCAGAGATCACATGATGATTAGATGCTACTCCATCAATTTACTTCAGTTGTTTGATGTGCCCCAAAAGTTTAAGGTGATGAGTTTGATTGTTGAGACAATCAAGAGGACAACTGCAGACCAGAAGAGATCATGTGGGTATGCTCCACACATCCAGATGCTCATCAACTCCAAGATGGGCACATGCACATACTTGTTGGATAAGGAATACCTTCCCTTGAGGCCTGACTTTGAGGACAACATGGTTGTCATGGATGCTGATGATCCCACATTTGTAGAGGCTCAAGAGAAGAGGGAGAAAGCAAAAGCTGAGAAGGTAGCAAAGATGCCAAGTGCTGAAGAGGCTTCACAAGTCTTCCTCAAGTCAAAGCAAGATCAACTTGGATATCTCATTCAAGCCACTCTGAGGATTGAGAAAGAATTGGCCACCTTGACTCAGAATCAAGAGAGTCTTGAGAGGATCATTGAGACAAAGTTCTATGATCTTGACTTGAAGGTGACGGAAATGCAAACAGCTGTTGAGCAGCTCCAAGAAGAAGCTGAGGAAAGGAAAGGGAAAGCTACTATTGTCGTCTTTCAGAGAGTGCCTAGGGCATAGAGATCTGTAGCAGTGCCCGTGACAGACACAAGAGCTACTACGTCAGCACCTGCAGCCACAGCTTCGGTTGCCCCTCCGGTTGCAACTTCACCAGCTCCTACAACCTCAATAGATGCATTTGTCCTCGGAGTCCTCTCCATGCCTCCACCCGAAGATCAAGCCAAGAGATCCGCATAGCACTATTTATTTTCGTGCTTTTTGGTAACTTGTTGCCAAAGGGGGAGAAAGTGTATAGATCATAGGCTTCGAGAGAGAGAGATTTGCTTCTTTTTGCCTCATTTGCTACTTTTTTGATACTTATTCGTTTGCTTGCCTCGATGATACTTTGTGTTTGTGATATACTTGTATGGTCATGTGTTTGATCATATCGCCTTAATGCTTGTGCTTGGATGATGATATTATTTATCCCTCATGTATGATCATTCACTTTGCCTTGGTGATGAGTGCATATTTCATATTCTATCATTTTTAGCGCTCCACCAAGATGTATGTGACATGGAAGAGTAACCCATGATCCTAATCAATTGTGCATTTGCATTCAAAAGCAAATTTTAAATAATGCACAAATTTAGGGGGAGATCTTGCTTATCACATACTTCTCAAAGCAATGATATATTTCACTCTTATTATCACTTGTCGAAGCTTTGATCTATATTTTGTCATCAATTACCAAAAAGGGGGAGATTGAAAGTGCAACTAATCCCTGTGTGGTTTTGGTAATTCTTAACAACATATAGCTCATTGAACTAATAATACTCTTTCAAGATGATTATTTCAGAAAGTTCAATGATTGGCATGGCATGGACTAGAGATGTGGACCCCTCAAAATGCTAAGGACACATATTGGCTCAAGATCAAGACTCTACAATTTCATTTTAGTGATCCAAGATCACATTGAGTCCATAGGAAAAGCCAATACTATTAAAAGGGGATGAGGTGTTGCTTAATGGCTTGCTTGCTCAAAATGCTTAGTGATATACTCCAAAAGCCCTCAACTACTTTCTCATATCCACATATGTCCCAAACCAAAAGTCAAACTCAGCCCCACCGATTTGACCTATCCGGCGCCACCGAGTTCATTTGACATAGCCATAGCCAGAAACCCTCATCAATTCGGTCTCACGGTAGGGATCTCAGTCTCACCGAGATGAGATCGCAAACTCTCTGTTTCCCTTCATAATGTTTCGGTCTAACCGATATGAGCAACCGGTCCCACCGAGTTCGCAATGCAAACTCTCTGTTTCCTTTTTGTAACGTTTCAGTCCCACCGAAATGAGCGATTGGTCCCACAGAGTTTGCCTAACCAATTCTCTGTTTGCCTATTACAGAAATCGGTCTCACGAGTTCATGTGATCAGTCTCACCGAGATTACGTTATGCCCTAACCCTAATGAAATTAGTCACACCGAGTTGACATGTCTGTCCCACCGAAAATCCTAACATTCACATTTTGAACTAAATCGGTCTGACTGAGTTTAACTATTCGGTCCCACCGAGTTTGGTAAATTGTGTGTAACAGTTAGATTTTGTGTGGAGGCTATATATAGCCCACCACACTTCCTCCATTCATGGAGAGAGCTATCATAACATGCCTACACTTCCAGCATTTATTTTCTGAGATAGAACCACCTACTCATGTGTTGAGACCAAGATATTCCAATCCAACCAAAAGAATCTTGATCTCTAGCCTTCCCCAAGTTGCTTTCCACTCAAATCATCTTTCCACCAAACCCAAATCTGTGAGAGAGAGTTGAGTGTTGGGGAGACTATCATTCGAAGCACAAGAGCAAGGAGTTCATAATCAACACACCATCTATTACCTTTTGGAGGGTGGTGTCTCCTAGATTGGTTAGGTGTCACTTGGGAGCCTCCATCAAGATTGTGGAGTTGAACCAAGGAGTTTGTCAGGGAAAGGAGATCGCCTACTTCATGAAGATCTACCCAAGTGAGGCAAGTCCTTCGTGGGCGATGGCCATGGTGGGATAGACAAGGTTGCTTCTTCGTGGACCCTTCGTGGGTGGATCCCTCCGTGGACTCGCGCAACCGTTACCCTTCGTGGGTTGAAGTCTCCATCAACGTGGATGTACGATAGCACCACCTATTAGAACCACGTAAAAAATCTCTGTGTCTACATTGCATTTTCTCCCTCCAAACTCCTCCCCTTTACCTTCATATGCAATAATTTACATTCCACTGCTATACTCTTAGATTTGCATGTGTAGGTTGATTGCTTGACTTGTGATAAGTTGCTAAAATCTGCCAAGACTTAAAATTGGTAAAATGCTAGATTTTTATTTGGTCAAGTAGTCTAATCACCCCCTTTAGACATACTTTCGATCCTACAACGTCCCCACCTATGTGGGGGTGTGTGAGAGAGATACAAACCTAGACATAATGCGCTGTCCATCCCCATGCCTCCGCCCAGTCCGACCACCAGCCACCACCACGCCCCACTCCTCCTCACCTTATCTCTCATCTTTTTCGAGATATCATTTTTTATGAAATTCTCAAGATACCATTTGTCCGATAAAATTCTCGAGATATCATTAGTTTTTACACATGGGATTACTCTTGCATGGGTCAATCACAACAGGTGTTTTGTGAAAAAATGCAACTTGATGTTCCATGCAATGCACGAGCATCTTGCGAGTCCATGAAAACAACAGATGGCAAAATTTCACGGCGGACGAGGGATTTGAATGTGCTGGGAGGGGCTGTTTGGATCTTGCCCTGGGTAGCCAAAATATTGGCGACCCTTTTGTCCACCAGTGCCATTGCCACCGATGAACGAGGAATGGCTCGGGTGCTCATGCATCCTCTAGCGCGTACGTTGGAGACGAGCTCGCACAAGCTGTGCTTTTTTTGTCCCACTACGCCACCCAAGCCAGCCGTAGACCAATCGGTGACCCGCAAATTACGCCATCCAACCGTAGCCGCACACATTCTGACAGCAACTCAACCAACCGGACGAAATTCATGCAAACACGGCGATATTTCATATAAACAATGACGGAATTGATATAAATACCGGATTTTCATACAAACATGATGGATTTCATTACATTCAAATCAACTAAGTGGTGCTAGTTCTGGACAGCATAGGTATATAATACCTGGCCTAAATGGTCGCCCACCGATCCATTTGTGTTCCTCATGTCCGGCAGCATAATCACCGAATTGCCGGGAGCCCCAAAGGTATATGCTTCAGCACAAAGGACGACTCGCTTCCCCATTGCCCAACTGATATCGCTGGCTGATGCCCAAGATGAAGGTGGAAGGGGGCTTCTCTGCTTCTGAGGAGCCCATGCGGGGTCAACGAAGGTCCTCGCAACAAAAGGATCCGGCAAGACACCTGCTGTGTACGCCGGCGTCGCCTCCGTGGTGGCCTTCATGGGACCCTAGTGGTGACGGCCTCCCGTGTTCTACTTCTCCTCGATGATGGCGGCGGACGCAGAGGCACTGGCCACCGACTCGTCGCTCTCCACGCACCTGACTTCTGTCTCTGCTTGCATGGCGCGGCTGCCGGCATGGGAGTCTCGACCATAGAAACGGGAGAAGCAGTCGCAGACACGGGAGGCGCGGTACGAGGCGGCGGCGTGGACGGCAGCGACGACGCCCATCCGTCGCTCATCGTTGAGCTGGCCTGGAGCGGTGAGTTGCTGAACCGCGCACCGGCTTGGGGCGGTAACTATCTCCATCGAGCGAGGGGAGGGGGGTGGATCAGCGAGCTGCATAGCTCGTATCCGGCGGGCTCGGCGGGCCACCCAACCAGCTTGGATGCAGGATAACTACTCTTCGTAAGCCATTGTAAGAGTGGACAAAATGTTGAAGGAGGAGATAGGGGAGCGGCGGAGGTGTGCGATTCTTGGCCGGCGTCTGGCCTCATTTAAATAGGAGATTAAATAGACGGCGAGCGGGATGAGCTCGGCCGGCGTTGCATTTAATGCCGGCCAGGTCATGAACGGACGTGTGTCCAGAGTGGGTTTCGCGGCTTCCACACGGGTTTCATGGAGGCGTTTGAATGGGGCAAGGAGGCGTGTTCAGCCGGGAGTGCAGCGAGTGGCGCCCTCGACTCCGACGTACGACACCGTGCCATTCTTCCACTGACGTGTGGGCTCTTTGGGTACATGGCTTGCATGTCAGTGACCCAACGCAGGCATCACATGACAGAGGAACTTTTGGTGGGCCAGGGCGGTCAGTGGGCATTTCATAATCCGATGATTGTTCATTGAGTGTGACGTCATCTATTTCATGTAGATAAGCCTACTATATAATGTAAGAGATATTCAAAATTTTCATATATACATTGCCTGTTCGATATGTTGTGATTCATAAAGACCGCTGGAAACATCAGTGTTTTGATTATCATAGATAAGATTGATTAATACCCGTAACAATCCATGTCCTTAACAAAGGGTGCATGCACGGATATGTTGAGCGTGTGTCTTGCGTCGTGTGCTGTGTGCATGCAGGCATGCAAGTGTTGCATGCATGAATGTGTACGTTTTAGTGTTGCATGCATGTGTGCGTACATGCGTGTGTTCGTGAGTGCATGTGTACGTGTCAGTGTTGCATGCCTGCATGCATGCGTGTGTTCGTTATGTGTACGTGTCAGTGTTGCATGCCTGCATGCGTGCGTGTGTTCATGCGAGTGTTGCGTGCGTGCATGTGTACGTGCGGGGTGAGGCTACACGTCAGTCGACTGACTTTTTCATCTCTGGCCAGTCGATTTTCCAGCCATTGGATACGAAATCAAGGGCCTACAGTTTATCTTCAACCTCCACCCCCTGAGCCGTCAGCCACCACCGGCCGAACTGTCGGCCCCCGCCGCCCGCGGCCGGCCCACGCCACCACGCCGCCCGCCCACCTCGAAACCACTCCCCACTACTGGTCCGCCGCCGCCCCGGCCATCCCTCTACACCCCCCGCGCCGAGCTTTTTCTCCGGCGATCCCCATGCCACCGCCCAATCACCACGCCCCCGCACCGCGGGCGACTACCAACCAGAGGTCTCACAACTTCGAATCCCCACCGAGCACTAATTTATTACCATTTCTGTCTTTCATATACGCGCTGATGGGTGGGCCCTATGGTAATGTGCTCTGCTGAATATGGACCATTTGACTGGTTAATTGATCGTGTCATCAAAAAATTACGGAGCTGTATGGTGAGACAGTGACCATATGATCACCCTAAAATGTATTTTATTAACATAGTACAGACTCAAACTATCGTTTCTTTCTTTCATATACGCGCCAACACGTGGGCCCCATGGTTACGCGCCCCGATGGTGCAACACTAGTTGCACCACATGGAATGTTTGACTGGTCAATTGATTGTGTCGTCATCAAAATACGGAGTTGTACGGGTGAGCCTGTGACCGTATAATCATGGCATGCATTTTTCTAACACGGTACAGACGCAAGCGCTCATATATACGCGCAACCACTCACCGCTGCAAGCGCACACACGTAGACCCTACCCCTATGAGCACCTTCGAGATAGTGAGCCAGCATATGATCTTGAGATTTTACAAAGTCACCATAGGTGCCTCATAGTCGAGTGGAACGTCTCCTCCCACTGAATGCACATCGCCGGAAAATACTAAAATTAACCCAGGATAAATGCGAGCACCAGGACTTTAACCCGGGTGGGCTCGGGAAACCACTGTCCTCCTAACCATCCAACAACAGGTTGGTTAGCACCACAAAATGTATGTGGTGACCGTGATGAGCTTTTTCTGAAGTCCAGTGACCATATCATGCTTTTGCTTCAAATACAATGACCGTAAGTGTCGTCAACAAAATACGGGGCACGGATCAAATACAATGTCCGTCAGTGTCATCAACAAAATACAGAGGCGTATCATGAGCTAGATACCATATGATCACCACGAGAATGTATACGGTGACCGTAATGAGCATATTCTGAAGTCCAGTGACCGTATTGTTCTTTTGCTTGAAATACAATGACCGTCACATGTGAATGTGTCATGGGCATGCATACTTTTAGAGGGCCGAGAGATAGTTTGTGTGCGTATGTGAAAGTGGTGTAGAAAGAGGGGTGTCTGGTGGAGATAAGGAGAGATATGTCCTTCCTTTCTCTTTCCCGTGACTAATATTTTAGGATAAAATATAAACATTCACAATGCAGAACAAATTTTTTTGGATGCACCATGCAATTAACTTTCATGTATAACATTGTACTATTGTATATGCTTATTTTCTTAGTGGCCGATTGCGTGTGTGGTGTGGTGGGCACATCATTTCTAGTTGGGGTGGGCACATCATTTCTAGTTGGGGTGGGCACATCATTTCTAGTTGTGGTGGGTCAACATGAGGA
Source organism: Triticum urartu (assembly GCF_056163025.1). Lineage (NCBI taxonomy): Eukaryota > Viridiplantae > Streptophyta > Magnoliopsida > Poales > Poaceae > Triticum > Triticum urartu. Next base: position 299,876,346 of record NC_141875.1, on the reverse strand, counting down.
CTCATGGGTCAGTTCCATCCCACGCCACATAGGTTGGACCAAGACGCATTATACGAAGACCCATGTGGAGGACTCGGCATACAAGACAAAGCTACCAGAGTCGTGGAGGACTCTATCCCCACTGGTGATAAGCCGACTATATATGATTTGTAACCCAAGGCCCCAAGTATGTTATAGAAGCCTGGGGGCTAGTTCGTCGATAGTATACACACATGCACAATGCCTGGTATTCATGTGTACTTTGTACACACCCCTATCACTAATATACAGTACCAGGAGTAGGCTTTTTTCTCAACTGCAAGGGTGCGGACTTGGGTAAAACTTCGCCTCGTATTACCATCCAGCCTAACAGTCAGGGATGTCCTACCGAATGACCTGATGGAATCATATCTGCCAACTACTAAGAGAGAGGTGTGTCTCTGGGTGGGGGGGAGGCAATGTGTGCGAGAGAGGCCTAAAGATAATGTGTGTGCGAGAGACACGTAGGCACATATATGTGCGTATAGAGGGCTAGTAGAGACCGCGCGTGTGTATATGTGCATGTGAGAGAAATAGTGTTTTCCAACTGAGATTAGTGAAAAGAGTGGTACATAGTAGTTAGAAAGAGAGAGGAAGACATAGAGAGAGTGTGTGCGTGAGACACCCCAACACCCCGGGAGAGATAGTGAGCATGTGTGAAAGAGAAATGCCGATGTATATAAAGTTTGTGCACTTATGCGTTAGATAGAGAGATATATAGCGCGTGTGTGAGAATGGGTCGAGGCATAGTGCATCTACGTGTAAAAGGTGGTTCTACGCGTTAAATTGAAATATAAATGGCATTATTATTTTTGGATGAGACCATGAATTTTCCAATTTGCATATGAACGAAAATCGGTCTATCAGGCACCCATACTTTATTGAATTCTAGCATGTGCATGTGTTTATTTCATATTATCGATCCATAGAGTGAGAGCGGTTTGAAATACAGGCAATGCATTTCTTTTGCAATTAATATATAAACATTATTTAGTGCACTCCATGTTGTTAGTGTGAAGCACTTTATACATTTGTCACTGCCCTGGATACATTCCAAATTGCTAGCTACAAAATAGAATTCATGTTGAATTCAACATAAAGGGGGTTTCGAAGATTCGAATTCATAGGAAGTGCATTCATCTATTTGAATCCGATATAATGGCATTTGTAAATCAGATCTAAAAGGGGGCATCAATCTTTGTTGAGCGTTTGAACATGCTATATATTCATATGCATGTCTAACTATTTTTTGCAACCAAGGAGATTATATTTGGAACCATGCATGAACTGAGGTAAGTTGCATATTTTTTAATATATACTCGTGTACAATGTATATTCAAATGTACCCCTTCCATTCCAAAATAATCGTAGTTTTAGGATTTTGAAGAGTCAATATTTGTGAAGTTTGACAAATCCTGAAAGTTCAATTCAAGAGAACCGAAAACGTTAATGCTTCTGCTCCCAAATATTGAACGAAGCGCCAAATAAGGCTTTGGTCACCCGAAACCCGCGAGACTAATGTTTGGTGGTAGGAAATTACTGTCCTGACTCTAGCCCGTGTAGCCTATCAGCCCTATGTCCAAAGGTCTAAACCGGGGTAGGTTTGTAACTTCACCAAGACGCGAGTCTCAACCGCCTCTGAGAAGCATTCATACGCCATGGGCACCTAAATACCCATGTGCTCGGTCGAAATATATCCCGCCCACCATTTGGGACACCTGAGATTACTGTCCTACCCCCAACCTGCAATATGTCTGAAATTTTAGATGGGGGCAAAGTTTGTAAATTTCCCGAAATTTTAAACAAGCACGTCCCAAATTGAAACATGGTTCCCCCTTAGTTCCCCCTCCCTCTGTTTTCCCAATCATACTCCATGTGCGCCAAAACGCCCTGTCCACCAGCCGTGAAATCCCAGCCTCCTCCGTCCTCCGCCCCATCGCGCCCAATCCACCACCGCCCTCCTCCATCACGCCGGAGCCGGTACCACGGCGTCATCGTCCAACGCAACCGCAGCCGCAACCACAACGCCCTCAAGGACTTAGTGGCACCAGAAACACCGATGCCCACCAGCCGCGAAACCGAAACACCAACGCCGATGTGCGCCATACCAGAACCACTTCGACCACACCGTCCTGCGCCTCACCACTGCCGCTCCACTATCACAACCTTCCACCGCATCGGAGCTGTTCCCACTATGCCGTCGTTCGCCACCTCGGATCTGGTTCCCCGCCGCTGACAGACAACCACCGCACCACACTCAACAACTTGGCCATGGGTTCGTCCAAGGCTCCACCGTCCAGCAAACCAAAAGAAGGGGACACAACACTGCCAACAGAAAGAGGTACTCCTCTTCCCTTATTCATGCAAATCTTACGTCTCTGCTCACACCATATTCATCCCATGAAAGAAACTAGTTGAGCGCTTCTTACTGCATCTTCTTTGTGATACTAAATGCAAAAGGTTTCCTCCCATTTACTATTTCACCTTGGCTAGAGGTTAGTGGCCCGCCTGGATTTCAATTCAGGGTCAGTTGAATCACAATTAAAAGAAGCAGCACCTGCTTAGGCGCGCGGAGCACCTAGTCCGCCTGTTCAGCGGGGAAGCAACACATCAGTGTTTACCATAGGGGTGTGGGGCGTAGGAGCTGCTTGCGCCCGATCTGGAGGTCGGCGGGGCATGAAGGGATGGTCGGGGGGCGGTTCCAAGCACGGCGGTGCAGTGAGGTCGAGGGGAGGGCAGAGGCAGGGGACCGGGCTGGTGGTCCCTAGCATTTCGAGGAAGATCGTAACACTGACTGACTAGAGGTTGATAAAGGCGATCTGCCTGTTCTTTGTACATTGGACGGTGTAGAAAAAAATGGACTAACCTATTTGTTTTCAGTCGACTGTTATTTTCATAGGACCACACCTTGTGGTGTGCTGGATTAGCATCTGCATTTCCCAGCCATCCCTATGCTCATATTTCAAAAATCCTAGAATCTAGTAATTTCGTGTGCCATGCATGTTGTAGAGCTATCATATGTCTCCTATCATTTATTTCTCACCGACCTGCTATCTGCTACCTTTACACTATACTACTTGTGCACACACTTCACCCACACTCACACTATTGTTTTTTATGCACGGGTATTTCAGACTCTGACATAGTGTTGGTGAATACAAAAAAGAAAAGATAGAGGTCGCTCCAGTGTAATTCGAAGATAAGCACTAAGCGTTTCAGTGCTCTAAAGGGTGTAGTGTCAGCAGATGTAGACAGTAAACGTAGCTATGCAATTGATGATCTCAATTGCCACACACAACCATCCCAGGTGTTTGCTTTAACTTCACGTTGTCAAATGTGGTTGCATGTTGCATATGGTGTCTATCTTGTATTGCTTCAAATTTGGTTAAATTGCATCTACTTACTTTACACATTATACCTTTGATAATGACATGCCTTCCTGTTTTTGATACATACTACATATGTCTATTAACCATGTTCATACATCAAACTAATGCTCTTTTGTATCCCTCATCAATCACTTATGATGAGATAGTCACCCCGGTGGGTTATTGTGAGACGCGCTACTCGTTTAAAGAGTGCAGTGTCATCCTCCCCACATGATTCTCAAGAAACAGCAAGGCTAAATGAAGATAGTCAACATAGCTCTCTAGTTGACAACCGCAATTCCCCCACACCACCATCGCAGGTGCTTGCTCTTACTTGGCAGTGTGATATGTGGTTGCATGTTGCGTATGGTGTCTACCTTGTAATGCTTCTAATTAGGGTAAATTGCATCTGCTTAGTTAACACATTATACTTGTGAATATGACATGCCTTCCTGTTTTTGGTACATACTACGTCTTTCTATTAACCATGTTCTTACATCAAACTACTTTTCTTGTGTATCCCTCATCAATCACTTCTGACGAGACGCCTTCAAGTTGACAATGTAATATCGGTTGCATCTTGCATATCATTTCAAACATGTATTGCCTCTAATTTGTTGAAGTGCCACTTATAACGAGACACATCTAACTTGGTAGAGTGATTTTGGTTGGATCTTTCATATGGTGTCTAGATTGCATTGCTTCCAATTTGTTGAAATGCCTTCTGCTTAGCATTTTTCTTACATATTCCATCCTCCTACAATGTGGTTGCCATACATAAAAGATGTGTTCATTAGTATCATGCATCAACAAATTTGGAACTGTGAATTTCATTCCTTTTACTTGTGTGTTTACTTGACAAGGCAAAATCTAAAAGGACGAAGGCATGGAATGATGGTGGTCCTCTGGAGCAACCGAAACAGATGATCTCTACAGATTATCCTGCTACTCCAACATAGTGCAAGTTCCAAATCTCATCTCCCCAACTCCACAACCCCAGGTGCTTGCTCTAAGATGGCAGTGTGATATCTGGTTGCATGTTGCATATGGTGCCTAGCTTGTATTGCTCCTAATTTGTTAAATTGCATCTCCTTAGCTTACACATTATGCATGTGAATATGACACGCCTTCCTATTTTTGGTACATACTACATATGCCTATCACACCATGTTCTTACATCAAACTACTATTCTTGTGTATCCTGCATCTATCACTTATGATCAGACAGTCACGCCCATGGGTTAGTATGAGACACGCTACTCTTATAAAGAGTGCAGTTTCATCCTCTCCACATGATTCTCAAGAAACAGCAAGCCTAAATGAAGATATTGAATGTAGCTCTGTACTTGAAGACCACACTTCCCCTACACCACCATTGCAGGTGTTTGCTCTAACTTCGAAGTGTGATATGTGGTTGCATGTTTCATACGGTGTGTAGCTTGTAATGCTTCTAATTAGGGTAAATTGCATCTGCTTAGTTTACACATTATACCCGTGAATATGACATACCTTCCTATTTTTGGTACACACTACATCTATGTGTTAACCATGTTCTTACATGAAACTACCTCTCTTCTGTATCCTGCATCAATCACTTATGATGAGACACCTTTATTCATTGCATATTCCATATTATTTCTAGCATGTTGCCATGTATTGCTTCTAATTTGGTCAAATACATTTGTTAGGCCACCCTTTTAATTTGGCAGAGTGATATTGGTTTCATCTTTCATATGGTTTCTAGCTTGCATTGCTTCTAACTAGTTCAAATACCTTGTGCTTAGTTTACACTTTATACATCATACATGTCAATATGTCATGCCGTCCCGTTTTTCATACATATTCCATCCTCCTATCATGCGGTTTCCTTACATGAAAGTAGTGTTCGTTAGTATCATGCATCAATGAGTTCTGAAGAGCAAATTTTATTCCTTTTTCTTGTGGGTTTGTCTTGACAAGGAAAAATCAAAAAAGAGGAAGGAAAAGGGTAAGGAAGGTGATGATGGTGGTCCTCTGCTGCAACATAAACGAAGCATCTGTACAGATTCTCATTGTACTGCTAGTGCATTACAAGTTCCAAGTCTCCACTGCCCTACTCCACCATCCAAGGTGCTTGATCTAACTTGGCAATGTGATATCTGGTTGCATGTTGCATATGGTGTCTAGCTTGTATTGCTCCTAATTAGTGTAAACTGCATCTTCTTAGCCTACACATGATACGTGTGAATATGGCATGCTTTCCTGTTTTTCGTACCTAGAATATCTGTCTATCATACCATGTTCTTGAAGGAAATATGCCCTAGAGGCAATAATAAAGTTATTATTTATTTCCTCATATCGTGATAAATGTTTATTATTCATGCTAGAATTGTATTAACCGGAAACATAATACATGTGTGAATACATAGACAAACATAGTGTCACTAGTGTGCCTCTACTTGACTAGCTCGTTGATCAAAGATGGTTGAGTTTCCTAGCCATAGACATGAGTTGTAATTTGATCAATGGGATCACATCATTAGGAGAATGATGTGATTGACATGACCCATTCCGTTAGGTTAGCACTTGATCGTTTAGTTTACTGCTATTGCTTTCTTCATGACTTATACATGTTCCTATGACTATGAGATTATGCAACTCCCGATTACTGGAAGAACACTTTGTGTGCTACCAAACGTCACAACGTAACTAGGTGATTATAAAGGTGCTCTACAGGTGTCTCCGATGGTGATCGTTGAGTTGGCATAGATCGAGAATAGGATTTGTCACTCCGATTGTAGGAGAGGTATCTCTGGGCCCTCTCGGTAATGCACATCACTATAAGCCTTGCAAGCAATGTAACTAATGAGTTAGTTACGGGATGATGCATTACATAACGAGTAAAGAGACTTGCCGGTAACGAGATTGAACTAGGTATTGAGATATCGATGATCGAATCTCGGGCAAGTAACATACCGATGACAAAAGGAACAACATATGTTGTTATGCGGTTTGACCGATAAAGATCTTTGTAGAATATGTAGGAACCAATATGAGCATCTAGGTTCCGCTATTGGTTATTGACCGGAGACATGTCTCGGTCATGTCTACATAGTTCTCGAACCCGTAGGGTCCGCACGCTTAAAGTTCTGTGACGATCGGTATTATGAGTTTATATGTTTTGATGTACCAAAGGTAGTTCGGAGTCCCGGATATGATCACGGACATGATGAGGAGTCTCGAAATGGTCGAGACATAAAGATTGATATACTGGAAGCCTACATTTGGACATCGGAAGAGTTCTGGGTGAAATCGGGATTTTACCGGAGTGCCGGAGGGGTTACCGGAACCCCCCGGGGGTTAATGGGCCTTGTTGGGCCCTAGTGGAGAGAGAGAGGGGCCGGCCAGGGCAGGTCGCGCGCCCCCTCCCCCTCTTGTCCAAATTGGACTAGGAAGGGGGGGCGCCCCCCTTTCCTTGTCCTTCCCCCCTTCCTTCCACCCTCCTAGTAGGAGTAGGAAAGAGGGGAGTCCTACTCCTACTAGGAGGAGGTCCTGGCGCACCCTACAGGGCCGGCCGGCCTCCCCCCTTGCTCCTTTATATACGGGGCAGGGGGCACCCTAGAACACACAAGTTGATCATTGATCTCTCCCAGCCGTGTGCGGTGCCCCCTCCACCATAATCCACCTCGGTCATATTGTAGCGGTGCTTAGGCGAAGCCCTGCGTCGGTAGCTTCATCAACATCGTCACCACGCCGTCGTGCTGACGATACTCTCCCTCGAGCTCTACTGGATTGTGAGTTCACGGGACGTCACCGAGCTGAACGTGGAGGTGCCGTACGTTCGGTACTGAGGACCGGTCGATCATGAAGACATATGACTACATCAACCGCGTTGTCATAACACTTCCTCTTAATGGTCTACAAGGGTACATGGACAACACTCTCCCCTCTCATTGCTATGCATCACCATGATCTTGCATGTGCGTAGTTTTTTTTGAAATTACTATGTTTCCCAACAGTGGCATCCGAGCCAAGTTTATGCGTAGATGTTATATGCACGAGTAGAACACAAGTACTATGTTTCCCAATAGTGGCATCCGAGCCAAGTTTATGCGTAGATGTTATATGCACGAGTAGAACACAAGTGAGTTGTTGGCGATACAAGTCATACTGCTTACCAGCATGTCATACTTTGGTTCGGCGGTATTGTTGGATGAAGTGGCCCAGACCGACATTACGCGTACGATTACGTGAGACTGGTTCTACCAACGTGCTTTGCACACAGGTGGCTGGCGGGTGTCAGTTTCTCCAACTTTAGTTGAACCGAGTGTGACTACGCCCGGTCCTTGTTGAAGGTTAAAACAACACTAACTTGACAAACTATCGTTGTGGTTCTGATGCGTAGGTAAGAACGGTTCTTTCTCAGCCCGTAGCAGCCACGTAAAACTTACAACAACAAAGTAGAGGACGTCTAACTTGTTTTTGCAGGGCATGTTATGATGTGATATGGTCAAGGCATGATGCTATATTTTATTGTATGAGATGATCATGTTTTGTAATAGAGTTATCGGCAACTGGCAGGAGACATATGGTTGTCGCTTTATTGTATGAAATGCAATTGCCATGTAATTGCTTTACTTTATCACTAAGCAGTAGCGATAGTCGTAGAAGCAATAGTTGGCGAGATGACAACGATGCTACGATGGAGATCAAGGTGTCACGTCGGTGACGATGGTGATCATGAAGGTGCTTTGGAGATGGAGATCAAAGGCACAAGATGATGATGGCCATATCATATCACTTATATTGATTGCATGTGATGTTTATCCTTTATGCATCTTATTCTGCTTTAATTGACAATAGAATTATAAGATGATCTCTCACTAAAAACTTCAAGGTACAAGTGTTCTCCCTGAGTATGCACCATTGCAAAAGATCGTCATGCCAAGACACCACGTGATGACCGGGTGTGATAAGCTCAATGTTCTTATACAACGGGTGCAAGCCAGTTTTGCACACACAGAATACTCGGGTTAAACTTGACGAGCCTAGCATATGCAGATATGGCCTCGGAACACTAAGACCGAAAGGTCGAGTGTGAATCATATAGTAGATATGATCAACATAGTGATGTTCATCGTTGAAAACTATTCCATTTCACGTGATGATCGGTTATGGTTTAGTTGATTTGGATCACGTGATCACTTAGATGATTAGAGAGATATATATCTAAGTGGGAGTTCTTAAGTAATATGATTAATTGAACTTAAATTTATCATGAACTTAGTACCTGATAGTATTTTTCTTGTCTATGTTGTTGTAGATAGATGGCCCGTGTTGTTGTTCCATTGAATTTTAATGTGTTCCTTGAGAAAGCAAAGTTGGAAGATGATGGTAGCAATTACACGGACTGGGTCCGTAATTTGAGGATTATCCTCATTGCTGCACAAAAGAGTTATGTCCTGGAAGCACCGCTAGGTGTACCACCTACGCCTGCAATTGTAGACATTGTGAATGCCTGGCAGTCGCGCGTTGATGACTACTCAATAGTTCAGTGTGCCATGCTTTACGGCTTAGAACCGAGACTTCAACGACGTTTTGAACGTCATGGAGCATATGAGATGTTCCAGGAGTTGAAGTTAATATTTCAAGCAAATGCCCGGATTGATAGATATGAAGTCTCCAATAAGTTCTACAGCTGCAAGATGGAGGAGAATAGTTATGTTAGTGAACATATACTCAGAATGTCTGGGTACCATAATCACTTGACTCAACTGGGAGTTAATCTTCCTGTTGATAGTGTCATTGACAAAGTTCTTCAATCACTGCCACCAAGCTACAAGAGCTTCATGATGAACTATAATATGCAAGGGATGGATAAGACAATTCCCGAGCTCTTCACAATGCTAAAAGCTGCGGAAGTAGAAATCAAGAAGGAGCATCAAGTGTTGATGGTCAACAAGACCACCAGTTTCAAGAAAAAGGGTAACGGGAAGAAGAAGGGGAACTTAAAAAATAACGGCAAACAAGTTGCTGCTCAGGAGAAGAAACCCAAGTCTGGACCTAAGCCTGAGACTGAGTGCTTCTACTGCAAAGAGACTGGTCACTGGAAGCAGAACTGCCCCAAGTATTTGGCGGATAAGAAGGATGGCAAGGTGAACAAAGGTATATGTGATATACATGTTATTGATGTGTACCTTACTAGAGCTCGCAGTAGCACCTGGGTATTTGATAGTGGTTCTGTTTCTAATATTTGCAACTCGAAACAGGGACTACAGATTGAGCGAAGATTGGTTAAGGACGAGCTGACGATGCGCGTGGGAAATGGTTCCAAAGTCGATGTGATCGTCGTCGGCACGCTACCTCTACATCTACCTTTGGGATTAATTTTAGACTTGAATAATTGTTATTTGGTGCCAGTGTTAAGCATGAACATTATATATGAATCTTGTTTAATGCGAGACGGTTATTCATTTAAATCTGAGAATAATGGTTGTTCTATTTATATGAATAATATATTTTATGGTCATGCACCCTTGAAGAGTGGTCAATTTGTGTTAAATCTCGATAGTAGTAAGACACATATTCATAATGTTGAAGCCAAAAGATGCAGAGTTGACAATCATAGAGCAACTTATTTGTGGCACTGCCGTTTCAGTCATATTGGTGTAAAGCGCATGAAGAAATTCCATTCTGATGGACTTTTGGAGTCACTTGATTATGAAACACTTGGTACTTGCGAACCATGCCTCATGGGCAACATGACTAAAACACTGTTCTTCGGAACTATGGAGCGAGCAACAGATTTGTTGGAAATCATACATAATGATGTATGTGGTCCAATGAATATTGAGTCTCGCGGCGGGTATGATTATTTTCTCACCTTCACAGATGATTTGAGCAGATATGGGTATATCTACTTATTGAAACATAAGACTGAAACATTTGAAAAGTTCAAAGAATTTTAGAGTGAAGTGGAAAATCATCGTAACAAGAAAATAAAGTTTCTACGATCTGATCATGGAGGAGAATATTTGAGTTATGAGTTTGGTCTACATTTGAAACAATGCAGAATAGTTTCGCAACTCACGCCACCTAGAACACCACAGCGTAATGGTGTGTCCGAACGTCATAATCGTACTTTACTAGATATGGTGCGATCTATGATGTCTCTTACTGATTTACCGCTATCATTTTGGGGTTATGCTTTAGAGACGGCTGCATTCACGTTAAATAGGGCACCATCAAAATCCGCTGAGACGACGCCTTATGAACTCTGGTTTGGCAAGAAACCAAAGTTGTCGGTTCTTAAAGTTTGGGGCTGCGATGCTTATGTGAAAAAGCTTCAACCTGATAAGCTCGAACCCAACTTGGAGAAATGTGTCTTCATAGGATACCCAAAAGAAACTATTGGGTACACCTTCTATCACAAATCCGAAGGCAAGACATTTGTTGCTAAGAATGGATCCTTTCTAGAGAAGGAGTTTCTCTCGATAGAAGTGAGTGGGAGGAAAGTAGAACTTGATGAGGTAACTGTACCTGCTCCCTTATTGGAAAGTAGTTCATCATAGAAACGGGTCCTGTGACACCTACACCAATTAGTGAGGAAGCTAATGATGATGATTATGAAACTTCAAATCAAGTTACTACCGAACCTCGTAGGTCAACCATAGTAAGATCCGCACCAGAGTGGTACGGTAATCCTGTTCTGGAAGTCATGTTACTTGACCATGACGAACCTACGAACTATGAAGAAGCGATGGTGAGCCCAGATTCCGCAAAATGGCTTGAGGCCATGAAATTTGAGATGGGATCCATGTATGAGAACAAAGTGTGGACTTTGGTTGACTTGCCCGATGATCAGCAAGCCATCGAGAATAAATGGATCTTCAAGAAGAAGACTGACGCTGACGGTAATGTTACTGTCTACAAAGCTCGACTTGTTGTGAAAGGTTTTCGACAAGTTCAAGGGGTTGACTATGATGAGACTTTCTCACCCGTAGCGATGCTTAAGTCTATCTGAATCATGTTAGCAATTGCCGCATTTTATGATTATGAAATTTGGCAAATGGATGTTAAAGCTGCATTCCTGAATGGATTTCTGGAAGAAGAGTTGTATATGATGCAACCAAAACGTTTTATCGATCCAAAGGGTGCTAACAAAGTGTGCAAGATCCAGCGATCCATTTATGGACTGGTGCAAGCCTCTCGGAGTTGGAATAAACGTTTTGATAGTGTGATCAAAGCACATAGTTTTATACACACTTTTGGAGAAGCCTGTATTTACAAGAAAGTTAGTGGGAGCTCTGTAGCATTTCTAATATTATATGTGGATGACATATTATGTGGATTACATATTGTTGATTGGAAATGATATATAATTTTTGGATAGCATAAAAGGATACTTGAATAAGAGTTTTTCAATGAAAGACCTCGGAGAAGCTGCTTATATATTGGGCATCAAGATCTATAGAGATAGATCAAGACGCTTAATTAGACTTCCACAAAACACATACCTTGATAAAATTTTGAAGAAGTTCAAAATGGATCAAGCAAATAAAGGGTTCTTGCCTGTGTTACAAGGTATGAAGTTGAGTAAGACTCAATGCCCGACCACTGCAGAAGATAGAGAGAAAATGAAAAGTGTTCCCTATGCTTCAGCCATAGGCTCTATCATGTATGCAATGCTGTGTACCAGACTTGATGTGTGCCTTGCTATTAGTTTAGCAGGGAGGTACCAAAGTAATCCAGGAGTGGATCACTGGACAACAGTCAAGAGCATCCTGAAATACCTGAAAAGGACTAAGGATATGTTTCTCATTTATGGAGGTGACAAAGGGCTAGTCGTAAATGGTTATGTTGATGCAAGCTTTGACACTGATCCGGACGATTATAAATCGCAAACCGGATACGTGTTTATATTGAACGGTGGAGCTGTAAGTTGGAGCAGTTCTAAACAAAGCATCGTGGCGGGATCTACGTGTGAAGCGGAGTACATAGCTGCTTCGGAAGTAGCAAATGAAGGAGTCTGGATGAAGGAGTTCATATCCGATCTAGGTGTCATACCTAGTGCATCGGGTCCAATGAAAATCTTTTGTTACAATACTGGTGCAATTGCCTTGGGAAAGGAATCCAGATTTCACAAAAGAACCAATCACATCAACAGATGCTTCAATTCCATCCGGGATCAAGTCCAGGTGGGAGACATAGAGATTTGCAAGATACATACAGACCTGAATGTTGCAGACCCGTTGACTAAGCCTCTTCCATGAGCAAAACATGATCAGCACCAAGACTCCATGGGTGTTAGAATCATTACTGTGTAATCTAGATTATTTACTCTAGTGCAAGTGGGAGACTGAAGGAAATATGCCCTAGAGGCAATAATAAAGTTATTATTTATTTCCTCATATCATGATAAATGTTTATTATTCATGCTAGAATTGTATTAACCGGAAACATAATACATGTGTGAATACATAGACAAACATAGTGCCACTAGTATGCCTCTACTTGACTAGCTTGTTGGTCAAAGATGGTTGAGTTTCCTAGCCATACACATGAGTTGTCATTTGATCAACGGGATCACATCATTAGGAGAATGATGTGATTGACATGACGCATTCCGTTAGCTTAGCACTTGATCGTTTAGTTTACTGCTATTGCTTTCTTCATGACTTATACATGTTCCTATAACTATGAGATTATGCAACTCCCGATTACCGGAAGAACACTTTGTGTGCTACCAAATGTCACAACATAACTGGGTGATTGTAAAGGTACTCTATAGGTGTCTCCGATGGTGATCATTGAGTTGGCATAGATCGAGAATAGGATTTGTCACTCCAATTGTCGGAGAGGTATCTCTAGGCCCTCTCGGTAATGGGACATCACTATAAGCCTTGCAAGAAATGTGACTAATGAGTTAGTTACAGGATGATGCATTATGTAACGAGTAAAGAGACTTGCCGGTAATGAGATTGAACTAGGTATTGAGATACCGACGATCAAATCTCGGGCAAGTAACATACCGATGACAAAACGAACAACGTATGTTGTTATGCGGTTTGACCGATAAAGATCTTCGTAGAATATGTAGGAACCAATATGAGCATCCAGGTTCCGCTATTGGTTATTGACCGGAGACATGTCTCGGTCATGTCTACATAGTTCTCGAACCCGTAGGGTCCGCACGCTTAAAGTTCTGTGACGATCGGTATTATGAGTTTATATGTTTTGATGTACCGAAGGTAGTTCGAAGTCCCGGATATGATCACGGACATGACGAGGAGTCTCGAAATGGTCGAAACATAAAGATTGATATATTGGAAGCCTACATTTGGACATCGGAAGAGTTCCGGGTGAAATCGGGATTTTACCGGAGTGCCGGAGGGGTTACCGGAACCCCCCGGTGGTTAATGGGCCTTGTTGGGCACTAGTGGAGAGAGAGAGGGGCTGGCCAGGGCAGGCCGCACGCCCCTCCCCCTCTGTTCCAATTGGACTAGGAAGAGGGGGGGGGCCCTTTCCTTCTCCTTCTCCCCCTTCCATTCCCCCTCCTAGAAGGGCTAGGAAAGAGGGGAGTCCTACTCCTACTAGGAGGAGGACTCCTCCTGCTGGCGCACCCTACAGGGCCGACTGACCTCCCCCTTGCTCCTTTATATACGGGGGCAGGGGGGCACCCTAGAACACACAAGTTGATCATTGATCTCTCCTAGCCGTGTGCGGTGCCCCCTCCACCATAATCCACCTCGGTCATATCGTAGCGGTGCTTAGGCGAAGCCCTGCGTCGGTAGCTTCATCAACATCGTCACCACGCCGTCGTGCTGACGAAACTCTCCCTCGAGCTCTACTGGATCGTGAGTTCGCGGGACGTCACCGAGCTGAACGTGTGCTGAACGCGGAGGTGCCGTACGTTCGGTACTGAGGATCGGTCGATCGTGAAGACGTGTGACTACATCAACCGCGTTGTCATAACGCTTCCGCTTAACGGTCTATGAGGGTACGTGGAAAACACTGTCCCCTCTCGTTGCTATATATCACCATGATCTTGCATGTGTGTAGGAATTTTTTTGTAAGTACTACGTTTCCCAATAGTTCTTACATGAAACTACTCTTCTTGTGTATCCTGGATCAGTAACTTATGATGGGACACCTTTAAGTTGGCAGTGTGATATTGGTTTGTGTCTTGAATATGATTTCTAGCATGTAGTGCTTCTAGTTTGATGAACGCCACCTATGACGAGACAGTTTTATTTAGCGGAGTGATATTGATTGCACCTTCCATATTGTCGCGGGATATCCATGGCCACCTATGGGACCGGGTGGCTCCTTGCTGCTTCGGCAGGGGGACGACGCATGTCACAAAGAGCAGACCAGCGTACGGCAGCACGACAGAGAGCACACCAGCGAGTTTCCTAGGTTTGGGCCGCCGCGAGGCGTAAGACCCTACTCCTGCTTTAGTGGATTGATGGTGGAATTAATGAACATGGTGGTGCATAGTACACTTGCCTGTCGCAGGACGAGTGTCATCTATAGGCTTCTTCTATAGGAAACAGCTGCCATGTGGCCAACGACTGCCACTTAATCATCTTGCCGCTTTACACCGCACTGATTGACGACGTGAGTCGTGCTTGAGTGGTTGGTGGGGTGGTTCTGCCCCTACGAGCCTCGGTTGCTTGCTTCTGGTGGTGGCCTCGCCTCTTGCCGGACTCGCCTGCCCGGCAAGGGAGGCCCCTCTTGGCCGATATCTTGCTCTTCTAGCTCGATCTTGGTCTCGCTTGTCTACGTGTTGGCCCTTCAAATCTCTTAGTCCTTCAATCTCTGACTTAAGCTGGTGCTTCAATCTTGATCTTGTGCCTGTGCACAGTCTGGGAAACAAACCCAGGGTTTGTTGCACCGAAAGAAGCCCCCGGGCCTGCCCCAAACGCGCCACTGAGCATCGTTGGGGTAGGGCCTAATAAGTGCACAAGCAAGGTTGCTGAAGGGGTTGGCCCCTTGAGTTTTCTGTTGCCGCTTCACTAGCCTTGATTCCGGGCCAGTTTCCAGTTTCCCCGCGCATTGTGCGTGGCGTCATGGAAGAACTTGGATCGTGGCCCGCGGATTCTCCTCACACCAAGATCACGGGGCAGAAACTGCTACCCCATTTGGCCCCCGTTCCGCACGCACCTCGCCACGTCTTCCGCATGCATTGGGAGTGGTAGGTGGTGGATGCGGAGGGCATAGGGAGGAGTGCCATGGTTGGAAATCAAACGTGGATGGTTGGAGTAGAGGGTCAGCCTTGATTCCCAAAGCTGCCGAGGGTGCAGAAAGGGGCTGTATACCAAGAAAGGCCAGCCCCTACCTCGTCCCCTCTATAAAAAGAGGCAAAGGCAGTACCCCTCTGCATATACCTCTCCTTATTCTCCGCAATTTTTCTTAGCCACGGTGAGAGGGCGAGGGCGCAGTAGTGTCTCAACAGCGGTGACGAGGGCTTCCACTCAGCAGTGTATCCCTCCTCCTCCGGATATTGAGGTGGCAGAGCCCGCTGTGAGAGGAGGGAGGAGGGGGCGTTACCGAGGCCACCGTGGTGCGTGAGGAGGAGGAGGACGAGGGAGCTCCTTGGCTGTGCCCCCACCGGTGGCTCTTCCTCCGATGGAAGGCCACATGGGGGATCAACCTCGAGAGTTCATCATCAGGCTGTATAAGCCCTTGTGTGGTCACCTTTGTCTTCCAACTTTCTTTGCGTGGGAGATGGAGCTCGAGAAACCGCGCGCTCTGAGGCTACACATGAGGGGCTGCGGGAATGGAAGCATGTGGGTTGACGTCGATTTCCCCGCCCCTCATGTAATGCATCTTCGTCGTGGCTGGAAGAGCTTCGCTCGTGACCACAGCTTGTCGGAGGGGCACATTCTCCATTTTAAATTAATGGAGAGTGGCCTGCTCCCTGTCAAGATCTTCGGTTGCTTGGGAGGCCGCTTAGGGTGCTATGTGGAGAGCTCGACCGACGAGAAAGCTCCTCCTCGAGCGAAAGCGATGAGGAGGACAGTGACATCGATGACTATGACAACGGGCGGAGGAGCGATGACTCTGACTCCGGCTGATCGTCACCCGCACCATCTTCATCTGGTGGTAGCACCACCATCTGCATCTGCGCCTCTTCCCCGGCAATTTGATTTGCTTGGGAGTTGGATGCAGAGGTGTGGATGGTGCTGCTGGGCTCCTCCAACAGTCCTCCAGCTGGACCCTGACAGGCTTCCTCTCAGGATGTAGCTCTGTTAGCCCTGCCGAGTCCGGCTAGCCCTGGTGACAGTGGTTGACGGGGCCGCCTTCCACCATGCTGTCCATCGAGGCGTTCCCTCGTGCTTCTGTTCCCTCCGAGCTACCTCTCCTGGAGCCCAATGGGAACAGACTGGACTTCAGCTCTGGCGCTCCTTTTGTCCTCCTCGCCTTCGATGGCTGTTCTTAGGAGGAGAGGGACAGGAAAGGGCATTACGGAGCACTTATCTTTTTTCAATCTTACACTTGTAGGCAATTGCCAAATTTTAATTCAAATAATGTAACCCCTTTCATCCATGTTTGTGTTCTGTAATGCTTGTACTTGTATCTGCATGTCAATGAAAGAGAGAAACCTTGCCGGGAGCTCATGCATGTATACGTCCATGCAGAGGTGGAGTGCCTCTTTAATGTAATTAAACGAGTTTTCTCCGGCAGGATATCCTGTCGGCACCCTTTTCGTCTGTCGGAGAACCATGTCTGCCGGGGAACAGACTGAGGTGGCAGCCCCCTGCCCACTCCCTTTTTACCAAGGGCCACTACGACCATCCAGGCCGAAGCAACGTTCGAGCCAAGGATGGGAGCACCCTGGTTCCAAGAGAGCGATGAGGTTTCTCTATCCACAAGTTATAGTCTACAGAACACTAATGGACAATAGGTAAACTTATCTGCTTGGCTTGCCGGGGATCGCTGTGCCGTGCAATCTTCTCGTCTCTTGTAGGAGTCAAGTTCACGGCAGGAACCTGCAACTCCATGTTATGAGAATAAATGCAGGATGCAATCCTATCTATATGCATATGCAAATGCTCATGAAATGCTTATGCAGTGATTTGGGTGTGCTCGTGCATGCATGAGATCTCGACCGGGGGCCCCCATAGCGCTTCTTTATTTTATCTTGCACGGGGTCATCGCCCCGGCTTTGTACAAGGGGTTACATGCAACTGAGGCAAGGCCTGTACAAAAGGCTGGCTGCCGGGCAGTGCCCGACAGCCTCGCACCTTACGGGTAGTACTTACGGAGATGCTATTGCACCCGGCAGCCTCGCACCTTATGGGTAGTACTTACGGAGATGCTATTGCATGAGTTTTGCAACTGTGTGCCATCCCCGGTCTCCAGATGGACTGCGCCGGGTCTGGTGACTCGTACCACCCGGTAAGGGCCTTCCCACATTGGTGACAGCTTGTTTGTACCCTTGGCAGACTGAACGCGCCTAAGGACAAGGTCACCTTCCTCAAAACACCGGGCATGAACCCTGGGGCTATGATAGTGACGCAGGGCTTGCCGGTAGCGTGCAACACGCATAGCAACCCGGAGACGGTTCTCCTCAAGTAGCACAACATCGTCACGCCGGTCCTGATCTTGTGCTACTTCATCGTAGGCAAGCACTAAAGGGGACTCGTAAATGAGTTCTGTGGGGATAACTGCTTCTGCCCCATAGACCAGGGAGAAGGGAGTCTGCCGGTAGCTCTGTTAGGTGTCGTTCTGAGGGACCAGAGAACTAACGGCAGCTCCTCAATCCACCGCCTGTCGTGCTTCTACAGCTTATCGAAAGTTCTTGTCTTGAGTCCACGGAGCACTTCAGCGTTCACCCTCTCAGCTTGTCCATTGCTCTGGGGGTGTGCCTCAGAAGCGAATGAGATTTTGCATCCGAGGGTGCGAACGTATTGCATGAAGGCTTGGCTCGTGAACTGGGTGCCGTTGTCAGTTATGATCCTTGCCGGAACTCCGAAACGATACACCAATTCTTTCAAGAACTTGATAGCTGACTGATCAGTCACCTTTCTCATGATAGTCACTTTCGACCACTTTGTAAAGTTGTCGATGGCAATGAACAAGAATTCAAAGCCCCCGATTGCCCGGGGGAAGGGGCTGAGGATATCGAGCCCCTAGACCAAAAATGGCCATGATAGAGGGATTGTCTGAAGGGCTTGGGCAGGCAGGTGTGTTCTCTTGGAATGGGACTGACATGCTTCACATCTCGTGACTAACTCAACCGCGTCTTGGAGGGCCGTGGGCCAACAGAATCCTTGTCGGAATGCTTTCCCAACTAATGCACTTGATCCAATGTGGGAGCCACACATTACTTTGTGAATCTCAGCCAGCAGTTCCTTTCCATCCTCCCGGAAAACACACTTCAATTTCACACCGTTGGGCCTCCTTCTGTAGAGTGTCATCAACAAACTGATACATACTGGTCCTCCGGGCGTTGCCAGGGAGTTCTCCGGTTTGGAGGAAGTGGACAATGTGCCCTGCCCAAGTTGGAGCCTGGGGCTCGGCAACGAGGACTAGCGGCACCTCCTCAGCTGCAGGAGAACCAGCCTCGTACACGGGGTCCATAGGCCCGGCTAGAGGGGATGGTCCGGCAGACTGTGAGGAGTTGTTTATGGTAGGGTCTTTGCCGGGTGCGGATGGCTCTGTCGGGAGAGGCTTACCGTAGTCCAACTTTCTCTTCTTTCGGGCCATTGTGGCTAGTGATACGGAGGGTTGAGAGAGATGGAGAACAAAAGTTCCTGGTTCCACAGGAAGCTCCTGCGCAACACACTTTGATAGGTGATCAACTATGCTGTTTTCCGTACGGGGTACGTGCTCTGTTTGCAACCCGTCAAAGTGCTCCTCCAATCTCCTTACTTCCTCGACGTATGCTTCCATCAATGGGCTTTGGTAATCCTTGTTGACTTGTCTCACCACAAGCCGTGAATCTCCTCAAATGATCAGCTTCTTAATTCTCAATTCTGCTGCAATCCTGAGCCCGACAAGGAGCCCTTCATACTCTACTATATTGTTGGTGGCTTCTTCCCGAGCAAAGTGCATCTGGACGATGTACTTCAAGTGCTCCCCGGAGGGGTAACAAGAAGCACGCCGTCCCCTGCACCTTGTAGAAAAAAGCACCATCAAAATACATGATCCATTCTTGGGGTGATTCCTTGCCGGGGATGGCTGTTTTTATCCTTTCCTCATCAGGGGTTGGCGTCCATTCTGCAATAAACTCTGCTAATGCCCTGCTCTAAATATTTTAAGTGCTCTCAACAAACCAAAGCTGGATAATCCCAAAGCCCATTCCACTATTTTTCCAGTTACCTCAGGGTTTCGGAGTATCCTTTGCAACGGGAAACGAGTAACAACCGTGATCTCATGGGATTGGAAGTAGTGGCGCAGTTTCCTTGAGGCCATAATGAGACCAAAGATAAACATATGCACGCTAGAGTACCTACATCTAGCCCCTTGTAATGAGGAGCCGACGAAGTACACTAGGCGCTACACCACTTTCTTCCTTGCCGCGTCCTTGGGGTTCCTCTCGTTGCTGTGCCTATTATTGTGCTGATCCTTCTGTGACTTTGTTGTTTTCTATTCAGTTTCTACCTCATCCACCTCTCGTTGTGCTACCAAATCCGTAGTGACCACCTGGTTGGTTGCCGCCAAGTATAGCAACAATGGTTCTTGGGGTTTGGGCGCAACCAAGGTGGGTATGGACGACAGGTAGGCTTTTAACTCTTGCAGAGCTGCATCTTTGTAACGCCCCAGATATACCTTTCCCAATTTGTACTCCAACTCTTGCCGTTTCCGGCGTTAAGTTATATTTATTTCTCGGGTTCGGGTCTTTGTCTCCGTGTGTTGTTTTCGTTTTCATGCATCTCATATCATGTCATCATGTGCATTGCATTTGCATACGTGTTCATCTCATGCATTCGAGCATTTTCCCCGTTGTCCGTTTTGCATTCCGGCGCTTCGTTCTCCTCCGGTGGTCATTTCTAGCTTTCTTTTGTGTGTGGGGATTAAACATTTCCGGATTGGGCCGATACTTGTCATGCGGCCTTGGTTTACTACCGGTAGACCGCCTGTCAAGTTTCGTACCATTTGGACTTCGTTTGATACTCCAACGGTTAACCGAGGGACCGAAAAGGACTCGTGTGTGTTGCAGCCCAACACCCCTCCAATTTTGCCCAAAACCCACCAAACTCTCCTCCATGTCCTAGAGCATTCGATCACGATCGCGTGGCCGAAAACCGCACCTCATTTGGACTCTCCTAGCTCCCCCTATGCCTATATATACACCCCTCATTCCAAATTCGCGGAGTCTCTTCCCCCTAACCCTAAAATTCCAGATCCGCCGCCGCCGGACACATCCACCACCGACGGACATGTCCGACGCCCCCATTGCGCCACGTGTCGCCCGCTGAGAGGGCGAGCCGCCGCGCCCACTTCGCCGCACGGCCGGCCCGCCGAAGCCCGCCGCGGGCCCTCCAGGCCCGCATCGCCCCGCCGCCGCCTACAGAAGCGCCCAGCCGGACCACCGCCGCCTCCGCCCGTAGGCCGCCACACTGCCTCGTCCGCCGCTCCGCCGCCACCACGCGTCCGGCCGCCGCCGCCGGCCTGCTCCCGCCTCGCCGACGCCGGCCGCCGCCTCCCCGACGCCGGCGACCTCGGATCCGAAGAGCACCCGCCGGCTACCGTAGTCAACGCCTCGGTTCGCGTGCCCGCCGAAGAAACCCTAGATCTGGTTTTTTTTCTCTAAGTCCTCAGAAATTTTACTCCAAATGCCTCTGTTCGGGGCCCCGTATCTCCGCATCCGTACCTCCATTTTGGACATATAGTATATCAAAATGTTCGTCTCGACGAGTACATCATTTCATTGCATTGCGAGCTCATCTTGATGCCCGAAATGCTGCTAGAAGGAGGCTTCGTGAGTTATTTGGCAAATCCGTTAGTTCATCCTAGACTTTTGTCATTTTTGCCATGATTTATGTGTGCATGATATGCCTGTGAGTCCTTCATATGTTTTGTTAAGCTTTTTGTCTTATTTCCAGAGGTGCAACCCATGCATTTTTAGGATGTGTGCGGTGACTTGTGCAAGCTTGCAAAGTGAGGCACCCGGTAAATCAGTTTTCAGGGACTTAGTTGTTTTCACTAAGTCTGGGATTATTTAGTTCATGATGCCATATGTTCAGCTTGTTTCCTATTGATCCGTGCCTCTTTTGAGGATGATCAGTAAGGGACTTTTGTTATTCATGTTATGCTCTATCCATCCATGTCTTTACTTGATATTTTGGAGCACCCTAGCTTGAGTCAATCGAGCTCTACTTTTGCTTCGTTGTGAATCTGGGCAGATCGTCAACTCGTTTGCGATTTTGCCGGAGTTATTGTGGTTGATCCGTGCATGTTATGCCTTTTATCTTGCCATGTATAGCTAGAATTTTGTGCCTTATTATTGGATATATGCTTGCCTTGCCATGACTTGCGCCGTAGTGAGTGCATCGAGCTCGTTTACATGCCTTCGTGAGTTAAATTTCAGCATGTCTCAGTTTTCACTAAGTCTGAAAACTGATTGTCTTTTATCTATGTTCGTGGGCTCGTTAGTATATTTTGTGAACCCTTTTGGCCCCAGGTCACTTTGGGTATTTTGTTAAGCTTGTTGAGTACCTCCATGCCATGTTATTACTTGTCATAATCAGGCCTTGTATCATGTTGTTTTGCTGCTCCGAAGAGAGCATCGTGGTCTGAAATTTCAGACTAGTGTTAATTTCACTAAGTCTGAAATCTGTTTTGCATATGCGTTTTTGCCATGCTCGTTTGAACCTCATAATGGATGAATTGGCCGTGGCTCAGAGCTAGTATTTTGTTAAGCATCCTGTGTACATCCCTGCCATGTCTTTTGTTGTCATGTTTGGTGGCTGTAGCATGTTCATTTCGTTACATTTAGAGGCCTACTTGCTGTAAATTGCAGACCGGTGTCATATCTTAAAACGCTTGCCATTTCCAAACCGTGACTCCGATTCCAATGATCTTTATGTCGTTTTCAAGCGATTTCATCCCCTCTATCCAGTGGAACACTTGGTTTTCCAAGTTGAGGCCAGGTTCATGCATTTCCTGTCACATCTTGCATTTTGCATCCCGCATCGCATCCCGCATAGCATGTCATCTTTGCATCTTATAGTTTGAGATTGCATGTGGTTGATTGTATTATTGTTGCTTGTTTGTCTTGTTTGGGTAGAGCCGGGAGACGAGTTCGCTAACGAGGAGCCCGTTGAGTGTGCTTTTGAGGATCCAGTCAACTCTGACAGCTTTGCAGGCAAGATGATCATACCCTCGAAATCACTACTATCTTTGCTATGCTAGTTTGCTCGCTCTTGCTATGCCATTGCTAGGATGCCTACCTTTTGCTTGTCAGCCTCCCAATTGCCATGTTGAACCTCTAACCCACCATGTCCTAGCAAACCATTGATTGGCTATGTTACCGCTTTGCTCAGCCCCTCTTATAGCGTTGCTAGTTGCAGGGGAAGATTGGAGCTGTTCCTTGTTGGAACATTTATTTGCTTGTTGGGATATCATTATATTGCTATGTTATCTTAATGCATCTATATACTTGGTAAAGGGTGGAAGGTTCGGCCTCTCGCCTAGTGTTTTGTTCCACTCTTGCCGCCCTAGTTTCCGTCATACCGGTGTTATGTTCCCGGATTTTGCGTCCCTCACGCGGTTGGGCTATAATGGGAACCCCTTGATAGTTCGCCTTGATTAAAGCTTTGCCAGCAATGCCCAACATTGGTTTTACCATTTGCCACCTAGCCTGTTTTTTCCTTAGGTTTCCGGAGCCCGAGGGTCATCTTTATTTTTAGCCCCCCATGGGCCAGTGCTCCTCTGAGTGTTGGTCCGAACTAGAGTCCTGTGCAGCGCCCCCTCGGGGAAACTCGGGGTTTGGTTTTAGTTGTATGGAGCGCTCATCTGAGTGTGCCCTGAGAAAGAGATATGTGCAGCTCCTATCGGGATTTGTCGGCACATTCGGGCGGTGTTGCTGGTTTAGTTTTGACCTATCGAAATGTCTTGTTGTACCGGGATACCGAGTCTAATCGGTGTGTCTTGGGTGGAGGTCTATTCCTTCGTTGACCGTGAGAGCTTGTCATGGGCTAAGTTGGGACTCCCCTGCAGGGATTGAACTTTCGAAAGCCGTGCCCGCGGTTATGGGCAGATGGGAATTTGTTAATGTCCGGTTGTAGATAACTTGAACTAAACTTAATTAAAATGAATCAACCGTGTGTGTTACCGTGATGGCCCCTTTCCGGCGGAGTCTGGGAAGTGGACACGGTGTTGGAGTTATGCTTGCGCAGGTTGTTCCTTTAGATTCTCGCTCGTGCTTTGCCTCCTCTTCTCGCTCTCTTTTGCGCATAAATTAGCCACCATATATGCTAGTCGCTTGCTGCAGCTCCACTTATATTTGCCTTTCCCCTTCCTATAAGCTTAAATAGTTTTGATCGCGAGGGTGTGAGATTGCTGAGTCCCTGTGGCTCACAGATACTATAACTCCAGATGCAGGTTCAGTTGATTCCACTCCAGGTGAAGATTACGAACTCAAGTGGGAGTTCGACGAGGACTCTCAGCGCTACTACGTGTCTTTTCCTGATGATCAGTAGGTGCCTAGTTGGGGTTCGATTCAGGGCCTTGTCGCATGTTGTGTTCTTTTCTATTTTGGCGCCGTAGTCGGGCCATGAGTGTTTGGTTGATGGATGTTATTTATGTACTTTGATGTGACGTGGCGAGTGTAAGCCAACTATGTTCCTCCCCTTATTACTTATATTACATGGGATGTTTGTGACGATTTCCTAACTTGCGACATTGCTTTCAATGCGGTTATGTCTCTAAGTCGTGCCTCGACACGTGGGAGCTATAGCCGCATCGAGGGCGTTACGATCTTCTTCCGCGGTCCACTTCATAGGCCCAACCTTCTTCAAAATTTTGAAGAACGGCAGGGCATGCTCAGAAGACTTGGAGATGAATCTGCTTAGTGCGGCAACGCATCCCGTCAAGTGCCTCACATCCTTAACTCTCCTTGGTGCTTGCATCTGCTCAATGGCCTTGATCTTGTCGGGGTTGGCTTCGATCCCCCGATGGGACACGAAGAACCCAAGTAGCTTGCCGGTGGGAACACCAAATACACACTTCTCCGGATTAAGCTTCAGATTGGTCTTGCGCCGATTAGCAAATGTCTCTTCCAAATCCTAGATAAGGGTGGCCTCATCCTTGGTTTTGACCATGATATAATCCATATAGGCTTCTATATTTCTGTGCAACTATGGCTCAAAACCGATATGGATTTCCCTTGCAAAAGTGGACCAGACACTCTTTAATCCGAACGACATGCATACAAAGCAGTACGTACCACACAGAATGATGAATGATGTCTTCTCTTCATCTTCCTTGGACATGAAGATATGATGATATCCTGAGTATGCATCCAGAAAGGAGAGCAAATCACATCCCGAAGTAGAATCCACGATCGGGTCGATGCGCGGCAAGGGGAATGGGTCCTTCGGGAAAGCCTTGTTGAGGCCTGTGAAATCAATGCAAGGCCTCCACTTCCCATGTGCCTTTTGGACCACTACTGGATTTGCTAACCATGTAGGATGCAGTACTCCTCTGACCAAACCAGCCGCCTCCAATTTCTTGATCTCTTCCACAATGAACTGATGCTTCTCCAAGGCCCGCTTCCATACTTTTTGCTTGACGGGTCGGGCATGTGGGCAGACAGCAAGGTGGTGCTCAATTACCTCCCTGGGAACACCAATGATATCAGATGGTTGCTAAGCAAACACATCTATATTCTTCCACAGGAAGGCAACGAGCGCACTTTCCTATTTGTCATCGAGGGTGGCACTGATAGTGAAAGTACAATCAATGCCAGCCAGCCCTGCCGGGACCTTCTTCACTTGGGGTGCAGTAACCTTGGATCTCTTGCTGTTGGAACACTCCGGCACGTCGTCAACGTGTGCCGTGCACTCGGAGGGGGCACGCTTCCCGGACTCCTTTCCGAAGGTCCTACAATCCCTCTTCTTTCCTTTGCTTTCCTTGGCAGGAACCGCTGCTGCCGCCGCCTCTGCTTCGACTTCATCCCGGTACATCTTGTCCACGCAGATAATTGCATCCTTCTTATCAGATGGGATAGTGAGGACTCCTAGTGGCCCAGGCATCTTCAGAGTGTTATAAGCATAGTGGGATGCTGCCACGAACTTGGCCAGGGCTGGTCGTCCAAGAATCCCATTGTACGACAGGGGGAGATCAACCACATCAAACACAATCTTCTCAGTCCGATAGTTCAATTCTCCCCCAAACGTCACCGGAAACGTAATCGTCCCCTTAGGATGACTCCTTCCGGGATTAACTCCTTGAAATGTGCCAGTGACCTCTAGCTCTTCCTCTCCTATCTGAAGCTTGCTGATAACTGCTAGGGAAATCAAATTCAACCTGGCCCCGCCATCCACCAGCATCTTTGTGACCTTGAGGTTGCGAATTGTTGGGGATACCAACAACGGCAAACACCCCACCACAGTGGTGCGATTAGGGTGATCCTCTTCGTCAAAGATGGGGTGTGCAGGACCATTTGACCAGTTTCCGGGCCTCTGGTGCCGGTTCCACAACATTGACCTCTCGTGCCCATTGCTTGAGTTGGCGAGGAGAGGAGTGCAAAGATGCGCCCCCATTAATGCATAGGGCGTCAGTGGCCTTTTGGAATTCCTTCTCACTAGTTTCCTACTCATCCCCTCCACCACTAACATCATCACGTGTTTCCTTCTCTTGGCCCCTGGCGGGTTTTCCTTGGTTCCGAAAGGGTTTGCCGGGGCGATTTGCTTCACCGCCTCGACCATTACCACCAGCAGCATTCTGATCATTTTCCTTGTCACGCTTATCATACTCTGCCCTCTGTTTCTTGACAAGCTGCTCAACCTGATAACACTCCGGTGGATCTTGTAGTACGGCCCATCACCTTTCCCATCTTTTTCCGCGACAGCGGCTTCCCGGCAGGCAGTGCATGCGACAGCTTCCTTTCCGGGGCCTCAGCCTTGGCCTTCTTGCCGGTACTAGGTGTGCCTGAACCTTCTACAGTCATCACTGTCTTATCTCTTGGCTTCTTACTATGCTTCTTGCCCTTCCTCTGTCTGGTTGATTCTTCTTCATCCTCTGAACCAACATTAATGCAATCCTCCTCTCCAGGCAACTTCCTTCGTTCTTCCATCCAGGCACATTTGTCCACTAGAGTATATAGTTCTTTCACAGTCTTGGGCAACCACACGTTCATTTTGGAACGAATGCGGCGGTTGCGCACTTTGGACCGGAAAGCTGCTATAACGGCTGCCGGACGGATATTTGGAATATTTCTATGAACTTTACTGAATCTCTACAAATACTTACAGAGGGTTTCTCCTTCCTTCTACTAGAGAAGCTGGAGGTCGCTGGGCCTGCCGGGCTCTTGGTGGCCACTGGTGAAGGCACCGATGAACTCGTGGCACAGGTCTGCCCATGACGAAATAGAGTTCTCCGGCAGGTGCATCAGCCAAGACCTCACATTGGACTTGAGGGCCAAAGGGAAGTAGTTGGAGAACACCGTCTTATCTGTTCCCCGGGCAGCCTGAACAATGATGGTGTAGATGCTCAGAAACTCTACCGAGTTTAGCCTCCCGTCGTACTTCTCAGGTATCTCTGGCTTGAATGTGCAAACGGATGGCCAACGGATTTGCCGCAGCTCCCGTGTAAAGGCAGGGCAGCCGACCTCGAAAGGTAGGAACCCGCCAAAACCGAGCGCAGGCTCATCGATGTTGAGGCCGTCGCACCCGTTGGTCTGGCGGAGGTTGTTGCGGCGCCGTTTGGCGATGACGCGCGCGTCTCCCCGCTGCCTGTCTTCCAAGGTTCGACGTTGGCCTGGACGTGCTCGAGGGTCAGAAGAGGCCATCGAGACATTGTTGGGGTCTTGATTCTACTCCGCCCTCGCCGGCTGCCGTGGTAGGGACTGAACTATGGGCATGGCCCCCTTCGTACGGCTAGCGGCGCGGGCGGTGGCTGTTGCTTGGGGAGGTTGCAGTGGGAAAGTCGTCGTGAGCCCCCAGCTTCAGCGAAACCGAGCAGGCTTTGGATGGTGGCACGCCATTCATCCATCTGCTCGGCTGCTAGCGGGAACCTCATCAGTTGCCGAGCTCGCGCCATGGCCTCCGTGGCTGTGCTTGGCATGGATGTCGATGACGTCGACTGCACTATCACCTGGCTCCGGATGGTGCTAGCGGCGGCGATGGCGGCGGCGCCGCGCCCACGCTGCTGTGGGAGACCATCAGTGGCTCCTTTGAGCACAGCCGCCTGGTTGGCTCGTCCGGGAGGAGGCGCATGCGCCGCGGCCGCTCCCGTGGTGGGGGCGACCAGAGGGCGATGGCTCGCCCCAGAACAAGCGTCGTTGCTGTGGCTATGCTCATCGGCGAGGGGAGGGGGCGCGGATGGAGTGACTCCATCACCCGCACCTTGTAGAGTCTGACCGTCGAGACGTTGTTGATGCTATTCTCCTCCGATAGTTCCGTCCCTCGTGTCGGCCGCGGGGGAGGTGGTAATGGCGCCACCTGCTCCAACCACACCCCAGCAGCATCTACGCCCTCACGTGCCTTCGTATCCCGCGGCGTTAGAGGCCGCGGGCGATGGAGCTTTCGAGGTGGATGGATGGGCTAAGGTGCCAGATTTCTTCTTGGGCACCATGGTCAATGGCGTTGTCAAGGATGAAGATGGCGATGAAGATGACGCGTTGCATACACTTTCAGGTTCGCGCAAGCGCTCCCCCTACATGGCGCGCCAAAGATGTCACGGGATATCCACGACCACCTATGGGACCGGGCAGCCCTTGCTGGTTCGGCAGGGGGACGACACGTTGCACAAAGAGTAGACCAACGTACGACAGCGTGACAGAGAGCACATAAGCGATTTACCCAGGTTCGGCGGCTACGAGGCGTAAGACCCTACTCTTGCTTTAGTGGATTGATGGTAGAATGAACATGGTGGTGCATAGTACACTTTCCTGACAAGGTTCGCCTCAGGGCATCAGCGACTACGCACGCATGGTGGCTTGGGTGTATCAACTTTCCAGCCTTCTAACCCCTCCTACGAGTGCCATGGTCCTCCTTTTATAGATTAAGGGATCACCACAGTGGCAAAGTGGTCATTATCCACTGATATGATAGCGAAAGGTGATATCATACCTAACTCTGCAGGTGCCAGGGTGCATTAAATGCACCACTGAGTGTCACATCACTGGTCGTCCGGCAAGGCCTGCCGGGCTATCTTGCCAGCTCCGCACCTGCTCTCTTGACACATCACGGGACGGGTGTCATCTGTAGGCTTCTTTTGTAGGAAATGGCTTCCATGTGGCGAATGGCTGCCACTTAATCATCTTACGGCTTGACACCGCACTGATTGATGACGTGAGTCGTGCTTGAGTGGTTGGTGGGGTGGTTCTACCCCGGCGAGCTTCGGCAGACCTTGCCGGGGAGCCTCGGTTGCTTGCTTCTGGTGGTGGCCCCGCCTCTTACCGGGCTCGCCTGCCCTGCAAGGGAGGCCCTTCTCTTGCCGGTATCTTGCTCTTCTAGCTCGATCTTGGTCTCTCTGGTCTGCGTGTTGGCCCTTCAAATCTCTTGGTTCTTCAATCTCTGACTTAAGCTGGTGCTTCAATCTTGATCTTGTGCCTGTGCACAGTTTGGGCAACCGACCCAGGGTTTATTGCACCGACACATATGGTGTCTAGCTTGCAGTGCTTCTAATTTGTTGAAGTGCCTTCTGCTTAGTTACCACATCATAGGTGTGAATATGTCAAGACGTCCAGTTTTTTGTACATATTCCATCCTTGTATCATGACTTTTGTTATGTTCGGACACACCCGCCGGTGGCCGTTACTCCTGGCGGGATCTAGACTGGCCCAACAGATCAATACAAGTCTTTTCTGTGCACTTCTTCCTCACTCGTGCGCACCCGGGAGCAACTTCCCGGTCGGTCACCCATCCTGGAATTACTCCAAGAAGAACATGCTTAACTTTGGAGTTCTATTCGAATGGGCTTCCGGAAAAGATGGAATTCCTTATTGATATGAGTAGTTTATCATCCCTAATAAGACAGGCTATCACATACACCCCCACTCAGAGAAACCAACATCCTCGTTGGGCCACATGAACGTTCCCTCTTGGCACATACGTCTGTACTTCTAGTCCAGCACATGTGCCATGCCGTGTGCCACGACGGGTCACAAACGTCATGCACAACATGACCGCACACCTGTCCGCAAACATCCGTGTAAACGCGAGGGTCGGCTGTGATACCAACTTGTAACGCCCCGGACGAACTCGCCGGTGTTCGTTACTCATGGCGGGATCTAGACTGGCCCCACAGATCAATACTAGTCTTTTCTGCGCACTTTGTCCTCACTCGTGCGCACCCGGGAGCAACTTCCCGGTCAGTCACCCATCCTGAAATTACTTCAAGTTGAGCACACTTAACTCTGGAGTTCTGTCCGAATGGGCTTCTGGAAAAGTAGGAATTCCTTATTGATATGAGTATCTATCATCCCTAATAAGACAGGCTATCACAGCAGGCTTAGCACCTATACATGGTGGAGCACTGGGAGAGGCCTAAGTCTGGTCATAGTGGCGAGTAACTTATACTAATGTCATGCGTATGACACTAGCCTAAGTTACTATCTTCATAGTGCAAAGTAACATAGTAGTAGTGTCATATGTGGCTTCATTTAATGGCTTGTAAACTCATCTTGTCTTGGGAAGCGCTATGTTACAGTAACTTATTATGTTACCATTTCTCATTAACTACTTGCAACATAAGCAAAAAATTCTTGAAATGCGCTATGTTACTACGTAAGTTACTCCCACTATGACTAGCCTAAGCCTAGTCATATTGGGGAGTATCTTATACAGTAACATATTACTATGTTACTCTAAACATCTCTCTCCTCGTTAACTAAATGCCACATAAGAAAAATTTTCTTGGAGTGCGTTATGTTACTACCTAAGTTACTCCCACTTTGGTTAGTCTTAGGCCTTGTTCGGTTCAACCTCCTCCCAAGGGGTTTGGAGAGGAATGGAGGGGAATTTGGCTTGTACACGATTTAATCCCCCACAATCCCTGTTAATCTATGTATATTGTGGGCATGTTTGACCCCTCATTTTGCCGCGCTACGACCAATGTGAGTGTCTGCATGCAGTACACCATCCTCTAATTTGGTGGATACCAAGCCGGCCCGAAAAGGAGCTATAACTTTTTTTCAAGTTGAAAAATGTTACCAATGAGGAGCCATAATTAAGCTGGAGGCATCTCTTATTTTCTTTCGAATGGGAAATAAGCTGGAGAGCTGGAGAGTGTCTCTAATGGGCTGCCTCTAGTGTTAAGGCCCCCCAGTATGAAACACGGGCAACTTACTGGGCTGATACAAAAGCCTATCCATATTAAAGCCCATTTGTTTTTGTTTTTGTGAGGGGAAGCCCATATTTCGGGAAGAGGGGGCAATCCCAGAAAAAACTTCCTTCCTCCTCGCTTCCACTTATACTGCAGCTCGCTGGACTCTCCCGTTTCCGTCGCCCCCCAATTCCCCCCGCTCCCGATTTTCCTCGCTCGTCCAAAAAACCCCCGCTCACCTTATTCCTCACTCGTATAGAAAACGCCTGCTCCTCTTCTTCCAGTCCTACAGAAAACCCAACCCTCCTTCTTCCCCACTCGCACTACCACTAGGATCATCTCTGGCTACTTTGCTCAAACCCGTGAGCTCGGCACGATGCCCACAAGGAAAATGGAGTCGGCTGGCCCCAGCGCCAAGAAGATGAGGCTCCCGCCAGCGGCGACGCCGGTTGTAGATTCCGCACTCGGCAACATGGGGAGAAGCGGTGAGCCCCTCCACCCGGATCCGAGGAACCGGTAGAATCTTCGGTGGACCACATCAGCGATCTCCCGGACATCATCCTTGAGGAGATCATCTCGCTTCTCCCCACCAAGGATTGCTGTTGCGCACAAGTCCTCTCAACTCGGTGCCGCCCTCTATGGCGCACCACACCCCTCAATATCGACTGTCGTCAGCTATCTGTCCTTCCTGAATTTGATCTCCTCAGAGCCATCATCTCCTCTCACCAGCAGGGCCCCGTTCAATACCTCTACATCCCGACACGCTACCTGCTGTCCATACCCAGCATGGTGGACGCTTGGTTGACATCCCCTAAATTCGGAAAACTCCAGAAGTTTGAGTTCTACCATTACCACGAAAGTTTCATACCACGAACACACCAAGAATTCGTGCCCACACCACCGTTGTCCATCTCGCAGTTTTCCTCCTCTCTCTACACCGCCACCTTCGCTCGGTGCCATCTACCAGATGATCTCGTACAAATACCTTGACTCCCACTGCTAATTTTTTCCGCATGCAAAGAGTATATGAGCAGCGGAAAGTAAAGCATGCAACTTGCAAGAATGTAAAGGCAAGGGTTTGGAGGATTCAAACGCAATTGGAGACATGGATGTTTTTCCCGTGGTTCGGATAGGTGGTGCTATCCTACATCCATGTTGATGGAGACTTCAACCCACGAAGGGTAACGGTTGCGCGAGTCCACGGAGGGCTCCACCCACGAAGGGTCCATGAAGAAGCAACCTTGTCTATCCCACCATGGCCATCGCCCACGAA
The DNA here is from genome assembly GCF_056163025.1 of Triticum urartu. Taxonomy (NCBI): domain Eukaryota; kingdom Viridiplantae; phylum Streptophyta; class Magnoliopsida; order Poales; family Poaceae; genus Triticum; species Triticum urartu. The sequence goes on along the minus strand of NC_141875.1, from coordinate 299,844,264 downwards.
GGAGTTGCCTCACTAGCGGTAGATCTTCACGAAGTAGGGGATATCCTTGCCCTTACAAACTCCTTGGTTAAACTCCACAATTTTGTCGGAGGCTCCCAAGTGACACCTAGCCAATCTAGGAGACACCACTCTCCAAGAAGTAATAAATGGTGTGTTGATGATGAACTCCTTGCTCTTGTGCTTCAAATGATAGTCTCCCCAACATTCAACTCTCTCTCAGAGGATTTGGATTTGGTGGAAAGAAGATTTGAGTGGAAAGCAACTTGGGGAAGGCTAGAGATCAAGATTCATGTGGTAGGAATGGAATATCTTGGCCTCAACACATGAGTAGGTGGTTCTCTCTCAGAACATATGAGTTGGAAGTGTAGATGTGTTCTGATGGCTCTCTCCATGAGTGAAGAGGAGGTGGAGGGGTATATATAGCCTCCACACAAAATCCAACCGTTACACACAATTTACCAATCTCGGTGGGACCGAATCAACAAACTCGGTCGGACCGAAATAGTAAACCTAGTGACCATTAGAGATTTTCGGTGGGACCGACTGGATCAACTCGGTAGGACCGATGTGCTAGGGTTAGGGTAAATCCAAAACTCGGTTTGACCGATTACTCAACCTCGATGGGACCGATTTGGGTAATAAGTGAAACAGAGAGTTGGCCAAGCAAACTCGGTGGGGCCAATTGCATATCTCGGTGGGACCGAAAATATTGCAGTAGGTAACAGAGAGTTTGCAAGCCCATCTCGGTGAGACCGAGATCCCATCGGTGAGACCGAATTGATTAGGGTTTTGGCAGTGACTATGACAAGTGAAACTCGGTGGCGCTGGATAGAAATAATCGGTAGGTCCGAGTTTGGCTTGGGTTTAGGTCATATGTGGAAGTGGGAAAGTAGCTGAGGATTTTGGAGCATATCATTAAGCAGTTGAAGCAAGAGGCTCATTAAGCAACACCTCATCCCTCCTTGATAGTATTGGCTTTTCCTATGGACTCAATGTGATCTTGGATCACTAAAATGTAAAATGAAGAGTCTTGAGCTTTAAGCTTTAGCCAATCCTTTGTCCTTAGCATCTTGGAGAATTTCCCACAACCTTTAGTCCATGCCACTCCATTGTTGAACTTATCTGAAACATACTAGATAGAAACGTTAGTCCAACAAGAGATATGTTGTCATTAATTACCAAAACCACCTAGGGAGCACTTGTTCTTTCAGTTAGCCTATCAATGCTGCTGGATTCTGTCAAGATCTTATATATTGAAATGTCTAGTTTTGATCTGAACATAATTATTAGCTTGCTGCGATGCTTTCGATCTCTAGAGAATTTATATATAGAGGTGATGATTTCATGCACATTGAAAGACCATATATATTGTACTAGAATTAACCGTTCAACTGTCGCTCTTTTGACATACTCTTTTTTCAGACCTTAACTGTTTTTCAATCTTCATGTCTACTTAGGTACTGCGACCACATGGAGAAAAACGTATGACCAATCGGTGGCATAATAAGCACCAGGATTTTCTCATTTCTCATGACATTCGTTTGAGGACAATAACAATGGAAAGATATGCATCCAACCAGGAAAACAAAAGCTTTGTCACATTCTTCCTGTTGAATGCGAGGTTACTATTGTCCATGAGGCTTAAGTTTTACAGCAAGAGATTTTTCACAGACGGACATGTTGAACAACAAAAAAAGAAGTTTTAGGTGGACAAATGGGCTTCTAAACGTGCTCGTCTTCTATTTACAACAAGTTGTAGTCATCTTGAAATGATTTTTTTGCATAGGATGTTGATTTTATGGATCAGATCGATCCATTTGTTTGTGACTGCAAAAAAGGGTGGTTGGGTTAGATGTTACTGCCATGTTCAATCTGGGTTTTGTCTAAAAATTTGATGAACAATTAGTCCTTGGGCTTTTTGTACCATTTGTAAGCTTGAGTTGCATGTTGTTGCCCTCGTACTCTCCTCCACCTGCCACTACATAGCCGCATCTTCCAAGGCTGCTGTTCGTTCCCGTTGGAGGCCTCGCCGTCGTTCTCTGCCTTGGTTCACTCGCTGTGCCCGCCGCCATACGACATTGTCAACATGGTCAACAACCAAGAGGAATCAGGAGATGACTGTACGTGGAGAGGCCGACAGTAGGGTCCCAGTAGGGTCATTGCATTACGCAATCAGATGCCTCATTATTACAAGCCAAAAAAAATACTTCCTCCTAATTGTTTGAGAACTAGGTCCCATAACATTGTTAATGTAGTCAATAAACGAGAAAATTACACAACAAGCGGATAACACCAGGGACCCGACAGCTCACCCAGTTGTTTTTCAGTTTCAGAGACGGATCTCAACAACATGCTGTGCGGGGGCTGTGGCCCGTCTAGCCCACGCTTATGCTTTTATTTAAGAACGTGACGACCCTAGTTGATATCTTTTTTCTTTCTGAAAATGGCTAGCGCAATTCTTTTTTTGGAGAATACCAAAAGCCGAGCCCTACTTGCTTTTCTCAGCCCTACTTGGCTGCAAATCTTTCAAGACGAGGAGGGATGTAAGTAGTAAGAAATGGGCTTCCCCAGAAAATGGGCTATAAGTTGTAAGAAATGGGCTCTAAAATTTTAAACCAAAGACAACCGACAATTACATTAAAATATCATTTTTTTTCTGGATTTCTCTACTCTCTACTCTTATAAAAACCAAAGCCAACTGGCAATTACTTTAAAATATCGTCTTTTCTCCCACAAGATAAAGTACTCATGCAAATGCATCTTCATGTTCCGTGCAACGCACGGGCATCTTGCTAGTTAAGATTTTAAATTTCATTCATTTTTTTGCGGAGAATTGTTTTTTGAATTTTATTTTGATATAATTTAAAAAAATATTTTTAACGTGACTCAAAATTTCGTGATTAAAAGAGTTCGGACCCCACCAAAATATGCAAAATTTTGTTGGATTTTTTAGCAGTGCCCAGAATATATGGTCTGTAATGCTAATAAAAAGAATATGGGCTTCAACTATCCCTAAGAATTAGAAAATGGGCAATAAATTATTGAAAATAATGACTAATGGGCTATATGATGTTTTCCACAGATTTGGAGGCTGACTTCTGGGCCTACTAGGTTGACGATGACGCTATCCTAATTTTTTTTGACGCGTACGCAAGGCTTTGTCAACTTAGTTAACACAGAGCAGTGACTGTTGGATGTCCATCCAACGGCCGCCATGCTTCTTCAATCTATGATCTTCCTGCTCAAGCCGCCCAAACCAACGCTGGCGGGACTGCCTGCTCCCTCCTCCCGTGGCTGGCTGTGCTGCCGCCAGGCCATCCCTCTACCCACCGGCACATCCTGTTATTTTCCGGCGACATCAGCCTCACCCCGCAGCTGACCAGTTAGTGCTCGTACTCCCCTCAGCGTGGGCATCCATTGTGGTGGCTTCACCGACTCCGGGTCGTTCCCTTCCTAGGCCTCACTCTCGTCCATCGCATTTGTGCTCTCGGCGTGGCGAGGTCAACATGGTCAACAAACAACAGCCATTGGAAGAGGCTGATAGTAGGGACCTACACAAGGAAATTCCTCCTTATTATGCGCAAAATAATGATTTCTCCACCTGGCAGCTAGGACCCACCGGATGGGACTTTGTATTTCGCAAAAAAAAAACGTTCCCCCCTGCTGTCAGCTCGGACCCACCAACTATATCTTCACACGCAAGGAAGTGCCTCCTTATTACGCACACACAAATGAATACTCCCCCTGCTAGCTAGGACCCACCGTGTTGGGAGGCTGACTTGTGGGCCTACCAAGTTGATGGGGACGGAGGGCTTTGTCAACTTAGTCTATATGAACAATTTTAGCTCCAGTGACCGGACGATGTCCATCCAACGGCCGTAGTGCCTCTTCAATATCTGATCTTCTTGCTCCAGCCGCCAAATCCAGCGCCGGCGCGACCGCCTGCTCCCGCCTCCCGTGGCCGGTTGTGTTGCCGCGCAGGCCTCCCCACCCCCTACTACTCCCACCGCTGGCCAGGCTATCCCTCTACTCACCAACATCCCTCCACTGTTGTGGCTTCGGCGCCTCTGGGTCATTCCCTTCCCGGGTCTCGCCGTCGTCCATCGTGCTGGTGTTCTCGGCACGGCGTCGTCAATGTTGTCAACAAATGACAACATCGGAAGAGGGATGTACATGGAGAGGTTGAAAGTTGGGACCCACATGGTCCATGGCCGCATGCAAGCAAGTACCTCCTTATTACACCAAAAAGAATGAACAATCCAGCTGACAGCTTGGACCCACCAGCTACATCTTCGCACGCAAGGAAGTGCCTCTTTATTATGCACAAAAAAATGAATACCCCTCTGCTAGCTGGGACCCACCATAGTGTGAGGCTGACTTGTGGGCCTACTAAGTTGACGCAGGCGGAGGGCTTTCTAAACTGAGTCAACAAACGATTCTATCACCATTGACCATTGGATTGTTAACATCCAATGGTCGTCCTACTTCTTCAACCTCTGATTTTCTTGCTCCAGCCGTCCAAACCACCACGTGCTCTTGCCTCCCGTGGCTGGCCGTGCTGCCGCAGATGCCTTACCACCCACTACTACTCCCACCGCTCGACAGGCCCTATGGTGACGGCAGCCTCACACCACAGCAGAACCAGTGAACCCTCGTACTCCTCTCCGCGTGGGCATAACTGCTGCGTCTTCCCCGGCTCCGCACCATCCCCTTCCTAGGCCTCGCCGTCGTCCACCGCCTTGGTGCTCTCCGCGCGGTGTGGTCAATGTAGTCAACGAACGACTTGCATCGGAAGAGTACTGTACGGGGATAGGCTGACAGCTGGGTCCACGGCCGCAGCAAGGAAGTGCCTCCTTATTATGCGCAAAATAATGATTCCTCCACCTGACAGCAGGGACCCATCGGACGGGCCACCGTATTTCACAAAAAAACATTTCCCCGCTGACTGCTGGGACCCACCAGCTACATCTTCGCATGCAAGGAAGTGCCTGACTGTCAGGACCCACCTGTTCGAAGCATAAGTAGCATTGTCATTCTGGTCGCGAACGTGTACGTACATACTGGTCGATCAGTCTGTCTACAGGCTCCAGCAATGAACCGTGGCCGTGTAAGGAAGGGCACGTTTCGTAGTAGAGGCGCGAACATGTCGTAGTAGAGGCGTGCATGTAGTAGACCCAGCCAGGGTGCAAGAAAGTAAATACGGCCATGTACGTACATACGGGCGGGGTCTCGAACGCCTACTCGCACATACGTACGCCCAGGGCTCGTGTACATGGCTGGGTCGGAACAGAGAAACTGCATTGTCATCATGTTTGTGGGGAGGCAACAGAATGCGTCGTGTTCATCGGGAGGCAATAGAATACGTTGTGTTCATCAGGAGCCAACTAGCTTGGATGGAACAACCGATCGAAATGAGGTCTGGCGTATCACAGAACGGAGGAAACGACCTTGTGTTCGACCGACCACGGTGGAAACGGGATCCTGTTCATTGGGAGGGGTCTGGCGTACCACAAAACGGAGGAAACGGACTTCTCTTGGACCTCCTACAGTCGAAACGGGGTCCTGTTGATCAGGGGGGGTGTGGCGTATCACAAAACAGAGGAACAAACTTGTGTTGGAGTGCTATGGTCGAAACAGGGGTTTTGTTCATTGGGAGGGGTGTGGCGTACCGCAAAACAGAACTCCACGGGATACTGTTCATCTCCATTGTCGACCTCCTCCAGCCTCCACGGGCTACTGTTCATCCACCGTCGACCTCCTCCAGCCTCCACCTACGACTGTTCATCCATGGGCTCCTGTTCATCCAGCCTCCACTGCTCCTCCACCGGCTACTACTCAACCAACCCTCTCCACGGGGTCCTGTTCAACCACCCCTCCACAGGCTACTGTTCATCTAGCCCTCCACCGGCTACTGTTCAACTAGCCCTCCACAGGGTCCTGTTCAACCATCCCTCCACGGGGTCCTGTTCATCCAGCCCTCCACGGGGTCCTGGCCATCCACCCCCAACTGGCTCGATCGATCGGGATCCTGTTCATCTAGCGGCAATGGCCTCTACTACCACGAGGTGCTGCTCATCCAACCCACCACCGGAAACTGTTCATCCAACCCCCCCAACAACACTCACTGTTCATCTAGAGGCAGCATCAAACGGCTTCAGTTAGCAGCAGTAGCAAAGGAATCCTTCGATCAGGTTTAGTTAACAGCCATCGATCAATCGCTCGGGTTCAGTAACGTGTAGCCTGCAGTGCAATCACTCGGGTTCAGTTAGAGCCCAACGCCTCGCTCGGGTTCAGTTAGAGCGCAACGCCTCGCACACACGCGCGTACGTGTACGAGAGAAACATGCATTGCTCGGCCCCTGACTACCCATCGTAACCAGGAACTCCCCGATATTTTCCTCGCCCTTGCTTCTACCACGGTTTTTTCCTGTCATGGACGGCCCAAAGAATGTCATGCAGCTCTGCCTACGGCCCGCCCAGGATGAAAAGCCCATTTTCTGTCATGATTTTTTGTCATGGAAGTAGGAGCCCACCACATCTATAATGATACCGGGTTTTGTCACAATTATCGTCATATAAGTGTCATAAGCATGACAGAAAAAAATCGTTCGGTCCAAAATGTCACGGATGTGTCTTTTTTTTGTAGTGGGGGCAGGTTTGGGTATAAGCGTCTTACAAACCATAGCTTCTCACAACAAGCGTGATGGTTTAGGTTGGGAACGTGCCACCTTTGGGACGAAACGATGTCCGTTGCCTCTTATTGCTTTCAAATTTTTTCTAGTGTCAACGTAGAACAATAGGAGTGTTGTGTTTAATTTTTGAATTTTTCGGGGTTTGTTTGGACATTTTTATACATTAACTTGGTTTTGTAGGCATTTCAGGTGCATAATTCAAATTTGAACTACATGCACATGCTCTAGTGCATATAAACTAGTTGAAAAATCAAATCTGTATCCTTGGTTGCATGGGACCAAAGCATGCAACCAAGGATATTTTAAATTCTAGTGATGCAACCAGGTATCTCAATTCTAAATTTCAGGGTATCCTTGGTTTGCGGCCATGCTCTAGTGAATTTCAAACACCCTGCCACCGTCACTTGGCCGCAAACATTGAGATACCTGGTTTTTAAATTCTAGTAAATCCAAAACTCGTCAGAAATTCATGAAACATGGCATGCTGTCATGGAGTGGCATCAATATGCCGTGGTAAAATATTTGTCCCATTTGGGGCAAGTTTGGGTATAAGCATCTCACAAACCAGAGCTTCTCACAACAAGCGTGATGGTTTTGGTAGGGAACGTGCCACCTTTGGGGACAAAACAATATCCGTTGCCTATTACTGCTTTCAAAAATTTTCTAGTGTCAACATAGAACAACAGGAGTGTTTTATTTAATTTTGGAATTTTTCGGGGTTCGTTTGGACATTTTGATACATTAACTGGATTTTCTAGCCATTTTATGTGCATAATTCAAATTTGAACAATATGCACATCCTCCAGTGCATATAAATTGTGGTCGTTCTGTTAACCATTCACGTGACGCCATGCCTCACTCTTTTAATGGCTAGGAGGTGCCGTGCAGAAAGGTTCTTGAGTGCTTGACTAAATGGGAGGTGTGGGAGCTGTACTCCAATGCAGAGGCTCACCGAGAAGCATGCCAGCTGTACGCCATGCAGGCTCACCGGAAAGTGAGCCTTTTAACTTCCATGGCCGCCCGCCTTGCTCGCATCCTCTCCATTAATGGCACCCAAGCCACAGTTTAATTTGGTTTTTAAATATAAAACACTCATTGCAAACGTTTTAGTTAGAACACCCGTATGAAAAACTGACAACTTCCCCAGGAAGCTGAGGGAAAAATGTTCCTAGCAGGATTTGTGCAGCTCTTGATCACAAACGTTTTAGTTCGAACACCCGTATCCAAACCGATAGCTTCCCCAAGAAGCCAAGAGAAAATGTGCTGAGCAGGATTTCTGTAGCTCTTTATTGCAAATGTTTTAGATAGAACACCCGTATGCAAAGTGAGAGCTATGCTCTTCCCCCTTAAGTCGAGGGAAAATTCGCAGCGCAGGATTTGTGCATCCCTTCAACGCAAACGGTTGTTTTGGATGACTCGTGTGCAACCACGTACAAACAATTTTTTAAGATTTGCATCTGTCATATTGGGTATGTTGCCATTTGTCAAACTGGAAAGATTGACATTTGTTGATCTAGTAACATTGCCATTGGTCAATCCTTGTAACACTGCGATTTGTCAAAATATGCAGCTAAAAATCACTAGCACTATCTAATTTTTGCAACTAAAATTCAGTAATTAAGCATAGATTTCATTCATAGATTAAGAAGGCGTTCTTAATTTATACAAATGGTTCAACTCGACAGCTGAACCGACCAAACTGTTCCCCAATTTTTTCCAACCACGTACTGAAATAGCTAGTTCAACTATATATACTAGCTAATTTTAGGTACGTTATACAGTTCCACCACACATATATAGTCAGATGAACTGAAAAAAATAGCCCCTAAATATTACTACTACTATGGAGGGGCTTTGTGCTACTTCCAGCAGCCTTTCCTCTGCCGAGCGCGCTCAATAAGAGGCAGAGGAGGAGGAGCCTACTGATGAGCTGGAAAAATGCAATACAGTGCCTGCCGCTGCAGCATGTTAAGCGACACTCGCCAACTCGAACGCCCACTGCCGCTCCTGATTCCTCGCCTCTGCGTCGGGTGTGCTGCGGCCACGGCTGCGGTAAGGCTCTTTGTGTGCTCGACGAGGTGGTCCTCCTCCTCCCGCAGGAACTCGATGTAGCATGCAAGGTCGCTGATGCACGTGCGGGCCTCCACCTCCGCCTCCTGCCTTCGGGCCATGGAGGCGGAGCGGGTGATGATCCCGGCGATCGACGGTGGGCTGGCGGCCATGACGACCGACGATCGGGTGGCGGCCACGACCACCACCTCCCGCCGTCGGGCCGCGGCGGTGGAGCGGGAGATGGCCCTTGTGGCCGGCTGTGGGGTGGCAGCCACGACGGCCACCTCCCGCCTTCGGGCTGTGGCGGCGGAGCGGGAGATGGCCCTGGCTTTCGGCGATGGTGTGGCGGCAACGGCGGCCGGCAACAGCTGCCGACGGGCAGCGGCGGCGGAGCGTGTGGTGGGTGTCCCACACACACCCAACAGGGACGCCACGCGCACTACACTACGCCCAGGACTGCTATACAATTTTTGTAACATGCATTAACACTTTTTTGGTCAAATTTAAGATTATATACCACTAAGCGTTTGCCGGCAACACACACGGCTTATTCCATCACAAACAGCTCGAATGGATCAACTGTATGCCACGTATCGCACATACAACTATAATCTGATTCGTGCTTGATGTCTCCGACATCGCTCGCACAGTTCGTCTTATTTGCCACCTACCACTGTGCCGGCCTTTGCTCGCGTCCCTCAGCAAGCTCTACTCGCCGTTAGGCGCCGCGGCGCGCTCTGCTCGCGTCCGTCGGCGCGCTGGGCTTGTGATGTAGGGTAGAACCTAGTTGCCCGATCTTTCACGAAAGGAGCGAATCCCGCGATGAACACGAAGGACACGAGGAGGGAAACAAGGGGAAAATCACGAGGGGAACACAAGAGAACACTCAAACCAACAAGAATGATCACACATGCGCTAGATCCATGAACACAAAGGGAGATACAAGATCCAAAGTCAACAATGGACGATACAAGAGGTAACGGTCTTCTCCGTGAGGAGGTCTTGAGGGGGCCGCCCAAGAGGGGGTTTTGATGATCTTCTCCGCAAGGAGGTCTTGAATCCAAAGTGGATCTTCTCCGAAGAGGGGCCGCGGTCTCTCTCAAGGAGTAGATCCTATATGGATGAGCGAAGCTCTATCTCACAAATGAGCTAACACAACGCTAACCCTAAAACATAGGTGGAGGGGAAGTATATATAGTCTAAGGGGCGAAGGGGTACATGGGCCTCGGCCCAGAAGCACTGCACGCAGGCAGGGAGGGCCGGATGTCTGGGCGTCGGGCCGGATGTCCGGGGCTTCACGGGGAGCCGGATGTCCAGGCTGGTAGGCCTGATGTCCGGGCTGATGGAGCTGGTCACGGTGCTCTCTTGAATGGCTTGTACGGATTTCTGGGGCGAGGCCAGATGTCCGGGTGTTGGCGAGGTGCTGGATGTCCGGGGCTGACGCCGGATGTCTGGGTCCTGTAGCACTTCGGCTATAGGGCTGCTGCTGTTGTTGACATCTTCAGGGGCCAGATGTCCGGGCCAGGGCCGGATGTCCGGGTACTGGGAGATGTCTCCGTCTTCTTCCGTCGTCGCTTCCATGCTTCCCTCACGAATGGTGTAGTTGTTCCTTGGCGCTTGCACTCCTCCTCGTCGTTCGTAGTGTTCAGACAATACCTATGCATGCACACGAGAGGGGTGTCAAGTAGTATACCATCCTCGAAGGGGTCAAGTTAGCACGTGTAAAGGAGATGATTCACCTTTGGGTATGTCAAGTAGATGTCGCACGTGTCACTCGCCAAATGGACTCTTGACATGGTGATGTCCATTGGATGCTCCGCATCATCTCCCCTCCCTTGGGAAAGATCCGACCTCAGATCGAAATCCAAATCACCATGGGAAAGAGATGGCGTCGCTGTGTAGGAGTGGTCGATCACCAAGTTCTCGTCATCTTGAAGCTCGAAATGGGCACTCTCCAATGTCGCACCGTCTTGTGATTCCTTCAAAAGGAGTAAGGACAACAAACACTTGGAAAAACAAATGTGGATAGCGTTAGTGCAAAACCAAGCATTCAAGAGGTTATTCACCAAACAAGTGTCGTCATCATGCAAAGCATATGGTGTGACAAAGGGTTGTGACATGGCATGTAAGCATATCAATCGAGCACAAGCAAAGAAATCATGGGGACAAGTATGCAATTGTGAGGTAGAGATGCAAATATGTTTGACAAGTGAACAAGCATCTACCTCATGGTCATAGCAAGCATGCATAAAGCTCTCAATGAAAGGTCTATGATAGGCATAGGAATCATTCACAACACCAAATAAAATGAAGTGCCTAAACACATGGGTCAAGTGCAAGACAATCCAAGCATAATGTGCATGGGGTGTAGCGAATATAGTGTGGCACTAAACACAATAGAAAGAGCAAGTGTTCATCATGTGTGAGGCAATCAAGGCAAGCATGTAGCAATCGATGGGACATGGCATATGTGAAGTGATGACATTGTTGCAACCAAACATATGAGAGGAGCAAGTAATCCAAGAATTGGATGCAACACACAAGGCATATATATCATGATGCATGGAATGGTGAAAATGACAAGTCGAAGCAAGATCTCTAATATGTGTGCAATCAAGTGGTCCAAGATGAACAATAAGTCTCATGGTGCAAGCAACACAAGTAGTATGATCCACAATATCCATGCTCAAGAAAGATGCCACCTTGAAAGCATGTCCTCGTGCATCCTTCACCATGCTGAAGTACCAGCAAGTGCGATGTAGAATCGTCATGGTAGGAGGTGGTTCGCTCTCAAGATCTCGGATTGTCAACTCACGTGACGTGGAAGTTGACACGAAGTCCAAGTATCCTACACATGCACACAACAAAAGGAAGAACATATGCGCATGGTAGATAAACACATCATCCATCATGATGGTTCTCTTCTCTTGCACATAACCATTAGAAGCACAAGTGCGTGAAGAATATGATGCAACAATGGCAATATTCATGGCACTAGGTATATGGTGCAAAGAGGTAAGACAAGCATGCTTCATAAGGCATATGTCAAAATCTCCAAATATATGTGAGAATGCTATGGGGGCAAACTCATTATTAAGACTAAAGGCACAATGCACTCAATACATGGCAAATCATCTAGCATGAGAGAGGCAACATATGGATTGATATGACAAGAAGCAATAACAATCATGTCGTGCAAACTAGTGGAGCGAAGATGCAACACACTAGAGGAAATCATGGCAATGATGTCATGTGAGTAAATAATAGGCATAGGCAATGCACATGACATATCGCAAGCACGAACACAAAGCAAGATCATAGTATAATCATAGGCATGTGGCACAAAGCAAACATGGCAACAATAAGTGATATCTCCACCAAGCTTGCAAATACACATAGAAGTACTATAATCAATCATCATGTGTAATGCAAAGCATGGGTCACAAATGCATGGCAAAGGCATAGGAATGAGCATATCATGCAAAGTGAACATGGCAAGATAGGCATATAATATGTAATGGACAATAACCCATAGCCAAGTGAGGGTCATGTAGAAGAAATGCGCGAAGTCTTTGCGCGAAGAGAGCAGTGGGAAAGACACTCCATGGGATCCCAAGTCATTGTTGCTCTCTAGAGCTCGTTTTGTCAACTCATGGGATTGCGAGGTTGACAAGAATTCATGGGTACCTACACAAAAGAGACACAAACGGAAGAGATTGTGTGTGTGGTAAATGTACACATCATCCATCATGATGTGTATGTGCACATGAGAGTTAGTACAAGATAAGCATCACTCAAAGAAATTTGATGCATGGTATAAGAACATGTCATCCATCATGAAAGAATAGTTATTGTGTATAACACGATGGGGATGGAAATTGAGCATACAAGTATAAGGATCATGCAATGGATGGGAGTGATCAAAATCTCCTAAATGTATGAGGAAACTATGGGGGTCTCCTCATGTGCAATATTGGAAACATCATATGGAGAAAATGGACAACATCCAAAACAATGCATATCCGAAGCTAGGTAGTCATGGCATGGCATATGAGATAAATGATGCAAAGGGAGCATATCAATATCATCACAAGAAAAACAAATGCCAATAACCATGGGCTTGTCATCTATGCCATATGTGCAAATTGGGTTAATTTTAATGGCATATGCATAGTCACTATGAAGAGATTGCAAATATGACATATGATTGATCTCATGCATAACATATGACAAGTCAAGCGGATTGGAAAACATGTTGTGACCGAGAGAATTAGCACAAGAAATCCTATGTAACATGGCATCACAACTAATAGACTCCACATGGAAATCATCATACTCATCATAAATGGGTAAATCATCGCATGGGGAAGTCACACTAGCATGAAGCATGGAAATAGGTTGATCAACATCATGCAAGCAATCAACGTCAAGAATGTCCACTAGTGGGACTAGAGCATCACCTTCACCTATGTTACCTTTGTCATTCCACTCATGTGGTGTAGATGATCTGGGAAAGACCAAATGGTGGTCATTTTTATCTTGATGGAACCATGTGGGGGGTGCATCATATTCCACCATGGCCATCGTCTTGTCCAAAGGGAGGACGAAGTCATCACGAATCGGCGCGTCATCATAGCTGGGACCTAGTACCAAATGATAAGACACAATAGAGGTAGAGGTCAAGTCATTAGTGTTGAAAGTGGCCTCACATGACCTATCAACTATCTCACTCTCTCTATATGGTGGTTCACTCATTCCCTCAAAATAGGTGCACTCAAACTCACATATGGTGGAGTCACTCATCTCACTCAAATGATGGGGGTTGTGGCTCTCCTCACATCGGAATTGTGGCAACACATATATGGGGCTAGTGGTGAAGTCACTCTCACTCTCAATATGGTGGCACAAGTCACTCAAGTCATCATACGTCACCGTGGTCGAAGGGAAAATCCCATGCTCAACCATCTCATCGTTGTCGTCGTGGATGAAGGCCGAAGATGGCACATCATCACTCTCGCCTCCTAAGATGGAAACATCATCCTTGCTCGCCACCTTGTCACTCGCCTCCAAAGCTTGGTCCTTGAGGTTCTTCGTAGTCGTACTTGTCGCCGCACCATCTTGAAAAAGAGTCGAAGTAGACTTGGCATCATCAATGCCACAAAGAGGGATGGCGGTGAAGTCAGACTTGGGAGCATCGTCTTGGAGCTCGTCGTGCTTGGACATCTTGGTGGTACTAGCCTAATGCTCGTTCTCATGGAGCTTGGTCGTCGTGAAGTGAGCTTGGGGTGGAGAAGCTTTGGCCTTCATGAGTTCTTGTTCCGCCTTGAGGGCACCAATGTAGTTGTCGTCGAGGGACTTATAGTTCTCGAGGAAGATTGTCTTGGAGATGTCGTTGTGTAATCCCATCATGAAGTGGAACTTCATCGAAATGGGGTTGTCCACGCCAGCTCATCGCAAGGCTTTCTTCATCTCCTTGAAGTACTCGTCGATGGACTTGGATCCTTGGATGTTGTTCTCCAATTGGCGTTGAAGTTGTTCCGTGTAGGTTGGGGGTATGAACTCTCGCCACAAAGCTCTCTTCGTCTTGCGCCAACTCATGTCGTAGGTCTCTGAAGGTGCATGAAGCCACCATGTGGACGCGTAGTTGTGGAAGATCCTTGTGGCGCACTTCACTTGATCTTCGGGAGGAACTTGGTGTAGCTTGAGGTAGTCGTCCATCAAACGCTCCCACTCGAGATACTCCTCGGGTTCTAGAGTCCCATAGAAAGGAATCTCATTGTCGATGTCGAGGTCGTAGTAGCTCGTGGAAGTCACAGACTCGAGCTTGGGGAGCTTCTCTTGAAGTGCTTGTGGGCAAATATGCCGTATGTCCGTAGGCGAAGATGCCTTGAAGTCGCTTGGCGAAGATGCCAAGGGCGATGGTGAAGTCGTTGAGCGGTTGTTGGAGTTGAGCTCTTGACCTTCACGTTCATGGTGGTGATGGTGTCGATGCCGATGTGACCTTGCCAGAGATGGTAGCTCGGAGGCATGTGCTCTTGAGCATCTTCTCGAAGATGAGGAAGACCGCTTGTAGGACTTGATGAGGGCTTTGATCTCCTCCATTTGAGCTAGCATCTTGGCGTCGGTGGAGTTTTGCGTGGCATCGAACTCGTCGTTCTTGTTGTAGACCGAAGATGAAATGCCTTGCCTATCCATCACAAGACTCGAGCAAATATGAGTGGGAGAAAGAGAAGAACGAGTACCAAATGTACCTTGACCGAAGTTGAAAGTGGATCAATGATCACTCCAATGTGGACAAGGAAATAGCACAATTGGTACCAATTCTTGTCGGTTTCTCACACCTGCACAAATAAGGCTTATGGTGGAGCTCGGTGAGGATAGTGGCACAAAAATTTAATGCAAAATGTTAGCAAGAGTCAATAATGTTGAAAGAGATTCACAAATTCGCAAGTGAAACAAGTAGACCAATAGCAATGAATGGCACACGGAAACGCACAAACGGATAGATAAATGGGGTCGTGCAACCAAGGAATGAGCTCAAAATGTGGAATCCATGGAAAATCCTCTTGTTGCACAACTCTAGAGAGACACTAGCACGATTGCTCAATAGGCGGATGCGACACTTGTGCACAACCTATAGGAGAAAAATGCAACGACTTCTATCCCAAGTATGCTATGTATATGATGTTCCGGTGGTATGATCCAAGATGATCGGATATGACAATCTTATATGCAATGTGGTATGATGCTATGGCACTTGCTTACAAGCTTCTTTGCTCTTTCTCTTTTGCTTAAAAGCTTATTATTTTTTATATATATGGCCACTTTGTGAAATGCACAAACCAAGATAGCAATTGGGTATATACGGGAACAATCTTGTGACACAAGGGATGATATTATACCAATATAATATGGTGTGTATGCAATGTATGGTGTATATCACTAATGTGCACAACTAACGTTGCCGACAATACTCAAATGGCTAGTCTCGATAGGCAAGTAACGCAAAATGGGCTAGTGGTTATCAATGCAATGGCAAGGGAATGTACAATGGAGGGATACCACGATACCAAGATGATATGGAGGTTACCGTCCGTGTTGATGATGAGTGGCGGTGATCTTGATGGAGATACCAAGATGATGGAGACTCATACCTAAGTAGCCGAAACACCTTAGGAAACAGAAAAACCGCGAACTCAAAATCTCAAATGTCAAATGTCAAATGGTGGTAGCGGGATGTGGTGGTGGTTTTGCGGAAGCTCAATGGGATTACGGAAATGCAATGATGGGTTTTGCGGGTAGGCAATGCGGAAGTGGAGGGTAAGGTTGGCTATAGACGGTGTCGGATTTGGAAGCACGGTCCCTAAGTAGCCGAAACACCTTAGGAGACACAACTCACAACACAAAACAAAATTGGGTTAAGTTGGGGTGGCAGAAGTGTATGGTGGTCAACCCTATGCGGGAGTTATGGTAGTGGTGGTGGTTGATGAAGAAGCAATCGTCCCTAAGTATCCTAAACACCTTAGGAGACTCAAATCACTCCTCAAGCAACCACTAATGCGATGGGGAATAAAATTGGTTAGGTTGCGTAAGTTGGTGGTGGAGTAGCGGAGGATGTGGTGGAAGCCATAGGCAAAGACGCCCAAGTTCCAAAAATTCGATGGAGTCAAATGGTTATGGTAGTATTTTTGTTGGAAGAGGGATGTCAAGAACTTTTCAACGAGCTAAAGAACGCTAAAATCGGACTCCGGATGAATTAGTTATGGATAAAGCGGTGAAACGGGGAAGCTGAAATGTGACACTCCAAAACTTTCGTTTGGTTTTCGGCAAAAACTTTGTTGGTTTTTGAAAAGAGGCCATTTAAAATTTTCCCCAGAAAACCTCTCTCTTAAAAACTTTCACCTTTGGCAAGGATTTTCATTTCACATCCTTCTCAAATTTGGTGTTTGAATTATGGAAACTTTTCTTCTGATTCTTTTCCTCTCAAATGTATTTCTGTATTTGGATTATTTTCATTTAAAAGGAAAACCCTAGGAGTTTTTGGGGCTTCTCTCATTTTGGAACCACCCATATTTTATTTTGCCTCATGTGGAAAGACCTCCCAAAACCCATCCCTCCACTTTGGGACAATCTAAATTCTCTATCCCATCAAGTCCAAACCATTTTTGAATTTTATTTCATTTATTTTATCTCCAAAAATAATTCTGTCTTTTATTATGAGCCTAAGCAATGTTCAAAGCAAGTACCTTATTGCCTTTGAGTTTTAATCTCAAACCAACTCCTCTGGATTGTCCTTAGCATCCACAACCCAGAACCATCTTGATCCACTCCTCCTCTTTTCAAAATTTTCAATTTTCAGCCTCTGCAAGTTTGGACCAGATTTGCCAAATTTGGTGAAATTCATATCTCCTCTTCTCCAAAAATTCTACCAAAATTCAGGCAGCCTCCTGGTGCAATGAGAGGCCACCCCACCAAGTTTCAGCTCAAGGAGAAACCCCTACATACCAAGATCATTCTGTCGAACACTTGGCCGGCACTGTTTCCCTGCATTTTCAGAAAAAAATTCAGAGTTTCAGTGTCGTTTCTTCGTCAGAGTTTCAGTCACGAGGAAACTGTGCATTTGGCTCGTACTCGTAGCCTCTTCTTCTTGTCCGGAGCACCACACGCGCGCTTGGCGCCTCCCTGGCATCGGTGGCGCCCTGACCCGCCTGCGCCAGCGTGTCCCGCGGCGGCAGAACCACCGTAGCGGCCGACAGGGGGCAACACTGCGGCATAACGCCGTTCAGCACCACCCAAACCCTCTGAGAGCTCCGCGTGGCCACCTCCTTGCCAGCGCACGCATGCAGCACCGTCGCCATGGCCTGGCACGCGCAGAGCGCGTTCTCTGCCGCCGGCGTGCCGTGCGGCCGTTCCGTCGAGGGCAGGCCGTAATCCTCCCTCCCGTGTTGAGTTGGACACTGGGATGGCACCAGTGCTTCACCTAGATGATGCTCAAGCCCCTAAGCCGACCGTCCACCCACAGCGCCGCCGTAATTGCCCGCCGGACTTATCCGTTCACGGCAACCGCCTCGGGCCGTCTATATATAGCCTCCCCGAGCTTGCTCTTGCCCCCGGACAACTCCACCACCTCTCCAGACCTCGCCTAGCCACTGGAAGGGCCTCGAGGGGCCTTTCTTCCTCCACTCCGGCCACCTCCGTCCGCCTCGGGCTCCGGCAACGTTCTCTCCGGTGAGAACTCCTCCGCCGCCCTACTCTCGCCCATAACCTCGTACCACCTCCAGAGGTCTAACCCCCTCCTCAATTTGATCTCTGCAGCTCTCTCCGACAACGCCCTCGACCACCCGAACCGCCGTCCGCCGGAGCAAGGCTCGCCGTCGACGTGGTACTCGCCGGCGACCACCACCACCACCAACCAACGTGGAATGACGCCCTGAGCACGTAGGTACCTTCCGACCTCTCTGCCTCGCCATGGATCGCCGCCGGCGACCACCGCGGCTCTCGGGCACCGTCGAGCTCTGCCGCCACTTTTGAAAATTCAAACCTGACGGGCGGGACCCGCCTGTCAGCCTCTCTGTCCTTTCTAAACGAACGCGTTTTCTGAAAGCGTCTTCTGCCAAAATGCGCTTTCCCTCTGGGCTGGCGTATTCTCATTACAGATGAGTCCCTGGACAAAAACCTTTATAACTTTTAAACAGAAGAGTATTTTTGAGTGATTCTTTTTCTGTCCTCTTTGAAATTTTGTCTAGTTTTTTTATCATATTTATTTGAAAAATATTTGGAATAATTTTTGTGCACCTCTCGGTATTTACGTTAGCGCGTGTGTTTTCTTTATACCGTAGATACCGAAGGAGGTGGCGGAACCGCGAACTTCACCGAGCTAGGCTCCGACTACTCTAAACCAGGCAAGCATGTTTGAAATTTTGATATGATGATTGTTTTGGCATGTTTGCATGAAGTAGTTTCATGGCATGTTGACGAGCATACCGACGAATGTCATGTTACATGCAACGTTGAAGCAAGTGAGTACGAGAATCCATAAGTGGATGGATGGGAGTATGTATGGCCATGTGTTGGCATGAGGATGGGTAAGATGGCAGTGTTGTAGCATGCCAGTCTTATGCTAGACTATATGACTTCAGTGTCAAACCGTATCGATCCAGTTCCATCCGTTTTCCTTCCCTGTACTACCACATGTTTTCCGCAAGGAATATGGCTTAGTAAGTTGCAAACCGCTTTCCTGGTACACACCAAAAGGAGAGGCCGTGATGATGGTTCCATGGCCCTGGATTAAAGCCAGTCATCCGGTCAGGGGGCATGGGTGTTTCCGGTTGGGACCGAGAGGGGGGCACCCCTTAGAGCGCGCGTATATAAATTTGATCCCATGCTATTCGAGATTGTGATCTCCCCGTCTGAAAAGTTTTTCTTGGACGATGTCTAGGGTGAGTCCTGGCATCGAGAGGTAGGATGGGTGTGTACTGGTTAGCTGTGTTTTCTTCCGAAATACCGTAAACGGAACTAGTCCTTCGTGACTACGGAAATCCGTTGGCTGTGGGAAAATTTTTGTACAAACTCTGCAGAGTCATACATTCCTTTGAATCATCTATTCCATGTACAAATTCGTATTATCTTGTCCTAACAGTGTCAGTTTGATGACAGAGACTCCGGTGAATCACATGAGTGCTAAGTCCGGTTAGATGTTTAATTCTGTGTATGGACTAACCCGTTTATTATCATGAGTTGAATATTTATTATGAGCAATATTTCCTTGTGAATAAAAGCCCTTTCTGCGATGTCGCTCAGACGTCCGACTGTGGCATTGTTTTTATTTACTTTCAATAAAAGCCCTTCTACGATGTCGCTCAGACGTCCGACTACGGCATTTCTTTTAAAGCCCTTTATGTGGTGTCGCTAAGACGCCCGACTGTGGCATTTCTTTTAAATCCCTTTATGTGGTGTCGCTAAGACGCCCGACTGCGGCATTTCTTTTAAAACCCTTTATGTGGTGTCGCTAAGACGCCCGACTGCGGCATTTCTTTTTTAGCCCTTTATGTGGTGTCGCTAAGACGCCCGACTGCGGCATTTCTTTTAAAACCCTCTACATGGTGTCGCTTAGACGCCCGACTGTGGCATGATCTTTATTTATTTGTTCACCCTTCGAGGCGTCGCTTCAGACACCTGATCGGTTTTCCATTTATTATTGTTGGGTTTTCAGGCGGACTACCGCCGATTCCCTTTTTACTTACCTTGCCTGCTAATATTTTGAATATGCATTGGTAAATTAATCATGACGCATTCATGCATGCATTTGTTATATCTTACGTCCGAACTGTCTTGCGAGTACTTTCAAAGTACTCACTGGCTTGTTGATTTGGCCAGATGCTGACGAAGGTGATCTCATGGATGAAGAGTTCGATAGCGAGTCCGACGCCTAGAGGAATCCCAGTCAGTCTCGTGCGACCCTGGATTTGGTCACTGCATTATATCCGCTTCCGCAACCCGAATAAAATACATCGAGCCTCACCTCGACGCTCGATGAGATGCTAGTTTGAGAGCCATGTTATCTCACTCCCCACTGTGTTATTCCACCATCACTTTATCCTCGAGTCAGTAGTATGCCACCACACCATTGTGTTATAACCGCCATTATGTATAATTATTGGCGCACTTGTAATAATTTGTTGAGCACCCTTAGGTCAACCCTGTAATATATTTTATGCTACTGGCTTATTGTATCAAGTATTTGTCTACCAGTGAGGAGGTTTTCTCTCAAACTGGACTCAGAAGATTGGTTTCTCAATAAATATTTTTATTGAAAAACCGGTCGTGACAAGCCTGGTGCCAGAGCCAGGCTGACTGTAGGAAGCCACTAGGTGCGATCGCTAATCGGTTATTAGCATGATAGAGCTAATTTATATTTTTGCAATTGTAGTCATTTTCTGACAGTCAGCATAAATTTATGATCTGACCATTCAGGATTTTTGCCTACTTTTGTAGATGGCCGACAACAGCTGCGAGTCTCAGACCTTCGCCAACGTGCCCGATGGGTTCGTCAAGCTTCTCTCCTTCATCGTTCAGGTCGCGATGGGGCCATCTGTGCGCCCAGTCTTCACACTCTACCAACACAAGGTCAACGACAGTCTGACCATGCAC
This sequence comes from Triticum urartu, assembly GCF_056163025.1. NCBI lineage: Eukaryota > Viridiplantae > Streptophyta > Magnoliopsida > Poales > Poaceae > Triticum > Triticum urartu. Next base: position 299,823,371 of record NC_141875.1, on the reverse strand, counting down.
CAGGCCGCGGTGCAGTTCAAGGGAGGGCGTGGTGAGTTACGCCGCTTCCGGTTCGTGGGAAGAGCCATGCCTACGGAGAGGCATGCTATGCAGATGGCAGCCCGTGAGGCGATAGCTCGTCTCAGGGATGTCCTTCCCGTGATGAAGGCTCGTCGTTACCGCTATCTTCCATGCCATGTGCCTTACACCTATCACTACGCATTCTCCTGCCCCAGAGGAGAATGAGACGAGGCTTTTGAGATGCTTATTGAGTATCTCCGGGCCCTGGAGGCAGCCTTCGACAACCTGGTGGACGACTTCGTGGCTGCCCGCATGGACTCAGTCCATGGCTGTGCCGCCAACAGGAGGGAGCTCCTGCCCACTGCACCGCCACTAACTTTTGTCTCGTCCTCAGCATCTTATGCACCTACTTGCCGCCTGCCTACCACCGAAGAGTTCAACCAAGTCATTGTGCCCACTCCAGCGCGCACTGCACCACCCTTCGCACCCACTCCTGTTCGTGTGGTTCCGCCCCTGGCACCCGCTCCATCTACTCGACGCAGCACTACACGTCTGGAGCCTATTAGTGAGGAGGAGGTCGAGTCCCCAGCCTCACTGCGCCTCACCCTTGGCAGGGCCAAGGAGGTCGTCAACATTTCTGACTGAGTACGCTTAGCCGTCATGCGATGTGCCGCTTTGTAAGATATGTTTATAGGTTGTGAGAAGTAGCTTGTTTCCGCATCATGTAGGAACTGGAGAAGTGCACTAGCCTAAATAACATGTCAGGATTATGTACGCATATCCTGAGTGATGTATTGTATAATTATCTCCCGCGTGTAAGATACGTAATGAGCAGTCCTTCTCCGTGCGCAAATCGATTTGTTTTCCTTAAGTAATCTTGGCTATTTAATTTATTTTCCAGCCTTTTGCATTTATGGATTTGTTTTTGCGACCATTTTCGCTTTTCTTATGAGTTTTACGAAATATATCCCCAGAGTGAAAAATGTCTCGTCCTTGGACTCGCTCCATGCCTACTCCGCCAGGGGAAAATTATGACACTCAACCAGGCAACAATTTCACACAAGGGCAGTCGAGTCAACAGGACAGTGAAACGGCACTTTCTCAAATGTGCCGCCTTTATGAACAGAGTCAGTAACAACATCGTGAAATGATGAACCAAGTCATCAACATGGGAAATCACCATGGACAGTATCAGCAGCAATCCAAGTTATCTGAGCTACAGAAGACACGTCCCCAAACATTTTCTCACACTGACGAACCTCTTGAGGCCGAAGACTGGCTTCGAGATATGGAGAGGAAATTAATTATTGCAAAATGTTTAGACCCCGAAAAGGTATTGTATGCTCCGCACTATCTCACAGGAGCAGCCGCATCGTGGTGGGAGAATTTTCTGCACATGCATCCCAACGAAAATGACATAACCTGGGATGATTTCAAGGAAGGTTTCCGTGGTGCACACATTCCTAAGAGTATTATGAAAATCAAGAAGAGAGAGTTCGATGACCTCAAACAAAGGAACATGACAGTGTCAGATTACAACGGTCAATTTACTCTATTGTCTCGCTACGCCAATGAGGAGCGTATGACTGAAAGTAAGAAGATGGAGAAATTCCTTGACGGTCTGGCGCCCGCGCTTAAATGCCAACTCGTCGTGCACACTTTTCCAGATTTTAAAACGCCGGTGGACAAAGCAATTACTCTGGAAAATGAGAGACGTAGCCTAGAAGATATCCGCAAGCAAAAAAGGGACCAGACTAACCATGCTCGCAATCACCGAAGCAAGACAGATTTTCAAAAGGGTGGGACGCACAAATCCTCATCCAACGTCTCACGCCCAATCAAGAATTTTCATGCAAGGGACAAGGAGTTCACATATCGCCCCGACATTACTTGTTACGCCTGTGGAGAGGAAGGGCACTATGCCAAACAGTGCCCCAAGCCTAGGAACTCAACCCCAAAATCGAATAACGGCGGTAATAACTCAGCGCCCAAGCGAAACAATTTCAATCCCAACAACAACCACAGGAAGGGTCATCTGAACCACGTAACCAAAGAGGAGGCACAAAATGCTCTGGATATCATACTCGGTACGTTTCCTGTCAACACAATACCTGCAATGGTTTTGTTTGATTCTGGAGCTTCTCACTCTTTCATTTCGAAAAGTTTTGCTTTGCAAAATAATTTTTCGATGCTTCCTTTGGAGAAATCCATGATCATCAAGTCCCCTGGGATTCAGGAAGTCACTCAGAATTACTGTCAGGATGTGGTTATTGAGTTCGAAGGATTGAAGTTTCACGCCAATCCTATTGTACTGGAAAATAAAGGATTCGATGTCATCCTAGGGATGGACTGGCTAACCACCAACAAGGGTTTTATTGACTATTTCAACCGGACCGTAATTCTCACACACCACCACGGGAAGACAATAAGAGTGTCAGTCAAGGAAAGAAAAATACCCCGGCAACCAAGATTGAATAAGGTGGACGTTTCTGAGCTAAACAAGGTTCCAGTAGTATGTGAATTCCCAGACGTATTCCCCGAAGAGCTACCAGGCATGCCACCAGACCGAGAGATAGAGTTCAGCATTGAGCTCGCACCAGGAACCACCCCCATATACAAGAAACCATACCGAATGGCACCATCTGAGTTGGTTGAATTGAAGAAACAAATAAAGGAATTGCTAGACAAAGGATACATCCGAGCCAACTCCTCACCTTGGGGATCACCAATTTTATTTGCCAAAAAGAAGGATGGAACACTGAGATTGTGTATTGACTATCGAGCACTTAACATGGTCACGGTCAAGAACAAATACCCGATGCCCCGGATAAATGATTTGTTTGATCAACTCGCTCAGGCCAAAGTATTCTCAAAAATTGACTTAAGGTCCGGATACCATCAATTAAAGGTGCGAACGGAAGATATCCCCAAGACAGCATTCACCTCCAGATATGGACTGTATGAGTTTACAGTAATGCCATTTGGATTAACTAATGGCCCTGCATATTTTGTTCACCTCATGAACAAAGTATTTATGAAGTTTATGGACAAGTTCGTTGTGGTATTCATCGACGATATTCTGGTATACTCCAAGACACCAGAAGAGCACGCAGAACATCTCAGGATTGTGCTAGGAGAACTCAGGAAACACCAATTGTATGCCAAGTTCAGCAAGTGCGAATTTTTGCTAAGACAAGTAGGCTTTCTAGGCCACGTACTGACCCAAGACGGTATCGCAGTGGACCCGGAGAAAGTCAAAGCCGTACTTGGCTGGAAGTCACCAGCCAGCGTAACGGACATACGGAGTTTCTTGGGAATGGCAGGATATTACCGCAGATTTATTGAAGGATTCTCCACCATAGCCAAGCCTATGACACAGTTAATCAAGAAAGACAAGACGTTTGAATGGACAGAAGCCTGCGAGAAAAGTTTCCAAGAGCTAAAACGGAAATTAACGACAGCGCCGGTATTAATTGTACCCGACATACACAAGAATTTTGAAGTGTATTGTGGCGCGTCCAGAAAGGGTCCCGGATGCGTGTTGATGCAGGAAGGCAATGTTGTCGCCTACGCTTAAAGGCAACTTCGCAAGCATGAGGAAAATTATCCCACTCATGACTTAGAAATGGCAGCAGTCATTCATGCACTCAAGGAATGGAGGCATTTCTTACTTGGAAATCGATGTGAAATATATACGGACCATAAAAGTCTCAAATATATTTTCACGCAGCCAGAACTAAACTTATGGCAACGACGCTGGTTGGAATTGGTAAAGGATTATGATGTTGGTATCCATTACCATCCAGGAAAAGCAAATGTAGTGGCCGATGCTCTTAGTCGGAACCCCAGCTCCGACGAAAACAGTCTGCAAAGCTTGAGACCCGAATTCCAACAAGAATTTGCCAAACTCAACTTGATAATGGTAGCAAAAGGCACCATATCAAACTTGGAAATACAATCCGACCGTGTGGAGGAAATTAAAGGAGCTCAGCCTGGTCACCCCAGCATCGAAGGCATCAAAAGAAAGGTGAGTATGGGCAAAGCCTCGGAATTCGTCGTAGACGATGGAGGGATATTATGGTACGGAGAAAGACTCTGCGTGCCAAACATAGAAGACCTTAAACAGCAAATTTTAGCTGAAGCCCACAGCGCCCCGTACTCGATCCACCCTGGAGGAACCAAAATGTATAAAGATATTCAGGAAAGATTTTGGTGGCACGGTATGAAGAGGGACATAGCCACCTTCATTGCATGTTGCGACTCATGTCAACGCATAAAAGCTGAGCATCAGAGACCAGCCGGACTACTGCAACCGAACAAAATACCTGAGTGGAAATGGGATGAAATAGGGATGGATTTCATTGTCGGACTACCTCGGTCACAACATGGGAATGATGCCATATGGGTCATTACCGACAGGTTAACCAAGGTGGCACATTTTATTCTAGTAAAGACAACCCACACCACTCAGAGGCTTGCCAGGATTTATCTCTCCCGCATAGTTTGTCTGCATGGAGTCCCGAAGACTATAATTTCCGACAGAGGCACTCAGTTCGTCTTGAGGTTCTGGGATCATTTACAACAGGCTCCGGGAACTCAACTAGCCTTCAGTACAGCATACCATCCCCAGACTGATGGACAAACTGAACGCGTAAACCAAATTTTAGAGGACATGCTGAGAGCAGGTGTCCTCACCTATGGAACCAGTTGGGAAGAAAGCCTGCCATACGCCGAGTTCGCATACAACAACAGTTACCAGGCCAGCCTGCAAATGGCACCATTTGAGGCTTTATACGGACGGAGATGTCGTACCCTGCTAAATTGGTCAGAGACCGGAGACAGCCGCATTTTCGGCCCAGACATGCTCAAAGAAGCCGAGGAAAAGGTCAAGCTAATCAGAGACCGACTCAAGACCGCTCAAAGTCGACAGAAGAGTTATTACGATCAGAAACATCGTGGGGCCAGTTTCGAACCCGGTGAGTTCGTGTACCTATGAGTATCCCCTATGAGAGGACTGCAACGATTCAAGATTAAAGGAAAGTTAGCACCAAGATTCATCGGACCATTCCGTATAGTGGCACAAAGAGGCACGGTAGCCTACCAGCTAGATTTACCTGAGGAATTATCCGAGGTCCACAACGTGTTCCACGTTTCACAGTTAAGAAAGTGCATGAGCAACCCGGAGAAACAAGTACCCCATGAGAACATTGACGTGCAGCCAGACCTCACCTATCGGGAACGTCCAGTAAAAATATTAGAGGAGTCTGAAAGGAGGACCTGACAGAAAAACATCAAGTTTTTCAAAGTTCAGTGGAGCAATCACACCGATAGTGAAGCAACCTGGGAAAGAGAGGATTTTCTTCGGGTAGAGCATCCACACTTATTTGAGGATCAGCTGAAATCTCGGGGACGAGATTTTTCCTAAGGGGGTAGGTGTTGTGACACTCCAAAGTTTTCGTTTGGTTTTTGGCAAAAACTTTGTTGGTTTTTGAAAAGAGGCGATTTAAAAATTTTCCCAGAAAACCTCTCTCTTAAAAACATTCACCTTTGGCAAGGATTTTCATTTCACATCCTTCTCAAATTTGGTGTTTGAATTATGGAAACTTTTCTTCTGATTCTTTTCCTCTCAAATGTATTTCTGTATTTGGATTATTTTCATTTAGAAGGAAAACCCTAGGAGTTTTTGGGGCTTCTCTCATTTTGGAACCACCCATATTTTATTTTGCCTCATGTGGAAAGACGTCCCAAAACCCCTCCCTCCACTTTGGAACAATCTAAATTCTCTATCCCATCAAGTCCAAACCATTTTTGAATTTTATTTCATTTATTTTATCTCCAAAAACAATTCTTTCTTTTATTATGAGCCTAAGCAATGTTCAAAGCAAGTACCTTATTGCCTTTGAGTTTTAATCTCAAACCAACTCCTCTGGATTGTCCTTAGCATCCACAACCCAGAACCATCTTGATCCACTCCTCCTCTTTTCAAATTTTTCAATTTTCAGCCTCTGCAAGCGTGGACCAGATTTGCCAAATTTGGTGAAATTCATATCTCCTCTTCTCCAAAAATTCTACCAAAATTCAGGCAGCCTCCTGGTGCAATGAGAGGCCACCCCACCAAGTTTCAGCTCAAGGAGAAACCCCTACATACCAAGATCATTCTGTCGAACACCTGGCCGGCACTGTTTCCCTGCATTTTCAGAAAAAAATTCAGAGTTCCAGTGTCGTTTCTTCGTCAGAGTTTGAGTCACAAGGAAACTGTGCATTTGGCTTGTACTCGCAGCCTCTTCTTCTTGTCCGGAGCACCACACGCGCGCTTGGCGCCTCCCTGGAGTCGGTGGCGCCCTGGCCCGCCTGCGCCGGCGTGTCCCGCGGCGGCAGAACCACCGTAGCGGACGACAGGGGGCAACACTGCGGCATAACACCGTTCAGCACCGCCCAAACCCTCTGAGAGCTCCACGTGGCCACCTCCTTGCCAGCGCATGCATGCAGCACCGTCGCCGTGGCCTGGCACGCGCAGAGCGCATTCTCTGCCGCTGGCGTGCCGTGCGGCCGTTCCGTCGAGGGCAGGCCGTAATCCTCCCTCCCGTGCTGAGTTGGACACTGGGATGGCACCAGTGCTTCACCTAGATGATGCTCAAGCCCCTAAGCCGACCGTCCACCCACAGCGCCGCCGTAATCGCCCGCCGGACTTATCCGTTGACGGCAACCGCCTCGGGCCGTCTATATATAGCCTCCCCGAGCTTGCTCTTGCCCCCGGACAACTCCACCACCTCGCCAGACCTCGCCTAGCCACTGGAAGGGCCTTGAGGGGCCTTTCTTCCTCGGCTCCGGCCACCTCCGTCCGCCTCGGGCTCCGGCAACGTTCTCTTCGGTGAGAACTCCTCCGCCGCCCTACTCTCGCCCGTAACCTCGTACCACCTCTAGAGGTCTACCCCCCTCCTCAATTTGATCTCCACAGCTCTCTCCGACGAGGCCCTCAACCACCCAAACCGCCGTCCGCCGGAGCAAGGCTCGCCGTCGACGTGGTACTCGCCGGCGACCACCACCACCACCAACCAACGCGGAATGACGCCCTGAGCACGGAGATACCTTCCAATCTCTCTGCCTCGCCGTGGATCGCAGCCGACGACCACCGCGGCTCTCGGGCACCGTCGAGCTCTGCCGCCACTTTTGAAAATTCAAACCTGACGGGCGGGACCCGCCTGTCAGCCTCTCTGTCCTTTCTAAACGAACCGTTTTTTGAAACCGTCTTCTGCCAAAATGCGCTTTCCTTCTGGGCTGGCGTATTCTCTATCGAAGCGTTTTCTGTTTTTATAAGCTAGCCCCTGGAAACTTTCTGTTTCATTACAGATGACTCCCTGGACAAAAACCTTTATAACTTCTAAACAGAAGAGTATTTTTTGAGTGATTCTTTTTCTGTCCTCTTTGAAATTTTGTCTAGTTTTTTTATCAGATTTATTTGAAAAATATTTGGAATAATTTTTGTGCACCTCTCGGTATTTACGTTAGCGCGTGTGTTTTCTTCATACCGTAGATACCGAAAGAGGTGGCGGAATCGCGAACTTCAATGAGCTAGGCTCCGACTACTCTGAACCAGGCAAGCATGTTTGAACTTTTGATATGATGATTCTTTTGGCATGTTTGCATTAAGTAGTTTCATGGCATGTTGACGAGCATACCGACGAATGTCATGTTACATGCAACGTTGAAGCAAGTGAGTATCGAGAATCCATAAGCGGATGGATGTGAGTATGTATGGCCATGTGTTGGCATGAGGATGGGTAAGATGGCAGTGTTGTAGCATGCCAGTCTTATGCCAGACTATATGACTTCAGTGTCAAACCGTATCGATCCAGTTCCATCCGTTTTCCTTCCCTGTACTACCACATGTTTTCCGCAAGGAATATGGCTTAGTAAGTTGCAAACCGCTTTCCTGGTACACATCAAAAGGAGAGGCCGTGATGATGGTTCCATGGCCCTGGATTAAGGCCAGTCATCCGGTCAGGGGGCATGGGTGTTTCCGGTTGGGACCGAGAGCGGGGCACCCCTTAGAGCGCGCGTATATAAATTTGATCCCATGCTATTCGAGATTGTGATCTCCCCATCTCAAAAGTTTTTCTTGGACGATGTCTAGGGTGAGTCCTGGCATCGAGAGGTAGGATGGGTGTGTACTGGTTAGCTGTGTTTTCTTCCGAAATACCGTAAACGGAACTAGTCCTTCGTGACTACAGAAATCCGTTGGCTGTGGGAAAATTTTTGTACAAACTCTGCAGAGTCATACATTCCTTTGAATCATCTATTCCATGTACAAATTCGTATTATCTTGTCCTAACAGTGTCAGTTTGATGACAGAGACTCCGGTGAATCACATGAGTGCTAAGTCCGGTTAGATGTTTAATTCTGTGGATGGACTAACCCATTTATTATCATGAGTTGAATATTTATTATGAGCATTATTTCCTTGTGAATAAAAGCCCTTTCTGCGATGTCGCTCAGACGTCCGACTGTGGCATTGTTTTTATTTACTTTCAATAAAAGCCCTTTCTGCGATGTCGCTCAGACGTCCGACTGCGGCATTTCTTTTAAAGCCCTTTATGTGGTGTCGCTAAGACGCCCGACTGCGGCATTTCTTTTAAAGCCCTTTATGTGGTGTCGCTAAGACGCCCGACTGCGGCATTTCTTTTAAAACCCTTTATGTGGTGTCGCTAAGACACCCGACTGCGGCATTTCTTTTTTAGCCCTTTATGTGGTGTCCCTAAGACGCCCGACTACGGCATTTGTTTTAAAGCCCTCTACGTGGTGTCGCTTAGACGCCCGACTGTGGCATGATCTTTATTTATTTGTTCACCCTTCGAGGCGTCGCTTCAGACACCTGATCGGTTTTCCATTTATTATTGTTGGGATTTTAGGTGGACTACCGCCGATTCCCTTTTTACTTACCTTGCCTGCTAATATTTTGAATATGCATTGGTAAATTAATCATGACGCATTCATGCGTGCATTTGTTATATCTTACGTCCGAACTGTCTTGCGAGTACTTTCAAAGTACTCACTGGCTTGTTGATTTGGCCAGATGCTGACGAAGGTGATCTCATGGATGAAGAGTTCGATAGCGAGTCCGACGCCTAGAGGAATCCCAGTCAGTCTCGTGCGACCCTGGATTTGGTCACTGCATTATATCCGCTTCCGCAACCCGAATAAAATACATCGAGCCTCACCTCGACGCTCGATGAGATGCTAGTTTGAGAGCCATGTTATCTCACTCCCCACTGTGTTATTCCACCATCACTTTATCCTCGAGTCAGTAGTATGCCACCACACCATTGTGTTATAACCGCCATTATGTATAATTATTGGCGCGCTTGTAATAATTTGTTGAGCACCCTTAGCTCAACCCTGTAATATATTTTATGCTACTGGCTTATTGTATCAAGTATTTGTCTACCAGTGAGGAGGTTTTCTCTCAAACTGGACTCAGAAGATTGGTTTCTCAATAAATATTTTTATTGAAAAACCGGTCGTGACATGAAATGTACAGGGGTCGGACATCCGGGGGTGGGGGCTGGATATCCGGGGGCTGATGTCCAGAACCATGCGGGTTTTATGCTCCAGGAGCCGGATGTCCGGCTTGGGGCCCGGATGTCCGGCCCGATGGTCCGGATGTCCGGCCTTTGGCCCGGATGTCCGGCCCAACGAATCCAGATCTCGTTTGGGGCGGAAATTTTCGAATTTGGGGCGGAAATTGATGATTCCAAGGGAAAAATTGGAGAGATTTCGTGGATGGAAAGTGGGGAAAAGTGGGGATATGCTAGATCCACTTGAAACCAAGCAAATCCATGTATCAAAATCAACAAAACATCATCAAAACCAACAAATCACAAAAAAAATTGGGGCTATTTTTGGTGGGGATTTTCGAATTTAGGACGAAATCAACAAAATTAGGCTAGAAAACAACGAGGGGAGGCTCCGAAATCATGATCAACGTGGCTCATGATACCAAGATGATATCATGAGACAAGCTGGCTCTTATCCAAGATGATGTAGGGTAGAACCCTAGTGGCCCGATCTTTCACGAAAGGAGCGAATCCCGCGATGAACACGAATGACCCGAGGAGGGAAACGAGGGGAAAATTACGAGGGGAACACAAGAGAGCACTCAAACCAACAAGAATGATCACACATGCGCTAGATCCATGAACACAAAGGGAGATACAAGATCCAAAGTCAACAACGGACGATACAAGAGGTGACAGTCTTCTCTGTGAGGAGGTCTTGAGGGGGCCGCCCAAGAGGGGGTCTTGATGATCTTCTCCACAAGGAGGTCCTGAATCCAAAGTGGGTCTTCTCCGAAGAGGGGCCGCGGTCTCTCTCAAGGAGTAGATCCGATATGGATGAGCGAAGCTCTATCTAACAAATGAGCTAACACAACGCTAACCCTATAACGTAGGTGGAGGGGAAGTATATATAGTCTAAGGGGAGAAGGGGTACATGGGCCTCGGCCCAGAAGCACTGCACGCAGGCAGGGAGGGCCGGATGTCCGGGCGTCGGGCCGGATGTCCGGGGCTTCACGGGGAGCCGGATGTCTGGGCTGACGGATCTGGTCACGGTGCTCTCTGGAATGGCTTGTCTGGATTTCCGGGGCGAGGCCGGATGTCCGGGTGTTGGCGAGGCGCCGGATGTCTGGGGCTGACGCCGGATGTCCGGGGCCTGTAGCACTTCGGCTGCAGGGCTGCTGCTGTTGTTGACATCTTGAGGGGCCGGATGTCTGGGTCCTGGGAGATGTCTCCGTCTTCTTCCGTTGTCGCTTCCATGCTTCCCTCGCGGATGGTTTAGTTGTTCCTTGGCGCTTGCACTCCTCCTCGTCGTCCATAGTGTTCCGACAATACCTATGCATGCACATGAGAGGGGTGTCAAGTAGTATACCATCCTCGAAGGGGTAAAGTGAGCACGTGTAAAGGAGATGATTCACCTTTGGATATCTCAAGTAGATGTCGCACGTGTCACTCGCCAAACGGACTCTTGACATGGTGATGTCTATCGGATGCTCCGCATCAGCTTGTGAACACCTTTTCCTTGCGTGTTCAACTGCTATATGCATATATATATATATGGTTGCTCGCCGTTGAGGCGACAGTGGAGCGCTCTGCTCGCGTTCGTCCGCGCACGCTCTGCCAGCGGTTGGGCGTGCGCACGATCACGTCGGGGGCCCCGTATCCATGCGGTTGTGCTGCGCGTGTTGACACGTGATGCAGTTACGTGCGGCAGAATGGAGTTACGCACTACAAATTAGAACTGTCATCAGGGCCTGCCGATATTCCTGGACGTCCGGCTTCCCCTTTAATTCCCGCGACCGTTATAACCTTAGTCTCTTCAACCTTTCGATCGCGCCCCACAACACAACAAGCACACCCACGACGACACATAGAGAGGGGATGTCTAGCGGCGCTCCAATGGAGTTCGGCGAGCATAGAGTGGAGACCCACGCGAGGGAGACGGATCTCTCGGTGGTGTACACCATCGACCCGGCCGTGGTGGACGACTACATCAACAGCGTTGAGCAGTTGCTTGGTAGAGACAAGTACAAGGTGGTCGGCATCGACCTCCAGTACACCGCTGGTCATCCCGACATAGATCAGAAGGTTGCCGTCGCCCAGTTGTGCGTGCGCCATCATGTCCTCATCTACCACTACTGCATGGACACTGCGACTGTTTCAATAGGTTTGTCAACAGCACCGACTACAAGTTCGCCACGGTGGAAACCAAAGACGATGTAAAAGCGCTCAGTTTTACAGGCTTGGCCTGCAAGAACCTTGTCGAAATCCGTGACCACTACAGGGTCTGGGGCAACACGAAGAAGGACTCCTTGGTCGAACTCTACTCGGCCATCATCAACCCCTACTATGAAAAGATGAAGCAGGATGCCCAGAGAACAAGTCCCCTATCCTAGCACAGGGCCTGGATGCGGCAACTAGATGAACCTCACCTCAGGTTCGCGGCCAAGAGTGTGTACACATGCTGCGAGATGCACAGACAGAACGTTGACATGAGGAAGTGCCTCATTACCCAAATCAATGAGCCCGGATCGAGCCACAAGCAGAGCAAGCATTACAAGAAGTAAATGATGATCAGATGATCGTTTATGCTAGTTAATCATGCATGTAATATATAGTTTACTTTATTGGTGTGTGGAAATGTCATGTGTGTAGTAGCCACCTATGTAATTATGCATGTAATAGTTTGCTTTGGTGTGTACAAATGCCATGGTTGTAGTAGCCACCTATGTAAGTGGATGTTTTATTTGATTATGCAACCATGTGCTCATAAGTGTGTAGATAATGTTGTTGTTATGTATGCAATCCTGTCGCACAAGACACACGTCTTATAAGCAGCAACCGTCTGTGTTATTACCAGTCTTCACACACATTTCTGATTACAGACCTGTTTGCCTTATATCACACACATCTTGTTATATTGAACCGTTTTTTCTCTTGTCTCAACACAAACAGTTCATCCAAGTGAACCGCATGGCGTATATCGCACACACCTTTGATCTGGCTGACCATTTCTTTTGTGTTGCCTAATCACAAACAATTCATCCGAGTGAAACGTATGCTGTATATCACACACACCTTCATCTGGCTACCCATTTCTTTTGTTCCTCCTCATCGCAAACAGTTAATTGAACTGAACTGTATGCCCTGCATCGTACATGCAACTAAAATCTGAACCGTGTTTGATGCATCCTCCATCGCAAATGTTTTGCACCTTTTTTGACGGTTTTTACACCACTGTTTGCGATTATGGCATCACATAGTTTCGTCGAAGGGTCTTTGATCGTAGTGTCGCGTTAGCAGCGTCCTACAGTAGTGAGGTTACTGGCACATTTCAGGGAGTTAATCCTGGCAGGAGCCGTCCTAAGGGAAAGATCATGTTGCCGGTAACATTTGGGGGAGAACTGAACTACCGGACTCAGAGGATTGTGTTTGGTGTAGTTAATCTCCCCGTGCCGTACAATGTGATTCTTGGATGCCCGGCTTTGGCCAAGTTCATGGCAGTATCCCACTATGCCTACAACACATTGAAGATGCCTGGGCCGCTGGGAGTCATTACCAACCCATCAGACGAGAAGGATGAAATCATTTGTGTTGAGAAGATGTATCGGGACGTGGTCGCGGTAGAGGCAGCGGCAACTCCCGCCAAGGAAAGTAAAGGAAAGAAGAGAGACTGTAGGGACTTCGGCAAAGAGTCTGGGAAGCATGCCCCCACCGAGTGCACGACGCCCGTTGACGACGTGCCGGAGTGTTCTAACAGCAAGAGATCCAAGGTTGCTACACCCAAGTGAAGAAGGTCCCGGCAGGGCTGGCTGGCGTTGATGGTACTTTTACTATCAGCGCCACCCTCGATGACAAATAGGAAAGCACGCTCATTTCCTTCTTGCGGGCGAATATCGATGTGTTTGCTTGGCAACCATCTGATATCCCCGGTGTTCCCAGGGAGGTAATCGAGCACCACCTTGCTGTCTGCCCACATGCTCGACCTGTCAAGCAGAAATCCAGAAGGAGGCCTTGGAGAGGCAGGAGTTCATTGCAGAAGAAATCAAGAAACTTGAGGCAACTGGTTTGGTGAGAGGAGTACTGCACCCCAGGTGGTTGGCAAATCTAATGGTAGTCCAGAAGGCTAACGGGATGTGGAGGCTGTGCATAGATTTCAAAAATCTCAACAAAGCTTGCCTGAAAGACCCATTTCCCTTACCGCGCATCGACCAGATTGTGGATTCCACTTCAGGTTGTGATTTTCTCTCCTTTCTAGACGCATACTTTGGGTACACCAAATCTTTATGTCCAAGGAAGATGAAGAGAAGACATCGTTTATCACCCCTTGTGGTACGTACTGCTTTGTTCACATGCCGTTCGGGCTCATGAGTGCCAGGTCTAATTTTGCAAGGGCAATCCAGATTGGTTTTGAGCCACAACTGCACAGAAACATATAATCCTATATGGATGATATTGTGGTCAAGACCAAGGATAAGGCCACCCTTATTCAGGATTTGGAAGAGACATTTGATAATCTGCGCAAGATCAATTTGAAGCTCAACCCGGAGAAGTGTGTATTTGGTGCTCCCTCTGGCAAGTTGCTTGGTTTCTTCATATCCCATCATAGGATTAAAGCCAACCCCGACAAGATCAAGGACATCGAGCAGATCCAGGTGCCAAGGACAATTAAGGATGTGAGGCGTGTGATAGGATGTGTTGCCGCGCTAAGCAGATTCATTTCCAAGTCTGCCGAGCGCACGCTGCCGTTCTTCAAGATTTTGAAGAAGACCGACCCTATGAAGTGGACTCCAGAAGCAGATGCAGCTTTGCAAGAGTTGAAAGATTATTTGTCCTCTTTGCCTACCTTGGTTTCTCCCAAACACCAGCCATTGTTTCTATACTTGGCGGTAACCAACCAAGTGGTCAGTGCGGCCCTGGTAGCGCAGCGGGAAATAGATGAGGCAGAAAGTGAGAAGAGACTTGTAGGATCAGAGAAAGGTCAAGACAGCAATGAGCACGACAGCGATAGCAACCCCAAGGATGTGGCAAGGAAGAAAGTGGTGTAGTGTCCATTGTACTTCGTTAGCTCCTTATTACAGGTGGATAGATTGAGGTACTCTAGCGTGTAGAAGTTGATCATTGGTCTCATCATGGCCTCAGGGAAACGTCACCACTACTTCCAATCCCATGAGATCACGGTTGATACTCGCTTCCCGTTGCAAAGGATACCCCGAAACCCCGAGGCTACTGGAAGAATAGTGGAGTGGGCTTTGGAGTTATCCATCTTTGGTTCGAAGTTTGAGTGCACATCAACTATCCAGAGCAGGGCATTGGCAGAGTTTATTGCAGAATTGACGCCAATCCTTGATGAGGAGGTGACAAAGACGATTACCCCTGGCAAGGAATCGCCCCAAGAATGGATTATGTATTTTGATGGTGCTTTTTCCCTACAAGGTGCAGGAGCTGGCGTGCTCCTTGTCGCTCCCTTCGGGGAGCACTTGAAGTACCTCGTGCAAATGCATTTTGCCCTAGAAGAAGCAACCAACAATACAACTGAGTATGAAGGGCTGCTTGCCGGGCTCAGGATTGCAGCCGAATTGGGAATTAAGAAGCTGATCATTTGAGGAGATTCACAGCTTGTTGTGAGACAAGTCAACAAGGATTATCAAAGTCCATTGATGGAGGCATACGTCAAGGATGTGAGGAGATTGGAAGAGCGCTTTGACGGATTGCAAACAGAGCACGTACCCCATGCAGAAAACAACATGGCTTATCATCTGTCAAAGTGTGCTGCGCAGAAGCTTCCTGTGGAACTAGGGACTTTTGTTCTCCATCTCACTCAGCCCTCCATATCCCCGACGACAATGGCTCGGAAAAGGAGAAAGTTGGTCACTGGAAAGCCTCTCCAGGTAGAGCCGTCCGCTCCCGGCAGATTCCCTGCCAGAAACAACTCCTCACAGCCTGCCGGGCTACCCCCTCAAGCCGGGTCCATGAACCCCGCGAACGAGGTTGGTGCTCCCACAGAAGAGGAGGTGCCGCTAGTCCTTGTTGCCGAGCCCGAGGCTCCCACTTGGGCAAGGCACATTGTCCGCTTCCTCCAAACCGCAGAGCTTCCCGGTGACCAAGATGAAGTTGAAAAGGTAGCCCGGGGGCCAGTATGTATCAGTTTGTCGATGACACTCCGTACAGAAGGAGGCCCAATGGTGTGAAATTGAAGTGTGTCTACCGGGAAGAAGGAAAGGAACTGATGACTGAGATTCATAGAGGAATGTGTGGCTCCCACATTAGTTCAAGGACATTAGTTGGGTAAGCATTCCGGCAAGGATTCTATTGGCCCACATCCCTCCAAAATGCAGTCGAGCTAGTCACGACATGTGAAGCCTATCATTTCCATTCCAAGAAAACACACCTGCCTGCCCAAGCTCTTCAAAGAATCCCTCTATCTTGGCCATTTTCGATCTGGGGGCTCGATATCCTCGACCCCTTCCCCCGAGCAATCAGGGGATTTGAATTCTTGTTCATTGCCATCGATCAGTTTACAAATAGGCCGGAAGTGACTGCTATGAGAACGGTGATTGCTCAGTCAGCTATCAAGTTCATGAAAGAGTTGGTGTGTCATTTTGGAGTTGCGGCAAGTTTCATCAGCGACAATGGCACCCAGTTCACGAGCCACGCCTTCATGCAATATGTTCATGCCCTCGGATGCAAGATCTCATTCGCCTCCGTGGCACACCCCTAGAGCAATGGACAAGTTGAGAGGGCGAACGATGAAGTGCTACATGGACTCAAGACAAGAATTTTGATACGCTGTAGAAGCACGATAGGCGGTGGATCGAGGAGCTGCCGGTAGTTCTATGGTCCCTCAGAATGACACCAAACCGAGCTACCAGGCAGACTCCCTTCTCCCTAGTCTACGGGGCAGAAGCAGTTATCCCCATGAAATTCATTTACGGGTCACCTCGAGTGCTTGCCTATGATGAAGTAGCGCAAGATCAGCACTAGCGTGACGATGTTGTGCTACTCGAGGAGAACGGTCTTCGGGCTGCTACACGTGCTGCATGCCGCAGGGTTCATTCCCGGTGTTTTGAGGAAGGTGACCTTGTCCTTAGGCGCGTTCAGTCTGCCAAGGGTACACACAAGTTGTCACTGAAGTGGGAAGGCCCTTACTGGGTAGTACGAGTCACCAAACCTGGTGCAGTCCGTCTAGAGATGGGAGATGGCACTTAGTTGCAAAACTCATGGAATATTGAGCATCTCCGCAAGTTCTACCCGTAAGGCGCGGCTTTCGGGCCCTACCGTAGCCACCCTTTTGTACAGGCCTTGCCTCAGTTGCATGTAACCCCTTGTACAAAGCCAGGGCGATGACCCTGTGTAATAGAAAATAAAGAAGCGATGTGGGGGGCCCCAGGCTGAGATTGCATGCATGCATAAGTATTCCAAGATCACTACATAAGCATTTCATGAGCATTTTCATAGGCATATAAATAGGATCGCATCCTGCATTCATTCTCATCTGCATGAAGTTGCAGGTTCCTGCCATGGACTTGGCTTTGACAAAGATTTGAGAAGATTGCCCGGCACAGCGGTCCCCGGCAAGCCAAGCAGATAAGTTTTACCTCATATCCATTAGTGTTCTGTAAAGCTATAACTTTGCATAAGAAAGCCTCGCCCCTCTCTTTTGAAACTTAGGTGCTCCCATCCATGACTCGAACGTTGCTTCTGTCCGGATGGTCGCAGTGACCTTTGGTAAAAAGTAGTTGGTGGGGGGCTGGTCATTCTGTCTATTCTCCGACAGACGCAATACTCCGGCAGACAAAGAGGGTACCGACAGGATAGTCTGCCGGGAAAAACTCGTTTATTTATATTAAAGAGGCATTACACCTCTGCATGCACATACACATGCACGGGTTCCCAGCAAGGCTCATCTTTTTCATTAATATGCTACTACAAGTACAAGCATTACAGAACACAGACATGGACTAGAGAGATTACATTATTTGAATTAAAATTTGGCAATTGCCGACATATTTAAGTTTGAAAAATTATTAGTGCCCCGTTACGCCTTTGCCCTTGTCCATCTCCCTCAGGGTATTACAGGGAGGGACTAAAGAAGCAAGAGGCGGACTCAGTTTGGATTCGGCGCCTCCCCAGGACCAAGACAACGCCCTCCCGTAGATGGGAGGGAGAAAACAGAGGACATCAAGGACGGTGGCACTGGATGGGGGCCTAGACAGAGGTAGCGGAGTCACCGGCAAATGCGAGCCGTCAGAACGGCCACCCTGGTTCTTGGCGCGTCGTGGGTTGCTGCTACCTCACGTACCGCTGCCATTCGACGATCCTGTCGCGGGAGCCGTGCTGGGCACCATGCTCTCCGAAGGACTCCCCACAAAGAGCATGGTCGTCCCTGGCGGCCCTGATATCAGAAGCCACCATGCGCCCAAAAGACATGAGTGGGAGCGAAGAGCCCTCTTGTACCGAGGAAGGACAACACCTAGGAGGAACCAGATTCGCCCCTAGTAGCGGAGAATCTCTCCCATGGTTCCTCCCCAGTGCCGCAAAAGGGAGAAAAATAGGGAGCCATCAACTACCACGCGCCAAGCCTGCTTTGTGCCATAACATGGCTTCATTCGCGTCCCCTCCCACTGAAGTCAAGGACACAGGCGACCCAGCGGCAAGCACGCCGGGGTTTCCACCCCCGGTGTTGTCGCCGCGCCACCTGAGTCCCCTTTTCAGATCCAAGGAAGGCTTCAAAGTGGATCTCAGGGGCTGGCCACAAGCCCTCTCCCACAAGATGATCAACAGAAGTAGAAGATGAATGAATTTGTTCTTCCCTTTTATAGGCAGAACAAGGAGGGCAGTTGCCCCATCAACGGGCGACCACTGCCCTCCTCCGCCAATTCAAGATGATCGGGCCCTCTCTATGATGCTCTCCCGTGCCACGCACCTCTATTACCTACCCTACACAATGCATGCATGATACGTGGCCAAGGATAAGGGCATGGTGGGAAGAGTGAATTGGCAGTTTCTACCCTGTGCGTTAAAGTCATTCACGTGCCATTACTGGAGCGGTCCCACCACTATTGGCTTTACGCGACGCGCCGGAAAACCGGAAACTGGCCCGAAATCAAAGCTAATGAAGAAGCAAAGAAGACTTCAAGAGACCAACCTCTTCAGCAACCCTCGCCTATGCACCTAATAAGCCCTACCCCGAAGTCGCTTGGCAGCACATTCGGGGTAGGTCCGGGGGCTTCTGTCGGTGTAACAAACCCTGGGTCTGTTGCCCAGACTGCGCATAGGCACGGGAACAAGATTGAAGCACCGGCCCAGGTCAGAGTACAAGGACATGAGAGATTCAAAGGACCAATATGCAGATCAGAGGGACCAAGATCAAGTGAAGGAAGCAAGATATCATCAAGAGAGAAGCCTCCCTTGCCGGGCAGGCGATCCCGGCAAGGGGCGACGCCACCCCCGGAAGCAGACAACTAAGGCACCCCGGCAAGGCCTGCTGGGGCACACGAAGGCAGAACCACCCACATCGTCGATCGATGCAGTGTGAAGCCACAGAGTGATTAAGTGGTAGCCATTCGCCACATGGCAGCCATTTCCTACAGAAGAAACCCATAGATGACACCCGTCCTGCGATGTGTAAAGAGAACGGAGGAGAGTTCTTCACACGCACCCCAGAGTTCGAACCTCTCAAGGGTCTGTGGAACCCTAAATCTGACATTTGCCGCACCAGGTAGGGGTGCGTTGAAGCCTCTCTTCCATTGGTCGACCTGCCGCACAGGGCGCCAGCGCGCGAAGGATAAAGTTGCCAGGAGGTCCAGCGACCGCAAGAAGATACTCTAGCGCTCCCTACGCCACCACGTCAAGACCGCGCGCCGCCTGCGGTGGCGGCGCGTGAGCACCAAGACCAAGCTCCACCTCCAGGACGGGCTCCCGTGACCACCGCGGGTTGCCGAGCCTTCACTGCCGAGCTATGCAGCGTCGTCACGCTGGGCAAGTTCAAGCCCGACCTGCCTCCGCGCTACGACGACACCCTTGACCCTGCGGAGTTCCTACAGCTCTATGAGCTGAGCATAGAGGCGGCCAACGGCGATGAGAAGGTCATGGCGAACTGGTTTCCCCTGGCTCTCAAGGATGGCGCGTGCTCACGGCTCCTAAACCTGCCCCTACAGGATCGATCTCGTCCTAGGGTGAGATGTGCGAGCGCTTCGTCGCCAACTTCCAGGGCGCTCGCGACTGCCCGCGTGCCGTGGGTGACCTGTGACGCATTAAGCAGCAGCCAGGGGAAACCCTGCAGAAGTACATCCGGTGGTTCAACAATGTTTGCCTCAAGATCCCCAAGGTTTCAGACAAGGCCATCATCTCGGCGTTGTCCAATGGCGTCAGTGATGTCAAGATGAAGAGGAGCTCTCCATCCATGAGGACCTGTGCACGGCTCAAGAGATGTTCAACATGGCAACCAAGTGCGCAAGAGCTGAGGAAGGGTGCCTCTCCCTCCTCGAGCTCCCAACAGCCGACCCAGAAGACAAGAGGACCAAGGCCAAGGACGTGAAGCACAAGGGGGGGGGTCGTGATCGTGGGTGAACCAGAGATTAAGCGCGGCCGCAACTACCCAGAGTCATCCAAGGGCAGCCGTCCGTTCTGTGTCTTCTACAATGTACACATCCATAACACCAATGACTGTCAGGAGCTCAGGGCCATACGCAAGGAGTGCCTTGGTCGACGCCTCGAGTGCAATGATCGAGGCTACGACCATGGAGGAGGTCGAAGTGGAGGACGCTAGGACGACCGCGGCCCCCACCCAGAGTGGCGAGGTCAGCCTCATGAGCACCACTGGCAGAGCCAGCCTCGCGAGGGCGCCTGGAGAGACCAGCCTCGTGAGGACGTCGTCACGGCAACACTGGCCTCCCTCCGCTGCCACGACCACCAAGAAGGAATGACGACCACCACCAGGATGAGGGGGCTGGGGGCTTCCAGGAGCCACGAGCCATCGCCTGCACCTTGGGCGGCGCTCAGGCCCCAGCCTCTCAGCGCATCTTCAAGCAGTTCACTCGCGAGGTGAACGCGGCCCTCCCCAGGCTCGAGGCCACACGTCCGCTCAGGTGGTCCAAATGCACCATCACCTTCATCTCGTTCGACCAACTCAAGTGCGCGGCAACTGCCGGCACCCTCTCGATGTTTTGTTTGCCCGTCATTAGCAATGTCCTTATCACCAAGACCCTCATCGATGGCTGTGCGGGGCTCAATGTTCTTTCCATCGAAATGCTCGACCGCCTCCAAGTACCATATGATCAGCTACAGCCCACCAAGCCTTTCTCTGGAGTGACCGATGGCTCCACCACCCCAATAGGGCAGATCCGCCTCCCTGTCACCTTTGGCCAACGCGACAACTACCGCACCGAGCTCACCGACTTTGATGTCGCCCACATCCGCCTTCCATACAATGCCATCCTTGGATATCCAGCCTTGGCCAAGTTCATGGTGGTGACCCATCATGGCTATAATGTCCTCAAGTTGCCAAGGAACTGCGACATCATCACGATCACTTGCGAGGAGAAGGATGCGGTGTGCTCTCTCGAGCGTGCCTACCAGGCTGCAGCGGTCGAAGACCCATACAATGAAGGCGCTATCTACCCTCCTGAGGTTGTCCCCAAGAAGAAGAAGCAGCTGATCTGCCAAGAGCCTCAGGAGAGCGGTGTCTCCAGCGGCACCACCTCAGGACCTGCACCCATGGATGGGTCGCCTCCCTCTCTCGCATAGGAAGGCACGCCCAGCGCCCCTCGGGCTAGGCTCAGAGGCTCTCTTCTGGAGGGCCTCTAACTTAGACAATGTCACGAGGGAGGCGCTCGGGCACCACATGGAGGCATGCTTCATCGCATGCTCCCCTCACGAGAGCACAAGGTATGGGGTTCCAGGTGCTCAGGAGTTCACCAGCAAGGCGACCGAGGAGCTTCAAGAGGCGAGAGCCATCCACGGCAACTGCCTCCCACCACCTGGCGGGGCTCCTTTCCTTGGCGAGGACAACGAGCTACGCATCTGCGTCAACATTCCAGGGCTCAAGAGAGCCGCATCCCAGGAGCTCTTCTGGCCATCTCACGTTGGTCAGTGTGAGGGCCCCCTCACAGCTTTGTTCGCATGCCTTTCGTCCTGCCGAATGCGGACGTTACCTTCCAGCATCACCTGCGGAGCGTTCTGGCGGTTCAGGAGGCCAGGCACCAGGCGGTCCTGGCGAAGATGTCGACGGTTCTTCACGAGCGTCCCGAGGTCCTGGACCCAGGCGGCTCGTGAGGAGCAACCTCTTCAGCAAGCATGTTCAGCTAATTCAACATCTCTTCAACAACGATGCCAGGTGACATTTTCCGGTTTATTCAGTTGGGGGCACCCCTCGGGCTGCACTATCCCAAGGTCGCATGGGCCTGTCCCTGCGGCATGCATCCTTTTGTATCCTTGATTTGCTTCATTGGGGGCGCCCCTCGGGCTGCATCATCCCCAGGTCACGTGGGTCTGTCCCTATGGCATGTGCCATCTTGCATCTATCAGGACTAGCCTTACCTCCTCACATGAGTTGCTTTATGATTATTATATGCCTATCCAGTACTTCGATACCATGAACGTCGTACGCCCTTGCAAACCCATCCACAACCGCGCCATGGTTAAGGACTGGCATGTGGTCTATGCTCGGGTCCGTCCCTGCAGCATTGCTAAACCTAAGAGTCTGAGCCCTGGCTCGCGGACCAGCTCCTGTGTACGTCACCTCCCATCGCCCTTGGTGCCTTTTTCTCGCATGAGCTAATCGCGGGCGGACGAGCCAGGGCGCATGGCCCGGTGCCTTGTCGCCACGGGAGCCACACGCCGGTTGTCTTTCTTTAGGATTTTCGCATCAGAAGACTGCCATGGCGTCTGTGCTCGAGTCCATCCCTGCAGCGTCGATAAACCCAATGACCGAGCTCTTTCTGGAGGGCCGGTCCCATTCACGTCACCTCCTGGGGTCGTTGGTGTTTGGCCTTCTCATGTGATAACCTCAAGAGATTCATTCAGTGCAGGTTGTCTAATCATCTCGCAGGGCCATCACAAGTGTCAAGAATCAAATTCAGGCGCAACCCGCCTTGAGGTAGGGCCTCGTGAGTCCCGCGCTGGCTCATGAGTGCCTAGACACACCTCCTCTAGCCCTACCGTGCAAGCCACGTGTCAGGGCAGGGCTGTACATGCCCCGGGGGCTCCACTCAGAGGGAGCCCCTACCCACGCACCAGTGGAAGCACCATGCTCCATGCTGGCAGTCGACATGGTCGAGGAGCATCTATGCCCATGCAAGTGCAGAAGTGCCATGCTCCGCGCTGGTGATAAACAATTGGGGGCGGCCCCATGGCCGCATCAACCTCAGGGAGCCGCCAGGCTCAGTGTCCAGCCTCATCGCAACACTTCCCTCGGGAGAGTCGCGCGAGGGGGATGGGCACGGGGGCTATGCTCAGGTCATGCCTAGCGTACGCCACCCTGCCAGGTCCCTTGGACCTGGTCGTCGCACGCCCCTCCTGAGCGGGACCTCAGTGAGGAAAGGTACGGAGGTATGTTCGTACGTCAAGGGGGACTCCTGGGTATCGCGACTCAGAAGCCTAATTGGCCACGTAGCCCCTCACTCCTTGGTCTCGTCCTAGCAATCCAGACGACCCACGACGGCTGAGGTATGCGCGGGGCCGGGCCCAGCCGATGCAAAATGCTAAGGCCTACTCTCGCATCTCCTTCCCGAGGGCTGTTTGTACGTCAAAGGGGACTCCTGAGCATTGCGACTCAGGAGCCTAACTGGTCACGTAGCCCTTCACCCCTTGGTCTCGTCTTGGTGATTCGGACGACCCAATGGCGGCTGAGGTACGCATGGGGCCAGGCCCTCCCGACACAGAAC
This sequence comes from Triticum urartu, assembly GCF_056163025.1. Lineage (NCBI taxonomy): Eukaryota > Viridiplantae > Streptophyta > Magnoliopsida > Poales > Poaceae > Triticum > Triticum urartu. Next base: position 299,799,934 of record NC_141875.1, on the reverse strand, counting down.
ATTAAAGCAAATGGGAAGGAAATCACAAAATCCTAGCAAATTAATACAAGAAACGTTGTCTCTTAAAAGGTGCAGAACACATAAGTTTTAACGCCTCCACGAGGCACGATACATGTTACAGGAGATAAGATGAAGGGGAACGCCACCAACAAGCTTCTTCTTCAGCCTTGAGCGTCACCGTTGCCCGTGAGGGTGCCCCATCATCGACAACGTCACCGTCGCCTTTGCCTTCAGCCATGGCCACAGGTTCGGCGGCATCATCGGCCGCGGGCGCGGGGTCGATGGCGACGAACTTCCGCAGCAGGACCTTGTCACATCCCTAGCTTCTGGTACTACTTAGTGCTAGCATCTGGTGTTGCATCATGTTTAAATTCCCCAGAAACTGGAAATGGGGATGTCAGAACCCCCAGCACCCCCCCTTAAACCAACTAGGGTTACTAAAATCATTTTCAATGAACCCAAAATGCCCTTCTAAAATGTTCATCATCTTTGTTGTGGTATAGAACCTCTGACAAAAATGGTGCACACATTTCTATGTCATCCAAAGGTCATTGGATTAAATCATATGTTATTTGAATTTGGGCATTTAAATTTTAGTAAATATTTTAAATGCCCAAGTAATCCTAAACTGAAATGTTCCATGTTGGATATATTCTATACAGTGGGAATGTGCAGTTTGGTGATATTTGAAAGGGTCTAGGTATTTTTAGAAAAGCCACAAAGATTACAGAAAAATAGAAAACTGAAACAGAAAAAGAGAGAGAAGGAACCTCACCTGGGCTAACCTGGCGGCCCAAGTGGCCGGCCCAGCCCACCACCGCAGCCCTCAATCGCCTTCCTCCTCGCACCAGTAGGCATGGGCACGTGCCCGGCGCGCGCAGCCACACGCCGGCCACCTCCTCCCTGCCTGGCTACCTCCTCCTTCGCCTGGAAGTCTCTCGCAGCGCCACGCACCCCCTGGAACCCTCTCACTCTCTCCCGACCTCTTCCCCCTCCTCTGCTCTCTCTCCCTCTCGCGCCCGAGCGCAGCCGCAGCCGCGCCGCCGTAACGCCGCAGCCTCCGTGCTCCCCTCGCCTCCCCGACGTGTCCACGAGCATCGCCACGCCTCCCTCATCCTCTCCATCCAGCCACGCCCCGCCGGAGGCCCTGGATCGACGCTATCTTCATCATCTTCATCACCGGCCACCGGAGATCCCTCTCGCCGCCTCGCCCGCTCCGGTGCTTCCCAGAGCACACTGAGGCCACCTCTGCACTCTCCGTGAGCTCCTGATTCTCCCCTTGTGCTCGCCCCCTCAATTCCCGTCCGCTAGCTCCGTCTTCCACCACGGCCGAAGCTCGCCACCGCCACCGCACGTCTCCGTCGTGGCCACAGCCACCGCAGCTCGTGCTCGAGCACACCATCGTGCTCAGCACGATCCCATGAGCCCGTAAACACCCGCAGCGCCTCCTCCCGTGCTCTGTAGCGCCACCCCGAGGATGCCCGAACTGCTGCCGCCGCTGAACCTCGTCGCCAGCCGCTTTTCCGGCCACCCCAGCACCTACCGCTGCCACCACTCGATGCGCGCCACTGCGTGCATTCGAACGCAATAGACCACGGCCAAAATGATGCCCTGTGGCCCATTTCCGAGCCCCTCCGCCACGTCTATCGTCACCGGCGTCGAGCCGCCGGCGAGTTGACCTCGTTTGACCTGGGGTTTGACTCCCCTGGGTCAACGAAAGGTAGGCCCAGGCCCCTGCTTAATTAGTGTACGTTTAATTAGTGTTAAATTAACCTAGTTAATTAGATGAGCCACTAGCATGTGGGCCCAGGCACCTGCTTAACCTAGGTTGGTGCTAACCTAACACTAACTAACTCTGTTTATTTAGTTGTTTCACTGACATGTGGGTCCCAGCCGTCAGGTTTGACCTGGGCTGGCGCCTGTTGACCTACTGAGGTCAGCATGACGCAATGCTGACGCTGTAGCTATTTCTGGAATTTAAATAATTTATTTATTTTCAGAAATTTGCCTAAACTTATAAAATTCATAGAAAATCAACCGTAGCTCAGAATGAAATAATTTATTATGAAAAATTATCAAAAAAATCCAGTCTATCCATTTGAACTATTTTCATGTATGTTTGAACAACTTATACCTGCTGATCAGGTCAAATCAATTAAATGGCATTTGAATTTCACATATGGAGTTTGAATTTGATCCTTTGGTTCAAACCAACTTCATTTAATCTGGTTGCTAGATGCATTAGCCCAAACACCAGCATTTTGCCATGTCTTGATCATGCATCATATTGTGCATTGCATTGATTGTATTTCCTTCTATGTTGCCGGTATTTGTCCCCTCTCAATAGACGACGTTCCGACGATGAGTTCAATGACACCGATGACAAACTATACTGTCTTCAGAAGTGCCAGGCAAGCAAAACCCCTTTGTTCATTCCGATACAATCCCACTCTCTCGCTCCTGCTCTCTTTTACTACATTAGGACAACAACGTTTCAACTGTTACATGCTGCGGTAGCTGAACCCCTTTCCCCTACATGACCTGTCATTGCCAAAGTAAATAGATGAAACCCACTAGCATGAGTAGGAGTTGTTTGAGCCCTGATGTGCCTACTCATTCATGCTTGTTTGTCATGCCTGCTACTACTTAGAGTTGAGTTGGGTCCAATTCATCGGGGATGAATTGGAATGTGGTGAACATGTCCTATCGTTGAGAGCTAAGTGTGTGAACACGATTTGGTAAAGGTAGCGGTGAGAGGCCATGTAGGAGTACATGGTGGGTTGTCTCATTGCAGCCATTCTTAGCAACTGAGTTTTGTGTTTGTGATCCATGAACAGTTACTACCCCTCTTGACTTATTAATCAACTCAATCTCTGTCCAGGAGTTGCAACTAGTTTCTGGTGTTTGTAGGTAGTGTTAGTAGTCTACCAAGTGGCACCCGATACAGGTGGGCTTGGGACAGACTAGGCACAGTGGCCCGGTGTACCAAGTGGCACCCAGATGGTGGGCTTGGGAACCCTGTACACATCGTTTGGGGCCGTGAGCGACACCCCGGCCGGATCTCCTTGCGGATGGAACCCGAATAGGCGATAAACCTGGACGAGAGACTTGTGTGGTTAGTCAGGTCGTGGCCGACTCCCTCGCCAGGCTTCCGCTTGAAGGTTGCGGAGGTACACGACGTGTACATGGTGGTAAGTGGCGCGAGCGTGTGTGAAGAAGTACACCCCTGCAGGGTTATCATTATCTATTTGAATAGCCGGATTCCTCGGATATGGAAACTTGGACCCCTTGCATAGTTCATAGACAAATGAAAGTGGATACCCTAAAATGCCCAAGATAAGCGTGAGTGCTATGGATGGCATTCTCGTAGGGAGACGGGAGCGGATCCATTTTGGTGTAGTGATATGGTGAATATGTGGACTCGTGTGCGCCACCTCAAAAGAGTTACTTGCAGTCATAGTTTAGGATAGCCACTGAGTCAAAGTTGGCTTGCTGCAGTCAAACTCCACCACCCCCTTTGTTGACACTGATGCATATGTAGCTATTTCTGATGTAAGTCTTACTGGGTACATTTGTACTCATTTTTGCCTATTTTATGTTTTGCAGAGAGACGTCAGTCTCGCTAGTAGTTCCGTGTGGACTTTGACGTTTAGCTTGATACCTCAGCTATGATCTTGTGCCCTCGGCAGGATCTGGTAAATAGTCAGGCTTCTCAGCCTTCTTCATTTGTAGTTGTCTATACTCAGACAAGTTAAGCTTCCGCATGTGCTTGTTGTTTGTATGCTCTGTATGTTGGGGTCATGAGACCCATGTTTGTAATTTTTGGCTCTTCGGAGCCTAATGAATAAATACTTGAATCGTAGAGTTATGTTGTGATGCCATGTTGTATTTACACATGTCGAGCATATTGTGTGTATGATTGAAATGCTTGGTATGTGTGGGATCCGACAACATAGTTGTTTATCCTTGGTAGCCTCTCTTATGGGGAAATGTAGTCTTGTGCTTCCATGAGCCATACTAGTCCGCTACAGCCCGGTTCACCGGAGTCCTGCTAGCCCCGCACTACTGCTCCGAAACACTTGACTGGCCGGCATGTATTTCACTTCGTTCCTGTGTTTGTCCCTTCGGGGAAATGTCACGCGGTGACATCCGGAGTCCTGCCTAGCCTGCTATAGCCCGGGTTCCCGGAGTCCTGTTAGCCTAGTGCTACAGCCCGGATTCGCACGCTGCTGACCGACATGCTCAATGTTGATTCATGTATGCCTGTCCCCGTAAGTTAGTGCCACTTTGGGTTCACGACTAGTCATGTCAGCCCGGGTTCTCTGTCATATGGATGCTAGCGACACTATCATATACGTGAGCCAAAAGGCGCAAACGGTCCCGGGCCATGGTAAGGTGACACCCGTGGGGATACCGTGCGTGAGGCAGCAAAGTGATATGAGGTGTTACAGGCTAGATCGGTGTGACTTAGAATCGGGCTCCTGACAGCTTTGGTATCAGAGCCTGACTGCCTGTAGGATTACCAAGCCAAACTAGTCGAAGTTGTGTCTAGAAATGCTTTAGTTATATAAGGGAATTGATTATGGAAGGGAACGTAAGGCTCCTTTTACTCCTTATACCTTATGCCCTTCTGATCTGAGTCATCCTCTTCTTTTTCTACGGGGATTAAGAACTAGGCCTTCTCATATATCTATTAGGATGACGAGTTGCTATGGTAGAGACTTATAGGATTGTTGGTTCCAGGCCTCAATTCAGTTTCTACTACTTTAGTATGTTGTCAGCTGAACCAGAGCCGTGTTATGATGTTGTTAAGTGACTATGCAAATCCTTGTGAATGTCTCAAATCTTTTTCTGAGCATTTACAGCCGTTATGTTGTCCGAGTCATCCCAGGTTTCTAATTAGTCTGATGCATTTGCAAATCCCTTCTTCCCATCCCATTATTCCTTTGGGCCAGATTAAGCACACTAATCGATGTGTTGAGGTACTCCATTGCCTCGACGTATATGTTGGACCTATTATTATGACCCTAGGCATCTTAGAGAACCACCTGGTACTCCGTCCATGTTTGGTGTTCTAGTGTGATGATTCTGGCCATCATTCTCGAAAGCATCCCGTGATGCTACTTAATAGTAGGTATTCTATTCCTAGGTTCTTGAACCCGAGGTTCACTCTACTTACTTCATGTAGATAGTGTTTGCTCGTTCCTTTAGGATATTAGTAACCTTTGTGATAGTCCTCGAGGTCTGTGCTATTTCTTTCTTCCAATACCATGAACTGCTTATGGCAGAAGTTCTTTTGAACCAAAAGATCACAATGAGAGTGCTCTTGATGAGTTCTCCATTCTACATCGTGAATCTGCTAGTTCTACCTTTCTACATGGGTTATCCGGAAGAAATGTTGAGCTTTGCTCGACATACTAATCTATGCATCCACAACTCAGAAAGTTATATGCCTTTGCGTTGTCTCTCTTTAGTTGTATTCTGACCCCCATCTATCAATTGATAGTCAGGAGTAGTCGTGCACTCGTGTTCATTGATGCCCATTATTCTTGTGGTCCGTCAAGCCATTCTGTTCTGGAATGACTAGGAGAAACAAACTCCAGTACCTTATCCATTTCTAGGATTGGGTGAAAGTAGTTGTATTCCGCAGATCAAATGCCAAACCAGCTTTTGTTCTGTTCTACCGTGGAGTATTACCCTATTCATGTTAAGAATATCATAGGAGTTGCACCATCTCTTATGAATTTTTGACGCCGTGATACTTCTTGCCATCATTGTTCATTCCTCGGCTTCTGTGTTATTGTAACTGGAATGCTGGCAAGTGAGTCATGATGTGTGAAATCAATAATCCTAGCAACTCTGTTGCTTGGTAGTTAATGGACAATATTTTCATTCTTAGCGTGTTGGTTATTAAATCATCATCCTAAGATTGATCGTGCTATCTAGTCCTTATTTCCGGTGCACTCCTCGATCAATGAGTTAACATTATGTCAATCCCTCACTCTTTTGATCATATCATCTTGCCCTGAAAAGCAAGGTTGTTCTCGAGCTTAGTAACATATCGGTGGTTCGTGATTTTCCGAAGATCTTCTTGGAAGTATTACCTGGTGGTCACCTGACCGCTATGTTGAGTTCGTGATCAAGTTGGTTTTCTTATAAATCACCCCTTCTCCAAGAATCTGTGTTGGATATCCCTGAGCTAGTTGGTTGAGCTAGACAACAACTTGGAAAGTAGAAGCTTTGCTTAAATTAGTTCCTCTCTAAGGGATATCTTCTGTGTGTGTGTTGAAGAAAGATGATATTTCCATTGATTGGTCCTCATGATCAGTTGTTGGATCTATTGCCTTGTGAAAACTTTGACTTGAGTATGGGCTATCGTCAAGTCAAATCAGAACCAACAATGTTCCTAATGTTGTCTTACTCGTGGTTGATCCCTCGAGCATACACCATTACATCTTTTGGTCTGACCAATGCTATCACTGTGTTCACGTGATTGTGGAAGTCCAGTGATATGGAAATTCCGACGAGTCGCTATTGAGCCCATCAGCAGCATTTTATCTCCTCCATGATTCATGTTGAACATCAACCTAGTGTTGGGAACTTCGTAAGCAATGCCTTCGTGTTCCATTCATGAAGCTCATGCTTGGATGAAAGAAGTGACTTCCTCTAATTCACGTGCATTTGGTGCAAGTTGCCTTCGTGACTTTGAGAAAGTTTGTTTTGCTTCCTATGGAATCATCCCAAGTCAGTCATGTATGCGCGAAGTATTCTATGGTTTGATAGGTTTGGCCACCTCCATTCCATACGTAATTCCTAGCACACCAAGCCACTGATTGATTTGTTCAAGACAAAGGAGTCTGTTCTAAGGTCATTACTTTAGACTTCCGCACGAAGACTTCGATATCATTAATGATGGTTCCCTACCAGAACTCGGTAGTATTTTATTGCAAGACTACCATGTGATCATGCTTGTCTGGGACAACGTGTTCACAAGTTTGTAGCAGAACCAGCTCATGTTTTGGAGCTTGCTATCGTAGTTCATCTCCCGAGAATCTCGCAACATCATCTCATCAATTTGTGTTGCAACTCTTCTTTTCAGACATGCCGAGTCTGAAGTATCCTGTTACCAACCAGATCTAAATCTCAGGGAGATATGATGGTTGGAAAATCCCCAACATTTGCATTTTGTTTCCAGCTTGCACCCCATTGTGCCAATTCTACCATGGGTTGCCCTGTCGGTAATTACTACTCAGGATTATCTTCAAAGTGGGCTTACCATGGGCCCATCCATCTCCAATGATAAGCAAAAATCACTCATTGTGTTGTCTTCAACAAGGTAGTCCACATCATCCATTCTAGTCTGAGTATGCCATCCTTTTCCGACTCTTCAAATGATCGATTGTGATTGCCTTAGGCTGGTATGAAGAGTTTCAATGATCTATGGATCAAAAGTAATTCTTTTTTTCCACTTAAGGGAATAATTCTACAAGTCACCTACCCTAAGGTGCCCCATTATAGAATCATGGTGATTATTTCATAGCTATCTTGATATCTTGCCCCACCCTCTTCAGCATGGGATTTTTGCCTACCAGTAGAACCTTGTCATCTACCTCTTTCCATCACTCCTGATGTGTGCTTCGCGTCTCAGCTCGTGAGATGTATCTATGTCTCATTCCGTGAGTTAATCCTGAGTTGCTCGATCTTCGAGAAGATCGATCCTTCTAGAGTTTCTTTTCCCTCTCATTGTCATGTTGGTGGGAGTTCCTGGAGCAAGACTTCGAGACCATGATGGTGATCGAATCAACGTTCTTATGGAGTGCACCCTGGATCATGAAGATTGTGTTAGTTTGCATTCCCCCTTCATCTTACCTCATGTCTGGAATCTCGGGACGAGATTATTGTTTAGTGGGGATGAGTTGTCACATCCCTAGCTTCTAGTACTGCTTAGTGCAAGCATCTGGTGTTGCATCATGTTTAAATTCCTCGGAAACTTGAAATGGGGATGTCAGAACCCCCAGCACCCCCACCTCAAACCAACTGGGGTTACTAAAATCATTTTGAATGAACCCAAAATGCCCTTCTAAAATGTTCATCATCTTTGTCGTGGTCTAGAACCTCTGACAAAAATGGTGCACAAATTTCTAGGTCATCCAAAGGTCACTGGATTAAATCATATGTTATTTGAATTTGGGCATTTAAATGTTAGTAAATATTTTAAATGCCCAGGTAATCCTAAACTAAAATGTTCCATGTTGGATATATTCTATACAGTGGGAATGTGCAGTTTGGTGATTTTTGAAATGGTCTAGGTATTTTTAGAAAAGCCACAAAGATTACAGAAAAATAGAAAACTAAAACAGAAAGAGAGAGAGAAGGAACCTCACCTGGGCTTACCTGGCGGCCCAAGTGGCTGGCCCAGCCCACCACCACAACCCTCTGTCGCCTTCCTCCTCGCGCCAGTTGGCAGGGGCACGTGCCCGGCGCGCACAACCACACGCCGACCACCTCCTCCCTGCCTGGCTGCCTCCTCCTTCCCCGGGACGTCTCTTGCAGCGCCACGCACCCCCTGGAACCCTCTCACTCTCTCCCAACCTCTACCCCCTCCTCTGCTCTCTCTCCCTCTCGCGCCCGAGCGCAGCCGCAGCCGCGCCGCCGTAACGCCGCAGCCTCCGTGCTCCCCTCGCCTCCCCCACGTGTCCACGAGCATCGCCATGCCTCCCTCATCCTCTCCTTCCAGCCACGCCCCGCCGGAGGCCCCGCATCGATGCCATCTTCATCATCTTTGTCGCCGGCCACCGGAGATCCCTCTCACCGCCCCGCCCGCTCCGGTGCTTCCCCGAGCACGCTGAGGCCACCTCTGCACTCTCCGTGAGCTCCTGATTCTCCCCCTGTGCTCGCCCCCTCCGTTCCCGTCCGCTAGCTCCGTCTTCCACCACGGCCGAAGCTCGTCGCCGCCACCGCACGTCGCCGTCGTGGCCACAGCCACCGCAGCTCGTGCCCGAGCACACCATCATGCAAAGCACGATCCCATGAGACCGTAGACACCCGCAGCGCCTCCTCCCGTGCTTTGTAGCTCCACCCTGAGGATGCCCGAGCTGCTGCCGCCGCTGAACCTCATCGCCGGCCACTTTTCCGACCACCCCAGCACCTACCGCTGCCACCACTCGACGCGCAGCACTTCGTGCGTTCGAACGCAACAGACCGCGGCCAAAATGATGCCCTGTGGCCCATTTTCGAGCCCCTCCGCCGCGTCTATCGTCGCCGGCGTCAAGCCACCGATGGGTTGACCTCGTTTGACCTGGGGTTTGACTCCCCTGGGTCAACGAAAGGTGGGCCCAGGCCCCTAATTAATTAGTGTCGGTTTAATTAGTGTTAAATTAACCTAGTTAATTAGATGAGCCATTGGCATGTGGGCCCAGGCCCCTACTTAACCTAGGTTAGTGCTAACCTAACACTAACTAACTCTGTTAGTTAGTTGTTTCACTGACATGTGGGTCCTAGCCGTCAGGTTTGACCTGGGCTGGCGCCTGTTGACTTGCTGAGGTCAGCATGACACAATGCTGACGCTGTAGCTATTTCTGGAATTTAAATGATTTATTTATTTTCACAAATTTGCTTAAACTTATAAAATTCATAGAAAATTAACTGTAGCTCAGAATGAAATAATTTATATATGAAAAATTATCAGAAAAATCCAATCTATCCATATGTACTATTTTCATGCATGTTCGAACAACTTATACCTGCTGATCAGGTCAAATCAATTAAATGGTATTTGAATTTCACATATGGAGTTTGAATTTGAACCTTTGGTTCAAACCAACTTCATTTAATCTGGTTGCTAGATGCATTAGCCCAAACACCAGCATTTTGCCTTGTCCTGATCATGCATCATATTGTGCATTGCATTGATTGTATTTCCTTCTGTGTTGCCGATACTTGTCCCCTCTCAATAGACGATGTTCCGACGATGAGTTCGATGACACCGATGACGAACTATAATGTCTTTAGAAGTGCCAGGCAAGCAAAACCCCTTTGTTCATTCCGATACAATCCCACTCTCTCACTCCTACTGTCTTTTACTGCATTAGGACAACAACGTTTCAACTGTTACATGCTACGGTAGCTGAACCCCTTTCCCCTGCATGACCTGTCATTGCCACAGTAAATAGATGAAACCCACTAGCATGAGTAGGAGTTGCTTGAGCCCTAATGTGCCTACTCATTCATGCTTGTTTGTCATGCCTGCTACTGCTTAGAGTTGAGTTAGGTCCGATTCATCGGGGATGAATTGGAATGTGGTGAACATGTCCTACCGTTGAGAGCTAAGTGTGTGAACATGATTTGGTAAAGGTAGCGGTGAGAGGCCATGTAGGAGTACATGGTGGGTTGTCTCATTGCAGCCGTTCTTAGGAACTGAGTTCTGTGTTTGTGGTCCATGAACAGTTACTACCACACATTGGGTTCCGTTAACTCGACCCCTCTCGACTTATTAATCAACTCGATCTCTGTCCAGGAGTTGCAACTAGTTTCTGGTGTTTGTAGGTAGTGTTAGTAGTCTACCAAGTGGCACCCGGTATAGGTGGGCTTGGGACAGACTAGGCACAGTGGCCCGGTGTACCAAGTGGCAACCGGATGGTGGGCTTGGGAACCCTGTACACATCGTTTGGGGCCGTGAGCGACACCCCGGCCGGATCTCCTTGTCGATGGACCCCGAATAGGCGATAAACCTGGACGAGAGACTTGTGTGGTTAGTCAGGTCATGGCCAACTCCCTCGCTAGGCTTCCGCTTGAAGGTTGCCGAGGTACACGACGTGTACATGGTGGTAAGTGGTGAGAGCGTGTGTGAAGAAGTACACCCCTGCAGGGTTATCATTATCTATTCGAATAGCCGGATTCCTTGGATATGGAAACTTGGACCCCTTGCATAGACAAGTGAAAGTGGATACTCTAAAATGCGCAAGATAAGTGTGAGTGCTATGGATGGCGTTCTCGTAGGGAGACGGGAGCGGATCCATAGTGGTGTATTGATATGGTGAATATGTGGACTCGTGTGCGCCACCTCAAAAGAGTTACTTGCAGTCATAGTTTAGGGTAGCCACTGAGTCAAAGATGGCTTGCTGCAGTCAAACTCCACCACCCCCTTTGTTGATACTGATGCATATGTAGCTAGTTCTGATGTAAGTCTTGCTGGGTACATTTGTACTGACGTTTTCCTATTTCATGTTTTGCAGAGAGACATCAGTCTCGCTAGTAGTTTCGTGTGGACTTTGATGTTTAGCTTGATACCTTAGCTACGATGTTGTGCCCTCGGCAGGATCTGGTAGATAGTCAGGCTTCTCAGCTTTCTTCATTTGTAGTTGTCTATACTCAGACAAGTTAAGCTTCCGCATGTGCTTGTTGTTTGTATGCTCTGTATGTTGGGGTCATGAGACCCATGTTTGTAATTTTTGGCTCTTTGGAGCCTAATGAATAAATACTTGAGTCGTAGAGTTATGTTGTGATGCCATGTTGTATTTACACATGTCGAGCATATTGTGTGTATGATTGAAATGCTTGGTATGTGTGGGATCCGACAACATAGTTGTTTATCCTTGGTAGCCTCTCTTATGGGGAAATGTAGTCTTGTGCTTCCATGAGCCATAGTAGTCCGCTACAGCCCGGTTCACCGGAGTCCTGCTAGCCCCGCACTACTGCTCCGGAACACTTGACTGGCCGACATGTGTTTCACTTTGTTCCTGTGTCTGTCCCTTCGGGGAAATGTCATGCGGTGACATCCGGAGTCCTGCCTAGCCTGTTACAGCCTGGGTTCCCGGAGTCCTGTTAGCCCAGTGCTACAGCCCGGATTCACACGCTGCTGACCGACATGCTCAATGTTGATTCATGTATGCCTGTCCCCGTAAGTTAGTGCCACTTTGGGTTCACGACTAATCATGTCAGCCCGGGTTCTCTGTCATATGGATGCTAGCAACACTATCATATACGTGAGCCAAAAGGCGTAAACGGTCCCAGGCCATGGTAAGGCGACACCCGTGGGGATACCGTGCGTGAGGCCGCAAAGTGATATGTGGTGTTACAGGCTAGATCGGTGTGACTTAGAATTGGGGTCCTGACAGGCCTCTCCACCTGGCTCTTGACGGCTTCGGCAGCGGCAGCGTAGCGCTCCAGGTCCACAGGCTCAAGCAAGGCTTCGAAGTCGAAGTTGGGTCGCGAAGATGGAGGTCGTTGAAGACACGGGACACGGTAGAGGCGGAGCACGTGGGCCTCTCCTTCCACCATGGGGTCGACCCCAAGAACGACGCCCTCGAGCGCCACGACAAGCTGCGGGAGCAGCTCGGCGGGCCCCTCCTCAGCAGTCACCAATGGCTTCTTGAACCCCCTCTCGTAGAGATCTCGCAGTGCCTTGCGGGGCCACTCCTCGAGGGAATCAAAAGCAACACGGTCTTTGGAAAGAACTTTTGCCTTGGCCTCCAGCTGGGCCTTCTCCACCTCCACCTCCTCCTTTAGCTTCTCTAGGCGCTCGCGCTCCACGGCCTACTCCTGCGCTGATTGCTCCAGCTTGGTGTCATGACCGGTGATCGCGTCTTCTCGAGCTTTCAGCTCCTCCTCCCGCACCTCGCGCTGACGAGCCTCAGCGGCACGCTTGTTGCACAGGGTCTCCAGCTCGGCCTCCGCCACCCGGTAGCGCTCCTTCGCAGCCTCAGCATCCTTCAACGACACATCGCGGGCGGCTGCAGCCAGGCATGCAACCTGTTTACCTTCCTTGGAGGCTGCCAAGGCTTGGCTCCATGCCGGCCTGACGGACGCGTCAGATCACAGCCATCCCGAGATCAACTCCAGGCGCCCCGACGCCAGGCGACGATCGGTGCTTTTTAGATCGTTTTGAAGTTGGGTCAGCGCGGAAAGAGCCTCCTCTAGAGCACTAGGCGAAACAGGAGAATCACGGCTCAGCGGCATGATGGAAGGGGAAGGAGATAGCGCCGGTGCCAGGATCAGCATGTTAGCAACATCAGAGGGGGCTGGAGGCTCCGGAGCCTTCGGGACCTCAGCAGGTGAGCTGAGGGCAAGCGCCTCCGGAGCCGGCCTGGCTGCAGAGACCGCCTTCTCCTGAGGTCAGGCCTCTGAGTCTCGCGAGGATGACCCGGCCATGGAAGCGCGAGAGCCACCACCATCCTTCTGTGCCAGAGGTGGCGCGGCCACGGCAGGCTGCTGGGTCTCGAGGATCGCAGCCGTCTCCTTCTTCTTCACCACCGGCATTGGCCTAACCGTACAAGAGGAAGACATCAAGATATTACGTCAAGAACAGGGAACTAAAGATCAAGGCGGAGCACTTACTGGTCCAGCACGATGTAATCCCTCACCCTCTTTTGAAGCATCATGCCCACAGGCTTCGCGGGCTGAGGCACCGGCGCGCGAGCCCCAAGGGTAGACAAGGGCACGACGCCCGGATCTATAGCGGCGTCGGCTGGCGACGAAGCGGAAGCATCGCCTCGGGGGATCAGCGCCGATCTACTCTTCTTCGAGACCCCTGCCTTTGGCTTCTTCGGAGGGTGCCCTTAGACCTCATTGTGACCCCGGTGGAGTGCGGCGAGTCCCTCACCGGGTGCTCGCTGGTTACGTCGTCGTCGGGAAGGGTGCGGAGGAGATCGGTCTGGCGTAGAGGAGAAGTCTCCCCCGCCCCTCCCGGGTCACCTCTGAGGCCGACCTCTCCTCCTGGTCGGACTCGCCAGAGGACAATGTCACTGGGGAGCCTGGGGGCCCGGTGGGCACCAGTGGTACGAGCCTGCGCTCGTTGAAGACATGCATGGTGGCGGCGATCTCTTCCCCATCCAGGCGGCGGTATAGCGGAAGATGAGAGTCTGGCGGGCAACCTTGGTCCTTCCCGACCAGGAGGCGCATGATCTTGTTTAGCTCCTCTTCGGGCAAGTCGTCTGGGCGTAGACGGAGGTTGCCTCCTTCTTCCGTGTGCTTCCACAAGGGGCGCAAGCGCGCCTGGAGCGGAGCCAGACGCTGTGTCAGGAACTCCTTAACAATCATGGGCCTAGCCAGCTTCTCCGCCTTTAGATTGTCTGGCTTTAGATCGGCCACCATCTTCTCCATCAACTGCCCTACCCGGGGATCGTGAGATTCTCGTGATTCCATCCCTCGTGAAGCGCTGGCAGTCCGGTCGGCAGCCCCAGCCGAGGGTTGGAGCGCTTGGCATCCATGAGGACCCACTTGTTCCTGAAGTCCTCCACCTTCTTCCTAGATCGTGAAATCGCGTTTCTGCCGTTGGCCGCGACGATGTTGGCGCACCCCGAACACTAGCCCTCCTTGACCTGGAGGTAGAAGAAATGGCGGAGCAGCGCCACTGACGACATCACCCCTATGAACGCCTCGCAGTAGAAGGCAAAGATCGAAAGGAGGAGGATAGAGTTGGGATGAAGATGGAGGGCGTGCCAATTGTAGTGGCGGAGGACGGCATAGAAGAAGCTGTAGAAAGGGGAACCAGCCCCGCGAAGATATTGTGCAAGAAGAAGGGATAGAAGGTACCCGCCAAGGCCTCCGGTTTGACGGAGCTGGCCCGGAGCGATGTCTCTCCTCCCTCATTGCTGCTACCCGCCATCACTAGGAGCGCGGCGGTGAGGTTCTTCTCTGTGGTTGTAGACGTGATCATGGCTGGCTCAAACCAGGAGGGTGAACGCATGGCCTTCACCTTATCAGTGGCCATCGGCTGTGGGCTTGGGGGAGAGTTTCGGTGGATCTGGAGGCTCTCTAGACGAGAAGGAGAAAGGGGATCTGGAGCAAGACGAAGGGAAGGCAATGAAAGCCCTCCAGCGGGCACCAGCATTTTTACCAGGTGAGGACAGTTGTCATGGCAGTGTGGGTAAGCGGAGGTGCCCACGTCCCATCAATCGCCAAGCATCAACCGAGGCCGCAGGCGGTTGGGGCCCGCGAGCACCGCCCTTGCCCTTTAGCTTCGCCTCGAGGCCAAGCACGAGCACGCCTTGGGCCCCGGGGCTACTGTCGGTGTCCTGGGAATGGGGGTACCCAGACTTGCCTGCCTGCAGCCCATGACGTGGCTCCATCGATGGCCTGGTATGGCCCAGCTTCAACAACAACAATCCAAGACCCTCGCGAGGGGCCAAGCCTCACGAGGCGGATGACACGAAGACCTCCCTAGGGGGCGGCCTCACCAGGTTGGCTCCCAAGGAGCGGAGATATCTAGGCTAGGTGCACCTCGCAAGGTTCAAATGACGTGAGCCATGACGACCAAGGCCAGGCGGGCGCCAGCGGGCGCAGTGTACCAGTTTCCCCTTTGGTGCCAAGGAGGCAAGCACATGCGCGGAGTCCCGAGGAATCAAGCAAAGGTTTCTGTACCCGTGCAACAAGACCAAGACCGCCAGGACGGCAGGACGGAGGTCATCGCGGAGCCCACTACAGTGTCACCACCAAAGCCTTTTGCAGGTGAAGACCACTTTTGTCATGATAGCTTGTACTAGTTTTCTTCCTTTGAATTTGGCCGTTGTGGGATCCCTTCCCTCCTATATTTGGGAAGAGGACCCTATAAATAGGACTTAGCCACCACCACGGGGGAGATTATCCTCTCATCCACTAGCTCATCGAGCTCAAGAACACATCACCTCCTGAGGTTGTTCCACAACTGTACTAGTTCATCCTCAGCCCCATGAGGCAATCCACCACAAAGCTGGAGTAGGGTATTACGCCTCAAGGTGGCCCGAACCAGGATAAACCGCTATGTCTCTTGTCCCTTGGGTTTGTCGAGCTAGGCCGTGGAATCATTGAGCAAGTAGACTAGGAGGGGAGAGTTCTTCGCACGCACCCCAGAATTCAAACCTCTCATGGGTCTGCGGAACCCTGAATCCGACATTATGAACTTAATACTCTAGATGCAGGCAGGAGTCGGTCCATGTGTGGAGTAATAGTAGTAGATGCAAAATCATTTCGGTCTAGTTGACACGGACGTGATGCCTATATTCATGATCATTGCCTTAGATATCATCATTACTTTGTGCTTTTCTATCAATTTTTTGGCAGTAGTTTGTTCACCCACCGTATTATTTTCGATCTTGAGAGAAGCCTCTAGTGAAACCTATGGCCCCAGGTCTATTTTCCATCATATAATCTTCTACATTCCATCATATAAGTTTCCGACCTACAATTTTAGTTTCCTATTTACTTTCTTTGCAATATTTTACATTCCGATCTATAAACCAAAAATACCAAAAATATTACTTTACCGTTTATCCATCTATATCAGATCTCACTTTGCAAATAACCGTGAAGGGATTGACAACACCTTTATTGCGTTGGGTGCACGTGGGTGTTTGGTTTGTGCAGGTATTCGGTGGCTTGTGCGTTGTCTCCTACTGGATTGATACCTTGGTTCTCAAAAGCTGAGGGAAATACTTACTCTACTTTGATGTGTCACCATTTCCTCTTCAAGGGAAAATCCAACGCAAGCTCAAGAGGTAGCAAGGGGCGCGAAGTAGGTCCGTGCGCAAGCATTGGAGCTCGCGCACGGTCATGGCGTCGTCCGGCACGACCTTCTTCAGGATGCGAGGGGTGTGCTGGACCGGCTCGAGGTCGAGCTTGGCAACATCGACTACTACCTCGAGGCCAAACATCATCACCTGGCGCATGAGTGGCGCCGGCTTGAACTGGCTGTGAACTTGAGCCACCTCATGCATGAAGCCACACACACAAAGGTCCTCCGCCGTGGCCAAAGTGGCCTGTGACCGCACCTTCGAGGAGGCCAAGGCCATGGAACGGCAGCGCGAGGCCGCGGATCGGTGGCATGAGGCCACCGAAAGGCGCGAGCAGGAACTTCTGGCCTCCATCTCGACGTTGGAGCGGCAAGACCAAGATCGCGGGGTCACCGTGCTTGTCCCTATGAAAGGGTTGCCGAGCCACAAAGTGGAGCTCCGCACCATAGGGGAGGCGTTGGAGCTGGTGACATTGGAGCAGGACCTGGAGCACGATCGGCTGGAGGCGATGAAGCACCAAGTGATGACCGTCGAGGCCGCTCTAGCCTCCCGGAAGCCAGTGTCCAGGAGGAGGTCGGCGAGAGGGTCGCGAAGGTCCGCCGGGCCCTTTCCAAGGACTATCGTGCGAAGCTGAAGCTTCAGGAGTCCTGTTTCTGCAAATGGCGCGACAAGCTCAAGGGAGAGGCCAACGGGCTCAAGAAGAAGTAATCCAAAGCCGAGCGGCGCGAGAAGGCCGTGCTGGATGCCCAGGCCGCAGCTGAAGTAGAGCTGTCCTCCCTCTATGAGCAGGTGTCGGATGTCATTTCCCTCATGGAGTGGGCGTCGAACGAGGCAAACCGAGCTCGGGGACTACAGTGCACACGCTCCCAGATGTTCCAGTCCCTTGAGCAGAGGCCCGCAGGGCTCAAGGCAGTATCTGTGACGAGAGCGTCTCTAGCATGCTTGTTCCTGACGACGCCTGCTACCTCGGCTTCTTCACCAGGATCGTGGAGCGTCTCGAAGGAGGGGCTGAGAAGGTACACCAGCTCGTTGAAGAGAAGAGGCGCAATCTTCTTGCATGAGCGTCCTCATGCGTCTTCAGTCATGTTCTTCACTTCGACCCCGACTTCAACTTTTAGGCCGTGACAGCCCCGTTCCTGAGGTGATTCATGGCACCCCGGGAGACTGGGTGGAGGACCATGTGGATGACCTGATTGTGGAGTTCACTACCATAGGCGGCGGGGGCTAGCCTGAGGTCGAGGGGCGTGGAGCTGATGGCAGCGATGGCGACAACGCGTCCCCTTAGGTTGTGCTTTTCCCTGTTTGCATGTCAAGATTTTGAACATGAACCCGCGGGGATGCAAAAGTACTTTGGAAGAAATGCCCTTATGATGCATGAAGTAACGACGTTCTCCCTTAGGCCGCCTTCCCTTTGCTTATCGTGCACCCGCAACCCCTGAGCAGTGGTGGATCATTAATGTTACACTGGGTCGCAATGCCCAGCCAAAACAAGGGACGGATGCTTGCCAGGGACCTCAAGCAATGTGGGCCTACTGGCTCACTTGAGAGAGTTGCGTGAGGACTCACATACCAAGGCCTTGGCGAGGTGTGCATAGAGGCAGGCCCATGGCTGAATGGCCGTGCTTGGGCTGACTTAAACGTAGGCACCGGCCCAGCCCCCGCTCGTGGGAAGATTGGGAGGCGAGCACCAGGTAGCCATTGCTGCTCTTAAAAAACTCAAGGGATAGAAAATACTGGAGAAAAACCCCATCCCCTTGTGAATAAATAAGCAAGAACTTCAAATTTCATTTTGAGAAGTGGCAATTCTGGCTACAAAAGGGGGCAAAAAAAACAACCGCGTTCGGTGCATATACAAGTCTTCCCACTAGTGTGAAGGATGGGGCCTCCACTTGGGCATGGGCATAGTCGCTGTTTGACCGCGTCGTCCGGCAGCGCGGAGCATGGGGCTTCCACTTGGACGTGGGCATGGTCATTGTTCGATCGTTCCGTCCGCCAACACGGAGCATGGGGCTTCCACTTGGGCGTGGGTGGGAGCCCCTGTGAGGCCGGGCGGGTGGCGCACAGGGAGACTCCAAGGCATGTACAACCCCGCTCATTATTAAGTGACAGTGTAACAGGTAGAGGTTGGTGAGGTGCAGGGTGTTCCATGCCTCCTCGACAAGAACCCCGCCCCTTGTCTCCAAGCATGCGGCGACAAGCCTGGCGGCGTGGATGACCCTGAACGGGAGCTCCCGCTTGGGAGAAACCCCATGGATGCCCTCTCCGGAGAGGACCTACTTCAGGACGGGGTCTCCGACCTCGCGGGCACCAGTGGGCGGCGTGAATGAACCGCCACACGGGCCGTAACTTTTCTTAGCCAGCTCCTGCCGTGAGCTTCCAGATTCCTCCTAAGTCCTCTGGCCTCGGGGCCCCTAACGTCAGGCGATGATGACTCAGGAGGCCTCGAACCCTCGTGGGCCCTCCTGGCCTCGCGGGCCCCTCGAGCCTCTAGAGCTCTCTTATGCTACACTTGCGTTCGGGGCACTGTTGCGCGGTTGGTCTGCCCTGGCGCACTTGGCCTAGCCATTGCTCCATGGGTGCGCCACTGAAGCGTGATCCAACCGTGTTCCAAAGTTAGCACAATATTTTTTGAAGAGAGTGATTGTAACTAGAGGTCGTTGTTGTTAATGATGCGGTCGGGGGTGCCGCATTGGCTCACGTGGGCCCCTGGCCTCATGAGGCCTTGACGATCTTGACGGCCGAGCCGGTGGGGAGGGTGCGCGCGGGCCTCCCTTCTGCCCAATTGGTGAACTTGTTCGGTGGTGACACAAAGGTAGTGGTTGTCGCCAGCCGCCCGAGGGGGTGGGCCCAACATGCCCTATGGTGCAGCTCGCTGTCCTGCGTGCAACAAGCAGTGGTCTGATGATCCACGCATCCCGCATCCTCTTCATCCTCCAGTAAAGCGCTGCAGAGCGAGTGTGTGTTGAAATCCTTGGCCCAACCGCCTGCTGAAGCTCCAATGATAGGAGCAAGCGGGCTCCTGAAGCTGAGCCTCGGCCGGGGCGCCAGCAAGCGGTGCGGGAGGCAACTCCTTCATAGGCAGCTTGGCTCCTGATGTCTGGGCTACCTGACACCAAATGTCAGCCCAATCGTTGGTCCGAGGAGTTCTCCTTCGGAAGACTCTCGGGCTTCAGGGGTTCGTAGCGCTTTGCCCGATTGGTGATATCATCTACTTCCTTGCCCATGCGCATGTGCCTGAAATCAGCCCCTGGTTCCTCCGTCTTGTCGACCGCCATAGCCATTGCTGGCCCATGCCGTCTAGGAGGTGGCCTGCCATGGCGCCTCCTGCGGATGGCCACCTTCCCTATTCGACACCCGGGGGAGCACATCCTGGGCCAGAGGGGAAATCCCATTTCCATCCTCGCCGCTGTGGGCCCCCTCCAGGTCTTATCCAGAAGGACGAGAAGACGGATCAGGAGTAGCCATGGGCCCGGGGCGGAGGCCGCGACACAGGTGGAGGGCGAAAAGGCTCCATGCCCCCGCAAGCGGCATCACACAGCTCAGCGACCCGGTCAAGCCAAGCGCCGTAGTCACCATTAGCCGGACGATAGCACAACAACTCACGCGCTACAAGGAGCATGGCTTGCGCGTCCGTCAGCCCACGATGGGTGTGGGGGATGATGCCGTGGTGGGGTTGAAGGAGGGCACGATGGAGGAGCTGCCGCGCTGTGTGAAGAGTGGTAGCGATGGGCCATGCTGCCGACCGATGAGTAGCAGTACCAGTGCCGGCGTTATCCATGCGGGGAATGGGGTGGCGAGGAGTACCACGGCTGAGGGGCGTCACTTGGGCGATGCGAGCGGCCCAACGCTCAGTGCATGCTCGGCGAATTTTTGCAATGGGCGCCGTGGAGCGAGGACGGAGTGTGGTTGATGAAGAAACGAAGATCCGACATGCCCCTACCTGGTGCGCCTAATGTCAGAATCGGGGCTCCGCGGACCCAAACAAGGTTTGAACTCTGGGGCATGTGCAAAGATCTAATCCAGCTCCAGCGTCAAGCTCATCGCCCCACGACCTTGGCCTCATCGAGTTCGTGTGAGCGGGGAAGAAGATCAACACAGAGATTTACCCAGGTTCGGGCCATCTCGCGGTGTAAAACCCTACTCCTGCTTTGTGGTGGATTGGCCTCATGAGGAGGTTGAGGATGAACCACTATAGTTGATGAGCTGCCTCGCGAGGGCTCTGGGAGTGAAGGTGGAATGGATCTGATCCATCTCTATGGTGGAGACTAGCCTATACTTATAGTGGCCTTGGTCCTCTTCCCTCATAGCATAGGCGGGAAGGGTTCCCACAATGGCCAATTTGAAAGGGGACAAGTAGTACATCTTATCCTGATGAAAGGATGTCTTCGCATGCAAAGCTTCTGGTCGTGACGCAGTGGTGGGCTCGGCGATGTCATCAGTCCTGCTGAGCCAACGGTCTTGGTATTGTTGCACCGGAATGGAAACCTTTGGGCATTCCTTGGGAACCCGCGTACGTCCTTGCTTCCTTAGCACCAAAGAGGAAACTATCCTCCTATGCGCCCGCTAGCGCCCGCCTAGCCTTGGTCTTCATGGACCACGTCATCGAGAGCCTCATGAGGCCGGGTACCTGCATAGAAGTCTCCGCTCCTTGGGAGGTAGGCTTGGGATGCTGCCCCTCGGGAAGTCTTGACGTCATTCGCCTCGCAAGGCCGGGGGCCCTCACGAGGGTCTTGTCATGGGGGTCTTGTAGCTGGGCTGTACTGGGCCATCGATGGGGCTGCGTGCTGGGCCGCAAGCAGGCAAGTCTGGGTACCCCCGATCCCAGAATGCCGATAGTTTTAAATGCCATCGCGGAAAGGGGTTAAAAACCATCTGTATAGGAGGTCACTGTACTAGTGTGTGGTGCTCACTTATTAACTGTTTGTCTAATTTGTTAATGTGTTTACTTAACTATTTGGTTCAATTCTGCAAAATGTGATGTTCAATTCTTGTGGTACAATTTTGTATTGTCTTACATGTGAGAAATAACTCGAATTTGGTTGTACAAAATACATGTGAAACCAATACAATTGCTATATTTCCAAGTTGTTAAGCATGCTTGGTTTGGTTAACTGTCAGATCTTCTAGTATGTTATATATTATGCAATGTGTTGCTTAGTTAATGTTTGGTTCGGTTGTTGTGGTGTTCAGTTAACAATTTGGTTCAATTCTGCAATGCGATATTCAATTGTTTTGGGTGCATTTTTTTATTGTCTTCTATGTGAGTAATAAATCAAATTTTGTTGTACTAAATACATGAGAAATAAATACAATTGCTATATTTCAAAGTTGTTAAGCATCATTTGTTTAGTTAATTGTCTGATGTTTTAGTATGTTATGTACTGTGCAATGTGGTGCTTAGTTAATGTTGGTTTCATTTGTTGTGGTGTTAAGTTAACTGTTTTGTTTAATTCCGCAATGTGATGTTCAATTGTTTTAGTACAATTTTGTATTGTCATGGATGTGAGGAATAAATAATTTTGCTATACTAAATACATGAGAAACATATACAATTTCTATATTTCCTTGCTCTTAATCATGCTTGGTTTGGATAAATGGCTTGTCCATGGGGCTCAAATTAATCTGCTGAATTGGTAATGTGTTTGTTTTTTCATCAACATATTTTACTGATAGTATGCCAAACCTCACTTAACCTGATCAATAACTACCTTATATATGTTGCAGGGAAACAATGGGAAACATTGGGGTTTACAATCGAGGTTTGCACATGCATGGTCCTTTGTCTAATAGCACATTATTGTGCCATTGCAGGAACCATTCTAATATTTAGGTTTTTAACAAGTTGGTCTTTTACATGTAGGTCCTATTGTCAGAGGTTTTGACCCACTGTCCGACAATTATTGCATATGTGGAAATGAGTTTGACGTGGCTAGACCGTGTCTGTGTTTCCCCAAAAAGGGATGATGCAGCATAGCTACATGATGACCCACAAGTATAGGGGATCAAGCATAGTCATTTCGAGTAAGAGTGTCAAACCCAACGAGAAGCAAAAAAGAAATAACAAGTGGTTTTCAGCAAGGTGCTTTTCTCCAAGCACTGGAATTGTTGGCAACAGATACTTTGATAGCAAGATATTTGTAACGATCAAGTAACGATAATGGTAAATAAAGTGCAGCAAGATATTTTGTGGCAAAGGACAGGCCAAAACGGTCGCTTATAATAGGCAAAGTGTTCTTGAGGGTACATGGGAATTTCATCTAGTCACTTTCATCATGTTGGTTCCATTTGTGTTCGCTACTTTGATAATTTGATGTGTGAGTGGATCGGTGCTTAGGTGATGTTCTTACTTGAACAAGCCTCCTACTTATGATTAACCCCCTCGCAAGCATCTGCAACTATGAGAAAAGTATTAAGATAAAATCTAACCATAGCATTAAACTTTTGGATCCAAATCGGTCCCTTATGGAATAGCGCATAAACTAGGGTTTAAGCTTCTATCACTCTAGCAACCCATCACATAATAACTATTCCAGAATGCATTCCCTTAGTCCCTAATAAGGTGAAGTGCCATGTAGTCCACGTTCAAATGTCACCACTAAGGGAATCACAACATACATATTATCAAAATATCGAACACATATCAAGTTCACATGATTACTTGCAACAAGATTTCTCCCGTGACCTCAAGAACAAAAGTAACTACTCACAAATGATAATCATGCTCAAGATCAAAGGGGTATTAAATAGCATAATGGATCTGAACATATAATCTTCCACCAAATAAACCATATAATAATCAACTACAAGATGTAATCAACACAACTAGTCACCCACAGGCACCAATCTAAGGTTCCGGTGCAAAGATTGAACACAAGAGATGAACTAGGGTTTGAGAAAAGAGGCTTGCGACAGTGGAAAAGTATTTTGTTGGATGCTTCTGGTGGTTTGGGAATATTTGGGAATTTATAGTGTAAGATTTAGGGTTGGAGGAGTCCCGAGGGGCGCACAAGACCTCAGGGCACCCCCCTGTGGCGTGCCTAGCAGGCTTGTGGCTTCCTCGGAGATCTTATGACCCCCTCTCCAAGCTCTGTGGATGTCTTCTCGTCCAAGAAAAAACATCATAAAGTTTTATTCCGTTTGGACTCCGTTTGATATTCCTTTTCTATAAAACTCAAAAAGAAGGAAAAAAATAGAAACTGGCACCGGGCTCTTGGTTAATAGGTTAGTCCCAAAAATAATATAAAATAGCATATTAATGCATAAGAACATCCAAAGCATATAATGTGGAACAATAAAAAATAATAGATTCGTTGGAGACGTATCAAGCATCCCCAAGCTTAATTCATGCTCGTCCTCGAGTAGGTAAATGATAAAAACAGAATTTTTGATGTGAAATGCTACCTAACATATTTATCCATGTAATCTTCGTTGTTGTGGCATGATATTCAGATCCATAAGATTCAAAACAAAATTTTAATATTGATGTAAAAAACCATAATACTTCAAGCATACTAATAAAGCAATCATGTCTTCTGAAAATGACATGACCAAAGAAAGTTATCCCTACAAAATAATATAGTCTGGCTATGCTCCATCTTCATCACACAAAGTATTATATCATGCACAACCCTGATGACAGGCCAAGCAATTGTTTCATACTTTTGGTGTTCTCAAACTTTTTCAACTTTCACACAATACATGAGAGTGAGCCATGGATATAGCACTATAGGTGGCATAGAATATGGTGGTTGTGGAGAAGACAAAAAAGAAGGAGAAAGTCTCACATCAACTAGGCATATTAACGGGATATGGAGATGCCCGTCAATAGATATTAATGTGAGTGAGTAGGGATTGCCATGTAATGGATGACCTAGAGCTATAAGTGTTTGAATGCTCAAAAAGAAACTAAGTGGGTGTGCATCCAACTTGCTTGCTCACAAATAGCAAGGGAAATTTGAGGAAGCCCATCATTGGAATATACAAGCCAAGTTCTTATAATGAAAAATTCCCACTAGTATATGAAAGTGACATCATAGGAGACTCTCTATCATGAAGATCATGGCGCTACTTTGAAGCTAAAGTGTGGAAAAAGGATAATAATATTGTCCCTTCTCTCTTTTTCTCTCATTTTTTATTAATTTATTCATTTTCATTTTTTTGTTTTTTTGTTTGGGATTCTTTGGACTTCTATTTTTTCTGTAAAGTCCGAAGACTCATCCCAACTTATGAGGGAATCACAGCTTCCATCATCCTTTCCTCACATGGGACAATGCTCTAATAATGATGATAATCACACTTTTATTTACTTACAACTCAAGAATTACAACTCGATGCTAGAACAAAATATGACTCTATATGAATGCCTCTGGCGGTGTACCGGGATGTTCAATGATCAAGAGTGACATGTATAAAAAATATGAACGATAGCCTTGCCACAAATACTATGCCAACTACATGATCATGCAAAGCAGTATGACAATGATGATGCGTGTCATAATAAAACGGAATAGTGGAAATTGCATGGCAATATATCTTAGAATGGCTATGGAAATGCCATAATAGGTACATATGGTTTGAGTAAGGGTATATGGTGGGTGTAATGCATCGACGAATGTTGCGTGGTACTTGAGAGGCTAGCAATGGTGGAAGGGTGAGAGTGCGTATAATCCATGGACTCAACATTAGTTATAAAGAACTCACATACTTATTCCAAAAATTTGTTAGCTATCGAAACAAAGTACTATACGCATGCTCCTAGGGGAATAGATTGGTAGGAAAAGACCATCGCTCTTCCCTGACCGCCACTCCTAAGGAAGACAATCAATGAATAAATCATGCTCCGACTTCATCACATAACGGTTCACCATACGTTCATGCTACAAGAATCACAAACTTTATCACAAGTATTTCTACCAATGCAAAATTACTCAGTAGCATGACTCTAATATCACCATCTTTGTATCTCAAAACAATCATAAGGAATCAAACTTCTCAGAGTATTCAATGCTCTTTATATGAAAGTTTTTATTATATCCCTCTTGGATGCCCATCATATTAGGACTAACTTCGCAACCTAGACAAATTACCATGCTGTTTAGAGACTCTCTAAATAATATAGGTGAAACATGAGAGTTCAATAATATCTATAAAATAAAACCACCGCCGTGCTCAAAAAAGATATAAGTGAATCACTATAGCAAATTGCCTAGCTCAAAAAATATAAGTGAAGCACATAGAGCATTATAATAAATTCAAGATTCATGTGTGTACCTCTCAAAAGTTATGTACAGAAAGTATGAATGTGGAAAACTAAAACGCAAATACTCAAATCATACAAGACGCTCCAAGAAAAACACATATCATGTGGTGAATAAAAATATAGCCTCAAGTAAATTTACCAATGGAAAGAAGATGAAAGACAGGATGCCATCCGGGGCATCCCCAAGCTTATATGCTTGGTTGTCCTTGAATATTACCTTGAGGTGGCTTGGGCATCCCCAAGCTTAGGCTCTTGCCACTCCTTATTCCATAGTCCATCAAATCTTTGCCCAAAACTTGAAAACTTCATAACACAAAACTCAACAGAAAACTCATGACATCCGTTAGTATAATAAAATAAATCACCACTTTAGGTACTGTTGTGAACTCATTCTAAATTTATATTGGTGTAATATCTACTATATTCGAACTTCTCCATGGTTCATACCCCCTATACTACCCATAGATTCATCAAAATAAGCAAACAACACATAGAAAACATAATCTGTCAAAAATAGAGCAATCCGTAGTAATTTGAATATTAGTCATACTTCTGTAACTCCAAAAATTCTGAAAAATTAGGACAACATCAGAAATTCATATATCAAGCTTGTGTACAAAATTTCAGAATTTGTTAACGCTCTAGTGAATTTGAAAAATTCTGTTACTGGACGCGAACGTTTTTGTTTTTCAGCAAAACCAAATCAACGATATACCAAAGTATCCCAAAGGTCTTGTTTGGATCAAACACTAATTAAAACACCAAAACACAATTATTACAGAGGTAATAATGTGTATTTATTCAAGAATAGAAACAAAAACAAAAAAGCATAAAATAAAATTGGGTTGTCTCCTAGCTAGGCATCAAACATAGATCTAGGTATTGTCATGCAACTCCTTCTTAACCAAATCTTACAAAACTTTTCTTAGCAAATCTCTCTTCTCTTCTCTTTCCCTTCTACTGGGTGAGCTTAATTCATGAAAAGGACTATTATTAGTGATTTTGACATTCATAAACCCATGGCCTAGATCATCACCATAAATATCATCATACAACATACATATCTCGTTTTTAATGGGTTCCCTAGTCATCTCTTCCAACCAAGCATCATTAAATCCTACATAAATTCCCCGAGTTACCCAATCAAATTTCTCATAAGTATCAAGGTAAAGGGCTTGAGTAATTTCTGAGTATGGGACTCTTCTTCTAAGATTGTCACTGTAAGACCGATAATCTCTAGATTCCAAGCTACACAAAGTTTTTTATCATGAAGAATTTCTTCAATTGGAGGATGTTCAATATCTTTATTGCAGAAAATAAAAATTTCCCTAGCTTCTTGTATTATGAAATCAAATTCCCGCATAAGAATGATAGTGGCAATCTTTTCATCCGTAGGATGATGAATATTGGGAAGTTCATAAAATATCTTTTGCAAAGCGGGGTGGATGTGAACGGATTTTCTTTCTAATTTATCAATAGGCATGGCAATAGAATCCGCATAGGAATTTGTATCAAGAAGGATAGATCTCTTATTAATAGGCATAGCTTCTGTACAATCAAAGAATTCTTGAATAACACTTTTCCCAATAATATTACCGTCTCCCACATGAAAAGTTTTTGCCTTATAACTAGGGGGAGTTTCAGTTTCACGATCTAAAGAACAAGACACAAATTTTTCCTCAAGTTTTATGCGAGAAAGATCCCCAAAATTTTCAATGATAACCTCCCCATATTCAGACATGGTGGCAAGAAACCAATCTAGCACACAAGCAAAAAAGCAAACAAAAATACGAATGAAAGAAGGGCGAATAAAAAGGCAAATATTTTTGTGAATGTCAAAATATCTCTTGTTGGACTAATACTTCTATCTACTATATTTCAGATGAGTTCAACAGTGGAGTGGCATGGACAAGAGGATGTGGAACCCCTTCAAGAAGCTAAGGACAAAGACTAGCAAAAGCTCAAGACTCTACATTTTCATTTTAGTGATCCAAGATCACGTTGAGTCCATAGGAAAAGCCAATGCTATCAAAAGGGATGAGGTGTTGCTTAATGGCTTGCTTGCTCAAAGTGCTTATTGATATGCTCCAAAGCCCCCAACCACTTTCTCATTTCCACATATGTCCTAAACCTAAAGTCAAACTCGACCCCACCAATTTGATCTATCCGACGCCACCGAATTCACTTGACATAGCCACTGCTAGAAACCCTAATTAGTTCGATCAATCAGTTCGGTCACACCGATGGGATCTTGGTCGCACCGAGATGGGCTTGCAAACTCTCTGTTGTCTTTTGCAATTATTTCGGTCCCACCGAGATAAGCAATCGGTCCCACCGAGTTTGCTTGACCAACTCTTTGTTTTGCTTATTACGAAAATCGGTCCCACCGAGTTTGTGTAATCGGTCAAACCGAGTTGAGGTTTTACCCTAATCCTAGCACATCGGTCCCACCGAGTTGATCATATCGGTCCCACCGAAAATCCTAACGTTCACATTTTGAACTAAATCGGTCTGACCGAGTTTCTCGATTCGGTCCCACCGAGTTTGGTGAATTGTGTGTAATGGCTAGTTTTTGTGTGGAGGCTATATATACCCCTCCATGCATTCTTCATTCATGGAGAAAGCCATCAGAACGTTCCTACACTTCCAGCATTCATTTTCGGAGAGAGGATCACCTACTCATGTGTTGAGACAAAGATATACCAATCCAACCACAAGAATCTTGATCTCTAGCCTTCCCCAAGTTGCTTTCCACTCAAATCATCTTTCCACCAAATCCAAATATATGAGAGAGAGTTGAGTGTTGGGGAGACTATCATTTGAAGCACAAGAGCAAGGAGTTCATTGTCAACACACGATCCATTACCTTTTGGAGAGTGGCGTCTCCTAGATTGGTTAGGTGTCACTTGGGAGCCTCCGTCAAGATTGTGGAGTTGAACCAAGGAGTTTGTAAGTGCAAAGAGATCGCCTACTTTGTGAAGATCTGCCCAAGTGAGGCAAGTCCTTCGTGGGCGATGGCCATGGTGGGATAGACAAGGTTGCTTCTTCGTGGACCCTTGTGGGTGGAGGCCTTCGTGGAATCACACAACCGTTACCCTTCGTGGGTTGAAGTCTCCATCAACGTAGATGTACGATAGCACCACCTATCGGAACCACACTAGAAATCTCCGTGTCTCCAATTGCGCTTGCGCTTGCACATTCGAATCCCATCCCTTTACTTTCTTGCAACTTGCATGCTTTACTTTCCGCTGCTCATATACTCTTGCCATGCTTGCTTGAAATGTATTGTGAATGTTTAAACTTGTGATAAAACTCCACCTTAACTTAAAGAAATTTAAAACTGCTACTTTTCTTTGTTGAGGGTCTAATCACCCCCTCTAGACACCTCTTCTCGATCCTACAACTGGTATCAAAGCATTGGTTTCCATTCCTTTGGTTTAATCACCATTGGAAGAAAATGGATGTGTCTACGTTGGGGAGTCTTAGACATAGAGTGCCTATACTTGATGGAGAGTTCTTTCATGAGTGGAAAAAATGAGATGCTTGACATTTTAAATGAATATCACTTGAACAAGTACATTACTAGCCCTTGTGCACCCCTTGTTGGCCCTTTGCATCCTGCCCTTGATGAGTCTATTGACATGATTCCCAACCTTAGAACTGTCAATCTTATTACTAGAGGTTTGCCTTAAAATGTGTTTAGTTGCTTGCCTGCTCTTGATTGTGCCTACACCATATGGAGATTTCTTGAGGAACGATTTCCAAACTATTCCTTTCAAAACTTAGATTAGATTCTTCATAAGTCTATTGCCTTGAGTAATATGAAATCCAATGATCCTAAGTTTGGTGATTGTTTATTTGATCTTAGTAACCTCATGCGTGCCAAAGGAGATGTTGGAATCATTAGCAATATCATCTCCGAAGCCATTAGAATTCATAAAGATGAACATTGTGATGATCATTTATCTAATGAATCACTCTCTATAGGAATGGATCAATCACAAGACGATGTTGAACATGGATACTATGATGAGGATGATGATAGTGACTTTGATCTCGATGAGTCTATGAAACATTTTGGTCTTATGGCTAATCTCCACGGCTACATGGCTGGAGGAAAGGAATGGGTTCTTGATAGTGGATGTATTGATCACATCACCGTAGACAAGGATATGTTTTGTGAGCTTGCTAAAAATGACGACCCTCGAAAGTATGTCACCTTTGGTGATAACTCATAAGGTAAGGTGGTTGGCCTTGGTAAGGTGGCCATCTCACATGATAGCTCCATAAAAAATGTTATGCTTGTTGAATCTCTTGGCTATAATCTACTTTTCATATCTAGACTTGCTAACTTTGGTTTCAATGTCCTATTTACTGAAGTAGATTGCCAAGTGTTTCATAGAGATAATCATAAAATGGTCTTTACTGGTATTCTTAGAGGTGATCTTTACATTGTTGACTTCACTAAAAAGGCTCAACCTAGAATTTGCTTAATTGCTAAGTCCTTTAAAGGCTGGTTGTGGCATAGAAGGTTAGGTCATGTGGGCATGAGAAATCTTGATAAGCTTATTAAAGGTGATCATATACTTGGAGTGAAAGATATTATATTTGACAAGGATAGATTGTGCACTGCCTGTCAAGCAGGAAAACAAGTTTGAGGAAGCCACCCCATGAATAACAGCATGACCATGAGAAGACCACTCGAGCTACTTCATATGGATCTCTTTGGTCCCAATGCCTATAAAAGTCTCGTTGGAAACTCATTTGGTCTAGTCATAGTCGATGATTTTTCAAGATTTACGTGGGTATTCTTTCTTGATGATAAATCGCAGGTCCAAAAGATCTTCAAGAACTTTGCTTGGAAGGCCCAAAATCAACTTGAAGTGAAGATCAAGAAGGTTCGCAGCGACAACGGAACGGAGTTCAAGAATGCAAATGTGGATACCTTTGTTGACGAAGAAGGGATTTCACACGAGTTGTCGGCTACGTACATGCCTCAACGAAACAGAGTTGTTGAGAGGAAGAACCAGACTCTTATTGAGAGGCGAGAATGATGCTTGATGAGTACAAGACGCCAAAACACTTTTGGGCGGAAGTCGTTGAGACAGCTTGTCACGCAACAAATCGCTTGTATCTTGACAAGCTACTCGGCAAGACGGCATACAAGCTTCTCACCAGTAACAAACACCAAGTTGGATACTTTCGAGTATTCGGCTCAAAGTGTTATATTCTTAATAAGCATCATCGTTCTAAATTTTCTCCTAAATCTCATCAGGGTTTCCTACTTGGTTATGGCTCAAACTCTCACACCTACTATGTCTACAACAATTTCACCCAAAAGGTTGAAGAGATGGTAGATGTGAAGTTTGATGAATCTAACGACTCACAAGTAGAGAAATTGCCAATTGATGTAGGAGATAAAGACCCTTCAGAAGCAATTCAAGACTTGTCTATTGGCAAGATTCATCCAACGGAGGTGAAGGAAAGTGCCTTGTCCGTCCAAGTGGAAGCTTCTACCTCACGACAAGGTGAGCCAAGAGTTGACATGGAGTCATCCACAAGTGGTACACACCAAGATGAAGAAAATGAGGAAGTACACCAAGATGAACCTCATCAACCTCCTTCTCCACCACGACAAGAGAACGACAACGTCAACAACGAAGAAGGCCAAGAGGAAGAACAAGATGGTGAAGAAGATGGTCCACCCAGACCTAAACAAAAGCTCTCACGAGTTCGAGCAAGAGTTTCACAAGACCATCCGTCGATCAAATCTTCAATGATATCCAAACTGGAGAATCACTCGTTCTAAAACTCGTGTGGCTAATTTTTGTGAAATTATTCATTCATCTCTAGCATTGAACCCATGAAGGTTGAAGAAGAATTGGAAGATCCGAATTGGATAAATGCCATGCACGAAGAGTTACACAACTTTGAGAAGAATTGGATAAATAGCAACCAAGTGTGGACACTAGTCGAGAACCCCAACAACAACCACAACATCATCGGTACCAAATGGGTGTTTCGCAACAAGTAAGACGAAGATGGACAAGTCGTTCGCAACAAAGCATGTCTCATCACCCAAGGCTACACTCAAGTCGAAGTTATGGACTATGGTGAGACATATGCCCCCGTTGCTAGACTTGAGTCCATCCGCATCTTACTTGCCTATGATAATCACCATGATATTACCTTGTACCAAATGGACATTAAAAGAGATTTTCTAAATGGTGAAATTGAGGAGGAAGTTGATGTGAAACAACCTCCCGACTTTGTTAATCCTAAGAAACCTGACCATGTTTACAAACTTCACAAAGCTCTTTATGGTCTTAAACAAGCTCCTAGAGCGTGGTATAAATGCTTTACCAAGTTTCTTATTGAAAAAGGCTTTGAGACTAGAAAAAATGATTCCACTCTTTTTACTAAAAGGGTTAATGGTGAATTATTTGTGTGCCAAATTTATGTTTATGATATCATATTTGGTTCGACTAACCCTCATTTTAGTGAAAAGTTTGGAAAGCTAACGTCGGAGAAGTTTGATATGTCTATGATGAGTGAACTCAAGTTCTTTCTTGGGTTGCAAATCAAGCAAACTAAGGTGGGTACCTTGTTTCCCAAACAAAGTATACCAATGACTTATTCAAGAAGTTCAACATGCAAGAATGTAAAGGTATGAATACACCCATGCCTACTAGTGGACATCTTGACTTGACTAAGGATGGCAAACCGGTTGACCAAAAGGTTTATTGCTCTACGATTGGTTCATTGTTATATCTATGTGCCTCCCGTACCGATATTATGCTAAGTGTGTGCATGTGTGCACGAGATCAAGCGCCCCCTAAAGAATGACATCTTAAGGCCGTGAAAAGGATAGTGAGATACTTAATTCATACACCAAATTTTGGCATTTGGTATCCTAAGAGGTCTTCTTTTGGTCTTGTTTGCTATTCTGACTCGGACTATGCCGGTGACAAGGTTGATGGGAAGTCCACTTTGGGTACTTATCAATTTCTTGCTAGATCTCTTGTGTCTTGGTCCCCCAAGAAACAAAACTCGGTATCCTTATCTACCGCCGAAGCAGAATACTGTAACACCCTCGATGCGGCTATATCTCCCACGTGTCGAAGCACGACTTAGAGGCATAACCGCATTGAAGGCAATGTCGCAAGAGGGGTAGTCTTTACACATCCCATGTACTAAATAAGAAAGAGGTGCATAGTTGGATTACAATCTCCACATCACACAAATACATAAATAAGGCATTACATCAACCAGATACAATCAAGGCACAACTACGGAACAAAAATAAAGAAGACTACCCCTAATGCTACAGATCCCACTTCCTACCATAGAGAATTTTGAATGGGGCCTTGCTCGAACTCGCTTGAAAGCTGTTGTTGTAGGAGAACTCGGCATATGGAAGACAATCTTCCCACTTCATACCAAAGGAGATAACGCAAGCCCTGAGCATATCTTCAAGAATCTGCTTTACTCGCTCGACTTGGCCACTAGTTTGAGGATGAAAAGTTGTGCTGAAACGCATGTTGGTGCCCATGGACTTCTGAAAAGAATCCCAAAACTTGGAGGTGAAGATGCTGCCACGATCTGAAGAAATCAACTGTGGAATGCCGTGTAGAGAGACAATCCGAGAGGTATATAGCTCTACCAATTGAGCTGTTGTGATGGATTCTTTGATAGGCAGAAAATGAGCCACTTTAGTGAGTTTGTCGATGACAACGAAGATAGCATCATTGCCACGCTTGGACTTTGGAAACCCAGTCACGAAGTCCATCTCAATGTGGTCAAACTTCCATTCTGGAATGGCAAGAGGTTGGAGGAGACCAGCTGGTCATTGGTGTCCTGCTTTCACTCTTCTGCAGACATCACATTCATTCACGAACTGAGAAATCTCACTCTTCATTCGAGTCCACCAATACGACTGCTTGAGGTCATGGTACATCTTTTTACTTCCAGGGTGAATAGAGAGGAGTGAATTGTGAGCCTCGTTCATAATGACTTTATGAAGGTCACCTTTAGGCACAAGAATGCGATCCTCGAAGAATAGTGTATCTTTGTCATCAAGACGATAGCACTTGTACTTGGGTTGACTCTTGGCAACCCCAATCTTCACCTTCTTCACCATAGCATCAAGAAGTTGAGCTTCATGAATATGATCTTCCAAAGTAGGAGAGACTTGGAGGTTGGCAAGGAAACCTTGAGGAACAACTTGCAGATTGAGTTTGCGGAAAGCTTCACAAAGCTCGGGTTGGTAAGGCTTGAGAATCAAACTGTTGCAGTAAGCCTTCCTGCTCAATGCGTCAGCAATTACGTTGGCCTTGCCTGGAGTATATTCGATACTCGGATTATACTCTTGAATCATTTTGACCCAAAGAGTCTGCCTGAGGTTGAGATTTGGCTGAGTGAAGATGTACTTGAGACTCTTATGATCAGTGAAGATGTCCACTTTTCGTCCCAATAAGAGATGTATCCAAGTTAAAAGAGCATGGACAACTACCGCCAACTCGAGGTCATGAGTGGGGTAGTTCTTCTCGTTGGGATTCAACTGGCAAGAGGTATAAGCCACAACTTTCTTCTCTTGCATCAACACTGCACCAAGACCTTGAAGAGAAGCATCACAGAAGACCTCAAACGGTTTGGATTCATCAGGAGGAGTTAGAACTGGAGCAGTGACTAACTTCTCTTTTAGGGTGTTGAAAGTGATGTCACAATCAGGAGACCAGACGTACTTCACATGCTTCTGCAAGAGGTTGGAAAGAGGCTTCACGATCTGTGAAAAGTTCTCAACGAACCTTCTGCAATAGCTTGCGAGCCCAAGGAAGCTGCGGAGTTGCTTCACATTCTGAGGTGGTTCCCAATTCACAATTGCATACACCTTCTCAGGATTAACCACTATGCCCTTGATAGAGATGACATGCCCAAGGTAGAAAACCTCATCGAGCCAAAACTCGCACTTTGAAAACTTGGCATAGAACTGATGTTCTCTGAGCTTATCGAGCACAAAACGCAAGTGCTTGGCATGATCTTCCTTGTTCTTGGAAAAAACCAAAATGTCATCGAGGTAGACCAAGACTAACTCATTTTTGAAGGGGTTGAAGATGAAGTTCATCATGCGAGAGAATGTTGGAGGAGCGTTGACGAGGCCGAAAGACACAACAGTGTATTCATATGAACCATAGCTTGTTCTGAATACTGTCATGGGGATATCCTCTTCACGAATGCGAATCTGGTGATAGCCCATACGGAGATCAATCTTGGAGAAAACTTTAGCACCTTTGAGTTGTTCGAAAAGCTCATTGATGTTGGGAAGTGGGTACTTGTTCTTTATAGTCTTCTTGTTCAATGGACGATAGTTGACACAAAGTCGGTCCGTTCCATCCTTCTTATTCAAAAAAAGAACTCCACAACCCCACGGAGAAGAACTAGGTCGGATGAGGCCCAAACGCTCTTGATGATCGAGCTATTTCTTCAATTCCTTCAACTCTTTCGGTCCCATCTTGTAAGGACGTTTGCAAACAGGTTCCGTGCCAGGCTCAAGTTCGATGAGAAATTCAACTTGCCGGTGCGGAGGCATTCCTAGGAGCTCTTCTGGAAAGACGTCTTGATATTCGCAAACGACCGGAATTTGAGAGAAAACAGAAGGATGGTATCATCCCTTGCAGCAAAGACAATTACATCCTCAGACGAATGAGTCAATTGAATCTGCCTGGCAGCACAATCAAGGTGAGCCTTGTGATTAGAAAGCCAATCCATTCCACGAATAAGATCAATATCCGAGTCGCCCAGAACAATAGGAGAAGACAAGAACTTATAGTCACCCAATGTGATTGAAACATACAGAACGCATACTCGAGAAGTCATTTGACGGGCCGGGGAGACAATAGCCAACGGTCTCGGCAACACTTGAGTAACAAAATCATGATTGGATGCAAAAGTTCTCGAGATGAAACAATGCGATGCACCAGTGTCAAAAAGAACTTTTGCTGGAATATCGTTAACAGGAAGGTTACCCGTGATGACATCTGACGAGTCCTCTGCCTGAGCTACATTCACCATGTTGACCTTGGCTTGCTTGGGGTTATGCTTGACCACAACTGTACTTGCAGATCTCAAAGGAGGAGGAGGAGGAAGACGCCTCTGATTGAAGCATTTATTGGCATAGTGACCCTTCTGTTGGCACTTGTTGCACGTGACCTTTGAAAGCGGACGGTGATACGGAGCACTTGATGTTGGAGCTTGAGACGAAGTCTTGTTCTGAAAGCCAGGGTTGGGTGGGTGGGAAGATCCACTGCCACGTTTGCTCTTCTGCTGATAAGGCTGACGGAACGGAGGAGGAGGAGGCAGCCAATACTTTTGCTGCTTAGCCAGTTGAGTTGAGGAAGAAGGAGTAGCATCTCTGACTCGCTTCTTGGAAGCATCGCACTTTAGTTGGGCAGCCTCTTGTTTTAGTGCCATGTTGTAAAACTCATCGTACTTCTTGGGCTCAAAGAGGACGAGAGCTAGCTGGAGTTCTTCTCTGAGACCACCCTTGAACTGGTATATCATGCTCTTCTCGTCAGGGACGTCTTGCTTAGCGAAACGGGCGAGCTTCTAAAACATGATGTTGTACTGGTAAACAGACAAAGAGCCTTGCTTTAGGTTGCGGAATTCCTCACGCTTGCTCTCACCAACACTCTGAGGAATGTGATGAGCTTTGAAGTCTTGACGGAATGCATCCCAGGTAATCACACGGCCTCCTCTGGAATCTTTGATTGCTGAAACCATTCTGCAGCTTGGTCTTTGAGTTGGAAGGAGGCAAACTTGACAAAGTCCTCAGGCCTGACATTGCTCCACTCGAAATGCTTGTAGATATCCATGAGCCAATCATCAGCGTCTGTTGCCTCAACACAGTTGCTGAACGTCTTTGGCTGGTTAGCGAGGAACTGGTTGAGTGTAGCAAATTGATTCTGATTGTTGCCATGGCCATGATTCCCTTGAGTGCGCTCTTGCAAGAGCTGCATGATCAGTTGTGTGTTTGCATTGGTAGCGGCCATCACAGCTTGCCATGCCTCCGGAGGTGGAGGTGGTGGTGGCAGATCAGTATTCGGAGTCGTGCGCGTTGGAGGAGCCATCCTGAAGAGGGTGACATCCGTTAGCATCTTGATAGATAGATAATCAAGCTGAATCGAACAGATTGAAATTGCAACATATAGTCTTCACATCCGAACAAAATGAACGAATGCATTCCAATTGAAATGGTCACATTTCCATAAATTGAGAAGCCACTTAGAATTGAGGTAGAAGAATAAAACAACAAGGTACGGACAAGAACAAATACTTGGTGAGGATTACCCAATCCCAAACCAAATATCCGCGGAAGAAGTACTAGAGCTACAAGAATTCCCACCTATGAAACTCCCGAACCTTTCCGGTTATGCAATCAGGTGTTGGGGATACAGGGGAAGCATAATATCTCACCCAAAGCTAGCAAATCTTACATCCAGCTGTATCCATCCTTCAACACATAACCAAGAAAAACTTCGGAAATCATTTACCTCAACCTTCGAAAAGCATTCGTTATACGAGTTATGGCAATACTCCCGAACTCCCGCCCTACTACTGAGTGGCGTCGAGGTTATCTCACCAACAACTACATAAAAGAGATTTTCGATGTCGGCGAAACTCAGGTATTCCAGAATCTCAACGATAAAATTGTGACGACAACACCTCAGAGCTCAACTCCCCGGGAAATTGCCAAAACCCCTAAATGTCAGGAGGCACCAAGAACAATGTTCTCGTCACAAAACCATCGGAACGATTCCAAGATACCCGTGTGATCCTAAAAAGAGTCAAAACTCTACATCAAGATGCCTCACCAGAGCGACGAAGGGACTGAGGAGTAAAAAGAATTCTTATCTCTCTGATATATATAATCCTAAATGACTCAAAACATTTTTCTAGACTCAACAACGCCAGCGATTCGATCAAGCAGGGGGCTCCTAAGGTCGGGGAAGGCTCTGATTACCAACTTGTAACGCCCTCGATGCGGCTATATCTCCTACGTGTTGAAGCACGACTTAGAGGCATAACCGCATTGAAAGCAATGTCGCAAGTGAGGTAATCTTCACAACAACCCATGTAAATAAATAAAGGGGAAAAGTACATAGTTGGCTTACACTCGCCACGTCACACAAATACATGAATAAGTCATTACATTCATCCAATACACTCAGGGTCCGACTACGGTACCAAAATAAAGATCAACCCCCAAATGCGACAAAGTCCCTGATCGCCCCAACTGGGCACCACTACTGATTATCTGGGAAAGAAACGTAGTAACGACGAGAGTCTTCATCGAACTCCCACTTGAGCTCAAATGTGTCACCTGGAGCGGAATCATCGGTCCCTGCATCTGGTTTTGGAAGGAATCTGTGAGTCACGGGGACTCAGCAATCTCACACTGTCGGTGTACTAGAGTAGGGGTACCCTAGTATCCCGAACTTGTGCACGAGCAGTAGCAGCCTCCCGCGGCAAGGCTTGCCGGGCGACCGCCAAGGTCCTCCGTGGTTCCTTTGGAGCCATTCAAGAACAAAGTATCCAAGACCAAGAAGACAAGACCCCGGCAAGAGGAGCTTGCCGGGAAGGCCAACCAAGGCATCTCAAGGAACTTGCCGCGACGCACCACGCGCCCCGGCAAGGCCCGGTGAGTGACAAGCTCCCGGACGCGATAAGACAACGACCGCGGCAAGGCGCTTGCCGCGGCAAGCCACCACTCTGTACACGCGCTCTAGCACTTCCACCAACGTGTCGCTCTGGGGCCCTTCCAGGCGTACGTGGCGGGAGGCTGTGCAGCCAGCGGTGCGGGGTGGTAAGCGGCGCTGGCAAGATTGCCATCGTGGCGAGCGGTGGCGTCCCTGGCGGTCACTTTTTGCACTATTTGGGGTGATGCAGACGGGCATTTAATGCCCTTGTCCCCTGCCGTCAGGGTTAGGTATGATACACTGTACAAGTAGCTGTACCAACCGCCCCTTTTCCATTTTTGCCCTTGTCTACGTTGCCACCTGTCGGTGACCCCTTGAGCATATAAAAGGAGGCCCATGCGCAACGTAGAGGGGGGTTCGGAAGGCCATAGAACACTCACGCTCGGTCTCGTTAGCTGCTGGTGTGTACTGTAGCACCCAGCGCTCCCGAGCAAGAACTCAATACAAACCACAAAGCAGGAGTAGGGTTTTACGCATCCGTGCGGCACGAACCTGGGTAAACTGCTCGTGTGCTTTGCCTCGATCTGCTCTTCGTGCGATCTCCGCCCCCGCCGAACCGAAAGGGGCTCGGTCCGCCGTGTCCCATAGGTGTTCGTGGATCTGTTTCCCCGACATCTTTGGCGCGCCAGGTAGGGGGCGTCGAGGTTGTGTGAACCTGATCCGGCGTTCACACGAGCTAGATCTTCATCATCTTCATCGACATGCCGTCGAAGAAGAAGGCTTCGGAGGCGGCTGCTCCGTCCGCGCCGAACCCACCACCGCCGGAGCAAACGGCTGGTGGGTAGACGCCGGCGGAAGAACGGGCGTTGACGAGGGAGCCCACGGTGCTGCCAGGTCCAAGGACAAGGCTGCGCTGCCCATCGGCGGCGTAGCCGGCTCCCACAACGACCGGGCGCACTCCAAGACCTCGGCGTCCGTACATGCACCGCGCCCATCTCAGGAGGCGCGGGATCGACAGCGTCATGGTACTCACGGTACCATGCGTTTGCTGGACCAAGATTGAGCTGGCGGATCTCGGAGTGCTCAGGACCAGCATGCACGTCAACATGCTGGCATGAGCGAGGCACGGTCGCCAGAACGAGATACTGCTCCTTCTAACATAGTTAGAAGTCCGAGCATATCCCGCTCCTCGCACCGTTCACCACCGCCGCCCGTCACTTCAGCAGAAGCTTTGGCGCGAGCTCAACTGCTCCTAAACTACCCTCCAGCGCCAGACAAGATCGACGACTGGAGGGCCACCATTCAAAGTCTCATCGGCTTCGCCAACGGCGACACTCCGCGGAAGCCGAGTACATCGCAGCCGCGGCAAGTCGGCCAGGCACGGGCCGGTGGCGACAAGACCGGTGGGGGTGCAACCACTGTACACTCTCCGCCCCGAAGGCCAAGATCGCCGACTCGCCGGATCCACCACGACAGTGACTCCACCGCGTCATCGGATCCACGAGCTCGTCGCGATCAGCGCCAAGTTCTTCACGAACGACAGCAAGAAGACGCTCGTACTCGCATCGAGCGCCGAAGAGAAGCGCGGCGTCAATCAGACCAGCGCGCTGGGCCTTCTGTCGACATGCATGCGCCAGGGGTACCAGGCGACTTGCCGTACGCGGTAGGTTGCCCTGCGTTTACTCGTGAGCTGCGGCAAGTCCAGTGGCCCAGCAAGAAGAAGTTCAAGCCAGACGTACCAGAGAAGTATGACGGCAAGTCGCATCCGTTGGAGTTCCTCAGCATCTACACCATCGCGGTGCAAGCTGCCGGGGGACGGGACGACAAGATCCTTGCCAACTACTTCCCACTGGTGCTCAAGCCCAACGTCAGGTCCTGGCTCATGCATTTGCCGGACAACTCCATATCCTCCTGGGCAGACCTGTGCCATCAGTTTGTCGGCGCCTTTACAGGTGGC
Source organism: Triticum urartu (assembly GCF_056163025.1). NCBI lineage: Eukaryota > Viridiplantae > Streptophyta > Magnoliopsida > Poales > Poaceae > Triticum > Triticum urartu. The sequence continues at coordinate 299,759,536 of NC_141875.1, read as the reverse complement.
CACAAACCTCATGGCCAAGAGAGTGACCTTCACCTGCTCGCCCAGAAGGAAGGAGAGCCCCTGCGCAAGTACATTCAGAGATTCAGCCGTGTACAGCGCACCATTCTAGATGTCCACCCTGCCGCGGTCATCAGCGTGTTCCATCAGAACGTGCGTAACCGCAGGATGAGGGAGGAGATGGCGATGTGCAAGATCAGAGACGTTATTGAGCTGTATGCCCTGGCCAACAAGTGTGCACGTGCTGAGGAAGGGAGGAAACTCCCCGGAGAGAATACAGGAGCAGGAGGATTTGACAGCGAGGATGCTGCCCCGGCAAAGAAAAACTAGCGGCGGAACAACAGGAAGAAGAAAGGTAAAGATGTGCTAGTCGTTGAGCAGTCCGGCAACGGAGGTGGCGCCAAGAAAGCCAAAGTTGGTAGCTCCAGCAAGGAGATTGCCGCATGCGCCAACTGCCTGGCTGTGGCGGTCGCCGACAAGCAGGACGGCACCGACAAGCAGTACTGCAAGATCCACCGCACCAAGGGCCATGACCTCCAGAGTTGCAAGAAGGTCGAGCAGCTTGTCCAGCAGCAGAAGGCTGAATACGAGCGACGCGACAAGGAGAGGGCCCAAGGAAGCGCTGGAGAATCCGGCAAGAAGCATGCCGGCCGGAGAGGACGCCGTGGCAAGGCCAAGCAGCGGCGAGCAGACAGACCTCCCCGCGGCCGCGACAAGGATGAAGATGATGACGATGACGAAGACATGGATGATGTCGAGACCAGTGAGTAGGAGTTCCAGAAAGCCACAGAGGTCTTGTGCATTGACGGCGGTGCTTCTCTGCATACTTCACACCGCCAACTCAAGCAGTGGGTGCGGGAAGTCAATGTGGCGGAACCACCTGTCGAGTCACGCAAGCTTCTAAAATGGTCCAGCACGCCTATCATCTTTGATATTGAGGACCACCCTGATCGCACAACTGCGGTTGGGTGATTGCCGATGTTGGTTTCACCAACTATCCGCAACCTCAAGGTCACTAAGATGGTAGTTGATGGCGGGGCCGGCTTGAACTTGATCTCCTCCGCTGTACTCCAGAAACTCCAGATCCCTGACAGCGAGCTTGAAGAGACCGGCACATTCCAAGGAATCAGCCCAGGAAGGAGCAAGCCGAAGGGGAAGGTCACGCTGCCGGTGACATTTGGCAGCGAGTTGAACTTCAGGACTGAGAGGGTCACTTTTGACGTTGCCGATTTTCCATTGCCTTACAATGGGATACTCGGCCGTCCAGCACTCGCCAAGTTCTTGGCAGCCTCTCACTTCGCATACAACATGTTGAAGATGCTAGGCCCGATAAGCGTCATCTCTGTCCCTAGTGACAAGAAGGATGCTCTTATCTGTGCCGACAAGATCTACCGGGAAGCGGCAGCCGCAACAGACCGCAAGTCACTTGCCGCTGAAGCTCCCGGGGGGAAGAAGAAGACCAAGTCCGGCAAGAGCTCTGATGCCCATTCCGGCAAGCGCACCTCTTCGGAGTGCTGCGCTGCCGTCGAGGACGCACCATCGAGCTCCACCGGCAAGTGTAAGAAGGCAATGGCAGCTCCACCAGAGACCAAGAAGGTGTCCACCAAGGAGGACGGCACTGGTGGTACCTTCACCATCAGTGCCACTCTCGACCCTAAATAGGAAAGCGCGCTCATTGCTTTCCTGTGGGCGAACGTCGACGTGTTTGCGTGGCAACCGTCTGACATCCCTGGTGTTCCTAGGAAAGTAATTGAGCACCATCTTGCCGTTTGTCCTCATGCACGGCCCGTCAAGCAGAAGATCAGGAAGCAAGTAGTGGAGCGCCAAGAATTCATCGCAGAAGAGATCAAGAAGTTGGAAGCAGCAGGCCTTGTCAGAGGAGTGCTCCATCCTATGTGGTTGGCCAATCCTGTAGTCGTGCGCAAGGCAAACGGGAAATGGAGGCTTTGTATCGACTTTACTGATATAAATAAAGCTTGTCCCAAAGACCCATTTCCCTTGCCGCGCATTGACCAGATTGTTGACTCCACGGCCGGATGTGACTTGCTTTCATTTCTTGACGCATATTCCGGATACCATCAAATCTTCATGGCAGAAGAAGATGAGGAGAAAACCGCATTCATTACTCCATGTGGCACGTACTGTTTCATACGGATGCCTTTTGGTTTAAAGAATGCTGGTTCAACATTTGCAAGGGTAGTCCATGTCGCTCTTGAGCCACAAATACACAGAAATGTGGAAGCCTACATGGATGACATAGTGGTCAAGAGCAAGGACAAGGCAACTCTGATTCAAGATTTAGACGAGACCTTTGCAAATCTGCGCAAGATCAACCTCAAGCTCAACCCCGAGAAGTGTGTGTTTGGAGTCTCCTCCGGCAAGCTTCTCGGGTTCTTCGTGTCTCAGCGGGGAATTGAAGCCAATCCCGACAAGATCAAGGCCATTGAGCAGATTGAAGCACCAAAGCACATCAAGGATGTATGAAGACTTGCCGGTTGCGTGGCTGCTCTCAGCAAGTTTATCTCTCGGTCTGCTGAGCGCGCCCTGCCGTTTTTCAAAATATTGAAAAAGGCAGGTCCAATGAAATGGACTCCGGAAGCGGAGGCTGCGCTGCAGGACTTGAAGAGATACCTGTCCTCCGCTCCAACACTTGTCGCACCTAAGCCACAAGAGAAGTTGCTGCTGTATATAGCGGCAACCAATCAAGTGGTTAGTGCTGCGTTAGTTGCGGAGAGGGAGGCAGATGACGAGCCAGCAACCACGGCAAGCACATCCAGTGACAAACAGGGGGCTTCCCTGACAAGCTCTGGTCCTGACAAGGATGGATCTGCGCAGACGCGCGAGGAAATGCATAAGAGAATGGTGCAGCGCCCAGTTTACTTTGTCAGTTCCCTTCTGTAGGGGGCTAGGTCAAGGTACTCTGGTGTGCAGAAATTGCTTTTCGGCCTTCTTATGGCCTCGAGAAAGCTGCGCCACTACTTCCAAGCACATGAGATCACAGTTGTCACTCGCTTTCCGCTGAAAAGGATACTGCAGAATCCAGAAGCAACAGGCAGGATTGTCGAGTGGGCACTGGAACTGTCAAGCTTTGGCCTCAAGTTTGAAAGCACTTCAACTATCCAAAGCAGAGCATTGGCAGAATTCATAGCAGAGTGGACGCCAACACCAGATGAGGAAATCCCAGAAACAAGCATCCCCGTCAAAGAGGCAAGCAAAGAGTGGCTGATGTACTTTGATGGTGCCTTTTCGCTGCAAGGCGCCGGCGCTGGCGTGCTTCTTGTCGCACCCACCGGAGAGCACCTCAAGTACGTAGTCCAGATGCACTTTCCCAAGGAGCAAGCAACAAACAATACTGCAGAGTATGAAGGCTTGCTTGCCGGTCTCAGAATCGCGGCAGACCTTGGGATCAAGAAGCTCATTGTCAGGGGTGACTCGCAGCTTGTTGTCCGCCAAGTGAACAAGAGCTATCAGAGTCCGTTGATGGAAGCCTACGTCGACGAAGTGAGAAAGCTAGAAGAGCACTTTGACGGCCTGCAGATGGAGCATGTTCCAAGAGCTCAGAATGACATTGCCGATGGCCTGTCAAAGTGCGCCACACTTAAGTTACCTATGGAACCAGGGATCTTTGTGCTCAAGCTGACTCGACCGTCCGTAACGCCATCAACTGGACAGAGCAAGAAGAGGAAGTTGATTTCTGGTGACTATTTGCCGGCAGAGCTTCCTGAAGCCGCCGCCAAGAAGGTCCCCAAGATCAACACCAAGAGTGCTGAGGAGCAGTCTGCTCCAGCAAGCCCTAGGGTTTGTTCCGTTGAAGCAGACGCTCCCGACAAGTTTTGCTCCAGCAAGCTTGCCGGGGAACGTCAAGCTCCGGCTGAGCCGCAGGTTCTTGCCGTAGAAGCGGATGTTCCCGCAGCAGCAGATTTGCCTTTAGTCCTTGTTGTCGAGCCACAAGCTCCAGCATGGGCACAGCAGATTGTCCGATTCCTTCAGACAGGAGAACTCCCCGAAGAGCAAGAAGAAGCGGAAAGAGTAGCCCGGCAGTCAAGTATGTACCAGTTTGTTGACAACACACTATACAGAAGAAGACTCAACGGCGTGAAATTGAAGTGTATTCCCCGGGAAGATGGAAAGAAGCTGTTGGCAGAGATACATGGAGGCATATGTGGTCACCACATTGGCGCAAGAGCACTTGCTGGTAAAGCATTCCGGCAAGGTTTCTTTTGGCCGACAGCCCTCCAGGATGCAACTGCACAAGTAACCAAGTGTGAAGCATGCCAGTTCCATTCCAAGCAGATACACCAGCCAGCTCAAGCTCTCCAGACGATCCCTTTATCCTGGCCATTTTCGGTTTGGGGGCTCGACATCCTCGGCCCCTTTCCCCGAGCAGTCGGGGGCTTTGAGTACTTGTACGTTGCAATCGACAAGTTCACAAAGTGGCTGGAAGTGGAACCAGTGAGGAAGGTGACAGCACAGTCAGCAGTCAAGTTCTTCAGGTCGATTGTTTGCCGCTTCGGGATCCCTAACAGGTTGATCACTGACAACGGTACGCAATTCATGAGCCGCACCTTCATGCAGTACGTCCAAGATCTTGGCGCCAAGGTCTGCTTTGCTTCTGTTGCTCACCCGAGAAGCAACAGTCAAGCGGAGAGGGCAAATGCTGAAGTGCTGCGTGCGCTCAAGACCAGAACTTTCGACAGGCTGCACAAGTGCGGAATAAACTGGATCGAGGAGCTGCCGGTGGCTCTTTGGTCGATCAGGACGACGCCAAATCGAGCCACTGGCCAGACACCTTTCGCTCTAGTCTATGGAGCAGAGGCAGTTCTCCCCACGGAACTCGTATACGGGTCGCCTCGAGTGCTCGCTTATGATGAGCTTGAGCAAGAGCAGCTGCGACAAGATGACGCGCTGTTCCTTGAGGAGGACCGTCTTCAGGCTGCTGTGCGAGCTGCTCGCTACCAGCAAGCTTTGCGCCGCTACCATAGCCGCAAAGTTAATGCCAGAAGTCTCGAGGAAGGCGACCTTGTTCTTCGGCGTGTTCAGTCCGCCAAGAATTCCAACAAGTTGACACCAAAGTGGGAAGGCCCTTACCGGGTGAAACGAGTCACTAGGCCTGGCGCTGTCCGCCTTGAGACCGAAGATGGCATTCCGGTGAGCAACTCCTGGAACATTGAGCATCTTCGTAAGTTTTACCCGTAAGGCGCGGTTGCCGGAACCTGTTCCGGCAACCACCTTTTGTACAAGTCTTGCCGCTGTTGCATGTAATCCTTTGTACAAAGCCAGGCGCAGACCCCGTGCATAAGTAAAGCTCATGTGCTCCGCACATCTTGTCAATTTCATGCTTTCTATTTTTTGCATGTGTTATCTGACATTTTGTGCAGCACCTACCCCCGGTAAGCAACAACGAGCCATAAGGCTCCATATCTTTATTTTCTCCTCTTTCTTTTTTCTCAAGGAAAGGAAGGTTCCCTCGCCCACAAGTTTGCCGGGGGGAAAGGAGAAGATGATGGTATGGACCAGGCGTCGTTCAAGAAAGTTTCACCTTGCCGGGAAGCAAACGACAGAAAAGCTAAGTTGCCAAAGTTTGAGCAATCAGATTTTTTAAATTTTTTAAGTTATCTTCCTTGAACGACCGTGCTTTGTATGGAAAACCTGTGCGCAGAGGAACCAACTCGTAGCTAGTTGCACCCTTACTTTTCTTCGAGTCCGCTCAGCAACTTTAGTGAGCTGCGACTAGTTGCGACAAGGTTTCTTGTCGGCAGCGGCACCGCCAGCAGGCTGCTGACGTCCCGCACTCAGCGCTCGCGGCTAAGGTGCCTGCGCCGGCAAGTTCCCTAAAAGCGTAGGGCAAAAACATACAAAGCAAGGAATCAAGTAAAGGAAATAACATTGCAAACGGTACCCGGAATAAAGTTATATTACAAGCTAGCTTGTCGCGGCCCTAACAGATGGTTTTCATGACATGACCAACAGCGACAAGAAAAGAAGCAAACGGGCGGCCTAGTCTACGCGCCCGCCTTCAATCCTCTTGATCCCGCTCACCTTGTCCACAATGGCTGAGACAAGGGCCTTGAGCGCCTCTAGATCAGCATCCGGCGGCAAGGTCTTGAGGACGTTGGAGAAGTTGAGGCCTGGGTTGCGGAAGGCCACCTTCATCAGCACCTTTTGAAGAGCTCCCGCGCAGATCTTGCGCGACTCGTCGGCCAGCTGCTTTGGGATCCTTTCCCGGAGTCGCTGGAGAGCCGTCACCACGCCTTTGAAGAACAAAGTGAGCTTGGCGCTGGGTTGGAGGTTCTCGTCAGAGGGATACCCGAGATCCTCCATCCCCAGCTGCGCCAGCTCCTTGTCGATATCTATGGCAGCATTCACAAGACTCTCCGTCCAGTGCTCCACCGTCTCCCTAAAAGCATTCTGGGTGGCGGTAGCACTCTCCAGCAGTGCCTTGTCGGCCTTGATCTCCTTCTTCAAGGCCGCCTCCTGCTCCTTAGCGCTGTCCAGCGTCTTGGTCAAAGCAGTCAGCTTCGACTCAAGATCTGCGTTGGAGTCCTTGGCGGCGCTAAGCTCCTTGCCCTTCTCGGCGAGGCTGGCCTGCAGCTCTGACTGGCTCTGGGCGTCCTTCTCCCGCTCAAGCTTGAGCGCGGCAAGCTCCTCACCGCTCGCCTTGAGATTGGCCTCCAGCTGGGCCACCTTTGTCTCCAGCTCCTTCTTGGCGGCCTCGGCAGCTGCGGCAACATCTTTCGCTTGCTTGAGGGCTCCGCCAAATGTTTGCTCATGCGCGGCAAGCTCCTCCTCGTGACTGTCGAGGTTAACTTTCCGCTGCGCCAGCTCGCCCTCCTGCGCAGACAGCTTCTCAGCGGCAAGCCGCTGTTGCTCTTCAACTTCGGCCTTCTCGAGGAAGAAGGCCTTTTGCTCTTCGGCGAGTCGCTCCCGCTCCTCTGCCAGAGACCGGAGGGCTTCCTTGTGAAAACCACCGAGCTCCTCCGCGCGCTTCTCGATGTCCACTCCTGCCTTCGCGACAAGCGCCTCGCAGGATTCCAGCTTGGCTTGTCGCACGCGGTAGAGCGACAACAGCTTCCGCAGCAGCCGCTCCTCCATAGGCTCGCCGCTGTTGCTGCTCGGCGCATCAACTAGCGACAGCCCAGCGGAGGCGAGCTCTTCTCCGTCAAAGCTTTCTCCTTCGACCGGTGCCCTGGAGCTCGACGCCCAGGGGAGGTTGATGAAGACGCCATCGCCGGCCTTCAAGTAGACGCCTGGTTGGGGCTCTTCGGAGCCTGGCGCTGCGGCAGTGGCGGAGGGGTCGGCGGTCAGCGTCGCGCCTGGCGCTCCTGCGGCCGTAGGGCCGTCAGTACGATCGCCAGACTCCCCACCTGCTGCTGCGGCGGCAGCCTTGGCGGCCTCGTCGCCGGCGGGATCGTCAGCGCCGGCTGCTTCCTCGGTGGCGGTAGCATCGTCGGCGGCAACCTCGGTCTCCATCGGATCCGCAGCAGATGGGCCTGACGGCTGGAAAATGGTGAAAAGTCAAGCAAAAACCCAAAAAGAAGATTAAAAGAAGAAGAACCCAAGGGAAGTTTTAAAGCAAGAGGATTACCTGTGCCGGGCTCTCCAGTCGTGGTCTCCACCTCCGGGGGCCCGCTGGTGCTGTCCCTTGCCGGAGAGCTCTCCCTTGCCGGAGACTTCTCGCTTGCCGGAGAACTCTCCCTTCCCGGAGACCTCTCCCTTGCCGAAGAACTCTCCCTTGGCGGCGTAGTCGAAGCAGATGGCATGCCGGGGGCTGTCTCCGGGCGCTCCTGGTGGGGCTGCTCTGCTCCTACATAAACCAACAGTCAGATGTCAACGAAGAAAAATTATCCATGCGCCCCTAACAGCAGAAAGTGAACCATACACCTACGTTGGGGGCTGCTCTAGAGAATAGTTGCCGTGTCCGGCAAGGTGGTCTCAGGCGCACCCCCTGCTGTCGCGGTGGGTTCGTCCTCGATGACAATCACCGGGACCTTGGCTCTCTTTGCCGCTCTCTGGGCCAGCGTCCTGAAAAGGAATGAGTTCAGAGCAAAGCAAATGAGATACAAGACAAAACAGCAAGAATTGAAGAACTGCAAGTACAACAAGAGAATCTTACTCTTCTTCTTCTTCCTTGTCGGAGCTGAACGCGGAGAAGTCGAAGTCCGGCTCTCGTCCGGCGCGAGGATGAGTAGGTTCCCTTGGCCGCTTAGCGGGAGCAGTGGCGGTGGCCTGAGACGACCCCGCTCCGGCTGCCTCCGCGTCGTGAGAAGCGGCAGGAGCAGAAGCGGTGGTCCGGGTGGACCCCGCTCCAGTTGCCGCAGCAGCTTGGGGTGCTCCCGCGGCAACAGTGCTTGCTGCGGTGGAGCGCGTCACGTGGCGTGGCGACTGTTGGCTCTCCCGCCGCTCCACTACGTCCCCGGCCTTGCGGAGACGCCTTCTTGGTGGAGCTGGGGGCTCTGCTTGCGGCAAGCTGTCAGAAGATGAGGAGGAAGAAGAGTTCATCTCCAACGAGCCGCTCGTATCCTCGGCGGGCTCGCTCGGCTCGGCGTCATGCCCGGCAGGCTCCCTTCCTCCGGCAAGCCCCTCTCGCTCGGTACGGCTTGCCGCCTCTGCTGCATCTGCCTCCTCCATGGTGAATCCAAACTCGCCCGCGGCTGCGGCTGCCGCCGCCTCTTCTAGCCTGGTAGCGATGCGTTGCAGCTCCGCCTCGGTGGTGTCGCGGGTGAGGCTATCCTTCTCGTCGGAGCGGATCGGCACTTCTACCAAGCCATCGAAGAACTCCTGCACGATGTCGTCTTCAGGCTCTTGCCAAGTTGCATCAATTCCATGCGAATCGCACAACGGCATCATTGCACGGATGCGGTCGAGCGAGGAATTGTTACACAGCGGAACGACGCCCTGCGGCAACCTGAACACTTCGGGATGCTGAGGGTCATACTTGAACAGCTCCTGGAGCATCGCGTTGAGCTCCAGAACAGTGAAGTTGAAATTGAGGCCCGGACGCAGCCTCATGATATCCGCCGCATTCTTGAACTCCCAGGCGGGTCTCCCCCGTTCTTGCAGGGGGGCGATGCGGCGGTGAAGAAAATCTGCGCCAACAGCGCCTAAAGTAAGCCCGGCAAGCCTGAGGCGTTGGATCCTGGTGACGGCAATCTTCAGCCTAGCGTCTTCCGGGGCCACGTCACTTCAATCGCTGCCGCGTGCTACTGGGGCTTGGCGCCGGGCGGTAAATGGCTGCGGGTTCTCCTCGACAATCCAGCACCAGTCTGCTCTCCATTCCTCCCACTTGCCGCGGAATTCTCCCTCCAAATAAGTCTCCTTCTTGCCGGCCCTCGAGATCCAGGCGATTCCGCCGGATAAAGGCTCTCCTCTCTCTACTCGGGGCATAAACAAGTGGCGGAAAAGGGCTACATTTGGGTGGACTCCGACAAAGTTTTCGCAGAGATGTGCGAAAACTGCCATGGTCAGAACGGCATTGGGGGTGAAATCAAGGAGGTGGAACCCGTAGGTGTTCATGATATCGTAGAAGAATTCAGAGAAAGGCGGGCAGAGCCCGCAGTATAAGAACAAGGCGAAAAAAGGGTATCCATTTGGAGCCATTTTCCAAGCGGCGGCCGGAAGTACCTTCGTGCGCAGATGCGCACGCGTCTCCGTCGACCAGAAGAGGTAGTAATCCTCCCTCAACTCCCTCGCGCCGTGCCTGGGGGGGAAGATTGCCCGCTCCTTCCGCAGCGCCGCCAGCCGCTGCGCCTCGGTCGTCTTCACAGCCTTCCCCTTATCAGCTTTCGGAGCCATGGCGGAAGTGGTGGAGGAGGCTGACGGCGTTGGTGGCACTGGTGGCGATGGGGGGCGGGGCGCTACTCTCTTTCAGCTTTGGGAAGACGAGGGAGCGGCGGAGATCTCCGAGATTGAAGCAGCAACTGGCGAATGGGCGAACTGCCCCTGTTTCCCCTGCTTATAAAGAGGGAGGGGGCGGACGTTCCGCATTTCCGAATAAAGAAACCACCCACGATCTCTCCCACGACGCCGCAATCAACGCGTGCCGTTTGGGGAGGGCGCGGTGGATACGGAGTGAGATACGGCGTAACCCAGGCCGCGCGTGCCCGTGCCCTGTTTTGGGCCTGGCCCAACAGCGCTCGGCACCGTGTATGGCCCAGGCCCGGGGGCTCCTGTCGGTGTACTAGAGTAGGGGTACCCTAGTATCCCGAACTTGTGCACGAGCAGTCGCAGCCTCCCGCGGCAAGGCTTGCCGGGCGACCGCCAAGGTCCTCCGTGGTTCCTTTGGAGCCATTCAAGAATAAAGTATCCAAGACCAAGAAGACAAGACCCCGGCAAGAGGAGCTTGCCGGGAAGGCCAACCAAGGCATCTCAAGGAACTTGCCGCGACGCGCCACGCGCCCCGGCAAGGCCCGGTGAGCGACAAGCTCCCGGACGCGACAAGACAACGACCGCGGCAAGGCGCTTGCCGCGGAAAGCCACCACTCTGTACACGCGCTCCAGCACTTCCACCAACGTGTCGCTCTGGGGCCCTTCCAGGCGTACGTGGCGGGAGGCTGTGCAGCCAGCGGTGCGGGGTGGTAAGCGGCGCTGGCAAGATTGCCATCGTGGCGAGCGGTGGCGTCCCTGGCGGTCACTTTTTGCACTATTTGGGGCGATGCAGACAGGCATTTAATGCCCTTGTGCCCTGCCGTCAGGGTTAGGTATGATACACTGTACAAGTAGCTGTACCAACCGCCCCTTTTCCATTTTTGCCCTCGTCTATGTTGCCACCTGTCGGTGACCCCTTGAGCATATAAAAGGAGGCCCATGCGCAACGTAGAGGGGGGTTCGGAAGGCCATAGAACACTCACGCTCGGTCTCGTTAGCTGCTGGTGTGTACTGTAGCACCCAGCGCTCCCGAGGAAGAACTCAATACAAACCACAAAGCAGGAGTAGGGTTTTACGCATCCGTGCGGCCCGAACCTGGGTAAACTGCTCGTGTGCTTCACCTCGATCTGCTCTTCGTGCGATCTCCGTCCCCGCCGAACCGAAAGGGGCTCGGTCGCCGTGTCCCATAGGTGTTCGTGGATCAGTTTCCCCGACACACACCCTCGCGATCAAGACTATTTAAGCTTATAGGAAAGGCAAAGGTATGATGTGGAGCTGCAGCAAGCGACTAGCATATATGGTGGCTAACATACACAAATGAGAGCGAGGAGAGAAGGCAAAGGCACGGTCGAACAACCATGATCAAGAAGTGGTCCTAGAACAACCTACGTCAAGCATTACTCCAACACCATGTTCACTTCCCGGACTCCGCCGAGAAGAGACCATCACGGTAACACACGCGGTTGATGCATTTTAATTAAATTAAGTTTCAGGTTATCTACAACCAGACATTAACAAATTCCCATCTACCCATAACCACGGGCATGGCTTTCGAAAGCTCAAATCCCTGCAGGGGAGTCCCAACTTAGCCCATCACAAGCTCTCACGGTCAACGAAGGATATTCCTTCTCCCATGACATTCCGATAAACTCGGCATCCAGGTAACAAGACATCCTCGACAATGGTAAAACAAGTCCAGTAACACCGCCCGAATGTGCCGACAAATCCTGATAGGAGCTGCACATATCTCGTTCTCAAGGCACACTCAGATAAGTAGTCCGTATAACTAAAACCAGCCCTCAGGTTTCCCCAAGGATGTTTTGTAGATAATGTTGTGCTATTTCCATCCATGTCTTTGTTTGCAATTATGGAGCACCCTAGCTTGAGTCAATCAAGCTCTACTTTTGCTATAAAATGTTCCTGGCAGATTGTTAACTTGGTTAGCAATTTTGCCAAGCTTGTTGTTGTTGATCCCTGCATGCTATGATGTTGTTCTTGCCATGTCTAGCTTCTATGTCATGTCTTCTTGCTGGGTGTATGCTTAGTTTGTCATGCAATGCCTCGTAGTGAGTGCATCAAGCTCGTAAAACATGCCTACTTGCTAATTTGTTTTGCATGCTCCAGTTTTTCACTAAGTCTGAATTTGTTTATGTTTTTGCTATGTTCACATGCTTGCAAGTGTATTCTCTGATCCCTTTTGTCTCATGGTCACTAAGGGACTTTTGTTATATGCTTTGAGTAGCTTCATGCCATGCCTTGCTTTGCCATGATATGTTCCTGTAACATGTAGTTATCATGCTCTAAAGTATGCTTCCTGATGTTAAATTCTAGACTTGTGTTAATTTCACTAAGTCTGAAACCTGCTATCATTTGCACTTTTGCCATGCTTGTTTGAACCTGTTAATGAGTGAATTAGCCGTAGCTCAGTGTTCATCTATTGTCAAGCATCATGAGTGGATCCCTGCCATGTATTTTGTTGCTATGTTTGAGTGCTGTAGCATATTTAACTTGATGCATTTAGTTGGTCACTTCCTGATTATCGCAGACCGGTGCCATATTTGTTTTGCTTGCCATTTCCAAACCGTGCATCCGATTCCGGTGATCTTTATATCGATTTCAACCGAAATCAACTCACCTTTCCAGTGGCACTCTTGGTTTCACAAGTTGAGGCCAGGTTCAAGCATTCCTCTGCAAACCATGCATATGCATCACATACCGCATCCCGCATATCATACCATGCTTGCATCATGTTGCTTGAGCATTTCACGTGGTTGATTGTGCTCCTTTTTGCTTGTTGTTCTTGTTTGGGTAGAGCCGGGAGACGAGTTCGTGAACGAGGAGCCTGTTGAGTACGCTTACGAGGATCAAGACAACTCTGAGAACTTTGCAGGCAAGATGACCATACCCTCGAAATCACTTCTATCTTTGCTTGCTAGATGCTTACCAGGGACATGTTGGTGTCTGTTATTCACACATGTATTACGATTTCCGGATAATACAATTATAGCATGAATAAAGACAACCATCATGAATAAGGAAATATAATAATAATGCTTTTATTATTGCCTCTAGGGCATATTTCCAACAGTCTCCCACTTGCACTAGAGTCAATAATCTAGTTACATTGTGATGAATCGTACACCCATGGAATTCTGGTGTTGATCATGTTTTGCTCTAGGGAGAGGTTTAGTCAATGGATCTGCTACATTCAGGTCCGTATGTACTTTACAAATATCTATGTCTCCATCTTGAACATTTTCACGAATGGAGTTGAAGCGACGCTTGATGTGCCTTGTCTTCTTGTGAAACCTGGGCTCCTTGGCAAGTGCAATAGCTCCAGTGTTGTCACAGAAAAGTTTGATTGGCCCCGACGCATTGGGTATGACTCCTAGGTCGGTGATGAACTCCTTCACCCATATTGCTTCATGTGCTGCCTCCGAGGCTGCCATGTACTCCGCTTCACATGTAGATCCCGCCACGACGCTTTGCTTGCAACTGCACCAGCTTACTGCCCCACCATTCAAAATATACACGTATCTGGTTTGTGACTTAGAGTCATCCAGATCTGTGTCGAAGCTAGCATCGACGTAACCCTTTACGACGAGCTCTTCGTCACCTCCATAAACGAGAAACATTTCCTTAGTCCTTTTCAGGTACTTCAGGATATTCTTGACCGCTGTCCAGTGTTCCTTGCCGGGATTACTTTGGTACCTTCCTACCAAACTTACGGCAAGGTTTACATCAGGTCTGGTACACAGCATGGCATACATAATAGAACCTATGGCTGATGCATAGGGGATGACGCTCATCTCTTCTATATCTTCTGCCGTGGTCGGACATTGAGCTGAGCTCAATTTCATACCTTGTAACACAGGCAAGAACCCCTTCTTAGATTGATCCATATTGAACTTCTTCAATATCTTATCAAGGTATGTGCTTTGTGAAAGACCTATGAGGCGTCTCGATCTATCTCTATAGATTTTGATGCCTAATATATAAGCAGCTTCTCCAAGGTCCTTCATTGAAAAACTCTTATTCAAGTAGGCCTTGATGCTGTCCAAGAGTTCTATATCATTTCCCATCAATAGTATGTCATCTACATATAATATGAGAAATGCTACAGAGCTCCCACTCACTTTCTTGTAAACGCAGGCATCTCCATAAGTCTGTGTAAACCCAAACGCTTTGATCATCTCATCAAAGCGAATGTTCCAACTCCGAGATGCTTGCACCAGCCCATAAATCGAGCGTTGGAGCTTGCACACCTTGTCAGCATTCTTAGGATCGACAAAACCTTCCGACTGCATCATATACAATTCTTCCTTAAGGAAACCATTAAGGAATGCCGTTTTGACGTCCATTTGCCATATCTCATAATCGTAGAATGCGGCAATTTCTAACATGATTCGGACGGACTTTAGCTTCGCTACCAGTGAGAAAGTCTCATCATAGTCAACCCCTTGAATTTGTTGATAACCCTTAGCGACAAGTCGAGCTTTATAGATGGTCACATTACCATCCGCGTCTGTCTTCTTCTTAAAGATCCATTTATTTTCTATGGCTCGCCGTTCAACGGGCAAGTCAGTCAAAGTCCATACTTAATTTTCATACATGGATCCTATCTCGGATTTCATGGCTTCTAGCCATTTGTCGGAATCCGGGCCCGCCATCGCTTCTTCATAGTTCGAAGGTTCACCGTTGTCTAACACCATGATTTCCAAGACAGGGTTGCCGTACCACTCTGGTGCGGAACGTGTCCTTGTGGACCTTCGAATTTCAGTAGGAGCTTGATCAGAAGTATCTTGATCATTATCATTAACTTCCTCTCTAGTCGATGCAGGTACCTCAGGAACATTTTCTTGAGTTGCGCCATTTTCCGGTTCAAGAGGTAATACTTCATCAAGTTCTACTTTCCTCCCACTTACTTCTTTCGAGAGAAACTCTTTCTCTAGAAAGGACCCATTCTTGGCAACAAAGATCTTGCCTTCGGATCTCAGGTAGAAGGTGTACCCAATAGTTTCTTTTGGGTATCCTATGAAGACGCATTTTTCTGACTTGGGTTCGAGCTTTTCAGGTTGAAGTTTCTTGACATAAGCATCGCATCCCCAAACTTTCAGAAACGACAGCCTAGGTTTCTTCCCAAACCATAATTCATACGGTGTCGTCTCAACGGATTTCGACGGAGCCCTATTTAAAGTGAATGCGGCAGTCTCTAAAGCATAGCCCCAAAAGGATAGCGGTAAATCGGTAAGAGACATCATAGATCGTACCATATCTAATAGAGTGCGATTACGACGTTCGGACACACCGTTACGCTGAGGTGTTCCAGGCGGCGTGAGTTGTGAAACTATTCCACATTTTCTTAAGTGTGTGCCAAATTCGTGACTCAAGTATTCTCCTCCACGATCTGATCGTAGAAACTTGATTTTCCTGTCACGTTGATTTTCAACCTCACTCTGAAATTCCTTGAACTTTTCAAAGGTTCCAGACTTGTGTTTCATTAAGTAGATATACCCATATCTACTCAAGTCATCAGTGAGGGTGAGAACATAACGATAGCCACCGCGAGCCTCAACACTCATCGGACCGCATACATCAGTATGTATGATTTCCAATAAGTTGGTTGCTCGCTCCATTGTTCCTGAGAACGGAGTCTTGGTCATCTTACCCATGAGGCATGGTTCGCACGTGTCAAATGATTCATAATCAAGAGACTCTAAAAGTCCATCTGCATGGAGCTTCTTCATGCGTTTGACACCTATGTGACCAAGGCGGCAGTGCCACAAGTATGTGGGACTATCATTATCAACCTTACATCTTTTGGTATTCACATTATGAACATGTGTAGTATTACGTTCGAGATTCATAAAGAATAAACCATTCACCATAGGAGCATGACCATAAAACATATCTCTCATATAAATAGAACAACCATTATTCT
Organism: Triticum urartu; assembly: GCF_056163025.1. Lineage (NCBI taxonomy): Eukaryota > Viridiplantae > Streptophyta > Magnoliopsida > Poales > Poaceae > Triticum > Triticum urartu. The sequence goes on along the minus strand of NC_141875.1, from coordinate 299,743,734 downwards.
CGGATTTAAATGAGTAGCCATCTCGTATTAAACGAGATCCTGATACAATGTTCATGCTCAAACTTGGCATTAAATAACAATTATTGAGGTTTATAACTAATCCCGTAGGTAAATGTAGAGGTAGCGTGCCGACGGCGATCACATCGACCTTGGAACCATTCCCGACGCGCATCGTCACCTCGTCCTTCGCCAGTCTCCGTTTATTCCGTAGCTCCTGCTGTGAGTTACAAATGTGAGCAACGGCACCGGTATCAAATACCCAGGAGCTACTACGAGTACTGGTAAGGTACACATCAATTACATGTATATCAAATATACCTTTGGTGTTGCCGGCCTTCTTGTCCGCTAAGTATTTGGGGCAGTTCCGCTTCCAGTGACCCTTCCCTTTGCAATAAAAGCACTCAGTCTCGGGCTTGGGTCCATTCTTTGGCTTCTTCCCGGCAGCTTGCTTGCCGGGCGCGGCAACCTCCTTGCCGTCCTTCTTGAAGTTCTTTTTACCCTTGCCTTTCTTGAACTTAGTGGTTTTATTGACCATCAACACTTGATGTTCCTTCTTGACTTCTACCTCCGCTGATTTCATCATTGAGAACAACTCAGGAATGGTCTTTTGCATCCCCTGCATGTTGAAGTTCATCACAAAGCTCTTGTAGCTTGCTGGGAGCGACTGGAGGATTCTGTCAATGACCGCATCATCCGGGAGATTAACTCCCAGCTGAGACAGGCGGTTATGCAACCCAGACATAGTGAGTATGTGCTCACTGACAGAACTATTTTCCTCCATCTTACAGCTGAAGAACTTATCGGAGACTTCATATCTCTCGATCCGGGCATGAGCTTGAAAAACCATTTTCAGCTCTTCGAACATCTCATATGCTCCATGTCTCTCAAAACGCTTTTGGAGCCCCGGCTCTAAGCTGTAAAGCATGCCGCATTGAACGAGGGAGTAGTCATCAGCACGTGTCTGCCAAGCGTTCATAACGTCTTGGTTCTGTGGGACGGGTGGATCACCTAGCGGTGCTTGTAGGACATAATCTTTCTTGGCAGCTATGAGGATGATCCTCAGGTTCCGGACCCAGTCCGTATAGTTGCTGCCATCGTCTTTCAGCTCGGTTTTCTCTAGGAACGCGTTGAAGTTGAGGACTACGTGGGCCATTTGATCTACAAGACATATAGTAAAATATTTTAGACTAAGTTCATGATAATTAAGTTCATCTAATCAAATAATTAATGAACTCCCACTTAGATTAGACATCCCTCTAGTCATCTAAGTATTACATGATCCGAGTTAACAAGGCCGTGTCCGATCATCACGTGAGACGGACTAGTCAACATCGGTGAACATCCTCATGTTGATCGTATCTTCTATACGACTCATGCTCGACCTTTCGGTCTTCTGTGTTCTGAGGCCATGTCTGTACATGCTAGGCTCGTCAAGTTAACCCTAAGTGTTTTGCATGTGTAAAACTGTCTTACACCCGTTGTATGTGAACGTAAGGATCTATCACACCCGATCATCACGGCGTGCTTCGAAACGACGAACTTTAGCAACGGTGCACAGTTAGGGGAGAACACTTCTTGAAATTGTATGAGGGATCATCTTATTTACTACCGTCGTTCTAAGTAAACAAGATGCAAAACATGATAAACATCACATGCAATCAAATAATAAACGTGACATGATATGGCCAATATCACATAGCTCCTTTGATCTCCATCTTGGGGCTTCATGATCATCTTGTCACCGGCTTGACACCATGATCTCCATCATCATGATCTCCATCATCGTGTCTCCATGAAGTTGCTCGCCAACTATTACTTCTACTACTATGGCTAACGCGTTTAGCAATAAAGTAAAGTAATTTACATGGCGTTTCTCAATGACACGCAGGTCATACAAAAAATAAAGACAACTCCTATGGCTCCTGCCGGTTGTCATACTCATCGACATGCAAGTCGTGATTCCTATTACAATAGCATGAACATCTCATACATCACATATAGATCATTCATCATTCATCACAACTTTGGCCATATCATATCATAAACCACTTGCTGCAAAAACAAGTTAGACGTCCTCTAATTGTTGTTGCAAGTTTTACGTGGCTGAATTAGGGTTCTAGGAAGAACGTCTTCTTACCTACGTTAAAGCCACAACGTGATTTGTCAACTTCTATTTACCCTTCATAAGGACCCTGTTCATCGAATCCGCTCCAACTATAGTGGGAGAGACAGACACCCGCCAGCCACCTTATGCAACTAGTGCATGTTAGTCGGTGGAACCGGTCTCACGTAAGCGTACGTGTAAGGTTGGTCCGGGCCGCTTCATCCCACAATGCCGCTGAAGCAAGAAAAGACTAGTAGCGGCAAGAAAGTTGACAAATCTACGCCCACAACAAATTGTGTTCTACTCGCGCAAGAAGAACTACGCATAGACCTAGCTCATGATGCCACTTTGGGGAACGTTGCAGAAAACAAAAATTTTCCTACTCGTTTCACCAAGATCCATCTAGGAGTTCATCTAGCAATGAGTCATCGGATGCATCTACATACCTTTGTAGATCGCGTGCGGAAGCGTTCAAAGAACGGTGATGATGTAGTCGTACACGACGTGATCCAAATCACTAATGACCAAGTGCCGAACGGACGGCACCTCCGCGTTCAACACACGTACGGCACGGGAGACGTCTCCTCCTTCTTGATCCAGCAAGGGGGAAGGAGAGGTTGATGAAGATCCAGCAGCACGACGGCGTGCTGGTGGATGCAGGGCGTCACAGTAGCAGGGCTTCGCCTATACTACGAGAGAGAGACGTAACGGGGAGAGAGGGAGGCGCCAGGGGCTGTGGTGTTAAGTCCTCCCTCTCCTCAACTATATATAGGGGTGCCAAGGGGGGTGGTCGGCCCTAGGAGATGGGATCTCCTAGGGGGGCGGCGGCCAAGGGGTGGGGGGCTTGCCCCCCAAGCAAGGGGGCGCCCCCCTTTAGGGTTCCCCCCCAACCCTAGGCGCATGGGCCCTTGGGGGGTGGCGCCCCAGCCCACTATGGGCTGGGTCCCTTCCCACATCAGCCCATGGGGCCCTTCGGGATAGGTGGCCCCACCCGGTGGACCCCCGGGACCCTTCCGGTGGTCCCGGTACAATACCGGTGACCCCGAAACTTGTCCCGATGGCCGAAACAGCACTTCCTATATATAATTCTTTACCTCCGGACCATTCCGGAACTCCTCGTGACGTCCGGGATCTCATCCGGGACTCCGAACAATATTCGGGTTACTGCATATACATATCTTCACAACCGTAGCGTCACCGAACCTTAAGTGTGTAGACCCTACGGGTTCGGGAGACAAGCAGACATGACCGAGACGACTCTCCGGTCAATAACCAACAGCGGGATCTGGATACCCATGTTGGCTCCCACATGCTCCATGATGATCTCATCGGATGAACCACGATGTCGAGGATTCAATCAACCCCGTATACAATTCCTTTTGCCAATCGATATGTTACTTGCCCGAGATTCGATCGTCGGTATCCCAATACCTCGTTCAATCTCGTTACCGGCAAGTCACTTTACTCGTACCGTAATGCATGATCCCGTGACCAGACACTTGGTCACTTTGAGCTCATTATGATGATGCATTACCGAGTGGGCCCAGTGATACCTCTCCGTCATACGGAGTGACAAATCCCAGTCTTGATCCATGTCAACCCAACAGACACTTTCGGAGATACCCGTAGTCTACCTTTATAGTCACCCAGTTACGTTGTGACGTTTGGTATACCCAAAGCACTCCTACGGTATCCGGGAGTTACACGATCTCATGGTCTAAGGAAAAGATACTTGACATTGGAAAAACTCTAGCAAACGAACTATACGATCTTGTGCCATGTTTAGGATTGGGTCTTGTCCATCACATCGTTCTCCTAATGATGTGATCTCGTTATCAATGACATCCAATGTCCATAGTCAGGAAACCATGACTATCTGTTGGTCAACGAGCTAGTCAACTAGAGGCTTACCAGGGACATGTTGGTGTTTGTTATTCACACATGTATTACGATTTCCGGATAATACAATTATAGCATGAATAAAGACAATCATCATGAATAAGGAAATATAATAATAATGCTTTTATTATTGCCTCTAGGGCATATTTCCAACAGGAATATCCTTCATTGACCGTGAGAGCTTGTGATGGGCTAAGTTGGGACACCCTTGCAGGGTTTTGAACTTTCGAAAGCCATGCCCGCGGTTATGGGAAGATTGGAATTTGTTAATGTCCGGTTGTAGAAAACCTGAAACTTAACTTAATTAAAATGCATCAACCGCGTATGTAGCCGTGATGGTCTCTTTCCGGCGGAGTCCAGGAAGTGAACACGGTGTTGGAGTTATGCTTGAATGTAAGTAGTTTCAGGATCACTTCTTGATCACTTCTAGTTCACGGCCGTGCCTTTCTATCTCTTCTCGCTCTTTTTTACGTAAGTTAGCCACCATATATGCTAGTGCTTGCTGCAGCTCCACCTCATACCTTTTCCCTACTCATAAGCTTAAATAGTCTTGATCATGAGCGTGTGTGATTGTTGAGTCCCCGTGACTCACGGATTACTTCCGAACCCAGTTTGCAGGTGCCGATGATACCGTGCAGGTGAAGCAACCGAGCTCAAGGAGTAGCTTGAGGAAGATCATGTTCGTTGTGTTGTTTCGTTTCAGTTGATCAGCAGTGGAGCCCAGTTGGGGCGATCGAGGATCTGTTGCATTAGGTATAGTCTTCTTTATTTTGGTTCCGTAGTCGTACCTTGATTGTATCTGGTTGATGTAATGCTTTATTCATGTATTGTGTGAAGTGGCGATTGTAATCCAACTATGTACCTCTTTCTTATTCAGTACATGGGATGTGTAAAGATTACCCCTCTTGCGACATTGCCTTCAATGCGGTTATGCCTCTAAGTCGTGCTTAGACACGTGGGAGATATAGCCGCATCGAGGGTGTTACAAACACATTGCCGCCAGTTCATGTTGTGCTCAATTACTTTGGATGACCCAAACTCCTAAGGATTATGAGATCTATGTGAAACATGTTCCATTGCTATGTGACAATGAAAGTGCCATTAAGATTGCTCATAATCACGTGCAACATTCTTGAACTAAGCATATTGAAGTTCGTCATCATTTCATTCGAGATCATGTTGATAAAGGGGACATTGATCTTAAGCATGTTCGTACCGATAAGAAATTGGTGGATATATTCACCAAACCGCTTGATGAGAAAGCATTTTGCCGTTTGAGAGGTGAATTGAACATCATTGATGCTTCAAACTTGGAGTAGAAACTCCATTTGGATCCATGCAAGGCATGAGCCTTTGACTAATCCTTGATATTTCTCTTATGATGGTGATCATATGTCTTGGATATATTTGCACCCTTGCATGCTATATAACCCTTGTAGGTACTTGGATAAATCTAAATCTATGAGATTGCAACTCACTCATATCTTGAGCAATCTCTACTTCACCAAGTCGCTACAATATGGTGGTTGAAGACAAGGAAGCATGAAACCTTTCAACATATCCTTCGACAATTTTTCTATATCAAATTTAATTTGGTATCAAATTTCAAGATTGTCATTTTTGATACACAAGCGCTCTTCCTTGCAAGAATAACCCATGTAGGTAGATGAACTCAAACTTCAAGTGGTGCTTCCAACCATTAAAGAGCTACATCAACCTTGAGCATCCAACACAAGTTCAACTACATGATCAAGTTCAACACCACCACCCAAGGTATGTCATTCCATCTTAGAGGAGCTTTATCACAAGTCATGGGTCAAAGCAGCTAAACAAGATGTGAATACATCAAAATGCTTAAACTAAAAATGTCAACCCCATTTTGAGCTTAAACGATGAGTATGACCTACAATCAAGTGTTCTCACTTGACTCCTCAGTCAATATACTCTAACATAGGTGACTTTGCTGCCGACCAATTCTATAGGAAGTTCTCTAGTGCTTTTTGTGTTCCTGCATTAGTCGGTTGCATGTTTGTTTCTTTTTTCAAAAAAAACTTCATCTAGATTTCTTTATTTTCTCTGTTATGTTCTGCATTCCCTGCATCCAATTCATTGCAAATATTTAAGTTAATTCCTTGCATATCTTTGTGAGATCTTATTTGCCTAGCGATATGAGATGACAATTGTTTTCTCTCTGTGTTGAATTCGGCCTCACCGATTTGTTCTTCTCCGCTAAACCGAAACAACTCCGTGTTACCGATTTCAATGCTGAGAAGACACTTTGCCATTTGCATCCTACATATTTATTCCAGCTCCACTCAATGATTCTTGTCCTCTACCTGCATCACATCCTTTATGCTGCTTTCACTACAAAAATATACACTTCCGGGATGATACGTGTTTTTCACAGTAGGTCGCTTTTTTTTCATGCATGTACATCCATGACAAATTTATGACAGAATCAAGATAGTCATACCTGTGCTATCGTAGAAGTGTTCCATGACATTACCAAAATTATCATCACGGAAGTGTCCACTTCCATGACGATAAATCGCGCGTCACAGAAGTGCTTTCGTCAAGGGTGACCGACACATGGCATCCACCATAACGGAATGCCGTTAAGCTATCAGGTCGGGTTTTGGATCCGATAACCCGTTAACAGCGCCGACCAATGGGGATTTTCCACGTGTAAAATCATCATTGGCTAGAGGAAACATGTGTCAGCTCGTAAGTGGGTCAGAGAGGCGCCTATGATATGTCGACACGTGGCACGGCCCAACAGTGGCCCATTTAGCTTACAAAGCCGGCCCGTTTGACTTGGTCAAAAGTTAACGGGCTGGCCCATGAAAAGCCTGTTAACGGTCTCTTCGCAAATAGCCCATTTTACGGCCCGTTAACTCATGGCCAGTTAGGCCCTAAAGGAAATCGGCCCAACAACATCATGTGGGCTGTCGAATATAATACCAGCCCATTTCACTTTCGGCCCATGTATGGCCCACGACGTCTTTCGGCCCATATGAGGCCTTCGTATCTTTCGGCCCATTACAAGCCCACGGTGACTCTAGCCCATAATGAACAGTAATTTTATTTATACCCGTTAACGGACCGTGATTTACATGGGCCGTTTCCAGCCCGTGTTAGCTTTCGGCCTATTGACGGCCCATACGTTCTTGGGCTCCTTTTCGGCCCTCGATTACTTCCGGCCCGTTACTGGCCTGTTCCCATAATGGGCCAAATTCGGCCCATGGCAAGAGTCGGCCCATTACTGGCCTGTTCCACTAATGGGCCAAATTTGGCCCATGGTAAGAGTCGGCCCGTTACTGGCCTGTTACCCTAATGGGCCAAATTCGGCCCATGGCAAGAGTCGGCCTGTTTCGGGCCTGTTAACCCGTTGCGCCGTTTCTGGCCCGTCATATATTATGTCCCATTAACGACCCGTTATGCCTGTGACAGAATTAAGCCTTTGCTGTCCTACGGCCTGTTAACGGCCTGTTACCGTGCTGGGCCGATACCAATTACGTCCGATTATGGCCCATGTAGACCCATTTATCCGACGGCCCGAGGCCCACCTATTACAGGCCCATTTATCAACGGCCCGTAGGAGACCCATGGATCCTACGACCCGTATATGGCCCATGGTAGTTGCGACCACTAGCAAACCAGTGAAAAAGAAGACTAGGAAATAAATAAGGCCGAAACTAAAGCTAGGCTATTAAGGCGATTGCATAGATTACATCCACTCGGCATCAAAGATCGCCACCAGTGCAAATATAGGGAACACCCTACACTATACAAAAATGGCTTGTTGTTTTCTTCAGGCGGTGGCTACATGTTAAGAATAAATTTTGTATCGCACCAAAACAAATTACAACTATATAACAAAAGGAAGGTTGGCATAAAACTTAACAGTCTAGCAGATAAATGCACCACCAGAAGTTCAGAAGCTTAGTTCATTTGACCTGACTGTTACGTTTTCATGCTGTATTGTCCGATGGAGCACCATAACCCTCGCCTTCATTTCCCCTAGGCTCCTGAACAACATAGCAAATGTTTGATAGGCTGGTTTCAAAACCATGCATATCTTGACGACATTGAGCAATGTTTCTCCTTGTTTCACAAAGGGTCTCTGTTAGGGAATGGACATGTGTTTGGAGCGCAGATACAACATTGGTTTGAGCTTGCATATCTTGATCATGAGGCAGTTTGGACGATATTGCATTAACAACCAACCCGGTATTACGCAGGAACGTGCTTTTGGCACTGTTAGTGGACAGGTACTGACCCACTGCAGCAAGAGCTGACATTGCGGTTATAGTTGCCTCGCCGCCTTCAGAAGGTGGCGGTTCCACCATTTTTTCCATAGCTCGCTGAAAAGTTGAGGTTTTACATTAGTAGTACCAGAACAGAAGATATTAAGGAGGCAGCAAAACCAAACAAAATAGCTTTGGTCTATATACAAAACTTATTCTGGTGAACCCATGTAAAATTTTAGTTGTTTTTATTGCAAAGTACATAATAAAACCAAGTTCCAAACATATGACCATGTACCATCACTAATGTATTGTCTATTTCTTCACAGTGTATTGAGGGCTAAGGATAAAGAGACGAAGTTTATAATGCGGTAAGCATAGTATGACGTCATTCATATCACAAAACAACTGAGTACAGACAAACAGTCAATTGTAACGTTGTGTGGGCAAGTCCAGCACGGAACTAGATTACGGGTCAAGATCAAAGGAACATCACTCCTCTCTTTTAAACCTTGTAAGGTGCAATGATACCCTAAGACAATTGTGTATAAAATTGAAAAGAGTAATAGACATTGGCTGCAAACCATGCAGTTCAAGGCACAAGTCAGAGTAAGTAGTAGTTAAAAGGCATGAGGATTAAGGAATTACAACAGCGGCTTTGACTGGTGTAGTCATGCCCTTCTTCTTGCTGGTGTGATAGTCCTTGAAGATTTCCGCAGCATTTGGTTCAGGTACTTTTTGGCCCTTGCGGGCTTTCCTCTGCATTTGGAACAAGTCAATATAGATCTGATAATATGGTACAACGAAAAGAGTGAAACAGCAGCTAATTACAAGAGCCTCACAGTGTGCAATATAGCTACAAGACCCCGTCGTCTGTTGGAATTTCACTTTTGTATGGTTGGCCTTGTTCTTTGAACAGTTCACCTACAAGAAGATATATTTGTGTGGCACATGCGAAAATAGGACTTCAACATGTGATCTGATGACATATATATATAATGTACCTGATACTTCGGATCAGACCAGTGTTTAACGAGGCCTCTCCAGTCTTCATCAGATTTATTTTCCACCAGAGATGTTTGGGCAAGTTCATTATTAGCCTTGCCTTCAAAGTGAGTTTTCCTCAAGTTATACCGATACTGTCGCAGAGCAGACTTGAAAAGATGGGTGCAAGCTTGTCTAGTTGCATCATCTTGGCTATCCAACTTGAACCTCATCTGGTAAAAATTATGGGGGTCTCATTATCAGCAACCTAGAAAGTATTGGACATATCAAGACAATATTACTAGTTTCCATACATAACCATACTTATAGATAAATGGTCGAGGAAGATGTTGAACTGGGTTTCATCTTTGTCATTCCTGTACTGAATCCATGTTGGGAGGATACGTACATGACACCTAACAGCAACCGCTGCCTCTGATACTAACTTGGCTGACTCTGTAGCATCACATGCCATTTTTACACCCACCTCAAAACGGATCTCCATTCTTCCTCATCTAGATTTAGTTAACCTATCGAGCATTATCCCTGATGTTTGTTTCCTCTTGTGCCTAGGTGCTAGTCCAACAACAAACATAGGAAGTGTTAGTGTACATCAAACTGTGAGACTACATATAAAGAAGCATGCAACTGTAACTTGACTCCAACAACTACCTTCTTGTTATTGAATCTCACAAGGTTCATCTGATATTGCCAACTCATCTTGTGTCAAGAGTGCTTGGGAAGTAGTGTCAGGTGGCAAGGGAGCTTGGGAACATGCTACTAGCTCAGTTGACGCACGAGTACGTCGTGCAGCTGGTAGTACTGTGGTAGGTGTTGCAAGAACTAGGGCTGTCTCTGCTTGTTTTGTGGCAGCTATTTGTTTTTGGTTGTCTTTTTTTTTGCAACTCGTGTAGCATGGGATGCCGTGTTTGTAGAATTTTCTGCTGGACTTTGACCATCTATTGCACCATCAGTACCAACAGAATCTGCAGGATTCATCCGCTTCTCATTCCCTGCCATTCTGTGTTTCTTCCTCTTTCTCTGTGCCATGTTAAGTCAAGCCGACAAGAAAAACGAATAACAATTTAGTTCTTCGGAACAAATTGATGCGTGATGCGGACGAACTGAACTTTGATGTTAGACAAGCACATGATAGGAGGATGTAATATGTATGAAAAACAGGACGGAAGAGATAACCAGAACTATGATGTGTAAACTAAGAAGAAGACATTTCACCAAATTATAAGCAATGCAATGGAAGGTAGACACCATATGAAAGATGCTACAAATATCGCTCTGCCAAGTTAACAGTGTCTCATCATAAATGGCGTTTAAAAAAATGTGAAGCAGTACAAGAAATAAATCATATGCAAGATGCAAACAACATCACACTACCATGTTAGAGGTCTCTCATCATTAGTGCCATTGCATATTCAGAGCATTGCATATTCACATCTTATGACGTGTAAACTAAGGAGAAGGCATTTCAACAAATTAGAAGGAATGAAAGCTAGACACCATATGAAAGATGCAACGAATATCACTCTACCAAGTTAAAACTATCTCATCATATGTGTCATTTCAACAAATTAGTAATACAAGCTAGAAAAGAATGTGAGGTGTAACCTATATCACACTCCGAAGTCAAACATGTCTTATGATAAGTGATTGTTGCAGGTTACACAGCAGTAGTAGTTTGATGTAAGAACATGGTGTGATAGACAGATATTGTATGTTCCAGAAACAGGAACACGTGTCTTATTCAAGTATAATGTGTAAAGTAAGCAGATGGAATTCAACAAAATTAGAAGCAATACAAGCTGGACATCACACATAACATGCAACCACATATAACAGTGCCAAGTTAGAGGGAGCACCGGTGATGCTACACTAGGGGAGACGTGCTCATCATAAACACAGCTTTATTGAGTGTCTATGCATATGTTGTCTTGGAAATCATCTTGGGGGTGTGGAGGAGTAGAAACTATAGAGGCCCTCCATTCGGAAGGAGCACCTTTATCCGCTGCCTTGCTAACTTCTTTCCGCTTTATTGATTTTGAATTGTCAAGTAAAACCGACAAGAAAAAGCAATAAAATTCTCTCTTCAGAACTCATTCATGCATGATACTGACAATCACTACTTTGATGTAAGGCAAACACATGATACCAGGATGGAATATGTACGAAAAACAGGACGGCATGGCATGTTCACAACTGTTTGTGTAAACTAAGCAGAAACCATTCGAGCAAATAAGAAGCAATTCAAGCTAGACACCACATGAAAGATGCAACCAATATGACTCTGCCAAATTAAAAGCGTCCCATCATAAATGGAATTTCAACAAATTAGAAGCAGCGCATGCTATAAATCATATGAAAGATGCAACTAATATTGCACTTCATATACTAAAGGTGTCTCGTCATGTTGATTGATGCGGGATACAAAAAAACAATAGTTTTATGTAGGGACATGCTTAATAGATAGATGTACTATGTAGTAAATACAGGAAGGCATGTCACATTAACAAGTATAATGTATAAGCTAAGCAGACTAGAACATGCAGTTTAACCAGATTGGAAGAATTACAATCTAGACACCATATGCAACATGCAACCACATATCACGCTGCCAAGTTAGAGCAAGCACCTGCGATGCTAGTGTAGGGGAAATGCTGTAATCAACTATAGAGCTACGTTCACTATCTTCATCTAGCATTTCTATTTCTTGAGAATCATGTCGGGAGGCTGACGCTGCATTCTTTAAATGAGGAGTAGTCCCCTTGCCTGCCTGCCTCGTCATAAGTGATTGATGAGGGATACACAAGAACATTAGTTTGATGTAAGATCATGGTTAATACACAGATGTACTAGTATGTACCAAAAACAGAAAGGCATGTCATATTCAAAGGTATAATGTGTAAGCTAAGCAGATGCAATTTAACCAAATTGGAAGCAATACAAGCTAGACATCCGGCTGGAGTGGTGAGCATGATCATCTAGGACCTGAGAGCCTGGTGGGAGGCGGGCTGCTTCGCCACCATCGCAGCTTTTTAGTTGGCTTCCAGATGATGCCTATCTTTGCTGGGCTTGTCACTAGCTCGGCCAGTGCCCTGACTAGCTATTTGTCTTCTGGTGCTCACGGGATGGTGGTTCATGTAAAAAAATATATTTCCTTATCTTACCGACTTCGGCCTTTCGAATACAAGCTATACACCATATGGAACATGCAACCACATATGACGCCGCGAAGTTAAAGGAAGCACCTGGGATGGTGGTTCATTGTGAGCGAGGTCATCAACTCCAGAGCTACGTTCCCGTCCCCATCAGCTGACACTACACCCTTTAAAGCGTTGAAACGTGTCTTGCCTAGCCACACACCAAACTGGAGCGACTTCTCTCTTTTCTTTTTGGTTTCTCTCATGGCAGCAGAGTCTGAAATACCCTTGCATAAAAACACAACAGTGAGAGTAAGGGTGAAGTGTGTGCAGAACTAGTGCACTGTAAAAGTAGCAGATAGCAGGTGGCTGAAAAATAAATGACAGGAGACATAGGATAGCCCTACAACATTGCATGGCAAACAAAATTAGATTCTACTCTGTATGATTTTGTAATATATGAGCACAGGAAATGCAAGTACTCCTCCAGCACACCACCACATGTGGTCATATTTAAGATAATAGTCGACTGAAAATAGATAGGTCAGTCGATTTTTTAATGAACCGTCTGATCTATAAGGAACGGGCAGATGGCCTTCGTCTACCTCCCGCCAGTCACTGTTGACGATCTTTCTCGAACCGCCAGCGACCATCGGCCCAGACCCCTGCCTCCACCGCCCCGCCCTCCCATCGACATCACACCACCGCCATGCTTGGCAGCGCCCTAGGCCATCCCTTTAATCCCGGCCGACCTCCAGATCGGGCGCCAGTAGCTATAGGCCGCAGACGCCCCTAAGATAAACACCAAGGCGCTGCTTCTCCGGCGTAATAGGCATACTAGCGCCTGTTACACTGGGGAATGCTTCCGTTAATTAGGAATCAAGTGGCCAAAAATTGAAATTCATGGGGGCGACGGACCTCTAGCTAAGGTGAAATAGTATATGAGGAGAAACCTTGTGCATCACGAGTTACTAGGAACATCTAGTATCAAGAAGAATCTGTCAACTAGTGTCTTCTGTGGGATGAATACCGTGCAAGCAGAGATGTAAGATTTGCACGAATAAGGGAAGAGGAGTACCTTTTTCGGTTGCCGGTGTGGTCACCTCCACAAGTCGCACCGATTTTCTTCTTTTTACCATGAAAATCAATGTTCTGGAGGGTGCAGGCTTGGACAAACTCATGGCCGAATTGTTGATTGTGTTGCCATGGTCGTATGTTGGCGGAGGGGAAGAAGATCCGAGGCGGCGAAGGACGGCGTAGCAGGAACATCTCCGGTGCGGTGGAGGGTGGTGAAGTTGGAGCGGCAGCGGTGAGGCGCAGGATGGCGTGGTTGAAGTGGCTCGGGTATGGACGGCTCTGCCTCGGCTTCAACTACTAGCCGTGGAGGGCGTTGCGGTTGAGGTTGCGGTGGAAGACGATGTCGGGGTATCGGCTCCGGCGTGATGGAGGAGGGCGGCGGTTGATGGGTGGGATGGGGTGGCGGACGGAGGACGCCGAGGTGTCGCGGCTGGTGGAGAGGTAGTTTTGGCGCCCATGGAGTACGAATGGGGAATCAGACGGGTGGGGGGGAACCATGTTTCGGTCTGGGACGCGCTTGTTTTTGGCTTTTTTGAACAGAAATGGGACGCGCTTGTTTGAAATTTGGGGAAATTACAAACATTGTCCCCCTCTTAAATTTCAGACCTACTGTTGGTCTGGGGTAGGATGGTAATCCCAGGTGTCCCAAATAGTGGGCGGGAGCGATTTCGGTCGCGCGCATGTGTGCTTAGGCGGCCATTGTGTACGAATGTTTTTCGGATGCGGTTGCGTGGCGTCTAGATGAAGCTACAAACCTACCCCGATTTAGACCTTTGAATGTCGGGCCGGTAGGTTTCACGGGTCAGAGTTATTAGAAAAGTAATTTCCTTGTACTACCAAACATTGGTCTCACGCAGTTTCGGGCGAGTAGAGGCTCTTTTGGCGCTTCGTTCGAAATTTTGAAACACAAGCATTCACGTTTAGAGTACTCTTGAACTATGAGGATTGACCTAAATATACAACGTTATATTTGACCTTGTATGTTTGAAAACCTCATTAAATTATCCGCTTCTTTTTGAAATTTTGACACTTGAAAATCCTATAACTACGATTATTTTGGAATGGAGGAGCTAAATTTGAATCTATTTTGTGCACGACTACATATGCTATTATGTACAAAATCAGAGCAAAGATTGGTGCCCCCATAATTTAGGTATGGTTTACAAATGCCATGATATCAAATTCAAATAATTGAATGGACTTCATGTTGAATTCGATTTTTTAAACCACCTTAAGTTGAATTCAAATGTATGCTAGTTCATAGGTAGTAGCTATTTATAATGTCCATTATGTAACTTTCGTATGTATAATGTGCTTTACACACACAAAATGAACTATACTAATGTTTATATTCGATTGCTAAAGCAATGCATTGTCTGGAGTTCAAAATACTACTATGTGGATCAATTGTGTCAAATAATAACATAGACATGCTCAGATTCGATAGAATCTAGATGTCTGATGGATCAATGACCGCTCCTTACGCGAACTGCAAATATCATGATCCCATCCTAATATTTGGATACAATTTATATCTTTAATCAATGTGTAGAGCAGTCTTTTACGTGTAGTTTCACTCTCCATCGATGGTCTCTCACACATGCTCACACACTCTCTCCCGAGGTGTCTTTCTCGCACACATGCTCTAGATATAACCCTCCCTCCCTCTCGTAACCATTTACAACTGTTTTCACTAACCTTTATCACAAGCACTCTTCCTCTCGCAAACATACACACGCAGAATCCTCATCGACCCTTTCTATACACATGGACCTGCCTACGTGGCTCATGTATGCACATTATCTTTACGCCTGTCTCTCACGCATTGTCTCACACCTCTCTTCCTAATTGACGAATATGATTCTAGCAAAGCATTCTGTAGGATGCCCCTTAAAGTTAGGTTGGATGAATAGTAATATCAGAGATAAAGGGGTTACCTTAGTCCGAGAACCTAGGGTTACAAATCCTAGCCGGCTTTGTTAGTGGACACAGAGTCCTTCACAATTCTGCTATCTTTGTCTTGTATGACTTGTCATCCATGTGTCTTCCTAAATACGTCACGGGCCAACCAATGTGGCGCAGGACGGAACAGAACGAAGGGCCTCACCTCGACCCACCGGACCTCACGCGGTGACACACCCTCTGCCCCCACGTCTCATTATCTTCTCACACCCACACATACCAACACAAACACCACACACACAGAAAATTTCTCCTGGTGCCTCTATTCCCTCCCCCCTTGCATATACACACTCAAGGGAATGGAATCTCTTGTCGTGACGTCTTATTCGTCTCTCTCTCTCTAGACCACTCTCATTTCTCGTGCTATCTCTCCCACGCCCCCCGTCGGCCCCTCTATCCACGCCTCTCTCGAATACGGAATACACACACATACCTCTCTAGGCCCCGCCAAATGCATCAACTACACATTCACACATGTTACATCACGTACCCCATTGATCTAAAAAGCCCTCTCTTCACGTTTATTTCGCATACAACATTCCTTTTGAATAAAGTGTGGCCAAAAAATTATTTTAGAGTTTCTACATATATACAACATTACAAAGTTATATGGAGGAGTACGAATGCTAATTTGCATTGCATGGTGCCCACAATTATATTTATTCCGCACTGTGAATTTGTATATTTTTATACTATATACAAAGTTATTCATAATAAAGAGAAACGAAGAGCATCTCTCTCTCCATCGCATACCCCCCTGTACAGCCCTTTCACATATGCACACAAAACTATCTCCAGGTCCTCTAAAAGTAAGCCCCCAGAAAATTCACGCATGTTTCATGTTTCTCTCGCGATATATGCAATGACGATCATTCTATTTGAAGCGAAAGCACGATACATACATTGGACTTCAGAATCCACTCATTACGGTCACCATTTACGTTTAGTGGTTATTATGCAGTCACGGGCTCATCGTACAACTTTGTGTTTGCTCATGACATGACTAGTTGACCAGTTAAATGCTCCACGTGGCACCTCTAGTGTTGCATCACATTATCTCACTACCATCGTGCCCACCTCTCAACTTGTATCTACTCTACATCTACACTCTTATAAAATACATAAAATACACTCTTATAAAAAACAGAGTTGGTGATGATGTTGTGCCTGCCATCCTGCAATATAGGCCGTCTGATTTATATCCGACGGATAGGAAAGAAACTATGGCAATTTTGCAAAAAGGTACCCACACACCTCTCCACATTTGCAAATAATGCCTTCCCTCATTCATCCTTTTCTCTCACAAGATAAACAAGTCATAAAAATGCATCTTGATGTTACATGCAACACACGGGCATCTTGCTAGTAAGAATGAAAACAAACGACAAAAAAATATTTGGACGGTGGTTCGAAGTCATGACCGCGGGCACATCGGACAAGGTGGCCTTGTATTGGTATGCTGAGCCGTCTGTTTTAACACACAGGAGCTGGTGTGGTGATTATACACACACGCACGCATGCACATGAACTGCATCCACGCAACACTCACTCAAACACATGCACCCACGCACGCACACAACACTCACACGTACACACGCAGCCACGCACACACGCAACACTCACACACACACGCGCACGCATGCATCCAGACACCAGTACACCAGACGACCAACACACACTCTCACGCTCAAGTGCTCAACCTACACGTGCATGCGCACACATCAGGCCCTGACAGACACATACACAACCAGGTGATTCCCGCGCACGGGTTGGAGCCTTGTCGCGCCTGCGTAAATTTGTGTTTATCTTACCTTTTGCCTATGTGAACTGATAGGTGGGACCCACAACGAACGTGGTCAATTTAACTAGTCAACATGGCGCCACGCAGACTATTTCGCCGGTCAACAGAGTGCAATCCAATGCTAAGCTGTAAGCAAGTGACCGTATAATCACCGCAAAACGTATATAGTGACCGTAATCAGCTTATTCTGAAGTTCAGTGACCGTATTACGTTTTTCTCTCTATAGGCCCTCCAAAACTACATCTCTACACGTTCTCGCAAGTTACATCTAACAACTATGCAATACAACACTACTACTACACTCTAACACAATAAATCATATGTGTTTTTAGTTTTACTAGATATCATATTGTTACATATAATTATTTATTTTGCATACATTAAAATTGCCTTTGAAATGTATGGCCAGTATCATCTACCGCGCGGGAAAAATCCCGCCCTTTCCTGTTTAATCGGGTTTGTATCGATGGATCGTGCGAAACAGCAAAACTATAGTACTATACAGTACAAGTGACAGTTCACTGGGCCGTCGTGTCGTCTACTCCTCCGTCGTAAGAGTGGATCACTCGCTTTCATAAATCTTCTAGTCCCTTTTGCCGACCTGTGGGACATCAAGCTACCGGGTCCACGTGCCATACCGGAATACAGTGCAGAGCAGCCGGGGTGAAGCACCCCAGTCATGGTGCCGGCGTAGTAATGAGCAATGAGGCATCAAATCACAGAGCTGCACCTTTCCCGCAGTTAAGTTGGAGGGACGAAGCATCCATCATTTCACTCGTTGCTGAATCCGCTTCTCCCTCATCTTCTTCAACTTAACCACGTGTTGCTTCTGCTGTTGTTCTGCCTCATGTGGGACGCGGATCGGCTTGGTAAAGCACTGACACGTGGGACCGCATGTTAGCAAACCGCCAGGACAACGTCCTCCGAAAATAAGAAGCCTAATCCTAGACTTACAAAGGGCTACATAGCTGCTACGTATACTTTCCATCTAATCTATATATGCCCCCCTGATTTTCAGGTGGGGTGGGCCTAATCCTCTCCTTTAATCCAATCGAATAGTCCCACATCACATCAGTTCATAACTTTACGTAAACCATTACGTGGATGTAGCATTGCTCAAATAAGAAACCTCCCCCGCCATCCACGCGACAAAATCACCTCCTTTTTTACTAATCTCGATTCTATAATTTTTTAGATCAATATAATTGAGATTTGTATAGATAGCACACATGAGCAAAACCAAGTGGTATGATTAAGGGCATTCCACAATGTGTAGCCAAATGTGAAAATAGCTTTTGGCATCGTGGGAACCATTGTGGACGGTGTTGCCAAAGCCAAAAAGATGGAACCGAAGCTCCCTGATTGATTGATTGAAGGAATAGAAAAATGCAACGTCTCTCCTCTTTCTCCCATGCTTGGGCGCATGTAGTACAGTATAGAGCACAAAGTCTACTCCCCTGTCCCTTCTATCACAAATCACAAAGCAGTGAGGCGTCAAATCACAAAAGCACGGACGAAGCGACCATCATTTCACTCTTCGGTGACTCCGCTTCTCCATCGTCTTCTTCGAGAAGCCATCTCACCACATTAGTTACACCTAGTAGTACTAGTAAAGGACTTCCTGGATGCAAATAAGGCGGTTTTCTCGGCTTGCAGGCGGCACTTGCGAATGACTTACCGTGGTCTCCCTCAATGGTGTTCTCCATCGAACGCACTTCGCCAAACCACCAAAAAAATAAAAAAATATCGCCGACATCACCGCAATGGGGAAGGAAGTCAAATATAGTTACTACCTCCTTTTTTGTACATAATGCCAGTATATCAAAATTACAATTTTCAAAGGGCCACTAGCACTAATCGAGGCAAAATTGATGGGGTTAGCAACCAAGGACATTAATATCCCCTGCATGCATGCGGAAGCGAGAAGGTTGGTTTGCATGGCGCTGCATTAATCAAGCGATGAGGAGTGAGATGGTTAGCTCTTTGGTCTTTGGAGAAAAAATACGCATTAATTGACACGTGAAACGAGGATTTGTATCGACTAAATCCCGCGAAGGAAAACCCAGCCTTTCTTTTTTAACACTAGTACTCCTAGTACGTACGTACTTATCCTGTTTGGGTCTAGGCCTTGCATTGCCAAACTTCGCCACACATTTTTGCCAAGCTTGCCTAAAGTTTTCAAAATGAGAAGGAGGTCCACTTGCGCACGGCTATCCCGGTCGCACCGCACCCTCACATGGTAGCTCCTGCATGCCACGGTCGCACCGCACCCTCACACAGTCGCTCCTGCACGCCGCAAACCCAACCAAGGGAACGCACCCTCACTGACACGTGGTGTCGCATGTGAACACACCAAACTCAGCCATCCTATCGCTGACACGTAATTTTCATTTCATAGAGTATGTTTATCCAACCGCATGTTGGGGAGTATCCGTACGACCCGTGCGGTGGTCTGTTGGGGAAGAAGAAGAGGTGAGGAAGAAGGAAAGAAGGGTTAGGAGACGTAGGATATTCATCCAACCGCCTGAAATGGTAGACTGGCCCAAGTCAGGCGATTTGCATAACAAATATATGTTTTTACACAGCAAAAGATCCATAAAAACAACAACATAAAGAAAAACTATCACTGCTCACGGAAAGAGACGACCTCGTCATCATTGGCTGCCGGCGCGAACTAGCCGTCGCTGCCGATGTGTGTCTCCGCACCGTGGTTGTCCTCGGCCTCCAGCTACTCGTTCAAGTGGAGCATGCAGGCGCTTTGCACGGACGAGAGCACAGCCCGGTTCAAGTCGAGGACGTCCGGTTTCACCTGCAGGAGGGCCTCGATGGCAGCGGCATCCGCGCGCTCCGCGTTGAGTCGAGCCTCCGCCGCCCGGTTCAAGTCCAGGACGTCCGGTTCCGCCTGCAGGAGGGTGTCGATGAGAGTGGCATCTACACGCTCTGCATCGAGTCGAGCCTCTGCTGCCCGGTTCAAGTCCAGGACGTCCGGTTCCACCTGCAGGAGGGCCTCGATGGCAGCGGCATCCGCGCGCTCCGCCTCAAGTTGAGCCTCCGCCGCCCGGTTCACATCCACGACTGTCGGGTGGTAGGTGTGAAATATGCCAACGGGTGGCTTATCATTGTGGGAGCTAGTAAGACATCTCCGGTGCCTGGAAACGGGATGAGGCGAAGACATGCACGCCGGCGAATCTTACCCAGCTTCGGGGCTCTCCGTGGAGATAACACCCCTACTGCTGCTCTGCGGGGTCTCCGCATGGTCACTAGATGGACGAGTAGCTACACAATGCTCCTTGAGCTGTTTGGTGGGAGGAGGAAGAAGGGCACGGCTGGCCTGCTTCTTCTCCTTGTGTCGTGTCTAAATCTACCTGGGGGTCGAACCCTTTGCATGGGTGCCCCGGGGGGCTTATATAGGCCTACCCCCCGGGGGTACAATGGTAATCCGACTGGGCGCGGGGCTCAGCCGTCTGTGACTGCGCTCGCCGGCTTCTGCGCCGACTATCGGGGCCCGCTGACTAGTGGGTCCCGCCGGCTGCCAGCCCCTTGGTCGACAGGCAGGCCCCACTGTCCAGAACCTTGTCGGCGGCTAGCTACTGTTGCTCTATCTTGGTGACATGGGCCTCGTCGAGGTTGGCGTGGCTACAGTGCCGCCGCCCGGCGGG
The DNA here is from genome assembly GCF_056163025.1 of Triticum urartu. Taxonomy (NCBI): domain Eukaryota; kingdom Viridiplantae; phylum Streptophyta; class Magnoliopsida; order Poales; family Poaceae; genus Triticum; species Triticum urartu. Next base: position 299,722,846 of record NC_141875.1, on the reverse strand, counting down.
CGATTGCTGTAGCCTCACCGCGTCTTGTCTCCTTAATGGGGCGTCTCCTTCGAGGGAGGCGGCAAGCCGGCTGCGGGGAGCCGGCTCTGTCTTGGGCCGACTGGGGAAAGCGTGGCCGCCTTTGGGTGTCTCTATGCCCGAGGGGGCCCACCGCCCATGGGCTGTACTGTTAGTCCATCGTGGCTGACATCAGGGTCAACATGGCAGCAGTGCTGCGCCGGACGGGTCATGGTCACCCGTACGGCGCACTGTGCCGGTCGTGCTCCGGGATTCGGGGGTGGCAGGCTTCACTGTAGCCGTGCCCTATCATATCGCCGTTAGGTGGATGCAAACTTTGAGGGTACGGTCTCGACCGCTTTGTGGGAGCCGGCTTCTTGGAGTCGGCCTTCTCGCGGCCGGCTTCTCGAAGCCTGCCCTCCCGTGGCTTCCTTTGCGAGGGCTAAAGTCGGGCCGCCTTTCGATAGCCGGCTTGGGCGACGGCCAGCAAGGGGAAGGCGGCCCCACGTCTTGGGTTCTTGAGAGCCGGACGGGCTCGTAATTTTTTCAGAAGGGCCAGGGGAAGCAGGCTAGGCTACCCATGGCTATTTACTCCGACAGTAGTCCCCGAAGCTGATCGAGCTTCGAGGCGGACAGAGGGATGAGAAGCTTGGTCAGCTTCCAACCCTGAGGAGCCGGCTTTGCTGGTGTATGCCGATTTCGGAGAGCTCCGTGTCTTGCGGGCGGGAGCGTGGTCGACCTGCGAGCTGACCGCGGGCCCTCCCATGAGCCACGTGGCAGTGAAACCCTGCCAGTGCACGCGCGCGACGAGACGCCGCCGCAGGCCCGGGCCCGCCACTCCTAGGCCTCGGCCCGAGCGCTGATCTTCTGCGGCACATGCGGACCGCTCGCCTTCCTGCGGCGATTTTGTCACGCCATTAGGGCGCAATAATCGCGGGACGTGGGGGAGTGGGCACAGTCGATCCCCATGTTCCCCCATGCCACGCCTCCTCGGCTCCGCCACGCGAGCCAATAAGTAGGGGGAGGAGGGGGAGAGACAGAGGTTCGCACGCTCTCCCTCACTCCGCCCCTCCTCGTCTTCCTTCTTCTTCTCGCTGCCGCCGCAGCTTCCCGTCGTAGCGCCGCCGCGCCGCCACATCGTCTCGCTCCCATGGCGCTGTCAAGCTCGAGGGGCGGCTCCAACGTCCATGAGGACCACGTTGAGTTCCTCCGTCGGACGCGGCGCCTGCCCAACGCCAACTTCGTGCGGGTCCGCCTGGCGCCGGAGAGGGAGATTTCGCTGGCACCGGAGGAGGGCGAGCGGGTCGTCTTCCGCTCGCACTTCCTGCGTGGCTTCGGCCTTCCGGCGAGCAGGTTCCTCCGCTCCTTCCTCGAATTCTACAATCTTCAGCCACATAACCTCACGCCCAACGCGGTGATGCTGCTGTCGGCCTTCGTCTTTCTCTGCGAAGGTTTCTTGGGGGTGCTCCCCACGCTAGAGCTCTGGGGGGAATTCTTCCAGAGCAAACTCGGCACCGTCGTCACAGGCGTGCCCGCCCCTTGCGGGGCCTACATCGCCATGAGGAGGTCGGGCGAGAACAACCCGTTCCTGCCCATCCCGCTGATCCAGTCGGTGAAGATCTGGCAGAAGTCGTACTTCTACGTGAAGAACGTCGCCCAGCAAGGTGACCACGTCAACCTGCCGGCTTACGTAGCCGGCCCGCCGGCTGGGAGGCAACCCTCATGGAGCTTCCGGTCCAGGTCACTGTCTCAGGCCGGGAACGCGGCCGTCTCCCGGCTTTGGGTGATGATCCAGTCGGAAGGCCTGACCGGAGCCGACTTGGTGGCCGCCTTCATGGAGCGCCGGCTACTTCCTCTCCAAAGCCGGCCCCACATGATGTGTCAGATGAGCGGCCGCTTCGACCCAAGCCGGCTAAGCACCAGGGAGATGCCTCATTCGGAGGTGTCGCACATGGTGAATTATATCTCCAATTGCAAGCTCGCCGAGGACTGGTGATACAGCAAGGCGCCGTATTCTCGCGCCAACCCTCCGCCCGTGGTAAGTTTTCCTCTCTTTCTTCTTTTTTGTTGGTAGCCGGCCTCATGATGGCCGGCTTCTGATTAGTCGGTTCTCCCTTAGCAGAACCCTCTCCTTCCGCTGACGACCGGGGCCGCAGGGATAGAGCGCCAGTACGTCCCCGACCGCACGGTGGACGACGCCGACGACCTGGACTTGGGAGCGGCCGCCATGGAAGACGCCGTCGTGGGGGACAACGACGAGCCCGGAGGCACGGGGCTCACTGCCGGCTTCGAGGACTGGCCGGATGATGCCGAGGTCGAAGTCGCCCCGCGTCGCCAGCCGACGCCTGATCATTAAGGCGCGGGCTCGTCCGCCACGCCGGCTGTCAGCGGCGGCACCCAGAAGTGCCGGGCCGCGTCAATCCTCTTCGGCAGCCGGCCGAAGAAGTCCAAGGCCTCCACCGCGGCGACCAAGCGAGATGAGGCGGCCGCGAAGGCGGCCCGCTTTCGCAAGGCAGTGAAGCAGCCACAGGCGGTCTCAGCGTAAGTCATCGAATGCTTGGACGCATGCTTTTCATTGTTCTCTTCTATTGAACACTCTTCCTAAACTTTCCTTGCTCGCTGGACAGGGCGCCGCTTTCCCTTGAGCGGGGTCCGGGCGGCTCCGTAGTCAGGCCGACTGGAGGGTCTTCAGGCTCCCGCCACGTGGACCCCCGCGCCAACCTCAGGGAGGCCACGGAGCGGAACGCCCGTGAGGCGCGGGAGGAGCGGGAGGCGGAGGAACAAGCGGCCGCCCAGGCGGCGAAGGAGCAGGCCGACGCGGCAGCCAAGGCCCAGGCAGAGGCGGCAGCCGCGGAGACAGAGGCGGAGGGTTCACATAACCAGCCTCCGCTGCTCGCCATTCCCCTCCATGTCGTGGCCCCTGACACCCCATTGCCCCTGGCGGAGGAAATTGGCCAAGACCCACCGCTCATGGAGAGGAGGGAGGACTCCGTGGTCTTCGTGGAGAGGGCGCCGCCGGCAGCGCCAACCAGAGCGGGTCAGGGCGGCCAATCATCAGCGGTGCCAGAGGAGCCCGCCAGGGGCGAGCCGGAGGTCGGAGCCGGCCTCGAGGTGCAGCCGGTAATGCGCCGGCACGCAGCGGGAGGCACCGCTGCGCTGGAGCCGCGCCGAGTCGCGGGCCCCGGCTAGTCGGCGGAGGCCCTGGAGGCGGCTAGCACCGCCACGTCCGAGTGGACTCCCAGCGGGGGGACGGGCGAGCTGAATGTGGCAGCCCAAGAGGTCCGGAGCTGGCTTCAAGCTCAGGCCGCCTTGCTGCAGTAGTACACCCAGGAGTTCCTTTCGATGCGGGCCGCCATCCGGGTGAGTCTTCTATCCTTAGTTGCTTTGTTCTCTTGATTTCTTCCGTGGGGGCGCGTCAGCGCACCCACTGGGTGTAGTCCCCGAGATTCAGGCCGACTGCTGAGCAGTCGGGTCGGATCTTCCTTGACAATTACCTTATTCTCGCCTCCTGTCTGATCTTCTAGGAGTATCATAACTCCCATGCTGCCGCCTTCAACTCCTAGGCTCAGGAGTTGGGTCGGAAGACCGAAGACCTGGTCAACAGCTGAATTGAGTACTTGATCTTGTGTATCTCCTGTGGGGGCGCGTCAGCGCACCCACTGGGTGTAGTCCCCGAGATTCGGGCTGAGTGCTGAGCAGCCGGGTCGGATCTTCCCTGACGAATTTTTCCTCATTGGTTTTTTATTTTGTCTTTCGTGCTTGCAGGGGCCAATGCCGACTTGAGGAGGGAGCTCAGCGAAGTGCAGGCCGCCCTTCGCACCAAGGAAACCGAGTACGCCGCCTTGGTCCAGGAGCGTGACCGCCTGGCCAAGAAGCTGGCTGACCAAGAGGAGAGCCACAAGGCGGCCCTGAAGAAAGCGCGGGATAGCGAAGCCGCCCTGAAGGCCGAGTTCGAGACTGAGGCGGCGGGTTGGGCTGAGACCCGGCAACCGCTGGATGAAGGCTTCGGCCACATCGAGGACGTGGTCGACGGTAAGCCGCCTTCCTCGCTCCTTGCCTGCCCCTGGCCGCCTGGTTTTTGTTCTGACTTGTGCTGCTTTTATTCTCTGTGCAGACTACTTTCCCGGCTACTCCATCTTCGCCGCCCAAACCATCGAGGCCCATCGCGAAGCGCGCCGTCAGGCGGGGGCCAACATCACGCCGGACGCGAATCGGACGCTTGAGGGGCAGCTCTTGGCAGTCCAAGCGCAGCTGCAGCCGGCTCATCATATGCTTCGCCACCTCCAACGTGCCGGTGCGCAGGTGTTGGCCGCCCTCTGGCCCGGCGAGACGATTCCCCGCACCCCGAGCCGGACTGCCGACTGGCTGGAGGTTGCAGTCGGCCGCTTTGAAGCTTGGAGGGCGTCGGCGGCCCGGCTTGGAGCCGGGCGGGCGTTGGAGTTCGTCCGAGCTTGGTACCCAGGGCTGAACCTGGACCAGCTGCGCACCTGGCGGCTGGAGGCCGACGCAGAGCTGGAGGAGGTGCGGCCGGCTGTCGCTCAGCGTGCTTCGGCGATCGCCGAGTGCACCGACATCAGCGTTTTTGCACCTGAAATCAACGATGACGGCGTTGCCCAGCCGGAGGAGTGGTTCGGGCTCAACCCGGTGGTGGGCGAGGACTCGGCAGAGGAGATCACCTCCAGCGACGAAGGCGAAGGCGACGAAGAAGAGGAAGGTGAAGACGTCGAGCCAGCTGGTGGAACAACCGGCCGGTATCAGGCTGACCGTGCCTCTAGCAACGAGGCGCGCACAAGCGCGCCCTCTGCAGGAGGCGGTGATCAAGCCGAGGTTCGCCAGCCGGCCACTCCTTCAGCCGGCACAGCCGTCTCCACCGACTAGCCCGGCTCGTCGGTCGCTTCGCCGGCTTAATCTGCCGTCCTTGTTTTTCCTGCTTGTTGCCTTCTGAACAACTTTATTAAGCTTTCGCAGTTCCACCCACTGGGGCTGTATCCAAACTATGTTGAATGCTGGCCTCTTGGAGGTCTTTTATGTAAATATTATTGTGTGCATGTTTGGTTTCCATTCACGTATGCTTTTAATCCTTAGGCTTTTCCCTTTGCCGCCTTCCCTCTTTGGGGAGGCAAGTACTCGAGCTTTCTTGGATTGAAGTGAAGTGAATGGAAACCGGCCGGCCGGCTACTCTGGTAGTCGGTCGGTGGTAGGAGCGAAACCGGCTTTCGTTATATTAGTCCGTTAGTCCCTAGCCATTTTTCGTGTGGGCATCCTTTCCTGCTTTTAACTCTTGCCAGCCGGACAGCCGGTTCTTCGAACTGCGACTTTTGGCAAGAGTTAAGCTTGGGTGTCGGCACACTACTTGTCTGACCGCGGGTAGGACTTCTAATATAACTCCAGTCGGCCAGTCCCCGGGCCGACTAGTCGAACCCGGTGCCGGACGGAACAAGTAAATGAAATGACAAGGTCATAAGCATGATACTCTTCATTCATAGATAAAAGATGGTAGTCCCTGAGCTCTCCTCGGGGGGCCTATTGTCTCATACTTAGTACAAAAGTTAGCGTGATACATACTGCATTTCAACTGTAAAATCTTCGGAGGAGGTTGGCATTCCATGGTCTTTCCGACTCCTTGTCGGAGTCGTCTCTCTTGCGTGCCTTGGGCTTTTGTGCGTCGATTAGGTAGTAGGAGTCGTTGCCTAAAGCTCTGCTGACGACGAAGGGGCCCTCCCAAGGGGCCGAGAGCTTGTGCTGGCCGACTGTTCGCTGGACCAGTCGGAGCACAAGGTCGCCCTCTTGGAAGGATCTTGGTCTGACCTTCCGACTGTGGTAGCGGCGCAAACCCTGCTGGTAGATGGCAGACCGGCTGAGGGCTAACAGCCGACCTTCTTCCAGCAGGTCAACGCCGTCTTCTCATGCTTCCTTGGCCTCCGCCTCCGTGTACATGGTTACCCGGGGCGAGTCGAACTCGATGTCGGTTGGGATGATCGCCTCGACACTGTACACGAGGAAGAAAGGAGTGAAGCCGGTTGACTTGTTTGGAGTAGTGCGCAGACTCCAGAGGACAAGCGGCAGCTCATCGAGCCAACAGCCGACTGAACGCTCCAGTGGTACGACCAGTCAGGGCTTGATGTTGATGCTGATGGGCTTGAGGCTGTTGAGCCAGGTCCGCGCCGTGCCTTGCAGCATGAGGGGCACGTACTTCACGGCAACGCGCCGGTTGCCGTTGGCTATGCTAACCGCCGTGGAGTAGTCGATCAACCAATCTTCCGGCTTCACGGAGCCGTTGTACTTGGGCGTGTCTCTTGGAAGCGAGAACCCTTTGGGGAAAGGCTCGTCGCGGATGCGGGGGCCGAAACAAGGCAGGCCGACATCGTCTTCTTCTTTCAGCGCCAGGGATCGCGCCAGGCGGTCGATCCGATGGCGGGCGTCGTTCTCGCCGACTCCTTCGCGGCGACCTAGTCGGCCGCTGAGAGTCGGATGCGCCACAGGCGGCGGGGTGGGATATCTCTCTCCACGGGGCCGAGGCGGAGGCGGGTTGCCTCGCCATTCCACGGCTCGGGGATGGCCTTCTGCGTCTCTCTCGACGGAGATTCGGGTCCGGCTCCGGCTGGCAGCCAACACTTTCTCGCGCCGCCGCCTCCGCATCGGAGGCAAGCTCGTCGGAGATGAGGGTTTCGTCGAGGAGATCGGCGAGGCTGCTCGCCGCGCAGATGCTTGTGAAGCCTTGCAGCGCGTCGTGGCAAGCGCCATCGGGCGTGCTGGGCTGGCTACGCTCGCTGGGGAGGAAGAGGGTTCCCGTCCAGAACAGGTCTCCGGACGACGGTGCACCTGGCCCCATGGTGGGTGCCAAATGTCGGGTGGTAGGTGCGACATATGCCAACGGGTGGCTTATCATTGTGGGAGCCAGTAAGACATCACCGGTGCTTGGAAACGGGATGAGGCGAAGACATGCACGCCGACGAATCTTACCCAGCTTCAGGGCTCTCCCTGGAGATAACACCCCTACTGCTGCTGTGTGGGGTCTCCGCATGGTCACTAGATGGACGAGTAGCTACACAATGCTCCTTGAGCCGTTTGGTGGGAGGAGGAAGAAGGGCACGGCTGGCCTGCTTCTTCTCCTTGTGTCGTGTCTAAATCTACCTGGGGGTCGAACCCTTTGCATGGGTGCCCCGGGGGGCTTATGTAGGCCTAGCCCCCGGGGGTACAATGGTAATCCGACTGGGCGCGGGGCCCAGCCGTCTGTGACTGCGCTCGCCGGCTTCTGCGCCAACTACTGGGGCCCGCCAACTGGTGGGTCCCGCCGGCTACCGGCCCCTTGGTCAACAGGCAGGCCCCACTGTCCAGAACCTTGTCAGCGGCTGGTTACTTTTGCTCTATCTTGGTGACGTGGGCCTCGTCGAGGTTGGCGTGGCTACAGTGCCGCCGCCCGGCGGGCGATTGTTGTAGCCTCACCGCGTCTTGTCTCCTTAATGGGGCGTCTCCTTTGAGGGAGGCGGCAAGCCGGCTGCGGGGAGCCGGCTCTGTCTTGGGCCGACTAGGGAAACCATGGCCGCCTTCGGGTGTCTCTCTGCCCGAGGGGGCCCACAGCCCGTGGGCTGTACTGGTAGTCCATCGTGGCTGACATCAGGGTCAACATGGCAGCAGTGCTACACCGGACGGGTCATGGTCACCCGTACGGCGCACTGTGCCGGTCGTGCTCCGGGATTCGGGGGTGGCAGGCTTCACTGTAGCCGCGCCCTGTCACATCGCCGTTAGGTGGATGCAAACTTTGAGGGTACGGTCTCGACCGCTTTGTGGGAGCCGGCTTCTTGGAGTCGGCCTTCTCGCGGCCGGCTTCTCGAAGCCGGCCCTCCCGTGGCTTCCTTTGCGAGGGCTAAAGTCGGGCCGCCTTCCGATTGCCGGCCTGGGCGACAGCCAACAAGGGGAAGGCCGCCCCACGTTTTGGGTTCTTGAGAGCCGGACGGGCTCGTAATTTTTTCAGAAGGGCCAGGGGAAGCCGGCTAGGCTACCCATGGCTATTTACTCCGACAACGACATCCGGTTCCGCCCGCAGGAGAGCCTCGATGGTAGCGGCAGGCGCGCGCTCCGCGTCGAGTTGAGCCTCTGCCTCCTGGTCCTCCTTTAGTATCGCCATGTTGAACCGCTGGTCCGCCTGCACCATGGGGGACTCGGACGCCGGCACGAAGTCGACGTCCATCGTCTGATACCCATCGGGGGCCTTCTGCGCCGCGACCTCCGCCATGAACATTCGATCGGCTTCCTCCTCCTCGTAGCTTGGCTCCAGAGAACTCGGGGATTGACCCGCCGCAAAGCGAGCTTGGGAACGGAGGTCTGTGGCGCCGACCGCCGCCGCGATTTATGCGCGGCGCTCCGGCGTCAGCATCTTGTAGTAAGTGATCTTGCGACGCACCATGGCTTTCCGGCGAACTAGGGGACGCTTGATGCGGGCTAGGGGATCGAAAGGTGGGGGAATGGGCTGGAAATTTGGTGTGGTTTTAGGGCAGTGGCTGGCGTAGGCCGAGCAGCGAAGGTTCTGGTGTGAATAGTGGTTCCGGTGATGACCGGTCAATCGGTTTTGACTGTACATCGCTCTTGTCGCGTTCGCGTTGCAGCCCGGCACGCTGGACCCTCCATGTCGCTCACCGAATGGAACGCGCTTCGTCTTGCGTTTTCGCTCGCTTGTGGGACCGCAGTTGAGAGCAAACCGACATCCCTCCCCCTCCCCCGCCCGTGTCATTTATTATACCACCACTCCCTCCGTTTTATGCGGAGTAAATAAAAACAGAGGGAGTATACTACGGATGATGATCCCCTGACGTGGCCGAACCCATTGAGTAACTGACATGCGGGGCCTAGCAAGCATGGGGTCCGCCAGTAAGTGACCGAAAGGGAGGGTAAGGCAGGGATACCTACGTCAGAGGATCCACTTCCACTATACTACTTTGACCAAATGTTAGAGTAATAATATATGACATGCAACTTACACAAATGTTAGAGTAATAATATATGACATGCAACTTACACAAAGCATACAGGGTCTAATGCGTTTTTCGAGGCTAACTTTGACCAAATGTTAGAGTAATAATATATGACATGCAACTTACACAAAGCATACGGTAAAATTCGTATGTGAAAGGAGTTTCCAATGATATAATTTTCACATTATACATCTCATGTACTATTAATCTTGTCAATAGTCAAATTGGAAACCATCTCGAGTACAAATCTAGGAGTACGTACGAATCTAACAATATTGATTGGGCGTTGTTGAATGTTGATATAATTTGACTACACATAAAACTTATATGTAAACTAAAAAGGATAGGAGGGAGTATATTGTACATTCAAAACGAAACGAACATTGAATACCCTTTATATATGATTTGCGGATGCTATGATCACCGGTTCAAAATTTTGAATCCGCCTTAGGTATCACGTGCCCCCACTCGTTCCCTCTCGATTTCATCTCGGGGTCCGGAGATCTATTGAAAGAGGACTAGGGTGGGTACATGCGAATGATACTTGGCGGAATGTTCAAATGAGTCCTGCGGGTGGATGGACTCACTTGGAGGCGACATGATCGATGGAGAAGAGGGTTGGAGAGGAATGAGAAATAAGCAAACCCCACATGATTATACCTGAACCGCTCAAATAAACAATAAGTTGTCTTGCTTGGTCTACATAGTGAAAGGCCTAATGCGCAACGCGGAGAACTGATGCTCGAATATGGCCGGGAAAATAGGGAAACAAACATGTGGGGCACACCCGTCGGGACGACGTAGCGCATACTAGTCCAATGGATGAGCTGGCCCACGACCTCCTCGCCACCGACAACTGTTCATGTGGGTCGTTGGGGCCAACAACGGGGCGCAGCTCCAGCACCGCCTCTGGACATGGCGACCGCGGTGAGCGACACGCTCATATCGTCGCTAGACACGGTCGGTTTCAGTTTGCCAAGGGTGGCGTCAGTGCTCTGGCACGACCAATGGTATGTTTGGTTTGTGCCCAAGGTTGCCCCATCAAAGCATTGGGTAGCCAAAATTTTGGTTGAGGTATTGGTTGCCCATGATTTGGCCGACATTGGCAAGAAAAATGAACTTGAGTTGGCTAGAGTTCATTGGCATGCCAAAGAAATGGCAACCATCCAAACAAAGACCAATCTTTGGCTCATGACCAAAATTTTGGTTGAGGTATTGGTTGCCCATGATGTGGCCGACATTGGCAAGAAAATGACCTAGAGTTGGCTAGAGTTCATTGGCATGCCAAAAAAATGGCAACCATCCAAACAAAGACCAATCTTTTGGTCATGACCAAAATTTTGGCAAGGTGCACTTTGGCCACAGTCCAAACACACCCCAACACCTGGCTCGTCGAGGATGCACGGGGCGCCGCGACGCAGCCGCGGAGTGGTGTAGCGCGGCCAACTGCATCCTCTGGACCTGAGACCATGCCGGGTCGTCTTGCTTTTTCAATGACATGAGGGGATCCCATGTGAGGAAAGGGCATCTTCAACGTTTCCACGACCGCAGCTGGCTACCCTGGCACACCAAAACCCTCATCCCTCGCGTCGTCGCACGGTGCGTTCACAGCCGATGCCACCTGCCTGCATTCATGCCGTCCGTTTGTATGTCGTCATTAAGAGGCTCGGTGCCCGCGGAACCAACTCCGGTGACTTAATGACGCACCCGGACGCTTGGCCTCACCGGAATGCGCTTCTTAAAGCGCCAACGCCTAGCTAACCTCCACACCATAGCGCATCGTCCCCCTACCTGGAACCACATCCGCCATGACCGCAAGCGCGAACGCTCTGCGGGAGAGCTTGTCTTCGGGGATGGAGCTCGAGGTCGCCGCCCTCGCTCTAGTCGCCGCACAAGCGGTGGCCACGCTGGCGGTCGACGACGGGAGCACCGTCAGCCACGCGTCCTACTTGCCGCCGTCCAATATCCGGCACCGCCGAGGTCGGGGACTCCTCCGAGGATGAGTAGGGCATGTGAGGCGGCAGGGCATGGTGTTCCAACTGGCCGATCCATCTCCCGTGTTCTACTTTTCCTCGCCGGAGACCGCACCTTCACTTCACGGGTCTTGAACCCCGCCCCCATACATGGAGATCACAGATGGAGGACGTCGATCGCCGCCGTAGAATAGGTTTAGGGTCGGGTTTCTTTTATTTTTTTTGTCCTATAAAAGTTCAAAATGTAGTGAAAATCTGCCGTGTTTGCATTAATCTCGGCCGGTGTATATGAACTTTCACAATAATATACATATTGTAGGAGTACTAGCAAGATGCCCGTGTGTTGCACGGAAGATCAAGATCTTGTGGGAGAAAAGGATGAACGAGGGAAAGCCTTATCTTCAAATGTGGAGAGGAGTGCGGGTAAATTGTCATAGTTTCCTTCCTATCTGTTAGATATAGATCAGACGGCCTATATTGCAGGATCGGACACATCTTTCTACATCTACGGGAACCTACGAAAGGGTTAACGTAAATTGCCTCTCTCTCTCCTCCCCTGATTTTCATGGTGGTGGGCCCCTCCCTCCCCCCAATCTACAATCAACAGCTCACACGTTTCACATTACGTTAATTATGTAACTGGGATTACGTAGGTTTAGCATTACTCGTCCTAAAAACCCAACTAAGCCAACCTCCCAGCATATCGCGTGGGAAAAGACCCGGCCGCGCCGTTTGAGTCGGGATTACCGGATTACTAGTAGTAGTATCGATGGATCGCGCAAAGCAATAGATTTTTTTTGAGGGGGCGAAGCACCTAGTTTAAAAGGAAAAAATGCGGTACACTCACAGCACTCCTGTCGCGGTCGCAATGCACCCCACAAACGTTCGGTCCTGCACACGGCTCACGCAAACGGAACGCGCTTCGTCTTGCCTCTTCACTGACACGTGGGACTGCACTTTGAGAAACCGACCATGCGCCAAACTCCCCCCGCCCACCGCACGAAAATCGTCCCCCCCACACACCCAAAAATTCCCCCCAAATCTTATTCAACCGCCCTTCGGCCAACTAGCCAATAATATTACCCAAACCCCCTCCTCCCTATCCCCCTCCACTCCATTCGCTCCACCAAAGCCGCCCTCCCCGCCGCGCCGATACGTCGACGCCGCGGTTCGGCAATCCTGTTGCTCCCACAGTATGCTCTCGTCGACTGTCGTCCTCTAGCCGCGCCGCCACCTCTGGCTACGTTCTTGTGGAGGCGCACAGCGGTCAGCGCCGCCACCGCTGGCGACGTGCATGTGGAGACGCACGGCGGTCAGCTTCTCCCACGGTACGTGCATTCTAGACTGAGGCCCTGTTCATGTCGGTGTAGCGCTGAATGTTAGCTGATAGACGCTGTTAATCTCACTGTTTGCCGAAGTAGTTTACTGTCAATATGCTCTGCTTAAGAAGCTTCCTTGCCCTGTTCTGCACTCAATCTGCTTAGCTGAGATGGCATGCCAAGGCCGATTAGTTGCTAAAATATCCTGCCATATATTTATTGTGACGTAGATTGCCATGGTCTAGTAGCCAATCTGTTAGTTAAAATAGCTCTACACCATTTTATACCCGATCTTTGTTGCTGCGATGGCCTTCGATAGTTCGATGGCTGTGTGCTTGGCCTCATTGACTGCTGAAACAGCCTGCCATAATTTGGCACTCAAATCTGTTTGCTGAATTAGCTTTCCATATATTTCGTTACTTAGATCTACTCGTCCAAATATCTTGCCATAGCTTTAGACATCGACTTAGGTATTTTTTTTCTAGACTTCATAAAAAAGCATATATGTTTTTCCTGGAATATCTAGTAGAAGAACTAATTTGTATGTCTAACAGATGGACAGGACTTGGATAACTTCTGCTCGAAGATTCTCCGCTCCATATGTCGAGGGGGTTGAAAACTTCATGAACTTTATCAGAGCTGAGTACGGTGGTCCGAAATCAGATGTGCTCTGCCCGTGTAGCAGTTGTATGAATTCAGTTACAAGACCCCAGTCAACTGTGCAAAATCATCTACACCTGTATGGGATGTCGGTCACATATACTAGGTGGGTTCATCATGGTGAAGCTGTGAATGTCAATGTTATTGACTATGTGGAAGCAACAGATCACCATCTTGATCTGCCCGATGCTCAGGTGGAAGAGGAGGAGGAGGTGGTGGTGGCGGAGCTAGTGAGTTTGACCAACATTGAAACAATGCTACGAAATGCTCGTGCATTCCGTGAACTTTCACCTGCAGAAGAAAAACGGTGGGCCCGCATGTTGGAACAATGCAACGTTGCTGTCACCCCAGGAAATAAGATGTCAGTATTCTCAGCTATGGTCACCTTTCTTTAGGTGAAGACATCTGAGCGGATGACCAACAAATCATTCGATGCGATGTTGGATGCTTTCCACGAATCTTTCCCAGATGCGTCTGAGCTGCCACACACCTGTAAAATGAAGAATTTCCTTCGTGCAGTTGGAATTGGATATGATATGATCCATGTTTGTAAGAATAATTGTGTTCTGTTCCGGAAGGATTATGCCAACTTAAGTGAATGCCCGAAATGCAAATCATCAAGATGGAGAGATGGAGATGCTGTGAAGAGGATTCCTCATAATGTTCTGAGACATTTTCCAATTACACCAAGATTGCAGAGGTTGTTTCATGATGCTAAAACAAGAGAGGATGTACTGTGGCATTCTAGGAACCAGGAGTACAGAGATCAGAATGTAATGAGCCATCCATATCATGGTAGTGAGTGGAAAAGCTTCAATGATAAACACAAAGAGTTTGCTGCTGACCCGAGAAACATTAGACTTGGCTCAGCTTCCGATGGATTTAACCCATTTGGCCACCAGAGCGCCACATATAGCATGTGGCCAGTGCTTGTTATCCCTTACAACATGCCTCCAAATGTCTGCACCAAAGAATCAAACTACATGATGGCCTTTCTCATCCCAGGTCCAAAAAGTCCTGGAAAGGATTTTGATTTGTTCATGGAGCCTCTTATGGAGGAACTTCAACAGCTATGGAAGGGTGTTCTCACTCGAGACCTATATAGCAGCCCACCAGCTGATTTCTTTCTACGTGCTATTATAATTTGGTGCATCCATGATTATCCGGCTTTGGGCACTATGTCAGGGCGAACGACACATGGTTACAATGAATGTGTTCGCTGTGACAGGAATCCGCTGTCATACGCAATACTTAGCAAGATCTGTTACCTTGGACACCGCCGTTTCCTTGCCAAGGACAAGCCGCATCCTAGGAAATACCAAAGACATGTGTTCAATGCAAAGCATGAAAACTGTGATGCGCCAAAGAGGCTCACTGCCGATGAGTTGCAAGTGGAATTAGAGAAGGTCAGGCATATTACACCAGGAAACCATCCTGGTAATGGTAGCGGGATAAGGAAGCATGGCAGGGTAGAAGAGAGATTATTGTTTACCTACATGTCCACTTTGTGGGACTTGGAGTATTGGAAAGATTTGGATCTGCGGCATAATCTTGATGTGATGCACATCGAGAAAAATATATGTGATAGCATTATCGGCACACTTCTTAATATTGAAGGAAAGACAAAAGATACCTTAAAATCTAGGATTGATTTGACACACCTGGGTATCAGAAAGGATTTGCAGGTGCAAGATGAAGGTAAACCACGGGATATGGCACCAGTTGTGTACGTCTTGGACAAGGTAAAAAGAAAAGAATTCTGCAAGGTCCTGTCACGTGTGAAATTCCCACATGGATTTGCTTCCAACCCTGAAAGGAGAGTTAGTGTAGATGGAAACAAGGTACAGGGTTGAAAACTCATGACTGCCACGTCCTACTCCAAAGGGTTTTACCTATTATCCTTAAAGGATTGGGCTGCCCTGACTTATACAGAGCAGTTGCAGAGTTGGGACAATTCTTCAGGAAATGCTGCAGTAGGAATATCAGGATAGATGCTTTGGAGCGTCTTAGAGACAAGATACCAACTATCCTATGCGACCTTGAGAAGATATATCCTCCAGCCTTCTTTGATGTGATGGTGCATTTGGCTGTTCATCAACCTGATGAGCCACTACTTAGAGGTCTAGTACAGTATGGCTGGATGTACCCTATTGAAAGGCGGCTAGGCACTTTCAAGGGCTATGTTAGGAAGAGAGCTAGACCCGAGGGTTCCACTACAGAGGCCTACATTGCTACAGAAGCGTTGACATTCTGCTCAAAATACATTGAAACAGCTGATCAGCTTAGCAAAGAGGTGGGTGAAGACAATCTCGGGCTCAATGTTTTCGATTATTCTATTCGAGTTACAGGGAAGAGTCGACAAGAGGACAAACCTAAAGATTTGGACAAAATGGTTTGGTATGTGTTGAATAACTGTCCTGAGATAATACCTTATATCAAGTAAGTGCAGTACTGCAGCTTATACATCGTAATCTACTAAACTTGCAGCACATTCTTATATATTTAGATGTTTGACGCGATCACTATGTTGTGCAGCATCTACAAAGAGGAGTTACTGCCGCAAAATCCAAGAAACATTGACAAACTGGTTATGGCAGGATTTGCGAAATGGTTCAAGAACCATGTAAGCTTTTGAAGTGCACTTCAGTTTTTTTAATATATTGAGTACATAAGATGATGGAGGATGGGCAGGCAGTTGATGATTCCCTTTACTCACTAGCAATGGGTCCTGATACTCAGGTAAGACATTATGAATCTTGCGTTGTTGGATATGTGCGCTACAACACCCTTGCACGAGATGAAGGCAGGAAGACACAAAACAGTGCCATCATGAGCACTGATATGTATGACAAAGAGACAACTGAAATGTATGCTAGCATAACAGACATTATTCAGTTGCAGTATATCTCCAGTTCGAGGATCATCGGTGTGTGGTTCTGTTGTACTGTCGTTGGTATAACCTGTTTTCTAGGATCGCAAAACCCAGAGCTGATGATTATTTCAAATCCATCAATGTCAAGGTGGCGTACCAAACCAACGAGCCTTTTATTTTGGCAAATCAAGCAACACAGATATTTTTCTTGGAAGACACATTTGCACGTAGAGATGACTGGAGTGTATTGCAAAGGTTTGAGCAGAGGAATTCGTTTAATGAAGTTGCAAAACAAGATGATGCTTACACTGCTCCTGATGTACAAGAGTTCCTAATATCTTTGAGAACCATCACGTCAATGACGCTGGCGAAAAGATTGCCTGTCGTGTTGTGGACATACAAGAGTTGATCAAGAAGAAGCCAACGTTCGAGGACGTTGAGGACGAAGAAGAAGATGACACCGTGGGGAATTACGATTCAGACTGATACACATGGCGAAGATGTTGACGCTGCTGCTGCGGATGATGATTACATTGCTTTTGTCGTATTTGCCTATTAGAAGACGTTTTTTTATCTATTATGTGAAATTGTGTTTGCTATGACAACTGAAACCTAATGAACATGTTGTTTAGTATTTTTGCTGTGAGAACATCACTTGTTATGTATGCTGATTTGTGTTTGGTGATTGTATGACAACTAAAACATGATGACATTGTTGTTTAGTTGTACTCATATTTGGATGTGAAACTTGAATTTGATGACATAGTTTGCTGTTGGCCTGCAGTTTGCTCGACGTCTTCGAATGAGAACAAAGCTGACCCGACAGGGCCTCTACTATTTATTTATTTATATCAGCAAAAGGGGATACCCCTGATTTCCGTTAATAGAAATCATTAGATGTTCACAACACTATGCCCAGCCTGCTACACAGGTTTCATTCATTACTAGTTTCAGCAAGGTGCTCATGTCGTAGCCACCGAATACATCACGAGTGCTACATACACTGCAAATAAAGAGACAATCATCCTACAGAGCACATTGATTTTGCCCATTATCTTCACAAGCTCTTTCATCTCCTCATTGCTGTCAAGGCCGTTCAGCAGCTGTTGCTTGGCCATGATCAGAGGAACTGCATCTTTAACCTTCTGCTCTGCATCTTCCTCTTCCGTTGTTCCTTCAGTTACTTGTCCAACACCCCAACCTGCAGGTATTGGGATTCCTCGGCTAACCAAATAATCAACGTAGTTGCATTCCCCCACATCAGCAACTTCCCAAAAATCCAAATCACACGAATCTTCTCTTTTCTGCATGAATCAAATTGGTAGATCATCAACCAAACTATTAAAAAATCAGCAACTGAAAGCAGCAGAACAACACTTAAACATATTATTACCCCATGATTCGGGCATTTGTAGAAGACTCGACCAGGGTTGCGGATTGTGGTTGAGACGCGACGGATGACTCTGCGTTATTTGCTGCAGCGGCACCACACCAACGGTAGTGGGTTGTGATGAGCAATCGGCTGCGGTGCGCGTGCCGGCGAGGGTGTGATGAGACCCACAGGCGATGGTATGGGTTGCGACTTGGCGCATATCTGGTTGTTGCCTGCTGGAGAGCAGGTGGACGAGCAGCCAGTGGACATGGTTGCTGCGGCCAGAGCTTCTTATGCTAGGCAGAGTAAGTAGAGAAGAGGAGAGGCAAACGTTGGATATGTCAGTTTCATTACTTGCAGAGTAGCATAGCACCATATATAGTCATAGTCTAGGTTTGGATTCGAACCAGCTACAGGAGCACGTCTTTCTTTTTTCTAAAACTCGGCAATGTCTCATTACTGGTACACTAGCTTGTTCTGTACGCCTTCCCAAGTCTTTGATTTTCTTTCCCTTTTTTTGCGAGGAAGGAAGGAGGACAAAATTGAGAGTTCCTGGGACTCGAACCCAAGACCTCTCGGTTGAAAACCAAGGGTGCTAGTCACTTCTGTGGCGAACGTTCCCTGTGAGGAGGACAGCAGATGAACACATTTTCCTCGCGGTTTTCTTCCTATGTATAAAAAAGTATGCTACTTGGTGTCCACTTAGTCAACAAACGATTGTGCCAACCTTGACCGTTGGATTGACATTCAACGTCTGTCACGTTTCTTCAGTCTCTTCTTCCTCAAGCCGCCAAAGCCAAACCAGCGCCGGCGGGACCGCCTGCTCCCGCCTCCCACGGCTGGCTGTGATCTGCCCCGTCTCCTGTTCGTTTCCATCCGAGGCCTCACCATCGTCCTCCGCCTTGGTTCGCTCGCCGCGGCGCCGACCTCCGGTGTTGTCAACATGGTCAACAACCGAGAGGAATAAGGAGATTACTGTACATGGTGAGGATGACAGTAGGGACCCAGCAGCGCGCAGTAATTTTGTTTTTTCGGGACGGAGAAGGGTATCAACTGGGTTGTGCGGGACCCGTGGCTCATCTAGGCCAGGATTTTATTTCATATGTTTAGCACATGACCAGCCCAATTTGTTTTTTTTTCTTTCTGAAAATTGCTAGCCGGCTATTTTGTTTTTTGCAGAATAACCAACGTAGGCCTACTTGCTTTTCTACGCCCTGCTGGGCCGAAAATCTTTCAAGACGAGGAGGGATGCATTTTGCCTAGAAAATGGGCTATAAGTAATAAGAAATGGTCTATAAGTAATAATAAATGGGCTGTAAAATGAAAAAATACAGCAAACAGACAATTAGTTCCAAAATACTATTTTCTTTCGGATTTTGATATTTTAAATTTCATTGTTTTTGTGCGGGTAAAATTTCATTGAATTTAAATTAAGATATATTTAGATTTAAAATTAATTTGAATCTGGCTAGAAATTTCGGGTTGTATGCTCTTTGGGACAGATTTGGAGGCTGACTTGTGGGTCTACTAGGTTGACGTGTACTTTGGCTTTGTCAATTTTGTCCACAAACGATTCTAGCAGAAGTGACCATTGGATGTTAATCCAACGGCCGTGCTGCTTCTTCAATATCTGATCTTCTTGCTCCAGCTGCCCAAACCAGCTCCGGTGGGACTGCCTGCTCCCGCCTCCCGTGGCCGGCTGTGCTGCCGCACAAGCCGCACCGCCCTACCCTACTTCATTGCTGGCCAGGCCATTCCTCTACTCATCCACACCTCCTGTTATTTTCCGGCGACGGCAGCCGGACCAGTAAACCCTCGTACTCCCCACCGTGTGGGCAACCATTGCCGAGTCTTCCTTGGCTCCGTGTCGTTCCCTTCCTAGGCCTCACCGTCGTCCACCGCCATGGTGCTCTCGGCGCGGCCTGGTCAACTTGGTCAACGAACGACATCCATCGGCCGTGGACTGTATGCGCAAAATAATGATTCCTCCACCTGACAGCTGGGATCCACCGGAAGGGCCTCTATATTTCGCGAAAAAAATGTTCCCCCCGCTGACATGTCGGACCCACCAGCTATATCTTCGCACGCAAGGAAGTGCCTCCTTATTACGCAGAAAAAAATGAATACCTCCCTGCTAGCTGGGACCCACCATAGTGGGAGGATGACTTGTGGGCCAACAAAGTTGACGGGGACGGAGGGCTTTGTCAACTTAGTCAATATGAACGATTCTAGCTCCAGTGACCGTACGATGTCCATACAACGGCCGTAGTGCTTCTTCAACCTCTGGTCTTCTTGCTCCAGCCGCCCAAAGCAGCGCCGGTCGTGCCGCATGCTCCTGCCTCCCGTGGCCGGCTGTGCTACCGCAGAGGCCTCACTGCCCCCTACTATTCCCACTGCTGGCCAGGCCATGCGGCGACGGCAGCCTCACACCACAGCTGAACCAGTGAACCCTCGTACTCCTCTCCGCGCGGGCTTCCACTACCGCGTCTTCCCCGGCCCCGCGTCGTCCCCTTCCTAGGCCTCGCCATCGTTCACCGCCGTGGTGCTCTCCGCACGGCGTGGTCAATGTGGTCAAGGAACGACTTTCATCGAAAGTGTACTGTACGTGGAGAGGCTGACAGCTGGGTCCACGGCCACAACCCAGATTTTTTGTGATTTGCCAAGTAAGTCGCTTTGTTAGGCCTGTTGGGCTACAAATCTTTCAAGACGAGGAGAGCTTTCATTCGGCTGGCCGAGAAAATGGCCCATCAGTAATGAGAAATAGGATGTACATTTCTAAAACACATCAAACCGGCAATTAGTTTCAAATATCTTTTTTTTTAATTTCAAGATTTTAAATTACATTAATTTTTATGCATGGAGAATTTGTTGGATTTTATATTGATATACATTTATTTTTAAAATCAGTTTGAATGTGAGTCGAAATTTTGGGATTAAAAACAGTTCGGACCGCACCGAAATATGCAAAATTTCCTATAATTTTTTAACCGTGGCCACAATTTGGGTTGTAATGCTAACAAAAAGAATATGGGCTCCAAAAAAACCTTAAGAATTAGCAAATGGGCTGAAAATTATTAGAAATAATGGCAGATGGGTTGTATGCTGTTTTCCACAGATTTGAGGCTTTCCTAAAAAAAGGTTGACGCACAAGCAGTGACTGTTGGATGTCCATCCAACGGCCGTCATGCTTCTTCAATCTCTGCTCTTCCTGCTCCAGCCGCTCAAACAAGCGCCGGCGGGACTACCTGCTCCCTCCTCCCCGCGGCCGGCTGTGCTGCCGCGCAGGCCTCACCGCCCCACTGTACTCCCATCGCTGGCCTAGCCATCCCTCTACTCACCCACACCTGTTGTTATTCTCTGGCAACGGCAGACGAACCAGTAAACCCTCGTACAGTCGTACTCCCCTTCGCGTGGGAAACAACTGCCGAGTCTTCCCTGCCTCCGTGTCGTTCCCTTCCTAGGCCTCACCGTCGTCCACCGCCCTGGTGCTCTCAGCACGGCCTGGTCAACATGGTCAATGACCGACATGCATCTGAAGTGGACTGTACGTGGAGAGGCCGACAGCTGGGTCCACGGCCGCACGCAAGGAAATGCCTCCTTATTATGCGCAAAATAATGATTCCTCCACCTGACATCAGGGACCCACCGAAAGGGCCTCTGTATTTTGTAAAAAAAATGTTACCGCCGCTGACAGCTCGGACCCACCAGCTATATCTTCGCACGCAAGGAAGTGCCTCCTTATTACGCACAAAAAAATGAACACTGCCCCTGTTAGCTGGGACCCAGTATAGTGGCAGGATGACTTGTGGGCCTACTAAGTTGACGGGGATGGAGGGCTTTGTCAACTTAGTCAATATGCACGATTCTAGCTCTAGTGACCGTAGGATGTCCATCCAACGGCCGTAGTGCTTCTTCAACCTCTGGTCTTCTTGCTCCAGCCGCCCAAACCAGCGCCGGTCGTGCCTCATGCTCCTGCCTCCCGTGGCCGGCTGCGATGCAGCGGACGCCTCACCGCTCCCTACTACTCCCACCGCTGGCCAGGCCATCCCTCTACTCACCCACACCCCCTGTTATTCTACGGCGACGGCAACCTCACACCGCAGCGAACCAGTGCCCTCGTACTCCTCTACGCGTGGGCATCCACTGCCGCATCTTCCCCGGTGTCACACCCTAGCTAGTTCATGCATTAGAGTGTTGCATCATGTTTATTTTCCCAGAAAACTAAAATGGGGATGACAGAACCCCCTGCACCCCTGGAACAACTAGAGATTACTAAAAACTTTTCAATGAACCTGAAATGCCCTTCTAAAAAGTCCACCCTTTTTGTTTTGGGTTAAAACCTTTGACAAAAATGGTGCACACTTTTCTAGGACATCATAAGGTCATCAGATTAATTCATTATTAATTGCATTTGGGCAATTTAAATCCTTTAAATATTTTAAAATGCCCAAATAATCCTAAAAGTAATTTTAGGCTGTTGAGAATATTTTCAAATGTGCCTCTGAATATTTTCAGGGTTTTCCTAAATGAAATAGTATTTTTACTATTTCAAAACACAAAACAGAATAAATAGAAAACAGAAAAGAGAGAGAGAAAGGAAACTAACCTGGCAAAGCCACTAGCCGGCCCACCTGGCGGCCCAGCACTGTGCTGGCCCGTGCCAACCAGCTGCTTCGTCCCCGCCAGGCAGGCAGGGAGGTGACGCAGGTGTGCGCGAGCTCGCCAGCGCGTCAGCTGCTTGCCGCCCTCGCCCCTGGACACTTGGGCGAGCTCCACGTCGTCACCCCGACCCTGCAGACACCTCGCTCACTCATCTGTCTCTCTCCCTCGCCCTCTCCCACCATGGCCGACGCCCCTGCCGCCGCACCATCGATGTAGCCGCGCCCTCCGTCGTCCTCGCGTCGGCGCCACCGTGTCCACGAGCTCCGCCGTCGTCGACTATGTCGAGCAGGCCGAGCCCCGGGCGCTTGCCCGCTCTAGAGTCGCCCCGACCCTGTCTTCCACAACTCCGGCCGCCGGAGATCCCGTCCGCCTTCACCGCAGCACCAGCTCGTCCCTAACTGCTCCGACGTGACCGCCATGAGCTCAGCCACCTCCCCATCCTCTCCGTTTGCCTTCTCGAGCACTGCAGTACCCGCACCAAGCTCGGCCGCACCCGCCGCCGCCACCAGACGTCGCCGTCGTGGCCACCGCCACGTTGGCTCGCAACCGAGCACGACATCATCTTCACCGAACTCGCAGGAGCCGATAGCACCCCCGCACGCTCCTCGTTGTGCCTCCTAGCGGCTAGTTCGACCTGGCCCGAACTCCGGCAGCCGCAATGCTCGTCGCCGGCGTCATTTCCGGTGACCCTGAGCCTAGCCATTGCCACCACTCGACGCGGCTTGCTCCCAGCTACGCGTAGGAGGTCTCTGCCGTCCATTTGGTCGTCAGAGTGCAAAACCCGCACCGCCGCGCCACGTCTGGCCTCGCCGGCGGCTGAACGCCGGCGAGTTTGACTCCGCTGACCCAGTTTGACCCCCCCAGGGTCACTGACATGTGGGCCATGCCCCTGTTTAATTTAGAATTAGATTAGTTAACGCTAATTACTTTAGTTAATGGGTTGACTCACTAACATGTGGGCCCAGGCCCTAACTAACCTAGATTAGTGCTAACGTAACACTAACTAACTCTGTTAGTTAGTTGTTACACTGACAGACGGGACCCACCGGTCAAGTTTGAACTGGGCTGTCGCCTCTGACCTGCTGACATCACCCTGACGCAATGCTGACACAATAACTCAAATACTGGAATTATTCTTATACAGGAAATTCCAGAAAATATTGCAAACTTCAAAAATTCATAACTTTTAATCTGTAACTCCAAATGCAAAGATTTATATATGAAATTTGATCAAAAAAATTCAATCTTTCCATCTGTAATGGTTTCATGCATGAAAAAACACTTTAACCTTGCTTTTTAGGTGAAACAAGCTAATACACTTATAATGCTTAAGAACATAAGCTTCCATTTGAATCTTTGATTCAAATGGACCCAAACCAACTTGTTTCACATTGCATTAGGCAGGGCACCTCATATTGCCATGTCATAGCATGCATCATATTGTTGCATATTGCCATGTGATGATTGTGTTCTGTGGTGTCTTTTGTGGTAGGTTTTGCCTCCAAGGATATCTCCGAGTATCCAACTGAAGGGCAGTACCCTACTACTACTCCATCAAGCATGCAGCCCCATTGATCATATCGATACAATCCCATGTTCTCGCTTCTGCTCTCATTTACTGCATTAAGACAACAACGTTTCAAACTGCTGTGTGCTGCGGTAGTTGAACCCTTATCCTCTGCATGACCTGTCATTGCCACAGTAACTAGATGAAACCCACTAGCATGTGTAGGAGTTGATTGGGCCATGTATGTGTTTCCTACCTTGCTATGCCTGCTATGCTTAGAGTTGTGTCAGGTCTGGTTCATCTAGGTGATGGGCTAGAGTGAAATGATTACGTCGGTAATGTGAGGAATGTGTTGAACATGATTTGGTAAAGGTCTCGATGAGAGGCCATGTAGAAGTACATGGTGGGTTGTTTCATTGAGGCCGTCCCTAAGAAATGAGATCCGTATGTTTGATTTAAGAATCAGTTACTACCATGCATTGGGATCCTTAATTAACCCTCTCGGCTTCTTAACCACTCTAGTACTCTGTCTAGGAGTTGCAACTAGTTTCTGGTGTTTGTAGGTTATGTGTTGGCGGCCGTGCGTAGCACTGACCCTAGGGGTGGGCTATGATGCGATAGATACACCGTGGCCGGGTATGCCAGGCGCCCGTTTGGCATCTCGAGACCCTGTACACATCGTTCGAGGCCGTATGTGGAAACCTCGGCCGGACTCCCTGCGGATGGAACCTGGATAGGCGATAAACCTGGACTAGAGACTTGTGTGTTTAGGTAGGCCGTGGCCGACACCCTCGTTGGGCTTCCGCTTGAAGGTTGCCGAGTACATGTCGTGTAAACGACGATAAGTGGTGAGAGCGTGTATGAAGAAGTACACCCCTGCAGGGTTAACATCATCTATTCGAATAGCGGCGTCCGCGGTAAAGGACTACTTGGTTGCCTATACAGTTCATAGACAAGTTAATGGTTACTACTAAAATACTCAAGATAAGTGTGAGTACCGAGGATGGCTCTCTCGTAGGATGACGAGGGAGGATCCCTGGTGGAGTATTGTGTTGGTGATTAGTGGACTCGTGTGCGAAAACTATTTTACAGTGGTGTCTCGTAGGATAGCTTAGCCAAGAGTCAAAGCTGGCTTGCTGCAATAACTCCACCACCTTCTTGAGAATGAGCATGTATAGTAGGATCTGTTGTAAGACTTGCTGAGTACCTTTGTACTCATGTTGCTTTAATTACTATTTTCAGACGACAACACCGCCCCCTTCGATGGGTTTTACGTAGACCTCGACGTCGATGAGTAACTTGCCACCCAGGTGGTGATTCTGGCCATGGAGGACCCTATGTAGATAGATAGGCTTCGACAAGCCTTCTTTCTTTCTAGTGACTGTACTCAGACTATTTGCTTCCGCATGTGCTTGTATGCTTGTATGACTTGAGTGTCGGTTCTTGTGACC
The DNA here is from genome assembly GCF_056163025.1 of Triticum urartu. NCBI lineage: Eukaryota > Viridiplantae > Streptophyta > Magnoliopsida > Poales > Poaceae > Triticum > Triticum urartu. The sequence goes on along the minus strand of NC_141875.1, from coordinate 299,698,061 downwards.
CCTACCTGTATGAACATGTTATGTATGGCTCTCCGGAGCCTTTAAATAAAGTACTTGAGTTGTAGAGTTTTGTTGTGATGCCATTTTGTATTACACATATCGAGCATATTGTGTGTATGATTGAAATGCTTGGTATGTGTGGGATCCGACAATCTAGTTGTTTATCCTTGGCAGCCTCTCTTATGGGGAAATGTAGTCTAGTGCTCCTTGAGCCATAGTAGTCCGCTACAGCCCGGTTTACCGGAGTCCTGCTAGCCCAGCACTACTGCTCAGGACACTTGACTGGCCGACATGTGTTTCACTTCGTTCCTATGTCTGTCCCTTCAGGGAAATGTCACGCGGTGACATCCGGAGTCCTGTTAGCCCAGTGCTACAGCCTGGATTCACACGATGTTGACCGACATGCTCGATGTGATTCATGTATGCATGTCCCCATAGGTCTGTGCCGCTTTGGGTTCACGACTAGCCATGTCAGCCCGGGTTCTCTGTCATATGGATGCTAGCGACACTACCATATACGTGAGCCAAAAGGTGCAAACGGTCCCGGGCCTTGGTAAGGCGACACCCGTGGGGATACCGTGCGTGAGGCCGCAAAGTGATATGAGGTGTTACCGGCTAGATCGATGTGACTTGGAATCGGGGTCCTGACACCCGGCTCCACGTCGTCCCCTTCTAGGCCTCGCCGTCGTTCACCGCCCAGGTGCTCTCGGCCCGGCGTGGTCAACGTGGTCAAGGAACGGCTTCCATTGGATGTGGACTGTATGTGGAGAGGCTGACAGCTGGGTCCACGGCCGGAGCAAGGAGTGCCTCCTTATTACGTGCAAAATAATTATTCCTCCACCTAACAGCGAGGACCCACCGGACGGGCCACTGTATTTCGCCCCCTGATTCCTGGGACCCACCAGCTACATCTTGACACGCAAGGAAGTGCCTGACAGTCGGGACCCACCTGGTCGAAGCATACGTAGCGTTGTCATTCTAGTCGCGAACGTGTACGTACATATATACTGGTGGATGTAGAGGCGTGCACGTGTCGTAGTAGAGGCGGCCAGGGTGCAACAAAGAAAATACGGCCACGTATGTGTACATACGGGTGGGGTCTCGAACGCCTACTCGCGCATACGTATGGCGAGGGCTCGTTGACATGGCTGGGTCAGAACGGAGAAACAGCGTCGTCGTCGTGTTCATGGGGAGGCAACAGAATGCGTCGTGTTCATGGGGAGGCAACGGAATGCATCATGTTCATGGGGAGGCAACGGAATGCGTCGTGTTCATCGGGAGGCAACGGAACGCGTGGGAGCCAACCGGCTGGGTCGGAACGGAATGCGTGGTCGTGTTCATCGGGAGGGCTTGGACAGAACAGGCGATGGAAACGAGGCCTGGCGTACCGCAAAACGGAGGAAACGGCCTTGTGTTCGACCGGCCACGTTCGAAACGAGATCCTGTTCATCGGGAGGGGTCTGGCGTACCGCAAAACAGAGGAAACGGACCTCCTACGGTCGAAACGGGGGTCCTGTTGATCGGGAGGGGTGTGGCGTACCACAAAACGGACGAAACGGACTTGTGTTGGAGCGCTACGGTCGAAACGGGGGTCCTATTCATCAGGAGGGGTGTGGCGTACCGCAAAACAGGACTCCACTGGATACTGTTCATCTCCACCATCGACCCCCTCCAGCCTCCACGAGCTACTATTCATCCACCGTCGACCTCCTCCAGCCTGCACCTGCGACTGTTCATCGACGGGCTCCTGTTCATCCAGCCTCCACTGTGCGCTACTCCACCGGCTACTGTTCAACCAGCCCTCTCCACGGGCTCCTATTCAACCACCCCTCCACGGGCTACTTTTCATCCTTCCCTCGACCGTCTACTGTTCATCCTGCCCTCCACAGGGTGGTCCTATTCATCCAGCCCTCCACGGGGTCCTGTTCATCCAGCCCCAACCGGCTCGATCGATCGGGGTCCTGTTCATCCAGAGGCAACACCACGGGGTCCTGTTAATCCACCCCACCAGGAACTTTTCATCCACCCCCCCCCCCCGCAACGCTCACTGTTCATCCAGAGGCAGCATCGATCGGCTTTAGTTAGCAGCAGTAGCGAAGGAATCGCCCAGTCGGGTTCAGTTATCAGCCATCGATAGATCGCTCGGGTTCAGTAACGCGTAGCCTGCAGTGCAATCGCTCGGGTTCAGTTAGAGCCCAATGCCTCGCTCAGGTTCAGTTAGAGCCAATGCCTCGCACACACGTGCGTACGTGTACGAGAGAAACGTGCATCGCTCGGCCCCCGACCTCCCACCGTAACCGAGAACTCCCCGAAATTTTCCTTGCCCTCGCTTCTACCACGGTTTTTTCTGTCATGGACGGCCCAAAGAATGTCATGCAACTGCGTCTTAGGCCCGCCCAGGACGAAAAGCCAATTTTCTGTCATGATTTTTTGTCCTAGAAGTAGGAGCCCACCACGTCTATGATGATACCGGGTTTTGTCACAATTATCGTCATAGAAGTGTCATATGTATGACAGAATTTTTTTTCGTTCGGCCCAAAATGTCACGTATGTGTCTTTTTTTGTAGTGTTTGTTATGTGACTCAAGGACCAAACCTATTCGACTCACACTCCAAAAGATCCCTTCTTGGAAATTGATGTCAAAGGGAGAGAGAGAGTACATCAAAGCTTAATCACATCAAAGGGAGAGAGAGACCCTATGGGAAGGAAATATTTCTTAGTCTTCCCAGATGCTTGGTATTCAAAGAGGAGAGAAGTCACGTGTCTTTAAGAGGGGAAAGACATGTTAGTATGTGTTATGACTATTTCGCTCGTTTTGCTCTGATTTTCCTTTCCCTACCTTCTCCCACTATCCCATATAAGATTCAGTGGGAGAAATACATCTAAGCGGAGGAAATCATTGAATTCATTGCACATCTTTACTCATTGGGGACATGTCTATATCAAATAGAGTACCCAGTACTCACTTACTACATGTCATCCCAATCTTGGTACTCTTGTGGTTTCTCAAATTGCTTTGTCCTATAGGTGTTCGTGTGTTATCTAACGTTGTTTACTTAGGATCATCTATTCCAAAGCCACCCCAAGACCACAAGGTAAGTATATGCATCACACTCATGTGCATGATGATCTCTTGCTGATGTACATATTGTTTGCAAGGACTCATGAACATGAAGCCATATAGCCAAGATACATGTACCTCATTGATTGCTTTATCATGCTTATGCATTCACATGCTCTTATACTTGATATTCACATGATTGCATACATGTAGGGGGATCCTATGCATGTTACATGTTCTTCCAAAGCTTTACATGTTATTCTTCATATCTTTATGTAAAGCATTGATGTATGTTGTCATCAATTACCAAAAAGGGGAGATTGAATGCACAAGTGCTCCCTGGGTGATTTTGGTAATTAATGTCAACATATCTCTTATTGGACTAATACTTCTGTCTAGTATATATAAGATGAGTTCAACAGTGGAATGGCATGGACAAGAGGATGTGGAACCCCTTCAAGAAGCTAAGGACAAAGACTAGCAAAAGCTCAAGACTCGACATTTTCATTTTAGTGATCCAAGATCACGTTGAGTCCATAGGAAAAGCCAATACTATTAAAAGGGGATGAGGTGTTGCTTAATGGCTTGCTTGCTCAAAGTGCTTAGTGATATGCACCAAAGCCCTCAACCGCTTGCTCATTTGCACATATCCTAAACCTAAAGTCAAACTCGGCGCCACCGAGGTCACTTGACATAACCACTGCCAGAAACTCTCATCAGTTCGGTCTCACCGATGGGATCTTGATCCCACTGATATGGGCTTGCAAACTCTTTGTTGCCTTTTGCAATTATTTTGGTCCCACCGAGATAAGCAATCGGTCCCACCTAGTTTGCTTGACCAACTCTCTGTTTTGCTTATTACCAAAATCGGTCACGCCGAGTTTGTGTAATCGGTCAAACCGAGTTGAGGTTTTACCCCAACCCTAGCAAATCGGTCCCACCAAGTTGAACATATCGGTCCCACTGAAAATCCTAATGTTCACATTTTGAACTAAATCGGTCTGACCGAGTTTCTCTATCGGTCCCACCGAGTTTGGTGAATTGTGTGTAACTGCAAGTTTTTCTGTGGAGGCTATATATACCCCTCCACCGATTCTTCATTCATGGAGAAAGCCATCGGAACATGCCTACACTTCCAGCATTCATTTTCTGAGAGAGACCCACCTACTCGTGTGTTGAGACCAGGAATTACCACTCCGACCACAAGAATCTTGAATTCTAGTCTTCCCCAACTTGCTTTCCACTCAAATCATCTTTCCACCAAATCCAAATCTATGAGAGAGAGTTGAGTGTTGGGGAGACTATCATTTGAAGCACAAGAGCAAGGAGTTCATCATCAACACACCATCTATTACCTATTGGAGAGTGGTGTCTCCTAGAATGGTTAGGTGTCACTTGGGAGCCCTTCGTCAAGATTGTGGAGTTGAACCAAGGAGTATGTATGGGCAAGGAGATCGCCTACTTCATGAAGATCTACCCAAGTGAGGCAAGTCCTTCGTGGCGATGGCCATGGTGGGATAGATAAGGTTGCTTCTTCGTGGACCCTTCGTGGGAGAAGCCCTCCGTGGACTCGCGCAACCGTTACCCTTCATGGGTTGAAATCTCCATCAACGTGAATGTACGATAGCACCACCTATCGGAACCACGCCAAAAATCTCCATGTCTCCAATTGTGTTTGCACATTCCAATCCCATCCCTTTACTTTCTAGCAACTTGCATGCTTTACTTTCCGCTTCTCATATACTCTTGCCATTCTTGCTTGAAACAAATTGTGAATGTTGAAACTTTTGCTAAAACTCCACCTTAACTTCAAGAAATTAAAAACTGTTACTTTTCTTTGTTGAGGGTCTAATCACCCCCTCTAGACACCTCTTCTCGATCCTACAGAATTTGATGAGTTTCCTTGCCAGTGAAGTATGTTTTCTTTAGGTAATGCTGATATTGCCACAAAGATTTCTTGAAGATAGCATAAGTTATGTCATCCCGAGTTTACAAATTAATCATTCTCTATATAGTAAAATGGGAAAATTTGATGTGTAACCAACAGGAAGGTAGAAAGTATGGGATAAAGCAAAGTAATTGCCATGAATAGCAGTACTTATACATAACTCCTGGAGGAACACCTTCAACTCGCTTTTCCCTTCATCTTCAGTATAATATATCCATGATGGGAAGATACATACATAGGATTTAACAACATCAAATGTGATATACACTAAACTACTAAAGACTAGTTGATCTTTGTCCACGTGAATAGGTGTACTAGCTAACTGCTTGAGTTCGGGTTTGTCATTGTAGTCCTGATGCTCCAGGCACTAGAGATGCCTTACTAGTTGTTCGTGTTTGGAAGCTCTGTGGTGGAGATGGTGATGTGTCAACTGGAGCTGGGTTACTATCTGCTGGGGTTGGGTTAGATTGGGTGAAGCTGGTTCTCTGTCCATCAAAGTAGGGGTACAATCCATGAGAGTCCGGGTTATGTGTGGTAGGGCTGGTTCTTGTGCAAGTACATTCGTGGAGCTATATATCTCCATTGACAGGTAGCACTATTTTATTTGAAGACCGTGTTTTACTCCACTGGATACTACCATCACCCCCTCCAATTTAAATGGCTGATAAACAAGAAAAGTAGTTAAATGTACTGACCTTGTATGATAAATAGATGCAATAGATAGTGAGAGGAAAAGAGGGCATGAAATAGTTCGCATATATGTTGTCTATCTAAACAGGATAGCATGACATAATTTAAAGGTAAGATGACTAACTAAACAAGATGTGATGAGAACATGACTACAATAATTACACCCACAACCCCTGCTCCTATACCTACTGGACCAACTACTAGTGCTCGCACACACCAGTTAAATTATCAGGTACTTCCGTTTCTTGGTAATGTTTCTAATGTCCATGAGAATGTGATGTTGGTTAACTTAGATACATTTGTGTTGCTTACAGTTGAAGCGCCTAGCATGGTCAAGAAGAATGAGCACTGAATCATAGTCAAGCGTTGTGACAAAGGCCCACACTGATGGCTCAAGAATTTATGATGTTTCTCATAGTGATTTCCATTTGGTTTCATTGGATTTTTTATTCTTTGGATATTTCTAATGCTAATCCAACAAAAGAGAGGAAAATCTACTCTAACCTTTGGATGGCAGGAAATATCACATTTGGAAGGAAATCAAAGGAGATGGCTACAAATCAAGCCAATTGGAGCAACTTTCCTGAAGGGAGCATCTCCAATAGGCGCAGCAGAGTGAAAGACGACATTCCATGCGACCTGATGTCTACTACACAACTTATTCTTTTAGACTCGTGTTGGGCCTCCAAGCGTAGAGTTTTGTAGGATAGCAACATATTTCACTCAAGTGGATGACCTAAGGTTTATCAATCCGTGGGAGGCGTAGGATGAATATGGTCTCTCTCAAAGAACCCCAGTCAAATACAAGAAATCTCTTGTGTCCCCAACACACCAAATACAATTGTAAATTGGATAAGTGTAGTAGTTCGTCGAAGAGATGGTGATAGAAGTGTAGTATGGTAGTAGATATAGGTTTTTGTAATTTGAAAATATAAAAACATCAAGGTAGGAAGTGATAAAACGGAACACAATCGATAGTGCAATGCTTGAAAACAAGGACTAGGGTTCAAACTTTCACTAGTGCAATCTCTCAATAGTGCTAACATAATCGAATCATATAACAATCCTTTAACATGCGACAAAGAATCACTCCAAAGTTTCTATCGGAGAATGTAGGACGAAAACGTGTATCAACCTATGTGCCTAGATTACCCCAATGTCACAAGGAGCATCCGCAAGTTGATTACCAAAACATATATCAAGTGACTTGATAGGATACCCTATTGTCACCACAAGTATTCACATGCAAGACATACATTAAGTGATCTCAAATCCAATATTCAATCCAACATAATGAAACCTCAAAGAGCAAGACTCAATTCATCACAACAAAGATAGAGAGGGAAGAACACCATATGATCCAACTATATCAACAAAGCTCGCAGTACATCAAGATCATGCCAAAACAAGACCATAGGAGAGAGAGAGAGAGAGAGATCGAACACATAGCTACTAGTACATACCCTCGACCTTGGGGGTGAACTACTTGCACATCACCATGAGAACGAAGGAGAAGTTGGTGGTGATGGCGATGGAGGAGATGTCCCCAGCGGCATTCCGACGCCACTTGAGGAGAGGGCCAGGGAGCACCTCCTTCTTCTTCCTTGGCCCTCTGTGGGTGGGGGAGCACTTGGATTTCTCTGTTGTCTTCTATTTCTTGTTGCTGTTTTCAGGCCGAATTCTTATATTCCCGGAGATCCGTAACTCCAATTGGGCTGAAATTTTGAGGGGATTTTTATCTAGGACTCATCTTTGTTGCCGTGAAAGAAAGGGCTTCAACCACGAGGTGCCCACAAGGCATCCTGATATGTCCATTTTGCATCATGTTTTCATATTAATATTTATTGCATAGTCGACTATTATTTCACTTTATGATACAATTATTTGCCTTTCTCTCTTAAATTGCAAGTTTCACATGAAGAGGGAGATTGCCGACAGCTGGAATTCTGGACCGGAAAGGGCTATATCGAAGGAACTTATTCTGCACAACTCCAAATGACCTGAAAATTGATGGAGAATTATTTTGGAATATATAAAAAATATTGGCGAAAGAATCAACAGAAGGGGGTCCACAAGGCAGCCACAAGCCTGGGGGCGCGCCCTGAGCTTGCGGGGCCCCAGGCAGGCCTTTGAAGCCCATCTTCTGCTATATGGTGACCTAGAAAAAAACAAAAGGAAGGTTTCAGGATGAAGCGCCATCTTCTCGAGGCGAAACCTGGGCTGGAGCACTTTTAATCTTCGACGAAGCGATTCCGGAGGGGAAACTTCTCTCCTGGAGGGGGAAATCAAAGCCATTGTCATCACCAACGATCCTCTCATCATGAGAGGACCAATATTCTTCAACATATTCACCAGAACCATCTCATCTCAAACCCTAGTTCATCTCTTGTATTCAGTCTTTGTCTCAAAACCTCAGATTGGCACTTGTGGGTTGCTAGTAGTGTTGATGACATATTGTAGTTGATGCTACTTGGTTTATTTGGTGGAAGATTATATGTTTAGATTCTTAATGATATTCAATACCCCTCTGATCTTAACATGAATATGATTTGTGAGCAGTTACTCTTGTTCTTGAGGACACGGGAGAAGTCTTGTTATAAGTAATCATGTGAAGTTGGTATTCGTTTGATATTTTGATGATATGTATGTTGTGATTCCCTTAGTGGTGTTATGTAAACATCTACTACATGACACTTCGCCATCTTTGGGCCTAAGGGAAGGCATTGTGGATTAGTAATTAGATGATGGGTTTCTACATCTTGTTGAGTTGCTTTATCCCATGACTTGGAGTAAAGCTTCTCTAAGATGGAATAACATACCTTGGGTGGTGATGTTGATCATGATCATGTAGTTGAACTTTTGCGGGTTGCTCAAGGTTGATGTAGCTCATCAAGAGTTGGGAGCATCACTTGAAGTTTGAGTTCATCTACCAACATGGGTTAGTTTATGCAAGGAAGAGCACTTGTGTGTCCAAAATGACAATCATGGTAGAATTTTGAAAGGATATGTTTGAATGGTTGCGTGCTTCCTTGTCTTCATCCACCATTGTGTAGTGACTTGGCGATATAGAAATTGCTCAGGATGTGAGTGAGTTGCAATCTCATAGATTTCGATTCATCCAAGTACCTACACGGGTTAGATAGCATGCAAGGTGCAAATATATCCAAGACATAGGATAGTCAACATAAGAGAAATATCAAGGATTAGTCATAGGCTCATGCCTTGCATGTGTCAAATGGAGTTCCTACTCCAAGTTTGAAGAATCAATGATGTTCAATTCACCTCTTAACCTGCAAAACACTTTCTCATCAAGTGGTTTGGTAAATATATCTGCCAATTTCTTATCAGTGCGAGCATGCTTAAGATTAATGTCCCCTTTGGCAACATGATCTCGAATGAAATGATGACGAACTTCAATATGCTTAGTTCGAGAATGTTGCACGGGATTGTGAGCAATTTTAATAGAACTTTCATTGTCACATAGCAATGGAACATGTTTCACATATATTCCATAATCTTTAAGAGTTTGGGTCATCCAAAGTAATTGAGCACAACATGATCCAGCGGCAATGTATTCCGCTTCGGTGGTGGATAAGGATACCGAGTTTTGTTTCTTGGAGGACCAAGATACAAGAGATCTACCAAGAAATTGACAAGTACCTGAAGTGGACTTTCTATCAACTTTGTCACCAGCATAGTCCGAATCGGAATAGCCAACAAGATCAAAGGAAACCCCTTTTGGATACCAAATGCCAAAATTTGGTGTATGGATTAAGTATCTCACTATCCTTTTCACGGCCTTAAGATGAAATTCTTTAGGAGTGGCTTGATATCATGCACACATGCACACACTTAGCATAATATCGGGACGTGAAGCACATAGATATAACAATGAACCAATCATAGAGCGATAAACCTTTTGATCAACCGGTTCACCATCTTTGGTTAAATCAAGATGTCCGGCATGGGTGTAGTCATACCTTTGCATTCTTGCATATTGAACTTCTTGAATAAGTCCTTGGTGTACTTCGTTTGAGATACAAAGGTGCCTTCCTTAGTTTGTTTGATTTGCAAACCGAGAAATAATTTGAGTTCACTCATCATCGACATCTCAAACTTCTCCGACATTAGCTTTCCAAACTTTTCACTAAAATGAGGGTTAGTTGATCCAAATATAATATCATCGACATAAATTTGGCATACAAATAGTTCTCCATTAACCCTTTTAGTAAAAAGAGTAGAATCTATTTTTCCAATTTCAAAGCCTTTTTCAATAAGGAACTTGGTCAAGCATTTATACCATGCTCTAGGAGCTTGTTTAAGACCATAAAGAGCTTTGTGAAGTTTGTAAACATGATTAGGTTTCTTAGGATTGACAAATCCAGGAGGTTGCTTAACATAAACTTCCTCCTCAATTTCACCATTTAGAAAAGCACTTTTAATGTCCATTTTGTACAAGGTGATATCATGATGATTAGCATAGGCAAGTAAGATGCCAATGGACTCATGTCTAGCAACGGGGGAATAAGTCTCACCATAGTCCATACCTTCAAGTTGAGTGTAGCCTTGGGCGGCTAGGCGTGCTTTGTTGCGGACGACTTGACCATCTTCATCTTGCTTTTTGCGAAACACCCATTTGGTACCAATGATGTTGTGGTTGTTGTCGGGATTTTCAACCAATGTCCACACCTGATTTCTCTCAAAGTTGTGTAGCTCTTCATGCATAGCGTTTATCCAATCCGGATCTTCCAATGCTTCTTCAACCTTCATAGGTTCAATGCGAGAGATGAATGAATAATGTTCATAAAAGTTAGCTAAACGAGTTTTAGAGCGAGTGATTCTCCCGGTTTGGATATCATTGTAGATTTTCTCGACGGGATGATCTTTGGCGATTCTTGCTCGAACTCGTGAAAGCTTTTGCTTGGATCTCTGCTGAACATCTTCTTCATCTTGTTCTTCCTCTTGGCCTTCTTCGTTGTTGACATTGTCGTTCTCTTGTCGTGGTGCAGAAGGAGGTTGTTGGCGTTCATCTTGATGTATTTCCTCGTTTTCTTCATCTTTGATGTTTCCCACTTGTGGATGCTTCCGTATCAACTTTTGGTTCACCTTGTCGTGAGGTAGAAGCTTCCACTTGGACTAACGAAGTACTCTCCTTTACCTCCGTTGGACGAATCTTGCCAATAGACAAGTCATGGATTGCTTCTGAAGGGTCTTTGTCTCCTACATCAATTGGCAATTGCTCTACTTGCGAGCCATTAGATTCAACAAACTTCACATCTACCGTCTCTTCAACCTTTCAGGTGAAATTGTTGTAGACACGGTAAGTGTGAGAGTTTGAGCCATAACCAAGTAGGAAACCTTCATGAGACATCGGAGCAAATTTAGAGCGACGATGCTTATCAAGAATGTAGCACTTTGAGCCGAATACTCGAAAGTATCTTACTTGTCGTTTGTTACCGGTGAGAAGCTCGTATGCCGTCTTGCCAAGTAGCTTGTGAAGATACAAGAGATTTCTTGCATGACAAGTTGTCTCAACCGCTTCCGCCCGAAAGTGCTTTGGCATCTTGTACTCGTCAAGCATTGTTCTCGCCATTTCGATGAGTGTCTGGTTCTTCCTCTCAACGACTCCATTTTGTTGAGGTGTGTACATAGCCAAGAACTCATGTGAAATCCCTTCTTCGTCAAGAAAGGTATCCACATTTGCGTTCTTGAACTCGTCCCGTTGTCGCTTCAAACCTTCTTGATCTTCATGTCAAATTGATTGTGGGCCTTCATGGCGAAGTTTTTGAAGATCTTTTGGACCTGCGATTTGTCATCAAGAAAGAACACCCACGTAAATCTTGAAAAATCATCAACTATGACTAGTCCAAATGAGTTACTACCGAGACTCTTGTAGGCATTTGGACCAAAGAGATCCATATGAAGTAGATCGAGTGGTCTTCTCGTGGTCATGATGTTCTTCATGCGATGACTTCCTCCAACTTGTTTTCCTGCCTGACAAGCACTACAAAGTCTATCCTTATCAAATATAACATCTTTTACTCCAAGGATATGATCACCTTTAATAAGCTTGTCAAGGTTTCGCATACCAACATGACCTAATCGTCTATGCCATAACCAACCCTTAGAGGATTTAGCAATTAAGAAAGTTCTAGGTTGAGCCTCTTTAGTGAAATCAACAATGTAAAGATCACCTTTACGTATTCCGGTAAAGACCATTTTACGATTGTCTCTACGAAACACTTGGCAATCTACTTCAGTGATAAAACATTGAAACCGAAATCAGCAAGTCTAGATACTGAAAGTAAATTGTACCCAAGAGATTCAACGAGCATGACATTTTGTATGGAGCTATCATGTGAGATGGCCACCTTACCGAGGCCAACCACCTTACCCTTTGAGTTATCACCAAAGGTGACATATTTTCGAGGGACGTTGTTTTCAGCAAGCTCATGGAACATATCTTTTTCTCCGGTCATATGATCAGTACATCCACTATCAAGAACCCATTCCTTTCCTCCAGCCATGTAGCCGCGAAGATTTGCCATAAGACCAAAGTGTCTCATTGCATCATTAAGATCATAGCCACTGTCATCATCATCCTCATCAGAGTATCCATGTTCAACATCATCTTGTGATTGATCAATTCCTAGAGAGGGTAATTCATTAGATAAATGATCATTTGTATAGTTATCTTTATGAATTCTAATAGCTCTGGAAATGATATTGCTAATGATTCCAACATCTCCCTTGGCACTAGTAAGATTAGTAAGCTCAAATAAGCAGTCAACAAATTTGGGATCATTGGAACTCATCTTAATCAAGGCAATAGACATATGGAGGATTTCATCTAGATCTTTCAAGGAATAATTTGGAAAGCGTTCCTCAGGAAATCTCCATATTGTATAGGCACAATCAAGAGTAGGGAAACATTCAATCAAGTTTCTAGGCAAGCTTCTAGTGATAAGATTAATAGTTCTAAGGTTACGGATCATGTCAATAGACTCATCAAGGGTAGGGTAAAAAGGATAAACATGACGTGCACAAGGGCTAGTAGTGTACTTGTTCAAATGATATTCATTGAAAATCTCAAGCATTTCATTTTTCCACTCATGAAAATATTCTCCATCAAGAATAGGCACTCTATGTCTATGAATCCCCAAAGTAGACTCATCCATCTTCCTCCAATGGTGTTTAAACCAAAGCAATGGAGACCAAAGCTCTGATACCAATTGAAAGGATCGAGAAGAGGTGTCTAGAGGGGGGGTGATTAGACACTTTTTTTGACCAGTGAAAACAGCAGGAGAGCCTCCTACTGTTGTTTTTTCCTTTATTACTTTAAGATGTTAACCATTGGTTAACATTACAGATAGGTCTTGATTTACATGGCTTTCACAAGAATTCAGAAGGTGTGAAACTAGCCTATGTAAACCAGGTGTCACAAAGACAAAGAGTTTGCAAATATTTCCAAAAAAGTTAAACTTTGAGGGTTGATCCTATAGCCCAGGATCACAAAATCTTCCTTGAGCTTCCTCAGCCACTCAGCATGCGTGGCTACCTCTCCATCAAAGATCTCTCTATTGCGTTGCTTCCAAATATTCCAGGAGGTTAATATAGTTATCTCTTTGAACAAAGGTCCTCGCCACCTCTCTCTAGCTCTCTCATACCTGTGTTGTATGTCTGGATCATTTTCCCAATCAATGCCCACGACATCCCAGCACTTGGCGGCAAAAGAACACTCATAAAATAGATGTGCATTTGTTTCTACAACTCCCATGTTGCACATTGGGCATTTATGATCTTCTCCAATATTAAAGTGTCTTCTCAGTAGCAGATCTCTTGTATTGACCCTGTCATTTAACATCAACCATGCAAACACTTTATGTCTCATGATACATTTCGTCTTCCAAATGGAGGTGATGCATTGGGGAGCCAATATATTCCTGAACATGTACTTGTAAAACTTCTTCGGTTTAAAATCAACATCGCCCCAGCAAAGGATCCACTCATCAGTCCCCATAGCTTCCAGGTTTATTCCCCCCATGATCTCTTGCAGATTATCCAGTTCGGTTCTGGCTTCCATTGACAGAGGAAGCATAAAGTTGTCCACGTGATCATTGTTGTTGTAGTACTGTGCCAACGAGATGTCTTCATCGTTAGCAAAAGAAAAAAGATAATCATGGGAGTCCATCAGGGGTCTTTCATTTATCCAAACATCTTTCCAAAGAAGAATCGTGTCCCCCACGGCCGGTATACATGAGGTAATCCCACGGTAAATATCCATCAAAGAGAAAACATCACGCCACCAAAAGGAGCCACAGGGTGGCTTCGCGTGGGGGGGCGTATCGTCATAGTGGGCATTCCAAACTAACATTACCCAAGGGACATCCTGCTTATGAATGAATTTATGCAAGTACTTGAGCAGTAGAGCATTGTTTTGGATTTGTAGGTTTAAGATTCCAAGACCCCCCTTTTTTCTTTGGGCGACAAACCATTTCCCAAGCAGCCAAGGAGTGGGTTTTAGCATCCCTATCCACTTCTTTTCTCCATAGAAAGTGTCTCCTTGATCTGTCGAAGATTTCAATCAACTTGAGTGGTAGTTTTAGAACACACATAGCAAAGGAGAATAGCGACGAAAGCGCGGAATTAATCAGTTGTACTCTCTCCCCGTAGGATAACCAAATAGCTGTTCCAGTCAACCTTCTCTCAATTCTGTCGACCAAAGGCATTAACTCTCTAACAGTGGGTCTTGTTGTGCCCAGAGGAAAACCTAGGTAGGTGAACGGCATCACCACAACTTGACATCCAAGAGCATTGGCCAGATCCAGAGTTTTTTGAGCATTTACATTGATTGGCATTAATTGAGACTTAGCGTAATTAATTTTAAGACTAGTTGCCTCGGCATAAGAATCTAGAATGCCTTTAATTGTCTGCAGCTCTTGTTGACTTGCTGGAAGAATGATTAGTGTATCATCGGCATATTGTATGACTGGATAGTCTTCCGAAGCAGGTTGGTTAATTGGTAATGAAATCAGACCATCCATCCAGGCTTTGTTAATTAAAGACTGCAATAAATCCACCGCTAGCACAAATAGTAGGGGGGAAATTGGGTCCCCCTGTCTCACCCCCCGCTTACACTGGAATTCTATACCAGGTATACCATTCATAAGAATAGATGAGGTTCCAGACTGCAGCAACATCTTAATCCACATACACCACCTGTCATCAAAACCCTTGCATTCCAACATTTTCAAAATGAAATAATGTTCCATCGTGTCAAACGCCTTTTCGAAATCCAGTTTTAGAATTACAATTTCCTTGCCTGACTGTTTGCATTGGTGCAAATATTCGAAGGCCCAACCGAGGCAATCTTGAATTGTCCTAGTTTTAATGAAACCATACTGATTGCGGTGAACTACATTTAAAATCCAGCGTTGAAGCCTTTTGGAGAGAATCTTTGTTATAACTTTGAGCACACAGTTTAACAAGGAGATTGGTCTGTAATCATTGACAGACTTAGGCGATAGCTTCTTCGGTATTAGTGTGATTATTGACGTGTTCAAACATTGCAAATTTATTGTCCCTTGCCAGAAGTCCTCACAAAGAGTGTAAAAATCTTCTTTTATTATATCCCAACATACTTTAAGAAATAGCCCATTGAAACCATTCGGCCCTGGTGCACGATTAGTCTGAATGATTTTGATCACATTGTCAATTTATTCTTTCGCAAATGGTATTGAAAGTTCTTCCAAACCCTGACATTTTTGGATTAAGTCTGCAAGCTCAAAATCATAGACAGGCTGAGATGACACTCCCATTCTCTTCTTGAAGCAATCGTAAAATGTTGCTGCTTTTTCATCATGATTTTCTATCAAGCGTCCATCAGGCAATACCAGATTGGTGATGGCATTTCCCCGTAGTCTTTCTGTTGCACGCGCTTGAAAATATTTAGTATTTTCTTCACCTTGGACAGCCCACCAAAATGTGCAGCGTTTTTCCAGTATGCACTTTGATATTTAAGCAACCGTAGAAGATGTGCTTTTAGATTTTTTCTAAAATTAGCTTCAGGGATATATAGCTATCTCAGATCCTCGAGGTTGTCTATTTGGAGCAAAATTCTATTACAGTTTTCAATTAACAATTTTAGCTTCGAGATCGATTTGCTCCATTTTTTAAGGCATACCTCAACCTCTTTAATTTTGCAGATATTCTTATGGCACTGGAGGAAGCCTTTATGGGAGCATTCCATGAGGATTTCACCACCTCCAAGAAACCAGGGTGTGAGGGACAAAAATTCTCAAATCTCAAGAGTTTAGATCTTGGGATCGAAGTTTCAACAGATAGAATACAAGGCACATGATCTAAGATTGGACGGGCAAGAGGTTTTGCATTTGTATTGGGGAATTTCAAAATCCATTCAGGAGAGGAAAAAAACCAGTCTAATTGCTCGAGTAAAGGAGTTTCTTGCATGTTACTCCAAGTGTACCTCCATCCCTTAAATGGAATTTCCAGCAAACCAAGATGACTGATAATCTCATTAAACTTAATCACATCATCCACATTTCCACCTGGTAGGTTCCTGTTTTCCAGAGAGCGCATGAAGTTGAAATCACCCCTGAAAAGCCAGAGATCTTCCGGTTCGATATTTAAACTGTCCATCCAATCAGTGAACAGAACCATCTCAGGTCCATCGCACGGCCCATAGATGTTAGAGAGGAACCAACTTTCATTTGTTTGAACCGAGGTCATTTTGATAGTTATTGCAAATGAAAATTGATGAATCATTTGGCCCAAAAATTGGCTGCTACACCATATAATAACTAAGCCACCTGAGGCGCCATCAGACGGAATAAACTCAAACTTATCAAAACATCTCGGGCAGCACTTCCTAATAAAAGAATGATCAAAGTCCGGGTTCTTAGTTTCCTCTAGGCATACAATCGAGCAGTTGGATTCATCAATCTTATTACGAAGTGCATCGCATTTGGAACTAGCATTAAGACCACGAATATTCCAGCACAAAATATTCCACATAACAGGAGCCATTTAGGTTTTGCACACGCTAGGGAAAGCAAATAAATATGTTCAGGAGACTTCTAAGAAATTGCACAACTTAGGAGAACAGATAGTGAAATAAAAAGGCTTAGGCCTCGTCCTTCTCCAATCCTTTGAGAGGCTCTAGAAGCTTCTCCTTGGTGAGCTCTGCCTGTGGAATGGCACATTGAGTTGTCCCCAAATATTGCAGAGTTTCAATGGTAGTGGGGGGAGGGACTTGAGTAGAGGCCGAAGTTTCATCAGTGTTCTTTCCATGCTGCATCTCCAACATATCTGGATTCCTCCTCGGTTTGACGTGTGAGAATTTGCGTTTATTGTATGCCAGAGAGGGCAGCTTAAAGCCTTGGTATCTAGTAGCGCGTACACTGCGTCTGACTTCAGAAATGTCGAGAGGTGTAGTCATTCTGCGCTTTCTCTTGTTCGTGGTCCCATCCATATCCATCATCTCAGTTTGTGACTCAATGAGAGGGTAGCTAAACTCTTCACATTTTTCTTCCACAGCCATGGGATTAGCACCAATCAGTTGACAAGCTCTATGCATTTGATCAGCAACAAAGTCACAGCAGATCGACCAAGCCTCTTGAGGAAAACATATAACATTTGTGCCCGGCGCAAAAGGTGAAAATGGGAAGTAAGAGAAGAATGCCGTACCCACATGATCCACCAGAGTATTCTGTAAACCCTCAGCAAATTTAAACCAAACCTTAGTCTCATTTTCTTCCTCAGGGACCCAGCAAAGTCGAGGGGTGAACACAGTACTGTAAAAGCAGATCATGAAAGAAAGCCAGTTCTCCTCTTCACCAGGAACTTCTACAACCACTTGATGAGCATTCACCTACTGAAAAGAAAGAGCACTAGTAGGGCTACCTTGAACAAAATGGTCTGCCACATCTTCAATCATTGCAACATGTTCATTCCAAAGGCGCAACCCATCGTCAAAACCAGAAACAGCAGTTTGAATCCCATCCATCATAGAGGGCCCCTCATAACCGGTGTAGCTTCTGTAGCTAAATCCTTGATACACAGGTGGAACTGGAGGAAGCACTGGCCATTCACCCTAGCCGTGTTGTGGCGGAGGGGGTTGCGGAGCAGCCTCCCATGCATTGGCCGCATTCTGGAGCTTCCAGACTTGTGCATCATGCTGCTGCTATTGCATAGCAGTTAAAAACGGGAGATGTTCAGGATGGGGTGAAGCACCAAAAGGCGGCGGTGCTTCCTCATTGCCCACAAGCCCCTGGCTAGGATTCCTGCCATTGAGCACATACACAGGGACCGTCCAGGATGTGCCTAGCCCACTGATGTCCGTAAATCTCTTAACCACAAGGCTGAAAGGCACTTGAGCAAGCTCATTAATCAGAACACGAACTAACTCGCGCGAATTACGGTGTCTAGGTCTGTGCCAATACATACACCTCCCAAAACATGACACTGCCTTAATGATGTAGTGCTCTGTTTGATAGTTCAGGGGAAAGCCGAGCAACATGACCCACGCATCTCTTTCAATGACAGGTCTACGCATATTTGGCCCCTCATCGTGGCGCAACAGATAAAAGTTTGAATGCTCATCTAGAGGCTGCTCCCCTCTACTAATCATCATATCTCTAACAAGACTGTCATTGAAACGGATTAAACCCACGCAGAAAGGATAGATCTCACCCTCAACAGTAAGTGCGCCATGATCATCTTGAAGAACTCGACGAACCTCAGCAAGAACAGCTTCTCGTTGCAGATCTCCAGGAGGCGGCACGACCATCACAAGCGCATGCTGCGAGTGATCCAGCGGCGAATCGTCCACAATGACCATGTTGCGCTGCAGTCTTCCTTCCGGACCATGCTGGATGTCTATCTCCCCCGGCACAAACTGGTAGGGCAGCACTGGCAGGTTCACCATAGGAGATTCAAGGTTTCTGGTGGAGGAGAGATCGAGGAGAGGGGAGGAGGAGGACACAGGGGCGCAAGGTGACGGGCAAAACAGAGTAGAAACCGTGGCCTCGGGAGTCTGGAAGTTGTTGATAGGTTGGTAAGGAGGCGAAACGTCCGGGGTATTTTCGGTAAGACTAACCGAAGAATCTGCCCTCTTCCCCCCTTTCGCTTGACAACCCAAATTTGCCTCTTATCCCTTTTTTGTTGGGCCGGATTCCCGGATTTTCTGCGCCAAATCTTTTTTTCCTTAACAAATATTGGAGAGCTACTGTACTTCCCCACAATCCGGTCTTTCCTTCTCCAAGCAACACGTTTGAACGAACTTGTACGTGACAAGCAATTCCAACGGACGTGCCCTCTCACACCACAAATTTTGCAACATCGATTATCAATAGAGCATGTGTAAGAAACATGACCCATGGTCCTGCATTTTGTGCACCAAGCTAGATTTCGCGTGTGTGATGTCTCAACATTTTCTTTAGGGGGCTGCTTATTGGGCAAATTCACATCATCACAATGCTCGGCTAAATGACCATGTTTCCCACATATCAAACAAATATGAAGCTTGTTGAATATAAATTCCTTAGTAGGTAGAGAAGAGATGTCAAGTACCAATTGAATAGTATCATTGGAATAACCAGCTTGCCTTAAATCAAGAATTTCCTCAAGCTTTGTAGTTGCGATTAGATCCCAAGATAAAGTCATAAAATGGCGTCCAGAGAAACGTTTACCAATAATCTGAAGGTTGTCCCGATTGATACATACATGGAGTTTCCCAAAAACCAGACTATCCGAGGATCCTCCCGGAATGAGTGCTTCATTAGAAGATTGAGATCGCCGCAAATTATGAGTATCCAAATCCTGATCACATACGCCCTGCTGAAATCCGGAGGCACAAGATTGAATTTGGCCAATTCCGTTCTAGATGAAGTATCTCCTTGCGCATTTTTACGTAAAAACCCTAAAGGACTTCTGATAGCCATAGGCGATCAGGCAGAAACCTCAGGAATCACCTCATCAAGATGCCACTCAGATCCATTCCAAGCATAATCCACTGTTGCTTTGAACAAACGGAAATGACACACAAAATTTGGCCAGACACGATCCTTCAAACCACAGATGAAATGTCCAACACGATTAGAAGCCACAGAGAACCTAAAGGGTCGATCACCCAATTGTTTGACGTTGAAACCTTTGGCCAAACCTCCAATACAACATTGTAAAACCACTCCAACAGCCTCTACAAAGAGAGGAAGGAGGCCGAAGACAAAGAGATAACCAAGAAGAATTCCTTGGTTCTGGAAGAACTTTCAAAATGCACCGCAGATGTAAACTTGTCACGTACCTTCTGCTCCACCTTAAGTCCTGGGGCAAAATCCCAATGGATGAGACTAGCCATTGGATCACAAGTGGATCACTACTCACCATGGAAGATCTAGAGGGAAAGGAGGTGGGACGTGGATGGGAGGTGGAAGTCGCCATGGGAGGTGGGGTGGGAGGTGGGAGTCGCCATGGGAGGTGGGGTGGGAGTCGCCATGGGAGGTGGGGTGGAAGGGATGTAACTTGTGTAAGAAGATTCTCCCCAGAGATAACACTAAGTACCAAAAGTTGTAGTTTTTAAATTCTTTAGGTTGAAGTGTGTCAGATTTCGGGTTCTGGCAGACCCTTAAGGTTCGAACACTGGGGTGCGCGCGGAGATTACGCCTTCAACCTCTTCGTCTCACAAGGATCTAAGCTACTGAAAGAAATGCACAAGAGACACAAGATTTATACTGGTTTGGGCCACCGATGTGGTGTAACACCCTACTCCAGTGTGTGGTTTGTGGATTGCCTCTTGGGGCTGGTGAGGATGAACGATACAAGGAAGAACAGCCTTGCGAGGGTCTGTTCTTGGCTAGTGGGATGAACTGCTAGGGAGAATGCAGCCACCTTTCTCTCTCTCTCTCTCTCTCTCTCTCTCTCTCTGTGACTGAGAACTCTCCGAACCTCCAACTCCCCAACCGACCCCCTTGCATTGTGGGGGGCTAGTCCTATCTATAGTGGCCCTGGTCCTCTCCCCAAATATTGAGCGGGAAGGGATCCAACAATGGCGGGCTAATTTGAAGGGGGACAGCTAGTACATATATCCTGACAAAAGCGGTCTTCGCCTGCCAAAGGCTCTGGTGATGACGCCGCGCTGGGCTCCATGGTGAACTCCGTCTCGTAGTCCTCCTGGTCTTGGTCTCGTTGCACCAGAACGGCAACCTTTGCCTGATGCCTCGGTACTCCGCGGCTGCGCTTGTCCCCTTTGCACCAAAGAGGAAAGAAGGACGCTGCGCGCGCTGGCGCCCGCCTGGCGCCTTGAGTCGTCATGGCTCACGTCACGGGCACCTCACGAGGTACCCCGCCTTGATGTCTCCTCCACCTCGCGAGCCATCCTGATGAGGCTGCTCCTGAGGGGGTGCCGTGTCGTCCGCCTCGCGAGGCTTGGCCCCTCGCGAGGGTCTTGAGTCTTGTGCTGATGAAGATGGGCCTCGTTGGGCTCCCACTTGAGCCACGCCGCAGGCCGCAGGCAGGCAAGTCTGGGGACCCCCGTTCCCCGAACGCCGACAGTAGCCCTCGGGCCCAAGGCGCGCTTGGACTTGGCCGTGCCGAGAGGCGAAAGGGCAAGGGCGAAGCGCCGCGGGCCCTAACAGCCTACGGCCTTAGGCGCCGCGTGGCAGTTGATTGGACGTGGCGTCTCCACTTCCCACGACGCCTTGGCAATCGTGCGAGTTGGACGAATCCCTGCATGCAGATCGTGTCATGATTACCTGTGATCGTGGTGGCCACCGGTTGGCCTCCGCCGGCTATAAGTGCGGCACCGCGCGTGCCCCTCCAGTCCGTCACTCCTTGCTCCCTCCTCTGCCTCAGTTCTTGCTCCGTCTT
The DNA here is from genome assembly GCF_056163025.1 of Triticum urartu. Taxonomy (NCBI): domain Eukaryota; kingdom Viridiplantae; phylum Streptophyta; class Magnoliopsida; order Poales; family Poaceae; genus Triticum; species Triticum urartu. The sequence continues at coordinate 299,676,477 of NC_141875.1, read as the reverse complement.
GGCGTGATGGCTCCGTCGAAGAGGTACACAGCTGCAGAGAAGGGGAAGGCCCTCCAGGTTGGTTCCGCCTCTCCCCCGCCTAAGCGCGGTCGTGGGCGCCCTTGGAAGCACCCGGCGGCCACCCCGCCAGCGTTTGGTGGCCGTGCGGGTGGCTCCCAGCGCGGCGGCGGGCGAGCCGCCGTGGCCGAAGGACGCGCCTGGGCCGCACGCTCTCCCAGGCCGTGCTTCCGCGCGGCGCAAGCGCTGCCGGAGTTCGTCGTCTGGGTAGCGGAGCCGTCTTGCGCCCGGCTCCCGCTCCCTCGCTTCCTCCTCGGTGAACTCCCGGCCGGCGCCCCAGGTGGCCTCTTGCTCCAGGCAGAGGGCTGCTGCAGCAGGTCTTCATGGGTCGCACTGGAGGTCGCCGTCAGCGGGGGCTTGGCCTTCACCCGTGGCTGGCAGGCGTTTGCCCGCGCCCGCGGCCTGGAGCGTCGGTGCACTTTGCTCTTCAGGTTCGATGGCGACGCCACCCTCTACGTGAGGGTGTTTGGGGAAGATGGTCGCCGTGCGGGGTGCTGCCCGGAGGACGACGACCGCGTCCGCGGGCCCCGCCCTGATGGCGATGAAGGGGATAGCGCCCGCGCGGATGGCAGCGCCCGCGGCTCCCCAAGCTTCGTCAGCGCTTCTTCGAGCGACTCCTCCAGCGGTGGCAGCAGTCCTCCCCCGCGCCGTCGAGCCTGCTTGGGAGGTGGCGGCTCGTCCGTCCGCCGTCGTGTCCTGGTGAAGCGTGAGAGGGAGTCCGCCTGAAGCCCGGAGGCAGCCCGTGTCGCCCTCGCGAGCTGGTGTGAGGAGGGCTGAACCGGGCACACCTCCTCCTTTTCCTTTTGTTTCCTGCATTAGAAAGACCAGTTGCATGGAGCCCCGCTGGGGCGTGTTGGGAATGTTGCCGTTTCAGTTATTACCTTGATCTTCTTTTGCGCTTCTTAATTACTCGCCCGGACGTAGATAGTTCTCAACCCCTGCCGGGGGGCGATCGACCCAGGCCCTGCGTACGCGTCGCGGTGCCCGAGGGACACGGACTAGGAGGGGTGCTCCTGTAATGCGTCAGGGCCATGAAAACCTTCCCGTGGCTAGGGCCGAAATGCTCGCGAGGACGCCTGAACACCATCCCTCGCGAGGTCGTTTACCAGAGAATCCAAAGTGAGGAGCGAAAATCGACGAACCATAAATCAGCAATAGCGATAACCTCAATAAGACTTCAAATGCAAACAAACACGTCAACTGCGGAAAGCAAATGAAAAAGCCGCGTCCGGCACCTAATCTAGTCTTTGATGTCTTCTCACCAGCGCGGAGCTAAGTGCTGCCACTGGGCGTGGGAGGGAGCCCCAGGGCCTGAGGCCGGCGCTCCTGAGACTCCGGGGCGTGTACAGCCCCACTCATTATTACGTGAGAGTGTCACGGGGCGGCGAGCTTCACAGGCATTGGCCTTGCTTCACAGGCTCCGGGCCTTTTTCCAAAGCGCGACAGCTTCACAGGCACTTGCCTTACTTCACAGGCACTGGGCCTTACAAAAAGAGATGATCTTCACAGGCACTCGCCTTGCTTCACAGGCACCGGGCCTTACAAAAAGAGATGATCTTCACAGGCACTCGCCTTGCTTCACAGGCACCGGGCCTTACAAAAAGAGATGATCTGCACAGGCACTCGCCTTGCTTCACAGGCACCGGGCCTTACAAAAAGAGATGATCTGCACAGGCACTCGCCTTGCTTCACAGGCACCGGGCCTTACAAAAAGAGATGATCTTCAGAGGCACTCGCCTTGCTTCACAGGCACCGGGCCTTACAAAAAGAGATGATCTTCACAGGCACTCGCCTTGCTTCACAGGCACCGGGCCTTACAAAAAGAGTTGATCTTCACAGGCACTCGCCTTGCTTCACAGGCACCGGGCCTTACAAAAAGAGATGATCTTCACAGGCACTCGCCTTGCTTCACAGGCACCGGGCCTTACAAAAAGAGATGATCTTCACAGGCACTCGCCTTGCTTCACAGGCACCGGGCCTTTTCAGGGGTAGAACCTCCGGAGGTGCTGGATGTTCCACGCATTCTGGATTGGCACTCCCTCTTGGGTCTCCAAGCGCGCTGAACCGGGCCTGGAAACATGAATAACCTTGAACGGGCCCTCCCACATGGGAGAGAGGTTGTGCAATCCCTCCCTGGAGAGGACCCACCTGAGCACGAGGTCTCCTACCTCAAGAGTCCTGGGGCGGATGTTGCGGCAGTGATATCGCCGCAGCGCTTGCTGATACCTCGCTGCTCGCAGCGCGGCCTCCCGGCGACGTTCCTCTCCCAACACGAGGTCCATCCCCCGCATGGCATCCTGCTGCGCTTCGTCGAACGCCAGGACCCGCGCGGAGCGACATCTGACCTCGTGAGGGAGGACCGCTTCCGCTCCGTAGACCAGGAAGAACGGGGTCTCCCCAGTTGGCTTGGTTGCGGTGGTGCGGATAGACCACAGCACGGACGGAAGCTCGTCGTACCATCCTCTCCCGCAGGCCTCCAGCTTCTTCTTGAACGTCCTGGTCTTGAGGCCCCTCAAGACCTCTGCGTTGGCTCGCTCTGCCTGGCCGTTGCTCCGAGGATGCGCCACCGAAGCGTAGCATATCTGCGTTCCAAGGTTAGCACAGTACGTTTTGAAGAGGTTACTGGTGAACTGCGAACCGTTGTCTGTGATGATGCGGCTCGGCACCCCGAACCGGCTCACGATGCCCTTGATAAACTTGACCGCGGAACCTGCGGGGATGGTGCGGACGGCCTCTACTTCAGCCCACTTGGTGAACTTGTCCACGGCGACGTAGAGGAAGCGGTAGCCCCCTGGCGCCCGAGGGAACGGGCCTAGGATGTCCAGCCCCCAGACCGCGAATGGCCACGAGAGGGGTATAGTCTGCAAGCTTCCCGCCGGCTGATGGATTTGCTTGGCGTGGAACTGGCAGGCCTCACAAGCTTTCACCAGTTCGACGGCGTCATTGAGCGCGGTTGGCCAGTAAAACCCACTACGGAACGCCTTGCCGACGAGGGCCCGTGATGATGAGTGATGTCCACAGTCTCCGCCGTGTATGTCTTCCAGCAGTTCCTTTCCCTGCTCCCTGGAGATGCAACGCAGGGATACATCGTTTGGTCGCTTCCGGTAGAGCTCTCCATCCCTGATGCAATATGCCGTGGCCTGCCGTGCCACACGCTCCGCTTCCTCCTCCTTCTCCGGCAAGGTCCCTTGCGTTAAGTAACTTCGGAGCTCCGTGATCCAGCACCCCTCCTGAGGTTCCATTGTCAGGAGCAGTCGAGCCCCCGAGGCCGAGCCGCAGACCGGGGCTCCCGAGGCAGGTGGCGGGGGGAGCTCCTCCCGAGGCTGAGCCGTATTTGACAATAACGACTGGGCTGAAGGCTTGAAGAGCCGCTCCTCGAAGACGCCAGGCTCTTGAGGTAACCTCCTGGACGCCCGTTTGGTGATGTCATCAGCCTCCTGATTGGTGCCACGGGGTACATGCTGTAACTCCAGCCCCCAGAACTGCTTCTCCATCCTGCGGACCTCCGCATGGTAGGCTTCCATGTGCTCATCCTTCGGCTCGTACACCTTGTTGGAGAAATTGATGAGGAGCTGTGAATCGCCCTTGATGGTCAGGCGTTTCACCCCCAGGGCAGCAGCGGCCTTCAAGCCAGCTATCAAACCTTCATACTCCACTATGTTGTTGGAGACCTTTTCGCCGTGCTGGAAACAGAGCTGCACAGCGTAGTAGAGCTTGTCCTGAGTGGGCGATATGAGCACCGCCCCAGCCCCAGCGCCATGCTTGGAGAACGCCCCGTCGAAGTGCATGACCCAGCCGTCTGGTGCCTCGCTTCCGGGGGAGAGGGACCGATCCTCGCCGGCCTCGAGGCCTGGTGCCTCCGTCCATTCCGCCACAAAATCCGCCAACGCCGCTCCCTTGATGACCCTGGTTGTGCTGAACTTGAGCTGAAACGCCTGCAGCTCTATGTTCCATTCGGCGAATCTTCCGGCTGAGTTAGGGCTCCTGAGCACTCTCTCCAGGGGGTATGATGAGACGACTTTGATGGGATGAGCCTGGAAGTAGTGACGCAGCTTGCGCGAGGCCACCAGTAGCGCTAGGAGGAGCTTCTGAGGCATCGGGTACCGTGCCCTCGCGTCCCGCAGCACCGTGCTAACGAAGTAAACCGGGTGCTCGACAAGGCTAGGAGCATCCGAGGTTGCTGCACCATCGGGAGGTAAGGGCGCCTCACGAGGCGATGTGGCCTCCGGAGGTGGATTATCCGGTCGGGCTGCCCCTCCTGCCTCTGGTGCATTCCTCGGCGGCTGCCCCTCCTCAACTGCGGTTGTGGCTTCTGCAGGCCTTCCTTGTTCCCGTTTTGTCCTTCCTCGTGCTGCCGCTGCGGTCTTGATTTGGCGCTCCTCCCTAACCGCCACCAAGGCCGCGCTGGCGGAGTAGGGTGTGGCAGCGAGGTACAGCAGCAAGGGCTCCTGAGGGCGCGGAGCCACCATGACTGGGGGACTGGTCAGGTACCTCTTCAGGTCTTGAAACGCCTTATCTGCCTCTTGAGTCCATTTGAAGGGCCCCTTTTTCTTCATCAGCTGGAAGAAAGGCAGCGCTCGCTCCCCTAGTTTGGAGATGAAACGCCCCAGCGCTGTCATGCGCCCAGTGAGTTTCTGCATTTCTCTGAGGGTCTTTGGTGGACTCATGTCCTCGACAGCCTTGACCTTCTCGGGGTTGGCCTCGATGCCACGATGAGACACGAGGAATCCCAAGAGCTTGCCCGAGGGGACGCCAAACACACATTTCTCTGGGTTGAGCCACAGGTTTACTGCGTCGAGGCTCGTGAAGGTCTCCTCCAGGTCTTGTATCAGGGTCTTGGCCTCCCGGGATTTTACTACAATGTCGTCAACGTAAGCTTCAACATTCTTTCCGAGTTGCTGGCCCAAGGTGATGTGCATCAGTCGTTGAAAGGTTGCCCCAGCGTTGCGCAGCCCGAACGGCATGCATGTATAGCAATATACCCCGCACGGGGTCAAGAAGGCGGTCTTCTCAACGTCTTCCATGGCCATCTTGATCTGGTGATATCCGGAGAAGGCGTCCAGGAAGCATAGCAGGTCGCATTCTGCAGTGGAATCGACAATCTGGTCGATGCGTGGAAGCAGGAACGGATCTTGCGGGCATGCCTTGTTGAGGTTGGTGAAGTCGACACACATGCGCTCTTTCCCCCCCCTTTTTGGGCACAACGACAGGGTTGGCCAACCAATCTGGGTACCGGACCTCACGAATGACCCCGGCAGCCTCGAGCTTGCGGGTCTCTTGGGCAATGAAGGCCTGCTTCTCCGGGGGCTGCCGCCTGGACTTCTGCTTCACCGGGCGCACATTTGGGCACACGTTGAGGTGGTGCTCGATGACGCTTCTGGGGATCCCCGCCAGCTGATCTGGCTCCCAAGCAAATACCTTTTTGTTCGCGCGTAGGAACTTAACCAAGTCCTCCTCCTGCTCGGGGTCAAGGTTGGCGCCTATGGTGAAAATGGCACTGGAAGACTCATCCTCGTAGACTGGTATTTGCTTGGTTTCTGCCTTGTCCTGGGTGAATAGCTGCTTCTTCTTGGCGGGCGCAGCCCTCTCGGGCGCAGGGGCCTCCGCGTCGACGGGCCGTGCTGATGCCGCCGCCTTGAAGGCGAGCTCGAGCACCTGCAGGGCGTCCCCGGTGTCCCCGTGCACGGTGAGGGTACCGCTGCTCCCGGGCATCTTCATGAGGTTGTACGCCGGGTGCGTGGCGGCCATGAACTGAGCCAGCGCCGGCTAATCGAGGATGGCGTTGTAAGGGAGGCCGACGGGGGCGACGTCGAAGTCGACCATCTCTGTGCGGAAGTTGTCATAGGTGCCAAAGGTCATCGGGAGCCGGATCTGCCCCAGGGAGTCGGACGATCCGCCCCCGACACCGGAGAAAGGTCGACTGGGTCGCAGCCGCTCTCGAGGTATGCAGAGGAGGCTGAAGGTTTCGACCGAAAGCACGCAGAGGCCCGCACCACCGTCGACGAGGGTCCTGGTGACGGCTACCTGGCAGATAGTGGGGGTGCACAACAGGGGGAGTGCGCCCGAACCGACCGGGTTGGCGGGGTGGTCCTCCGAGCTGAAGGTCAGGCTGAACTCGTGCGCCGCCCGGCCTGGGGGAGCCCCCTGCCGCGTGGAAACGGCATTGACCCGACGGGCAAAAGGCTTGACGTGGCGACTTGTGGGTGGCGCCGGCGAGCCGCCAAGGAAGGCCGCAACGACCGGAGGTGTTGACGCTGTTGTGCGGCCATACCTTCGCGCGGGCGGATGCTGCGGTGGCGCCCGCCGCTCGTTTCCTGCCGGGCCGGTGGTGGTGTCGACGGTGGCCGATAGGGAACGACGTGGGCGCCCACCGGCGGGGGCTGTCCGGGCGACGTGGAAGGCGGCGGCCGCCGGGCGCTGGCGTGGTCCCGGTGAGCGCCAGACATGGACGCGGCGGTCGGAGGAGAACGGGGCGGTGGAAGACGAATTCCGGTGCACCCCTACCTGGCGCGCCAAATGTCGGATTTCGGGTTCCAGCAGACCCTTAAGGTTCGAACACTGGGGTGCGCATGGAGATTACGCCTTCAACCTCTCCGTCTCACAAGGATCTAAGCTACTGAAAGAAATGCACAAGACACACAAGATTTATACTGGTTCGGGCCACCGATGTGGTGTAACACTCTACTCCAGTGTGTGGTTTGTGGATTGCCTCTTGGGGCTGGTGAGGATGAACGATACAAGGAAGAACAGCCTCGCGAGGGTTTGTTCTTGGCTAGTGGGATGAACTGCTAGGGAGAATGCAGCCACCTTTCTCTCTCTCTCTCTCTCTGTGACTGAGAACTCTCTGAACCTCCAACTCCCTAACCGACCCCCTTGCAATGTGGGGGGCTAGTCCTATCTATAGTGGCCCTGGTCCTCTCCCCAAATATTGAGCGGGAAGGGATCCAACAATGGCGGGCTAATTTGAAGCGGGACAGCTAGTACATCTATCCTGACAAAAGCGGTCTTCGCCTGCCAAAGGCTCTGGTGATGACGCTGCGCTGGCCTCCATGGTGACCCCCGTCTCGTAGTCCTCCTGGTCTTGGTCTCGTTGCACCGGAACGGCAACCTTTGCCTGATGCCTCGGTACTCCGCGGCTGCGCTTGTCCCCTTTGCACCAAAGAGGAAAGAAGGACGCTGCGCGCGCTGGCACCCGCCTGGCGCCTTGAGTCGTCATGGCTCACGTCACGGGCACCTCACGAGGTACCCCGCCTTGATGTCTCCTCCACCTCGCGAGCCATCCTGATGAGGCTGCTCCTGAGGAGGTGCCGTGTCGTCCGCCTCGCGAGGCTTGGCCCCTCGCGAGGGTCTTGAGTCTTGTGCTGATGAAGATGGGCCTCGTCGGGCCCCCACTTGAGCCACGCCGTAGGCCGCAGGCAGGCAAGTCTGGGGACCCCCGTTCCCAGAACGCCGACAAAGTGGAGTTCTGGCACAAGTTTAACAAACACAATACATATCAAGCAAGCATGCAAAGAGCATATGAGCAGCGGAAAGTGAAGTGCAACTTGCAAGAATGTAAAGGGAAGGGTTTGGAAGATTCAAACGCAATTGGAGAAACAGAGATTTTTGAGATGTGGTTCCGATAGGTGGTGCTATCGTACATCCACGTTGATGGAGACTTCAACCGATGAAGGGTAACGGTTGCGCGAGTCCACGGAGGGCTCCACCCATGAAGGGTCCACGAAGAAGCAACCTTGTCTATCCCACCATGGCCATCGCCCACGAAGGACTTGCCTCACTAGCGGTAGATCTTCACGAAGTAGGCGATCTCCTTGCCCTTACAAACTCCTTGGTTCAACTCCACAATCTTGTCGGAGGCTCCCAAGTGACACCTAGCCAATCTAGGAGACACCACTCTCCAAGAAGTAACAAATGGTGTGTTGATGATGAACTCCTTGCTCTTGTGCTTCAAATGATAGTCTCCCCAACACTCAACTCTCTGTCACACAGGATTTGGATTTGGTGGAAAGAAGATTTGAGTGGAAAGCAACTTTGGGAAGGCTAGAGATCAAGATTCATATGGTAGGAATGGAATATCTTGGTCTCAACACAAGTGTAGGTGGTTCTCTCTCAAAAAATATAGGTTGGAAGTGTAGGTTTGTTCTGATGGCTCTCTCCACGAATGAAGAGGAGGTGCAGTGGTATTTATAGCCTCCACAAACCGTTACACATAACTTCCCAAACTCGGTGGGACCGAATGGTTAAACTCGGTCTGACCGATTTAGCAAAGCTAGTGACCGTTAGGGTTTTCGGTGGGACCGACATGCAACTCGGTAGGACCGATATGATTAGGGTTAGGGCATAATGTAATCTTGGTGAGACCGATTACACAAACTCGGTGAGACCAATTTTGGTAATAAGCTAACCAGAGAGCTGGTCAGGTAAACTCGGTGGGACCGATCGCTCATTTTGGTGAGACCGAAATGTTACAAAAGGGAACCAGAGAGTTTACATTGCAATCTCGGTGGGACCGATTGCAATTCTCGGTGAGAGCGAAAGTATTGCAATAGGCAACAGAGAGTTTGCAATCCCATCTCGGTGAGACCGATATCCCTGTTTGTGAGACCGATTTGCCTAGGGTTTGTGGCAGTGGCTAAGACATTTGAAACTCGGTGGCGCAGGATAAGAAGAATCGGTGGGGATGAGTTTGGCTTTTAGTTTAGGTCATATGTGGATGTGAGAACGTAGTTGAGGGTTTTGGAGCATATCACTAAGCATTTTTAGCAAGAACCTCATTAAGCAACACCTCATCCCTCCTTGATAGTATTGGCTTTTCCTATAGACTCAATGTGATCCTGGATCACTAAAATAGAAAATGTAGAGTCTTGAGCTTTGAGCTTGAGCCAATCCTTTGTCCTTAGCATTTTGAAGGGGTTTCACATCCTCTAGTCCATTCCACTTCACTGTTGAACTTATCTAAAACATACTAGATAAAAATGTTAGTCCAACAGGAGATATGTTGACATTAATTACCAAAACCACCTAGGGAGCACTTGTGCTTTAAGAGTTTTATTGAGAACTTTTCCAAGATTGCAAAGCCTATGACTAAATTGTTGAAACTTTGTTTGGACTGATGAATATGAAGCCAACTTTTAGGAATTGAAGCAGCGTTTGGTTACAGCGCAAGTCTTAACTCTACTAGATATACATAAGGACTTTTAGGTATATTGTGATGCTTCTCGTCAAGGACTTGGGAGTGTTTTGATGCAGGAAGGTAAAGTTGTTTCATATGCTTCACGTCGGCTTAAGAATCATGAGCATAATTATCCTACACATGATTTGGAGTTAGGTTCAGTTGTGCATGCATTGAAAACTTGGAGGCCATATCTTATTGGTAATCATTGTGATATATTTACAGATCATAAGAGCTTGGAGTATATTTTTTACTCAGAAGGATTTGAACCTCGGGAAGAGGAGATGGTTGGAGCTTATTAAGGATATGATCTGAATGTGTAGTATCATCCTGGTAAGGCTAATGTTGTTGCTGATGCGTTGAGTCATAGGATCCATGCTAATGCAATTAATGTTGATAATATGCCATCGGAGTTATGTGAACAGTTCAGGAATCTCAGGTTGGAGATGGTTCCTAAGGGATATTTGGCAACACTAGAGGTAAAGCCTACTTTGCTTGACATGATCAGAGAAGCTCAAAAGGATGATAAGGAGATTGCTGAGATAAAAGAGAATGTGGTTAAAGGTAAGGCAGAAGGTTTCCATGAGGATGAACATGTGGCCATATGGTTTGAGAAGTGTATTTGTGTACCTCAGGATGCAGATATCAGGAAGTTGATTCTTCAGGAGGCGCATGATTCACCTTATTATATTCACCCAGGTAATACTAAGATGTATTTGGATTTGAGGGAAAGATTTTGGTGGCCTAGCCAGAAGAGGGAAATTGCTGGATATATTGAAACATATGATGTGTGGCAGAGAGTTAAAGAAGAACATCAGAGACCAACAGGCTTGCTACAACTATTGCCTATACCTGATTCGAAGTGGGATGAGATTGGTATGGATTTCATTACAGATCTACCCAGGACTCGGTCAGGTTATGATTCTGTTTGGGTAGTTGTTGATCGTTTGACTAAAGTTGCTTACTTCATCCCGGTAAAGACTACTTATACCACTTGTCAGCTAGTAAAGATTTATATGTCTAAAATTGTTTGTTTCCATGGAGTTCCAAGGAAGGTAGTGTCTGATAGAGGTACTCAATTCACATATAAATTTTGGCATCAATTGCATGAATCCTTGGGCACCAGGATGGAGTTCAGCACAACTTTCCATCCATAGATAGATAGGCATACAAAGAGGGTAAATCAGATTTTGGAGGATATGTTGAGAGCTTGTGCTTTGGAATATGGGTCCAATTGGGATGATAATTTACCTTATGTAGAGTTCTCATATAATATTAGTTATCAGGCTAGTCTGAAGATGGCACCATTTGAGGTATTGTATGGTAGAAAGTGCAGCACACCACTGATGTGGGATGAGGTTGGAGAGCGTCAATTCCTTGGACCAGAGTTGATCAGAGATGTTGAGGAGAAGGTCAAGTTGATTCATGATAGACTGAAGATAGCACAGTCAAGGCAGAAGAGTTATGCAGATGCAAAACGTAAGGAGGTGACATATGAGGTAGGAGACCATGCATATCTTAGAGTTTCACCACTTAGTGGAATTAAGAAGTTTGGAAATAAGGGTAAGTTAGCACCACGTTTTGTGCGGCCTTACAAGATCTTGGAGCGTAGAGGAGAGGTAGCTTATCAGTTGGAGTTGCCAGAATGCTTGTCTGGAGTTCATAATGTGTTTCATGTATCTCAGTTGAAGAAGTGACATGTAGAGATGATGGATGTTCCATTGAGGGACACAGTGCCACTTGAGGCAATTCAGTTTGAGAGTGATTTGACATATGAGGAGAAGGCTGTTAAGATTCTGGAGACAACATAGATAGTTACTCACACCAAGACAATCATGTTATGCAAGGTTCAGTGGGATCATCACACAGAGGACGAAGCTACCTGGGAACGAGAGGAAGATCTCAGGCTGGATCACCCACACCTATTTGCTAGCCTGCCCGAATCTCAAGGGCGAGATTCATCTTAAGGGGAGTAGGTTTGTAACATCCCAATTTTACTAAATTAGGATGTTAATAGATCATTCAGATGCACCTCCTATTTTTCCATGCATTATTTTCTTTTCAGAAATATTCTTTTCATTATGCAACTAAAGGCAATTTATTGGAGTGGAGATAACACGACTTCTTCCCTGTTTTTAAAAATGTTCATAATGTGCAGAATATTATTTCTAGTTCATCTGATATGTTCTGGTAAATTTTTGCAATCTTCAAAATATTTTTTATCTGTTTTTTTGCTGTTTTGTGTGGCCAATTGCATAAAATGAATTTTCAAAAATTGCATTGGGTGAGGAACAAGTGTTCCTGTAGTTTATATTAGCATTACAGATTTTATGGGGTGTATATACATAATTTGTTTTAGTTTTTATTATGTTGTTTTTATTTTAGTTATTTTTGTGTCCTGTAGTTGTGTTTTAAAAAAAGAACATCAGCTAGCCATCGTGTAGCGCATAGCCCTGCGCGGCCCAGCAGCCAACCCCGCGGCCCAGCTCCCACCGCTGCGGACCACCTAACCGCGAAGTGGTAAGCATAGCGCATAGCCGCGCCCGACCCGCTGCCCCTCTCTCGCTGATGGGTGGACCTCACACCCCTTTCTCCTTCCCCGGTCAGACGCCGCACGCACGCACACACGCTGAGCCCGACTCAAGCACGCGCTTCGGGTCCACCTCAAGCGCATCCATCGCGCCGTGCGCGAGCAAAAGCCCTCGAGGAACCCTACGTGCAATTTCCCCCACCCTTCCTTGTCAGCACGAGCCGCTAGGGCGATTTGGATCTTGTCGAGGACCACCACAGTCCGCCGCCTTCGTCGGACGACCCCGTCGACGTAAGAACACCCGAAGCCGCTCCGCCTGCTCCCATTGACTCCCCTCTCCAAGACGAACTTGTCTGACACCTTTTTGTGGCCGGAGACGCAGCCGGAGAGCCGCCCGACGCCACCGGAGCACGCCGGAGTCTGCAACTCACGGCCGTCGGCACAGTCCGGCTTGCCGCCGTCCGACACCACCACCACCACCTCCGCCACTCCATACCGCACCCGTCCGTAGCCTTGGCTTCACCGGAAACCCATCAGAGACACGTCGCCGCCACCGCTCGAATCACCATCGTCTTCCTCTGTTTCCTGGTGAGCACGCACGCGCACGGGAGCTTCAACCAATCCCACGCTACCACATGGCAGTTCTACATGAGTCGCTACAAGGATTTCCGACCAGGCGTTTTCTGCTGTATTTTTTTCAGATTCTTCCTCTAACATCAAATTGCTATAACATTTAGTCTATAACTCCAAATTTGATAATTCTTTTTCCTATGCAATCACAAAATTCAGCACTTTATCACAGCACCAAAATTTCTCATGTTTTCACTTTTCAAATTTGAATTTGTTTGAATTTGAAATAAACCTTCTGAAGGTCGTAACTTTCAAACCATTTATCGGAATAGAGTGATTCTTTCTATGTTGTGACCGTAGTGCAATTTAGGTGTTGTTAAGCTTCTGTTGCTGAGTTTTCAAAATGGTTTTCTTGCTGTTGGTTTTGTTTTGGTTCTATTTTTGTTCCGATTATTGATTTGTTGAATTGTGTGAAACGTGTAGATTGTCCGGAGTGCGACGCGAACTATTATCAGGAGTGTGAGTTTCTCAACTAGAACCAAGGCAAGTTACATCTTGATCATCCTTTACCTATTGTTTTTTATGAATGTAGTTATATCACACTATGAATATATGCATATATAGGAGTATTATATATGTTGGCTATGCTATTGAGCTATCTTTCCGTCATTGCAGATTGTGGTAGTTGTAGTTGCTATGCTTTGTAGACGGGGGTGGTTCGTGTATTCATTGAGCTTATGATGATTATAAATATAACCAAATTGAGTTGTAATTAAGGATTTTAATTCACCTCTGGGCGGAATTGGTATTGGAGGGTGATTTCAAGAACATCATGGTTTATACCCTCTGAATGTAAGTGGACGGCCGCCCAGGCTCAAAAAGATCAGACAGACTTAGTGACTAGTAGCTTCCATGCACAACCACTAGCTAAATGGGCTCTGGCTTAGTTGAGTAGGTTGTGGGATCCTTGCCCAGGTAAGCTAGCCGATGTAGATATAAGTAGGTGTACCGGCTGCCGGTGGGTGGAGGTGACTACTTCTGAAAGACTTCGTCTCAATCTTCAGGTTGAGTCTAGTGAGTAAAGTGTGCAAAACTCTGCAGAGTATTAAAACTAATCATGATTAGCCTTGTCCCTGGTTATGGACAATTTTGAGCGACTTTGCCATGACAGTTGTTGGATGATCTTGACAGATGTGACATTTAATAATATTTGTGGGCAACTTAATAAAGGGGAGGTTGGAGTTGATTTTGCCAACTCAACCTCGTGTATTAAATTGTAGTAATAAAAGAACTAAACGAAAATTTGACTATTAGGAAGTTATGAGGACAAAATCAGCTTTCTGCAAAATAAACCCTCAAGCCTTCCTTTTGTTATATTATGCATATACATATAGGTCTACTATATTATTACCCCTGTGTAACTTGCCAATACATTCAAAGTATTGACCTATATGGCTGCAATGTCTCATGTTGTAGGACATTCAGACAAGGCGTAAGGTACCATTAGGGTCGCGAGTCTACACTCAGCATCGCCAGTGGGCGATGATGGGACTCATCGTTATTTCTGCTACTTTTACGCTGTTTGATTGAATAAAGCTAGCCAAGCGCTATGCAAATTGTTTTATTTTATACATTCTGGATCATACCTTGTAATTAATGATGCACTTGCTATTCTGGTATTCATCTATACCGTGTGTGCTAGCGAGTTCGATCCAGGGACTAGCACGGTAAGCATAGAGACTCAAATCCTTCGAGGTTTGTTCGTTACATAGGAGGTGTCGTGTGGGGTAGCTATTTGAGTACGGGAGGCGTGCGATCAGACCCATGCGCGTGCTCATTGGGAGGAGAGCCCTTTGACCTCTACCCATCGCGCACCTCCCTCCCAACGTCTCCATTAATGGTGCTTGAGCCTCAGTTCTACGGCGTGGCTATATGTCTCACTGGACTAACATTTAAGAGAGAAAAATGAAAATCTGAAAAGAAAGTTTTGCACAGATCTTGATTTAAGATCCGACAGACCTATATAGCATCGACTGCGACTTATAGCAAGGATGATGAATATAAGGATGATGACAATGGATAATAATTGTCTTACATATTTAGGAACATAATTAAAATCCCCGCAAAAAAGGAACATAATTAAAGAAAAGCCACATGCGGAAATGCCCGAAATACACAAGGGCAAAAGAAGAAGGAAGACAACGATCTGGCTCACTGATCTCTACTTCTTTGATGCGTTGCTGCAGGCCGCGGGAACTAGTGTCCGCGGAGAGCGGTGATGAGCTCTTTCTTGTCCTCAAGATGTTGCTTGAGAGCATCCACAGATTCCTCCATGAGCCTTCTGCGCTCGATGCGCAGCATGGCATTCTCGTCCATAAGTTTCTCGACGATGACACCGGTCCTCTTCAACAAGGCAGTGGTCTCCTCCTGCTGTTCCGCACTTCCGACGATCTTCGCCCTCAGCAGGTGGCACTCGGCCCGGAGCTTCACATTGCTCTCATTTAGTTGCCGGATGACGCCGGTAGCCTGTTCAAAAGAGGCTTTCATGTCGTCCTGCAACCTCGCGTAGTCAGAGATGTGATCCATCTGGCTATGGACGATCGCCTGCATGCGCCTGTAACAGTCCTCACCTGCCCGCAAGACATTTTCTCAGGTTTCTGCGGTGCGGGAGGACATCTTTGCTGCATTCGCAGCGCGGCGGGACATCTCTTCTGCTTCCGCGGTGTGGCCGGACTAGTCTGCCGCATCGATGGCGCGACGGGACCTCCGTGCTACTACGGCCGCGTGGCGGGACATGCCGGCTGCATTCGTGGCAAGGCGGGACATCTCTCGTGCTTCCGCTTCCATGCTCGCATCTCCCTGGTGGCAATCTCTCGACCCAGAACTCACACTGGCCATGGCTCAAGGGAATGATGATGAATGACTTGTTTGTTTTTGTGGATGAGGAGTTGAGGAGGAATGTGCAGTCATCTTGGAGTAGTAGTATTTATAACTGAGTACCAATACGCTCCTAAGTGGGGAACTGTTTAGGTTTTGATCGATGTGAACATGTTTGCAACTTGGAATGTGACGGGAGGCATGCTCAAAATTTATTGACGGTTATAAGTGCGACACTATTCCCGAAAGACATAACATGGGCACGTACGCCTTCTCAGCCGCGTACGTGGCGTTTGCACCATAGGGTGCACTGCAATAGGCAATGTCAGCACACGTCTTGTTCCAACAACCGTGCACACTCGTAATTACCATCACGCACACTTCTTTTAATTAGATTGTGTGTGCCCTTCTAGTGCACACACGTTGATCTATCTAACTGTTTTAGTTTGTTGTGGCTAATCACAAACAGTTCATCCGTGTGAAGTGTATGCCATCAATCGCAGACACTTTGATTTGGCTGACCCGTTTCTGTTTTGCTGCCTAATCGCAAACAGTTAATCCTTCTGAAGCTTCCCATTTCTATTGTTCCTCCTCATCACAAACAGTTCATCCAAGTGAATCGTATGTTGTATATCGCACATGCCTTCATCTGGCTGCCCGTTTCTTTTGTTCCACTGCTACCTGTTCAGCACTGCGTTGGTTTTCCCCGAAGAGGAAGGGATGATGCAGCAAAGTAGCATAAGTATTTCCCTCAGTTTTTGAGAACCAAGGTATCAATCCAGTAGGAGGCTACGCGCGAGTCCCTCATACCTGCACAAAACAAATAAATCCTCGCAACCAACGCAAATAGGGGTTGTCAATCCCTATAAGGCCACTTACGAGAGTGAGATCTAATAGATATGATAAGATAATATTTTTGGTATTTTTATGATAAAGATGCAAAGTAAAATAAAGGCAAAGTAAATAGCAAAGGAAATAACCAAGTAGTAGGAGATCAATATGATAAAGATAGACCCGGGGGCCATAGGTTTCGCTAGTGGCTTCTCCCGAGAGCATAAGTATTCTACGATGGGTGAACAAATTACTATTGAGCAATTGATAGAATTGAGCATAGTTATGAGAATATCTAGGTATGATCATGTATATAGGCATCACGTCCGAGACAAGTAGACCGACTCCTGCTTGCATCTACTACTATTACTCCCCTCATCGACCGCTATCCAGCATGCATCTAGAGTATTAAGTTAAAAACAGAGTAACACCTTAAGCAAGATGACATGATGTAGAGGGATAGACTCATGCAATATGAAGAAAACCCCATCTTGTTATCCTCGATGGCAACAATACAACACGTGCCTTGCTGCCCCTAATGTCACTGGGAAAGGACACCGCAAGATTGAACCCAAAGCTAAGCACTTCTCCCATTGCAAGAAAGATCAATCTAGTAGGCCAAACCAAACTGATAATTCAAAGAGACTTGTAAAGATAACCAATCATACATAAAAGAATTCAGAGAAGATTCAAATATTATTCATAGATAGACTTGATCATAAACCCACAATTCATCAGTCTCAACAAACACACCGCAAAAAGAAGATTACATCGAATGGTTCTCCACAAGAGAGGGGGAGAACATTGTATTGAGATCCAAAAAGAGAGAAGAAGCCATCTAGCTACTAACTCTGGACCCGTAGGTCTGAAGTAAACTACTCACACTTCATCGAAGAGGCTATGGTGTTGATGTAGAAGCCCTCCGTGATCGATGCCCCCTCTGGCGGAGCTCCGGAAGAGGCCCCAAGATGGGATCTCATGGATACAGAAAGTTGCGGCGGTGGAATTAGGGTTTTGGCTCCGTATCTGATCATTTGGGGGTACGTAAGTATATATAGGAGGAAGGAGTACGTCGGTGGAGCAACAGGGGCCCCACGAGGGTGGAGGGCGCCCCTGGGGTAGGCAGGCACGCCCCCTACCTCACGGCCTCCTCTTTTCTTTCTTGACGTAGGGTCCAAGTCTCCAGGGTCTTGTTCGTTGATAAAATCACGTTCCCGAAGGTTTCATTCCGTTTGGACTCCGTTTGATATTCCTTTTCTTCAAAACCCTAAAACAGACAAAAAACAGCAATTTTGGGCTGGGCCTCCGGTTAATAGGTTAGTCCCAAAAATAATATAAAAGTGGATAATAAAGCCCAATAATGTCCAAAACAGTAGATAATATAGCGTGGAGCTATCAAAAATTATAGATATGTTGGAGACGTATCAAGCATCCCCAAGCTTAATTCCTGCTTGTCCTCGAGTAGGTAAATGATAAAAACAGAATTTTTGATGCGGAGTGCTATTTGGCATAATTTTAATGTAATTCTTCTTAATTGTGGTATGAATATTCAGATTCGAAAGATTCAAGACAAAAGTTTATAATGACGTAAAAATAATAATACTTCAAGCATACTAACAAAGCAATTATGTCTTCTCAAAATAACATGGCCAAAGAAAGTTATCCCTACAAAATCATATAGTCTGGCTATGCTCTATCTTCACCACACAAAATATTTAAATCATGCACAACCCAGATGACAAGCCAAGCAATTATTTCATACTTTTGACATTCTCAAAACTTTTTCAATCTTCACGCAATACATGAGCGTGAGCCATGGATATAGCACTATAGGTGGAATAGAGTGGTGGTTGTGGAGAAGACAAAAAGGGAGAAGATAGTCTCACATCAACTAGGCGTATCAACGGGCTATGGAGATTCCCATCAATAGATATCAATGTGAGTGACTAGGGATTTCCATGCAACGGATGCACTAGAGCTAAAAGTATATGAATGCTCAAAAAGAAACTAAGTGGGTGTGCATCCAACTTGCTTGCTCATGAAGACCTAGGGCATTTTGAGGAAGCCCATCATTGGAATATACAAGCCAAGTTCTATAATGAAAGATTCCCACTAGTATATGAAAGTGATAACATGAGAGACTCTCTACTATGAAGATCATGGTGCTACTTTGAAGCACAAGCGTGGTAAAAGGATAGTAACATTGTCCCTTCTCTCTTTTTCTCTAATTTTTTTATTTGGGCCTTTTCTCTTTTTTATGGCCTCTTTCTTTCTTTTTTTATTTTTCGTCTGTAGTCTCATCCCGACTTGTGGGGGAATCATAGTCTCCATCATCCTTTCCTCACTGGGATAATGCTCTAATAATGATGATCATCACACTTTTATTTTTCTTACAACTCAACAATTACAACTCGATACTTAGAACAAAATATGACTCTATATGAATGCCTGTGGCGGTGTACCGGGATATGCAATGACTCATGAGTGACATGTATTAAAGAATTATGAATGGTGGCTTTGCCACAAATATGATGTCAACTACATGATCATGCTAAGCAATATGACAATGATGGAGTGTGTCATAATAAATGGAACGGTGGAAAGTTGCATGGCACTATATCTTAGAATGGCTACGGAAATGCCATAATAGGTAGGTATAGTGGCTGTTTTGAGGAAGGTATATGGTGGGTGTATGATACCAGCGAAAGGTGCTCGGTATTAGAGAGGCTAGCAAAGGTGGAAGGGTGAGAGTGCGTATAATCCATGGACTCAACATTAGTCATAAAGAACTCATATACTTGTTGCAAAAATCTACAAGTTATCAAAGCAAAGTATTACGTGCATGCTCCTAGGGGGATAGATTGGTAGGAAAAGACCATCGCTCGTCCCCGACCGCCACTCATAAGGAAGGCAATCAAAAAATAAATCATGCTCCGACTTCATCACATAACGGTTCACCATACGTGCATGCTACGGGAATCACAAGCTTCAACACAAGTATTTCTCAAATTCACAACTACTCAACTAGCATGACTTTAATATCACCATCTTCATATCTCAAAACAATTATCAAGTATCAAACTTATCATAGTATTCAACACACTCATAAGAGAATTTTTATTCTTGAATACCTAGCATATTAGGATTTAAAGAAAATTACCATGCTATTAAGAGTCTCAAAACAATCTAAGTGAAGCATGAGAGATCAATAGTTTCTATAAAACAAATCCACCACCGTTCTCTAAAAGATATTAGTGAAGTACTAGAGCAAAATTATATAACTCAAAAGATATAAGCGATTACATAGAGTATTCTAATAAATTCTAAATCATGTATGGCTCTCTCAAAAGGTGTGTACATCAAGGATGATTGTGGTAAACTAACAAGCAAAGACTCAAATAATACAAGACGCTCCAAGCAGAACACATATCATGTGGCGAATAAAAATATAGCTCCAAGTAAAGTTACCGATAGAAGTAGACGAAAGAGGGGATGCCTTCCGGGGCATCCCCAAGCTTTGGCTTTTAGGTGTCCTTAGATTATCTTGGGGGTGCCATGGGCATCCCCAAGATTAGGCTCTTTCCACTCCTTGTTCCATGATCCATCAAATCTTTACCCAAAACTTGAAAACTTCACAACACAAAACTTAAAGTAGAAAATCTCGTGAGCTCCGTTAGCGAAAGAAAATAAAAGACCACTTCAAGGTACTGTAATGAACTCATTCCTTATTTATATTGGTGTTATACCTACTGTATTCCAACTTCTCTATGGTTTATAAACTATTTTACTAGCCATAGATTCATCAAAATAAGAAAACAACACACGAAAAACAGAATCTGTCAAAAACATAACAGTCTGTAGTAATCTATAGCTAGCGCAAGATCTGGAACCCCAAAAATTCTAAAATAAATTGATGGACGTGGAATTTATCTATTAATCATCTGCAAAAAGAATTAACTAAATAGCACTTTCCAAATAAAAATGGCAGTAGTTCTCGTGAGCGCTAAAGTTTCTGTTTTTTACAGCAAGTTCAACAAAACTTTCCCCAAGTCTTCCCAACAGTTCTACTTGGCACAAACACTAATTAAACACAAAAAACACAACCAAAACAGAGGCTAGATAAATTATTTATTACTAAACATGTGAAAAAAGCAAGGAATAAAAATAAAATTGGGTTGCCTCCCAACAAGCGCTATCGTTTAACGCCCCTAGATCGGCATAACAAGCAACAATAGATCTAAGTATTGGCATCTTTGGTATGCAACCCATAAGTGGCTCTCATAATAGATTCATAAGGTAATTGGAATCTAATATTTCCTTCCTTCATATCAATAATTTCACCAATCGTTCTAAGAAAAGGTCTACCAAGAATAATAGGACATGAAGGATTGCAATCTATGTCAAGAACAATAAAATCTACGGGCACATAATTCCTATTTGCAACAATAAGAACATCATTAATTCTTCCCATAGGTTTCTTAATAGTGGAATCCGCAAGGTGCAAGTTTAGAGAGAAATCATCAAAATCACGGAAACCTAACAAATCACACAAAGTCATTGGAATCATGGAAACACTAGCACCCAAATCACATAAAGCATAGCATTACAGAAAGTTGCGGCGGTGGAATTAGGGTTTTGGCTCCGTATCTGATCGTTTGGGGGTACATAGGTATATATAGGAGGAAGGAGTACATCGGTGGAGCAACAGGGGGCCCACGAGGGTGGATGGCGCTCCTGGGGTAGGCAAGCGCGCCCCCTACCTCGTGGCCTCCTCTTTTCTTTCTTGACGTAGGGTCCATGTCTCCCGGGTCTTGTTCATTGAGAAAATCACGTTCCCGAAGGTTTCATTCCGTTTGGACTCCGTTTGATATTCCTTTTCTTCGAAACCCTAAAACAGGCAAAAAAATATCAATTCCGGCTGGGCCTCCGGTTAATAGGTTAGTCCCAAAAATAATATAAAAGTGGATAATATAACTAGTCTCTTTCCAAAATAATAGATAATAACACAGTTCAGATTTTAGTTGCGTGTATTTTGCTGCTCATGTTGATCTCCCTAAGGAGAAGTGGTTTAAATATCATCCCCTATTAAAGAAAACATAGAGGAACCCGTTATAGTTAAATATGAAACTATCATTTACAATGTCGATCCAGTTGTGCCTACCACTTATATTGAGAAACCTCCTTTCCCTGTTAGGATAAGGGCACATGCTAAGGTTACAACCATGGTTAAAAAAGCAATATTAGAGCACCTAGACCCTCTCAACAAATTAATGTTGAACCTAATTTTGCTATGGTTAAAGATGGCTTGGTCGATAATATTGATGGGCATGTTATCTACTTCTGTGATGAAGCAAATAGAATTGCTAAGCCTGCCACTAAGGATAAGAATAAGCCCGTTGTTGGCATGCCTGTTGTCTCAGTTAAAATAGGAGATTATTGTTACCAACAATTGAATCCTAAAATTAAGGATGTGGTAAGAACTGAAATATTAAAGCTTCTTGAGGCAGGCATAACCTATCACATAACTGATAGTAGACGGGCAAGCCCTGTTCATTGTGACCCTGAGAATGGAGGCATCACCGTTGTTCCTAATGATAAAAATGAACTTATCCCACAAAAAATTGTAACTCATTATAGGATGGTAATTGATTTTAGGAAATTAAACAAAGCTACTAGAAAAGATCATTACCCCTTGCCTTTTATTGATCAAATGTTAGAAATATTGAATAAGCATACACACTTTTGTTTCCTTGATGGATATTCTAGTTTTTCTCAAATACCTATGTTAAAAGAAGATCAAGAGAAAAGATATATTACTTGTCCTTTTGGAACTTATGCTTATAGACGTATGCTGTCATGGTTTTGTCACGACAGATGTCCTCATAGGAGAACTTAGGTGTGAGGCCATCACAACTAGGTGATTGCTTGAACTGGGTTGGTCAGAATCGAGAGACGCGAGTTTTACCCAGGTTCATCCCCTCGTGGTGGATGTAAAAGCCTTCATCCTTCTTGATTGATATTGATGATGATGATGATCTCGATTACGAGGGCGATATTTCGCTACTTCTATCTCGAGAGCTATGGACTTGTCTATCTCTCTAAACATGTCCCTATTCGGGTGCCCTGCCCCTCCTTATATAATTTGAAGGGCCAAGCTTAGATGTAGAGTCCTAGTAGGACTACAACTAGTCTCTTTTCTATTACGAGCTAGATACTAGTACGGGCCTTACTTTTCTTGCTTGGTATTGCCTCCCTTGCTAGGGAACTTTCCTCTTCTTGCATGAGCCAACCAATGATTGTCCCTCATAAGTCGTCCTTCAGTAATTCACCTTCTAGACCTTGCCTCTCTCTTTGGCCCATCGGCCAGGACATCGTTAAGCCGCCACTTCTCGGCCGGGTCATCCCTTCTGCCGGGTCACATCGTGAGGTATATCCCCAACATTAGCCCCCAGGTTAGCTTGAATTCATTCATGGTAAGCTCCTGGAAATAAGAATAATTTAACATGTTAAGAGAAAATGGCTTGCTAAAAAGGCCCTATTTATTCAATGAACCAGCTTATGGAAAATCCAGGTTTCTTTTTCATATCAATGAGCTGGCTTCACAATCAACTTGCTGGTGCACCTCCTTTGTAGGAAAATATTGGAAATAATAACCCATCTGTTATTGAGCCAGTTCTTATTTGAATTGACACTTAAATAGAAAACAACCTGCAACCCCCAAGGGTCGGCTCATCTCCTTGAGATAGCCGGGTCTTCTGAAAAGCGACTTGCATTAGCCCCCGGGTGCCATGGTGTCACACCCAATATGCGACCCTATCCGAGAGGGACTTGAAGGTCCCACCAAGGATGGAGCCGCATATTGAAACGCTTTTGCAAGGTGGATATCATTACATCGTACCATTACATAATAGTTGGGGATACATACAAGGCATACAAATGCCACATGAATACAACAAACATCATACATAAGAACAACATCAGCCTACGGATAAAGCACAAACAAAAGCTCAAACGAAATCCACCCTGGTAGCTAGGCTGCCGACCAGGAACCTATCCCAAGATCGACGAAGAGGGAGAACTCCAAAACAAGTGAACATCGCTCTCACGCCATGATCATCGCATAACCTGTACCTGCAACTGTTGTTCTAGTAATCTGTGAGCCACGAGGACTCGCAATCCCATTACCATGGGTATCAAGACTAGCAAAGCTTAATGGGTATGGAATGGATAAGTGGTGAGGTTGCAGCAAGCGACTAAGCATTGCATGGTGGCTAACTTATGAGTACAAGAGTAAGATGAGAAACTACGCAAACGGTCGCAAACTAGTAATGATCAAGAAGTGATCCTAAACTACTTACATTCAAACATAACCCCACGGTGTTCTCTTTTCGACTCACTCGAAAAGAGACCGTCACGGTTACACACGCGGTGGGTGTATTTTCATTGAGTTTAGTTTAGTTCAAGTCCACTACAACCGGATATTAACAAATTCCCATGTGCCACATAACCGCGGGCACAACTCTCGAAAGTTTAAACCCTGAAGGGGTGTCCCAACTTAGCCCATGACAAGCTCACGATCCGCGGAGACAATCCTCCATCGCGGGACATCCGATCAGACTCAGAATCCCGGTGCACAAGACGTTTCGACAATGGTAAAACAAGTCCAGCAAGATCTCCCAACGTGCCGACACCCTGATAGTAGCCGCGCGTATCTCGTCTCAGACCACGACATATGAGCTAAGCTTACGGTCGCTAAGAACCAAGTTTCCCAGGGGGCGCCACAAGGTGCTCTAGTATGGACCAGCACTCATGAGGAGCACTGGCCCGGGGGTTGATTAAGAATACTCAGGTGCTGGCCGGTCCCTATGCGAGTTTTAGTTGTTGTTAGGCAAATGGTAAAACCAATGTTGGGCCTTGCTGGAAGAGTTTTATTCAAAGCAAACTGTCAAGAGGGGCCCACAAACCCTCATCGTGTTAGGGACGCAAAATCAAGGAACATAACACCGGTATGACGGAAACTAAGGCGGCAAGAGTGGAACAAAACACCAGGCAAAGGGCCGTGCCTTCCACCCTTTACCAAGTATATATGTGCATTAATTAAATAAGAGATATTGTGATATCCCATGATATCCATGATATCCATGATACCCATGTCCTAACATGGAACAACCTGCAACTGCACCTGCAGCTCGCAACGCTATAAGAGAGGCTAAGAAAAGCGGTAACATAGGCAAACAACGGTTTGCTAGGATGGTGGAAAAGGTCATAGGCTGTTTCATGGCATATTGCGAGCCTTGATAAACAAGTGGTAGCTAGCGCGACATAGCGATAGCATCGAGACAACTAGCATAGCAAAGATAGTAGTGAGATCCAAGGTGATAGTCATCTTGCCTGAAATCCTGCTAGGAAGAAGAATGAGTCACTGAAGAAGATGATCCCACGTAGTCGAACGAATCCGCACAGTCGCAACGAAATAGGAACTATCAAGAAGGAGCACAATCGGAAAGAAGCAAACAACATGGTAAACACGCAACACAAAAACATGGCATGATGCTCTCCAAGTATGATGCAAGAAAAGTCTACATGATGATACTCATGGCAAGAGATGATGCATACAAGAACTACACATCAAAGCAAGTTTAGATGAGGCTGAAATCAACATATAATAACTCCGGTAAGTCCTCATGCAAATTTCGAAATTGGTCCATATTTGAATAGCACATTATGTTGAAGTTTGTTAAACGGAAAGTTAAAGTGCACCAAGATGATCTACATGTTTTTCTAATCAAGTTACGTATAAAGTTCATTTAATTCAGAGCTACGGCCTAGAAGATATGAGAAAAACAAGTTAAACATGGTATTAATGCAAAATGCATTCAAACATCAAGCAAACACACTCAAAACATGATGAAACATGGTATGATGAAACTACATGCAAAACCAAGCAAGTTTCATATAGAGCATGCTCCAAATGGAGCAACGGTTCAACACATACACGCGAAACAAGTTTCAAACACAATCTGCCCAAAACAACAACTAAGCACTTTGCAATCAAGGAAACAACATGCTACAAGAAACATATGGATACAAACTTGATATACACTCAAAGTACAGATTACCTGCTTCAAATAACATCAAGGTTCAGGTTCATAGGCATCAGGATTGATCCAATGAGATCAATGCAAAAAGCAACTTTATAACACAGATTATGACTTTGTGAAAAACATGGCATACAAGTGAGCAGAAATAACATGTTGACATGTTGAAGGCATGCAACAAACATGCTACAGTACAAGAACATAACAAGCAAAAGCATGGCATTAAATTACAGGTTAAACATGGCAAAACATTATTAATAAGCATCTCCATATAACCTATAGATCAATGGCATTCATCAAGACAAGATTGCAAGTTAAAACAGATTCTCAGACTTTGAGACAACAAAAGTATATTCTATAGGAACATTTCATGGCATCAAAGGGCATGGTAATCATGTACATGTCAAGCACTACAAAACATGAACCCTGAGCTACTGCTAGAAGACACTAGAACATGCTCAAAACATCATGGCAAGATTGCAAACGATAACAGATTCACAGACTTAGTGAAATTTAGTGAACCTGGCAGAAACAGCGACAAGTAGACATGTTTGCAAGCTTGGTTAGCTCAATGTAAAGCATATCTTGGCGAGTGAATGTAAGCAACAGCAAGAACACATATTTTTGCAACTACTCATGGTAAGAACATGGTCATAGGATGCATAGAACACTAGCTATTCACATGGCAAAACTGAACTTAGTGATAACAGGCCGACAGAAACAATATTTAGCAAATTTATAGCATGGTAATGACAAGCTACAACAGGCCATAATTGCAAACATCCTTACTGAGCATCTCCAGATTATGCATGGATTCACTAGTAGCATCAACTTAACATGGCAACATAATATAACAGGTTCAGACTTGCCAGAAAACACTAAGTCACTGAAATCGGCAACATCAAGTACCCTACTTTGCTTGCTTGTGCTAGTCACCACATGGCACAAAAAAATACATGGATTGCACCACTGTAAAGCTGGCAAGAATATGCTTCTAAAACATGTTGACATGATGCTCAAAAGATAATCACACAAAATGCTATGAAAAAGACAAATCAGCAAGTCACAACAGTTTTCAGTAGGTAACATCAGCAAGCACTTTTGCAACAGAGATAATCATGCCAAAATGCATCCTAAGATGAATGCAAGTCACACCATCGCGTAGATCACGAAATGTAGATGCATTTGTATATAAAATACATCACAATTGGACAAGTATGCACATAGATACAATCATCACAAAATGCTCATATGAGATGATATCACAGGGACTTAGACGAAAATAACAACCTCAGGGGGGATGGACGTGTCCGAAGGGGAGAGGACATGTCCGGCGCGGCGAGGCTGACGAGCGGGTCCACAGGGTCGTCCTCGAGCTCGAGCCCGAAGTGGAGGAGGACGCCGGAGATGGTGGTCCCGGACCGGATCTCGCCGGATCTGGCCAGAGACGGCAAAGGCGCAGAGGCAGAGGCGCGGGACGGCATTGGAGCGGTGCGAGGAGGTCATGGTAGAGGGCGGCGAGGCGGAGACGGCGCGAGCGGGGTGCTTCGGCACCAGGGCGGGGCGTCGGAGGAGCTAGCCTCACCCGCGGGGAGGAGCTTCGACGAGGCAGCGCGGGGCTAGATCTGCGCACGGGAGGAGCTGGGCTGCGGGGCAGGGGTCTAGGGTGACGCAGGCGCGCGGTCAATGACGAGGTCGGTGGAGTAGTCGAGGTGGCGGGGTCTAGCAGGTGGAGGTCAACCGCGGTGGCACGAAGCACAACGAGCGGCGGCGCGGTGGACGGCGGCGGGGCAGGCGCAAGCGGGCGATGCTGGGCGCGCGGGCTGACCCGAGCCTCAGATGGGCTCGGGCAGGCTGGTTATGTGCCCGGAAGGGCCACAACAGAGAGGGGGATGCAGGAGGCGCGAGGAGCGATGTGGCGGTGCCCAGTTGGCCGGGGCGCTGGCTACGGCTGGCCATTGGCAACGTGCCAAGTGGTGGCGGGGAGGTGGCTACATGCGGAGACCTAGGAGGGAGGCGGCTAGAGGTAGGTGGAGGGGCTAGGCTACCCAAAATGGAGAGGGGGGGTCTATATATAGCAGGAGGGGCTAGGGTTGGGGGTTTTACTCTGTTTTGGAGCCATTCGATCGCCATCGGACGGTCCAGAGTGGAGAGGGTAGTTTGGTGGGCTAGGTGGGCTGTGTAGAGTGGGTTGGGCTGAGAAGAGAGGGAGGAATGCAGCCCAGCAACTGTTTTTGGAGACCGAAAACATCCGACGAATTAACCGGCAACAGTGCCACTACGGAGGATGGTTGGGCTATCAAACGGACTCCGAATGCGATGAAATTTGACAAGCGGTATACCTACGCTATAACAAGACCGCATGCAAACTTTCACCCCATTCTGAGAACATTTTTATGACACTCATAAAATAATATTTCGGAGGTGCGGCGAACAGGTGCGAGTGTAGCTGGGTGTGACGCCTGGATAATTAAGCTACAGTAACCCTCTACAAATGAGGCCACGTCAGCACAATTACCGTTGTTAAGTCCCACGTTGATTCAAATCAATTCAAAATTCAAATTCAAACTCAAGTCAAACCATATATGTTTTCAAATGTCAAAACTAAAATGTTCAAAGTGTAGCAAATAAATCATATATGATTATGGTGGAGAAAACACTTTTTATAAAATGTTTAGATGCAATAAATTAAGTAAAACAGAGGCTAAACAATTATTTAAAATGCTTTTAAAATAATAAACACTTGCAATCCATTTTATTTTAATTGCTAAATTATTTGTGGCAGAGGCACATTTTGTAACACTAATTTAGGTGCCACTTTTGTATTTTATTAAAACTAAAATAACTAGATACTAAAGTGAAACAGAAAAGAAATAAAATAAATAAAGCAAAAAGTAAAAGAAACAATAAAAGAAAGGAAAGAAAACCCCCCTTGTTTTCCCTTGGCCTTAACCCACCCAGGGACGCCCAGCCCACACCCCCACTCATCCCCAACCTCCTGCTACAGGGGAGGCAGGGGATCGTGGCCGACATCCAACCGGCCATGGCCGTGCCATGGCGCGTGCTGGCCATCCCCCCGGTACCGTTTGAGTATAAGGCCGAGCCCCCAACACCCCCGACGAACCCTAGCCCTCAATCCCTTCTTTCCCGTGTCGCTTTCTTCTCTCCCGAGCAAAGCCGTCGCCGCCGCTGACCATAGCCATGGCCACTAGCCAACCCACACCGACCCAAGGTGTCCAGGAGAACCCTCATCTTCAAACACGTCGCCTGCAGCCCTGGATCAAGGAGGGGGAACCACCGAACGTCTCCTTCGATCCGCCCTTCTCTGCCACGACCACCGCGACGTCATCGTCATTCTGCCGCACCGCGACCTCTCGGACCACCCCACCGCCGCTGATCGTTGCCAGGGGCTCCTTTGCCTCATCACGCCAACCCCGACTCCTCCTCGAGCCCGCTTTGTTCGACTACATGGCTCGGTGAGCCCCGTCCTCCCCTCCTTCTCTTCCCCCACGCTTGGCCCGCCGCAACCGCCGGCGTCCCGCCGCCCGTGCCCACCACTGCGCCTCGTGCGCGCGCCCTTCGCTGCCCCGCCCGATGCTCACTACTGCTGCCGCCGCAGCACGCGCGCGCGCCGGCGCTCGCCACGCTGCGCCCGCCTCGCTGCCATCGCCGCCGAGCCGCCCCTACTCCTCCCTTCATGCGCCTCCGACCGCCTCGCGCGCCTCCACTCGCCGCCATGTGCCGTACGCTGCCGCCGTACGCCTGCTCGTGCCCGCCGGAGCCTCGCTCACCGGTGCCCTGGCCACCGCCTGCTAGTTCTACTCAGCTCCGCCACCTGCGTGTGCTAGGTTGTGGCCATCCACCCGGCACCCCGCGTCGCTCAGCCTCCCCCCACTGCTCCTTTCTGCTGCGCCGCTGCCGCCAACCGCGCCCCGCCGTCTCCGCCTAGAGCTCCCCGGCCACGCCCGCCTGCTCCCCTCGCCCTTGCCAGCCCGCTCTCCCGCCCCTAGCTACGGCTCACCGGCCGCGGCTGGCCATGGCCGCGCGCACAGCCGCGAGGGCCATCGGTCCAGGCCCCTGGTGGCCGCCGTTGACTCGTTAGTGGCCCCCTAGTTAATTAGGGGATAAGTGGGGGCCTAATCCCCTCTGTTTTGGCTAACCCACTCACTGACCCGTAGGCCCGAACACTGTAGCGTTTAGTTTAGATTAAGCTTAATCAATTAATTAACCGAGTCACTGACAGCTCAGGTCCGCATCCTAATTAAACTTAATTTGGTTAATTGAAATACTGTTAGACAATCAGTGCATGACATGTGGGTCCCAGCAGCCCCATGACTAGTCAACTGGTCCATGTTGACTGTTGACTGGGAAGTCAACTGGACCCCACCAGTTAGCCTCATAGGTGAACTTCTGGGTACACTCTCTGTGTACCCGTAGCATTTTACCCATTATATTTCAAATTTATATAATTTCATAAATTTATTAAAACCTTGAAAATTCATATAAAATAAACCATAACTCGGATGGAAAAACTTTATACATGAAAGTTGCTCAGAACGACTAGACGAATCCGAATACGCAGCCCGTTCGTCCACCACACATCCCTAGCATAGCGAACCTGCAACCTTTTCCCTCCGGTTCGTCTGTCCGAAAACGCGACACACCAGGGATATTTTCCCGGATGTTCCCCCCTTCACCTGTACCACCTCCTACAACGTTAGGGCACTCCTAGCACCGTTACTTGTCATGTCATGCATCATTATGCATCAGTTTGCATTGTATTCATTGTTTCTTCCCCCTCTTCTCTCCGGTAGACTACGAGACTGATGTCGCTGCTATTGCACCGATCGACTACTGTGTTGACGACCCCTCCTTCTTGCTAGAGCATCGAGGCAAGCCCCCCCCTTTGATCACCAAATATCACCTATTATTCTCTCTATTGCTTGCATTAGAGTAGTGTAGCATGTTACTGCTTTCGGTTAATCCTATTCTGTTCCATAGTATGTCATTGTTGCTTCAGTTGTTACGCTTACCTACAATCCTAAATGCTTAGTATAGGATGCTAGTATTTCATCAGTGGCCCTACGTTCTTGTCTGTTTGCCCTGCTATACTATGTGGCCGTGATCACTCAGGAGGTGATCACGGGTATATATTATACATATTACACATGATACATGTTGTGACTAAAGTCGGGTCGGCTCGTTGAGTACCCGCAAGTGATTCGGATGTGGGGGCTGAAGGGGCAGGTGGCTCCATCCAGGTAGTGGTGGGCCTGAGTTCCCGACGCCCCCAACTTTTACTTTGTGGCGGAGAGACATGGCAGGTTGAGACCACCTAGGAGAGAGGTGGGCCTAGCCCTGGTCGGCGTCCGCAGTTACTTCAAGATAACACGCTTAACGAGATCTTGGTATTTGATCTGAGTCTGGCCACTGGCCTATACGCACTAACCAACTACGCGGGAACAGTTATGGGCACTCGACGTCGTGGTATCAGCCGAAGCCTTCGTGATGTCAGCAACTGAGCGGCGCGCACCGGGTTGGACCGCGTAGCACAACTTCCTTTGTAATGGAGGTTGCTAGGTCTGCTCACCGGCCGCGTACGCAACGTGAAGGTGTGCAATGGGCGATGGGCCCAGACCCTTGCGCGCATAGGATTTAGACCAGCGTGCTGACCTCTCTGTTGTGCCTAGGCAGGGCTACAACGTGTTGATCTTCCAAGGCCGGGCATGACCCAGGAATGTGTGTCCGGCCAAAGGGGATCGAGCGTGTTGGGAAATGTGGTGCACCCCTTCAGGGAAGTTTATCTATTCGAATAGCCGCGTCCCTCGGTAAAGGACGATCCAGAGTTGTACCTTGACCATATGACAACTAGAACCGGATACTTAATAAAACACACCCTTCCAAGTTGCTGATACAACCCGGTGACCGC
This sequence comes from Triticum urartu, assembly GCF_056163025.1. Lineage (NCBI taxonomy): Eukaryota > Viridiplantae > Streptophyta > Magnoliopsida > Poales > Poaceae > Triticum > Triticum urartu. The sequence continues at coordinate 299,645,413 of NC_141875.1, read as the reverse complement.
TCTCTCACAGGGCGATGAGGAGAGGATCGTTGGGTAGGTTTATGCTATACGTTGCTACTTGGTGAACTTACCATCTACTCTCTTCTATATGCTTCAAGATGGAGGCTGCTAGAAGCGTAGTCTTCGATAGGACTAGCTATCCCCCTCTTATTCTGGCATTCTGTAGTTCAGTCCACATATACTACCCATTTCATTTGATACCAATGTATATGTAGTGTAGATCCTTGCTTGCGAGTACTTTGGATGAGTACTCACGGTTGCTTTGCTACTTCCTTTTCCCCCGTTCTCGGTTATTGCGATCATATGTTGGAGTACAGGAGCTAGAGGATCCCGAGGATGATTCTACGTGGAGTTCGACTTCAAGGAGTAGTTAGGAGGTCCCAGGCAGGAGGCCTCACTTTTTCGATCGTTGCTACTTTTGTGCTAGCCTTCTTAAGGCAAACTTGTTTAACGTATGTCTGTACTCAGACATTGTTGCTTCTGCTGACTCGTTTGTATTCGAGTTGATGTATTCGAGGCCTCGAGGCCCCTGGCTTGTAATATAAAGCTTGTATTGTTTTAATTTGTGTCTATAGTTGTGTTGTGATATCTTCCCGTGAGTCCCTGACCTTGATCGTACATATTTGCGTGTATGATTAGTGTACGGTCAAATCGGGGGCATCACTAGTTGGTATCAGAGCCGACTTCCTGTAGGAATCCCCCTTCCAAACTCCTTGGCCAAAGTTGAATCTAGTCGATGAAAAATGTTTTACTAACATGGTTGTGTGGCCCATGGGCCCACGTCGCCATTGGGTGGTATTAGGATCTTTTATTCCTCATCTATAATGTGGGGCTCTGAACTCTCCTCTATTCGGGTTAAATGATTTTACCTAATTCTAACTCTAGGATCTCGTAACCGCTTCCTGCCGAAGAGCCCCTTACTATAGCTGATCACCTGCCGCCAAGAAGATTTTGAAGATACTCTTCGACGCTTCTCGAGTCCCTTGTACCCTCTGTCTTTTTCAATTTCATATTACCAGTATACCCATATGGATAACGACATACACTTATCGTTCATACAATCATTCCCTGTCGATTTCATTATTACAAGATACCCTGAAATTCTCTCTATTGTTCAGAGAATACTTTGTGCCTACTACCTTGCAGTTCTTTGCCACATGAATACCCCTACAGATACTTTCTCGCACTTACCGAGTATCCACTTGTCACCAGTTGTTCATGTGTTTTACAGAAGTCTTCGAAATACCATTCGATCTTCCGATCCTCAACAGCCTATTGTTCTTGAAATTCTTGCTTGCCTACATTGTGGTTAATCCCATAAGTCTGGTAGTCCTATTGTCATCCTTTATCAACATCATTTTGAGGGCATTGATTCAATGTGTTGCGAATGTACTCAATCTTCAATCGGATAATAGAATTCATCCTTCTGGCTCAGACGCATCTTAAACATGAGCTGGATCTCGACCAACCAAATTGCCATCGATTGTACCCCTAAGGCTATTCAAATTGTCCATCCCTAATCAGAGCATTGCTTCTGACCCATTGTCTTGGAATTCAAAATTCCTTTGCATCTAAGCTTTGAGTTAGTCAGTTGTTCCTATAATATGATCTCCTTGCATTCTTTCTTCCTCTGGTTGAGTACCAATACTCACATCAGATCCCTTATGGACCACCAGATCCTTTGTTCGATTTTGTCCGACAATGTCATTCATATTCAGTAAGCTTGTGAGCCTTTCCTCGGATACGTAATGCCTTTGGTAAATTGTATCCTCTGCTTTCTCAAGCATGCTCTACTATAGAGCTTGTGTTATTTATTCTTAAAATTTATGGTTTATGCTCCTAAGATGCCCCGATGGGTTGAACCTATGCCTTCCCCAAACCGTATGAACCCAAAAGTTTTCGCGGGTCATGCTCTTTTGTTGCTTCGCCAAATAAACTTTCAACATTACAACTTTTTCGAAAAATGAAAAGTGAACGAAAGGTTATGCATTGGAGAAGTGGGAGTCGATCTGGAACTTTGTGTCCATGCCCAAGGACCCGATGTGGAACTTATCATGGAAGCTTCTTTTAATAATAATAATCCCCCTATTATAAGTTCCTCTTGTATCTATGCTTGGTCCTTTGCAATCATGGTTCTGACCATGTCCTCCTTTAAATACCATTTCTCATGAAAGTTTAAGCACTTGACTTCTGCAGAGCAATACGCTAGTCCAACATCTACTTTGATCAGTCGTCAAGTATTATACTGTGGTATCTTGAGAATATCATGGAGCTGCATAACTTCTTATGAGTTCTTCATCAAGTACCACATTCTCACTAATTCCAATTTTCCTGGGTTCGGAGTTGTTAAAACACTCAAGGACACCGATAACTGAATCGAGTCCGCATCGCGATTAAACAACTATAAGTAATCTTCTTTAATTACGAGTTTGTACTCTATCACGTCATTTCTAGCCTGATCGACTATATCATTATCATGCTAAATTTTAACTATGCTACTTGGTCCTTCTTGAAGCACAAATTTTGACGATGAGCTAAGCTTACGTCGCTCTTCCTCGTCATATCATTTCACCTCGAACAACAAGCTTGATTCTAAGTTGGAGATGTATCCGTGGTTCCAATAATCCTTCACTACAACACTCCTTTTCCTTGATGCAGTCATTGTTTGATTGCTCCTTCGTGGATCCTCTCGACAAAAAAAATATTTGTTGTGATCATCATCAACATTTAGACTCCTTCCAGAATATCAATCAAATTCATGATGACAAATAACACCCTTTTCTCTCGATGATTTGTGTTATCATTGACCACTTTATCGCCTTTCATTCAACACAAACTTGTTCGTGTTTTGTGTTATACCTTGAGATCCTTGCTATCCAGCAATTGTTCTTCTTTACCTTGGAAGTATTACCATCTTTTACGTCAAGAAAGTCATGAGAATTTCACCACCTCTTAAGAAATTCTTGGTATAATGATACTTCTCACCCTCACCATTCTTTCTTGGTACCCGTGTTGTTTCTAACCGGAATACCGACAATTGAACTATGATGTGTGAATTCAAAACTTCTAGCAACCCTATTGCTGTGAAGTGAATTGTCGAGTTTCATTCTAATTATTTCGTTCATTAAGTCACCATTCTAACATTGATCGTGCAACCTAGCCCATATTTCGGGTGCACCTTTCAACCAATGTTTAATTGTGTATGTTTTCCTCGAGGATACATCATTATAACATTTGATCTGACAAATGTTATCTCCTTGTTCACATAATGGTGGAAATCCATCTTTTGGGATTCTCGATGAATTGTCGCTGAGTCCATCAGCCACATCCTCATCCTCTCCTTGATTTAATGATGGACTTTTTGTTTCGGAACTCGCCTCGATAGTTCATTTCCTAAGAATTTTACAATGTCATCTCGTCAATTGTGTTGTACCTTTTCTTCTCAAGCATCCTGTGTCTGGGGTATCCTGACACCATTCGGACCTGAATCTCGGCCAGATACGATGGTTGGAACATATTTCCAAGAGTTATAACATTGGTCTTTATGTGACCCGATAAGGTGATGTCGTGCCTAGCACACCTGGCCGAAGGCCCTATTCTTATAGATTCCTTTTTAGCAAGGTTATCCATTCTTCCATGAGGAAATTGTAAGACTTATTCTACAAATTATTCTACAAATTGTGTTTCCAAAGTTTGATCTTCACCTGATGGCCATGTCAATGCTATCTTGAAGCATGTCTATGGTACTCCGTTCATCAATAAGAACATTTGAAGCCTAGTGCTAAATTTTCTTTATCAATTATTCAAACACCGTTGTTTGGGTAATGTCATGAAATTTCTCTCCCCTTACCTAAAGAGTTTTCTACATTATATCATGTCATGGATATCATGCTCTGTTTGTCCTTGGGAATGATATACCCCTAAAATATGTGTTTAAACACATTTTCCTTTCCATTGTTCTATTTAATCTGATAATCATATTTTTCTTTCCATTGTTTGGTTTAACCTTTCTTGTGATCTATATGATCTATGAAGTAAAATTATCCTATTTATGTAAACACCTCGGTCTACAATTCTGTCAGCAAGACCCTGTTATTATTGTTGATGACATTCCGGTAGCCACCGATGGATGAGAACTTTGCCTATTGGTCCGCCTCGTTCAACGAGCAGGAAAAATGGTTCTCTTCATCCCTCGCCCTTGGTACCAATGTTGTTGCTGACATAACGGATAGGCGATACTCTGACCTGCCTTGCTATCTTGACCATGCAAATTGATTAGCGCTTTCCTGCCGTTAACTCACATGGTGGGCCCATAACCCACAGGTCCTAGGATCGAAACCTGACTCTCCTGTACACCCATATTTCTAAAGTCATTTCTCACGCGTGGCTTTGTATGTAATTCCCGAGCCACCTTCCGAGGGATCATCAATTTTGGTACCAGACACAATACTCATTCCCACTGCTCTAAACCCCTTTCATGCCCTATCTCAGGCATCGAATGATCGCTTGCCCGCTCGAAATTGCTAACGGTACCTTCTTACTTTGCTCACGATATCTTCTTGCGTTCCAATTCGAGAGTTACTTTCCGCCCCCTTCCTCGATGTTATCTACTGGTTAGTCAACCTTGCAAATGTCTGTTATCCCGGAATAACCACCATTTATTCTTTTGTAACTACGATGGAGTTCTTGAAGAAAGGATGCCGACTTCAGCATGATGACCTGAAGCAGAGAAATGAAGACGTCAATGTAGAGGATCAACTACTTCAGGAAGAACAACCAACAACGAGAAGATCCGTTAGAATTTCGTAACCAAATCCCTTCCCCCCTTTACTCCCGCTCCTAAATCTTGGGACGAGATTTCTTGTAGTGGAGGAGAATTGTGACGCCCGGATAATTAATCTACAGTAACCCTCTACTAATGAGGCCACGTCACCACGATTACCGTTGTTAAGTCCCACGTTGATTCAAATCAATTCAAAATTCAAATTCAAACTCAAGTCAAACCATAAATGTTTTCAAATGTCGAAACTAAAATGTTCAAAGTGTAGAAAATAAATCATATACGATTATGGTGGAGAAAACACTTTTTATAAAATGTTTAGATGCAATAAATTAAGTAAAACAGGGGCTAAACAATTATTTAAAATGCTTATAAAATAATAAACACTTACAATCCATTTTATTTTAAGTGCTAAATTATTTGTGGCAGAGGCACATTTTGTAACACTAATTTAGGTGCCACTTTTGTATTTTATTAAAACTAAAATAACGAGATACTAAAGTGAAATAGAAAAGAAATAAAATAAATAAAAGCAAAAATTAAAAGAAAAAATAAAAGAAAGAAAAGAAAGCCCCCCTTGTTTTCCCTGGGCCTTAACCCACCCAGCGAGGCCCAGCCCACACCCCCACTCATCCCCAACCTCCAGCTACAGGGGAGGCACGGGATCGTGGCTGACATCCGACCGGCCATGGCCATGCCATGGCGCATGCCGGCCATCCCCCGGTACCGTTGGAGTATAAGGCCGAGCCCCAACACCCCCGACGAATCCTAGCCCTCAATCCCTTCTTCCCCGCGCCGCTTTCTTCTCTCCCGAGCAAAATCGTCGCCGCCGCTCACGATAGCCATGGCCAGCAGCCAACCCTCGCCGACCCGAGGTGTCCAGGAGAACCCTCATCTTCAAACACGTCGCCTGCGCCCCTGGATCAAGGAGGGGGAACCACCGAACGTCACCTTCGATCCGCTCTTCTCCCCCACGGCCACCGCGACGTCGTCGTCATTCTGCCGCACCGTGACCTCCCGGACCACCCCGCTGTCGCTGCTCGTCGCCAGGGGCTCCTCCGCCTCGTCACGCCAACCCCGACTCCTCCTCGAGCCCGCTTTGCTCGACTACATGGCTCGGTGAGCCCCATCCTCCCCTCTTTCTCTTCCCCCGCGCTTGGCCCACCGCGGCCACCGGCGTCCCGCCGCCCGTGCACACCACTGCTCCTCGCGCGCGCGCCCATCGCTGCCTCGCCGGCCCTGCCCGATGCTCACTACTGCCCTGCTACTTCTGCCGCCACCGCCCTCGCGCGCGCCGGCGCTCGCCACGCTGCGCCCGCCCCGCTGCCATCGCCACCGAGCCGCCCCTACTCGTCCCTTTGCGCGCCTCTGACTGCCTCGCGCGCCTCCACTCGCCGTCATGCGCCGTACGCCTGCTCGCGCCCACCGGAGCCGCGCTCACTAGTGCCCCGACCACCGCCTGTTCGTTCTTCTCTGCTCCGCCACCCGCGCAGGCCAGGTTGTGGCCGTTCGCCCGTGTCGCTCGGCGTCCCCACCCCCCCCCCCCGCCTGCTCCTTTCTGCTGTGCCGCTGCCTCTGCTTCTGCTATTGCCGCTTCCGCCAACCGCGCCCCGCCGTCTCCGCCTAGTGCTCCCCGGCCACGCCTGCCTGCTCCCCTCGCCCCTGCCGGCCCGCTCTCCCGCCCCTAGCTACTGCTCACAGGCCGCGGCTGGCCATGGCCGCGCGCACAACCGCGAGGGCCGTCGGTCCAGGCCCCTGGTGGCCGCCGTTGACTTGTTAGTGCCCACCCTAGTTAATTAGGGGATAAGTGGGGGGCCTAATCCCCTCTGTTTTGGCTAACCCACTTACTGACACGTGGGCCCGAACATTGTAGCATTTAGTTTAGATTAAGCTTAATCAATTAATTAACCGAGTCACTGACAGCTTGGGCCCGCATCCTAATTAATCTTAATTAGGTTAATTTAAAAACTGTTAGACAATCCGTGTATGACATGTGGGTCCCACCAGCCCCTTGACTAGTCAACTAGTCCATGTTGACTGCTGACTGGGCAGTTGTAACGCCCGAGACCGACGCTTCAGTTGCCCTTCCATTTATTTTAGTTGTTGACGTGTGTTTATTATGTTTGTTGCATTATCATAATTGTTTTGCATATTTCATTCATATATGTTTATGCCACGATCATGTTGAGTGCCTTGTCATTGTTGCTTCTTGCATCATGTTCATCTTTTATTATATTGCATTGTGACATCCTTGTTTGTTTGCCATGGTCATCTCACTTGCTTTGATTCATGCTTCATGATGTGATATGGCCTTTGTCGTTTTTGGTTGCATTTGCATCATGATCATCATTGTAGTGTACATATTTCTCATGTGCTTGTTATCTTTGTGAACTCCTCTTCATCTTCTTTGTTGTTCCATCTTGCCCTCCCATCTTAATCATCATCAAGTGCAACACCCAATCACTAGTTTCTTCCTTTCAATTCTCACACATTTATTGCAAGTGACATTATTCCCTCAATCATTAATGTTCACTTATTTCCTGATGATCATACTCCTTGCCTTATACCTCTTTGTCAAATTTCATTCATTTTGGAGTTGTTTTGGTAGGGTTCAAAAATGGCTCAAGTGTGAATTAAATTGACACTTGAATTATTTTTTCTGTCCTTAAAAATGCCCAAAGCAATTTATTCAATTTCTGCACAAATCCTGGACTCCATTTATATGTTCATATCTCTCACAACCATCTCCAATTCCTCTGTGATTTTGCTCTTTTATTTCTATTTGAAGAAATAGAAAAAGAGCAGCAGCGCAGCCCAGCGACAAGTAGCTTCAGCAACCTAGCAGCCCAGCCGATATAGCCCAACTATCTCTCTCCCTAGTAAAATTTCCCATATGCACCCAGTCGCCCCCACCTGTCATCCCCTCACTCCGTACCTTTTCTTCCACCTCCATCACATATCTATCTCACGGTAACTCTGGGAGAGCAGGGCACATGGCCACCATGGCCATGGCACCGCGTCTCCCCTCCTATAAAGCCTCGCAGCGAACCCCCTAGGGTTCCCTCGGACCCCCTCTTTCCTCCTCCGCCGCCGCCAGCCAGGAGGGCAGCCCCATGCGGCTCCTCCTGAGACACCCGACTCCATGACCGAGGAGAGCTCAAGCTCTTCTCCAGCTTGATCCTTGCCGTAGCCGCCTTTGTCTTCTTCCTCGACCCCGCAGCAAGTCCCTGGAGCCCTGGATCGGCCTCCTCCATGGCGACTACCTCCCCTGCTTCTTTGTCTTCACGGACAGCACGCACCATCGCCGATCAGCGCCTCCCCACGCCGCATGCGTAGTCTTCTTTGTCTTCAATCAAGGCCAGGAGCTGGAAGGATCCAAGGCCGGAGACGCCAAGTTCCTCGACGTCCTCTTCCTTTGCTTCATCTTCTTCACAGTTCAGAGGAACGCCAAGTTCCTCCTCGTCGTCTTCATCTTCTTCATCTACGGCAGGTGCTTGTCGCCGGTCAACTTCGTTGCGACCTCTTGTCCCCAAGCTCAATTGACTCCAGCAGCACTCCCTCTGTGAGCGGCCGCACCTCCTCACCTCTTTCCGCCATCGTTTCCATCATCGTAGTCACTGATCCGCGCGACCTCGAGTCGTTCCGCCACGGATGGGTTCGAGTTCGAGCTTGTGCTCGTGCGCCCCGCTGCACACCGCTCAGGTCCTTGCACGCACACCACGCTTCACTTCGCCCTTGCATAGAGGCCGGGCCCCGCAGCTTGCCTCGTCGTGCTTCGCCTCCATGGCCTTTGATCTCTGAATTTTTGCGCACGCGAGAACCTACACTCAGCTCCTCCACATCACCTACGCACGCAGCGTCTCCCTGTTTCTGGCACCACATCACCTACGCACGCAGCGCATCGCTTACAGCGCGACCGCTACTTACCCTGCTTCACACCCATGCTCGCCAAGTTGCCGCTGCCTCCCGCCTTGCCGTGCCATGTCCCAGACGAGCATGAGCTTGTGCTCGAGCCTTTGTACGCATCCGTCGCACAACGCATCTACCTCCCAGTTCCGCACACCCGCCGTCGTCTCCTGGGCCCTGCCATTTCACCGTTGCCCGCTGGCGTAGCCAGTGTGTTCTCTATTGCAGAGAAGAAGAAACCGCATCCGTCGTGGGACTAGATCAAAACAAGCCGTGCCCCATCTTGTCAACAGTAGCAGCAGTAGCACAATGGTTCGGGCCATGTAGTTCTACCGGTGAGACCTGGGTTCGAATCCCCTCGAGAACATATTTGGAACGCTATTTTTTGCCTCTGTCCCCTCTATGACAGTGGGACCCCACTCGTCATCCTCTCTGTCTCCCACACACTCCGCGCTCATTCGGGCCAAGTCCTTCTGGGCCGCTGCAATCCGGCCCATGCATATTTTTCCAGTCTGTGTATTTTAGCATTTTCCAATGCATTCTTATTTACTGAAATGCCACTGTTTTGCATTGTTGATAACTAAAAATCCATGCATCCAAATAAAATATGTCATATATGTAAATCGTTTAGAATTTTGTCTAGTTTAATAATTTGTAATTTTCATCCATGTTAAAAATGTTTAAATTGCTGTTTGTTTAAATTTGTTTAAATAGCATGTTAAAATGATTCAATTCATAACTAAATAACCGTAGCTCCAAATTTAATAATCTTTATATGTAAATGGGGTAGAAAAAATGTCTAGTTTAACATGGTGGCATCACTTTGCATGTTTAACAACCCTAAAATTGTGTTTAGGGCAGAACAGTACCAAATCCATTAATATGCACATGAGGATTTTCCGGACTTAATGCTTGCTGTTCCGGATTCATTTAAACTTGCCTAGATAGGTAGTTTTACTTTACTTCACCTCTTGACATGTTAACAAACATTTAATATTGTTGAGTACCTAACCGGGAGTGAACTAAATAAGTCATGTGGTGTTTTCTTCAATATGCAACTCCGTTGCATATTGAGCTCCACTTAATTTGTACTGTTGTTTGTTGCACTTTGCCATGCCATGCTTCATTAAACCGGACAAGCATCATACTTGGTTGTGCATCATGCCATGTTTATGTGATGGTTGTTTACTATGTTGTTTGCTTCTTTCTGGGTTACTTCTCGCGTTAGCTTCGGTTTCGTTCCGGAGTTGTGAGGATCCGTTCGACTATGTCCGTTTGTCTTCTTCATGGACTCGTTCTTCTTCCTTGCGGGATTTCAGGAAAGATGACCATACCCTCGAAATCATTTCTATCTTTGCTTTCTAGTTACTCGCTCTTTTGCTATGCCTATGCCGCGATACCTACCACTTGCATTATCATGCCTCCCATATTGTTAAGCCAAGCCTCTAACCCACCTTGTCCTAGCAAACCGTTGTTTGGCTATGTTACCGCTTTGCTCAGCCCCTCTTATAGCGTTGTTAGTTGCAGGTGAAGATTGAAGTTTGTTCCTTATTGGAACATGGCTATGTTGTTCCATGTTGGAACATTGGATATTTTGTTGGGATATCACAATATCTCTTATTTAATTAATGCATCTATATACTTGGTAAAGGGTGGAAGGCTCAGCCTTATGCCTGGTGTTTTGTTCCACTCTTGCCGCCCTAGTTTCCGTCATATCGGTGTTATGTTCCCGGATTTTGCGTTCTTTACGCGGTTGGGTTATAATGGGAAGCCCTTGACAGTTCGCCTTGAATAAAACTCCTCCAGCAATGCCCAACATTGGTTTTACCATTCGCCACCTAGCCTTTTCTTTCGCTTCGGTTCTGCAGACTCAAGGGTCATCTTTATTTAAACCCCCCCGGGCCAGTGCTCCTCTGAGTGTTGGTCCAAACAGAGCCACTTGCAGCGCCACCTCGGGGAAACTCGAGGGCTAGTTTTAGTTGTACGTAGTGCTCATCTGAGTGTGCCCTGAGAACGAGATATGTGCAGCTCCTATCGGGATTTGTCGGCACATTCGGGCGGTGTTGCTGGTCTTGTTTTACCATTGTCGAAATGTCTTGTAACCGGGATTCCGAGTCTGATCGGGTCTTCCCGCTAGAAGGAATATCCTTCGTTGACCATGAGAGCTTGTGATGGGCTAAGTTGGGACACCCCTGCTGGGATTTGAACTTTCGAAAGCCGTGCCCGCGGTTATGGGCAGATGGGAATTTGTTAATGTCCAGTTGTAGAAAACCTAAAGTTGATCTTAACTAAAATACATCAACCGCGTGTGTAACCGTAATGGTCTCTTCTCGGCGGAGTCCGAGAAGTGAACACGGTGTTGGAGTTATGCTTGACGTAGGTTATTCTAGGATCACTTCTTGATCATAGTTTTATCGATCGTGCCTTGCCTTCTCTTCTCGCTCTCTTTTGCGTATGTTAGCCACCATATATGCTAGTCGCTTGCTGCAGCTCCACATCATACCTTTACCAAGCTTAAATAGTCTTGATCGCGAGGGTGTAAGATTGCTGAGTCCCCGTGACTCACAGATACTTCCAAAACCAGTTTGCAGGTGCCGATATTACCGAGCAGGTGACGCAACCAAGCTCAAGGAGGAGCTCGATGAAGATCTTGTCCTTTATGTTGTTTTGTTCTAGTCGATCAGTAGTGGAGCCCAGTTGGGGTCGATCGAGGATCTGTGTAACATTTGGGGTAGTCTTCTTTTATTTTGGGTTCCGTAGTCGGACCTTGTTTGTATCTGGTTGATGTAATGCTTTATTCATGTAATTGTGTGAAGTGGCGATTCTAAGCCAACTATGTATCTCTTTCCCTTATGTATTACATGGGTTGTGTGAAGATTACCTCACTTGCGACATTGCTTTCAATGCGGTTATGCCTCTAAGTCGTGCTTCGACACGTGGGAGATATAGCCGCATCGAGGGCGTTATAGCAGTCAACTGGACCCCACCAGTCAGCCTCATAGGTGAACTTCTGGGTACACTCTCTATGTACCCGTAGCATTTTACCCATTATATTTCGAATTTATATAATTTCATATATTTATTAAAAATTTGAAAATTCATATAAAATAAACCGTAACTCGGATGGAAAAACTTTATACATGAAAGTTGCTCAAACGACAAGACGAATCCGAATACGCAGCCTGTTCGTCCGCCACACATCCTTAGCATAGCGAACCTGCAACCTTTTCCCTCCGGTTCATTTGTCCAAAAACGCGAAACGCAGGGCATATTTGTAAGTTCATCTAGTGCCACCCCTAGTTGGTTTTGGAGTATTGACGACAAACCTGGTCGAGGGACTAATGTGTTTGTGAGAATTGCAGGATAACATGGGTAGAAGTCCCTCGTTGATCTGGTTTTCCTACCGGAGATGACCCCATAAAAATGTATGAAAACATTAAAGACAAAGGTGGTATGTGAAGACATTCACATTGAAGACTATGACAAGAGAAGACATCGCGTGAAGACTATGGAGCGCGAAGACTTAGTTGTTTCGTTGTTTCCTTTTCTTTTTTGTTGAGTCATAGGAACCACCGTACTATTAATTGGGGTCCCAGTGAACCAGTCAGAATGACTGAAGTGATGCTTAACCAAAATCCTATGTGTTCGAGCGAAGACAATGAGAGCAAATCTTATCCAGAGTTGGATAAGTCAGCTTTTCTTGTAGCCCAAGTAAAGTTTCCGTGTGTGTTTGAAATCTGACTGTTGGAACACGTGTCAGTTCCTTTGTGACCCAGGGTCATTTCAGACAAATCAGGTCGGGTTGCCTAGTGGCTATAAATAGCCCACCCCTTACACCATAAATTGGTTGGCTGCTCAGAGTTAGTGCACGACTTTTGTCGTTTGAGAGCAACCCACCTCGAAGCCTTTGAGAGAGAAATCCTTGAGAGGACAAAGCCCTAAACACCCAGAGCCAAAGAGTGTTAGGCATCACTGAAGTCTTCCTGTCTGTGTGATCTGAAGACTTATACACTTGAGGACTGTGAATCCTCCAGCCGGTGAACGAAGTCTGTGAAGGTTTGGAAGTCTACCTTGAAGACTTACCAGAGTGATTGGGCGAGGACTGGGTGTCCGTAGCTCAAGGGGAATAAGGTGAAGACACTGTCTTCTGAGTTAAATCTCAGCCTCCCTAACCAGACATACAGTTGTCACAGCAACTGGAACTGGTCCAACAAATCATTGTCTTCAACGAGCCACTGGTTCTATCCTTCCCATCTCCTTATTTGCAGTTGGTCCTTGTGAAGTCATTGCCTGTTTGCATTATCTTTTTGTCTTCACTATGTGACTGCTTGTTCAGATTGGCTTCATACTATCTTCCATCCTGATCCATACTGCCTAGCTGCTATTAGTCTTTGTGCCTTCACTTCATTCAATACTTGACTATGGCTTGCCTAGTGTAGTCTACCTTTCGCTGCATGGTAATAGGTTTATTTCTATCATTTGTCTTCGAAACTCCCATGTTTTGAAGACTTTCTTAAAAATCGCCTATTCACCCCCCTCTAGTGGATCACTAGCACTTTCAATTGGTATTAGAGCAAGGTACAACCTTGTTCTGTGTGATTTGGTTTAACCACCTGGAATTTTAGCTATGTCGACTACAGGGATAATAAAAGTCTCCGCTGCGTGCCCCGACTTCGATGGAACTGAATATCCCTACTGGAAGAATAAGATGCGCATGCATCTTGAAGCCATTGATGTCGACCTCTGGTATGTCATCAAGAATGGCGTCCCCAAGGCTGGTGAAGGTGTCACCGCTGCTGATGTCAAGAAGTTCGTTCAACTGGACTCCACTGCCAAGAACATCATCTGTGGTCATCTGACCAAAGGGCAATATGGTCGTGTGAGTGCTCTGGAAACATCTAAGCTAGTCTGGGACTGGCTCTCCAAGGTCAACGAAGGCGTCTCAACCCAGAGAGATCAAAGGATCAGTGTCCTTCGCAACCTCTTCAACCGCTTCAAGAGAAACAACAATGAGAATGTTCAGCTCACGTTTGATCGACTCACTGACATCACAAATGAGCTTCAAGCTCTCGGTGCTACTGAGATCACCAAGAATGAAATCGTCAAGACACTGCTAAGATCACTTGATAGCTCATTTGACACCCTAGCCCTGATGATACAAGAACACCCTGACTTCAAGAGACTTGATCCGTCTGACATACTTGAAAGGCTCAACACACATGAGTTTCAGCTTTCTGAAAAAAGAGACATCTACGGTCCCAACTATGGCCGAACACGTGGCTTGAAGGAAAAAGTTTTCCTCATCTGAAGAAGAATCTGACTACAGTTCTGATGATCCTGAAGACATTGGAAAGGAGCTTGCTATGATTGTGAAGAAGTTCCAGAAATTCACCAAGAAGAAAGGCTTCAGAAAGTCCTCACGATCCAGCTCAAGGAATGATGAAGCTTCTGCTCATGACTACAAGAAGAGAACATGCCACAAGTGCAAGAAATCTGGTCACTACATCTCTGAGTGTCCACAGTGGGATAATGAGAACAACAAGAAGAAGAAGAGTAAGGAATATGATTCTGACAACAAGAAGAAGAAGAAATACTCAAAGTCTTCTTCCAAGTCTTCCTCAAAGTCTTCATCACACAAGAAGAGCTCATCTGGCAAGACTCGTGTGTTTGTTGGCAAGGAAATGGATTCAGAGGAGGAGTCTGCTTCTGAGGAGGCAGAGGTGGAGTCTGAGGAGGAGTCCGATTCTGGCGTTGCAAGTTTGGCTACAGCCTACGTTGCCAAGTCCATCTTCAACACTGAAGACAATGACTTCGTCACCGACACCGATGCTAATGACAAGGACAACTCCGCTCCCACCTACTGCTTCATGGCACGCGGTGCCAAGGTAAACTCACGCACTACTCACTATCAAACATCCAGTGAAGATGACTCTGATTGTGGTTCCAAACCCAGCTACAAAACACTTGCTAAAATTGCAACTGAACAACAAAAAGCTATGGAACATATTCAAAAACTGTTAGACAAAAGAGATGACCTGTTAGACGCTGAAATGACTCGATCTCAGTCCTTAATTGAAGACATAAAAAATCTTCATGTTAAGTATGAGGAACTTGAAAGTCGTCATGAAACGCTCTCAACAACTCATGAAATGCTTTCCTATGATTATCTTCAAAGGAAGCAAGATCTTGAGAAATTGAGAGCGGCTCATGAAGATCTTCAAAAGGAAAATGAGTCACTTCGCGCCAAACAGATTAGTCCCACTCAGGAAGGATTTGAACCACCATGTCTTAAATGCATTGAGCGTGATAATGCTACTTCTGTTGCTGGATGTTCTACTGCTGCTACTGTTGCAATATCTTCAACTGTTGATGTGGTAACTAACCCCTCTGCTGAGGATGCCACTACTATTTCTGATGAAAAATGCTAGGTTGAAGACATTGCTTGAAACAGGGATGTACAAAAGTCTCAAAGGGCATCAGACACTATGTGATGTCCTCAAAAGGCAGATTCTGAACCGAAACCCTAGGAAAGAGGGTGTTGGGTTCGAAAGGAAAATGAATGCTGATGGCTCTTACTAGAAACCTGAGCAGTACCCCAAAACCACATGGGTTGCTGCAAAGGAACCTTCAGTGGATCCATCCACCCTATCTGGCTTCACTTGTGCTAATCCCATCATAATTGATGAATCCTTTGATGCAAACTATAAACTGTTTAAAAATCAGAATGGTGAAGTGTTTGCCAGGTATATTGGTACTAACTGCAGGAATGGGCCACCTATGAAGAAAGTATGGGTGTCGAAGAAGTGTCTGGAGAATCTTCCTGTGAATGTCGTCATGACACCACAAGTGAAGAAGACAAACCCCAGACCACATGCTTCATATGGTCCAAAGGCTTCATACAGATAGAGGACTCACCTGAGTCGCACTAACGCAAATGTTTTGGAGGGAAACCGTACTCAGGCCTATGAATACGAGCATGTTTCATGAAACCGCCATGTTCATAAGACCCAGAACTACTCTGCTTATTCTTATGAGTACTATTCTCCACCTGCAAGACTATTTGCTAGGGCTCCAAAGCCAAAGTTCTCAGATGCTACACTTAGACTCATTGCTTCGAAGCCACCCTTGAAGATGTGGGTGGCTATGAAAGCTTAACTCTCTTTTGCAGGGAAACGTCTCCAGCCGAAAATCAAATGCGTCTGAAGCTATTGCTGGGGACCTTAAACATCTTGTAGGGCACAAGATCAAATGCCCAAATGGTCTTATTATGTATTTTGTTCCTGAGTCACTTGCTACTTGCCCTATCAGTCCTAACCTCGATCTAAGCTTTAATAATCCTCTTGCTCGTAAAATGTTTATGCTTCACAATGCTCTTCGTGAAGCCTATCCCCCTAACTGCACTGTAGGGTATGAGACCAGCTGCTTCAGAATGGATTATTGATAGTGGATGTACTAATCACATGACTGGCAAGCGAAGTCTTCTCATGGACTCAACCTTAAGTCCATCTGACAAAAGTCACATCACATTTGCTGATACTGGTAAAAGCAAGGTATTGGGTCTAGGTAGAGTTGCAATCTCAAAGGATCAACACATGGATAAAGTGATGCTTGTTGAATCCCTTGGTTTCAACTTAATGTCCGTCTCAATGCTTTGCGATTTGAACATGATTGTGATATTTGGAAAATATCGTTGCCTAGTTCTAATGGAATCTGACAAGTCTCTAGTCTTTGAAGTGTATCAGAAAGATGATTTGTACATGGTAGATTTCTGAGCAGGACCACAGCTTGCCGTATGTATTCTTGCAAAAGCTTCAGAATGCTGGCTCTGGCATCGGAGGCTAGGGCATGCTGGCATGAGGAACTTGCACACTCTTGCAAAGAAGAAGCACATCATAGGCATCTAGGGCGTCAAGTTCAAGAAGGATCACTTATGCGGTGCCTGCGAAGCTGGAAAGATGACGAGGGCCAAGCATCCCTCGAAGACAATCATGACAACGACTCAACCCTTCGAACTGCTACACATGGACCTCTTCGGCCCAACTCACTACTCAACCGTTACTAGTACTGCTTGTCTCTATGGCTTCGTCATTGTTGATGATTATTCAAGATATACATGGGTGCATATAATCCTCTACAAGATGTCTTCAGACGCTTCACCAATCGAGCTTTGAACAACTATGGCATCAAGATCAAGCACATCCGAAGTGACAATGGCACTGAATTCAAGAACACCGGCCTTGACACTTGCCTTGATACATTGCGCATCACTCATGAGTTCTCAGCTCCGTACACGCCATAGCAGAATGGCATCGTGGAACGCAAGAACAGAACACTCATTAAGATGGCTCGGACGATGCTCGATGAATACAAGACTCCAAGGAAGTTCTGGCCTAAAGCTATTGATACTGCATGCCATGTCATCAACCGTGTTTATCTTCACAAGCTTCTGAAGAAAACATCCTATGAACTCCTCACTGGTAAGAAGCCAAATGTCAGTTACTTCAGAGTATTTGGTGCCAGGTGCTGGATCAAGGATCCACATCACACTTCAAAATTTGCACCGAAAGCACATTAAGGTTTTATGCTTGGTTACGGAAAGGATTCGCACTCCTATAGAGTCTTCAACCTCTTTCACTATAAAGTGGTTGAAACTGTGGATGTGCGGTTCGATGAGACTAACGGCTTGCAAAGAGAGCACCCGCCAAATGTGCTAGATGAAATTCCACCCAGTGAATCCATCAAGCTTATGGGAATTGGAGAAATCATATCGTCTGAAGTACAGCCTGAAGAGGAACTTATCATCTCTGCACCTGATCAACCTGAAGACAATGCTTCCTTCAAACGATGACAATGATCAGCAAGAGCAAAATCTTTGTCCAGTTCATCCTCGTGTTGCAAATGAAGTACATATTGAGAAGATAATCGATAGCATCAATGCACCTGGTCCACTCACTCGTTCAAGGGCAATACAACTAGCAAATTTCTGTGGGCACTTTGCATTCGTCTCAATATCTGAACCCAAGAAAGTTGATGAAGCCTTCATGGAACCTGAATGGATTCAAGCTATGCAAGAAGAGCTTCAACAGTTTGAGAAAAAAATGTATGGGAACTGGTAAGCGTCCTGATCCTCGTAAACACAATATCATAGGCACTAAATGGATATATCGCAACAAGCAAGATGAGCATGGTCAAGTTGTCAAAAACAAGGCTTGTCTCATTGCTCAAGGATACACTCAAGTTGAAGGAATTGACTTCGATGAAACATTTGCACCTGTGGCTAGGCTTGAAGCCATACGCATACTGCTAGCCTATGAAAATCATCATAGCATCCTTCTGTATCAAATGGATGTGAAGAGTGCCTTTCTCAATGACAAGTTTGAAGAAGAAGTGTATGTTGCACAACCTCCTGGCTTTGAAGATCCAAAACATCCTGACATGGTTTACAAGCTCAACAAGGGACTGTATGGCCTCAAACAAGCCCCTCATGCTTGGTATGACACACTCAAAGACTTCCTGAAGAGCAAAGGCTTCAAACCTGGTTCCCTGGATCCCACTCTCTTCACGAACACATATGATGGTGAACTATTTGTGTGTCAAATATATGTGGATGACATTATCTTCGGCTGCACTAACAAGAAATATAGTGATGAGTTTGGATACATGATGCAAGAGCAATATCAGATGTCCATGATGGGTGAGCTGAAGTTCTTCCTTGGTCTTCAAATACGGCAGCAACGCAACGGCATCTTCATATCTCAATAGAAATACCTCAAAGATTGCCTGAAGAAGTTTGGAATGCAAGACTGCAAGGGTTATACGACGCCAATGCCTACCAAGAGTCATGTGGATTCTGACGCCAATGGTAAAGAGTTTGATCAAAAGGTATACCACTCCATGATTGGTTCTTTGCTTTATTTATGTGCATCTAGGCTAGATATCATGCTTAGTGTTTGCATGTGTTCCCGATTCCAAGCAGCACAAAAGGAATCGCATCACTTAGCTATGAAGCGAATTCTTCGATATTTGGCTTACACCCCAACATTAGGATTGTGGTATCCAAAGGGCTCAGAGTTTGATCTAGTTGGATTCTCGGATGCTGATTATGCTTGTGACAAGGTGGATCGCAAGTCTACATCAGGCACATGTCACTTTCTAGGACGATCACTTGTGTGTTGGTCTTCAAAGAAGCAGAACTGTGTATCTCTCTCCACCGCTGAATCTGAATACATTGCTGCTGGATCTTGCTATGCTCAGCTTCTATGGATGAAGCAAACACTGATATACTATGGCATTCATCTGAAGCAAGTGCCACTCTACTGCGATAATGAAAGCGCCATCAAGATCGCCAACAACCCAGTTCAGCACTCGAAGACAAAGCACATTCAGACCCGTCATCACTTTCTCAGCGATCATGTCATGAAGGAAGATATTGATATCATTCACTTTAGCACTGAAGAGCAACTGGCAGATATCTTCACAAAGCCCTTGGATGAGAAAAAGTTTTGCAAGTTGCGGTGTGAGCTAAATATCTTGGAATCCTCAAATGTCCTGTGATCATGCACACATCCTAACACTTATGCATGTTGATGACTTAGATGTGCAAACACACGAAGTAACGTATATCTTCAACTAATGAAGACTTACACTCTAAGTGTGAATACATTAACGTGGAATTTGACTTCGTAGCGCCACGATAATTGTGTGCCGTGTCTGGCTCTAATACTTCCTATACGGTGGGTAACGCCACCACCAAACTTTTGTTTAGAATACTTTCTATTGGCGTTACATTTGCAAAGTGTTCGCATTTGGTTTGTCTTGAAATGTTAACATGGCTTCATGTTTATCTTCAATATATTGATTGGATTTCTGTCCTCTACAGCATTCACTTATAGCTATGTCTTCTAGTTGAATCTTTTGAACTAAGTGAATGTGATCGGAGCCTAACCTTTCTATGCTCCCATCTCAAATCTATCTATACAAATCATATGCATTCTATTGAAACTATCGAATGTCTTCTCTACATCCTTGTCAGCAGAAGATACAGAGACAAACATTAATCTGTTTTCAATGCTCAATCCTTTTTACCTGAAACCTGGAGAAGCGGGAACGACCAACCGACAATCCAGGCGTACGTGGGAATGTGGAACAACCTCCGATGTGTTGCATGATCGCCACGTGTCCTTCAGATGTGAACCGCCAGGGGCACCTGCGTAATAACGCTGTGCCGTCCCTGTCCCTATAAATACATGCATCACCCCATTCATTATCTCTTCTTCCACTTCTCTCTCGCACAAACCCTAGCGCCACCGCTAGCCCTCGATGACGCCAGCGACGAAGCGCTTAGCTGCCGCGACCTCATCGACGCCGTCATCACGCCGGCCGCGGACATCGTCTTCTCCGCCGTCGCCGTAGGTGTCCTCCGTCGCCAAGTTAGGGCACGGAAGATCGAACTGCTCGGCCTCATCTCCTACTCCGTCTAGCAGTTCCTCGAGTGGTAAATAAAAACTCTTTTTACAATCTTTTTGATCCGATAGATTCATCCTTTTCAACCACAAGTGGTTTCTGTTGCTACAAAGTTGGATCTATCCTGTTCTGCATCTCATAGCATGCCTAGTATGTTCACTTATGCTTCACAAAGTAGTTAGATTCCTCACTTGTACTTATTCGTGGATTCATACAAATCTGGAACCAACTCTCTACATATGAGTGAATGTCTTCGCACTATGAGGTCAATGTCTTCTAAACTGATTTATATTCAAAATCTTCTAAGAATGCATATGACCTCTTCCCCTTCCCTTGCATCTCTAATGCTGTCACAGGTACATGTCCGTGGGAGAATCCCTTGGTTCTCATAGTCTGCATTCATTTGCAGAGTTCTTACAGCATTACATAAATTCTCCTGAAGCCAGTTCCTGTCTGACTAGTAGACGGAAGACTTTGACATTGTTGAAGCCTTTCAGTCTAAACTTCATGGCAACAGAAAAATCAGCAAGGAAGGGTGGCAGAGAGCGGCGTGGGGGTACATCAATGGACCTGCCCGAAGATCTCTATGAACTATACAAAACTGACCCCGAAGAAAGCTATGGTCAGTGCAAGACACGAATCCAATGGATTCGAAGATATTGGGCCAAGCAATGGTTCAAGTACAGATTCATCACCAAGGAGTATGCTGAAAAGAATGCTCTCACGCGTCCTTGGGGAGATATTCTCTATAAAAATCTTCAACCCAGGACCAGAACTGAAGCCATTGCTCAATGATTTTACCCTTGCATGGTCCGAGGGCCACAGCCTACTGATGCCGACCCATCGTCATTGCTATGGTGTCGAGATGACAATGTGTTCAAGCGCAACTATCAGTTTGCAAAGAACTCGGCCCAAGAAAACAAGGAGTCTTTGGGATTGGACTTCAACCCAGGCCCCTCTGCGCCACATGCTGACGGCACACGCGAAGCCGAACCCAATCTTGTTGGGCCCTTCTACAACTTAGAAGGTCTCATCACTCACATTCAAGTTCAAGGGGCAGCCGTGGACCACTCTGCAGATGACGCTGATTCTGACGAAGCGCCCGCACCACTGAAGCCTGTGAAGCAAAAGAAACCAAAGGATTCAAAGCCCTCCTCTGCACATCAAGAACGTCGTTTGGTAGTTCATGAGCCTGCTTCCACAGAGGCTCCTGAAGCTGAAGAGAATCCAGCTGTTGACCCCAGCACAGCTGAAGACATTGGTCATCAAGACAATGTTGAAGATGATGAAGTCCTTCCTGAGATCGATCACAATTTGGTATCATCGCCTGTTCTCACGAACATCGAACTCATCAGCATTGGTCGTGCTCAGGATGACTCATGGGATGATCACCCTCAAGAATCCCCTTGTGATGAAGAAACACCAGTTACTCCCCGACCACAGTTCACCACTCCGGTGATTGACAATGAAGACCTCGAGGCCCAACCAACTCCATCTCCACATGCGTCGCCGTCGTTTTGCAGGCTTCGCAAAGGACCAAGGCCACATGTCACATTGTCAAGTGTTCCAGAAGGAGAAGAGCGCCAATCCGTTTCACGCGAAGTCTTTCCTGAAGCCTCTCGTACTGCGAACATCCCTGAATTTGAAGCCAAAACGGCTGAAGATATTCCGGCTGCATCAGCCGATGACCAAGAAGAAGAACCAAGAGATGAAGAAAGAGTTGCTACACCCCCGTCCAATCCTGAAGTTCTTCTCGACGAGAACGTGTCTGACCCTCCAGCTCCTGAAGTGGAGGTTACCAATACTAAGGCTGCAACCAGCACTGAAGCCAATGACGTTGTCATGGCTGAAGCTAATGTGGCGCCTGAAGCTAATGTGGTGCCAGATGTCACTGCACCTGAAGCTAATGTTGCACCTGATGCAAATCTGCAGCTTGAAGTCAATGCCTCTGCTCCTGTACCACCTCCCAGGCCACACACCATCGAGCAAGCATATGATCATGGTCAGCTTGTTACCATTCGCTGGCCAATTCTGGTTCCTCCGCCTGCTCCCGGACCTCAATTTGACTATCATGTGGAGCACAGGCCTCAGGTCCAGAAGCCAAAGCCAAGGCTACCATGGTTTCCAGGTATGACAATGTCACCAGGATCGTTTAATCTGAATGGATTCAAGGCACACAACACATTCTTCGACAGTGACAAGAACCCCTACACAAGGCCAAGAATCTCCTCAGATTGATTCTGGAGTTATCAGCAGCGAAGCTACTATTCTTGCATCTTGTACAATCAAGGGCGCATCTTCCCACATATGCGTCTTGATTGTGAAGCCATTGCTGGACTGCCATGCCTTGAAGAAGCCCTTGACTGCTTCCGTGATGCGGGTCTGCTCAACTTTGTGACTGCCAAGTAACACTGGAATGAAGAACTTCTGCTTCAATTCTATGCTACCCTCCACATTCGTGGGTACAACAGGGATTCGAAGACTTGGATCCTTGAGTGGATGAGGGGCCATGTCCATCATGAAGCTAAAGCCCAAGAAATCATTGAGCTTACGGCCCTGCCCACTCCTGGCGAATATTATGAACCAGGTTGTCAACAACACCAGAATGCTTTGGAGAGCATTTTCCAGAAGCCTGAGCCTAACATCAGCCAAATGCTGAGCATGATGAAGCCTCTGCCACGCGAGGCTGAATACCCAACGGAATTCTTTGTCGAAGACCTAGAGTATCTGCCCCGCACCATTTATCATATCATCAGAAAAACACTATGGCATGTCAAAGGGCATTCATCTGCATCGAATCTTGAAGGAGCAATGAAGTTTTCTATATCTTCAATGGCATCAACTTCAATGCTCAAGACTTCTTCATCAGGCAGTTGGCTGCATCTGGCTCCGACATCTTCGGTCTGAAGTTCTATGCTCCATGGGTAATGGGAATTATCAAGCTTCACTCTGCCTTCAACTATCAGCCGTCTGCGCGCAATCATCTCGTATTCTTGCCAGAGGTTGATATGTCTGTTGAAGCCATTTACCCAGAGCCTACAAAGGATCCAATTTATCTTCACAATGTTGATCGTCAAAGCTTCACCCAACCCATTGAAGGCGTTCAGGTCGTCTCTCGTGTGTATCCCTTGGCTGGCAACACACGTGCCCCTCGCACCCAAACTGAAGCCACTGGAAGCACCATTGCCCAAAGGCCTCGGAAGCGATCTCGTGTTCTCAATGACATAGAGCTTCTCGTCGCTCTACATCTGAAACATGATAAGCATCATGACTGGCTTAAGCATTAGATGCAAAGCCTCTTGGTGGACGTCAACCGCATTCGCAATCTTGCCACCAAGAATGCCTTTGTTACACATGAAACCTGTCGCAGGTCCTGGAAGAGTTTGACAATGCTCACTGCTGAAGCAGATCTTCAAGACGATGGCTTCACGAAAAGATTCAAGTTTGACTCCACTCCTCCAAGGAATGCTCACTTGCGTCGGACTCCCTCACTTGAAGACTTTGACTATTCTTCCTCAGCTGGAACGGTGAATGCCAGAGTCATAGGTGATCAAGATGATGCCACTTCACCACCTCCACCTTCAGCGTGTGTCGACACTGCACCAAGTTCTTCTGCACCACCGGACCTCAACGATGATCCTGCTGCTTCGCCTACTCCTCATGGGAACGAGTAGAAGCTCTATGTCTTCAAACCTTTTAGGTCCTTACTGACAAAAGGGGGAGAAGCATATGAGTTGATAGTTTCATTATGTTGCATACTAGTCACATCATGTTCATATGTTTATGCCATGCTTGTATTGTTCTAGTTGTATCATCTTGTTCATGCTATGATTGATCTGATAGTATCATGTTCAACCTGGTTAACCTATAATTGCCATGCTATTATATGTCTTGATTGCTTTGGTTGCTGTCAGCTTGCAAGTACACTCCATGTACTAACCTGGCATCTCATGCCAGTTTGTAGGTTATGCCGGATATGATTGCTTGTTTGCCGTGGATCCCTTGTTTGTGCGCTAGGATAAGCATTCCAGCCAGAGTCCCCGCGGAGTGGAGTTCATCACCGCCGTCGTTGTTCCGCTGCCAGTAGTCATTCCGCTGCATCAAGTTGTTCTGCAGCTTGCATAGAGCAACCGTGGTAGGCGTAGTGCCGCCGTGCCGACATAATCCCCTTGTACCCAATATAGCTTGCAATAAAGAGCTGCTTTGTTCTATGCTAAGCAGTGCCGTATTCCAGAAGACTTCTCCTCGATCTTTGGGCTGGAATACGGGGCGTTCCGGTTTCTCTGAGCCGGGGTGCCACACTCTTACTGCTTTCAAAATTTTTCCCATCTCAACATAGAACAAAAGGAGTGTTGTGTCACATTTTTGGGATTTTTCGGGGTTCGTTTGGTCTTTTTTATGCATTAATTGAGTTTTCAATGCATTTATGTGCATAATTCATATTTGAACTACATGCACATGCTCTAATGCATATAAATTGGTTAAAAAATCAAATCTGTGTCCTTGGGTGCATGCTTAGGTCCCATGCAAGAAATGGGAATGAATGTCAAACACCCTGCCACGGTCACTCAGCTTCAAACATTGAGATACCTGGTTTGTAAATTCTAGTAAATCCAAAGCTCGTCTAAAATTCAAGAAACTGGGCATGCTAGCATGGAGCGGCATCAACATGCCGTGGTAAATTTTTTGTCCCATTTGGGGCAAGTTTGGGGATATGCTTATCACAAACCAGAGCTTCTCACAACAAGTTTGATGGTTTTGGTACGGAATGTCCCACCTTTGGGGACGAAACGATATCCACTGCCTCTTATTTCTTTAAAAAAAATTGTCGTGTCAACATAGAACAACAGGAGTGTTGTGTCAATTTTTGGGATTTTTCAGGGTTCGTTTGGACATTTTTATGCATTAGTTGAGTTTTCAATGCATTTATGTGCATAATTCAAATTTGAGCTACATGCACATGCTCTAATGCATATAAATTTGTTGAAAATTAAAATTTGTGCCCTTGGTTGCATGCTTAGGTCCCATTAAAGAAATGGGAATTAATGTCAAACACTGTGCCACGGTCACTCGACCGCAAACATTGAGATACGTGGTTTTTAAATTCTAGTAAATCCAAAGCTCGTCTAAAAATCATGAAACTTGGCATGCTATCATGGAGCGGCATCGACATGCCGTGGTAAATTTTTTGTCCCATTTGGGCAGGTTTGGGGATATGCTTCTCATAAACCAGAGCTTCTCACAACAAGTCCGATGGTTTCGGTAGGGAACGTCCCACCTTTTAGGACAAAGCGATATCCATTGCCTCCTATTGCTTCAAAAAAATTCTCGTGTCAACATAGAACAACAGGAGTGTTATGTCAATTTAAGGGATTTTTCGGGGTTCGTGTGGACATTTTTATGCATTAATTGATTTTTCAATGCATTTATATGCATAATTCAAATTTGAACTACATGCACATGCTCTAATGCATATAAATTGGTTGAAAAATCAAATCTATGTCCTTGGGTGCATGATTAGGTCCCATGCAAGAAATGGGAATGACTGTCAAAAACCCTGCCATGGTCACTCTGCCGCAAACATTGAGATACCTAGTTTTTAAATTCTAGTAAATCCAAAGCTCGTCCGAAAATCATGAAACTTGGCATGCTATCATGGAGCGGCATCTACATGCCGTCGTAAATTTTTTGTCCCATTTGGGGTAGGTTTCGGGATATGCTTCTCACAAACCAGAGCTTCTCACAACAAGCTTGATGGTTTCGGTAGGGAATGTCCCACCTTTGGGGACGAAACGATATCCACTGCCTCCTACTGCTTTCAAAAAATTTCTTGTGTCAGCATAGAACAACAACATTGTTGTTTCAATTTTTAGGATTTTTCAAGGTTCGTTTGGACATTTTAATGCATTAATTGAGTTTTCAATGCATTTATGTGCATAAATCAAATTTGAACTACATGCACATGCTCTAATGCATATAAATTGGTTGAAAATCATATCTATGTCCTTGTGTGCATTCTTAGGTCCCATGCAAGAAATGGGAATGAATGTCAAACACCCTGCAACGGTCACTCGGCTACAAACATTGAGATACCTCGTTTGTAAATTCTAGTAAATCCAAAGCTCGTCCGAAATTTATGAAACTTGGCATGCTATCATGGAGCAGCATCAACATGCCGTGGTAATTTTTTTGTCCCATTTGGGGCAGGTTTTGGGATACGCTTGTCACAAACCAGAGCTTCTCACAATAAGCTTCATGGTTTTGGTAGGGAACGTCCAACTGTTGGGGACGAAATGATATCCATTGCCTCTTATTGCATTCAAAAAATTTGTCGTGTCAACATAGAACCACATGAGTGATCTGTCAATTTTTGGGATTTTTCGGGGTTTGTTTAGACATTTTAATGCATTAATAGAGTTTTCAATGCATTTATGTGCATAATTCAAATTTGAACTACATGCACGTGCTCTATTGCATATAAATTGGTTGAAAGTTCAAATTTGTTCCCTTGGTTGCATGCTTAGGTCCCACGCAAAAAATGGGAATGAATGTCAAACATCCTACCACGGTCACTCGGCCGCAAACATTGAGATACCTGCTTTTTAAATTTTATTAAATCCAAAGCTCGTCTGAAATTCATGAAACTTGGCATGTTATCATGGAGCGGCATCAACATGCCATGGTAAATTTTTTGTCCCATTTGGGGGAGGTTTGGGGCTATGCTTCTCACAAATCAGAGCTTCTCAGAACAAACCTGATGGTTTCCGTAGGGAACGTCCCACCTTTGGGGACGAAACGATACCCATTGCCTCTTATTGCTTTAAAAAAATTCTCGTGTCAACAAAGAACAACAGGAGTGTTGTGTCAATTTTTGTGATTTTTCGGGGTTTGTTTGGACATTTTTATTCATTAATTGAGTTTTCAATGATTTATGTGCATCATTCAAATTTGAACTACATGCACATGCTCTATTTCATATAAATTGGTTGGAAAATCAAATCTGTCCCCTTGGTTGCATGCCTAGGTCCCACGGAAAAATGGGAATGAATGTCAAACATCCTGCCACGGTCACTCGGCCGCAAACTTTGAGATACCTGGTTTTTAAATTCTAGTAAATCCAAAGCTCGTCTGAAATTCATGAAGCTTGGCATGCTATCATGGAGCGGCATCGACATGCCATTGTAAATTTTTCGTCCCATTTGGGGTAGCTTTGAGGCTATGCTTCTCACAAAGTAGAGCTTCTCACAACAAGCCTGATGGTTTCCGTAGGGAAAGTTCCACCTTTGGGCACGAAACGATATCCATTGCCTCTTATTGCTTTAAAAAAATTCTTGTGTCAACAAAGAACAACAGGAGTGTTGTGTCAATTTTTGGGATTTTTGGGGGTTCGTTTGGACATTTTAATGCATTAATTGAGTTTTCAACGCATCTATGTCCATAATTCAAATTTTAACTACATGCATATGCTCTATTGAATATAAATTGGTTGAAAATTCAAATTTTTGCCCTTGGTTGCATGCTTAGGTCCCATGCAAAAAATGGGAATGAATGTCAAACATCCTGCCACGGTCACTCGGCCGCAAACATTGGGATACCTGGTTTTTAAATTCTAGTAAATCCAAAGCTCGTCTGAAATTCATGAAACTTGGCAAGCTATCATGGAGCGGCATCGACGTGTCGTGGTATTTTTTTGTCCCATTTGGGCAGGTTTGGGGATATGCTTCTCACAAACCAGAGCTTCTCACAACAAGTCTGATGGTTTCGGTAGGGAACGTCCCACCTTTTGGGACGAAACGATATCCATTGCCTATTCTTGCTTTCAAAAAATTTCTCGTGTCAACAAAGAACAACAGGAGTGTTATGTCAATTTTTGGGATTTTTCGGGGTTCCTTTGGACATTTTTATGCATTAATTGAGTTTTCAATGCATTTATGTGCATAATTCAAATTTGAACTACATGCACATGCTCTAATGCATATAAATTGGTTGAAAAATCAAATATATGTCCTTGGGTGCATGCTTAAGTCCCATGTAAGAAATGGGAATGAATGTCAAAAACCCTGCCACGGTCACTCTGTCGCAAACAATGAGACACCTAGTTTTTAAATTCAAGAAAATTGGCATGCTATCATGGAGCGGCATTAACATACCGTCGTATTTTTTTTGTCCCATTTAGGGTAGGTTTCAGGATATGCTTCTCACAAACCAGAGCTTCTCACAACAAGCTTGATGGTTTCGGTAGGGAATGTCCCACATTTGGGGACGAAACAATATCCATTGCCTCCTACTGCTTTCAAAAAATTTCTCGTGTCAGCATAGAACAACATCAATGTTGTGTCAATTTTTGGGATTTTTCGGGGTTCGTTTGGACATTTTAATGCATTAATTGAGTTTTCAATGCATTTATGTGCATAATTCAAATTTGAACTACATGCACGTGCTCTATTGCATATAAATTGGTTGAAAGTTCAAATCTATGTCCTTGTGTGCATGCTTAGGTCCCACGCAAAAGATGGGAATGAATGTCAAACATCCTACCACGGTCACTCGGCCGCAAACATTGAGATACCTGCTTTTTAAATTTTATTAAATCCAAAGCTCGTCTGAAATTCATGAAACTTGGCATGTTATCATGGAGCGGCATCAACATGCCATGGTAAATTTTTTGTCCCATTTGGGGGAGGTTTGGGGCTATGCTTCTCACAAATCAGAGCTTCTCAGAACAAACCTGATGGTTTCCGTAGGGAACGTCCCACCTTTGGGGACGAAACGATACCCATTGCCTCTTATTGCTTTAAAAAAATTCTCGTGTCAACAAAGAACAACAGGAGTGTTGTGTCAATTTTTGTGATTTTTCGGGTTTGTTTGGACATTTTTATTCATTAATTGAGTTTTCAATGATTTATGTGCATCATTCAAATTTGAACTACATGCACATGCTCTATTTCATATAAATTGGTTGGAAAATCAAATCTGTCCCCTTGGTTGCATGCCTAGGTCCCACGGAAAAATGGGAATGAATGTCAAACATCCTGCCACGGTCACTCGGCCGCAAACTTTGAGATACCTGGTTTTTAAATTCTAGTAAATCCAAAGCTCGTCTGAAATTCATGAAGCTTGGCATGCTATCATGGAGCAGCATCAACATCCTGTGGTAATTTTTTTGACACATTTGAATGTCAAGCCGTGGTAAATATTTTGTACCATTTGGCGTAGGTTTGGGGATATGCTTCTCACAAACCAGAGCTTCTCACAACAAGCCTGATGGTTTTGATAGGGAATGTCCCACCTTTGGGGACGAAACGATATCCATTGCCTCTTATTGCTTTCAAAAATCTCTCGTGTCAACATAGAACAACAGGAGTGGTGTGTCAATTTTGGGATTTTTCGGGGTTCGTGTGGACATTTTTATGCATTAATTGAGTCTTTAATGCATTTATGTGCATAATTCAAATTTGAACTACATGCACATGCTCTAATGCATATCAATTGGTTGAAAAATCAAATCTTTGTCCTTGGGTGCATGATTAGGTCCCATGCAACAAATGGGAATGAATGTCAAAAACCCTGCAACGGTAACACTGCCACAAACATTGAGATACCTATTTTCAAATTCTAGTAAATCCAAAGCTCGTCCTAAATTCATGAAACCTGGCATTCTATCAGGGAGCAGCATCAACATGCCATGGTAAATTTTTTGTCCCATTTGGGGAAGGTTCGGGGATATGCTTCTCACAAACCAGAGCTTCTCACAACAAGCTTGATGGTTCCGGTAGGAAATGTCCCACCTTTGGGGATGAAATGATATCCAGTGCTTCTTACTACTTTCAAAAAATTTCTCGTGTCATCATAGAACAACTGGAGTGTTGTGTCAATTTTTGGGATTTTTTCGTTTGGACATTTTTATGCATTAAATGAGTTTTCAATGCATTTATGTCCATAATTCAAATTTGAACTACATGCACATGCTCTATTACATATAAATTGGTTGAAAATTCAAATTAGTGCCCTTGGTTGCATGCTTAGGTCCCTCGCAAAAATGGGAATGAATGTCAAACATCCTACCACGGTCACTCGGCCGCAAACATTGAGATAGCTAGTTTTTAAATTCTAGTAAATCCAAAGCTCGTCTGAAATTCATGAAACCTGGCATGCAATCATGGAGCGGCATCAACATGTCGAGGTAAATTTTTTGTCCCATTTGGGGTAGGTTTGGGGCTATGCTTCTCACAAACCAGAGCTTCTCACAACAAGCCCGATGGTTTCCGTAGGGAACGTCCCACCTTTGGGGACGAAACAATATCCATTGCCTCTTATTGCTTTAAAAAAATTCTCGTGTCAACAAAGAACAACAGGAGTGTTGTGTCAATTTTTGGGATTTTTCAGGGTTCCTTTGGACATTTTTATGCATTAATTGAGTTTAGAATGCATTTATGTGCATAATTCAAATTTGAACTACATGCACATGCTCTAATGCATATAAATTGGTTGAAAAATCAAATCTATGTCCTTGGGTGCATGCTTAGGTCCCATGCAAGAAATGGGAATGAATGTCAAACACCCTGCCACGGTCACTCAGCCACAAACATTTTGATACCTGGTTTGTAAATTCTAGTAAATCCAAAGTTCGTCCGAAATTCATGAAACTTGGCATGCTATCATGGAGCACTATCAACATGTTGTGGTAAATTCTTTGTCCAATTTGGGGCAGGTTTGGGGCTATGCTTGTCAAAAACTAGAGCTTCTCACAACAAGCCTGATGGTTTCCGTAGGGAACGTCCCACCTTTGGGGAGGAAAGGATATCCATTGCCTCTTATTGCTTTCCTAAATTTTCTCGTTTCAACATAGAACAACAGGAGTGTTGTGTCAATTTTTGGGACTTTTCAGGGTTCGTTTGGACATTTTTTATGCATTAATTGAGTTTTCAATGCATTTATGTGCATAATTAAAATTTGAACTACATGCTCATGCTCTGATGCATATAAATTGGTTGAAAAATCAAACCTGTGTCCTTGGGTGCATGCTTAGGTCCCATGCAAGAAATTGGAATGAATTTCAAACACCAGGGCACTGTTGATTGCCGGCAAAATGTTGAGATACTTTATTTTTAAATTCTAGTAAATCCAAAACTCGTCTAAAATTCATGAAACTTGGCATGCTTTCATGGAATGGCACCCGACATGCTGTGGTATTTTTCGTGTCCATTTTGAGAGAAGGTGCACTCGAATAACAACCAACAAAGGAATTTTGAAAAAATAGTTTTCACTTTAATATCTCAAATATTTGTATAGTTCAAATCATGTGCGTTATGTTAACCATTCACGTGACGCCATGTGTCTTCGTTTTAATGGCTATAAGAGGTGCCGTGCGGATAGCTGCTTGACCTTGACTGAACGGGAGGTGTGCGAGCGGAGTCCGGTGTGCAGGCTGACCGAGAGGCGCGCAAGCTGTCCTCCAATGCACGGGCTCACCGAGAAGCGTGCGAGTTGTATGCTGCGCACGCTCACTGGGAAGCGAGCCCTTTGACTTCCATGGCCACCTGCCTTCCTCTCCATTATTGGCGCCCGAGCCACTGTTTAATAAGGGCGGCCCTACTGTTCACCTCCCATTCCCCTCACCTCAGACCTCCACCAACGCCATGGCGTAGAATGATCATCTGCCACTAGTCTTCAAGTTTGGTGAAGTCGACTCCAAGCTGGAGGAGATAGAAAATAAGGAGGAATGGGGCCTCATGGACATGGCCCAGAACGAGCTGGCCACAGCGGTTGCTGCCCCCGCTCCCGTCCTAGCTCCCATCCCCGCGCCCACACCAGCGACCATTCCCGTAGCATTGACGGGCTGGTCGCCAAGCACTATCACAGAGCTAGAAGCCGCAGGCGTCAGCAAGGTCTCTGCGGACCCACGCGAGCTCATGTACATGCCAGCTCTAGCGTCCGTGCCTGTGTGCGCGCGCGCCCCTCCACCCACCGTGGCACAGCCCCCCGTGCGTTTGGCTGCACCGTCGCGCCCGTGCCCCTGCCCGTGCGCGCCCCTCCACCCACCACGGCGCTGGTCCCCATGCGTTTGGCTACACCCGCCGCGCCCGTGCCCGTGCATGCGCCACCCTTAGCGGCATGGGACGCTGCCGTCGACCGCTACCTCTCAGCTGTGCTAATTCCCGTCCTCCCGTGCCACGCCCATTGATCGCACGACGACATGATGTTGGATTTACAGGTGAAGAACATTTTGTGCTGCCTTGAAGTCTTCAACAACGGCGTCCCGGAGGACGACAACGACAATGACGGCACGGCACGCCGCCTCCACCGCCGCCAGAAATAGTTTCTTTGGGCTTAATTACGGTATCTCGAATTCCTGATCATATGCATATAATTTCGTAGTGTGACTGAATGAAAGATATGGTTTAAACAAACTTGCGATTTTCTCTCTTAATGTACAGACTTATCAAACGATTTTCTTTTGAAACGAACGTTAATGCTTTTTAAATATAAAACACTCATCGCAAACGTTTTAGTTAGAAAACCCATATGCAAACCGACAGCTTCCCCAGGAAGCCAAGGGAAAGTGTGTCGAGCAGGATTTCTGCAGCTCTTGATCGCAAACGTTTTAGATAGAACACCTGTATTGAAAGTGAAAGTTATTGTCTTCCCTCGCAGTGCTGGATTTGTGCATCCCTTCAACACAAACGATTGTTTTGCATGACCCGTGTGCAACCAGGTCAAAACAATTGGGTAAGATTTGCATGTGTCCTTTTGGGTACGTTGCCAGTTCTCAAACTGGAAAGATTGACATTTGTCTATCTAGTAACATTGCCATTTGTCAACCTTGTAACACTGCGTTTTTTCAAAATATGCACCTAAAAATCAGTAGCACTATCTAATTTTTGCAACTAAAATCACTAGCACTGTTCATATGGACACCACTAGCAGGCGTGAGTTGATGGACGCATATGCAAATGTACCATTCATTACATACAACAAGTCATCAACCCACAACGACAATGAGGATACACGTTGGATTATAGATCATTTACAACAAAACATTCTAGTAAAGTAAAGTTTTTCTCACACAACAAATAACAAAGCGATGAAATTAACTTCATCTCAACCACTCATCGCCATTGGACCAGAAGTGATTCTCTGGGAAGGGCGAGCTACTGTCAATCTCGAGACCAACGCAGGACTGATCATCCAGGCTGAAGCGGCCTATGTCAGGACCCATATTGGGATGGT
The DNA here is from genome assembly GCF_056163025.1 of Triticum urartu. Lineage (NCBI taxonomy): Eukaryota > Viridiplantae > Streptophyta > Magnoliopsida > Poales > Poaceae > Triticum > Triticum urartu. Next base: position 299,612,034 of record NC_141875.1, on the reverse strand, counting down.
AGGGAAGCATGGCAATGTCCAAGGTATATATACAGTTGCTTATCATAAATGGTTGTAACGTTGTGTCAATAGCAGCTGGATCGCCTTTCACCATCATTGGATAGTTTTGTCCAAGGAAGAGCGATTTCCTCCAAGACTTCCAATCCTGAACCAGGGAGAAGGTGTTGGCGCTAGTACACTAGTATCCATCCTGAATGCCCTACAATGGATGTTGGAATAGGTCCGAAGAGTGCGACCATGCGAGACAACACCTGCTTCCTTAGTAACATCAGCAGTGCCCTATATACAACCAAGAAGAGGTGATCCATCGGAATAAGTTGCCAGGCGCCACTAAGTATATGGGTCCTGCTTGTCCTCATGCTCGTAATCATCAGCATCGCCATCTCCCCCTTGATTATAAAATTTTTCAAGTATAGGTGATGGAGTGTTCACAGGACCTTGGAAACACAAGAAGGTTAATTAGTAAAGAGAAACTAGCTAACCCGCATGCATGTGGATGAAAACAATTATAATTATGGTGGAAGACAAACATACCGAAAGCATGATGATTCCATGCAAAAACAGTGCCACGAGTGGTGGCAACAAACACGTGACCCTCGTATTGAATTGCATCACAGTACTCATCCGTGTACAGAAATTGATTTTTGAGCAATATCCATCGAGGCGTGGAAGTAAGGATGGCAACAAGCTTGTCGAAGATAGCAACAACTTCATAGTTCATGTAATCCCAAGAGTAGTTGGGAACTCGACAAATTGCTATCTTCTGTAGATGACAGTCACCATGGTCGTATTTGAACTCACGTAGAATACCCGTGTACTCAACCTCTGGGCAGTCTGAGATTTTTGGAAGTGGAACCCGGTGACGAGTGTACACATTCACAAGTTCCCACTCGCAGTTGTACCCAATATAAAAAACCCAATCTCCATTTGTGCCTGCCCAAGCCTTTCCCTCAAGCGATGGCATCTTAACATCACACGTATCATTATCAAGTGGCATCAACTTGCACATGGAGAGGCTTCTGTCATCCCCACGCCAGTCAGCAGGGTCACGGTGAAGAAGATAGGGGAGATCAATCTGCTCCTAGACCCTTGGGTTGCTTGTAATGATGTTATTAGTTGAGTCGAGAATGGTCTTGAACGAACCTGCCATGCTAGCCAAGGTGATGATGTCGCACCGATAAATGAGTTCCTCCACCATGTCATCTTTCAAATCAGGTCAAGAATAACGGGGTCATTTCCGGCCTGTTCCCTCCATGGAGAAGATGATCGAAGAATGGCAGAAGGAAGGGTGAAGGCAAATGGAGGGAGGAAGAGCATGCGACGACAGTTCCAAATTGAGAGGGAAAGGCGAAGAGGTCGTGGAAGGTTGCCACGGTACAAGAAGAGGCTAGTGGGGAGTGAATGGTTGCCACGGAGGTCACACACTAACGACAAGGCCGAGTGAATCACATGCCATATATCGCACACACCTTGATCTGGCTGACCGTTAGTTTTGTGTTGCCTAATCACAAACAGTTCATCCGAGTGAACTGTATGCTGTACATCGCACACACCTTCATCTGGCTGCCCGTTTCATTTGTGTTACCAAATCACAAACAGTTCATCCGACTGAACCGTATGATGTATATCACACAAACCTTCATCTGGCTACCCGTTTCTTTTGTTCCTCCTCATCGCAAATAGTTAATTGAACTGAATCATATGCCCTGCATCACACACACAACTAAAATCCAAACCGAGTTTAATGCATCCATCATCGCAAACATTTTGCACCTTTTTTGACGGTTTTTTACAGCACCGTTTGGATTATTGCATCACACACAATTCCGTCGAAGGGTCTATGATCGTAATGTCGCGTTAGCAGCATCCTGCAGTAGTGATACTATCGTCCTATATATGAATCTGTACCACTCAACCATTTTGAGACTCCTCTTCATATCTGTGATCACATCCGGGACTCCGAACAACATTCGGTCACCAAATCACATAACTCATATAGTACAAAATCATCATCGAACGTTAAGCGTGCAGACCCTATGGGTTTGAGAACTATGTAGACATGATCGAGACATCTCTTTGGTCAATAAATGTAACACCCATGATGCGGCTATATCTCCCACGTGTCGGAGCACGACTTAGAGGCATAACCGCATTGTAGGCAATGCCGCAAGAGGGGTAATCTTTACACAACCCATGTACTGAATAAGAAAGAGGTACATAGTTGGCTTACAATCGCCACTTCACACAATGACAAAAATATAGCATTACAATCATCCAGATACAATCAAGGTCCGACTATGGAACCAAAATAAAGACAACCCCAAATGCATAATGTCCCTGATCGCCCCAACTGGGCTCCACTACTGATCGTCTGGAAAGGAAACGTCGTATCGTCCTGAGTCCTCATCGAACTCCCACTTGAGCTCAGTCGCATCCCCTGGAACGGTATCATCGGCACCTGCATCTGGTTTTGGAAGTAATCTGTGAGTCACGGGGACTCAGCAATCTCACACCCTCGCGATCAAGACTATTTAAGCTTATGGGTAGGTAAAAGGTATGAGGTGGAGCTGCAGCAAGCACTAGCATATATGGTGGCTAACATACACAAATGAGAGCGAGAAGAGAAGGCAAAGCATGTTCGAGAATCTATGATCAAGAAGTGATCCTAGAAATACTTACGTTCAAGCATAACTCGAGACCGTGTTCTCTTCCCGGACTCCGCCGAAAAGAGACCATCACGGCTACACACGCTGTTGATTCATTTTAATTAAGTTAAGTTTCAGGTTTTCTACAACCGGACATTAACAAATTCCCATCTGCCCATAACCGTGGGCATGACTTTCGGAAGTTCAAATCCCTGCAGGGGTGTCCCAACTTAGCCCATCACAAGCTCTCACAGTCAACGAAGGATATTCCTTCTCCCAGGACTGCCCGATCAGACTCGGAATCCCGGTTACGAGACATCTCGACAAAAGTAAAACAAGACCAGCAAAGCCACCCGAATGTGCCGACAAATCTCGATAGGAGGTGCACATATCTCGTTCTCAAGGCACACCGAATTGTCCAAACTTCTGGTAGGCCAGCCCAGAGTTGCCCCTGGTGTCCATCGGCGGCTAACAAGTTGGGTCAATACTCGGAGGAGCACTGGCCCGGGGGGGTTTAAAATAAAGATGACCCTTGAGTCCGCGGAACCCAAGGGAAAAAAGGCTAGGTGGCAAATGGTAAAACCAAGGTTGGGCCTTGCTGGAGGAGTTTTATTCAAGGCGAATTGTCAAGGGGTTCCCATTATAAGCCAACTGCGTAAGGAATGTAAAATCAAGGAACATAACACCGGTATGACGGAAACTAGGGCGGCAAGAGTGGAACAAAACACCAGGCATAAGGCCGAGCCTTCCACCCTTTACAAAATATATAGGTGCATTAAAGTAGACAAGATATAATAATGATATCCCAAAAATAATCATGTTCCAACAAGGAACAAACTCCAATCTTCACCTGCAACTAGCAACGCTATAAGAGGGGTTGAGCAGAGCGGTAACATAGCCAAACAAGGGTTTGCTAGGACAAGGTGCGTTAGAGGTTTGACATGGCAATATGGGAGGCGTGATAAAGCATGTGGTAGGTATGGTGGCATAGGCATAGCAATAGAGCGAGCAACTAGCAAGCAAAGATAGAAGTGATTTCGAGGGTATGGTCATCTTGCCTGCAAAGTTCTCCGAGTTGACGTAAGCTTGATCCTCGTAAGCGTACTCAATGGGTTCCTCGATCACGTACTCGTCTCCCGGCTCTACCCAAATTGAGAACACAAGCAAAGGGAACCACGATCAACCACGGTGCAATGCGCAAGCAACATGATGCAAAACGTGGCATGATATGCGGGATGTGATATGCAATGCATATGCGTGCTTTGGAAGGTAAAGATTGAACCAGGCCTCAACTTGGCAAACCAAGAGTGCCGCTGGAAAGATGAGTTGATTTCGGTTGAAATCGGTATAAAGATCACCGGAATCGGATGCACGGTTTGCAAACGGCAAGCAAAACAATAATGGCACAAACTGCGATTAACAGCACGATGCCATCTAAATGCATCAAGAACAATAAGATACTGCACTCTAACATAGCAACAAAGCACATGGCAGTGATCCACTCAAGATGCTTGACAAAAGATGAACACTTAGCTACGGCTAAATCACACAATAGCAGGTTGAAACAAGCATAGCAAAAGTGCAAAAGATATCAGGTTCACAGACTTAGTGAAAATAACATGTCAGGATTTAACATCAGGAAACAATGTTTAGAGCAAGATAACAACATGCTACAAGAACATATCATGGCAAAGCAAGGCATAGCATGAAACTACTCATAGAATATAACAAAAGTCCCTTACTGACCATAAGCCAAAAGGGATCAGAAGATACAATGGCACCCATGTAAACATAGCAAGTTTCGTTAACAGATTCAGACTTGGCAGAAAACTGGGCATGTCAAAAACAGAATTACGTAGGCATGTTTGCGAGCTCGATGCACTCACCACAAGGCATTGCATGACAAACTAAGCATACACCCAGCAAGAAGACATGTTCAATAAGCTAACCATGGCAAGACCACTCTCATAGCATGCATGGATCAACTACAACAACCTCGGCAAAATTGATTAACACATAAACAATCTACTAGGAACATTTTATAGCAAAAGTAGAGCAAGATTGAGTCATGCTAGGGTACTCCATAATTGCAAACAAAGACATGGATGGATAGAGCATAACAATATCTCAAAATCATCCTTACTGAACATGCTCAAAAGAGGCATGGATCACTCTGTAGCAACAAGAATACATGGCATAAAAATATCATCAGGGAAATGACTTAGAAGAATCCTAAGTCCCTGAAATCAGCAACATCACGAGAGCTACTTTGCATGCTTGTGCTAGTCACCACATTGGTCACAAAAATACATGGCATACACCCCTGTAAAGATGGAATGGCATATCCCAAAACACATGTAGGGCTCAAGTTCATAGGAGGTACACATTAAACATGGCAAAAATGACAAATGTCCATAATCTGCTAAGAAACAGACACTAACATTAGATAGCACTCTTGCAACAACATTTAGAGCATCAAGATGAACTCAAATGAACATGGTGCAATGGAATGAAACAAAGTGCACAACCAGATGAACAATTTGATATGCTACACGCCCAAAACGGAGCCACGGATGCAAAGTTATGATGCGATGAAGTATGCTAAAAATACTGGGGACTTAGAGAAAAGAAAAAGTCAACCCTCTCTCTCAGATCCAGATCTGAGGCATGTTTCTCGAAGTTCGCTGGAACAGTGCGGGGTCGCCAGATTTCTTGAGCTCGTCGGAGTGGGAGGACGACGGCCGGACTTGGGGGCGCCGGATCTGGTCACTCCTCGACCGAATCTGGCCGGAGTTAGAGAAGATGAGGCGGCGAGGTGGCCAGTGACCTGGTGGCGGAGCGGAGGCGGCGACGTGGCGGAGGCGGCCGGCGACGCGCTCGGGTGGCGGAGTAGGCTAGCCGGGCGGCGGAGTCGGCGGTAGGCGGGGGCCGGACTTGGGCTCGCGGGCCCGCGCGGCGATGTGAGGCGTGGTCTCCACGTGGCGCCCTGTGATTGGACGCGGGCGGTGGCGTGGCGTGTCCGCGGCGGACGGACACATCTGGCGCGGAGAGGGGAAGGTTAGGGTAGGGTTTGATCCGGGATTTTTGGGGAAGGCACCTATTTATACATAGAAGGAGCTAGGAGACTCCAAATTGAGCATGGTTTTCGGCCACGCGATCGTGATCAAATGACCGAGATGATGGAGGGGGTTTAGGTGGGTTTTGGGCCACTTTGGAGGGGTGTTGGGCTGCAACACACACGAGGCCTTTACGGTTCCTCGGTTAACCATTGGAGTATCAAACGAAGTCCAAATGGTACGAAACTTGACAGACGGTCTACCGGTAGTATACCAAGGCCGCTTGGCAAGTCTCGGTCCAATCCGAGAACGTTTAATACCTGCACACGAAAAAAGGCAAAAGGGGACACTGGAGGACATAGGAGTGCCGGAATGCAAAAAGGACAACGGGGAAAAAGCTCGGATGCATGAGATGAACACGTATGCAAATGCGATGCACATGATGACATGATATGAGATGCATGACAAAGGCAAAAGCAAAACAAAGACGAAACCCAACCACGAGGGAATATCATAACTTAGTGCCAAAAATGGCAAGAGTTGGAATACAAATATGGCAAGTTACATATGGGGTGTTACAAGTTACATATGAGATCTAGGACTGGAAAAACTCCGGGTATTCGGAACGGAGGTGGTTCTCACGTTCCCAGGTGGCTTCACGGTCGGAATGATGTGACCACTTCACTTTCAGGAATTTGATAGACTTGTTGCGAGTCTTGCGCTCAGTTTCTTCAAGAATAGCAATGGGATGCTCATGATAAGACATGTCTTCTTGGAGATCAATCTCTTCGAAGTTGATGGTGTGGTCAGGAGTCTTGAAACACTTGCAGAGCTGAGACACGTGAAACACGTCGTGCACATTTGCAAAGTTGGATGGAAGCTCAAGTTGATAGGCGAGATTGCCTCTTTTGCCAATGATCTTGAAAGGACCCACGTATCTAGGGGCAAGCTTCCCTTTGATACCGAAGCGACGAGTACCTTTCATTGGAGAGATGCGGAGGTAGATATGATCTCCGATCTCGAAAGCCAAGTCACGATGCTTGCTATCATAGTAACTCTTCTGGCGCGATTGCGCAGCTTTGAGATTTTCACGAATGACTTTGCACATTTCTTCAGCCTCTGTGATCAAGTCATTGCCAAGAAGTTGACGTTCACCAGTCTCTGACCAGTTAAGAGGAGTACGACACTTTCTGCCATAGAGAATCTCGAATGGGGCCTTGCCCGAACTCGCTTGGAAGCTGTTGTTGTAGGAGAACTCGACATATGGAAGACAATCTTCCCACTTCATACCGAAAGAAATGACACATGCCCTGAGAATATCTTCAAGAATTTGATTGACTCGCTCGACTTGGCCACTAGTTTGAGGATGAAAGGCTGTGCTGAAGCGAATGTTGGTGCCCATGGCCTTCTGAAAGGAATCCCAAAACTTAGAGGTGAAGATGCTTCCACGATCTAAAGATATGAACTGCGAAATGCCGTGCAGAGAGACAATCCTAGAGGTATATAGCTCTGCCAACTGAGCTGCTCTGATAGATTCTTTGATAGGAAGAAAATGAGCAACTTTAGTGAGCTTGTCGATGACAACGAAGATAGCATCATTGCCACACTTGGACTTTGGAAATCCAGTCACGAAGTCCATCTCAATATGTTCAAACTTCCATTCTGGAATGGCAAGAGGTTGGAGGGGACCAGCTGGTCGTTGGTGTTCTGCTTTCACTCTTCTGCAGACATCACATTCTTTCACAAACTGAGCAATCTCGCGCTTCATTCGAGTCCACCAATGCGACTGCTTGAGGTCATGATACATCTTTGTACTTCCAGGGTGAACAAAGAGGAGTGAATTGTGAGCCTCGTTCATAATGACTTTACGAAGGTCACCCTTAGGAACAACAATGCGATCCTTGAAGAATAGAGTATCCTTGTCATCAAGGCGATAACACTTGTACTTGGGTTGGCTCTTGGCAATCCCAATGTTCACCTTCTTCACCATAGCATCAAGAAGTTGAGCCTCATGAATCTGATCTTCCAAAGTAGGAGAGACTTGGAGGTTGGCAAGGAATCCTTGATGAACAACTTGGAGGTTAAGTTTGCGGAAAGCTTCACAAAGCTCTGGTTGGTAGGGCTTGAGAATCAAACTGTTGCAGTAAGCCTTCCTGCTTAGTGCGTCAGCAATGACATTGGCCTTGCCTAGAGTGTATTCAATACTCGGCTTATACTATTGAATCATTTCGACCCAACGAGTCTGCCTGAGGTTGAGGTTGGGCTGAGTGAAGATGTACTTGAGACTCTTATGATCAGTGAAGATGTCCACTTTTCTTCCCAACAAGAGATGTCTCCATGTTAAAAGAGCATGGACAACTGCCGCCAACTCGAGGTCATGAGTGGGGTAGTTCTTTTCGTTGGGCTTCAACTAGCGAGAGGTATAGGCCACAACTTTATTCTCTTGCATTAACACAACACCGAGACCTTGAAGGGAAGCATCACAAAAAACCTCGAATAGTTTGGATTCATCAGGAGGAGTCAGAACTGGAGCTGTGACTAACTTCTCTTTGAGGGTGTTGAAAGCAAGGTCACATTCATGTGTCCATACATACTTCACATGCTTCTGGAGGAGGTTGGAAAGAGGCTTCGCAATCTTAGAGAAATTATCAACGAACCTTTGACAATAGCTTGCGAGCCCAAGGAAGCTGCGGAGTTGCTTCACATTCTGAGGCGGTTCCCAATTTACTATTGCAGACACCTTCTCAGGATTAACAGCTATGCCCTTGGCGGAGATGATATGCCCAAGGTAGAGAACCTCATCGAGCAAAAACTCGTACTTTGAAAACTTCGCATAGAACTGATGTTATCTGAGTTTATCCAGGACCAATCTCAAGTGCTTGGCATGATCCTCCTTGTTCTTGGAAAAAGACCAAAATGTCATCGAGATAGACCAAGATGAAGTCATTTGTGTAAGGGTTGAAGATGAAGTTCATCATGCGAGAGAAAGTTGGGGGAGCATTGACAAGGCCAAAAGACATGACCGTGTATTCATATGAACCATAGCTTGTTTTGAATGCTGTCTTGGGGATATCTTGTTCACGAATGCGAATCTGATGATAGCCCATATGGAGGTCAAGATTGGAGAATACTTGAGCACATTTGAGTTGTTCAAATAGCTCATTGATGTTGGGAAGTGGGTACTTGTTCTTTATGGTCTTCTTGTTCAATGGACGGTAGTCGACGCAAATTCGGTCCGTTCCATCCATCTTCTTGACAAAAAGAACACCACAACCCCATGGAGAAGAACTTGGTCGGATGAGACCCATACGCTCTTGAATATCAAGTTGTTTCTTCAGCTCCTTCAACTCTTCTGGTCCAAGCTTGTAAGGACGTTTGCAAACAGGTTCCGTGCCAGGATCAAGATCGATGACAAATTCAACTGGCCGGTGAGGAGGCATTCCTGGAAGCTCTTCTGGAAAGACGTCTTGATATTCACAAACGACTAGAATCTGAGAGATGGCATCCAACTCGCCCTTCTCGTTGAGAGAAAACAGTCGAATGGTATCGTCACGAGTGGCAAAGACAATCACATCCTCAGACGAGTGTGTTAATTGAATCTGCCTGGCAGCACAATCAAGCTGAGCCTTGTGCTTAGAAAGCCCGTCCATGCTGAGAATTAGATCAATATCTGAGTTACCAAGGACAATTGGAGAAGACAGAAACTTATAGTCGCCCAACGTGATAGAAACATCCGGAACCATGTAGCTTGCGTGCAAGCATTTACCCGATGAGACAACTGCTAACTGACTATGTAAATCTGGGAAAGCCAACTCATGCTTAGATGCAAATGGTCTTGATATGAAACAATGAGATGCACCAATGTCAAAAAGAACTTTTGCAGGAATATTGTTAACAGGAGGTTACCCATGATCACATTTGAAGAGTCCTCTGCCTGAGCTGCGTTCACCATGTTGACCTTTGCAAACTTGGGATTATGCTTGACTACTGCGGTGCTGGCAGATCTCACAGGAGGAGGAGAGGAAGATGCCTTTGGTTGAAGCATTTGTTTGCATAGTGACCCTTCTGCTGACACTTGTTGCACGTGACCTCTGAGAGCAGCCGGTGATACGCAGCACTTGACCTTGGAGCATGAGACGAAGTCTTGTTCTAAAAGCCTGGGTTGGGTGGGTGGGAAGATCCATTGCCACCTTTGCTCTTCTGCTGATAAGGCTGATAGAATGGAGGAGGAGGAGGCAACCAATACTTTTGTTGCTTAGCTGCCACTTGAGTTGAAGAAGAAGAAGAAGAAGGAGTTGCATCCCCGACTCTCTTCTTGGAAGCATTGCACTTGAGCTGAGCAGTCTCTTGCTTCAGTGCCATGTTGTAGAACTCATCATACTTTTTTGGCTCAAAAAGCACAAGGGCTAATTGCAGATCTTCTCTGAGGCCACCTCTGAACTGATTAATCATGCTCTTCTCGTCAGGGACGTCTTGCTTAGCGAAACAAGCGAGCTTCTGGAACATGATGTTGTATTGGTAAACAGACAAGCTGCCTTGCTTCAGATTGTGGAACTCCTCACGCTTGGTCTCAACAACACTCAGTGGAATATGGTGAGCTCTGAAGTCTTGGAGGAATTCATCCCAGGTAATCACACGACCTCCTCTGGAATCTTTGTATTGCTGATACCACTCTGCAGCTTGGTCTTTGAGTTGGAACGAGGCAAACTTGACAAAGTCCTCAGGCCTGACGTTGCTGCACTCGAAATGTTTGCAGATATCCACGAGCCAATCATCAGCATCTGTGGCCTCGACACAGTTACTGAAGGTCTTTGGCTGGTTTGCGAGGAACTGGTTGAGTGTAGCAAACTGATTTTGATTGTTGCCATGGCCTTGATTTCCTTGGTTGCGCTCTTGCAAGAGTTGCATAAGCATCTGCGTGTTTGCGTTGGTAGCGGCCATCACAGCTTGCCATGCCTCCGGAGGTGGAGGTGGTGGCGGCGGTTCTGGATTCTGACGCGTTGGAGGAGCCATCCTGAAGAGGGTGACATCCGTTAGCATCTTGAAAGACATATATTCAAGCTGAATCAAATGGATCAAAATTGCAACATATAGGCTTAACATTCGAACATGAATGAACGAATAAATTCCAAATTAAATGGTGTCACTTCCATAAATTGAGAAGACACTTCAATAGAGGTAGATGAATAAAACAACAAGGTACGGACATGAACAAATACTTGGTGAGGATTACCCAATCACAAACCAAATATCCACGGAAGAAATACTAGAGCTACATGAATTCCCACCTATGAAACTCCCGAAATTTTCCGGTTATGCAATCAGGTGTTGGGGATACAGGGGAAGCATAATATCTCACCCAAAACTAGCAAAACCTACATCCAACTGTATCCATCCTTCAACACATAACCAAGAAACCTTCAGAAATCATTTACCTCAACCTTCGAAAAGCATCCGTTATACGAGTTATGGCAATACTCCCGAACTCCCGCCCCAGTACTGGGTGGCGTCGAGGTTATCTCACCAACAACTGCATAAAAGAGATTTTCGTTGTCGGCGAAACTCAGGTATTCCAGAACTGCAACGATAAAATTGTGACGACAACACCTCAGAGCTCAACTCCCCGGGACACTGCCACAACCCCTAAATGTCAGGAGGCACCAAGAAAAATGTTCTCGTCACAAAACCATCGAAACGATTCCAAGATACCCATGTGATCCTAATTTTTTTGTGAAATTTGAGAAGAGAAGAGTCAAAACTCTACGTCAGGATGCCTCACCAGAGCGACGAAGGGACTGAGGAGTAAAAAGAATCCTACTCTCCGATATATATAATCCTAAAAGACTCAAAACATTTTTCTAGGCTCAACAATGCCAACGATTCGATAAAGCAGGGGGCTCCTAAGTCGGGGAAGGCTCTGATTACCAACTTGTAACACCCACAATGCACAACCCATTTACTGAATAAGAAAGAGGTACATAGTTGGCTTACAATCGCCACTTCACACAATGGCAAAAATATAGCATTACAATCATCCAGATACAATCAAGGTTTGACTACGGAACCAAAATAAAGACAACCCCAAATGCATAATGTCCCCGATTGCCCCAACTGGGCTCCACTACTGATCGTCTAGAAAGGAAACGTAGTATCGTCCTGAGTCCTCATCGAAATCCCACTTGAGCTCAGTCGCATCCCCTGGAACGATATCATCGGCACCTGCATCTGGTTTTGGAAGTAATCTGTGAGTCATGGGGACTCATCAATCTCACACCCTCGCGATCAAGACTATTTAAGCTTATGTGTAGGTAAAAGGTATGAGGTGGAGCTGCAACAAGCACTAGCATATATGGTGGCTAACATATGCAAATGAGAGCGAGAAGAGAAGGCAAAGCACGTTCAAGAATCTATGATCAAGAAGTGATCCTAGAAATACTTACGTTCAAGCATAACTCGAGACTGTGTTCTCTTCCAGGACTCCGCCGAAAAGATACCATCACGGCTACACACGCTGTTGATTCATTTTAATTAAGTTAAGTTTCAGGTTTTCTACAACCGGACATTAACAAATTCCTATCTGCCCATAACCTAGGCTATGGAGATTCCCATCAACAGATATCAATGTGAGTGAGTAGGGATTGCCATGCAACGGATGCACTAGAGCTATAGGTGTATGGAAGCTCAACAAAAGAACTAAGTGGGTGTGCATCCAACTTTCTTGCTCACGAAGACCCAAGGCATTTTGAGGAAGCCCATCATTGGAATATACAAGCCAAGTTCTATATTGTAAAATTCCCACAAGTATATGAAAGTGACAACATAAGAGACTTTCTATCATGAAGATCATGGTGCTACTTTGAAGCTCAAGTGTGGTAAAAGGATAGTGCCATTGTCCCTTCTCTCTTTTTCTCTCATTTTCTGGGGGCCATCTCTTTTTTTATGGCCCCTCTTTTTTTAGTCCGGAGTCTCATCTCGACTTGTGGGGGAATCATAGACTCCATCATCCTTTCCTCACATGGGACAATGCTCTAATAATGATGATCATTACACTTTTATTTACTTACAACTCGATACTTAGAACAAAATATGACTCTATGTGAATGCCTCCGGTGGTGTACCGGGATGTGCAAAGAGTCATAAGTGACATGTATGAAAGAATTATAAAGGTGGCTTTGCCACAAATATGATGTCAACTACATGATCATGCAAAGCAATATGACAGTGATGAAGCGTGTCATAAGAAACGGGACGGTGGTAAGTTGCATGGCAATATATCTCGGAATGGCTATGGAAATGCCATAATAGGTAGGTATGGTGGCTGTTTTGAGGAAGGTATATGGTGGGTTTATGGTACCGGCGAAAGTTGCGCTGTTCTAGAGAGGCTAGTAGTGGTGGAAGGGTGAGAGTGCGTATAATCCATGGACTCAACATTAGTTATAAAGAACTCACATACTTATTGCAAAAATCTATTAGTTATTGAAACAACGTACTATGCACATGCTCCTAGGGGGATAGATTGGTAGGAAAAGACCATCGCTCGTCCACGGCCGCCACTCATAAGGAAGACAATTAATAAATAAATCATGCTCTGACTTCATCACATAACGGTTCACCATACGTGCATGCTACGGGAATCACAAAATTTAACACAAGTATTTCTCAAATTCACAACTAATCAACTATCATGACTCTAATATTACCATCTTCATATCTCAAAACAATCATCAAGTATCAAACCTCTCATAGTATTCAATGCACTTTTTATGATAGTTTTTATTATACCCATCCTGGATGCCTATCATATTTGGACTAATTTTATAGCCAAAGCAAATTACCATGCTGTTCTAGAGGACTCTCGAAATGATACAACTGAAGCATGAGAGATCAATAATTTCTATAAAATGAAACAACCACTGTGCTCTAAAAAGATATAAGTGAAGCACTAGAGAAAAATTGTCTAGCTCAAAAGATATAAGTGAAGCACATAGAGTATTCTAATAAATTCCGATTCATGTGTGTCTCTCCAAAAGATGTGTAAAGCAAGGATGATTGTGGTAAACTAAAAAGAAAATACTCAAATCATACAAGACGCTCCAAGCAAAATGCATATCATGTGGTGAATAAAAATATAGCATCAAGTAAAGTTACCGATGGACGAAGACGAAAGAGGGGATGCCTTCCGGGGCATCCCCAAGATTAGGCTTTTGCTTGTCCTTGAATTTTACCTTGAGGTGCCTTGGGCATCCCCAAGCTTAGGCTCTTGCCACTCCTTGTTCCATAGTCCATCAAATCTTTACTCCAAACTTGGAAACTTCACAACACAAAACTTAAAAGAGAATCTCGGGAGCTCCGTCAGTAAAAGAAAACAAACCACCACTTCATGGTACTATAATGAACTCATTATTTATTTATATAGGTGTTAAACCTACTTTATTCCAACTTATCTATGGTTCATACACTCAAATACTAGCCATAGATTCATCAAAATAAGCAAACAACACACGAAAAACAGAATCTGTCAAAAACAGAACAGTCTATAGTAATCTGTAGGTTTCGAATACTTCTGTAACCCCAAATTTTCTGAAATAAATTGGTGGACGTGAGGAATTTTTCTATTAATCATCTGGAAAAATAATCAACCTAATCTCACTCTCCAGTAAAAAAATGGCAGCAAATCTCGTGAGCGCTAAAGTTTCTGTTTTTTACAGCAAGATCGCAAAACTTCTCCCAAATCTTGCCAAAGGTTCTACTTGGCACACACACTAATTAAAAGCATAAAACCACATATAAACAAAATATAGATGAATTATTAATTACTAAACAGAACCAAAAAGCAAGAAAGAAAAATAAAATTGGGTTGCCTCCCAACAAGCGCTATCGTTTAACGCCCCTAGCTAGGCATTGATAATTTCAATGATGCTCACATGAAAGACAAGAACTGAAGCACAAAAGAGAGCATCATAAAACACGTGACAAACACATCTAAGTATAACATACTTCCTATGCATAGGCATCTTATGGGCAAAAAATTATCATAGCAAGCAAAAACTAGCATATGCAAGGAAGCGGAAAGAAACAATAGCAATCTCAACATAACGAGAGGTAATTTAGTGACACGAAAATTTCTACAACCATATTTTCCTCTCTCATAATAATTACATGTAGGATCATAATCAAATTCAGCAATATATATATATCACATAACATATTCTCAACACGATCGACATGCATGCGAAGTTGACACTCTTCCAAAATAGTGGGATTAATATTAGCTAAAGTCATGACCTCACCAAACCCACTTTTATCAAAAAAACTTCATAAGATTGAACATTCTCCAAATATGTGGGATCTAAAGTAGACACTCTTCCAAACCAACTTTCAATATTATTGCAAACATTATTATCAAACTCATATTCATCATGGGGCTTGAATAAAATGTCAAGATCATAAGAAGAATCACCCCAATCATGATCATTGCAACAAATAGTAGTCATAGCAAAACTAGCATCCCCAAGCTTGAGGTTTTGCGTATCATTAACACAATTGAGATTAAGAGAATTTATGATAACATCATTATGATCATGCTTTTCATCGAAGGACCTATCAAGTATGGGTGCAATAGCAACGGTCTCATGTTTAACAAGAGGAACTATAGCAAACTCATCTTCATAAATATTGGCATCATGGCCACAAGAATAGCAAGCATCATGTTCATCAAGGGATATTTCAATCAAATCATCGGAATCATAATTATCTATAGATTCATGCATATAATTATTTTCTTCCGAAGCAACGGTCATTCTTTCAATAAATTCTTTGACATAGACATTATGAGCATAGTTTTTATAGCAATATTTAAGTATGTCAAGATTTTCAGATTCGTAGAGAGTAATATCATACTTTTCAATCAAAGAAGCAACTTCATAAGCACCCTTAAAAGCAACAAATTCTTCAATTTGTTCGATATCGTAGTAACTATAAACATGCTTTGCATAACAAGATAAGATTTCATTATCATTAAACTCACATAGGTAGGGGAGGTGTTTTTTAGGGTTCTTAGAGCAACAAGTAAAATTATAAATTTCACAAAGATTCCAAGCATAACACAACAACCTATTTATTTGATCCCATAAGAGTCCCCCTTTTTCAGATAAACGATGACACATAAAATGAGCATGCTCATCTAAATATTTCCCATCAACTAGGCTAGTTGGGGTTTCAACACGAGCGCATAAGGATCGAAGATGATCCAAGTAGAACACGTTAAGTGGATCCATATCAATAGATTTTTAGCAAGCAAAGATGCAAGCAAATGGAAGGCACATGGAAACACAAACAAAGATACATACAGGAAGAAGGAGAAGAAAAGGCAAAGGTGAAGTGGGGGAGAGGAAAACGAGAGGCAAATGGCAAATAATGTAATGCGAGGGATAAGAGTTTGTGATGGGTACTTGGTATGTCTTGACTTGTGCGTAGATCTCCCCGGCAACGGCGCTAGAAATCCTTCTTGCTACCTCTTGAGCACTGCGTTGGTTTTTCCTTGAAGAGGAAAGGGTGATGCAGTAAAGTAGCGTAAGTATTTCCCACCATTTTTGAGAACCAATGTATCAATCCAGTAGGACACTACACGCAAGTCACCTCGCACCTACACAAACAAATAAGAACCTTGCAACCAACGCGATAAAAGGGGTTGTCAATCCCTTCATGGCCACTTACAAAAGTGAGATTCGATAGAGATAATAACATAAATATTTTTGGTATTTTTATGATATAGATTGAAAGTAAAGATTGCAAAGTAAAATAGATTCGAAACTTATATGATGGAAAATAGACCCAGGGGCCATAGGTTTCACTAGTGGCTTCTCTCAAGATGGCATAAGTATTATGGTGGGTAAACAAATTACTGTCGAGCAATTGATAGAAAAGTGAATAATTATGAGAATATCTAGGCATGATCATGGATATAGTCATCATGTCCGCGACAAGTAGACCGAAATGATTCTGCATCTACTGCTATTACTCCACACATCGACCGCTATCCAGCATGCATCTAGAGTATTAAGTTCATAAGAATAGAGTAACACATTAGGCAAGATGACATGATGTAGAGGGATAAACTCAAGCAATATGATATAAACCCCATCTTTATATCCTCGATGGCAACAATACAATATGTGCCTTGCTACCACTGTTGTCACTGGGAAAGTACACCGCAAGATTGAACCCAAAGCTAAGCACTTCTCCCATTGCAAGAAAGATTAATCTAGTAGGCCAAACCAAACTGATAATTTGAAGAGACTTGCAAAGATAAAAAATCATACACAAAAGATTTCAGAGAAGAATCAAATATTGTTCATAGATAATCTAGATCATAAACCCACAATTCATCGAATCTCGACAAACACACCGCAAAAAGAATTACATCGAATAGATATCCAAGAAGATCGAGGAGAACTTTGTATTGAGATCCAAACAGAGATAAGAAGCCATCTAGCTAATAACTATGGACCCGAAGGTCTGTGGTAAACTACTCACACATCGTCGGAGAGGCTATGGTGTTGATGTAGAAGCCCTCCGTGATCGATTCCCCCTCCGGCGGAGCTCCAGAAAAAGCCCCAAGATGGGATCTCTTGGGTACAGAAGGTTGCGGCGGTGGAAATAGGGTTTCGTGGTGCTCCTGGATGTTTTGGGGGTATATGGGTATATATAGGAGGAAGAAGTACGTCGGTGGAGCTGCGAGGGGCCCACGAGGGTGGGGGGCGCGCCCCCTGCCTCGTGGCCTCCTCACTTCTTTCTTCACGGCCACTCAAAGTCTCCTGGATCACGTTTGTTCCAAAAATAACTCTCCCAAAGGTTTCATTCCGTTTAGATTCCGTTTGATATTCCTTTTTTGTGAAACACTAAAATAGGCAAAAAAACAGCAATTTGCACTCGGCCTTTGGTTAGTAGGTTAGCCCCGAAAATAATATAAAAAGGTAAATTAAAGCCCATTAAACATCCAAAACAGATAATATAATAGCATGGAACAATCAAAAATTATTGATACGTCTGAGACGTATCACTAGCCACCGTGCTTCACTGATGTACTCGGCGGGAAAGGTGGTCTTTCGTGATTTGATGACTCATTTACTTGCTTCGGTGCTACGACCTAGGAGGACCCAAAAAACATGCGGTAGGGTGTCCCACGTCTCAGCATGGAAGAAAATATGCGTGCACCACCCGGGAGGACCCCGAAACCACACGATAGGGTGTGCCACGTCTCGGCACAGAGGAAAAATGTGCGTGTAAAAATATACTATATCAGATGTACTACCTATGGTTCGACCTCAGGACCCAGCTAGTCGATCAAAAACACCCCACTAGCCACACAGCTTCATCATGCTAGAATGGCACGGAGGATAGTTTTGGTTAGCTCTGTCTCGACCGGCCACAACATCTCGTGTTCTAGGCGATTCTTCTATTTTCCAACCTTTTTTAGTTATAATAATAGCACGGCAAGCTAGCGCCACTCTTCGTGTGTGCCCCTGCATCTAATGGTTAGACAATGGAGAGGAGAGAGATCGCGGACCTGAGACCCACCAGTAAGTGAGTCAACGATCATGCACGTGTTGGCGGGCCACTACCTCTACTCTATTAAACGTAATATTGTATAAAATCAAGTTATGGGACAAAGCCAACAACCATTGGTTTTTCAGGCTATCAACTTACGCTTTGTAGTCCAGGTTGCCATTTCGAATCTCGTCTTTTAGATTTGTTAGTTTTAGGTCCAAATTTGACCAATGACATGTAGGACCCCCATGTGTTGTTCCGACATTTCAGTGTAGGATGGTTTTTTTGGACAAAAACTTTGCACGGTTAGACAAGTAACGACATGAGTTACATGTATTTTGTAAGTTTAGGAACAAAAATGACAGCGGCATAGGATATCTCATCCACCGTGCAGTTTAGATGCTATGGTGATATGAATTTTTACGTCGTTGGAACTGAGATCCAATGGCTTGGGAGTAGTCTTTGTAATTAAGCACAATTTCCAAACTGTCCTAGGTTTTTTTCAAATAAAACATTCAGGCCTCGTGCGTGCCGCTTCATCTTAGATCCAACGGCTCCCATTTTCTCATATTAGGTGCTCCCCATAGCTTAATTAGCCGCTATGGTGATACGAGCATCTAGGTCGTATGATCTGTGATCAGATGCCACATGCGTAGTATTTGTACTTTCTGCGCAATTCCCAAACTTTCTCAGGCGTATACTGCAAAAACATTCAAACCTCCTACTGTGAGCCATTAGATCTCCGGGAACTCGTATCATCATAGGATCTAAGGGGCGGGAGCACCTCATATTCTCTCGTGCGAGAAAACAGCAGGTGCTCTCGCAACTTGGATGCTACGGTGATACGAGCTTCGAGGTCATTCGATCTACGATCCAGTGGCATCTAAGCAGTCTTTGTTCTTGTAAGCATTGGCCGAACTCTTTGGGATCTTTTCTTCAAAAAAACATTCAAACCACCGAGGAGTTGTTGGATCACAGATCCAACAGCTCCGAAGAATTTGTATCACCAAAGCATCTAAGGTGTGGTAGCACATGATATTCTTACATACAGGAGAATATGAGGTCCTCCTTCATCTTAGATGCTATGGTGATACGAGCTTCGAGGTCGTTGGATATGGGATCCAAGGTCATCTCAGTAGTTTTTGTACAAATCGTGTGCAATTCTCAAACTCATTAAGGTTTCCTGTAAAAATATTAAGACATCCTATGAGCTGCTATATCTCAGATCTACAAGCTCCAAGCAACTCGTATCAGCATATAGCATCTAAGGTGTGGGGGCACATGATATTCTCCCGGGGCATCTATGAGCTGCTATATTCTCTGACTCGGGGCACTGAGATCCAACTCATATCATGTTAAGGCGAACGCTTTCGCTATTCAAACCGTGGGCGTTTACGTGCCGCCATGAGTCTCGCTTCTCATCAGTAGGTGCCGTCCTAGCAAGCTTGTGAGTCGACGGGAGGCGTGCGAGTAGATCGCTGCAACGGCTGACAGGGAGGCGTGCGAGCAGACCACTATGCAGGCTCACCGAGAGGCGAGCCCTTTGACCAGGCTTCGCCGCCCACCTTCGTCCCAACTGCCCCCACATTTAATGGTGCCTGCTCCGCAGTTTAAAATCATGCCCGCACTACACTACAAAAAAATACACTTCCGTGATGATACGTGTTTGTCACAGTAGGTCACGTTTTTTGTCATGCATGTACATCCATGGCAAATTTATGACAGAATCAAGATAGTCATACCTATGCTGTCGTAGAAGTGCTCCATGACATTACCAAAATTATCCTCACGGAAGTGTCCACTTCCATGACGATAAATCGCGCGTCACAGAAGTGCTTTCCTCAAGGCTGACCGACACGTGGCGTCCACCGTAACGGGACGCCGTTAAGCTATCGGGTCCGGTTTTGGATCTGATAACCCGTTAACAGCCCCGACCAATGGGGATTTTCCACGTGTAAAATCATCATTGGCTGGAGGAAACACATGTCGGCTCCCCGTTGGGACAGATGCCATCCACTCATTGGACCCAAAGCGCCTATGATACGCCGACACGTGGCACGGCCCAACAGAGGCCCATTCCTGTGAAAAGGCCGGACCGTTTGACTTGGTTAAAAGGTGGCAGGCCGGCCCACAGCAAGCCTGTGAACGACCTGTGCACATAAAGCCCATTTACAACCCGCTATCCCAGGGCCCGTTTACGGCCTATCCGAATTAGGCCCAGTAGCGTCATCTAGGCCGTCCAATATAATTCCATCCCGTTTTAACTTTCGGCCCATGTATGGCCCATGACGTCTTTAGGCTCATATGAGGCCGTTAGTAACCCTCGGCCCCTTAACGTCCCGTGGTAAAACTGGCCCGTAATGAACAGTGTATCACTTTATACCCATTAACGGCTCATTATTCCGTTGGGCCATTTCCAGCCCATGATATCTTTCGGCCTTCTCAGGGCCCATTTATTCTTGGGCTCATTTCCAGCATTCGGTTACTTACAGCCCGTTACTGTGTCACACCCTGATTTTCATGCCACAACACTTAAGCTAATAAATCATGATTTTGAGTGTTTTGGACCTTACCTTGATTGGATTTTGTCTGCTGTTTGCAAGTGCTCTAAAAATCAAATAAATCCTCCAACTCCTATACTTCATCTCCTTGATCCAAATCCTTTTCCCAATGATCATGCCATGTGTATAGAACAATATAGTATTTTCTTACAAAAATAATTTGGCCAAATAGTATTTTCAAAAATTAGTTTTTCAAAAACCCCTAAATTGAGGTTTGCACTGCAAGTACTTAATTAAGGGAAGTAAAAATCTTTCCAAAACTATTTTTGACTCCTATTAGATATAGGATACCCAGAAACCACAAAAATATAATTTTAAAAGTTATTTTCCTATTTTATTTAGAGGCTTTTTCTTTAGGCCAGAAATGGTCTTTAATAGGTTAAAATTATTTTAATGCTTTAAAAATATTTGGTAAAACCTAGGGAAACTCAATGGACATATATTGTCCATATATAAGAGTTTCAACACATGGTAATGATCAAAATATTGGTTAAATCCCTCAAAAACCCTTTCTGGATATTTCAAGCTTTTGAAATATTTACAAAGGAAATATTCCCCAAGAATTCCAAGAAAATTCTATCATGTCACATGTGACATGTTTGATGATCTTGACAAGTATCATGTCATGGAGAATAGTATAACCCCATGAAATCCCCTCAAAACCATTTCTGCCCATTTCAAGGATTTGAAATATTTCTACAGGAAATATTTTCATAAAAATCCAGGAAAATTCTAGCAAGTCACATATGCATAATGTGATGATCTTGCAAAGTTTCATATCAATCAAAACAAGTTTGGTTCAAAAAAGTGCCCCAAAACCCTTTCTGTCCAGAACCAAATTTGAACAACTCTACATTGCCAAGTGTGTCCTTTTGATCTGAATTCTTGTGGAGATGTTCAAATCCCCAAATGATGACACTACACCAAGTGGTGCATCAAGGAGAATAGTTTTGGATGACTAAATCTTGAAAAACCCATTTCTGTTGATTTCTAGGGTTTACAAAAGTTGCACTGGCAACTTTGCCCAAATGAGCTCAAATTTTGTAGAACACCCTATTTCTAGGTTCCATTCCATCCTGTTAAATATCATGGCAAGTGGGGTTAATTTTCTTGCCCAAACCAACAACAAACACCTTCTGCCATTTTTCCAAAATCATCATTTTGACCTCTTCCACTAATCTCCTTGAGCTCCACTTTTAACCACAGCCTCTCCTCGACCTCTTCTACCTCCAGTAGCAATGGCTGCATCTCAGATCAATTATTTGGGGGTGAAACCCTCACTTTCTCTCTCTGGACAGCCTCTTTCTCTCTCTCCCTCAACCTCTCTCCTCTCCTAGTAGCTCTCCAAGGCATCCAAAGCTTCTCCCCACTTGTTTACCCCCCCTAGAGCTGGTGGACACTATTGGCCACGCCCAAGGCACCAAAACAATGGCCATGCCGGCCAAAGACGCGCTCTGGAGCGTGCTACAATGCGCCCTAGCACTGTAGCCGCTCTCTGCCCGAGCCACCGGACCACCTAGGGCCTCCCCCTCGTGTCCCCCGAGGTCGCCTCGACGTCCAGTACACGGCACGCTGCCGGCCCCCTCCAGAACCTCTCTCCTCTCCCCTCTGTAAGCTCGCCCGAGCACGTCCGTGGACGCCACCCACGGGGCACCGCGGCCACGCCCATTTAAACCACCCCGACTCTCTCTCTCTCGAGTCGATCCAAACCTCCTCTCTCCCGTGAACCTCTCTGACACCCCCTCTCTCCCCCTCGTGCCCTCTTGCCCTCTCCATGGCCGCCGTGGTCGCCGTAGGCCTCCACCCGGCTCTGGCAAACCAGGGCCTCCCCTTCCATCCTTTGGCCACCAGGAGGACCGCAGAAGACCTTCGGAGCTCTCCCGCTCATCTTCTCCTGCTCTGGTGCCCCGTGCCACGCTGGCAAGTGGAGACGGTTTCTGGTTTACCCGCCTTCCCCGCGCGAAGGCGTAGTTCTGTCAATCCGCCTCCGACGTGGCCCTGCGCGCGTGCGGCCGAGCCGCTGGGCCGGCCCAATGCCTATCTCTCGCCCAGTGCGGAGAATATATATCCTTTCTCTTATTTTCTTTTCCCAGATAACTTGTAAAACCTCCCAAAAATTCAAATAAACTCCAAATTTGATGATTCTAATTTCTATAAGTTCATAAATTCCTGATCTATCACATGGTGCCATTTGCACATTTTTCCATAAATATTTTCTTCACAAACATTTATCAAATCCCATATTTCCATTTCTGTCATAAACTTTAGAAAATCACAGAAGGCTCAAAATTGATCCAAATTCCATGATTCAAAATCCTAGGTGTCTATAAGTTCAAAACTTAGTTTTTGAACATTTTTACTAATACTTTATGTATCACCTCAAGTAATGGTCTATTTCTTCATATTTGTCAACTTTGCAAATTCATAGGAAAATCATTTCAACTCCAAATCCAGTGAAACCAATTCCTAGATGCTTATAGAATCATCCTTTGTTAAATGGGTGCCTTTGCTCATTTTTCAAAAATATATTTCTGTACACTTCATGCAAATCCATAAACCCCTTGATTCCATCATATCAAAATGTTTAGAAATATCCACTGACCCAATTCCAATGAAACCACTCTGGTTAATTTTCATATAACCAGAGATGTCCTAGAAAAGTCAAATCAATATTTTTGGAGCACTTTTATTTTCTGCCTTGTTGAGTTGCTTATTATGGTTGCTTTCGACGATAGTTGATGAAGTAGACGAAATGCTTGGAGTTGGACCAGAGATATTTGAAGACCTCGAAGACTTTGTTAAAACAGGCAAGCAGCCCTTTGACCATGTGTATGAAACCCTTTTTATGCATGTCATATAACACCCTATTGTTGTTGCAGCGGAATCATGATGAGGAGGCAACCACTTTGATGGGTTGCCTCTGTTACTTCCTCGTTGATACTTGCATTGTGCATGACCCTACCTCCCTATGAGGGTTATGCCGGTGGGAGTAGATAGGATGCTAAAGTAGATGCTACGCAAAAAGGGACGGGAATATGCATGGTGATGGAGACAAAGTATTTTCAAAAGACTTTTCGAAAACCCCCATTGGGTGCCACTTATGCCTAGGGGAGATGATGAGTTGGGTAACCACTTGATGACGAAGTGGTGTACCGAGGCAAGTGTGTGTGTTGTTTTCCAAAACGGATTGGTTTGAGTTGCGACCGTTATTCCAACCTTACATGCGCAACCACTCTACCCTTGTATGGGAAAGGGCATTATTGATTACCTAGGCCGATACTAGCTTGGAGCCCGCATTACTAGTGACGGGAGAGTTGTTGGTGCGCTCTCTCGGGACGGGGTCGTGCCAGGTAGGGCGGCCATGACTGTTTTCACAGGGCACCGGATACACCGTTGTGTCCCCTCTCGGATGTTACGATCTCGAGTGAGTCTCGTATGATGTACATCGTGAGGATACGGAACAACGAGTGGACTCCTTGTTAGTGTCGTCTAGGGAAAGATAGTGATCGGGTGCTTACCCCGGGTCATGGATGACACGGAAGTTCCCCGGATCTTGTGGGTAAAGTGTGCAACCTCTGTAGAGTGTAAAACTATTCGAATAGCCGTGTCCACGGTCAAGGACAGTTGGGTAACCGCTCTTGGGCTACATCCACTTGTTTTAAACTAGTGTGTGAGTGGGAAGAACTACTTGGGTCAAGTCAAAGGACTTGACATGATTGAGTTGGGTTGATGCCCACTCTATTTATGTTGATATCTACAACCTGTCCTCATGGTCACTTGAATTCTCCTGATACACGTCTTACAAGTTGTTGAACATGTCATTGCACTCAAAACTAGCTTTCCGCAAAAATTTACCTATATCATGCATTGTTGTATCTTGAACCAAAACATGGGTTGCTTGCGAGTACATTCAAAGTACTCATTGGCTTGCCACTGGTTATTTTATTGGCCAGGCATGAAAGAACATGACATGAAGAAGAATACTTCAGTGACGAGCAAGCGAGCTAGGACGCTTCCCAGTCAGAATGCCTGTAGGGTTATGGCAGATGGCATGGATCCAAGTTATCGACGAAGATTTCCGCTGCGATGTTATACTCAAGACTTGACAACGGTCCTACTTGTGTAATACGGTATGTATGGATGTAAGACTCTTGTTAATCAGCTTCTGTGTGTTCAGTGAGCATTGATCTCTGGGATCACTGTACACGTGCATTCGGTGATCACGACTTATGAGTCGGGGTCCCCACAGAGCTGGTATCAGAGCCATCCTGACTGTAGGAAGCCTTAGTTAGCATGGTCGTTAGTTAGGGTAAAACTATTTCCAAAACTACTACTAGTTTTCGAAACTATCTATACTTCTCTTCCCTTCTTAGTTTTTCGAAAACTAAGGTATACTTTCCTTGTTGATCTCTTCCCCTTCAAAACCTTGGTCGCTAGAACCCTTATGCCCCTGACCACTGGATTCCTTGTAATCCTCATGGGTAATCTAGAAGGAAGATGCCTTTCCAGACATTCACCCACATCTCCTAAACACAAGATTGGCGAAATCACAACAAGACGATACCAACAGAAGATACATCCTCGAGGGATGAGGACCTGAAGACCCAGGAAATGGTGACACCCTTAACACTGCCCCAAGATGATGCAACCTTAGCCTACGACAATCAGGGCATAGGATATGCAAGATCATGATATACATCGCTAATAGGGTAACCCTGTCACTACTGTTGTTGTATTGGCGGCCACCGGTGGATGAGAACCTCGCCATTTGGTCCGCCTCACTATAGTGAGCAGGAAAACGGTTCTCTTCATCCCCCGCTCTTGGTCTCGATATTGTCATCAACGTAACCGACATGTTGGACCTCTACTATGCCTTGTTAATGTCATTGCATAAAGGATTACCTACCTGGTACCATCGACGCCTTAGAAGACAAAACAGGATCGTCAGGATTAAGAAGACAACAGAAGACCGAGTCAATACCAGCTACGAGGAGCCACCTTCACCCCATCACTTCAACAGACAAGAAGTTGTTGAAGAATCTTCAGGCTCAACCTGGATCGTTTCATCGAACAACTACAAGAGACATAGCAACACCTGAGGAAAACTCAGAAGACTGCACGAGGCTCAAGGCACAATTACTGGATCCGAGAACCCCTAGGGTAGGATGAAGTCGTGTACCCCCTATGCGCAGTCGAGTCCATATGATGGTTCAAATAGAACCATGATTGTGTGTTGCTTGCTTTTATTTGTTTGTGTTTTGATATCAGTCGCCCTTTTTTCCCTAGGCAACAAGTACGCAACTATATCACCTGCCTTACTTTGTTGTTTGTGTTTGGCCCTTTTTGGCACTTGTTTGTTTGCACCTGCACTATAGAACCCCCTTAGGCATCCCCCTTTTTATGCTACTTATCCCTCTCATCTCTCTCCTCAACTAAAGACCAGCAAGACAAGATGCACCAAGGAGTCTGCTTCGGCGACCAACTAGCACTGAAGACTTTTTGTTGCAACCTCCTCGACCAAGTGAAACCCCGTAGGGTTATGTTTAACCCTCCAGACCAGAAACCCAATCCTAGACCGTTCGAGACTTCATGAGATACCCCAACTCGAATCCTTAACCATGTGTTTAACCCACAGTATTGCAAGAGAACCAGTTAAGCCTCTGTAAACCTTGCACATCACTGGGTTCATTATGGAACTAGTGGACATAGTGAACAAGCACATTATCATCCTAATATAGCACAAGAACTGACGATGCCATAGGGAAGACCAGTTTGAGGATATATGAACAGAGGACAAATGACTTGATGAGTTTATATCAGTGACCTTGAGGAATTATCTGAGACTTTGGTGGATCATGAGGCTTTTCATTTTGGTAGATGAACTTGGTGGGATCATGTTGATAGAATAGCATAACTTTCATTACCCCTGGAGTAAATTGGATTTTGTAGGACAATTATAATCGCAAGATGAAATTCTTGGAAATATAAGGATTTGACTAAGCCAGGGGATATGATAGAAGATAGTTGACATTACGAAAATGACTTGGGGGAATAGATAGGAATCCTCGTTGGACATGAGATTTGGATTCAATAGGTTATCCTAGTGGAGTATGGATGTAGAGTAATTCTACATGGTTCGGAGTAAATTGGATTTAGACTGATGATCTTGATCGTGATACCTTGTTTCTCGATGGACAATAAACTAGGAGATTGGAATTGATTTAAGGATCTATATAAGCTGGAGGTTGGAAGTTACTTGACCCCGATAATGGGAGTTGGTGGACTGACTATAGTGAAGATAACCCTTTTCAAGTATTTGAGGATTATAGGACATTAGAAGATCATGTGGAACACCATAGACATTGGATTTGTAGAATTAATGGATTATGTAATTAATGGGCTTATGGAGTTGATTCATAGGAAGGAAACAAGATCTTGGAGTGGCTTACGACATGTTTCCTTAGGATAGAGATGCCTTATCATGGACCTTGGATCAATAGACTGAGCACTTGGATTGTGGTGATTAAATTCAAGCTTAGCAGCTTATATGCTCTACCCATGGATTTTTAGGGGTAGCCATACATATGAGTTTGGGCATTGTAGACATATATGATTTTGTTAGACCTCCCCTCGAGAGTCATGAGGATATGAATAACATGAGTAATGATTGGAGTTGACCTATACGAAATGATGCTTTCAGCGGTATAAGGTGATCTGTTTGGAGGACTAGATAGAACAATTGGCATCTCAGAAACTGTGCTCAAGGGTAAGATGATAAATGTTCACTCGCACACTAGAATCCTTGAAACCCTTAAGCCCTACCAAGCCACAACATGATCAGATCATGACCATGGGCTTTGGCTCTAGGTCAAGTAGACCCTGACCAATACTCAACCGAGACCACCACTAATTCCCCAGCCTACTTTATGTACCCCGTGAACAAAGTCTTCATGGAGTACTTCGTCACGTTGGTTGTCACTTTTACTTGGTGACCTACTCGTCTAACTGAAGACGGAAGAAGAGCCGTCCAGCTAGTCAAGGAACATTTGAAGACTGCCATGCCAAGGAGGAAGAACTACACCAACCAGCATCTTCAAGAAGTATACCTCCGCATCAAAGACCAGGCATATCTGCAAACCACTTCTCTCAAAGGAACCAAGCATTTCCATGTCAAAGGGAAGCTCACACCAAGATTTATCGGCCCTCTCCAAGATCACCGCAAGACGAAGAATAAACGGCTACCAGCTAGAGTTATCACCTGAGTCACCCACTGTGCGCAACGTTTTTCCACACGACACCACTCCGGAAACGTTTCCAACTTCCTAACTAGCCCGGTCTCTACAAGGACATCGACCACGAGCTATCAACCTCCAGCCCAATATGACCCACGCGAGAGACCCCAATTGCAATCTGGATCAAGCAGGACGACAAACACAAAGCCACGCCATCGACTACTTCAAGGATACAATGGAGCACTACACGGAAGTAGAAGCAACATGAGGACTTGAAGACTACCCCAGATCCAAGTTTCTGTATCCCTTTCCACGCCTAGTCTGGGAATCTCGGGGACGAGATTCTTGTAAGGGGGGTAGGTCTGTCACACCCTGATTTTCATGCCACAACACTTAAGCTAATAAATCATGATAAAATGTGGTATGACAAAAACTTTTGAGTGTTTTGGACCTTACCTTGATTGGATTTTGTCTGCTGTTTGCAAGTGCTCGAAGAATCAAATAAATCCTCCAACTCCTATACTTCATCTCCTTGATCCAAATCCTTTTCCCAATGATCATGCCATGTGTATAGAACAATATAGTATTTTCTTACAAAAATAATTTGGCCAAATAGTATTTTCAAAAATTAGTTTTTCAAAAACCCCTGAATTGAGGTTTGCACTGCAAGTACTTAATTAAGGGAAGTAAAAATCTTTCCAAAACTATTTTTGACTCCTATTAGATATAGGATACCCAGAAACCACAAAAATATAATTTTAAAAGTTATTTTCCTATTTTATTTAAAGGCTTTTTCTTTAGGCCAGAAATGGTCTTTAATAGGTTAAAATTATTTTAATGCTTTTAAAAATATTTGGTAAAACTTAGGGAAACTCAATGGACATATATTGTCCATATATAAGAGTTTCAACACATGGTAATGATCAAAATATAGGTTAAATCCCTCAAAAACCCTTTCTGGATATTTCAAGCTTTTGAAATATTTACAAAGGAAATATTTACAAAGGAAATATTCCCCAACAATTCCAAGAAAATTCTAGCATGTCACATGTGACATGTTTGATGATCTTGACAAGTATCATGTCATGGAGAATAGTATAACCCCATGAAATCCCCTCAAAACCATTTCTGCCCATTTCAAGGATTTGAAATATTTCTACAGGAAATATTTTCATAAAAATCCAGGAAAATTCTAGCAAGTCACATATGCATAATGTGATGATCTTGCAAAGTTTCATATCAATCAAAACAAGTTTGGTTCACAAAAGTGCCCCAAAACCCTTTCTGTCCAGAACCAAATTTGAACAACTCTACATTGCCAAGTGTGTCCTTTTGATCTGAATTCTTGTGGAGATGTTCAAATCCCCAAATGATGACACTACACCAAGTGGTGCATCAAGGAGAATAGTTTTGGATGACTAAATCTTGAAAAACCCATTTCTGTTGATTTCTAGGGTTTACAAAAGTTGCACTGGCAACTTTGCCCAAATGAGCTCAAATTTTGTAGAACACCCTATTTCTAGGTTCCATTCCATCCTGTTAAATATCATGGCAAGTGGGGTTAATTTTCTTGCCCAAACCAACAACAAACACCTTCTGCCATTTTTCCAAAATCATCATTTTGACCTCTTCCACTAATCTCCTTGAGCTCCACTTTTAACCACAGCCTCTCCTCGACCTCTTCTACCTCCAGTAGCAATGGCTGCATCTCAGATCAATTATTTGGGGGTGAAACCCTCACTTTCTCTCTCTGGACAGCCTCTTTCTCTCTCTCCCTCAACCTCTCTCCTCTCCTAGTAGCTCTCCAAGGCATCCAAAGCTTCTCCCCACTTGTTTACCCCCCCTAGAGCTGGTGGACACTATTGGCCACGCCCAAGGCACCAAAACAATGGCCATGCCGGCCAAAGACGCGCTCTGGAGCGTGCTACAATGCGCCCTAGCACTGTAGCCGCTCTCTGCCCGAGCCACCGGACCACCTAGGGCCTCCCCCTCGTGTCCCCCGAGGTCGCCTCGACGTCCAGTACACGGCACGCTGCCGGCCCCCTCCAGAACCTCTCTCCTCTCCCCTCTGTAAGCTCGCCCGAGCACGTCCGTGGACGCCACCCACGGGGCACCGCGGCCACGCCCATTTAAACCACCCCGACTCTCTCTCTCTCGAGTCGATCCAAACCTCCTCTCTCCCGTGAACCTCTCTGACACCCCCTCTCTCCCCCTCGTGCCCTCTTGCCCTCTCCATGGCCGCCGTGGTCGCCGTAGGCCTCCACCCGGCTCTGGCAAACCAGGGCCTCCCCTTCCATCCTTTGGCCACCAGGAGGACCGCAGAAGACCTTCGGAGCTCTCCCGCTCATCTTCTCCTGCTCTGGTGCCCCGTGCCACGCTGGCAAGTGGAGACGGTTTCTGGTTTACCCGCCTTCCCCGCGCGAAGGCGTAGTTCTGTCAATCCGCCTCCGACGTGGCCCTGCGCGCGTGCGGCCGAGCCGCTGGGCCGGCCCAATGCCTATCTCTCGCCCAGTGCGGAGAATATATATCCTTTCTCTTATTTTCTTTTCCCAGATAACTTGTAAAACCTCCCAAAAATTCAAATAAACTCCAAATTTGATGATTCTAATTTCTATAAGTTCATAAATTCCTGATCTATCACATGGTGCCATTTGCACATTTTTCCATAAATATTTTCTTCACAAACATTTATCAAATCCCATATTTCCATTTCTGTCATAAACTTTAGAAAATCACAGAAGGCTCAAAATTGATCCAAATTCCATGATTCAAAATCCTAGGTGTCTATAAGTTCAAAACTTAGTTTTTGAACATTTTTACTAATACTTTATGTATCACCTCAAGTAATGGTCTATTTCTTCATATTTGTCAACTTTGCAAATTCATAGGAAAATCATTTCAACTCCAAATCCAGTGAAACCAATTCCTAGATGCTTATAGAATCATCCTTTGTTAAATGGGTGCCTTTGCTCATTTTTCAAAAATATATTTCTGTACACTTCATGCAAATCCATAAACCCCTTGATTCCATCATATCAAAATGTTTAGAAATATCCACTGACCCAATTCCAATGAAACCACTCTGGTTAATTTTCATATAACCAGAGATGTCCTAGAAAAGTCAAATCAATATTTTTGGAGCACTTTTATTTTCTGCCTTGTTGAGTTGCTTATTATGGTTGCTTTCGACGATAGTTGATGAAGTAGACGAAATGCTTGGAGTTGGACCAGAGATATTTGAAGACCTCGAAGACTTTGTTAAAACAGGCAAGCAGCCCTTTGACCATGTGTATGAAACCCTTTTTATGCATGTCATATAACACCCTATTGTTGTTGCAGCGGAATCATGATGAGGAGGCAACCACTTTGATGGGTTGCCTCTGTTACTTCCTCGTTGATACTTGCATTGTGCATGACCCTACCTCCCTATGAGGGTTATGCCGGTGGGAGTAGATAGGATGCTAAAGTAGATGCTACGCAAAAAGGGACGGGAATATGCATGGTGATGGAGACAAAGTATTTTCAAAAGACTTTTCGAAAACCCCCATTGGGTGCCACTTATGCCTAGGGGAGATGATGAGTTGGGTAACCACTTGATGACGAAGTGGTGTACCGAGGCAAGTGTGTGTGTTGTTTTCCAAAACGGATTGGTTTGAGTTGCGACCGTTATTCCAACCTTACATGCGCAACCACTCTACCCTTGTATGGGAAAGGGCATTATTGATTACCTAGGCCGATACTAGCTTGGAGCCCGCATTACTAGTGACGGGAGAGTTGTTGGTGCGCTCTCTCGGGACGGGGTCGTGCCAGGTAGGGCGGCCATGACTGTTTTCACAGGGCACCGGATACACCGTTGTGTCCCCTCTCGGATGTTACGATCTCGAGTGAGTCTCGTATGATGTACATCGTGAGGATACGGAACAACGAGTGGACTCCTTGTTAGTGTCGTCTAGGGAAAGATAGTGATCGGGTGCTTACCCCGGGTCATGGATGACACGGAAGTTCCCCGGATCTTGTGGGTAAAGTGTGCAACCTCTGTAGAGTGTAAAACTATTCGAATAGCCGTGTCCACGGTCAAGGACAGTTGGGTAACCGCTCTTGGGCTACGTCCACTTGTTTTAAACTAGTGTGTGAGTGGGAAGAACTACTTGGGTCAAGTCAAAGGACTTGACATGATTGAGTTGGGTTGATGCCCACTCTATTTATGTTGATATCTACAACCTGTCCTCATGGTCACTTGAATTCTCCTGATACACGTCTTACAAGTTGTTGAACATGTCATTGCACTCAAAACTAGATTTCCGCAAAAATTTACCTATATCATGCATTGTTGTATCTTGAACCAAAACATGGGTTGCTTGCGAGTACATTCAAAGTACTCATTGGCTTGCCACTGGTTATTTTATTGGCCAGGCATGAAAGAACATGACATGAAGAAGAATACTTCAGTGACGAGCATGCGAGCTAGGACGCTTCCCAGTCAGAATGGCTGTAGGGTTATGGCAGATGGCATGGATCCAAGTTATCGACGAAGATTTCCGCTGCGATGTTATACTCAAGACTTGACCATAACGGTCCTACTTGTGTAATACGGTATGTATGGATGTAAGACTCTTGTTAATCAGCTTCTTTGTGTTTAGTGAGCATTGATCTCTGGGATCACTGTACACGTGCATTCAGTGATCACGACTTATGAGTCGGGGTCCCCACATACTGTCATTTTCTACGTGTGGGCCAAATTCACCCCGTGGTTACAGTCGGCCTGTTTGTGTCTCGTTAATACGTTGTGCCGTTTTCATGTCGAAAAAAAATCTGTTGGGCTGTTTTCATAGAGTTATCAAATATGGCCAATAAACGACACGTTATTGTCCACGAATAGTATGACCCATGATTGGCGAAATGATGATATGCCCCGTAGAAGGCCGATGGATCCTATGGCCCGTAAAAGGCCCATGGATCGTACAGCCCGTAGACGGCCCATGGATCCTATGTCCCATATAGAAGGCCAATGGATCCTACGGCCCGTAGAAGGCACATGGATCATACGGCCCGCGGGAGGCCCATGGTTATAACAGTCCGTGTGTTGCCATGATTATTTTGGCCTAGTTTCCAAAAATAGGTTATCATGGCCACTAGAAAAACACAGAAAAAGAACTGCAGTGACTACAAGCAAACAACTAAACAAGACAATAAGGAAATAAATAAGCAAGCAATTAACGCTAGCCTATTACCGCTATTACACATATTACCTCCACTGAGCATCAAAGTTCACCACCAGTGCAAATATAGGGAACAAAGCAGCATATTACATACAC
Source organism: Triticum urartu (assembly GCF_056163025.1). Classification (NCBI taxonomy): domain Eukaryota; kingdom Viridiplantae; phylum Streptophyta; class Magnoliopsida; order Poales; family Poaceae; genus Triticum; species Triticum urartu. The sequence goes on along the minus strand of NC_141875.1, from coordinate 299,578,676 downwards.
TTGCCGTCAAAATTGGCCACCAGTGCAAATAAACGCGGCAGCAAAACAAGAGCATAACTAAAAGAACTTCAGAAGAGCTCAAGAAATGTGGTATCCACCATGCTGGCAATAAGCTTAGCAAGCTTATTAGCTTTGTCCTGTTTGGCGCTAAAATCCTCCAACACTTGCTGTTGCACCAGAAAGTATGTATCTCAATGCTCCAGGGACTTCCGCGGTCGTTCTGCTTCTTGTCGCAACACAGCTGATCGATGTCTTTCAGCTTGTAGTTGAGACTCAAGATACTGAACTGATTAAGACAGTGAGTTTGAATAGCTTGTGCAAGTGTTAGTGGCCAGTAACTCCAACACTAAACCAAGACAGGACTTTGGGGTTGTCTCACTGTCTTCGAGATAGTCTTCCTTAGATATTTTATCAGCTTTGTTGGAGACCAACAAGGATGTGTCACTATCCCGAACCTTATCTGCATTACTTCCTTTACCATTGCTTAATAAGGCACTCTTCCCCAATATTCTGTCAGCATTCTAAAAGAAGAAAAAAGCATACACATAACAGTTTAGCATGTACTAGGAAATGAAACTCATTTTTATGAACCAGTTCAGTAGTAAGGTGGACAAGATTAAACTACCAAGTCTTCTATTGCCAAGTACTAGTACATAATAAAAGCATCAAACAAACATATATCTATGTCCTATGGTCACTGCATTGTCTTGCCAAATCAAAATAGAGACACGGTTCAAATCATATCAGTTCAAGACAAAGTAGAAGTGAAAGAATACAAAGCGTGGGAAACTACACGACACAACAAGATTTCAGATGGGTACCACGGGTCTACATGTACAACAACACTATTGGCTCTGTTGTGATTCTAGTAATGTGCATGATATGACAAGTCAACTGTATACACAATTGAAATTGAAATCAACAGAGCTATTGATAAGAGCAAGCCTGCTAAAGAGACATGCGTGAACATACCTGTTGTGCCATTGAAGTTTTGATTGGATCCTTCAATTTAAAAGTAAGTTTGTATGATTAAATACAGTGATAAAAGAGCAAAGCAGTATGCACGATAGCAATCATAGTTAACAAAGGCGTGCCTAAGCGATCGTTTAAGCGCGCCTAGACTCTAGGCGTTGGCGAAACGCATTGCGCATAACTATGCTTAATCTGTGCATAACTGCGCATAAGCATGCGCTTTGGTCAGTAAAGCGCAAGGCGATGGAAAAATGCACAATTAACGCCTAGCGCTTTTTTGAACTATGATTAGAACAGTTGTTCTTCAGGTTTAGGCACTTGTTCTACATGAACAGAGTACAGTAAGACACAAGAATATAGTACTTAAAAATAGAAAATGAGCTCATAGACCTTACCACATTCTTGGTTTGGGACCAGTACAGAACAAGGTGTTCCCAGACATCGTCCAGTAAATGTGTCTCAGGAGAACGTAAGGGAATTTGATGAGTTTCTTTGCCGATGAAGTACGTTTTCTTCAGGTAATTCCGATACTGCCACCAAGCATTCTTGAAGATAGTAGAGGTATTAGCACAGGTTACTTCATCCTGAGTTTCCAAATCGGTCCTTCTCTACAGAGAAAAATGGGAAATTTGCTGTATTATAACCACATGGAGGTAGGATGTATGGGAGAACGAAAAGTAATTGCCATGAATAACATTACTTACACATAACTCCTGGACAAACACCTGCAACTGGCATTTTCCTTCATCTTCAGCATAATATTTCCAAGATGGGAAGATACGCACATACGATTTAACAACATCAAATGCGATAGATGCTAAACTACGACTAGCTAGTTGTGCTTCCTCCATAGGAATAGGTGTACTAACTGGTGGAGTTGGGGTTCGCCGTGGTAGTACTGGCCCTTTGGGCACTGGAGCTTCCTTACTAACTGCTCTCGTTTGGGATCTCTGTGATGGAGATGGTGCTGTGTCAACAGGAACTGGGTTACTATCTGCTGGGGTTGGGGTTAGATTGGGTGAAGTTGGTTCTCTGTCCATCGCAGTAGGGGTACAATCTGCGAGAGTTTGGGTTATGTGTGGTAGGGCAGGTTCTCGTGCATGTACAACCGGGGTGCTATCTCCACCAAGAGGTAACACTGTTTTATTTGAAGACTGTGTTCTTAGTCCGCTAGATGCTGGCATCACCCGCTCCAATTCAAATGGCTGATAAACAGGAAACATAGTTGAATGTACAAACATTGTATGAGAGACAGATGCAATAGATAGTGTGGAAAAAAGAGGGCATGAAATAGTTGACATATATATTGTTTAACTAAAACGGATAGGATGACATAATTTCACATATATGATGTCTATCGAAACTGGATAGTATAGTATGACATAATTCAAAGATATGATGAATAACTAAACATGATGGCACGACATAATTCACCTACATGTTATCTAAGTAATCAGGATCGCATCATTTAATTCACATATGTAATTTATATGCTAAACAGAGGGCATTAGATATGACGTCTGAACTAAGAACATGGTGTTGAATATTGTGTATATGATGTCTAATCTATGCAATGCAAGACACCATATGCATGATATGAGCAGTATAACCGTGCCAAGTTAGAGCATACACCTCGGTGGGGGAATAGGACTAGTCATCTATCTCTGAATCCATCTTTGAGGAGCTATCGGGACCCAACAAGAGATCTGCTTCGACAGGTAGCACTGTCTGTGCTGAAGGCCTTGTTTTCGCTCCAGATTTTTCAATCTCCCACCCAAATGGTTGATTCACAGGAAGAGTAGTTTAATGTACAAACATTGTCGACAAATGGAAATGTAATGAAGAAAATGATGGGCAAGATATCATTCAAATATATGATGCCTGGTTAAACAGGATGGCATTGCACATTTCACGTATATTATGGCTGGCTAAAAGACATGAGACTGCACAATTCCCATATATGATATAGAAACTAAACAGGTGGCATTACAGAACATGTCTAAGCTAAGCAGATGACATATATGATGTCAAAAGTAGGCACTGCAAGGCAACATATGCATGATATGACTGACATCATCATGCCAAGGTAGAGCAAACACCTTGGGGGGTAAATAGGAGTGGTCAGCGGCGTCTGAATCCGCCTCAGAACAGATATCTTCCTCTGGATTACAATCTGGTGAGGGGTGGGGAGGGTTTGCCATTGAACCCACCATGTAGCGATGTCTGCATGACATTGTATTGCCGCACAAAAATCTTCTCTTTTTCTCTACATGTTCAGCATGACTGTGTACAATATCTGACTTGCATACAAAAAAATATGGTGAGATTATGTAAGGCGAGCATGCAGAAATTTAGAGTGATGGTAACAACCAATGGATGGATCCAAAAATAATGATAGTAGGCTGATGATTGCTTTAATTTAATAAAAATACGGATGATGATTGCTTTACTATTTGTTTCCCACCCAAGATGAACAACATAGGCGTACCCTAGGTGAACCAAATATTAGACAGAGATACTATTCATTGCTTGCTCAATATGTTCCCCACAACTAATTTAGAACTCATGTTTGAACATTAATTTGGACCTGACTTGGAGTCCAAGAGGTGAACAGGACGATAAAGTAGTAGGTAATTTTAAGCAATGCATAACATAAGGAGAAACAAAAGAGTGCGACCTCTCTTGTGGACCCGTGTACTCCTCAGGTTCATCTGCTGAGTCGATGATGGTGATGCCGTTGCGGTGGGTGCCGACGGCAGGGAAGGAGATCTGAGGCGGTGAAAGACGGTCAGGAGTCGTGATGTCTGGTTTGGTGGATGTTTCTGTCGATGGAGCAGCTCAGTTGAGGTGGACGACGTTGCGGCAAGAGCAGGTCAAACCACACAAAGTTCCCTTCGACACCTACATGTAACTGATGTAATTCTGTAAGGGCTCATTTGGCTTGCATGATTCTAAAAACGCAGGGATAGGAAAAACACCGAAATTGGATAGTAATGCACATGGTAAACAGAGCATTTGTAAACACACGATTTCTGTCAGCTTGAGTGTTTGGTTTACAGGAATTGGAAGAGCAGAGGAATGCAAAGAAACATGGCCAAAATAAAGTGAAACCATATGAAAGCGTTTACAGTTAGAATGTTATTCTGCCACTAATGCACTTGGTCTTGTTTTCATGCATAGGATTTTGAAAAGTAGGTCCAGGTGGATGTTTTGCTTCATTCCTTTCAACAAAATGCATGATTAATTGAGCATTAAACCAAACGTGTCTAAAGTCTCTCTGGTGGTGGAAATGCATTGAGAGAAATGCATCATAATGAAGCGCGCCCTATAAACTGTGACGGAGGGAGGAGTAGTATGAAGGTGCAAAACCAAGTTCGCGTATGGCTAGTCAGTCAACGCACCTCCTCTTGGCATATCACTGACATGTGGGACCAGAGTGTGAGCAAACCGATCTCAATTCATGGCAAAATGGCCAACCCGCCATTCCTTGAGAGAGACGAGGAGCGAGAACACACAGACGGGCTCGCACAGAGGCCAAGATATATTCGATCATGGTTGATCGATATCATCATTACATGTTCGGCTGCCATTTTCCATCCTTCTCCGGAATAAATGTGTACTTTATCAGAGATTAAAAAAAGAGTATAGAGGCTCCACCATGCAGTTCCAGTAGTAGTACTACTCGTACTACTAAACCTTGCGCTTGGCTCTTCGCCTCTTCGTGAAGTCGAACATGATGGTACTCTGCATGTTCGGTACTACAGTGTATGCTTCTGGCAATCTGACACCGAATGAACTGATGTATGTCCACCGCCTGGGCGAGGGTATGTTGCATTAGTCAGAAGGCGTAAGCGAGCTTCACCTTGTCCTGCAAGCTTCTCCTCGTTCCACGAGTTGATGGGACACACCAACAAGTAGTGCTAGTCCATACTCCCTCCTTTCTGGTTAATATGGCTTAATCTTTTTTGCGGGTAAATGAGAGAGCTTTATTCATATATAAGCATCCTTAGGACGATCAACCAAGACACTTGTCACTAGGAAGCGAGGTACCCCGCAAAAAATGAAGTAGGAAGTGAGGTGTTTCATCAAGCCAGCTCGCGGCCACATTCAAAGTGCAGCAAGCACGGTTCGCACAAAGATGCGCCGCAAGGTTTGCTGACCTGTTTACATGCTGAATAACAAAAAAAGAGGAAATATTATCGAGCGCTCCTATTTGTAATAGGATATGAGCTAGAATTAAGCAAGAATTGTGGCGAGTGTTCCATGCAATCAACTTCCATTATCACATGCGAGAACCCTCGAAGAGAACCAAATGTGTTGAAGATTGCTTTGTCACATTTTAAAACTATAATAAGAGTGCAGACGCTCCTCCATCCGGTTCCTAGTACTAGTATAGTACCTCTATAGACTACAGTAGTAGTACTAGTAAACTTTGCGCTTGGTTGTTCGCCTCTTCGGGACGTGCAACAATAATAGTACTAGTATAGTGTATGCTTCTGGCAATCTGACACCGAATTAATTGTTGCACGTCCACCGCCTGAGCGAAGGACAGCTTGCATTAGTCAAAAGTTTCTCCTTTTCCTGCGAGCCACCGTGCGCAAGCTTCTCCCGTCCTGCAAGCTTCTCCTCGTTCGGCAAGTTGACAGGACACAGCAAAGTAATGCTAGTCCATACTGCCTCCTCTCCGGTTAATATGGCTTAATTTCAAATGAGATAAATACACTGTCTGTCACTCTATATTTGTAAAAATACGGTCAGTGGACTTCATAATATGCTCATTGCGCTTAATATATACATTGTCTGGTGTTTATATGGTCACTAGCTCACCCTGGCTGAGTATGTGTGTGCATGCATGTGTAGGTTGAGCACTTGAGCATGACCGGGTGTGTTCCGTCGTGTGCTCGGACATGCATGCATTAGGGTGTCGCGCGCGTTTTTGCATCCATGTGTACGGGTGACTGTTGCATACACGTAGGGGGAGTACATGCAGGGGCCACTAAGGGAGCAGTCAAATCACACAGTAAGTTAGTCGGAAGAAGCAACCATCATTTCACTCTTCAATGACACGTACACAATATAAAATGCTTGATACAAAGAGAAAAAGAAAACCACTATATATACACTAGCAAGAGCCTAAGCTACAAGCCTACTTTCTTGGGTTGCTCTCTTCACAAGCATAGAACGACGGTGGCCACACCGCTGGTCACATATCCGGCCTGATCCCGCAGCTCGTGTAAGGGAACAATGTTCTGCGTAGACGCGGTCGACATCGGCGAGGGAGAAAATCCACAGTCGGTGCGTCCCAATCGGGGGTCACCGCGGTATGGGCCAATGTCGTGTCCCAACCGCCCTTCTAGCTACAGCCCGACGTCCCAGGTAGTCGATCTTCCTTTTGGAGCCGGCTTGCTCCACTGCCGCAGCTCCCCACGTAGCTCCATCTCCATGTCGATCTTTCTCTACTTCTACCGGCTTCTACTTTTGATGAGTTTATGTCTCATGAACTAGTGCCAGTACTATTATTCTAATCACACTTCTTCAATATCTTTGCCATCAGGGATGCTCATCTCGAATTTAGTGGAACTGCTCAAAAGCATCGTATGATCCGAGGGTGCCAGCCATCTTTCCTTCGACAGGTTCTACCTGGCCAGGAAATTAAATCTTGTTTAGGGTTTAGGGTTTAAGTCGTAGTGAACCCATCAGTAGTTTTTCTTTCATACACGCTCTCACAACTTTTGTCTTTAGTTGTGAAGTAAACATTGGCTACATGGATCATTGAGATGCATCAGCATGCGTGTTAGTTTTCCTTTGTATTTTATGGAATGTTGTAACATGGCAACCTTGGAGTAGGAATGAAAATGGAGTGGAAATTTTCCGTTTTTCCAGAGAAAAAATGGAAATGGAGATAAACCAATGTTTCATTTCGTTGGATCACGCCATCGAGTAAAACCAACGTTTAAATCACGTCTGTCACGTTCGTGTCTCACCCTCCTTCAGGGCTCGACCCCACACGGTCACTCGGCATGCCACTCACCGCAAACCGAGTATACGATAACTTCCCACCTGCTTGTCGATGGATCACGCCATGGAGTACTAGTACTACTGGAAGATATTGACGAGTTGGGGAGGACAGCTAGCTGTAGCATGGACTCCCAAGAACTCTTTACATGCATGTTGTGGCCGGCTATTGCGACCTTTAAACGTGGAGCAGTCGCGTGCACCAGGAAGCGGCGCAGGCGACTCTCTCTCAGCCGGCGCGCCGCTTCAATGCCGGGGCCAGTGAGAGGTCGTGTCTGCTCTAGCCGGGCATCAATGCGGCACTGACCGTTTTGGGCGGGAAGCACGCGCGGGTGATGAAGTGGGTTCGGGTTGGTCAGGAGCGGCCGTGGCAGCGGTCCGGACGCCCGCAAACAAGAGATGTTGTACGTTAATATTGCCGCATATATAATTAACAACGTAAATAATGTGCCAGTTGGACAAATATGATTGGAGATGGAGATGGAAATGGAATTTTACGTAAACACGGATACGCATGTCTATATCTATGTGTATGTGCGCGACGACTCTCGCGACCTGGAAGCGGGGGCGTGTTTTTGATCGAGTTTTCTTTCTTGGTACGTTAAAAAATTGTCTGCCAGTTTTCGTTTATTTTTTCCGGGAACGCACGTATTCTATTTAAAACCATTGTTAAGGAGAGATTGTTTTACTCCATTATAGCCTCTTGTTTGATAGAGTTTCTCGCGTCTCGCTCTCACCCTCTCCATATCAAAACAAGATGACAGCATCCACACTATCTCTCTCCTCACCGGTGGTCACAGATCCGGCCGAGTCCCGTCCGCTGCGGGAGGTGAGGAGGTGCAGCGTTTACGTTGTAGCCGTCGGCGATGGAGGAAGCTGATGTGCACCGTTCTTTCGGAGCCGGCGCTTGCACGGACGAAGGTCCTCCGCGCCCTTGTTCGCTGCCGTTGTGTGGGCTGTTCCCGCCCGCCTGCCTAAGTGACATCTCGCCCACCTGAGGTATAACTTCTTGTACTGGTCCAGCTCCCCAGGTCGCTGCATGGAGGTTTTCTTCTATGCGACTACCCCCAGCTCCCCACGTATAGTAGCTAGAGTTTGTTGGCTGGTCCAACATCACCTACTATTATAGAGGAAATGCCACTCGAAAAGTTGTCCTGATTTATGCCTCGGTGGAGGTATACATTTTGTTTTGACGAAAAGTACATGGTGGTTGTGCGGTCATTGTCCATATGCTCCTATTGCTGCTGCTAATCTAATACTATCTCTGGTTAAATGAAGAAATGCTTTTTTTTCTCGGGTATCCTGGTTTAGTTCCCATCAAGATAATCATGATGCTTCTGTTTGTTGGTGTACTTTTAATAATTCTTATTGACAATTGAGATGTCGTTGTTGATCTTGTAAAACAAAGTAACAGCACCGTATCCCTTTTTTATATTTTTGGAAACAACGATTGCGTATCTCCATACCCGGGCATGTCTTCCTCAATTTTGTGGAACTGCACAAAATTGGATGGCCATTGTTGTTCCGCCTCACTGTCCTCTGCCACGTGGTTCTTCCTTCCTCGAGCTTGACTACTGAGAAGAAACAGAACACAGTGAGGATTTGTTGAACTACATAGGTGCCTCACCCAAACTTGATGCCAAATGGATGATGCATCACCATGATGACCTATCGATGCTGATGTTTGCGCCTCATGGTTGCATTGGCTTGTGAAGCTGATTGATTTTCAATGAAAAACAAGTTCTCTTCCATCAGTGCTCTTTGCTTATCAGTTCACCTTGGTTGCGTTGGAGATGCAGTCGTCTTTCATGTTGGTGCAATTTTATCACACAATTGGCTATGAACCAAATGTTTCCTCGAAGAAGGATCGACGTTGGTACTAAGAGCATAAGTTTTGTATTGATTTCTAAGCCTTCTCACAACTTTGTCTCAAGCTCCCCTGTAATTTTATTTGTCCAGCTATTAACTTTGATTAAAAAAATGGTGTGGACTAAAAACCCGGATGGAAGTAGTAGCCCTCCATTTTTATTTACTCCGCATATTAGATTTGACTAAAGTCAAACTTTGTAAAGTTTGACCAAGTTTAGGCCGAACACAACAAACCATAATTATTAGAGAGGGCAAACTGTACATACTCTCAAACCTTTCCGATAATTGAAATTAAAATTCTTTATTTGTACACACTCTCACACGTTTCCGATAATTTGGCGCATGTGTGGTTGTTCACTTAAGGGAGGGTAGTGTACCACACATGAAGGACAGGAAGTGCGACTAGGATGCGTGGATCGTTAGTTCATCGGAAGTACTCCCTCCATTCCTAAATATTTGTCTTTCAAGTGGTTTGCAATGGACTACCACATACGGATGTATATAGACATTTTTTAAAGTGTAGATTCACTCATTTTGGTCCGTATGTAGTCATTTGTTAAAATCTCTAGAAAGAAAAATATTTAGGAACAGAGGGAGTAGTAGTTTTGTTCACTGGTACGTTAAATAAAGAGTATTGTTTCGTACTTACACAATTTAAAACGATTGTTATGGAGAGAATAAGAAAACCACTCCACTATATATTAGTCGTATACACGAGTACTATATGGACACAACTTCATTGACTTTAGTGCACCTGCCTTTGGGTTTATGACAGGTGGGCCCAAAATGTGGCTGGCCCACCTGTCATACAGCCAAAAGCAGGTGCAGTTAAGGCACCGGAGCTCAGTCTGTACTATAGTGTATATATATATATATATATATATATATATATATATATATATATATATAAGCTGGAGCCTCAACGCTTGTTCCCTAGGGTTTGCACTCTCCACACTCTCGCCGCACTACATATATATATATACACGCTGGAGCCTCAACGTTCCTTTGCTAGTGTTTGCTATATACACTGTCTCTCACCCTCTTCGCCAGATCTAAACAAGACTGCATTGTGGCCTCTGTCTCTCTCACCCCCCTCACAGACAGCTGGCGAAGGAGGCGTCCGGATCCCGTCGCACCGAGAAGGGGAGGAGGTGCAGCGTTCACTCTATCGCCTTCGGCGAGGGAGGCAATCCACTGCCAGTTGCGCTTTTCTCTTTCACCCAACGCCTGTGTGGGAGGGCCACTGACCCCTTCTTCCTCGCTGCCGTACGTAGTGTGGGAAGATCCGACCTCCCGCCACACGCCTTGCCACATCCCGACGACCCTAAGGTATAAGTTTCTTTGAAACCGTCATTGGTCTAGCTGCATGCTGATCTTTTTCGATTCTGTAGTCGAATCCAGGTCTTGGTTCAAAGAGGAAAGAAGGGTGTAGTGGGGTGGAGCATGAATCTAGGACATGGTTCAATGAGGAAAGGAGGGAGGGAAAGTAGTATAGACTAGCTATCCAGCCACTTTGTTGGTCGAAAAGGGAAAAATGGGGTAACCCAGTACACACATCTGTAAGGAACCCAACTCTTTGTTGAAAAGGGAAAGAAACTGGCGGGTCGGGTAGTTTGTGCAGGACTAGATTTGCTGCCCTCACATCAGAAAAAGTTTCAAAGAGATCAAATATGGGACCAACGCAAATATGTTGCTTGGCTACATACTCTGCATCACCCATTTATACGTGTGGACGCACATGGTGCTGGCATGTCCCGTGTCCCATCCACATGATCGTGCAGTGTGTTTTGAGATGTTGTGCTACTTGTATTGGTACTGTTTTAAATAAATGTTGAATTGAAGCTGTTGTATTTTAAGCAATGCCACTCTTAGAATTAACTACTGGACTATTTTAAGAGAATTTCTCTGTTAATATGAATCAATGCAACCGTTTTAGAAATGCTACTGTCCTATACTTTGTTTTCCATCAAGATAAGGTAGATGCTTCTTTTTGTGGCCGCATGTTTCATCCTCCTTTATTAGCAGTAATTGTTTCCTTTTTTTCCTCTGTTAAATCAGGGATATCTATTCAACTTGTTGCTATAGCAAACTTAAATGTCTCACCGGCGACTTTACTTGATTTCAGAGTAACTGCACAAAACAAGATTGGATTTCCTATTCGTGTTGGCAGATTCGTACGTGATCTTGTGTGTGTCATGATAGGTTGGTATTAGCCTTTGTCCACATGATCGTGCAGTGTGTTTTGAGATGCTGCGCTACTTGTATTGGTACTGTTTTAAATAAATGTTGAATTGAAGCTATTGTATTGCTGTCTTTTCCCATTAAGTAGTGAACAAAAATGGGGCCAACCCAGACATTATGCTTGTTGCTTTGTTACAACAAACTCTGCATCACCCCGTTTTTAAGTAGGTGGAAGCACATGTTGTTGTTGCGCCCACTCTCCCATGGAACTGTTTATGCTTTTTGTAAATCTAATGCCGCTGGTAAACTTAAGCAATGCCACTCTTAGAATTAACTACTGAATCTTATTTCAAAACTGCAACACTTGTTAGGGATTGGCGAGATTACCATTTTTGTGGCCGAATGTTTCATCCTCCTTTATTGGCCAGTAATTGACTCCTTTTTTGCCTCTATTAAAATAGGGATATCTATTGAACTTGTTGCTATTGCGACATTTTGCGTCGCTTAATTTTGGTGGAACTACACAAAAGAGACCGGATTTCCATATATGTGTTGTGCTCTCTTTCAGATCCATCTCAGGCGTTGTTTCAAATCTTGGTCTTGAAAGGTCAGTACCTACTTTCCTCAGAATTAACTACTGAATATTAGTTCAAAACTGCAACACTTGTTAGGGATCGGTGGGAGTACCATTTCTGTTAGGGATCGGCCGGAGTACATGTTTAAGAAATGTATTGTTCAGATAATGTCTCTGTTATTATATATCAGTTACAGTGTTTTACAAATGGTACTATCCTGCTTTGTAGGTCTTTCTACATGTTTAACCAAGGTATTGTTAAGATAATGTCTGTGTTAAAATGAATCAGTCGCATTGTTTTAGGAATGATACTTTTCTGCTTTGTCGTTCTTTATACATGTTGAAACAAGGCATTGTTAAGATAATGTCTCAGTTAATATGAATGAATCACACTGATTGAGAATTGCTACTCTCCTGCTTTGTTTCCCATTAAGATAAGGTAGATCAGTAGATGTTTTTCTTCGAGGAGTACAAGTCATCAACCATTATTTCTTAGTAATTGTTTGCCTTATACCTTTTGTTGCTTACACGGATATCAAAATTAAAGCTCGGTTTTATTCCGACTTTGATTTTAGTTGAACTGCACAAAAGGAGCCAATGTGTCTAAGGTAAACTACTGCATTAGTGGGTCCAGTTGGTCTTACCACTTTGCAGAAAGAAGCAGTCACTGTTTGCGCTACATTACACAAGGAAGATCGAGAGGTTTTATAGAGTATTAGTAGACGCTGGTGACATGACTAGTCTGCAGAGATGGCTGCTTTACTTGTGGTTAGGAGGAACACTGGGCAAACAAGTGCCCAAGCAAGTACCAAGAAGCCATGACATGACTCCAAGTCTGTCAATGTCACTCTAAGCAACAATGATGGGGCATCTGGGTATGGTAATCTATTTACCATACTTTCAGTTTGTTAGTCCACCGATTGGTGGGTTGACACTAGGGCCAATATTCATGTGTGTGCTGATGTGTCTTTGTTTTCTGGCAGCATATAAATACGAAATCCACAGGGATGCTGAGCTTGATTTTAGTGGAACTGCACAAAATGTTCAGATGGTTCGTGTCCACCATAATAATACTTCATCATGCACAATACATCGAATGGTTCTCTAATCATTCGTTGTCACCTTGAGCCACCGGACTATCAGATGACAAACTGATGACAAACCCTGCCCGTTCCACAATCATAGGCATTACATATTCTGAATGGGAAAAGCTTGTCAAAGTTGACATTAGTTTAATATATTGGAATTGGAAAACCTTGTCAATTTTTGTTGATTGATGTTAGCCAGAAGACATGCATTTGATATTTTTGAGTGGGACGCCCTTTGCTGTGAGCAACGTCGATCGTTTTTTCCTATTCCTGTCTTTAGTTCAGAAGTAAATATTTATTCTGCTGAAATGCATAGTCACATGAATGTTGACTTATGTAAGATATTTTAAGAGTTTGTTCTGAATATTTTCTATGTAATGTCAGGACTTGTGTTTGATTGCAAAGTTGAGCTTGGAATGTTGTGCCATGCGGCATCACGAGCTGTTCACCGTGCCTCCTGAGAATAATGCTTCGTATTATTTTGCAAGTTGATATAATGCTAGTGATTTACTTGTTAGGAAGATCATCCTCTTCTATTGTTTCCGTGCTTAAGAAGTTCATTGTCTTATGTTTCATTGATAGCCTATACGACAAGTCGGGTAGGTTAGACGTGAAACCATATGATCTTCCTACCAACTCATCATTTTAGGCCGTGAGTGGATCGTTGTTTTCCAACCAAAACCTTTGTAAAACTAACGCTTGTAAATAAAAGCAGATGGTCCCGGGTGAAGCGCTTGGTTGGTCGATTTCGACTAGTAAAATATACATCGGTCTCTCAAATTACACGCGTAACCCGCCGGTTTTACTTACAGACCTCGGGCCCTCGGTTTCATTACGCCTGTATTTTACGCGTTGTTTCCGATGACGAGTAAATTACACTTGTATATTAATACAATTGTGAAATAAACCAAAGCTCCCAAGCGCAGCCTTACCATTTCATGCCGTCTTAGTCTCTCGAAGGTGCTCATAGGTGTTCGATGATCTTGGCTTCCTGAATGAGCAGCGTGCGCTGTATCAGACCATTGGTAGGGCCCACGAGGCCCTCTCCATCGTCCTTCGAGTTGTTGCGCTCACCGTGGCGCCGAGCATTGTTAACATGGTCAATGAACATGAGGATTTAGGAGATGACTTTATTTTGACTGGTTGACAGTAGGGACCCACTAGGGCCATAGCCGTACATACGCAAGTGCCTCCTTATCATGTACAACTATATTTTTTTGCTTCCTCCTGGTTTCCTGACATCACAGTCCCACACCATTGTCAACCTATGTAGTCAATAAACGAGGGAATTGCATAAGGTGCGACCGATAGCTGGGACCAAGCACCTCGAGCAGTATTTGTGTTTTTGATGCGTGAGCACTGCAGAGTTTTTCTTGGCGATGTTTTCATTGTTTTTCAGAGGAGAGCAGGGTATTAACTGGGTGGGTTGTGGCCCGTCTAGCCCAGGAAAGGTATCTAGCCTAGATATTAATTTATTTCAAGATGAAAATGGCTAGCCCAGCTATACGTTTTTTAGGAATACCCAGGCAAGGTCAACTTGTTATTCTCCGCCCCGCTGGGCTGCAAATCTTTCCTAGGAGGGATGCATTAGTCTTAACAGGAAAATGGGCTTTAAAAATAATAAATGGGATGTAATCATAAAAACTAGGCAGTAACTGTAAAAAAAATGCACCAAGCATGGAATTAGTTTATAAAATATTATTTATGGATTTTGAAAATCTTAATTTTTAATTGTTGCGCACGCAATGTTTCGTTAGATTTTTACGTAATACAAATTTATATTTAGTCTGACTAGAAATTTCGGGATAAAAATATTTTGGATCCCATCAAAATGTGGGAAATTTTATTGAGTTCTGTCTTGAATGGTTGGTTGAAATTATTAATCGTTGTCTTAGCTAGCAAATGGGCTGTGCTTTTAACAAACTGTAAATGGGCTGTAGTAAATTCCATTAGAATTCAAAAATGGGTTGTACATTCTTACAAATCGCAAATGGGCTATAAGTTGTCTCCCACACACTTGTGGGCCTACTAAGTTGACGCGTCCCCTAAAAAAAGAAGTTGACGCGTATGCAAGGCTTTGTGAACTTATTATAGTCAACACACGGTTCTTGCAGTAGTGGCCATTGGATGTCCATCCAACGGATGCCGTGCTTATTCTTCAATCTCGGATATTCTAGCTTCACCCGCCCAAAAAATGATTCCTCCCCCTTACATCCGGGGTGCACCATTTTGGAAGCTGGCCTGTGGGCCTACTAAGTTGACGCGTACCAAGTGCTTTGTCAACTTAGTCAATATGAACGATTCTAGTTGAAGTGACCGTAGGATGTCCATCCAATGGCCGTAGTGCTTCTTCAACCTCTGGTCTTCTTGCTCCAGCCGCCCAAAGCAGCACTGGTCGTGCCGCGTGCTCCTGCCTCCCGTGGACGGCTGTGATGCCGCGGAGGCCTCACCGCTGGCCAGGCCATCCCTCTACTCACCCACACCCCCCTGTTATTCCGCGGCAACGGCAGCCTCACACTGCAAGCGAACCAGTGAACCCCCGTACTCCTCCCCGTGCGGGCTTCCACTACCGCGTCTTCCCCAGCTCTGCGTCGTCCCCTTCCTAGGCCTCACCGTCGTCCATCGCCCTGGTGCTCTTGGCGCGGCGTGGTCAACATGGTCAAGGAACGACTTCCATTGTACGTGGACTGTACGTGGAGAGGCTGACAGTCGGGTCCACGACGGCAGCAAGGAAGTGCCTCCTTATTACGCGGAAAATAATGGTTCCTCCACCTGATAGCAGGGACCCACCGGATGGGCCACCGTATTGCGTGAAAAAAAACGTTCCCCCCGCTGTCAGTTCGGACCCACCGGAAGTGCCTCCTTATTACGCACAAAAAAAAATGAATACTCCCCCTACTGGTTGGCACCCACCTTGGTGGGAGGCTGATTTGTGGGCTTACTAAGTTGACGGGGACGGAGTGCTCCAGTGACCGTACGATGTCCATCCAATGGTCATAGTGCTTCTTCAACCTCTAGTCTTGTTGCTCCAGCCGCCCAAAGCAGCGCCGGTCGTGCCGCATGCTCCTGCCTCCCGTGGTAGGCTGTGCTGCGGCGGAGGCCTCACCGCCCCCTACTATTCCCACTGCTGGCCAGGCCCTGCGGCGGCGGCAGCCTCACACCGCACCCGAACCAGTGAACCCTCATACTCCTCTCCGCGCGGGCTTCTAGTGCCGCGTCTTCCCCGGCTCCGCTCGTCCCCTTCCTAGGCCTCGCCGTCGTCCACCGCCCTGGTGCTCTAGGTGCGGCGTGGTCAACGTGGTCAAGGAACGGCTTCCATCGGACGTGGACTGTACGTGGAGAGGCTGACAGTTGGGTCCACGGCCGCAGCAAGGAAGTGCCTCCTTATTACGTGCAAAATAATTATTCCTCCACCTGACAGCGGGGACCCACCTGACGGGCCACTGTATTTCACGAAAAAATGTTTCCCCCTGACTGCTGGGACCCACCAGCTACATCTTCGCATGCAAGGAAGTGCGTCCAGGCAAAAAACGATTCCCCCTGACTGCTGGGACCCACCAGCTACTTCTTGCACGCAAGGAAGTGCCTGCGTAGCGTTGTCATTCTGGTCACGAGCGTGTACGTACATATTGGTCGATGTAGAGGCGCGCACGTGTCATAGTAGAGGCGCGCATGTAGCATGTACACGTACGTACAACGACCAGTGTGCAAGAAAGAAAATACGGCCACGTACGTACATACAGGCAGGGTCTCGAACGCCTACTCGCGCATACGTACGGCCATGGCTCGTGTACATGGCTGGGTCAGAATGGAGAAACTATGTCGCCGTCGTGTTCATGGGGAGCCAACCGGCTGGGTCGGAACAGAATGCTCGTCGATTTCATCGGGAGGGCTTGGACGGAATAGCCAATGGAAACGAGGCCTGGTGTACCGCAAAACGGAGGAAACGGCCTTGTGTTCGACCGGCCACGTTCGAAACGGGATCCTATTGATCGGGAGGGGTCTGGCGTACCGAAAAACAGAGGAAACAGACTTCCTATGGTCGAAACGGGGGTCCTATTGATCGGGAGGGGTGTGGCGTACCGCAAAACGGAGGAAACAGACTTGTGTTGGAGCGCTACGGCCGAAACGGGGGTCCTGTTCATCGAGGGGGGGGGGGGGGTGTGGCGTACCGCAAAACGGGACACCACGGGATACTGTTCATCTCCACCGTAGATCCCCTCCAGCCTCCACGGGCTACTGTTCATCCACCGCCGACCTGCTCCAGCCTCCACCTGCGACTGTTCATCGACGGGCTCCTGTTCATCCAGCCTCCACCGCGCGCTACTCCACCGGCTACTGTTCAACCAGCCCTCTCCACGGGCTCCTTTTCAACCACCCCTCCACGCGCTACTGTTCATCCTGCCCTCCACGGGGTGGTCCTGTTCATCCAGCCCCAACCGGCTCGATCAATCGGGGTCTTGTTCATCCAGAGGCAACACCACGGGGTCCTGTTCATCCAACCCCCCCCATCAACGCTCACTGTTCATCTAGAGGCACCATCGATCGGCTTCAGTTAGTAGAAGTAGCGAAGGAATCGCTCGATCGGTTTCAGTTAATAGCCATCGATCGATCGCTCAGGTTCAGTAATGCGTAGCCTACAGTGCAATCGCTCGGGTTCAGTTAGAGCCCAACGCCTCGCACCCACACGCATGCGTGTATGAGAGAAACGCACATCGCTCGGCCCCGACCACCCACCGTAACCGGGAACACCCCGATATTTTCCTTGCCCTCGCTTCTACCATGATTTTTTCCATCATGGAAGGCCCACAGAATGTCATGCAGCTGCGTCTCTGGCCCGCCCAGGACAAAAAGCCCATTTTCTGTCATGGTTTTTTGTCATAGAAGTAGGAGCCCACCACATCTATGATGATACAGGGTTTTGTCACAATTATCATCATAGAAGTGTCATAAGTATGACAGAAAAAATTCGGTCGGCCCAAAATGTCACGGATGTGTCTTTTTTTGTAGTGCTACCTGGTATCGCTACAATTTTCTCTCTTCCCCTCCTATTCTCCTGTTGTCTACCGCCAACCAGCCTGACCTAACCGTATGCCATGCCGCATCACGATGGTCTGCCCTTAGTTTTCCATTTTCCTAAGGAAGACACACAGCCGGAGTCTTAAGAACATAAGGCGCTTTGGGACGAGCTTGAACTGGCCTTGCGGGAAGACGTCGCGCCTGTCCCCGCTCCCATTACGGCTCCCGGCGCCCCGACTATGCCAGCGCCCATCCCCGTGGCATTGATGGGCTGGGAGTGCACATTGTCGCCGAGCTTGATACCACGGGCTTCAACGAGGTCCCCACCTACTTTCATGCGCCCGTGCACCTGCCAGCGCATGCACCTGCGCGTGCACTGACGCGCGCGCCCGTGCCGGTGCCCGTGCACACGAATGTCTCCGTTGCGCTGTTGTCAGCGCCTATCCCCGCGTGGGTGCCAGTGCCCCTCTCAGCGGCATGGATGGCCACCGTCTACCGCTTCCTTGCACCAATACCAGTCGCCTCCTCTCGCCAGTTGACTCGCTCTTGGAGACCGATGTCCAGAATATTCTGGCCTTCCTTGAAGCTAGGTCCAACGTCCAGGAGTACGCCAACAACGGTGCAAGACGCCGCCGTTGCCGTCTCTGTCAGTGAGTGGCCCGACGACACATAGAGCACGACAAAGAAGCCGCTTCCAACCGCAAGACGCCCCTGCCCCCGCCGCGTAATCTAAATTTGCCATGAAAAACATTCGATTGCCATGCTTAAAATCCAAACGTTTATCACTTACATTTATTTTAGATCGATTGTCATATGAATGTAAAGTCGTAGTCACACTGAATGAAATCCCTGGTTTGATCGATTGAATGTTCTGCTAGAGCCGTATCAAATTAAATATAAAACATCATCAAGCCACATGTATTCCTTCTCATCCAATGACCTAGACTGCTTCAATATTTAGCGTGCAGCTAATTTCATGCCAAAAATAGTGCTAATCACATAATAACACGCAAATAATATCCTACTTAATAACTGCATGAACTTAATATACTTCCAAATTAACGTGCATTGCACGTACACATTGACTAGTACTAGTGCATGAAACTGGTGCCGTAACTTGTGAACGCGTCCAGATATGGTCAACGGCAACATCGCCCACGAGTTCTTCGTGTTTGCCCATGCGTGTCAACGTAGAAGGGGAGGAGGGAGAGAGAGAGAGAGAACAGACATGGAACCCACAAGTAAGTGTGCTAATGAGCTGGTCCCACTAATGTACTAAAAATAATATTAAAACATGTTATCCATTAAATAGGCTGTGGTAATATAAAAACATTATATCAATAAAGGGGGGTACAACAAAACTTGTTGTACTATGTTGCCTATTGATGTGCGGCTTGAAGGACCTGGTCGCATGTTTGATCCTCATCCTTTTTAATTTTAATTTATATATGGGTCCAAATTTATTTCATGACAAGTGGGACCCTCGGTATGTAGTTTGTAGCACTTTAATTTATGGGTCGAAATTTGTTCCATTACAGGTGGACTATCGGTGTGTACTTTTGTAGCTTATTTGTAGTAAAATTAAAGAGAACAACAGAGTTTTTGCAAAAATACCATGGTGCGACATTGATGGCGAGAAAGGACGTGCGAGGGAGTGATGACCAATCCAGAAGGAAATCAATTATGGGAGGTGTCGGGGCTGCAATGGTGTCTTTAGTAGTTGTGGGCCGAATGCTACGAATATATAAACTAAACCCACCGGAATAAATTCCTTCACCAATTAATCCAAGGTTTGAGTCCCCCTCGCAATGTAAATAGCTTTGCGTCTGCGAGGGATGGAGAGGTAGCTTCAATGTGTGGAAGATACGGCGTGGGAAAGCGAGGTCAATCGAGACACGGATAGATAGAGAGACAAAGTGAGTGTTGTCCGGCATTCGTTGAAAAGATATATATATATATATATATATCCTATGGGGAGATATTGTCCGATTGAGATTTTGGGAAGGGTGAGGATTGTCGGATAGAGCTTGAGAGATCATCCAGTCATAGACATGTAGATATATTTTGTGCGTGGGAGGAAGCAAAGTCAATCAATTACATATATAATGGGAGAGAGATTGAGCGAGTGTGGGTCATCGTGTGATCGAATGAGTGAGACGGGTTGGAGAGAGTGACATAGATAGACAATGTGTGTGAGAGAGTATACAATATGAATATGTCAAATTGGGCTCAAACATGGAGATATATCCTTCGTGTCCGAGAAAGAGCAAGGTCAATCGAGACATTAAAAGAGAGATAGAGAGAGATTGAGCGAGCGTGGCCCGCCATGAGGTCGAAAGAGTGGGGCGGCTTGGATGGACTGACTTAGATAGACAATCTGTGTGAGAGAGTATAGAGTTTGTCGATCGAGGCCCGGATAGGGAGATATATCATTTGTGTGTGAAAGGAAGCGAGGTTAATCGAGACTTAGATAAAGAGAGGGATATTGGGCGAGTGTGGCCCACCATGCGGAATAAAGAGTGAGACAGTCTCGAGAGTGTGACCTAGATAGAGAACCTGCGTGCGTGCACATAAGAGGGGGGCTATGCATGTATCTAGCGAGATAAGGTTGGAGAGAGAGAGAGAGAGAGCTCGACATGGGGTGCAATGGCGGTTGTGTGAGGTAGATACATTTGGTAAGAGAGTGGGAAAAGGGGGTTGTGTAGTTGAGAGAGTTAGAGATCGAAACATGGAGAGAAAGAATGAACGTGTGTTGGAAACCGATAGCTTCCTAAGGTGTTTAGGAGAGGAAGATTGATCGATACAAGAAGTATGTAGCGTGTGTGCCAAATGGGGGTGGGGCTAAAAACAAAATTTGAATGTAGATAGTACGAGACTTAATATCGACGTTTCAATTTCGTGTATATTGTAAGATTTGAATTGAGGACCATGCATATGGGTAATTATTTCGAATTCGTGCGATACTAGCTAGGTTTGGAAAAGTTGACATTGACTCGATTGTTGTGCTATTTTGTAGGTCATACGTTTGAATCCGTCCAAATTTTCTCACTACCACGGTGTTCATCATATACATATGATTTTGTATTAAAAAAGTAGCGTGGATACGGCGAAATGCGAAATCCACGTTAGAATTCGAGATCGCTATGTGATACACACTCTAATTCAAATAACTCATTAATTAATTTATAGTATCTCTTCTTGAATGACTAATTATTTGCAAGGAAAACATGGGCATGGTAATACATACAGATTTGTTTGCAAGTGAAATAAGATTCGTTCGCATTCTCAAATGTAGGCATAGCAGGCAAACCAGGGTCGTGTCGTAGTGGTCGTCTGTGTCATACGGACGCTAGCACCCAGCCACCCACCCCCTCCCTCCTCCCCCCCGCCCCCAAAAAAAGAACGTCGACAAAATAAGTTCATGCTTCCATGTTTCGGATTGAAATATATGGCGGCCCTAATTCCAGCCCTGCAAAATCTCCCTTCTCCACCGTCCCCTTCCGCGCCCAGATTGCTCAAATCCCTAATTCGCCGCCAACCCAAGCAAAGTTCGAATCGCCTCTCATCTCATCTCTTTCCCCACCTCTATGCCGGACGACGACGACGAAGACGACAGTCGCACTTCACCACCGCACCGGACCTACCTCATCTACGCCCTCGTCCACCGCACGGGGGCTACTTCACCGGGCACATCATCGCACCTCCGCCCCCCGAGGCCGTTGGGGCTTCACCAACGGTCTCGTCCACCGCATCATAGGGCTCCGCCGCCACTCAAGATCTGCATCCGTAGTCCACCGACAACGTCAGCCGCCGCAACTAACATGCCTCACGGACACCGACTTCCACCGCATCAGGTGCGCTTCACCGACGCCTTCTCCCACCTCACCGGGGCGACTTCACCGAGCACATCGTCACACCTCTGCCCCCCGAGACCGTTGGGGCTTCACCAATGGTCTCGTCCACCGCATCGTAGCGCTCCGCTACCACTCAAGATCTGCATCCGTGCGTTGCCAGCCAACACCAGCGCATCACCCTAAAGAGTTCTCAAGTGACCTGCACTCTAGCTAGGCGAGCATGCCCAAACTCCGGCCCAAACTAGGTCTCCACATAGCACTCCCTTGCGCACTGTTCCGACGATGTTTGGATATCCTTTCACCGCTCTCTTAGCTTACACGCCTATGCAAGTATGGCTTTAACTCTTATTTCTTCTGGAGATATCATTTGAAACAAACAAAACCATTTTTTAGCGAAGCATGACGGTGCTACAGGATCTGGTACACATCCTGCAGACTGGTATAACCTTGTAAGTACATGTCCTCGAGTACAACAGCAAGGTCGATTCCTCCTACTTGATCAACCATTCGCCGTGTCGGAAATGCAGAGGCGGATGCAAGCAGCACAATGCATGCACATCTAGGTAAGTGGTAACATGGACTTGTACATGGAACATCTCAAGCGCAAGCAGAGCTGCAGTGAGCCTGTACAACGAGCTACCGTAAGTCCCTGCATTTCATTTAATCCGTACTAACCTGCGCGTAGGATTTTTGTGCAGTGGCGGTTCCACGAATTCAAGTTACCAGGGGTCAAAATTTAACTTTAAAAATATGAAGGCACTTGCACTCCAGAAATAAACATAACTTGAGAAATTTGAAGCTACATGTACTTTGAAAACCAGCTAATGATCCAAAGTAGTTCAGATTATAAAACACTAAATGATGTAAGGGCCAACAAGCACAAAATGCAACATGGTGTACAAGGGCTACTAACATGGTCTATACCTGCCTGAATTATTCGTTCTCTGGCTGAAAATATCGAATTATGATTGCACCTATAACCAGTGCACAAACTGCATATCAATATATCTATCCTGCATAAGTATGCCAATAGTTTCAAACAACAGATTAGAAAAGTATTTATGCTACGTTGTCATGATACGGGGACTTTCTTGTAAATGGCCTCAACGTTTCCTCAAGCCTTGAAAATGTACTATAAGTTGCTTGTCATTAATGCCTGCAAATCACTATGTCTCTCTCAACATAGAAGATCATCATTAGACACTAAATCCTTCAATGGGAGCTTGGGAAGCCCTTGCATTAGATCCCTCATTAGACACTATATGTTCATCACCAGGAGCATGTAAAATGATTGCATCAAATTCTTCATTAGCAGTCTGTTCATTAGAAACTTCAGGCTCAACAACAACATGAGCTTGTATGTTTGCACCGGACACTTGATTAGATACATCAGGTTCATTCAGTTCAGTATTGATTGGGGGAGTTATAAAATAAGAAAAAATTGGTTTCATTTTCTTATGGATTCCCTACATACAAGCAGTTTTACAACACCGTCAAGTTTAACTATTGGCCAGAAATTGAATAGTTGAATTAGATATAATCAGGGATGTGATGTACCTGCTCATTGTGCATGCTGCTCTTGCAAGCTGCGACTGTTCCTTTGCACAATCTCGGTGCCATGCTCGTGCTGCCGCCGTTGGCTCCCAAGCAGGCTACACCCAGGGTTGGATCTTCATCTTCTTGTCTTTACATTCGCTTGAAGCCCGACGACTGGTGTCCAACAAGGGCGCGAGGAACTGTTGTGTCGGTCTGTCCAGCGGCAGCTAGGTTAGGAGTGAACCAGACTTGAGGCTGGAGCGAACAAATTGGGATTTTTCCTGCTGTTGATCGATATGGGAGGCACCCGTTTGGGTTGCGAGCCTGCTATAGGGCCTACCTTGCACTTACGTTATTGGCCCATCCAAATTGAAATGTTTTTCTTCATTTTTTACATTGCATGCTCGTGCTTTGGGACGAACAAAACTAGCCTGGGTCAACCTGCACGACACAAACTAGGTGCACACTTTCCAGCCACCCGAGGCGGCCGCCCATTCCAGCCCCTACGGTGTCGTCGCCCCTTTTTGCGTGTATGATTGGGGTAGTGGATAATATTCTAGTGGCTCTTTTGATTTACCCATAGAATGGTTGAATTGCTTGTTTCTATGAATTGAGTTCACCAATAATGTGAAGGATGTCAGTCTTTTCATCCTATTGTACATTGCTTAGATCTCGATATGCCAAATGTAATAGCATGAAATATACAGTAAAAGTCAGTGTGATGTGTGTGGCGACAACTAGTTTGACAACCCGTCCTCATATAACATATGAATGACGCACTATCTTATCAGATTAACCATTCGACATACCAATGCAGTGTGGGAAGAAAAATAGTATTTTGACTATGTATCCAAGCAATTGATTCCATGGACTCCTTCGTAGAACCTTGTAAGTGAAAAAGAAGTGGTAGTGTGCCTGTACAAAGAGCTAGCCTAAGTTTAGTTACCTGCTTCTCAGAATTTTAGTTAGCCACTTACTGCAAAATTGTTCAATTACGTTGCTTGGCTTAATTTAGTTTGTTACTGATTTCATAATGCCATAGCTTGTTAATCCTATTATTGACTGTGCCTCTCTATGTGTTTGATACTTACTATTAAAAATTACCTGTTTTCCTGAACTTAAATAGGTACTTAAGCAGATAGATAGCTGGTCATATGTTCTTCTAGGGTGCAATAGAATTCACGTGTAATTTACATTGTGATAATCCGTTTGTTTAAATGGTTTGCTGTTATCACTTGTACCACTAGTAATGTTTGCATGTTCATAGATAGACAACTGTCCGGTTTATATGAGGGACACCGTCTTTTTAACTTATATATATGTGTGTTGGAATCATTTTTCTTACATCAAAGAAATTTACAGATGTCTGTGTTTCTGGTAAACAGTATCGACTTGTTACTTTAATATGTTGCCAAGAACTTGTTAGTTTTACTAGTTCATGTGTAATTAAATATGTTGCCAAAATGTTTAGTTTTACTAGTTTGATGTTAGTTTCTTATGGTTCTTGAAATCCTTTATTTATGATTTCTAACATTCAAGTTTGCAAGATCCAACTGAAACTCCATTGGCACAACAGGTATGTTTTTAGAAACTTCCTTGTTTACCTGGTTAGCTTCTGTAACTTGTTGCTATAATCATCTTACCAACTTCAAGATTTTAGGATCCAATTGGAAGTCAAATTGCACAACAGGTACATTTTCAAAAATATATTTGTGTAACAAGTTTCCTGTTGTAACTTGTTGCTCTAATCAAGTTACCGAGGACTCAACTTTTCAGGATCCAAGAAAACTCCAATGCCACAATAGGTTCCTTTTGCAAAACTTGTTTGTTTAACTGTTTGCTGCTGCAAGCAGTTGCTCTAATCACATTACTGGTTACTCAACTTTTCAGGATCAAAGAAAAACTCCAATGCCAAAATAGGTACCTTTTGCAAAACTTGTTTGTTTAACTACTTTTCTGCTGCAACCGGTTACAATGATGTTAATAACTACTTTTCAACATCCAATTGAAACTCTTTAATACCTTGTTTGTTTAACTAGTTTGCTGTTATAACTTCCAATTGAGATGTTTTGCTAACTTCAACTTTTCGGAATCAAATCAGAACTTTAATGGCAAAACAGGTTAGCCCAAAATCAAAGAGCGAGGTCCCATGGACGTTGTATCATCCCACAGCAGTGGCACCGGCCCAATCGTGCATCATGAATTTCCAACTGCTGATGCTCTAGAGGCTAAACTATTGGTAGACAAAGATTCTGCTTTTGCACTTAGAGATGAAGTGACTTGTTGAGGAAGCTGTCGTTGTTCTGGGAATGGGGGTCCCTAGACATGCCTGCCTGCGGACCACGGTGTGGCTCTACGAATGAGCCCGTAAGGGCCCATCTTCACCAACAAGCATTCAAGACCCTCGCGAGGGGCCAAGCCTTGCAAGGCGGATGACACAAGGCCTCCTCGCGAGCGGCCTCACCAGGCTAGCTCGCGAGGGGCGGAGAGATCAAGACAAGGCAAACCTCGTGAGGTTCCAGTGACGTGAGCCATGACGACCAAGGCCAGGCGTGTGCCAGGCGGGTGCCAGCGCGCACAGTATCCTTGTTTCCTCTTTGGTGCCAAGGAGACAGGCGCAGGCGAGGAGTTCTGAGGCATCAAGCAAAGGTTTCCAAATCGGAGCAACAAGATCAAGACCAACAGGATGGCAGGACGGAGGTCACCGTGGAGCCCAAGACGGCATCACCACAAGAGCCTTTGGCAGGCTAAGACCACCTTTTGTCAGGATAACTTGTACTAGTTGTCCCCTTTCAAAATTGGCCGTTGTTGGCTCCCTTCCCGCTCAATATTTGGGGAGAGGACTAGGGCCTCTATAAATAGGACTAGCCACCACGGCATAGAAAAAAAGGAGATCGATCTGAACAACCACAAGTTCACCAAGCACAAGAACACCTCTCCTCAGGAGGCTGTTCTTCCCCTTGTACTGCTCATCATCAGCCCAAGAGGCAATCCACCACCACCACCACACTAGAGTATGGTATTACACCACAACGGTGGCTCGAACCAGTATAAATCTTGTGTCCCTTGTGTTGTGAGCTAGCGTTAGAGATCGTGAAGTGTGTGAGGGCGTGTTCGGTGAGGGAGAGATTTTCGCGTGCACCCAAGTGTTCGAACCTTAAGGGTTTTGTCGGAATCCGAAATCCGACATTTGGCGCGCCAAGTAGGGGTGCGCCGAAGCTTTCCTTCCATCGCTTCGCGTTCCACCGCTTCGTCACAACCAAGTCAGACGCTCGTCGCGCCCGAGCTGAGTGGCGGGCAGCCCTCGCCGCTCGCGTCGCCCAGACGGCTCCTGTCCGTGGGCCTCCCCGTCGTTCTCTGTCACCCGCCGCCAACTCCGCCACTGGCCCGGAGGGGAACAAGCAGCAAGCATCCTCGTTGCACCCCTCGGTGCGGCGGGACGGCCGCACCGCCACTCCATTGCTGACCTCCGCAGGTT
Organism: Triticum urartu; assembly: GCF_056163025.1. NCBI lineage: Eukaryota > Viridiplantae > Streptophyta > Magnoliopsida > Poales > Poaceae > Triticum > Triticum urartu. Next base: position 299,552,090 of record NC_141875.1, on the reverse strand, counting down.
ACTCGTCCCATGTTCGTCACGCTCCCACGGACGCGCGGGCCGCGCTACTCATGGCGCGTGAGCTCCTGCATTACCGCCCAGTCGATGACCTCTGCAAGGACTGGCTGGACCGCATCGCCGAGCTCGTCAGCACCGCAGGGGGCTCCCTTGCACTGTCCCTCTCGCCCCGGTTTTCCTCAGCTGCCGCCACCACCAAGAAGGAACGACGACGACCATCAAGACGAGGGGGCTGGGGGTTTCCAAGAGCCGCGTGTTATCGCCTGCATCTTGGGCGAAGCTCAAGCCCCAGCCTCACAGCGTATCTTCAAGAAGTTTACTTGCGAGGTGAACGCGGTCCTCCCCAAGCTCGAGGCCAGTCGCCCGCTCAGGTGGTTCAAGTGTGCCATCACTTCCAGTTCAGCAGATCAGCTCAAATGCGCGGCTACCGCTGGTGCTCTCCCAATGCTTTGTTCACCCATCATCAGCAACGTGCAAGTCACCAAGAGAATCATTGATGGCGGTGTAGGGCTGTCCGTCGAGACGTTCGACAACCTTGAAGTGCCCTATGATTAGCTTCAGCCTACCAAGCCTTTCTCAGGAGTGACCGATGGCTCCACCACATCGATAGGTCAGGTCCGCCTCCTAGTCACCTTCAGAGAACGCAACAACTACCGCACCGAGCTCATTGACTTCGACGTCGCCCACATCCGTCTGCCATACAATGCCATCCTTGGGTACCCAGCCCTGGCTAAGTTCATGGCGGTGACCCACCACGGCTAGAGTGTCCTAAACATATGAGGGAGGGGCGGGATCATCACAGTCCCCTGCGAAGAAAGAGATGCGGTGTGCTCCCTCAAGCGCACCTTCCAAGGAGTGTCAAACAAAGACCCCAACAACAATGCAGCTCGGTACCCTCTTGAGGTCGTCCCCAAGATTAAGAAGCAGCTACTCTGTGTCGGACCTTGGGAGAGCAGCACCGCAAGTGGAACCTCATCAGGATCAGCGCCCAGACCTGGGGTGCCTCCCTCTGTCGCATAGGAAGGCGCGCCCGGGGCCCTCCTCGGGCAGGGCTCGGGGGCTCTTTTCTGGAGGGCCTCAGACCTTGACAACATTACGAGGGAAGCGCTCGGGCACCACTTGGAGGCGTGCTTCAGGAAACATCTCTCTCAGGAAGACACTGTGCAAGGAGCGCCCAATGCTCAGGAGTTCATCACCAAGGTATCTCTAGAGCTTCAGGAAGCAAGAACAATATGTGGCGACTGCCGCCCGCCTGGCGTTGCTCCCCACCCAGGCGAGGGTAGTGATCTGTGCATCTGCATCGACATCCCAGGGCTCAACCAATCCGCATCTCAGGAGCACTTCTGGCCTACGTGTGTTGGGTGCTGCGAAGGTCCGCCCCCCCCCCCCACAGCTACGTTCGCATGCCGTTCAGCCTGCCGAGCATGGCGGATGCCTTCCAGCGCAACCCATGGAGTATCATGGCAGGTTAGGAGGCCAGGCACCACGCAGTCCTGGCAGAGATGGCGATGGTCCTCAAGGAACCGCTAGGACCCCCAGGGCCTCCTGAGGCTCAGGGCCCCGGTGGCTCGTGAGGTGCAACCCCTTCGACGCGTACCAGGTGAAACTTTCCATGTTTATTTAGCTGGGAGCGCCCCCAGGGCTGCATCATTCCCAGGCCGCGTGGGTCCATCCCTGTGGCATGTATCCTTTCTAGTTTATGTCTTTAGCTTACCTCGCTGGGGGCGCCCCTCGGGCTACATCATCCCCAAGTCGCTCGGGCCTGACCCAGTGGCATGTTTGCTTTCCATGCATAATCTATCTATGGTTATCAGCTGTTCGATTGTCACCCACCATGGGAGCCGTGCATTGGTCATCTTTCTTTAGGACCCTTCGCGTGAGAGGGTTAGGCACGGTGTCTGTGCTCGGGCCCATCCTTGCAGCGTCGATAAATCCAACGGCTGAGCTCCATCTGGTGGGCTAGCCCCATTCACGTCACCTCCTGGGGCCATTGGTGACTGGCTTTCTCACGCGATAACCTCAGGAGATTCGTTTGGCGCAGGTTGTTTGACCACCTCGCAGGACCAACACGGCGAACAAGAATCAAGACCAGGCGCAACATGCCTTGATGTAGGGCCTCGTGAGTCCCGTGCCGGCTCATGAGTGCCCAGACACGCCTCGTCTAGTCCTGCCGTGAAAGCCACGTGTCAGGGCAGGGCTGTACATGCCCCAGGGGCTCTTCGCGGTAGGGAGTCCCATCCCACAAGCCGGCAACGGACGGGCGACTGGCCCGATGATCTGTTCCCCTTCCTCGCACTAATCTGCAGGAACTTCTCGAGGACTACAGCGGGTGGTACCGCAGACTCTCTCTCTTCTTCCATGCGATTTGCTTGCGCGTTAAAAGGGGGGCTCATGAGCATCGCGACTCAGGAGCTCTTACTGGCTCTCCAGCCCTCACCCCCTGGCCTTGACCACGACATCGCGACCTTGCATACCAGCGGCGGTTGAGCTCGCTCGAGGGCCGTGACCTGAGGACGTAGGGCACCAGGAAGAACATGGAGAAGAGGGGGAAGCTCGCACGGGCCTATCCTAGCTACCCAGTAGCGGCCAACACGTAAGTCCGGTGTGGCGCTTGAAGCCAGCTCCGGAATGCCAAGATAATTCTCATACCTGGACCAACCCAGCATTACGGCATAAGATCCTAACCTTTTGCTGCCCTGCTGCGGCAACGTCACCTCCCATTCCCATCCTCAGGTAGCTGCTTGCACGCTAAAGGGGACCTCTTGAGCATCGTGCCTCAGGAGCTCTTACTGGACCTCGGGCCGCTCACCTCCTGGCATTGACCACGACATCGCAATCTGGCATACCAGCGACGGCTGAAGCCTACCTGGGGACCGGGACCTGTCGACGTAGAGCACCAAGCTACCGCGGGATTGGAAAGGGGGAGACCTAGCCTCAAGAGGACGTGCATTTGCAAATTTTCATAACAAGGATGATATGAACAAAAGACATTACAGACGCTTTACACGCCCCCACGGGGTTCGTTTTGCTTCCTCGCATGACACAAAAGGACAGGAATTCCTAGGAGTTCAATCTACACACACCGGATGTCGCCGACGCCATCATCAACAATGGCCCGCGAAGGGCCGGCGCCAACCCCATATGTATCAGCGACGACGGCGGCCGGACGCCACGGCCCTGCTCCGGGCACGGCGGGAGCTCGGGGGAACGTAGCTGTCGTGGCTTGTCTCTAGAGTCTCTGCGAGCTCGGGAGAATCGCTGGACCACCAGGAATCGACGCTGTCGTTGGAGGAGCAGCGAGCGAGGCCTACGGCAGGCCCAACGTCCGCTGCTGTGCCGTCCTGGTGACCTCCTTCAGGGCAGCACTCCAAGCGGCGGCCTTCCTTGTGAAGACCTTGAAGAGCAACGTGGAGGCACCGTCATACTCGAAGTGCATGGCGAGGGCGCCGTTCGCGCGGCAGACTCGGCAATCTCGCCCCAGCCTCGGGTCATGAAGATCCTCCCGGAGGCGACGGCTTCAATTTCCGCTCAAGTCGCCGGGGCGTCGTAGTCGGTGTGCTGCAGCCAAAGCTCGAGAGGGCCCCTCGGCGGCATCTCAGCGGTGAAGAACTGCGGAAGGCGAATCCAAGTGCTCAGGGGCATCGCTGCCAGCAGCACGAACTCGAGCAAGGAGTCCACAGCGTGGACCCCTGGGGCGACGGCGTGCGCCACCGCGGCACGACGGCCACGGCCGTGGCGCGGGCGGCGGCGCTCATTGCTGCTCCCTCCGAAAACATCAGCATGAGCATACAAGGGCAACGGGTACCCAGGAGGCGGCCTCTCATACCAAGGCCGCGACACCACTGGCCTCACGACCATCTCACGGCGATGAGACCTCCTCTTCTTCGGCGGGAGCAGCTCGGGCTCGTTGAGGGGAGCCTTGCCCTTATCCGCGGCCGAGAACCTCCGAATCGGCGCCATGACTGCACCAGCAAGGAGTGGAGCAAGGAAGGAGAAGAAGCGGGAAAGGTGGAGGAGAGACGGGTGATGGGGCTCCACCCCCACCTCCCATTTATAGCCAAAGGGAGGCCAACCGCTGGCCTCCATGATCTAAGGTAATAATGATGGTTTTTCCTTGCATTCAGTAGGGACTCGTCAAGTCGGGCAATTGCCGAGACAGCATGGGGAAGCGGAGTCACCCACGTCCAATCAACCGCCACACGTCGACCAAGGACGCAGCATATTGGGGCCCACGGTGCTCTGCACTTTCCCATTGGCTTCGCCTCGAAGCCAAGCCTGAGTGCGCCTTGGTCCCGGGGGCAACTGTCGGCGTTCTGGGAACGCGGGTCCCCAAACTAGCTTGCCTGCGGCCCACGGCGTGGCTCTGCGAGCAGGCCCATATGGCCCATCTTCACCAACAAGCATTCAAGACCCTCGCGAGGGGCCAAGACTCACGAGGTGGACGACACAGGACCTCCTCAAGAGCGGCCTCACTAGGTTGGCTCGCGAGGGGCGGAGAGATCAAGACAAGGTAAACCTCATGATGTTCCAGTGACGTGAGCCATGACGACCAAGGCCAGGCGGGTGCCAGGAGGGCGACAGCGTGCACAGTGTCCTTGTTTCCTCTTTGGTGCCAAGGAGGACAGCGCAGGCGAGGAGTTCCGAGGCATCAGGCAAAGTTTTCCATATCGGTGCAATGAGACCAAGACCAGTAGGATGGGAGGACGGAGGTCACTTTGGAGCCCAAGACGGCGTCACCACCAGAGCCTTTGGCAGGCGAAGACCACCTTTTGTCAGGATAACATGTACTAGCTGTCCCCTTTCCAAATTGGTCTTTGTTGGCTCCCTTCCCGCTCAATATTTGGGGAGAGGACCAGGGCCTCTATAAATAGGACTAGCTACCATGGCATAGAAAAGAAGGAGATCGATCCGAACGACCCCAAGTTCACCAAACACAAGAACACCTCTCCTCAGGAGGCTGTTCTTCCCCTTGTACTGCTCATCATTAGCCCAAGAGGCAATCCTCCACCACCACGCTGGAGTAGGGTATTACACCGCAACGATGGCTCGAACCAGCATAAATCTTGTGTCCCTTGTGTTGTGAGCTAGCGTTAGAGATCGCGAAGTGTGTGAGGGCGTGATCGGTGAGGGAGAGATCTTCGCGCGCACCCCAGTGTTCGAACCTTAAGGGTTTTTCCAAAACCCCAAATCCGACAGAAGCAAATAGCACAACGATAACCCACAAGTATAGGGGATCGTAACAGTTTTCGAGGGTAAAGTATTCAACCGAAATTTATAGATTCGACACAAGGGGAGCCAAAGAATATTTGAAGGTATTAGCAGCTGAGTTGTCAATTCAACCACACCTGGAGATTAATTATCTGAAGCAAAGTGATCAGTAGCAAAGTAGTTTGATAGTTTTGATAGTAGTAGTAGCAGCAACAACAGTAACAGTAACAGCGATAGAAGTATTTTTGTAGCAAGTGTAATAGTGATAATAGCAGTAGTAACTTAGTAGAAACAATATGGGAAATTCGTAGGCATTGGATCGGTGACTTGTTGGATGATATTCATCATGACATAGTTATAACCTAGGGCAATACGGCACTAGCTCCAGTTCCTCGATATAATGTAGGCATGTATTCCATAAATAGTCATACGCGCTTATGGAAAGAACTTGCATGACATCTTTTGTCCTACCCTCCCGTGGCAGCGGGGTCCATATTGGAAACTAAGGGATATTAAGGCCTCCTTTTAATAGAGGACCGGAACAAAGCATTAACACATAGTGAATACATGAACTCCTCAAACTATGGTACTCACCGGAAGAAGTCCCGGTTATTGTCACTCCGAGGTTACCGGATCATAACACGTAGTAGGTGACTATAACTTGCAAGATCGGATCTACAACATGAATATAATGGTGATAACATAAATGGTTCAGATCTGAAATCATGGCACCCGAGCCCAAAGTGACAAGCATTAAGCATGGCAAAGTCATAGCAACATCAATCTAAGAACATAGTGGACACTAGGGATCAAGCCCTAACAAAAATAACTCAATTACACGATGAATCTCATCCAACTCCTCACCGACCAGCGAGCCTACGAAGGAATTACTCACTCCCGGTGGGGCGCATCATTGAATTTGTGATGGAGAAGGGTTGGTGATGACGAAGAACGAAGATCCCCCTCTTTGGAGACCCAAACGGACTCCAGCTCTGCCCTCCCGAGGAAGAACAGGGCTTGGCGGCGGCACCGTCTCGTCGATCGCGATAATTCTTTCTCCCTGATTTTCTCTCTCCGAAAATAGGATTTTATAGCGTTGTAATCAGGGTCTGCGGGGCCACCAGGTGGGGACAACCCACCTGGGTGCGCCAGGAGAGGGGGGTGTGCCATGGTTGGTTGTCCCACCCAGGGGCCCCTCTCCGGTACGTCTTGGCTCCAGAAATTCTTATATATTATATAAAAATTCCTCACAAAGTTTCGTTCCATTCCGAGAACTTTTATTTCTGCACAAAAACAACACCATGGTTGTTCTGCTAAAAACAACGTCAGTCCCGGGTTAGTTTCATTCAAATCATGCAAATTAGAGTCTAAAACAAGAGGAAAAGCATGAGGAAAAGTAGATACGTTGGAGACGTATAAACTCCCCCAAGCTTATACCTTTACTTGTCCTCAAGCAATTCAGTTTTTAAACTGAAAGTGAAAAAGAAAAACTTTTATGAACTCTTTTGCTCTTGTTTGCATAAATAAGCTTAAACAACAGCCAGGTTTTCAACCAACAATGTAATTAACCATGTCGTCAATAACTCTTAAAGATTGTAATAGCTCATACCAATGACATGATTAGCTAGCGAGCATGATAAGATATCTCAAACAGCAACACGTTGTCAAAACAACTATGATATAATTTGACACTAGTGGTATCTCGCTAGCCCTTTCTGAGATCGCAAAACATAAATGCAGAGCACCTCCAAAGTCCAAGCAGTGACTAAACATTGTAATTCAAGGTAGAAAAGATCCAATCAGGGTGCATCCAACATTAGCTACACACAATGCATAAGTCATGACAACTGTGCTCCCTTAGTTTCTAGTGCTTGTTTTAGAGGGTGATGACACAACATAAAAGTAAACAGAAAGTCCCTTCATAGAGGGAAGCAGTGATTTGAAGAGCTGCCAGAGCTCAAGTTTTAAAACAGAGATAAACGATATTTTGAGACATGCATGCTTCTCATTCACTTCACGACTATCAGTTATCAATATCTCCCATGCTAAATAGGCTAGTGGCGGTTCCCAAGTGATAAAAGTAAAGGTTTTGACTCCATTGGGTGTTTTTTTTGATTATTCGAGCGATTAACTCTTTTTGTATTTTGCAGTTTGGGACTGGGCATCCCTATGACCACCCTTTTCTCGTGCGATGGCGAGTGAATAAACACTCGTCCTGAGAATAACCCACTTAGCATGGAACATACCAACCACCTCCTGTCGTTCCATGAACGATCCAGGCACACAAAACGGATAATTTTTTTAGAAGTTTTTTTAGAGCTGCCACATGCAAATTTACTTACGACGGCAGGTTAATACCGCATATAGGTAGATATGGTGGACTCATCTAGAATAACCTTGGGTTCAAGGGTTTTGATGTACAAGCAGAATCCCCACTTAGTACAGGCGAAGGCCAACAATTAGATTGAGAAGCGGCCAGCTAGAGAGCAACAACGATCATCATCATGCATTATGCATAAGTAACATTGGACACTAGCATGAGTAGGATATGAACACCATGAACATAAATATCATAGAGGCTACGTTGGTTTTGATTCAACTACATGCATGAACATGTGCCAAGTCAAGCCACTCGAACATTCAGAGGAGGATACCATATCATCATACAACATCCCAATCATTTTAACGCAATGTTGATATCCAGGATAAATCATTATCCACTCCCAGCTACTTATGCAAGGTATGCGAAACTATAATATCTAATTGTCATTGCAAACATGTTTAATCATAATGGGCTGAATCATGGATACTAGGTTAAAGATATTTACACAAACAGAACAAGTTGAGTTCATACCAGTTTCTCTCTGCCACGGCTAGTACATCGAATTTTGTCATTATTGCCTTTCACTTGCACGATCAAACGATATGAAAATAATAATAGTGCAAGAGCGCCGTGGAGTAAGCTGGAATCTACGAACATTTTATTCAATGGGAGAAGACAAGGTAAAATGTGCTCTTTATTAGTTCAACAATTATTCATATGTGAGCCACTCAACATTTTCATCGTGGTCTCCTCCTTGGTACAACTCAAATAAAATAAAAGAAATTCAGAGAAACACACTGATTTTTTTTAAGTTTTTTGGTTTTCTTGAGAAAGCAAATAAGAGAGAAAAGCAAAAACAAGAAAAACTATTTACATGGGAAAGCTCCCAACAAGCAAAAGAAGAACACGGAAGTCTTTTTGGATTTTCTTTTTAATATAACAACTAATCATGCATGGAAAATAAACTAGCTACAACTAATTTTTTTGGTTTTTCTAAAGTTTTTCAAACACACAAGAAGAAAGCAAGAAAAATAAATCTAAGCATGGATGATACAATGATTATGTGTGAACACCGACATGATGAATAAGTGGACATGAATGTAATTGTCGGTGAGAAACACGTACTCCCCCAAGCTTAGGCTTTTGGCCTAACTTGGTAATCGATCAGTAATCCGGATAGTAGTTGGGGTACTGAGAAGCGGGCATCCACTGATACCACTATGGAGGCTCCTCCTGTGCTGCCTCCTTAGCTGTTTGAGCATTTTGATAGGCGATGATGTCTGCAGGCATGATCTTATATCTGCCCCTGGCAACAGGATCAAACAAAGCAGGAGCAGGTAACGGAATAGTATCACGAGTTTCAACACTAAAGACCAAGTTATAAGGAATAGGAATGTTAGGATAATCCTGTGCAAGAAAATGTTGGTGTTCCATGGCTGCACGGTCTAAGTAAACCTTGGTGAGAGGGTAATCATGAGGGCGTATCCCAACATTAAAGTGGGCCGCCAAGCGAGTAGCATAAATCCCACCATGAATTTTACCCTGAGATTTATTAAGATGGAGGCGACGAGCCACAATAGCTCCCAAGCTATAAGTGTTGTCGCCCTCTAATGCACAATGTAAAATAGCAAGGTCTGGTGAGATGAGCGCACCCACCATCTCCCAAGCGAGCAAGCATTTTGCAATGAAAAGTTCAAAGTAATGAACAGCAGGAAAATGCAGGCCAGCAGCAGTGGTAGCTGACACCACTCTCTCATCTCCCACGGTCAAAGTACGATAAAATTCCTCAAACCCAGCCGGCCTAGGCTCGGCCAAGCTCCCATCAGAAGGGATCAAGCATATGTCACAAAATTCAGTAAGTGGTATTTGATGGTTTTTAGCATAATCGAAGCTAACTTCAGGAGGATTATTCCTACACAGGAAAGTAAAGCTCTGAACACAAATGTTTGTGAGGATTTGGTGCTGTTCACACTCATCTGCAGTGAAGTCGGTGAGGCCGGCATTCGCAGCATATTGCATGAACTCCTGAAGGATTCCAACCCCATCTAGGAACGGGGTGTGCAGCCATTCGCATGGCCATACATCCGCCAACCTTCGAGAATGGAGATCACTATCAGATAACTCCCTAATAACACCTTTTGAGTTCTTATTGGAGCCAAACTCCCTAAAGATATTCATGGTTTTCCTATGAACAAAATTCTGAAATTTATTAGCCCCTAAAATTTTCTCAATAAAACTTCACAAAAATGATACCAACTACTCATAGGGATACATAGAGGTCATAGCAAGCATTCGAACTACTTAGAACGCTAAGAATTTAACATACAAGCACATCTACAGTAGCACCAAGAGTAGCTAATTATTCAAAATATAAACCACTAAAGCAAAACGTAATTGGATAAACGGTGGAGTTACATACCAAGCAACAACCCCCCAAAATAGTTTTGGAAATGGGGCTTCCAGCAGAGAGATCGATATCTGCGGGTTTGAGCTCAAGAACACGGGAGAGAGAGCAATGGAGATTTTTTATGGAGGTAGGTGATGATGTGGTATGAAGAGATTAGTGAGAGGGCCCACGTGGGGAACACAACCTGCCAGGGAGCGCATGGGGGTGCTGGCGTGCCCAGGTGGGTTGTGCCCACCTGGTGCGCCTCCCTCTGATGTTTATTGCACCAAAAATTCTCAAATATTCATAAAAAATCATATTAATTTTTTGGGTATTCTGAGAACTTTTATTTTTGGGTCATTTTTTATTGCACGGGAAAAATCAGAAAATAGCCAAAACATGGTATTTTATTTTATTTAACTAATAAAAACAGAGAATAAAAAGTAGAGATAGAAAGTAGTGCTTACTAAATTCATCAACTTCATACCGTTCAAAAATGATCCATTAATAAGGTTGATCAGGTCTTATTAACAACCACTTTTGATTAGCATGAAACCGAAGAACTTTCGTAAATCACTAATTTACCTTAATGGAGATATGCATGTCCCCAACAATAAGCATTTCATATTTCTTTTTGATAGTAGGTAGCGGTATTTGAAAACTTCCAATAGTGATTGTCGAAGATTTTTCAATAATATTAATACCATTCACTTGGAATTGATTCTTCGGAAAGTGCACCGTATGCTGATTACCATTGATATGAAAATTGACCTTCCTTTTATTGCAATCAATAACAGCCGCTGCAGTATTCAGGAAGGGTCTACCAAGGATAAGTGACATGTTATCATCCTCGGGCATCTCAAGTATAACAAAGTCAGTCAAAATAGTAACATTAGCAACAACAACAGGCACATCCTCACAGATACCGATAGGTATGGCAGTTGATTTGTCAGGCATTTGGAAAGATATTTCAGTAGGTGTTAGTTTATTCAAGTCAAGTCTTTTATATAAAGAGAAAGGCATAACACTAACACCAGCTCCTAAATCACACAAAGCAGTTTTCACATAATTCTTTTTGATAGAGCAAGGTATAGTTGGTATTCTCGGATCTCCAAGTTTTTTAGGTACACCATCTTTAAAAGTATAATTAGCAAGCATAGTGGATATTTCAGCTTCCGGTATTTTTTTCTTATTTGCGATGATGTCTTTCATATACTTTGCATAAGGAGGCATTTTCAGGATATCAATTAAGCGAGTACGCAAAAAGACTGGCCTCAGCATTTCAGCAAAGCATTCAAATTCTTCATCTTCATTATTTTTAGTTGACTTGGGTGGAAAAGGCATAGGTTTTTGAACCCACGTTTCTCTTTCTTTACCATGTTTTCTAGCAACAAAGTCTCTTTTGTCATACCTTTTATCCTTACGTTGTGGGTTATCAAGATCAACATGTGGTTCTATCTCAACATCATTGTCTGGTTCTTTATTATTTGGTTGAGAGTCTTCATGAACATCAACATTATTTTTTTTCATTATCACTAGGTGAGTGTTCATTAGCAGACTGAGTTTCAGCATCAGATATAGAAACTTCACTATCTATGCCAGGAGGTTTCTCTATTTCGGTTTCATTAGGAGCATGTCAAGTCCTATCGTTTTTCTTTTTCCTTTTCTTTTTAGAAGAACTAGGTGCACTAGTGTTGGCTCTTTGTGAATCTTGTTCAGTTCTTTTTGGGTGTTCCTCAGGATAAAGTGGTTCCTGAGTCATTTTACCTCATCTAGTTGCAACTCCAACAGTAAAGTCATGCATATCACACTACAAAAAAAAAGACACATCCGTGACATTTTGGGCCGAACGAAATTTTTTCCTGTCATACATATGACACTTCTATGACGATAATTGTCACAAAACCCGGTATCATCATAGATGTGGTGGGCTCCTACTTCTATGACAAAAAATCATGACAGAAAATGGGATTTTCGTCCTGGGCGGGCCGGAGACGCAGCTGCATGACATTCCTTGGGTCGTCCATGACGGAAAAAACCGTGGTAGAAGCGAGGGCGAGGAAAATTCCGGGAATTTCCCGGTTACGGTGGGAGGTTGGGGGCAGAGCGATGCGCATTTCTCCTGTACACGTACGCGCGTGTGTGCGAGGCGTTGCTCTAACTGAACCCGAGCGAGGCGTTGGGCTCTAACTGAACCCAAGCGATTGCACTGCAGGCTACGCGTTACTGAACCCGAGCGATCGATCGATGGCTGTTAACAGAACCCGATCGAGCGATTCCTTCAGTACTGCTGCTAACTGAAGCCGATCGATGCCGCCTCTAGATGAACAGTGAGCGTTGGGGGGGTGCATGAACAGTTCCTGGTGGGGGTGGATGAAGAGGACCCCGTGGTGTTGCCTCTGGATGTATAGGACCCCGATCAATTGAGCCGGTTGGGGCTGGATGAACAGGACCCCGTGGAGTGCTGGATGAACAGGACCACCCGTGGAGGGCAGGATGAATAGTAGATGGTGGAGGGTAGGATGAACAGTAGCCCGTGGAGGGGTGGTTGAACAGGAGCCCGTGGAGAGGGCTGGTTGAACAGTAGCCGGTGGAGTAGCGCGCGGTGGAGGCTGGATGAACAGGAGCCCGTGGATGAACAGTCGCAGGTGGAGGCTGGAGGAGGTCGATGGTGGATGAATAGTAGCTCGTGGAGGCTGGAGGGGGTCGACGGTGGAGATGAACAGTATCCGTGGAGTCCCGTTTTGCGGTACGCCACACCCCTCCCGATGAACAGGACCCCCATTTCGACCGTAGCGCTCCAACACAAGTCCGTTTCGTCCGTTTTGCGGTACGCCACACCCCTCCCGATCAACAGGACCCCCATTTCGACCGTAGGAGGCCCGTTTCCTCCGTTTTGCGGTACGCCAGACCCCTCCCGATGAACAGGATCCCGTTTTGAACGTGGCCGGTTGAACACAAGGCTGTTTCCTCCGTTTTGCAGTACGCCAGGCCTCGTTTCCATCGCCTGTTCCGTCCAAGTCCCCCCGATGAACACGACCACGCATTCCGTTCCGACCTAGCCGGTTGGCTCCCATGCGTTCCGTTGCCTCCCCATGAACACGACGCATTCCGTTGCCTCCCCATGAACACGACATATTCCGTTGCCTCCCCGTGAACACGACGACGACGCTGTTTCTCCGTTCCGACCCAGCCATGTACACGAGCCCTGGCCATACATATGCGCGAGTAGGCGTTCGAGACCCCGCCCGTATGTACACATACGTGGCCGTATTTTCTTTCTTGCACCCTGGCTGTTGTACGTACGTGTACATGCTACGTGCGCGCCTCTACTACGGCACGTGTGCGCCTCTACATCGACTAGTATGTACGTACACGTTCGCGACCAGAATGACAACCCTACGTACGCTTCGACCAAGTGGGTCCCGACTGTCAGGCACTTCCTTGCCTTCGAAGATGTAGCTGGTGGCTCCCAGTAGTCAGGGGGAGAATCTTTTTTTGCCGGACGCACTTCCTTGCGTGCGAAGATGTAGCTGGTGGGTCCCAGCAGTCAGTGGAAACGTTTTTTTTGCGAAATAAAGTGGCCCGTCTGGTGGGTCCCAGCTGTCAGGTGGAGGAATCATTATTTTCCGCGTAATAAGGAGGTACTTCCTTGCTGCGGCCGTGGTCCCATCTGTCAGCCTCTCCACGTACAGTCCACGTCCAATGGAAGTCGTTCCTTGACCACGTTGACCACGCCGCGCCGAGAGCACCGAGGCGGTGGACGACGGCGAGGCCTAGGAAGGGGACGACACGGAGGCAGGGAAGACTCGGCAGTTGTTTCCCACGCGGAGGGGAGTACGACTGTACGAGGGTTTACTGGTTCGTCTGCCGTCGCCGGAGAATAACAGCAGGTGTGGGTCAGTAGAGGGATGGCTAGGCCAGCGATGGGAGTATGGTTGGGCGGTGAGGCCAGCACGGCAGCACAGCCGGTCATGAGGAGGAGGGAGCAGGCAGTCGCGCCGGCGCTTGTTTGAGCGGCTGGACCAGGAAGAGCAGAGATTGAAGAAGCACGACGGCCGTTGGATGGACATCCCACAGTCAGTGCTTGTGCGTCAACCTTTTTTTTAGGAAAGCCTCAAATCTGTGGAAAACAGCATGCAACCCATCTGCCATTATTTCTAATAATTTACAACCCATTTGCTAATTCTTAAGGTTTTTTTGGAGCCCATATTCTTTTTGTTAGCATTACATCCCATATTGTGGCAACGGTTAAAAAATTATACGAAATTTTGCATATTTCGGTGCGGTCCGAACTGTTTTTAATCCCGAAATTTCGACTCACATTCAAACTGATTTTAAAAATAAATGTATATCAATATAAAATCCAACAAATTCTCCACGCATAAAGATTAATGTAATTTAAAATCTTGAAATGAAAAAAAGATATTTGAAACTAATTGCCGGTTTGTTGTGTTTTAAAAATGTACAACCCATTTCTCGTTACTAATGGGCCATTTTCTCGGCCAGCAGAATGAAAGCTCTCCTCGTCTTGAAAGATTTGCAGCCCAACAGGCCTGACAAAGCGACTTACTTGGCAAATCACAAAAAAACTGGGTTGTGGCCGTGGACCCAGCTGTTAGCCTCTCCACGTATAGTACTCTTCCGTTGGAAGTCGTTCCTTGACCACGTTGACCATGCTGCGCGGAGAGCACCACGGCGGTGGACGACGGCAAGGCCTAGGAAGGGGACGACGCGGTAGTGGAAGCCCGCGTGGAGAGGACTACGAGGGTTCACTGCTTCGACTGCGGTGTGAGGCTGCCGTCGCCGCAGGGCCTGCCAGCGGTTGGAATAGTAGGGGGCGGTGAGGCCTCTGCGGCTGCACAGCCGGCAACGGGAGGCAGGAGCAGGCGACACGACTGGCGCTGCTTTGGGCGGCTGGAGCAAGAAGACCAGAGGTGGAAGAAGCACTACGGCCATCGGATGGACATCGTACGGTCACTGGAGCTAGAATCGTTCATATTGACTAAGTTGACAAAGCCCTTCGTCCCCGTCAACTTAGTAGGCCCACAAGTCAGCCTCCCAGCAAGGTGGGTCCCAGCTAGCCGGGGGAGTATTCATTTTTTTGTGCGTAATAAGGAGGCACTTGCGTACGTGAGGCTATGGACCTGGTGGGTCCCCATTGTCATCCTCTCCAAGTAAAGTCATCTCCTCGCCCGTGCGCGCTTTCCGTCTGAAACAGTCAGCGCCGCCCGCCCTGCTTCCCGATGCAGGCGATTGCTCCGCCTTCAAACGACACAAGTGTCGTCCGTCCGACCATCTGCCGCCCACATTAATGATACGTGGTTGCCGAGGCGGCTACTCCGGCGCCACACGCCCGTCCCTCCGCCCGCCCACCATTGCTATATAAACTGCTACGCCGGGCATAGCCGCAGTCATCTGCATCCATTCCCTTTCTCCTGTCCACACCACTACTGCCCACCATGGCTTCCTCGCACTCCAGCACTCTTCGGGACGGGCGAACGACGGACCACAAGCAGATGGCAGCCATTGCTACCGATCGGCTGGCCGGCAGGCAGCCGGAGGACGACGACGTCCCAATGGAGAACATGGTAGTCGACGATCCGGCGCCAACCCCCTCCTCCGCGCCATCCTCGCCGGTGCATTGCACTATGACCATCGGTTAGGCCCGTGCCCAATATATGGACAGTGTGAGGCAGATGCGTCAGGAGCAGTTCCGTGAGGCGCAGGCCGACGCCGCCTACAACTACCATCTCCTTCAGGAGCACCTGTAGGCGTTGGAGCAGATCGCGGCGGAGCGGGCGGAGCAGGAGGCGCTGCTCGACTCGTACCGCTCCGCCCGCAAGGGCCGCCTCGAGCGCTGGCGGTACGGCATGCGAGTGGTGGAGGCTGCAGCCGCCTACAAAGAGGCTAGCAAAGAGGGCGATGAAGCGGTCGAGGCGCTGTTTGGCGAGACCGAGGACGAGGCAGAGGACAATGCTGGCTCCGACGAGTCCTCGCTCCGCTGGCGTCGACGAGGCCCTGCTCCGCTGAGGCGCCGCCCGCCGGCAACGAGACAGAGGACATCGCCGGCTCCGCCGAGGCCCCGCCCCGCTGCCAACTCGGCCGCGCCACACAGAAAATGAGGAAGAGTAGAACACGGTAGGTCGCTGCCGCTCGGGTCCATCTAAGGCCACCGCTGCTACCCTCCTGTTGAAGCCAAGCTAGGCGGGTTGACCATTGACGGCCGGTTAGCTTCTTGCCGGCGATGTGGAGTCGGGGAGTTCTGCTGGAGAATAACGCTGCTTCTACTTAACTGCTGGTGCAGTTGGCTGACTGACACGTGGGCCCAATAGGCCACATATCAGTTACGCAACTGCACCTGCAGTTAAGTCACTGAAGCTTCTGTTCGGCTCAGCGGGACACAGGTGGGTAGCTTCGGTTAATTAATTATACCTCCAGCGCACCCCTTTTTAGTTGAATGTATGAAATGTAATGAAATCTGGCATGTTTATATGAAATCCGACCGTGTATGAATGAATTTATTTCGATTAGTTCGAATTCCTGTATCACTGGCATTGGATGAACATGCAAAACAATACGTACTAGCATTATTCCCAGGGTGATTACCTCGTTTGCAGCAGTTTCACATGTACTCCCTCCGGTCCTTTCTAGTCTGCATACAAGTTTTGTCTGCAGTCAAAGTATCTCTACTTTCACCAATCTTATACAAAAATGTATGCACTTTCACAATGTGCGAAGTAAAAAAGGAACAGAAGGAGTACAAAGAGTTTGAGCAGCTTTTTAGCATTTCTGTACATTGCAATCAAACACACAGGCCTGGCAATTCATAGAGAACATTCAAAACAATCGATGATTATGCATCTCAGCGACTCACATGTCAGAGGCAATATTTACTTCACAACTAAAGAATAAAGAACAAATTGATCGACGCTGCTGACAGCAAAGGGCGTCCCATTCAAAAATATCAAACACATGTCTTGCTAAAATCAATGAGCAAAATTTGACAAGGTTGTCCCATTCCAAAATATCAAATGCCTACGATTGTGGAATGGGCAGGGTTGGCCATAAGTTCGGACATTTGTCACAGCAAAAAAATGGAGATTTTGTCAATCCTTCTGAGCTGAAGTTAGTTTGGTCTTGCGGGGAGTAATGTAACCATCCTTCAATTGCTCCTTCTGATGATAAGATAGACATGGCTTCTTCATCCTGGCATGATCGGAACTAGTCACTTCACGTACTCCATATTCTTCTTCAGAGGAAGATGATCCTGTTGTGCAAAGAAAAGAGGACTACTAAATGCTAGCATCACTGTATGCTTGAAAAAAGGAAAGGAAATATTTAAAACAGCACATATGAAGCACTTCTCAAGGACAATACCACTTTTTCATGACAGTATCTAAACAGTAGCACAACACCAATAGAGATGACAAAGCTCAATCATATGGATGAAATCAATGGGCGAGTACCAACCTTTGTCAGGAGGCTTATTGTGTAGAGCATACAGATGAAGCAATTCTCCGGAACCATCTGTTGCTATCTATGGTGGTGGCCATGCTTACTATATACTCCTCGATTAGTTTAATGTTTCCAACATCTTCTTGTGCAATTCCACTAAAATATATGGTATCTTCAAAGAAGATCCCTGTTTGCACAAGTAGAGATAATTACATATTACATTAAGAGTGGCATCAAATTAGTGGCAAAACAATTGCTCGTTCTAGCCATAGCAATAAATTAAGATGCAAAACTATATCATTACTTGTGTGATCACAGTTCCAGTGCTTCATTACAGCACCGGAAGTTGATTTTTGTTTTTCTTCCCCTTGTTCTCCCCCTTCATCACTTGTTTCAATAACAAACAAGCTTTGCCTTCAATGTAAGATTTCGCATGTCAATTAGGGAGCACAAGTATAGTACTAAACTTAATTTTCTGATGAGAGTGGCAAAATACAGGCCAGCAGTTGTGAAATATCCTTATCTTACCTCAATGGGATATTACGGTGCACATACAGATTGGAAGTCTTGTCTCCATTTGTGCAGTTCACTAAAATCAAGCAACATTATCGTACAAGTAGCACAACATATGAATGCACACTGCAGAATCATGTGAAATAAGGCTAGTACTGACCTCTCATGATGCGAAATTCAAACAACTCACAAGAAGAAGATCTGAACCAAATTTGCCTTAACGGATAGGAAGTAAGATCTCCTCTTGTGCAGTTCCACTAAGATCAAGCAATCAAGAAACGTTGTTGGTGTGACATTTTGGTTGAACCGCACAAAACACTCTTAAAACAAAAGTGTTTTGTGTAGTGCAACAAAAGGTCACAATGGCAACGAGGTGAAGCAGATAACCCTGTTTATACAGAGGTGCAAAGGAAACAATTAGTGGTCAATAACGGTGGATGACACAGAAGCCAACAAAAAGAAGCATCTACCTTATCTAAATGGGAAAGAAAGCAAGACTGTAGCATTTCTCAAACGGTGGCATTGATTAATATTAACATAGAGATTATATTAACAATAAAATTCGTTAAACATGTAATTTGCTTTTAACTGTGGCATTGCATCAATTTTCCAGCGGCATTATTAGAGGGTTTTTCTTTACAGGGACATTGTGGTGTAGGGACTAAAAAAACTCCGTGTCAGTCCCATCTAAACCAAAGAGGAGGGACTTTTAGGGACTAAAAGTGGGCATTTGGGACTAAAGAAATAAGACCCCGAGGGAGTCTTTTTGGGACTTTTTCCAACAGTTGCCCCTGCCATGCATCGCACCTTGTCTCTATTAGTTCATTACTAGGGGTAACATGGTCTTTTAGCATGTCATTTAAGAACCTCTAGTCCATGTTTAGTCCCTGGAACCCAGCAGGTAGGGACTAGGGAGTTTTTACCAAACAGGGCCTTAGAATAACAACAGGTAATGAGTTGCACGCGACAGTGGACGCACCAGCAACATGTGCATCTACCGATGTACTGTGGTCATGCATAGTTTGTTGCAAGAAAGAACAAACAACCAAGGAGCATATTTGTGTTGGTCCCAGTTTTGTTATCTTTAGACGCCTTTCCCTATGTCAGCGCAGCAAATCTAGTCCTGCTCAAACTCTACAGCCTTGTCCCTTCCTTTCCTTTTTGAACTAGTACTTTCACCCCTTCCTTTCCTCTTTGAACCATGTCCTAGATTTATGCGATGCAACTTTCCCCACTACTTTCCCCCATTCCTTTCCTCTTTTAACCACGTCCTAGATTAATGCTATACAACTTTCCCCCTTCATTTCCTTTTTGAACCACGTCCTAGATTCATTCTATATACAAGTTTTCCCACTACTTTCCCCCACTCCTTTCCTCTTTGAACCACGTCCTAGATGCAGCTAGAGCAATGCATGTGGAGTAAGTAAATTATACCTTAAGGTTCTTGGGGCGTGGTTCGGTGGGCGACGGGAGGGCGGCGAAGAAGAAGGGGTCGGAGGCCCTCCCGCGCCGCCGCTGGGTGGAAAGTGAACATCTGGGTCAGTAGTCCCTCGCCGACAGCGACAACGTTAAGCCTCCTTCCCTTCCAAGTGGACGGATCCTGCCAGCTCTTTGAGCAGCAGTGAGGGGAGAGAGTGGCCAACGAAGTCTTGTTTAGATCTGGAGAGGGCGAGAGTGTGTGAAGAGAGCAACTACAAGCGCTGAGGCTCCAGCGGGAGAGGGCGAGAGAGTGTGAAGAGAGCAACTCCAAGTGCTGAGGCTCCAGCATTTATATATATACTCCCTCTGTTCCAAAATAAGTTTCTCAACTTTGTGCAAACTTTAGTACAAGGTTGTACTACTACTAAAGTTGACACTTATTTTGGAATAGAGGCAGCTAAAGAAAAAATGATCCATGCAGTCCCTAGCCCTTGAAATGTGAACCCTGACCAGGCTTCAATTTGCTGGTAACGTTCGAGCTTCCTAATAAATGAAGTTTGCAACCTTTTGACCATCGGATCATTTTGTGCAGTTTCACCAAAATCGAGATGAGCATCCCTGTGGAAAAGAAATTGAACAAGCGTGATTAGAATAAGATTACTGGGACTAGTTGATGAGACATAAACTCATGACAAATACAGTACGTAGAAGCCAGTAGAGGTATGTGCGGGGCAAAGAAGTAGAGAAATATCCACAGGGAGTGATGTGGGAAGCTGGAGCAGTGGTGCAAGCCGGCTATAAAGGGAGTTGTACCTGAGGGACATAGCTCAACCTTGAGGAGGGCGGAGGGAGGCGGCAACTGCCCACGTCGCGGCAGTGAGCAAGTGATGAAGGCAACCTCACCGGCTTTGTGAGAGAGAACGGTGGGGACCCCTGATCGGGATGTGCCGACAGTGGGTTTTGGCCGTCGGCGACGGCCACCGCATCTACACTAAGCATCCACCCCTTCCCAAAGCGGACGTGATCCGCCGGGATGTTAGAGATGTGGCCACAGTCGTTTTGTGCGAGAGAGTGTGAAGAGAGCAACCCCAGCAAGCAACCATGTAGGCTGGCCCGTCCTGACTATGTATATAGTGGAGCAGTTTCCTTTTCTCTCCATATGAACCTATCATATTGCGTATGTGCCACTGAAGAAAAAAAACTTTATTTATAAATGATGCATCACCTACTACTCGTTCTCCTATAACCTTGCGCTTGGCATCTCCCAAATATTAACCTTGCGATTGGCTCTTCGCCTCTTCGGGAAGTCAAGCAATAATGGTAGTGCAGTATATATCGTTCTAGCTATATGAGACTGAATGAATTGCTGCACGTCCACCATGTGGGCGAGGGTCGAGGGGCGAGGGAGAGTGCTACATACGGAGCAAAATGAGTGAATCTACACTCTAAAATACGTCTATATACATCAGTGTTTGCAGTATGTACTAGTAGTTCATATTGAAATCTACTAAAGGACATATATATATTCCAAACAATATGGTATAATCTCTATAACCAAGGTAGTAAGGACGAGGAGTAAACGGAGGGAGTAGTAAATTGTTCTCGTCCTGCGAGCCACCGCGCTCTTGGGCGAGGGAGCGGGCGTAAGGCGTAGTAAGCAAGATTCACCTCATCCTGCGAGCCACCGCGCCCGTGGGCGGGGGAGACGGTGTACTAAGCAAGCTTCTCCTCGTTCTGCGAGTTGACGGGACACACCAAAAGTACTCCAGTGTATAGAGCCTTGCCTCTAAGGTAGGCCCCACATGGTTGCCTCTTTTTTAACATAACACGTCAAGTCACAATTTGTTTGTTCACCCGTGGTAGACGATCCTCCCTCCACCAAGTGGACAACCAGTACACGTGCCAAATTACGTGCGCCGTGCATGCACCTCTTTTCTTCATGCACGTCCCCACCTACGTGGGTGTGTGTGAGAGATACAAACCGCGTTCGTGAGTGTTTTTTATTTTGGGGTGGGGGGTTGGTTTCGTTAATTATTTGTGGGAATATGTGTCGATGACATCTCAAACAAAATTTTGCATGTAATGTGTGTGAAATGGAGGCCTATCCATATCATACATAGAGGGTCGGGCAATCCACGAGAAGAGAGGGAGGGGTCATAGCTATCGATAGAGTCAAAGAGAGGATCAAGTGGGTCAGTGCGAGATCGATGAAGAGAGCCATCGAAATTGTGTGTGTGTGGAAGTCAAAGATATAGGGTGACTGGCCTACCAGAACGTTAGAGGGCACACGTCAAGTTTGTGTGTGGCAGGGAGACATGACTAGAGCGCTCGATGTATCGATGTGTGTGGGGGGGGGGAGGGGGTGGTGGGAGGGGTAGGCAGAGGCCTAACTATAGAGGTAGAACGACTCGTATATGTGTTGAGAAGGAGAGACCCAGCTATGTCTTGAGGGAGATCGGTCGACATCCATACATAACTGAAGGACGAGAAATATGATGGGAGAGAGAGGAGAGAGGGAGGGAGGGAGAGGGGTAGAGTGATGGATGGGTGATGGAGTTGCTTCTCGAAGATGGTGGGAGAGGCCTACTAGACAAACTAAGGGTGGAACTGCAATGTTATCAATAAGAGTGGGGATGTGTTTCTGTGTGTGCCTGTGCGTGATAGATCTGTCGGGACGCATCCACGGATGATGAAGGTGAACCATGTGTTTGGTAAGCAAACCTAACTAGATCGGTAGATCAATTGTTGTTTGTTGGAGGAAGGGAGAGACACAACTAATGAGGTAGATCGATTGACATGTGGGTAAAAACGAGTTATAAGGACCTAGCTAGATATATGTATAGCGAGAGATCGGTCGGTGTACGTCCATTTGTTAGAGGAAAATATGGCCCAGCGAGACGGATAGATAGAGAGAATGGAGCTAGGTGGTGGTGCGAGAGGCCCAACTACTAGCTAGATAGGGGGAGGAGTGTGCGGTTGTGAGAGCGACGAAAAGAGGGGCGAGAGTTTACACGTGTGTCTGACCGTATGAGAGACACGAGGCAAGGACATATAAAGGAGGAGATTGAAGGTGTGTTTGTTTGTTGTAGGCAGGCATCGTTGGAGAGGTTTATCGATTGGTGTGTGTCGGAAAGGAGTTGTGGAGACTCTGGGAGAACGACCTAAAGAAAAAAATGAATGTGCCCGGTGGATAGAATGTCGAGGGAGGGGGAGGGCGAGGAGGGCGTGTGCATGCACGAGAGAAAGTTAGTGGTAGCTACAAAGGTTAGAGGATTGTGTGGGTGTAAGAGACTAACAAAGATCATAATTTGATATGAAAGCGGATTCAAATATTTGAATAGGAGATCATAGTGTTTTAAACATTGCATGCATGAATATAGTGGTGATACACGTGCTGTGCACATGTTATACCATAATGTGATACTGCATGGCGTTTGCAACTCACAGCTAAATGCCGAACAATCTAAACCATACTATACATCAAACAATCTCACATTTTATTTGAATTTGTGATAATGTGTGGCGTTTGCAGCTTACAACTAAATATCGAACAATCTAAACAATACTATATATTGAACATTCTCACATTTTATTTCAATTTGTGGTAATGTGTGGTGTTTGCAACTCACATCTAAATACTTTTAGGCATAGGGGGAGGGGCACCATACATAATGTGATAAACACATTATACATATGAGACATGGTTTAGATTATGAAGATCTATATAGAGCTAGAAATGTAATGTGATTTGAAATCAAAATAAAGTGGGTTCAAAAAATCTAGTTCGAGTTCATATAGTACACATAGTTCATATGTAACTCGAGACTAATCATGTGGTGTGCTGTGAAGATAATACACAAACGATGGTTTAACTTGACAATAATGATGATTGTAGATCTTATTAAAACAGAGAAACGAATTCAAATGCTTTGACTTCACAACAATCATTACTGTAGATCTTATTCAAATAGAGAAACGAATTCGAATTTAGTTCATATTGAAGCGGTAGTATATACATTTGGAATGCACTGAAACGTTATTTTGAGTAGTATTGCATGCATTATACACGTAGCGAAATATTTTAATTGAACATAACATGAATTCAAAGTTTTGAATGACATTTGTAGGGCGCATTAATTTGGTACAGTACACGTTAGGCTTGTCCAGAAATTTCAAATCGCGCCTTGTTAGCCTGAAATATTTAAGATATATCTTTGTCTCGTTGTGCTCCGACAACTCCCTCCATCTCAACCCATGCCTTGCTATTCCGAAATTACAACGCGCGCGAAAACTCCCACCTCCTGTGAAATCTCAACACGCAAAATGCCCGTGGTACCCCTGAACCGAAAGAACCGCCTCAAATCGGTGGGGGTACTTTCATAACTTACCCCACATTTCGGACAAGCGCGTCTCTAAGCCATGGTTCCCCACTGCCATCCCATCCGCTCACCCATTCGTACACCGAGGCCGCGAAAACCCGCGATGAAACCCCACACCCTGCTCCATCCGCCACCCAGCCGGAACCTCTTCCCCGATGACTTCGTCCACAGCAACACCTCGACGTCCCTCATCCATCGTACCGGGTGAGGATCCGTCGTCGATCTCATCGTCCCGTTGGTTCAGCCACCCCATCCTCCACCTCCAAGGAGCTGCCCCGACGTTCCCCTCGTCTTTTGCACCACCTCCATTCCCACACCACTGTCTTCACCTGCACCACCGGAAGAGCATCATCATCACCGTTTCCTCGGATGAAGCTGCGACCTAATCAGCGCCACCAAAGAGGTTGTACACTAATCGCCGCATTTTCTTCTTGATTCGATCTCACGGTGCTGCCGGCGCTCGGTCCCGAGCCGACACAGCGCGGCTCCATCCACGGCGGCGTCGCCGGCCACTTCCTCCACGGCGTCGCTCCCTCAGCGGCGACGTCCATATCAGTAGGACCTGCTGCTGCTTTAGCTCTCGCTCGCGCTGCTGCTCTGCTCTTGCTCCCGGTCCCCTGCCTGGTCTGCTCTTGCTATTGCTCTTGCTCGCGCTGCTGCTCTCGCTCTTGCTCTTGCTTGCGATGCCGCTCCGTTTTAGCTACACTTCACTCTGATGCCGCTGGGGTGAAGGAAGAACCAGCCGCAGCGGGGAGGGGGGCTCGCCGGAGAGGTATCCCACTATCTATCTTAGGGTTCAGGATGGGGGCGGTGGTCGCCGGCGGTGGCGGGGCGGTGGCGTGGGGATCGCCGGAGAAAAAGCTCGGCACGGGGGGGGGGGGAGGGGTAGAGGGATGGCCGGGGCAGCGACAGACCGTCGGTGGGGAGTGTTTTCGGGGCGGGCGGGGCGGCGCACCGCCGGCCGCGGGCGGCGGGGGGCTGCTGTTTGGCTGGCTCAGGGGGTGGAGGTTGAAGATGAGTCGCAGGTCCTTGTTTTCGTATCCAACGGCTGCAAAATCATCTGACCAGAGATGAAAAAGTCAGTCTACTGACATGTAGCCTCACCTTGCTAGTGCGTTCAGTTCCGACAGCAAAATTCAGTTTCGACAGCAAAATTTAGTTTCGACAGTTAAGTTCTGTTTCAACAGTTAAATTCAGTTTCGACAGTTAAGTTCAGAGATGAGCGGCTGATGTATTTTACATCTAGCACTTTGTGTTTATGTATTTTACGTCATGTATTGGAGATGCTATTAGAATTCCACTCAGGTTAACGTTGTTCGTTGTCTCTCTTGTCCTACTTCAGCCTCGGCGTCGTACAACTGACCGGAGCTGCTCCAACGACGAAACCCTCCATCACAGCGGAGCAGTACCTCGGGCTCCATCTCCAGACGCCTAAGATCTTCTTCCCCTCGTCCGAAAGCCAAGTCAGCTGGAGCATCCTCACCGGCCAACCCAATCACGCTGAGATCGACATGGCTTCGCCAAAGAGGTTGTACACTTGTTGCATCTCTTTTTTACTCTACATGTTATATCTATTGTCCACTGAGCACACAGATTTGTTCCTTTAGTGTCTCCTTGAAAGAAAAAACGTAGGAATTTTAATTTTCACTTGTCCTCCTTTTCAAATTCCTATTCATGAAGCACAAGACTAAGAGATAGTAGCATAATAGCATTATAACCGTACATTTTCTTGTGGTTTGACTTAATCTCACCATGCTTTTTTGCATCCCGTGATCTTCCAATTGTTGTGAATCAAACATCCAGATTGGCAGAAATCCTATGTTTTTAAATTCTCTATTTTGCATGTGCATTCCTATCCTATTCCTGTCTATTTCCTATCCCTGCATTGTTGGAATCCTCCAATTCAAATGAGTCCTTACAGAATTACTTCTCTTATAGATTGTTGTCAAAGAAAACCTTGCGTGGTTTGTCCCGCTCCTGCAGCGCCGTCGTCGACCCCAGCTCAGCTGCTCCAACGACAGAAGGGTCCAGCACAGCAGGGATCCGACCTCCAGACTGTCTTTCGCCGCCTTAGATCTTCTTCCCCGCCACTGGCAGCCATGAAAACTGCACTACCATCATCAACCGAGCAGATGACCTCAAGGAGTACACTGGTCCACAAGAGAGGTCGCACTCTTTCGTGTCTGCTTATGTTATGCATCGCTTAATATTACATGCTACTTTATCATCCTGTTCACCGATTAGACTCTGAGTCAGCTCCAAACTAATGGTTAAACTTGAGTTTTTAAATGGTTGTGGGGTACATATCGGGGCCGCTATCAATAGTATCTATCTACTATCTGGTTAATCTCCGGTGTCTACTATGAGTTTCATGTTGAGTGGGAAACAAACAGTAAAGAAGCCATTATCTGTATTTTTTAACTGAAGCCATTATCTGCCTGCTATTATTGGTTTTGGGTCTATCCACAGGTTGCTACCATCACTCTGGATTTCTGCATGCACTCCTTACATAATCTCACTATGTTTTATGCCTATGCATGACAGTTATTGTAAACAATGGAACTGAACATGTAGAGCAAAAGAGACGAGCCGTGTGTGGCAATAAAATTTCATGCAGACATCGCTCCATGGTAGGCGCAAAGGCAGCCCCCCCTCCACGCATTTCAGATTGTAATCGAGAGGAAGATATCTGTTCTGAGGGGTATTCAGAAGGAGAAGATAACTCCTATTTACCCCCTGAGGTCTTCGCTCTAACTTGGCATGCGGATGTTGGTTATATCATGCAAATGGTATCTTGCATTGCTTACTTTATACATCAAATATGTCATCTGCTTAGTTTAGACATCCTTTATGTGAATGCCATCTGTTTAGTTTATTCATCGTTTATGTGAATTATGCAACGCCATCTTGTTTAGCCAGGCATCATATATGTGAATTTTGCAATGGCATCCTGCTTAGCCAGTCATCTTATATGTAAATTATATCAGGCCATCCTTTTTTTCGTTACATATTACATTTGTCAACAATGTTATTACATTCAATTGCTCTTCGTGTGCATCAGCCATTGACATGGTGATGGCAAATTCTGGAGTGAAAACAAGGTCTTCAGAGCAGACTATGATATCTGACGAAGCGCATATCTTGCTGGTTACGAATAGCTCCTCGAAGGAGGATTCAGAGACACATGACCAGTCCTATTCCCCCCCCCCCCGAGGTGTATGCTCTAACTTGGCAGGGTTGTGTTGCTCATATCGTGCATATGGTGTCTCGCATTGCTATGTCATTTGATTAGTTTAGACATGCTTTGTCTGAATGCCACCTGTTCAGTGTCTAATTACCATATATGTGAATTATGCATTGCCATCTTGTTGCAAGACATTATATATGTGAATTATACAAAGCTATCTTGTTGCAAAGGCATTATATATGTGAATTATGCAATGCCATGCTGTTTAGTCAATCATCATGTATGTGAATTATATCATGCTATCATTTTTTTGTATTACGTGTTCCATTTGTCGACAACGTTTGTATATTCAACTACTCTTCCTGTGCATCAGCCATTTGAAGCGGTGATGGAAGTATATGGAGTGAAAACAAGGTATTCAGAGCAGAAAATGCTACCTGCTGAAGCAGACATCTTGCTGGTTATAGAGAGCTCCGCAGAGGAGGATTCAGAGACTGATGACCAGTCCTATTTTTCCCCTGAGGCCTATGCTCAAACTTGGCAGGGTTATATTACCCATGTCATGCATGTTGTCTTGCATTGCTTAGTTTTTATATCATACATGGATTGGCATCTGCTTACTTGCTTACTATATAAATCATATATTTGAATTATATCATGCCATCATGTTTACATAGTACATACACATCATCTATCTGAATTATGGCATGGCAACCCATTTAATAAAGACATCATATAGTTATATCATCTCATCCTGTTTAGTGTTTACAGTCATCATATCACTACAGGAATCAGCTACTTTGCCGTCTGCCACGACAGACGGCAAAGGCCTGAACGGCGGACGGCAAAAGGCTCTGGCAAAGTAGGCTTCGGTAAACAGCTACTTTGCCGTCTGCTACTGACGGCAAAGTCTTTGCCGTCTGCGGCGGACGGCAAAGAGAGCGCGGCGGACGGCAAAGAGAGCGGACGGAAATAATTGCGCTGTCAGTCCGTTAAGTGGCTAACGGAAGGCCTTTGCCGTCCGCCGCTGACGGCAAAATTTCTAGGGTCTTTGCCGTCCGCCGTATGATGTCATCGACACGTCACTACATGGCAGGTTCTTTGCCGTCTGCCACTGACGGCAAAGTCTTTGCCGTCTGCCACTGTAGGCAAACTGACCAAATGGGTCAGCTCCCAGGAAGCACAGCTGGATGCCACGTGGCTTCTTTGCCGTCTGCGGCAGACGGCAAAGAGCCCGTTGCCGTCAGTGGCAGACGGCAAAGAGCCTGCATTGCCTCTGTTTTTTCATATACCCAACTATTTTCACAGCAAATAGATGATACATATATATTTTTCACATGGCAAGTTCACAGCAAACATATGAGATATCCAACACATATAATTTCATCATACATGCATAGTTCCATCAACATAGTTCGACATATACATGCATCCAACCATACATATTACAATAGTGTCATCCTACCATAGATGCATAGTTCATAGATACAAAGGAAACATAGTTCATCCAAACAAGCACTCCATCTATGCAAGCTTCCGTGAAGTGAATGAATTCTGCAAAATGGGAAATAAGAAAGTTAGAAGAAGAAGATTAGAAGAAGAAGAAGAAGAAGAAAATGAAGAAGAAGAAGAATATATGACATTTATGAGCTAATTTAGGTGAAATTGATCATTTGTGAGCTAACTTAGGTGAAATGGATCGTTTATGAGCTAACCTAGGTGCAATGGATCGCTTATGAGCAAACTTACGTAAAATGCATCATTTTAGAGGTAACCTAGGTAAGATGGATCATTTTGGAGCTAACCTAGGTAAAATGGGTCATTTTAGAGCTAACTTGGGTAGAATGGATCATTTATGAGCTAAGTAAGGTTAAATGGGTCATTTTAGAGCTAACGTAGGTAAAATGGATCGTTTATGAGCTAAGTAAGGTAAAATGGATCATTTTAGAACTAACTTAGGTAAAATGGATCGTTTATGAGCTAACTAAGCTAATTATGCCATTTTTGACATAAGTAAGCTAAGTACATGTCATTATTGAGCAAACCTAGTTAACTAAGCATATTAGAGCTAACTTTGGTCATTTTGGAGGAAACAAAGCTAAGTACAGATCGTTTTAGAGCTAACTTAGGTAAAATGGATGGTTTTGGAGGTCAGTAAGCTTATTAAGTCATTTTGGAGGTGAAGAAGCTAAGTCTAGGTCATTATGGTAAGCATTGGAGGAAATAAAGCTAAGTCTAGGTCTTTATGCATGTGTTAAGCAAAACACTAGATAAACTTACCAAGATGTAGGAGGTGTAGGACCGGGGTGGCTCGTGTCGGTAGCCGGAGAAGGATCGTGCGATGCTTGTCTGGAGTTACGCTGCACCAAAGATCATTTCCAATGTCTTGTTAGCATGATGACACTCAAATGTTAAGACTAGCAAGTAATGTCCATTCAATAAAACTCACCGTGGTCCCAGGAGCAATCACTGGCATCGGCGGAGCGGTCTGACCTGTCTTCTCGCACACAGACTGCACATTTGGTTTTGATGACTCAGTCATACTAGTTAGTAATGAGACAAACACTACATGAATGTTTTGGCTAATCTGCAGAAGAAACTTACCACAAGGAGCTCGTACATGGCCCTTGCCTGCATGTCATTCCGTGCCCTCTCCTCCTCCATCATCTTTGTCGTCCTCTCCTCCAACTCCCGCTGCCTCTCCGCCGCCTCCGCCAGAAGTTTCTCCGTTCTATCTCTCTCACTCTGTATAGCAGCCTGCAACACCACTCACATGACCATTTGTAATCATTGATGGAAGCGCACAGAATGTAATGGAGAAAGATAACTGAGTACGTATCACTAACCTTGATGGCGAGTTGCACTGGCCGTTCACGAGGCCTTATCTCAGGAGCGGAGCTCGACTGGCGCGCCTTGATCTCCGGGAGAGTGCTAGGACAACGGATAAGTCCATCTCCAATGGCTATGGAGCCATGGGACCTCCCGCCACCAGATATCATCAACAGCTCTGGATCAATGGGACCCTGGCTCGGGTTAAAGTCCTCCCCTTTCCTCGCCTTCCCCTCATCTCTATATCTCACGAGCTTGTTGTGGGAGGAGATGTTGGTGAAGTTGTTTGCATCATCGAGGTCAGACTGAGAGAAAGCCTTGACTTTCTTGAAAGAGGCAGTGTGGGCCATGGCATACAGGTCGTACACCTCTGGCACCTTATCCGCCTTATTGTAGCGTGCCTGAAAGAGAGAAACAATGAAAATTAGTAATTAAAGGGCTCAAGCTAGCATGATGAATGAATTGCGTGAATCATGAAGCAAACCACATACCCAGTTGCGCCCGAACTGATATAAGTTGGAGCTGCCTTGATGGTGTGGCACACCTTCCATTTGGGCACGTTTGTCCTTGGCCTCGTTGTGGAGGGCTAGCCATTGTGGAGAGCACCACTCATCGACCAACACCTCCCAACAATCCATCCGATCCGCACACCATCTCGGAGGCGCCTAAGTTGGCAAATAGAAACTTGAGCGCTACGGCTAAGAGTTACTAAATGAAGGAACTTAAGTAGAGAAGGCCTTAAGAATTACCTTCATGCACTGCTCCTTACTCAGGAACTTATCGCGGCACGCCGGCTTGGTCTTCTTGATACCACGCAAGGCGTAGTAGTCTCGAACAGCCTGCACCCGAGCCTCGTGCCGTAAGTTCTGGAGTAGGCGCTTGCAGATGTTCTCGATAACATGTGCCGCGTCCTCCTCGTATCCCTCCTCACACCTGTAGAATGTCTGCAATCAAATGAGACAATATTGATTAGTACAATTAATAACTAGCTAGTTGAAGATTTTTAAATGTGTAAAGGATAAATTACCCAAAACTTTCTGATCACCATGTCTGCCCTCGTGTCGCACACGACACCGTCGATAATCTCATCCGGCAGGGCCGGGGCAGCCACGTAGTGCTCCCAGCTCAATCCAAGCTCTGGAAGCCGATCCTCACCAGGCAACGTGACAAACCCCGGGAAGTTTTGCTGGCAAAGAACTCCAAGGACGGAGTTGGGCCGGCGGACACTATGATGGTGGTCCCAACCCCTGCAGCATGACAAGGCCAACGCATTAGTTATTTGAAAAAACGTGAATGCACAAGGTACAAAAATATTAAATGCACTTACGTACCTCTCCCCATCAGGGAAAATCAACCACCTCTGCTCGCGGGTCACCGGCACGGACGGGAGCCGTGTAGCACCACGCTGGTAGACGGTGCCTCCCTCCTCCTCAAGATCAGTCGGCTCCCCACCATCATCAGCATGGCCACTCGGCTCCTCGGGCTGATCCGGCCAGGTACCCCATCCGGACGTGTGCTCCTCCGGGGTCACGTGGGCCGAACTCTCGTGGGCCGAAGGCCAGTCGACCCGAGGCTCGTGGGCCCAAGACCCGTGGACCGGAGGCTCGTGGACCGGAGTCCGTGTAGCCTCCTCCTCGGACGAGTCCACCCTAGCAGTCACGTGCTCGGGTGAAACAGCCGGGGCTGGCGGCGAGGAAGGCGCCGTAGCCCTACCTCCTCTCCCACGACCACGTGCCCCACCTCCTCTCTTCCTACCTCGAGCTCGTCCCCTGCTGGGCACCGCGGTCGATGAAGAAGGGCCCGGCGGTGTGGCCATACTGTCAAGCAACACTCGGCGGAGAGGTGCGTCTGGAATGGAAGACCTCAGACCACGCTCCCGACCAGCGCCCACCATCTTTCAACACCTGCCATGACAAACAGTAAACGAAATTAGTACAACATAAAAAAAGACCGACATGAATAATAATATGTGTATCACTTAAGTGTATCATCATCAAGTACAACGTAAAAAAAATGTAATACCTGACACTACTAATAATCTCGATCAGTATCATCAATAAATGCATAATCATCATCATCACTATAATCAATGACGGGCTCATAGGGTTCATTGGCATCAATATGTGCAAGGCCACCTTGACGTAATCGGTCAAGCATTGACAGGTCATCCGCAGCAGTAACCTCTTCTTGTTCCGGCTCTTCTTGTTCCTCCTCTGGGGTGATGTCGGATTCATTGTCGCTGTCTACTTCAATGTTTTGGGGTGAAGTATAGCGGTTCTTGAAACGCTTTTTGGAAAGACGTGTCTCTTGGAAGAATTCTCCTTCATATGTGTCTGGGTTAATGTGAGGTTCATAATCCTCTTCCTTTGGGGGAGAAAGTCTAGCACGTGGCGGCACTTCATAAACGACATCCCAACCTTTCAGATTTGGATTAGTTTGGCAGGCCCACGGTAGATAGAATACTTGGGTCGCCTGTTGAGCCATAATATAGACATCAGGAACATCTAAATGAGTGCTTTGGTTGATTTCAACTAGCCCTACATGCTCATGAGTCCTTCTAGTCTCCTTCGGCTGAAACCAATAACATTTGAAGACTACGACATTCGGTGGATTTTCACCATAGAACAGAAGTTCATAAATTGCTTCAACTCTCCCATAATACTCGGTACCTCCTTCGCCGATAGCAGATACACAACAATTTGTTGACTTTCGGTCGGCCATAGATAGCTCTTTGCCATAGGTACGAAAGCGATACCCGTTGATGTCGTACTTGTCAAATGAACGGACCTTATAGTCAAAACCATTAGCGACTTGTCTCAATTCGGCGTCCATAGACTCTGAATTAGCCTACAAGTTTAATATGAAAGGATTGTTGCATTATGCACAAATTAGCGAATGATATGAAATTGTCTAATAGAAATTACCGTTTGTTTGAACCAAGAGATGAAACCGGGATAGCCACCTCCTTGCTTTGCGAGAAGCTCATACTCTTCGACGGAATCCTTTTGGATCTCCGCTCCATACGAGAATATGATGACGTATCGACTGTATGACATATCCAGGAATAAGAGTAGTTCAAAGGAAATAGAAGTTGCGAAACAATGTACCGAGAACTTACTCGATCTACGGCTGCACTTCTACCAGGTTGTTGAAGATATCCAACGAAATGGTCCGCCATTCTTCGTTATCCAAAGATACTGGATGTGAAACACTAGCTGGTGTGAGATTCCCTTTGAATAGGCTGAGGTTGGATCCACCCTTTTTAGGCTCGTCAGCATTGTACCGAGGCTTCGGATTATGCAAATGACGATTTTTGGCTTCGTAGTGCGCTGTTACGAAGTTTGCCGCCTCCTCTGTGATGAATGCCTCAGCCATCGATGCTTCAATTCTACGTTTATTTTTACATTTTTCTCGAAGCGTCTTCTGCATCCTCTCAGTTGGGTAGCACCAACGATTTTGTACGGGCCCCCCAATCTTGCCTCGGTCGGGAGATGCAAAATCAAATGCTGCATTGGATTAAAGAAGCCCGGTGGAAAGATCTTCTCTAACTTGCAGATCAACTTCGGCGCCAACTCTTCCATTTCTTCTAGCACGCCAGGCGATAGTTCTTTCGCACAAAGAACACGGAAGAAATAGCTGATTTCTGCCAGTACTAGCCATTCATCCTCAGGGATGAAGCCACGCAACATCACCGGCATTACCCGCTCAATCCATATGTGCCAATCATGACTCTTGAGACCAAATATCTTTAGTTTATCAAGATTCGCTCCCCTCTTTAGATTCGCTGCATACCCATCGGGGAACATCAACTGCTGTTGCACCCATAAGAGAATTTCCCTCATAGCTGGCCTTCCAAGATTGAACCATGCCTTTGGCTTCGTCTAGTTCTGCTTTCCTTTCGGTTCTTTCATGTTTTGTAACGGCCTGTCACATAGCGCCTCCAGATCGACTCTAGCCTTAGTATTATCCTTTGACTTCCCATCTATGCCGAACAATGTACCAAAAAGTGCCTCGGCGATATTCTTCTCAGTGTGCATCACGTCGATGTTGTGTGGGCAAAGGAGGTCTTTGAAGTAAGGCAGATCCCATAAGCATGTTTTGTGAGTCCACGCATGCTTAGTATTATACCCCTTGAAGTACCCTGGACGTTGTGGATCTAGCTCGAGAGCGTTTAACTGATCCAGGGTCTGTTGGCCTGTCAATGCAGGTGGTGCAGAGTTTTTGACAACTCTACCCCTGATGAAGTTCTTCTTGTCTTTCCTGAACTTATGGCGAGGATCCAGGAACTGTCTATGCATGTCGAAGCAAGAAAACTTGCGACCGGCCTGAAGCCAACGAAACTCAAGAGCTCCCTTGCATGTGGGGCACGGGAACCTTCCATGCACACACCAGCCAACGAATAGCGCATACGCCGGCAAGTCATGCGTCGAGTACATGTACCAGACATGCATTATGAAGTTCCGTTTGCTAAAGGCGTCGTATGTCTTGAACCCATTATCCCAGGCTTCTTGCAATTCATCCTTAAGCGGCTGCATGTACACATTCATATTTTTGCCCGGATAGTTGGGTCCTGGAATTATCAACGTCAGGAAAATGTTCTTTCTTTGCATAATCTGTCCGGGGGGGAGATTGAGTGGAAAGACAAATACGGGCCAACAACTGTATTGGGCTGCCGTCATACCAAACACACTGAACCCATCCGTGCTGATGCCGACTCGAGGATGCCTCGTATCTGCCGCTTTGTCAGCATGTAATTCATCAAACCTTTTCCACGCAACACCATCCGATGTGTGTACCATCATCAGATTCCCATCTGCATCTAGTTCGGTTCTTTTGCCTGTTTTGTGCCATGTCATCTGTCTGGCCGTCTCTTCGACCATGAAAAGACGTTGAAGTCTTGGTACGATTGGCATATACCGAAGAACACTAACGGGGATTTTGGTCTGTGTCTTCTCACCCATACCGTTGTCTACCACAATATACCTGGAAGACTTGCAAATGGGACAATAGTTCAAGTCCGCATAGTCAAGCCTAAATAAGGCACATCCTTTCTCACAGGCATGTATCTTCTCATAGGGCATCTTCAGTGCACGGAGGATTTTGTCCGACTGGTACAGGTTTGCAGGCATTACATGGCCTTTGGGTAGAAAGCGTCCAAATACTGTCATAATTGCGTCATAGCATTCTTTGCCCAAGTTGAACTGAGCCTTCAGAGCCATTACTTGTGAGATGGCATCCAACTGACAAAGCTCAGTGTGCTTGTGGAGCGGACGTTTCGAAGACTCCAACATTTCATTGAAGGCCTTTGCAGATTCCTCCATCTCCTCGTCCGAATCCCGAGCATCATCATAGCCTTGCACCATGTTTTCCATCCCGGTACCATGCTCGTCGGTGCGACGACGATCCACCTCAGCTCGGTCACGTTGGGCAGACTCACCATGAAATGTCCACGCCGTATAATCGGGCGTAAAACCACTCTTCTGCAGGTGTTTGCCCATTTCAGCCTCTGTCTTCTTTTCCCAATTGCCGCACCGGAAACAGGGGCACCAGGTTTTCTTTTGGCCATTTGCAAATGCGGCTTGCACAAACCCCTTAGTTTTTGTGAACCATTCAGCGCTCCATTTGTTCTGACCAGTGTGACCGGTATACATCCAAGCACGGTCACTCATCTTGACTTTCAGAGCTACTGGACACACAACAATTATATATGTGATTCACCATGTATGTATTCATCAGTTGATCTACTTTGTCAATTTTATTACGTCCATGCAACCTACACTCTAATAGGTAATGATAGGTCCTAATCCCACCCGTGTATGTGTAGATTGGGTATATTTTCCCATGCTATGCTCCGGATCCGACGCAAAATTTCGGCAGCACCTCCCCGCTGTTCTCCTGATACACGTCTCTGCAATAAACAGAGAGGATGTGTACCCGGAGAACAACAGGGGAGGCACTGACGAAATATATGCGTCGGATCCGGAGCAGAGCATATGGAAAAACGAACCCAATCTACACATACTCGGGCTGTCCATGGATAGCGTTGGACAATTCGAAAGAATCAAGGTTATAAATATGCAAATGCATGCATATTTATAACTATGACGCTTTCGAACGGGAGACACATATTGGTTACGCATACTGATGATTCAAGACACATATATAGCTAGCTATCAAGTTTCATCGGAATAGATCAAATAATTAATGGGGGAGGAGGACTTGTCATTTGTGCTCACCCACGAACGAAGGGGCAGAGCTCGTCAAACGCACGGCGAGGTTGTCGAACACCAAACCTCGCAGCGATGAAACAACTGCACATTTAAAACTACACGATCAACACAATTATATATGATGTTTTTCATAACAAAATCGAAAAATATATGACCTAACTAATAATTCACAAATATATGACCCCGTCGGCCTCTGGAAGGCCAAAGAACACCTTTTCGGGAGGTGTCGGTGGTCGGGGTGTCCTGTCGGTGTCGGGGTGCCGGGTCGGGGTCGGGGTGCCGGGTCGGGGTCGGGGTGCCGTGTCGGTGTCGGGGTAAGGGTGGGTGTGGTGTCAGGGTGTCGGTGTCGGGGTGTCGTGTCGGTGTCGGGGTCGGGGTCTCGGGGTCGGGGTGTCAGGTCGGTGTCGGGGTCGGGGTCTCGGGGTCGGGGTGTCAGGTCGGGGTGCCGGGTCGGGGTCGGGGTGCCGTGTCGGTGTCAGGGTCGGGGTGTCGGGTCAGGCTCGGGGTCGGGGTGTCGGGGTCGGGGTCGGGGTGTCGGGGTCGGGGTCTAGGGGTCGGGGTGTCGTGTCGGGGTGCCGGGTCGGGGTTGGGGTGCCGTGTCGGGTCAGGGTGCCATGTCGGGTCGGGTTTTTTTCCTCTTTTTTCCTTTTCTTCTTCTTCCTATTCTTCCTTTTCTTCCTTTTCTTCCTTCTTCTTCTTCTTCTTCTTCTTCTTCTTCTTCTTCTTCTTCTTCTTCTTCTTCTTCTTCTTCTTTCCTTTTTCCTTTTCTTCTTCTCCTCCTCTCCTCTTTTTTCTTCTTCTTCTTCTTCCTCTTCTTCTTTTTTCTTCTCCTCCTCCTCTTCTTCTTCTTCCTTTCCTTTTTCCTCTTCTTCTTCTCCTCCTCTCCTCATTTTCTCTTCTTCTTCTTCTTTCCTCAAACTAAACTAAACCTAAAACTAAAACTAAATCTAAATTAAACATAAACCTAAAACTAATAAAACAGAAAAAAAGGAAAAAACTAAATCTAAACCTAAAACTAAACCTAAAACTAAATCTAAACTAAAACTAGAAAAGAAAAAAACAGAAAAAAAAAACAGAAAAAAGGAGGGGGCTCACCTGGGGCAGGGCCGGTGGAGGAGGGGGGCGGGGCGGTGGAGGAGCTGGCCGGGGCGCCGGGGCGGCCTGGGGCGGCGGGGGGCCGGGCCCGGGGCGGCGAAGGAGCTGGCCGGGGCGCCCTGGGGCGGCGGGGGGCCGGGCCCGGGGCGGTGGGGCGCGGGGCGGCGGGGCGGCGGGGGGCCGGGGCGGCGTGGGGCCGGGACGGCGGGGGCCCGGGGAGGCGGGGGCGACGGGGCGGCGGCGGCGGGGGCGAGAGGCGGCGGCGGTGGGCCGGGTGGGAAGTGGGGCGAGGAGAGAACACAGAGGGGCGGGGGGCATACGGGTCGTTAGGTACTGCCTCTTTGCCATCCGCCCCTCTTTGCCGTCCGCCTTTTGCCTCTTTGCCGTCTGCTGGCAGACGGCAAAGAGGTGGGCCGTTAAGTGTTTCCCAAACGGGCGGGGGGTGGGGGCCACCTCTCTCTTTGCCGTCCGCCAGCTGACGGCAAAGATTCTTTGCCGTCAGCTGGCCGACGGCAAAGATCTGGCGGACGGCAAAGAGCTTGTTTGCCGTCCGCCAGATCTTTGCCGTCTGCTTTTTGGTAGCTGATGGCAAAGAGCTTCTTTGCCGTCAGCTAGCAGACGGCAAAGAGCTGGCAGATGGCAAATTAGCTGATTCCAGTAGTGTATTTTGAATTATGGCATTCTATCCATGAATGTATGTGAATTATGTCATGCCAACCTATTTAATAAACACATTATATAGTTATGTCATGTCATCCAGTTTACATAGTCTCATATTTTGAACTATGTCTTTCCATCTTTTTTAGTTAGCCATCATAATGTGAAATTTTGTCATGCTATCCTGTTTAGTTAGCTATCATATATGTGAAATTGTGTCATGCTATCCTGTTTGGTTAGACAACATAAATATGAATTATTTCAGTATAGTTATGTCATGTCATCCAGTTTACATAGTCTCATATTTTGAACTATGTCTTTCCATCTTTTTTAGTTAGCCATCATAATGTGAAATTTTGTCATGCTATCCTGTTTAGTTAGCTATCATATATGTGAAATTGTGTCATGCTATCCTGTTTGGTTAGACAACATAAATATGAATTATTTCATGCCCTCTTTTATTCCCCACTATCCATTGCACCTGTCTATCATACAATGTCTATACTTTCAATTACTTTTCTTGTTTATCAGCCATTTGAATTGGAGAGCGTGATGGCAGTATCTAAGGGAGTAACAACACGGTCTTCAGAAAAGATAGTGCTACCAGTTGATGTAGATAGAACCACGGTTGTACTTGCCTGTCGGTGTACAAAAAGAGGGGTACACTTTTTGTACCCCTATAACTGTGCACGGGCAGTCGGAGCGACGGGCACCACCAAACTGAGCAAGGCAAGGGAGGTGAGACAAGGTAAGGCCGAAGCTCAGGAGAAGTAGAACGACACCAAGATCAAGACCACGAAGAGCAAAGGGGACGAAGTGGATCCCCCCCGGCAAGATCCTCGCCAGGAGGCAGTTTTAGCAAACCCGGCAAGACCCTTGCCGTGGCAGCTCGCCCCACACCTACGGAGTGAGTCACCCTTGAGTCCACTGCCCCCATGGGGCAAGGATTCGGGAGGCATCCCCGTGGTGGCATGCAGATCTTTGTGAAGGCATTCAAGATCAGATACACCCTTTAGAAGATGATGATCCTTGGCGGGATCCCAGCCAAGGAGGACCACAAGGCCCCCGGCAAGAGCCTTGCCGGGGATGACAACAGGCGCCATGGCAAGACCCTTGCTAGGGCCCCGGCAAGGCCCTTGCCAAGAACACCCGTAGGGCCACCATCAGGCCCACGACAGTCAAACCTCCACCGCCGTTCGCATGCAGCTGCCGACCCAACCAGCTGGACAGGCACCTGCGTGGTGGCATGCGGATCTTCATGGAGACCCACCACTGCGCCACCTCAGCTTCCTGCCTGCCTACATGGCACCGCAGGCGCCGCTGGCCAGGGCGCGTGTCGACATGAGAGGGAGCGGCGATGGACGAGACAAGTCTCTCCCCCGTCCCCGATAAAGCAAGGACACCTAAGCAGGACGCATTAAATGCGCCTTGTCATGTAATGCGAGGGATAACCTCGCATCACTGTTCCCTTTTCACCTCCTGTGTGCCACTATGGCCACCCCTTTTCCTATAAAAGGAGGCCCGAGGCGACCAGGAGGATGATTCGGCTTTTTGGAGCTCCTCACGCCCCATAGATAGCTCAAGAACAAAGATATACAGTCCACCAACGCAGGAGTAGGGTTTTACGCATCCTCGCGGCCCGAACCTGGATAAACGAACCGTGTGCTATCTGTTTGATCCGCTCTTCTCACGACCCCGCGCCCCGCGACCGTAGTAGGGATTCTTGTGATCCCATAGGTAGGGGGCGCAGTTGTGAGAATCGGCTTTAGCAGTTAGTTCGACGCTTCTTCATCGTCATGGCGCTCAAGAAGAAGACGACGGTGGCGGTTGGCCCGTCGGAAGCCGGACATCCCGTCCCGACACGGGCGAGCAGCGGACCGGTCGCAGAAAGGACCCGGGGCGCCGTTCGCGAATACGAACACCGTCCCAGCAGCCGGAGTTTGGGAGGCGGCGATGTTCGTGCGCCTGGTAACGGGCCGCATGCCGCCAAATCCAAAGACGGAGCCAGGCCCTCCGCGGGTGGCGCGGGGCCTTCCAAGATCGCTGCCACCCCGCCCGAAGGCGATGCGAGGGCCTCCAAGACTCCCACGCTGGCGCCGACGGCGCGCTCCTCTCAAGCGGCGCGCGACGAACGGCGTAATCACGCAGAATACCCCGGACGTCGCCGCGGGAAGAGCCCCGAGCGCCACTCCCGGGAGGTAGAAGACCTGCCCGCTCGCCGAGGCGCTGGTGAAGATGGCATGCGATCGCGGGGTTGTGATAGAGCTCCTTCTGACATGGTCAGAAGTCGAAGCGCGTCGCGATCCGTGCAGGTTTCGCTGCCACCAACGCCAGCAGAAGCCCTGGCGCGCGCGTAGTTGCTCCTCGATTTTCCTCCCACTACAGGGAAACTCGACGAATGGAGAGCCACTATCCGAAGCCTTGTTGTGGTGGCCAACAAAGACGAACCGAGTCCGGTGGAGCCCCCGGGTCGACGCTCTGACGGAGTCCCACGCACTAGTGGCAGGAAAGCCGGCGGCGCCGCGACCACGGTGCACTCGCCTCCTCGCCCGGTACCGCAGACGCCAGCCCGTCGCGATGTTACGGGCGACAAAATCTCCATAGCGTCGTCCGACCTGCGAACCCACTGTGACCAGCGCCTAGTCCTTAGGGAACGAGAACATGAAGACGCTCGAACCACTATCGAGCGTCGGCGCGGAGCGCGCCACCAGTCAGACAGGCGAGCAGGGCCTGCTGTGAACCACCCGGCACCGGAGAGCCCTGGAGGCCTACCTTACGAGGTAGGCTGTCCGGCTTTTACCCGTGAGCTGCGGCAGTTCTAGTGGCCCACTCACCGCACCTTCAAACCTGACATGGGCGAAAAGTACAGCGACAAGACCGACCCGTCCGAGTTTCTCAGCATCTACACCATTGCGATGCAAGCTGCCGGAGCCCACGACGATAAGGTGCTTGCGAATTACTTTCCATTGGCTCTTAAACCCAATGCCATGTCATGGTTGATGAACTTGCCGGTAGACTCTATTTCCTCCTGGTCGGATTTGCGCCATGAGTTTGTGGGCGCCTTTACTGGAGGCCACCAAGCCCATGGCCAAGCGAGCGACCTGCACGTCATTCCCCAGAAGGGAGGCGAGAGTCTCCGCAAGTATATACAGAGGTTCAGCCGGATACAGTACAATATCCCTGATGTTCACCCTACCGCCATCATCAGCGCGTTCCATCAGAACGTGTGTAACCGCAAGATGCGCGAAGAGCTGGCAATGAACAAGGTGAAAGATGTAGCAGAACTCTATGTTCTTGCTGACATATGTGCCCGGGCTGAAGAGGGAAGGAAGTACCCCGGCGAAGACGCCGGCGTGGAAACTGACTCCTCAGATGAAGATACTGCCGCCCCAGCGAAGAAGGGCCGGCGCCACAACAGGAAGCGAAAAGGTAAAGCCGTGCTTGCCGTCGAGGGATCTGATGACACCGGCTCCACCAAGAAAACCAAGGCAGACGACCCCGGCAAGGAAATTGCTGGATGTGTCGCCTGCCGGGCCTTGGCGGTTGCCGAGAAGCTAGGAAACTCCGACAAGCGATACTGCAAGATCCATCGCACCAAAGGCCATGCTCTCCAAGACTGCCGACAGGTTGAGCTCCTCGCTGAGAAGCAGAGGGCTGAATATGAGAGGCGGGACAAGGAGAAGTGCCAAGACGGTGCTAAGGGGTCCGGCAAGAAGCATGACGGCCAGGCGGGCCGTCGCGGCAAGGATAAACAACAGGAGAGGCCCGCCCGGGGTCATGACAAAAAGCTAGAAGACGACGATCATGAAGAGGACGACGAATCCGGCAACCAAGAGTTTCAGAAAGCTACAGAGGCCATGTGCGTCAACGGCGGCGCCTCACTGCATACTTCTCACCACCAGTTTAAACAGTAGGCGCGAGAGATTACAGCAGCAGAGCCGTCGTTTGATGCCCAAAGGCCGCTGAAGTGGTCCAGCACACCTATCATTTTTGACACTGAGGATCACCCTGATCGCACTACTGCGGTCGGATGCTTGCCATTGTTGGTTTCACCAACAATACGCAACCTCAAGGTGACAAAGATGCTAGTCGATGGCGGGGCCGGTCCGAACTTGATCTCGCCTGCCGTGATCGAGAAACTACAGATTCCTGATGGAGACCTTGAAGAGACGAGCACGTTTCAGGGGGTCAACCTGGGAAGAAGCCAACCTAAGGGAAAGGTCACGTTACCCGTGACTTTTGGAAGCAATCTGAACTACAGGATGGAGAGGATCGTGTTTGACGTTGCCAAGATCCCCTTGCCTTACAACGGGATCCTTGTCCGCCCAGCGCTGGCCAA
Organism: Triticum urartu; assembly: GCF_056163025.1. Taxonomy (NCBI): domain Eukaryota; kingdom Viridiplantae; phylum Streptophyta; class Magnoliopsida; order Poales; family Poaceae; genus Triticum; species Triticum urartu. Next base: position 299,510,070 of record NC_141875.1, on the reverse strand, counting down.
GTTCATGGCGGCGTCACACTACGCCTACAACACCCTGAAGATGCCAGGACCTGTGACGATCATCACCATCCCTTCCGATAAGAAAGATGGGCTGATTTGGGCTGACCAACTATACTAGCAAGCAGTTGCAGCAGCTGCCGCCACTAGGGCACTTGCTCCTGCCGCTGGGACCCCGGGAGGGAAGAAGAAGAAGACCGGTGAGACCTCGGACACCCACTCCGGCAAGCGCACCTCTTCGGAGTGTAGCGCTCCCGTTGAGGACGTGCCAGAGAGCTCCACCGGCGGAAACAAGAAGCCCAGGGCCATACCGCTGAGAACCAAGAAGGTTTCTGTCAATGAGGACGGCACGGGAGGGGCTTTCACCATAAGCTCCACCCTTGACGACAAATAGGAAGACGCGCTCGTCACCTTCCTGCGGGCGAATGTCGATGTGTTTGCATGGCAAGCTTCCGACATCCCCGACGTTCCTAGGGAGGTGATTCAGCACCACCTTGCTGTCTGTCCTCGTGCGCGGCCCGTCAAGCAGAAGGTCATAAAGCAAGATTTGGAACGACAAGAGTTCATCACAGAGGAGATCCGGAAACTGGAAGCAGCGGGTTTGGTAAGAGGAGTGCTCCATCCAACGTGGTTGGCCAATCCGGTCGTAGTGCGCAAGGCTAATGGGAAGTGGAGGCTGTGTATTGATTACACAGATATCAATAAGGCTTGTCCTAAGGACCCCTTCCCGTTGCCGCGCATCGACCAGATTGTTGACTCCACAGCTGGGTGTGATCTGTTGTCATTCCTCGATGCCTACTCTAGCTACCACCAGATCTTCATGACAAGAGAAGACGAAGAGAAAACATCATTCATCACCCCATGTGGTATGTATTGTTTCATGCAGATGCCTTTCGGGCTAAAGAGTGCTGGTTCGACGTTTGCAAGGGCGGTCCAGATTGGTTTTGAACCCCAGCTCCATAGAAATATGGAAGCTTATATGGATGACATAGTGGTCAAAACCAAGGACAGGGAAACCCTCATACCGGATTTGCAAGAAACATTTGCAAACCTGCGCAAGATCAATCTCAAGCTGAACCCTGAGAAGTGCATCTTTGGCGTCCCGTCCGGCAAGCTTCTCGGGTTCTTTGTATCACAGCGTGGGATAGAGGCCAATCCGGACAAGATCAAAGCTATAGAGCAGATTGAAGCACCCAAGCGAATCAAGGATGTGCGTCGGCATGCTGGTTGTGTCGCCGCCATGGGCAGATTCATTTCCAAGTCTGCCGAGTGCACCCTTCCCTTTTTCAAGATCCTGAAAAAGGCGGGCCCGATGGAGTGGACGCCAGAAGCCGAAGCAGCATTGCAAGATTTGAAGAAGTACCTCTCCTCCGCGCCAATACTAGTTGCGCCTAAGCCATAGGAGCCGTTGCTGCTATACCTGGCGGCAACAAACCAGGTGGTCAGCGCCGCACTAGTGGCACAGAGAGAGGTTGACGACGAGGTAAGGGCAGCGACAGAGCCCGACACCACCAATGCAGAGACGACACAGCCAGTTGAAGTGCCGCCAAAGAAGAAAATGATGTAGCAACCGGTCTACTTTGTTAGTTACCTCCTGCAGGGAGCTAGATCAAGGTACTCCGGCGTGCAGAAACTGCTCTTCGGCCTTCTTATGGCCTCGAGGAAGCCGCGTCACTACTTCTAGGCACACGAGATCACTGTCGTCACTCGCCTCCCTCTGCAACGGATATTGCACAATCCAGATGCAACGGGAAGAATTGTGGAATGGGCACCGGAGCTGTCTAGCTTTGGCCTCAAGTTTGAAAGTACTTCGACGATTCAGAGCCGAGTCCTGGCGGAGTTCATTGCAGAATGGACCACAACGCCTGACCAAGATGCCCAAGAGACTGCTCTCCCCGGCAAGGAGGCAAGTTGCAGTTGGATCATGCACTTTGATGGAGCTTTCTCCTTACACGGCGCCGGGGCTGGCATACTGCTTGTCGCGCCCACCGGAGAGCACCTCAAGTACGTGATCCAGATGCACTTCCCCAGGGAGGTGTCAACAAACAATATGGCAGAGTACGAAGGGTTGCTTGCCGGTCTTAGGATCGCGGTGGACCTCGGAATCAAGATGCTCATCGTCAGGGGCGACTCGCAGCTCGTCGTCAAGAAAGTCAACAAGGACTACTAGAGCCCGTTGATGAAGGCCTACGTTGATGAAGTGAGAAAGCTGGAAGAGCGTTTCGACGGTATACAGGCTGAATACGTTCCCCGAGCGGAGAATGATATCGCCGATTACCTGTCAAAACGCGCTGCCCTCAAGCTTCCTGTGGAACCAGGTACCTTTGTGCTCCAGCTAACTAAACCATCCGTTGATCCATCAACAGAGCAGAACAAGAGTAGGAAATCAGGACCCGGCAAGTACTTTCCCGCCGAGCTCCCCGGAGCCGCCGGCAAGGATGTTGCCGGGGACACTGAACCCGCCACGGGACGGCTAGCTCCGGCGGAGCGTCAAGCTCTCGCCGTCGAGACAGCCGCTCCCATAGAGGAGGAAATGCCTTTAGTCCTCGCCGTCGAGCCCCAGGCTCCAGCATGGGCACAACATACCGTCCGATTCCTCCAAACAGGGGAACTTCCTGAAGAGCAGGAAGAAGCGGAAAAAGTAGCCCGTCGCTCTACCATGTACCAGTTCGTCGATGACGTCCTGTACAGAAAGAGGCCGAACGGTGTGAAATTGAAGTGTATCCCTCAGGAGGAAGGACTGGAGCTGTTGGCGGAGATACACGGAGGCATATGTGGATCCCACATCGGGTCAAGGGCCCTTGCTGGCGAGGCATTTCGGCAAGGCTTCTTCTGGCCCACCGCCCTCTAGGATGCGACGACACTAGTCACCAAGTGTGAAGCGTCTCAGTTCCATTCAAAGAAGCTTCATCAGCCAGCTCAAGCCCTTCAAACCATTCCACTCTCCTGGCCCTTCTCGGTCTGGGGGCTCGACATACTGGGCCCTTTCCCCCGCGCTGTCGGGGGCTTTAAGTACTTGTACGTTGCAATCGACAAGTTCACAAAGTGGCCGGAGCTGGAGGCAGTGAGGAAGGTCACAGCTCAGTCAGCCGTCAAGTTCTTCAAGGGACTAGTGTGCCGTTTTGGTGTACCCAACAGGGTAATCACCGACAACGGTACACAGTTCACAAGCCGCACCTTCATGCAATATATCCAAGACCTCGGCAGCAAAGTCTGTTTCGCTTCCGTTGCTCACCCACGAAGCAATGGTCAAGCTGAGAGGGCAAACACTGAAGTACTGCGAGGCTTAAGGACCAAGACCATTGACAGGCTGCACAAGAGTGGAAGGCGCTGGATTGATGAGTTGCCGACGGTTCTTTGGTCTATCAGGACGACGCCAAATCGAGCCACCGGCCAGACACCCTTTGCCCTAATATACGGGGCGGGAGCAGTTCTCCCCACTGAACTCATATACGGGTCACCTCGAATGCTCGCTTATGATGAGCTTGAGCAAGAGCAACCGCGGCAAGATGACGCAATGCTCCTTGAGGAAGATCGTCTTCGGGCGGCTGTGAGAGCAGCACGCTACCAGCAAGCCTTGCGCCGCTACCATAGCCGCAAGGTTCATGCCCGAAGTCTTGAGGAAGGAGACCTTGTCCTTCGGCGCGTTCAATCGGCCAAGAATTCCAACAAGTTGACGCCAAAGTGGGAAGGCCCTTATCGGGTAATACGAGTCACCAGGCCCGGCGCAGTCTGCCTGGAGACCGAAGATGCCATTCCGGTGAGTAACTCCTGGAACATTGAGCATCTTCGCAAGTTTTACCCATGAGGCGTGGCTTGCCGGGCCCCCCGGCAAGCCACCTTTTGTACAAGAATTGCCGATGATGCATGTAACCCTTTGTACAAAGCCAGGCGCAGACCCTGAGCATAAATAAATGAAGCGCTGGCGCCCTAAGTTATAGCATGCATGCTAGGTCGAGTCTCGTCCTTGGTTAGGGTTGATAGTGCTTAGCGGCGGCTAACCCCTAGCTTAGAGGCCGAGTGTGCGTCTCTTTGTCTTTCTTTTGTCTTCTTTGGTTCACAGGACACACGGATATCCATTCCGAACCACTTGGGGAGGAAAAGAAGATGAACATACCAGCATCTAGCCCCCGGCAAGCAAGCATTGCCGGGGGCTGCAAGAGCAAAGATTCACCCACGGCGAACCAGGGTTGCCGGGGGCTGCATCTTCAGATAAGTTCTTCATCCCTTATCATGCATTCCATTATGGGCTGAGGTATGTGAAACCTCGTTTTCCCCTAAGCTACCATGCTCCCATAACTCTAGGCCCTAGGGCTCATTCCTGGGGCCAAGTTTGGTCGTAGTCGCGGCAGCGAAAGGATGAAACAAGGAGCCAGAACCCGCCTCATCCCTGCCTCCGCCAAAGGCGTGAGGAAGGTCGAGCGAAGTGGGGAGACGGCAAGGCCTGTTGCCGGGCAAGGAAATGTTTATCTTAAAGATATCAAGGATTTACTCCTTGTCGTGGGTTCCACCCGAAAACAAATGACCCGGCAAGCATCCCTTTTTCATTAAAAACATTCCACTCAGGTACAGTCCATAGGGAATGAAAAACATGAATGATGGGATTACAAGTTTTAAATTCAACTAAGGCCCGAAGGCTTACAAACTAAAACGAGATAAGGTGCCTGTAATCCCTTTCTTGTCCCTCTCCTCAGGAGGCAGGTCAAGGAGGCGAAAGGGACAAAAGGAGCGCCTAGGCGAGCTACGGGTGGAAGAAGACACCAAGAGAACATCTTGGTGGCCGTCCAAAGGCTGGATGGTGGTGGCGGCGCCAAAAGCAGAGCTCAAAGACGAGGCGGCAGGATGTCAGCACGCGTCGAAGGCGTTGGTGCCCGCGTACTCCGACTTGACGACCTTGCCGCCCGCCCTCTTTCTCTTCTGCAGCCTCCCAATGCCAGCCGCCCAAGGAGACGACCCCGAGAAGTTCAGGGAGCCGGCGACACGGATGATGGGGTCGCCGATGCCGCACGGAGCGGCACCCGACACCTAATCAGACCCATCATCCTGCCGCCTACTACCCTCGTCGTCGCTGCCGCTGTCCTCCTCATCACTCCCGCCCGAGGAGGAGTCTTCACTATCAGAAGAGCTCTCCACGCAGCACCTTGCACGGGTCCCAAAGCACCTGAAGACCTTGACAGAGAGAAGGCCACCCTCCATTAGCTTAAAAAGGAGAGTGAGCCCCATCGTCAAGCGGTGGATATGGGCAAACGTCTTCCATCCCCGACGGAGATACATCACGTGAGGGGCGGGGAAGTCGACGCGGGCCCGTGTGCCACTGATCCCGCAGCCACTCATGTGCAGCCACAACGCCTCCAGCGGATCCAGCTCCATCTCCCGCGCGAATGGAGTCGGGAGATGAAGGCGACGGCGAGGCGGCCGGTGCAGCCTGACAAAGAACTCGCAAAGGGTCATCCCCAACTTGGCCCTCCATGGGGGAGGAACTGCTGACGGAGGCGAGGCCGGCGCGCCGCCCCGTCCTCCTCTTCCCCGAGCGCCTCGGCCTCGCCCACGGCCTCGCCCCTCCCCTTCCCCTCGCGGCTAGCTCTGCCACCGCGGGTGCAGGAGAAGGAGGGATGCGTTGTCGAGCGGCGACCCTCGTCGCCACCGTTGAAGGACCAGGATTCCCTCTCTCCATGGCGGATGGAAGAGGGGAGCAGAAGCTGAAGGAAGGAGGAGATGAAGGAATGCGGGACGCCATCCCCCCCTCCCGCTCTTTACAAAGGAACGGGGTGGGGGCTCGGCCGCCTCGCTGAGCCAATCAAGACGCAGAAGGCGCAGGGAACTGGGACCGACCCGCCGCCCTAGCCCGCGGCGGCCCGGTTTCCCGCCTCCACCGTTCGCCACCCCAAGCGCATGAGAGCCATGTGGCAGGCGTGCAGGACCGAGGCGACGGGTGAGGCGACCTCTCCCCACCCCGTGATCATAGGGAGTGAACACGTTGAAGACCACGCCTCGGCCCCGTTCAGTAAATGGGCCGCGCCTCCACACCTCCCTCCGTTTATGGGGAGGGCGCGAACCGCCCCCTTTACTACGACATGACGCATGCATGCAGAGCTCAGCCCCACGCATGCTGCCCATGTCACACACGCCTCCCCACGCCGCGCCATGCGCGGGAAGCGTGGGAAGCACAGCGCGCGAAGAAACTTACCGCGGTAAAAACTGCCCCGCCTGCCCGCGCACCATTTTTGGGCCTAGCCCAACGACGTGATTGCGCTTACGTCTGGCCCAGGCCCGGGGGCTCCTGTCGGTGTACAAAAAGAGGGGTACAGTTTTTGTACTCCTATAACTATGCATGGGCAGTCGGAGCCACGGGCACCACCACACTGAGCAAGGCAAGGGAGGTGAGCCAAGGTAAGGCCAAAGCTCAGGAGAAGCAGAACGACGCCAAGACCAAGACCACGAAGAGCAAAGGGGACGAAGCGGATCCCCCCCGGCAAGATCCTTGCCGGGAGGCAGTTTTAGCAAACCCGGCAAGACCCTTGCCGTGGCAGCTCACCCCACACCTACGGAGTGAGTCACCCTTGAGTCCACTACCCCCATGGGGCAAGGATTCGGGAGACATCCCCGTGGTGGCATGCAGATCTTTGTGAAGGCATACAAGATCAGATACACCCTTTAGAAGATGATGATCCTTGGCGGGATCCCAGCCAAGGAGGACCACAAGGCCCCCGGCAAGAGCCTTGCCGGGGATGACAGCAGGCGCCACGGCAAGACCCTTGCCGGGGCCCCGGCAAGGCCCTTGCCAAGAACACCCGTAGGGCCACCATCAGGCCCACGACAGTCAAACCTCCACCGCCGTTCGCATGCAGCTGCCGACCCAACCAGCTGGGCAGGCACCTGCGTGGCGGCATGCGGATCTTCGTGGAGACCCACCACTGCGCCACCTCAGCTGCCTGCCTGCCTACATGGCACCGCGGGCGCCGCTGGCCAGGGCGCGTGTCGACATGAGAGGGAGCGGCGACGGACGAGACAGGTCTCTCCCCCGTCCCCGATAAAGCAAGGACACCTAAGCAGGACGCATTAAATGTGCCTTGTCATGTAATGTGAGGGATAACCTCGCATCACTGTTCCCTTTCCACCTCATGTGTGCCACTGTGGCCACCCCTTTTCCTATAAAAGGAGGCCCGAGGCGACCAGGAGGATGATTCTGCTTTTTGGAGCTCCTCACGCCCCATAGCTAGCTCAAGAACAGATATATACAGTCCACCAAAGCAGGAGTAGGGTTTTACGCATCCTCGCGGCCCGAACCTGGATAAACGAACCGTGTGCTATCTGTTTGATCCGCTCTTCTCACGACCCCGCACCCCGCAACCGTAGTAGGGATTCTTGTGATCCCATAGGTGTCGTTCCCACCGACATTGCCCAAGGACCAGATCCACAACACATAACCCAGACTCTCGCAGATTGTACCCCTACCAAGTTGGACAAAGAACCAGCTACACCCCTTCTAACCCCAACCCCGGCAGATAGTAACCTAGTTCCAGTTGACATAGCACCGTCTCCACCACATAGCACCCAAACACGAGCAGTTAGTAAGGGAACTGCAGTGCCCAAAGCATGAGGACCACCACTCCGAATCCCAACTCAACGCTTAAAGGAGAAGAAGATTTGTTCTCAGGTCAGGTTCTGTAGCTATGGTTCATACTCCTTTGCTCTTGCATGACTGTATTTACTCATACCAACTATTTTCAAATTTGAAGGATGGAGCTGAGACTCCAATGGCGCAACAGGTATGTTTTAAACCTGTTTCTTTAACTGGTTTGCTGTTGTAACCTGCTCTATGTTGATTTCAGTTTCAATTGAATAAACAGTTATGTTCTCATGTCATGCACATTACAAGTGTTGTTATTGCTCTATAGTTACCCACACTTATATTCTGTCTATTCTGCTTTGTCTTGAACAAATATTTTTGAACTGTGTCTCTATCGTTATTTGGCAACAAAAACTAGAATGATATAGACCATAAAGTGACCATGGTACATAGATATATGTTTGTTTCATGTTGTTATCCTATCCACTTTACTACTTAACTCATTTACCAAAATGAGTTTCATATACAACATGGTAAGCATGTGATGTGTCTGCTTGTTTCTCTTTTAGAATGCGGACAAAATATTGGAGCACAGTACCGCGTTATCCAATGGTAAAGGAAGTAATGCAGATAAGGTTCAAGATAGTGAGACGTCCTTGTTGGTCTCCAAGAAAGCTGATAAAAACTATCTTGACGATAGTGAGGGAACCCAAAAGTCTTGTCTTCATGTAGTGTTCGAGTTATTGGCCACTACTGCTGGCACAAGCTCTTCAAACTCGCTGCCTGAATCAGTTCATCTTCTTGAGTCTCAACTTCAAGTTGAAAGACATCGATTAGATGTGCTGAGACAGGAAGCTGAAGGACTGAGGAAGTCCCTGCAGAATTCAGATGCATATTTTCTGGTGCAACAGCAAGCGCTGGAGGATTTAAGCGCCAAACAAGAGAAAGTTAATAAGCATCTAAGCATCTTGCCAGCATTATGGGTACCCAGGATATTGTTTCTTGAGATCTTCTGAAGTGGTTTCAGTTCTGGATTTGTTTTGCTGCGGCATTTATTTGCGCTGGTCACCAACTTTGACAACCAGTGTATATGATATGCTGCTTTGTTCCCTATATTTGCACTGGTGGCGAACTTTGATGCCAAGTGGATGTAATATGTGTAATAGCCGTGATAGCCTAGCATTAGTTGCTTGCTTATTTATTTCCTTGTTGTCTTGTTTATTCGTTTGCTTGTAGTCATTGCAGTTCTTTTTCCGTGGTTAGCTAGTGGCTGCAATAACCTATTTTTTAAAACTAGGCCACAATAACCCTGGGCTAATATTTACTGTAGTGACACTGGGCCTCCTACTGGACGTAGAAACAGTGGGCCTTCTACGGGCCGTACAAACAATGGGCCTTCTACGGGCCGTAGAAACAATGGGCCTTCTGCGGGCCGTATTATCAATGGGCCTTATACGGGCCGTATAATCGATTGGCCAAACATGGGCCACACAGACCGCATTATGGTCATAAACGGGCTAGAGTTGGAATCGTTCGTTCATAGGCCGACCATAACGGGCCATCGTTAATAGGCCATATTTGATGCCGCTATGGAATCGGCCCAACGTATTAACGGACCACAAATGGGCCGACTGTAACCACGGGCTGAATTTGGCCCACAAGTAGAAAATGACAGTAACGAGCCGTAAGTAAACGAATGCTAGAAATGAGCCCAAGAATAAATGGGCTCTGAGAAGGCCGAAAGATAACATTGGCTGGAAACAGCCCAACGGAATAATGGGCCGTTAATGTGTATAAAGTTATACATTGTTCATTACGGGCCAGTTTCACCACGGGCCGTTAATGGGTGTAAAGTGATACACTGTTCATTACGGGCCAGTTTCACCACGGGCCGTTAGTAGGCCAAGAGTTACATAGGGCCTCATATGGGCCGAAAGACGTCATGGGCCATACATGGGCCAGAAGTGAAAACGGGACGGAATTATATTGGATGGCCCAGATGACGCTACTGGGCCTAATTCGGATAGGGCGTAACGGGCCTTGGGTTAGCGTGCTGTAAATGGGCTATATTCGAACAGGTCGTTAACAGGCTTTCCATCGGCCGGCCCCCCAGCTTTTGACCAAGTCAAACAGGCCAACCTTTTCACAGGAATGGGCCTCTGTTGGGCCGTGCCACGTGTTGATGTATCATAGGCGCCTTCCGTCCAATGAGTGGTTGACATCAGTCCCAACGATGAGCCGACACGTGTTTCCTCCAGCCAATGATGATTTTACACATGGAAAATCCCCATTGGTCGGGGCTGTTAACGGGTTATCGGATCCAAAACCGGACCCGATAGCTTAACAGCGTTCCGTTACGGTGGATGCCACGTGTCGGTCACCCTTGACGAAAGCACTTCTGTGACACGTGATTTATCGTCATGGAAGTGGACACTTCCATGATGATAATTTTGGTAATATCATGGAACACTTCTACGATAGCACATGTATGACTATCTTGATTCTGTCATAAATTTGTCATGGATGTACATGGATGACAGAAAACGCGACCTATTGTGACAAACACGTATCATCACGGAAGTGTATTTTTTTGTAGTGTCAATATTCATTTCATTAAGAAACTCTCTTTGAGATTTACCAACTTGTTCTAACTGATTTTGAACCATAGAAGCATGCTTTCCAACACCTCTAACATCATTTGATATTCTATAAATAACATGTCACTCAAGCGAGCGATCATATAAGAATTGTATTACAATTGTTTCATAACATTTGCATTGAAGTGATCTTGTTTTCTAATATAATTTTCAAACTCATAGAGGCATTGGCTAGGATGCATATTGTGAGGATTAACATTATCATTGAGCTTCATAATAGAATTTACCTCTACCACCTTAGGCAGTGGTGGTGTATTAAGCCCATGTATTTCTTCAATAGGAGTTAAATTTTTAACATCCTCAGCTTTAATACCTTTTTGCTTCATAGATTTCTTTGCCTCTTGCATATCTTCAGGATTGCGATATAATATACCCCTGTTCTTTGGAGTGGGTTTAGGTGGTGGTTCAAGAATAGTCCAATCATCATAATTTTTCAATATGTTTTTCAATAATTCTTCAGCTAGTCCAATAGTTCGTTCCCTAGAAACACAACCAGCACAACTATCTAGGAAGTCCCTAGAAGCATCGGTTAGTCCATTTTAGAAGATATCAAGTATTTCATTTTTCTTAAGTGGATGATTAGGCAAAGAATTGAGTAATTGGCAAAGCCTCCCCCAATCTTGTGGGAGACTCTCTTCTTTAATTTGCACAAAGTTAAATATTTCCTGTAAGGCAGCTTCTTTCTTATGAGCAGGAAAATATTTTTCAGAGAAGTAATAAATCATATCCTGGGGACTACGCACACAACCAGGAGCAAGAGTATTGTACCAAGCTTTAGCATCACCCTTTAATGAGAAAGGAAATTGTTGGGGATATGATTACTGGAGGTAAACCGGCTAGGAGTGGCCGGGTTAGCTCCATGAAGATAGAAGCCCATGAAGATGTGAAGATGATGGCGCTTTTCGAAGGCCCAAGGCCCAAAGGCGGGTTAAAGCCTGTAGATGTAAACCGACTTTGTCATGTAACTTGTATTGTAAGTTAGAGGAATAGAGACCTAGCCGGACACATCTATGATCCGGCCTCGGGACTTTGTAAACCGGCGGGCGTCAACCTATGTATATAAAGGGACGACCCAACTGCGGTTTGAGGACAACAGACAACAACTCGAGAGCCAGGCAAAGCGGATTCGCTCCCTGGTCATCAAAACCCTAGCAATACCAATCACAACTAGACGTAGGCTTTTACCATCATTGAAGGTGCCGAACTAGTATAAAACCCGTCATGTCCCCTTGTTCGGTTTAACCCCTTTAAGCTAACCCGTAGCGATGGCTCCACGACTTCACGAGGACATCTGCCGTGACAAACCCACGACAGTTGGTGCCCACCATGGGGCTATTGCACGATGGTTTAGAGTTCTTGAAGGGAAGCTTTGATGAACTCAAGGGATACGTTGTGGGCCGGATGACAAAGAGTCGTCGCAGCAAGCTCTACATCGACGATGCAGGATGGGGTCCCGAGGCCGGTTCAATCGAATACGGGTACCGGGTCCCCTTTGGTGGGATTCACGTCTTCATCTGCGAGATCGGTGAACTGGGCACTGAGCCAGACACCTACGCCTACATCATCGAGACGGCTCAGCGTGCAAGCCCTTCCCAGGTTCAGCCCGCAGCAAGGCACGTGTTTGTAGGTGTCATCCATGGAGCGAAATATGAAGATGGACCGGCATCTGATGGAGAAACCGTTGTCTGCTCTAATGACGAGTCTTCAACTGGAGAGACCGAATCGCTATATCAGTTGCTGGACGGCCGGGTTAGCGGAGGTTCCGATGGAAACAATATTCCGGACTCACTCGATCTGCCAAACCGGTTCGCTATCTTCATGGCCGGTACACAATCGGCACCCCACTCATCAACCGCCGCGGGAATGCTCTCTGGTTCAGCAACAGCAATGCCAGCGGGAGCAGGGGGCTCTGCGCCGCCTCCGGCTCAAGTTCTATCTGATTTGTTCGACACTTTGGAAACGTTGATGGCTGCGGAGGTGGACGCAGCAGCCCGGGACTAGCACAATGCGGAGATTGCAAAGGTGAAAGATCAGATAACTCAGGCTAAAGCAGACCTAGCAGCAGGGAACGCTAGGATGGCTACGGAATGGGCCGAGTTGGAAGCTTAGGTCTACCGGCTTAGGCTGGATCAAAATGCCTCAGAGGAAGTCATGAGAAGAAGATACCGGTCGCATCTCCCGCCGGGTTATGAGCCAAGAAATCTCTTCAATACGCTAGGAGCAGGAACTAGTAACTAGCCAGTGTTAAACCGAACGGAGGCGCCGGGAACAGGAGTGCCGGTTCAGCCGTGCACGATGGACCCGCCTCGTCAAAGCAACATTGTGCTGGAGTATGTTCCGATGCCCAAGGGGCATTACTCCAACCCGTTGGACAACATTGTGTCTGCCGCTTCGCGATTGGCAGCCCTCCCAACCGACGGCGAGTCACAGGTTGCGATTGAGGCACGATGGGCCAGAGAGCTCCTTCAAACAGCTTTAAACCAGCAGCAGGCTTATTCGCATAGTCGTGAGAGGATTCAATCCACACCCCCCCCCCCGCCCGAGCCGGAGCTACAGCAGGCTCGTTGAGGATGAACCGGCTGTGTCAAGCAGTGCATGTCGCCGTAACTCGCCACGAGGGCACAACCCAGTAGGTGGAGGTGCTAATGCGCAGGATGTGGTGGATCATGGTCGTGCACGTCAAGAGGCCGAGTTAGCAGCTCTGCATGGAGCTCGTCAACCTACTTCGGTTTACCCTACCGCTTCAGTGGAGCCAGGTGTGGTCTTCAGTTCCTTAGGGGTGCCGTGTCTCACCCCCGCTTAACGTAACGTGCGACTGCCCAAGGATTTTAAAGGCCCTCGTAAAGTGCCCAATTACACCGTCGATTTGCAACCAGAGTCTTGGGTTGAAAGTTATGAGATGGCAATGGAGATGTCAGATGTGGATGAAGCGATGTGTGTTAAATACTTCACCATGATGTTGGAGGGGACAGCTCGTACTTGGTTAAAGAGCTTGCCAGCTAACTCTGTGGATCATGGGCCGAATTAAAGCACCGGTTTATCCAGAATTTTAAGGATACTTGTAAACAGCCTATGTCAATTGTGGACCTGGCCACTTGTGTTCAAGAGGATGGGGAGTCTACAACCCATTGGGTGAAGCGGGTCTCAGATATTCTGCATTCGTCGGATCGCATCAATGCAGATACCGCAGTGTTAACGTTGGAAGGCAATTGTCGTTTTCTGCCGCTCAAACAGAAGTTAGGAAGGCTCAAACGCCACTGCAATGATATGTCAATGCTTATGGCCGCTTTGGTTAAATATGCTAATTCAGATAATACCAAAGACCCTGACTCAGAGGAGGACAAACCGGGGAAAGGAAAGAAAAACGGCAACACCAAGGGACAAAAGCATAAACCGACAGGTCATGGGAATAATGGTAAGTGCAAGGCCAACAATAGTTTGGACTTTGTGGCTAACACCAATGCTCAGGATAATGGTCAGCGTTGTAAGGGCAATCAACCCCAGAGGGGTGGAGGTTCAGGCCCCAATCTGGAGCGCATGTTAAATCAACCTTGTCCAAAGCATGGATCAAAGGAGAAGCTAGCGTCACATCTTTGGAAGGATTGCTATATCATGCGAGAATTCAAGAACTCCAATATGTTTCATATGACAATGGCCCACCCGGCGGTACAGGAGGTGGTTTTCATGGGCCGGGTTATGGAGGCGGCAGCTCTGGTTCAGGATTTCAGTGCAATCAAACCGGACATAACAATCAAGGGAACCAGGGCAACCAGGGAGGTTATAACCATCAGGGGAATCAGCAGCAGCAGCAGTCAGGTTATCATAGCAATCCGAAACAGTTAAATAGTGGGCAGTATCATGTCTTCACCACTAGCTTATGTAAGCGTGATCAAAAGCTTCACAAGAGGGCCGCGAACTCTGTTGAACCGGCTGTGCCTCAGTATTTGCAACCCATTTTATGGAGTAGAGAGGATCACCCACCCCGGGTTGACAATCCGGGCCATTTGGCCTTAGTGGTGGCACCTCAAGTTTGGGGGTACAAGTTCACCAAGGTGCTCATGGATGGGGGAAGCAATATCAATATTCTCTACTATGATACCTTCCGCCGTATGGGGTTGACAGATAAGAATCTTAAACCATCAAACACCGTTTTTCATGGTGTGGTGCCTGGTAAGTCAGCATATCCAGTGGGCAAGATAGCTCTAGAGGTGGCCTTTGGAGATGATCATGATTCAAGGTCAGAAACATTGACTTTTGAGGTGGTGAAAATCAAGAGTCCGTATCACGCCCTGTTTGGGCGACCGGCTTATGCCAAGTTCATGGCATGGTCGTGTTATGTTTACCTGCAGCTTAAGATGCCAGGTCATAAGGGGACCATCATAGTACATGGGAGCAGGAAGATCGCTTTGAAATGTGAGGAAGGTGATGCGGCTTATGCTGAGTCGGTTTGTGCCATGGTAGAGCTGAAGTTTTATAAGGATAAAGTTGATCTGGCAGACATGACTTCTTTAAAAAAGCCAAGTACGGAGCACGATCCAGCGTTGAAGTTTAAATCGTCCACAGACACTAAGATGGTTGATTTTGTTCCTGGCGATTCATCCAAGCAGTTCAGCATCAACGCTAACCTGGATCCCAAATAGGAAAGCACGCTCATCGAGTTCATCTGTGAGAACCGGGACATCTTTTCATGGAAGTCTTCTGACATGCCAGGTGTACCGAGGGAACTCGCTAAGCACACACTTAATATTGATCCTAAGCTTAAACCGGTCAGACAGTTTCTCCGTCGCTTCAACAAAGAAAGGCGCAAGGCTATTGGTGAAGAGGTAGCTTGGTTGTTGGCCGCAGGGTTTATAATGGAGGTCTTTCACTCGGACTGGTTGGCTAATCCGGTGCTGGTTCTCAAGAAAAACAACACTTGTCGTATGTGTGTGGACTACACAGAGTTGAACAAGGCTTTCCGAGCAGATCCCTTCGCCCTCCCTCGTATTGACCAGATTATTGATGCTACGATGGGTTGTGACCGCTTGTGTTTTTTGGATGCTTATTCTGGTTATCATCAGATCAAAATGGCAGTTAAGGACCAGGAGAAGATAGCTTTTATAACTCCCTTTGGAGCCTTCTGCTATGTCTCCATGCCCTTTGGGCTCAAGAGTGCCCAGGCGACTTATCAACGCTGTGTTCAGAATTGTCTTCATAAGCAGATTGGGCGCAATGTTCATGCATATGTGGATGATATTGTGATAAAGTCCAGGAAAGGGGAAACATTGATAGATGACCTAAGAGAAACCTTTGATAACCTCCGGGTTTACAAGATGATGCTCAATCGAGACAAATGTGTCTTTGGTGTCCCGGCAAGCAAACTATTGGGTTTTCTGGTATCATACAGGGGCATTGAGGCTAATCCAGAAAAAATTTCAGCAATCACGTCTTTGGCTAAACCGGTTTGTATCAATGAAGTTCAACGTTTAGCCGGCTGGATTGCGGCTTTGAGCTGGTTTATCAGTCGTCTCGGGGAGAAAGCTATCCCTTTATACCAGATGTTAAAGAAAATGGATGACAATGTGTGGAGCGAGGCGGCTGATAAAGCGTTTGAGGATCTGAAGAGGCAGTTAGCTGAACCGCCTGTGCTTGCAGCTCCAATCGATAAAGAGCCTTTACTGCTGTATGTGGCTGCTAATGCCAGGGCAGTTAGTGTGGCTATTGTTGTGGAGCGCAAGGAGGCTAGAAAGGAATATCTGGTTCAACGGCCGGCTTATTATATAAGTGAGGTACTTATAGAATCAAAGCAGAGGTATCCACATTGGCAGAAGCTGGTGTATGGGGGTATTTATGGCAAGCCGGAAGCTCAAACAATATTTTCAGGGTCATCCTATCACAGTGGTCAGTTCAGCCCCTCTGGGAGATAGCATTCAAAACAGAGAAGCAACTGGTCGGATTGCCAAGTGGGCTATTGAGCTTGGACCTCACGGGCTCAAGTATACACCTCACACAGCAATCAAATCTCAAGAACTTGTGGACTTCATCAATGATTGGACAGAGTTGCAGGCACTTGAGGAAAAGCCAGATAACACGTATTGGACTATTCACTTTGATGGATCCAGGCAATTGGAGGGCTCGGGGGCTGGAGTTATATTAACTTCCCCGCGAGGTGACAAGTTTTGTTATGTTCTCCGCTTAATGTTCCCTTGTACTAACAATGCAGCTGAGTACGAGGCCCTACTCCATGGTCTTCGGATGGCTAACGAGATGAATTATGTGCTTCGGTGACTCGAACCTGGTGGCTCAACAGGTATCTGGCACTTGGGATTCTAATGACCCACTCATGGCTGCGTATCGACGAGAGGTGGACATAGTGGCTGGTCATTTCAAGGGTTATCAAGTTGACCATATAGACCGGCGAAAGAATGAAGCGGTGGACGCTTTAAGACGCCTTGGCTCTCAACATAAACCGGTCCCGCCAAATGTCTTCCTCGACGTACTGCATAATCCGTCGGTCAAGATACCAACAGAGGAGGAGTTGGCTATTCCTGACCCGGAGGCTCAATCGGTGGCAGCTTTGCATGTTATACCATGTTGGACAATCCCGTACCTCGCTTACATGAACCGGGGTGAGTTACCAGAGGATGAAACCTCGGCCCAGCAGATAATCCGGCGTTCCAAGTCAATGACCATAATCAATGGGGAGTTACATCGTTACATCGTCACAGGGGAAATTCAGCGTTGTGTATCTCCTCAAGAGGGTTGTGAAATTTTGCAAGAAATCCATGAAGGAGATTGTGGTCACCACACCGGTTCAAAACCCTTGGTAGCTAAGGCTTTTTGTCACAGTTTCTATTGGTTGACAGCTCATGCTGATGCTGAGGATTTAGTCAAAAGGTGTGACGGCTGTTAAAAATTTGCACGACGCACTCATGTTCCGGCACAGGAGTTGAGAATGATTCCAATCACTTGGCCGTTTGCAACTTGGGGTCTTGATATGGTTGGACCCTTTAAGAGATCCAAGGACAAAAGGACTCACCTATTAGTGGCATTTGACAAGTTTACCAAATGGGTAGAAGTAGAGCCAGTCAGTAAGTGTGATGCAGCCACGGTGGTTCAGTTCATCAAAAAGGTAATATTATGGTTTGGCTTTCCACACAGTATTATAACTGACAATGGTACTAATCTGTCAAAGGGTGAGATGGAGGAATTTTGCCAACGTGAGCACATCCGGCTTGATGTAGCATCAGTGGCTCACCCCCAATCTAATGGTCAAGCGGAGTGGGCAAATCAAGAAATCTTGCGAGGTATTAAACCCCGGCTTATGGTTCCTTTAAAGCGGACACCGGGTTGCTCGGTGGAGGAGTTACCATCTGTGTTATGGAGCATCAACACCACACCTAACAGAACTACGGGTTACACACCTTTCTTCATGGTTTATGGAGCAGAGGCGGTTCTTCCTAGTGACATCCGTCACGACTCGCCCCGTGTGGCTGCTTATGTTGAAGCTGATAATGAGAAGGCACGTCAGGACTCACTGGACCTGTTAGATGAGGAGCGTGATCTCACAGCAGCATGTTCGGAGATTTATCAACAAGATCTCCGACGTTATCACAGTCACCGGGTTAAGACCAGAACTTTTCAAGAGGGCGATCTGGTGCTCCGGCTCATCCAGGATCAGACTGATATGCACAAGTTATCCCCACCTTGGGAAGGACCTTTTGTGGTCAGCAAGAATCTGCACAACAGGTCATACTACCTCATTGATGTTCGAGAGCACAAGGACTCACGTAAATCAGAGGAGGAGACCAAGCAGCCATGGAATATAGCTCTTCTTTGGCCTTACTATACTTGAGCCATAGGCTCTTCTTATGTACATATTTATGACAATGTATATATTATATAATAAATCGGAGTCCCGAATAAAGCGGGGTCTCTGTTCTTTTTACATCATGTGTGAGCCTACAAGAGCTTCTACTGACAAAGCGGAGTTTTGATAAACTGGCCTCTACGGCCACACAGATATAAAGAAAATCACTAGGGGGCTTGGTCGTATCCGAACCATAGCTACACCTCTTGATCGGTTTAAAACCAAAAAGGGATATCACTAGGGGCCTTGGTTGTCTTCACACCATAGCTACACCTCTTGATAGGCTTTATGCCAAAAGGAAATTATGTGGAGCCAAAGAGAATCTGTTGCATTAAGCACAGTTCAAACATAGGTAACCACTAAGCATAGCTCACATATTACCTGGGGGCTCTTTGCTTCTCAAAGAACAATGAGCTTGAACCCTTGTAATAGGCTATCAAGCCAGGCTTGGAAGCTAGGTGTATTCACCTAAAACCTCGGGTTATCCTGCCTCTTTAAGTAAGCCACTCCGTCCAGGTAAACCTGGTATGACCCATCGAACATTTGACAAGTCAATCCCATGGACCCTGAACTTGTCAAAGTTAAAATGGTGATTGGTTAAAGATTGAGGTCCATCTTAATAGGATTTGCAAAATGGTTTAACTCAGCGGCCTGGCAGCCCATGAAAAGCCTCGATTTAGGGCCTGGCAACCCATGAAAAGCCTTGCATATTTCTTGTCTTTGCTGTTTTTTATGATAAGGGATTTTGAATATTTTCTGATAAACCGGTGTCCTTTACAACCCGGCATGACTTTCAACACTTAGTTGTCAGTACATGATCAGTTTTAAATCGGTAGTATATTCTTCCGGTCTGGTTTTTGACTAGATGTCACCAACATTATGCGGCTATTATAGCCCAATATTGTTTCTATATGAACCGGCAAGAGGGCAAGGAGTTGACAACACTCCGGATTGGTGTTTTTTAACCTTTACCATACAAGCAGTTGGTCAAACAACGAGGTGTGTCACAGATATTAATTATTTTATCTAGTTAATATAAATCTTGGTTATCCATCCAAGTTATGTATGTCTTTTGGGCATCATGACCCGTCTAGTGGTAAACCACTAGGATGCTTTCAAGTTCTTATATGCAGGAACACAAAAGTATAATGGACTATGCATAAATAGATCCCCAAAAGTGGAATTATTTTTCAAAATATCAAGCAACACAAGCATGCTCGATGGCAGGGCAGATAAAGGTGTTTTTACTATCCTATTACAAGGAGCTTCAAAACGGCCCAAATTGAACAATTGTTTCAAGCAGTGGCAGACTGCAGCTGATAAACCGGTCGCCGATTTAGGATGCTTCATTAGGACGGCTTGACGATTGAGGGTCATCTTGTGCATTCACCTCCTCTTCATCCCTCCCCAGACACTGGAAATCAACTGTTGACCAATCGATTCCGGTTAAAGCTTGAAACATGGCCTCTTGATGGATAAGGCTGGAGGGGTCAATGTCAGGAGCGTAAGTATGCTTACGGATTGGAGGCACAAGCTCTTCAACTTCATGGATCACAGCGGGCTATCTCTTTCCCTCAGCATTGTAAACCGGTTGGAAGTGAGATAAATCTGTGTCCTCCGCCAGTTTGCTTGCTATTGGCCGCATCTCCTTTGTCAGCCTTCGCAGATTGTCATTGTTGAAGTCTGAGCCGTCTTCCTTCACGCCAGGATATCCTTTGATGATGTTTGCCGGTTCAAGATCCAGAATCCATGCCTTGGCCCGGATTAGCGCGGTCAGCGCTCCTGATCTTGCAGCTCCTCTCTTCAGTTTGGTGATCCGGGTAGGTAGCATGGCCAGCTTCTCAAGTGTTTCCTTTATCAACGATGGCGCTGGATAGTTATATGCTGTAGTGCAAATAGCACGCTGGGATCTAGAGTATAGCTGTTCCATTAAGGTGTACGCCGCTTTAAGCTTCATCCGCATGTCAGAGCCCAGATGAGCAATACGGGTGCCTGTCATGGTTTAGTATCCATAAACCGGTCAATGATAAGATCTTATGAATCAGACAAATGGAATAAGGAGGTACTTACCAAACACAGCG
This sequence comes from Triticum urartu, assembly GCF_056163025.1. Taxonomy (NCBI): domain Eukaryota; kingdom Viridiplantae; phylum Streptophyta; class Magnoliopsida; order Poales; family Poaceae; genus Triticum; species Triticum urartu. The sequence goes on along the minus strand of NC_141875.1, from coordinate 299,489,916 downwards.
GACGTCATGGCATCAATCTACCACTTCAAGCTGGTCAGTTCGTCTACCACTGGCCTCAGGGCTGCTTCTGCATCCTCGGCTTTCCAGGTTAAACCGGCCTTTTCTGTTTCCCAATCAGCACGCTCCTTTTTGAAGGTTTCTTTCAACTTCTCCATAGTTGCCAGGGCATTGGTCAGCTTGTGACGCCCCGAGACCGTTGTGCCAGGTGTCTTCGAGTTATTCGCTGTTGTTGCCTTGTCATTTGCTTGCGTGTTGCATCTCTCCATGTCATCATCCGCATTGCATCATCATGTTTTAAAAACTTGCATCCGTCCGGTTTCCCCCAGTTCCATCCGTTGTCCGTTCTGAGTTCAAACACACTTGCACGCGCCCGCGGCATGTCCGAAATATTATTTTATAAGTGGCCGGAAAATGTTCTCGGATTGGGTTGAAAGTTGGCGTGTGGTCTTATTTTAGTCTAGATAGACCGCCTGCCAAGTTTCATCGCATTCGGAGTCCGTTTGATAGCCCAACCGCTAATCTGTAGCGGCAATATAATCGGCCTTTTCGTCGGACGTTTTCGGTCTCCGGAAACAGTTGCCGGGCTGCACTCCTCTCCTCTCATCTCAGCCCAACCTCTTTTCACAACCCACCTGCAGCCCACATAAACCCTCCTCCGTTCCGGACCGTCAGTTCGCGATCGGAGGCTCCGAAACGCTCCTAAGACCCCCCTAAACCCAAACCCTAGCCATCCTTGCCTATATATGGACAACCCCTTCCAAATTTGGTAGCCTAGCCCTTCCCCTACCTCCCTGCCGCCTCCCTCCTCAAATTCCGTGCCACCAACCGCCTCCCCCTGGTTTTCCGGCGCCAGCCACCGTCGTCCTGCCACTTGGCGAGCCTCCAATGGTCGCGCCGCCACCTGAGACCGTCAGCGCGCCTCCCTGGACCAGTGGCAAGCCGCCACGCGTCGCGTCAGCCCCTCCCTCGCGCCTCCAGCCGCGCGGGCTCGCCGAAACCCATTTGGAGCCCGCCCTGGGCCGCCCGGGCCCGAATCGCCCCACCGCCGTGCGCCCGAGCGCGCTCGCTCGCCCGCTCGTTTGCCTCCTCCCGCTGGAGCCCCGCTTCGCCTCGCGCTTCGCCTCCTTCTGTCGGCCATCGGTGTGCCGCCGCCGGCGACCTCCACCTCAGGCCAGAGCTCCGCCGTCCCTGTCTTTTCTCTCTTTCTTCTCCTCCCTCTTACTCACCTCGCGCTCTCTCTCCTACCCCGCAGGGAACCACCCCCGCCACCGGAAGCTTCCGCTGCCGCCGTCGACCATCGATGGATGCGCAGACCCCGGATCCGGCCACTCCGGCCTCCTCCCCACCAGATCCGAGGGATCCCATTCGTCACTGCCGCCGCGCCCTTTGATTCGACGGAGCTCGAAGGCCTGGCGCCCCTGCCTTCGCTCGATCCCCTCTAGATCGAGGAGGAGGAGGACGACAGGCACCGCCGACACGTGGGCCGCGGCCTGGCCAGCCGGCTCAGCCACTCACCTGTGCCGCGCAAGGCCCAGCAGTCCCATGCCGGCCCCCCCTCTCCACTGAACTGGGCCTCAGCCTAGGCTGAGCACCCCGGCAGCCTGCAGATTCATCACGTTATGTTTTTTTCAATTCAGGAGGTTTTCCCTAATTTTCCAGAGATGACCGTTTTGCAGAAAGGTCCCTAAACTTCATGCATATAATAACTAAATAATCGTACATCGGTTTAAAATGATTTATATATGAAACTTGTTTAGAATTTTGTCTAGATTCATAATATCCAACTTTCATGCATGTTTGAGGTGCTTAAAATGATGTTTGCTTTAATTTGCTCCTATGCCATGTTAAAATGATTTAAATCATAATTAAATAACCGTAGCTCAGTTTTTGATAAACTTTATATGTAAATGGGGTAGAATTTTACCTAGTTTAACATGGTGGCATCATCTTGCATGTTTAATAACTATAAAATATGGTTTAGGGCAGAACAGTACCAAACCTAATATATGCACATGGGATTTACCGGAATTGTTGTTCGTTGTTTCCGGCCTCATTTAAACTTGCCTAGATAGGTAGTTTTCTTTTGCTTCACCCTCTTGCCATGTTTAAAAACGTTTAATATTGTTGGGTACATAAACGAGATCGAACTAAATAACTTGTCGTGGTGTTTCGTCAATATGCAACTCGTTGCATATTGAGCTCCACTTAATTTGTAGGGTTGCTTGTGCATTTTGCCATGCCATGCCTCTTTAAACCGGACATGCATCATACTTGGTTGCGCATCATGCCATGTTTATGTGATGGTTGTTTACTATGTTGTGTGCTTCTTTCCAGTGTTGCTTCTTCGGGTTGGTTCCGATAACGTTGCATTTGTGAGGATCCGTTCGACTACGTCCGTGTGTCTTCTTCATGGACTCGTTCTTCTTCCTTGCGGGATTTCAGGCAAGATGACCATACCCTCAAAATCACTTCTATCTTTGCTTGCTAGATGCTCGCTCTTTTGCTATGCCTATGCTGCGATACCTACCACTTGCTTATCATGCCTCCCATATTGTCGAACCAAGCCTCTAACCCACCTTGTCCTAGCAAACCGTTGTTTGGCTATGTAACTGCTTTGCTCAGCCCCTCTTATAGCGTTGCTAGTTGCAGGTGAAGATTGGAGCTTGTTCCATGTGTGGAACATGGTTATTTTGTTGGGATATCACAATATATCTTATTTAATTAATGCATCTATATACTTGGTAAAGGGTGGAAGGCTCGGGCTTATGCCTGCTGTTTTGTTCCACTCTTGCCGCCCTAGTTTCCGTCATATCGGTGTTATGTTCCCAGATTTTGCGTTCCTTACGCGGTTGGGTAATAATGGGAACCCCTTGACAGTTCGCCTTGAATAAAACTCCTCCAGCAATGCCCAACCTTGGTTTTACCATTTGCATTAACAACCTACCACCTTCCCTTGGGTTCTGCAGACTCAAGGGTCATCTTTATTTTAACCCCCCCCCCCCCCCCGGGCCAGTGCTCCTCCGAGTGTTGGTCCGAACTAGAGTCCTGTGCAGCGCCCCCTCGGGGAAACTCGAGGTTTGGTTTTAGTTGTACGGAGCGCTCATCTGAGTGTGCCCTGAGAACGAGATATGTGCAGCTCCTATCGGGATTTGTCGGCACATTCGGGCGGTGTTGCTAGTTTAGTTTTAACTTGTCGAAGTGTCTTGTAGACGGGATACCGAGTCTGATCGGAACGTCTCGGGAGGAGGTCTATTCCTTTGTTGACCGTGAGAGCTTGTGATGGGCTAAGTTGGGACACCCCTGCAGGGATTTGAACTTTTGAAAGCCGTGCCCGCGGTTATGGGCGGATGGGAATTTGTTAATGTCCGGTTCTAGAAAACCTGAAATTGACCTTAATTAAAATGGATCAACCGCGTGTTTAACCGTGATGGTCTCTTCTCGGCGGAGTCCGGGAAGTGAACACGGTGTTGGAGTTATGCTTGACGTAGGTTGTTCTAGGATCACTTCTTGATCATAGTTGTTCGACCGTGCTTTGCCTTCTCTTCTCGCTCTCATTTGTGTATGTTAGCCACCATATATGCTAGTCACTTGCTGCAGCTCCACCTCATACCTTTACCTTACCCATAAGCTTAAATAGTCTTGATCGTGAGGGTGTGAGATTGCTGAGTCCCCGTGACTCACAGATACTTCCAAAACCAGTTTGCAGGTGCCGATGAGTCCGTGCAGATGACGCAACCAAGCTCAAGGAGGAGCTCTTTGAAGATCTTGTCCTTTGTGTTGTTTCGTTCTAGGTGATCAGTAGTGGAGCCCAGTTGGGGTCGATCGAGGACCTTGTCGCATTTGGGGTTCTTCTTTTATTTTGGTTCCGTAGTCGGACCTTGATTGTATTTGGTTGTTGTAATGCTTTATTCGTGTAATTGTGTGAAGTGGCGATTGTGAGCCAACTACGTATCTTTTCCCCTATTGTATTACATGGGTTGTGTGAAGATCACCTCACTTGTGACATTGCTTTCAATGCGGTTACTCCTCTAAGTCGTTCTTCGACACGTGGGAGATATAGCCGTATCGAGGGCGTTACACAGCTCCTCTTTGGCTTTGGAAGCTTCTGCTTGTTGAGACTTTACGTTCTCTTGAAGATCAGCGGTTTGATCATCCCTCTTACTCAGCTCGGCCTGCAACGGCGAAGATATATCAACAATGGGATATGTATTTTCTAAGTACCAAGCGTATAACAAGTTATGCACTTCATACTTGGGGGCTAATGCCTATTTGCTCTATTATCAACAAATATTTAACAAGTCTCAAGTACAATGCAAGCATTATCCTTAACACTTGGGGGCTAATGTACATCTGTTCAAAACTGGCGCATTGATTCAAGACCCGGTTTCCCTCGCAAAGCTAAACCGGCCCTTGGGGGCTACACCGATGAAAACTACATGAATACAATGATAAAATATCGGTTTCGTTTTTACTGAGGACTTGACGTATTGAGGATCAGCATGCAAGGATTAAGATATTACAAAGTCGAGGTTTATGATTAACATTATAAACTGGCCCTTGGGGGCTACTTGGGCTGATGTTTAGACTCTGGAATCAAGAAATGAAAGGTGATGAAAATACCTCATAGCGTTCCTTCATCAAGTTCACCAAACCGGCTTCATAGTCACAGTTTGAGTGTAGACGGTTTAAAAAACCGGAGTGGAGTTCTTCAGCACTGAGATGGGCGTAGCTTGACAAATCAGTGCTCCATTTACCCTTCTCCATGGCAGCACGCTCTTCCTTGGCACTATGTTTGGCCAAGATTATAGGATGGCCAGGAGAGCTGTGGCCCATGCCGGTAATGATAACATTGTCTCCTTGGCCTCCAGTAGTTTTTACGGGTGATGGTGGAGTGTCAGTAGCTCTCACCGGACTAGCCCGGATTGGATCTGCTGGTTCAGTATCAGGCACAGCAGAATCAGCTTCTGGTTGTTCGTCAATATTGTGCTCTTGAGGGGGTGGCTCATCAAAGGTGGCTTTAGGATGGGGACCCTCCGGTTCACCACAGGGCTAATGGTATATGACAGATTGCTTTTACAAAGATAAATCGCCTATATGGTAAAGAGGATACAGATCTAAGGCAAGAATGACTAAGTAAGGTAAAAACATATTTCATAAGGTTGCAGTGAAATTTTGGATCTACCATAAGACAGGAAAATAAAAGGATTTAGACCTAAAAGGTTGATCTCGAAGTAGTTAACAAGGGACCAGATCAGTGTCTTATGCGCATAAAGGTTTGTTTTGGTAATAGAAGATAAGCCATTACGTGGAATACATCAGGTTTGAAATTTTTATCCATGGACTATGAAGAAACAAGGGAAGAACAGCGTCGAAGTCTCGATGAACTTCAACGAACGAGGAAACCCTAGATAGATCTACAATGGAGAAAGGAAGGGACTTACAGTGGTTGTTGAAGCAGCGGAGGTATGCCGCAGTTCTCTGGTGCAACCAGGTTGATGCAGCGGCTGGCGGAGAGACGGAGGCGAAGCTCGGTGACGGTGGCGGCGCTCAAGGGCAGAGATGTCGCAAGGAGGAAGAAGAAGTGAAGGAGACGAAGGGGAAAAGGGGAAGGGCCCGTGGTCCTATTTATAGGGTGAAGCGATAAGCGACAAGTGCGAGAATCGAGGAGCTCAAAATGGATAGTTAATAAGGATGTTGCCTCATAGTTGGATATTCATTAATGAAGGGAATCTTCAGCTTCCACGAATAGATGACGCCAGGGCGGTTTACTACGGATTTAAAGGATGACATCACGGCGGTTTACCAGATTTATATAGCAAGTAGAGCACAAAGGAGTTGTGGGCGTGGGTATATACATATTGCTTGCCATCACTAGTTGATTCTTGATTCAGCGATATTGTTGGATGAAGCGGCCCAGACCGACATTACGCGTACGCTTATGCGAGACTGGTTCTACCGACATGCTTCGCACATAGGTGGCTGGTTGGTGTCAGTTTCTCCAACTTTAGTTGAATCGGATTCAATGAACAAGGCTCTTTCTTAAGATCAAAAGCAATCACTATACCACATTGTGGTTTTGATGCGTAGGTAAGAACGGTTCTTGCTCAGCCCGTAGCAGCCACGTAAAACTTGCAACAACAAAGTAGAGGATGTCTAACTTGTTTTTGCAGGGCATGTTGTGATGTGATATGTTCAAGACATGATGCTAAATTTTATTGTATGAGATGATCATGTTTTATAACACAGTTATCGGGAACTGGCAGGAGCCATATGGTTGTCGCTTTATTGTATGAAATGCAATCGTCATGTAATTGCTTTACTTTATAACTAAGCGATAGCGATAGTCGTAGAAGCAATAGTTGGCGAGACGACAACGATGCTTCATTGGAGATCAAGGTTTCAAGCCGGTGACAACGGTGATCATGACGGTACTTTGGAGATGGAGATCAAAGGCACAAGATGATGACGACCATATCATATCACTTATATTGATTGCATGTGATGTTTATCCTTTATGCATCTTATTTTTCTTAGTTCGGCGGTAGAATTATAAGATGATCTCTCACTAAATTTCAAGGTACAAGTGTTCTCCCCGAGTATGCACCGTTGCTATAGTTCGTTGTGCCGAGACACCACATGATGATCGGGTGTGATAAGCTCTACATTCACATACAACTAGTGGTAAGGCATTGAGTCTGACTCAACTTCACACCTTGTAACACAGGCAAGAACCCTTTCTTTGCCTGATCCATTTTGAACTTCTTCAAAACTTTATCAAGCTATGTGCTTTGTGAAAGTCCAATTAAGCATCTTGATCTATCTCTATAGATCTTGATGCCCAATATATAAGCAGCTTCACCGAGGTCTTTCATTGAAAAATTCTTATTCAAGTATCCTTTTATGCTATTCAGAAATTCAGTATCATTTCCGATCAACAATATGGCATCTACATATAATATCAGAAATGCTACAGAGCTCCCACTCACTTTCTTGTAAATACATGCTTCTCCAAAAGTCTGTATAAAACCATATGCTTTGATCACACACTCAAAACATATATTCCAACTCTGAGAGGCTTGCAACAGTCCATAAATGGATCGCTGGAGCTTTCACACTTTGTTAGCACCTTTTGGATCGACAAAACCTTCTGGTTGCATCATATACAAGTCTTCTTTAAGATATCAATTAAGGAATGCAGTTTTGACATCCATTTGCCAAATTTCATAATCATGAAATTCGGCAATTGCTAACATTATTCGAACGGACTTAAGCATCGTTACGGGTGAGAAGGTCTCATCTTAGTCATCTCCTTGAACTTGTCGAAAATCATTTGCAAAAAGTCGAGCCTTGTAGACAGTAACATTACTGTCGGCGTCAGTCTTCTTCTTGAAGATCCATTTGTTCTGTATGGCCTGCCTATCATCGGGCAAGTCAACCAAAGTCCATACTTTGTTCTCATACATGGATCCCATCTCAGATTTCATGGCCTCAAGCCATTTTGCGGAATCTAGGCTCATCGTCTCTTCCTCATAGTTCGTAGGCTCATCAACGTCAAGTAACATGACCTCCCGAACAGGATTACCGTACCACTCTGGTGAGGATCTTACTCTGGTTGACCTACGAGGTTCGGTAGTAACTTGATCAGAAGTTTCATGATCATCATTAGCTTCCTCACTTACTGGTGTAGGAATCACTGGAACTGATTTCAGTGATGAACTACTTTCCAATAAGGGAGGAGGTACAATTACCTCATCAAGTTCTACTTTCCTCCCACTCACTTCTTTCGAGAGAAACTCCTTCTCTCGAAAGGATACATTTTTAGCAACGAATGTATTGCCTTCGGATATGTGATAGAAGGTGTGCCCAACAGTCTCCTTTGGATCCTATGAAGACACATTTCTCCGATTTGGGTTTGAGCTTATCAGGTTGAAGCTTTTTTCACATAAGGATCGCAGCCCAAAACTTTAAGAAAAGACAACTTGGGTTTCTTGCCAAACCACAGTTCATCAGGTGTCGTCTCAATGGATTTAGACGGTGCCCTATTTAACGTGAATGCAACTGTCTCTAAAGCATAACCCCAAAACGATAGCAGTAAATAAGTAAGAGACATCATAGATCGCACCATATCTAGTAAAGTACAATTACGACATTTGGATACACCATTACGCCGTGGTGTTTCAGGAGGCGTGAGTTGCGAAACTATTCCGCATTGTTTCAAATGAAGACCAAACTCGTAACTCAAATATTCTCCTCCACGATCATATCATAGAAACTTTATTTTCTTGATACGATGATTTTCCACTTCACTCTAAAATTCTTTGAACTTTTCAAATGTTTCAGACTGATGTTTCATTAAGTAGATATACCCATATCAGCTCAAATCATCTATGAAGGTGAGAAAATAATGATATCCGCCGCGAGCCTCAATGTTCATTGGACCACATACATCAGTATGTATGATTTCCAATAACTCTGTTGCTCGCTCCATTGTTCCAGAGAATGGAGTTTTAGTCATCTTGCCCATGAGGCATGGTTCGCAATTACCAAGTGATTCATAATCAAGTGATTCCAAAAGTCCATCAGTATGGAGTTTCTTCATGCGCTTTACACCAATATGACCCAAGCGGCAGTGCCACAAATAAGTTGCACTATCATTATCAACTCTGCATCTTTTGGCTTCAATACTATGAACATGTGTATCACTACTATCAAGATTTAGTAAAAATAGACCACTCATCAAGGGTGCATGACCATAAAAGATATTACTCATATAAATAGAACAACCATTATTCTCTGATTTAAATGAATAACCGTCTCACGTCAAACAAGATCCAGATATAATGTTCATGCTCAACGCTGGCACCAAATAACAATTATTTAGGTCTAAAACTATTCCCGAAGGTAGATGTAGAGGTAGCGTGCCGACGACGATCACATCGACTTTGGAACCATTTCCCACGCGCATCGTCACCTCGTCCTTAACTAATCTTCGCTTAATCCGTAGCCCATGTTTCGAGTTGCAAATATTAGCAACAGAACCAGTATAAAATACCCAAGCGCTACTACGAGCATTAGTAAGGTACACATCAATAACATGTATATCAAATATACCTTTCACTTTGCCATCCTTCTTCTCCGCCAAATACTTGGGGCAGTTCCACTTCCAGTGACCAGTCCCTTTGAAGTAGAAGCACTCAGTCTCAGGCTTAGGTCCAGACTTCGGTTTCTTCACTTGAGCAACAACTGGCTTGCTATTCTTCTTGGAGTTCCCCTTCTTCCATTTACCCTTTTTTTAAACTGGTGGTCTTGTTGACCAGCAACACTTGATGCTCCTTCTTGATTTCTACCTCTACAGCCTTTAGAATTGGGAAGAGCTTAGGAATCGTCTTATCCATCTCTTGCATATTATAGTTCATCACGAAGCTCTTGTAGCTTGGTGGTACTAATTGAAGAACTATGTCAATGACACTATCATCAGGAAGACTAACTCCCATCTGAGTCAAGTGGTTGTGGTACCCAGACATTTTGAGTATATGTTCACTGACAGAACTATTCTCCTCCATTTTGCAGCCATAGAACTTATTGGAGAGTTCATATCTCTCAATCCGGGCATTTGATTGAAATATTAACTTCATCCACTGAAACATCTCATATGCTCCATGATGTTCAAAACATCGTTGAAATCCCTGTTCTAAGCCGTAAAGCATGGCACACCGAACTATCAAGTAGTCATCACCTTTGCTCTGCCAGGTGTTCACAACATCTGGCGTTGCTCCTGCAGCGGGTTTGTCACCTAGCGGTGCTTCCAGGACGTAATTCTTCTGTGCAGCAATGAGGATAATCCTCAAGTTACGGACCCAGCCCGTGTAGTTGCTACCATCATCTTTCAACTTAGCTTTCTCTAGGAACGCATTAAAATTCAAAGGAACAACAGCATGGGCCATCTATATACGACAACATAGACATGCAAAATACTCTAAGGTACTAAGTTCATGATAAATTAAAGTTCAATTAATCAAATTAATTAAGAACTCCCACTTATGATGGTGCTAATCCCTTGCTTAATGATGATGTGCCACTTGGTGAATTTCTTGATAAACAAATTGCTTGAGCTATACAACATGATGTTGTTGAGTCTGATGATGAGCTTGAAACTGAATCTCCTGAAACACCTACTAGAACTAGCCTTCCTAGATATGAATTTCCTAAGGTATCTGAAGGTTATGTTATGAGTGAAGAAACAACTAGAAATATTCTTGCCTACAATGATAGAGATGATCTAGAAATTTTTTTCTAATATAAATCTGGGACTGGGCCGCTTCATCCAACAATACCGCTGAATCAAGAATCAACTAGTGATGGCAAGCAATATGTATATACCCATGCCCCATCACCTTTATATTGGGAGCGAATCCGCTTTGCCTGGCTCTCGAGTTGTTGTCTGTTGTCCTCAAACCGCGGCCGGGTCGTCCCTTTATATACATAGGTTGACGCCCGCCGGTTTACAGAGTCCCGAGGCCGGATCATAGATGTGTCCGGCTCGGTCTCGATTCCTCTAACTTACAATACAAGTTACATGACAAAGTCGGTTTACATCTACAGGCTTTAACCCACCCGCCTTTGGGCCTTGGGCCTTCATAAAGCGCCACCATCTTCACATCTTCATGGGCTTCTATCTTCATGGAGCTAACCCGGCCACTCCTAGCTGGTTTACCTCTAGTAATCATATCCCCAACATTAGGCCCCAGATTGATTTGAACTTGTTCATGTCAATCTTCAATACTTGGTCATATCGTCGTAGTACTTAGGCAAAGACCTGCGCCGGTAGCTTCATCATCATCGTCATCATGTCGTCGTGCTGACGAAGCTCTCCCTCGACACTCAACTGGATCGAGAGTTCGTGGGACGTCATCGAGCCGAACGTGTGCAGATCCTGGAGGTGCCATACTTTCGGTAGTAGGATTGGTCAAATCATGAAGACGTACGACTACATCAACCGTGTTGTCATCACGCTTCCGCTTACGGTCTACGAGGGTACGTGGACAACACTCTTCCCCTCTCGTTGCTATGCATCACTATGATAGATCTTGCGTGTGCGTAGGATTTTTTTTGAAATTACTGCATTCCCCAACACTTGGTAGGTGCTCCGGCATGGTGGAGTATGGTGGCAATGGATAGGGTGGAGGACGGCGGCAATGGATGGGGTGGCAGACGGAGGAGGCTGGTGTGGTGATAGTGTTCCAGCGCGGACGGTGTATGAATGGGAAAATGGAGGGAAAGGTACAGGGAACCATGTTTTTGGGACGCGCTTGTCTGAAATATGGGAATGTTACGAACATAGGCCCCATTTAAAATTTGGACGTCTCATCTATTGGGGATAGGACAGTAATCTCGCATCTTGCCAATATTCTCCCTGAGCGATTTCGGGCGAGGAGAGGGTGTTTTGACGCCCACGGTTGGCGCCCATGGTGTATGAACGGGGCTGACAGGTAGGGCGGTTGTGTCACATCTGAGCGACGTTACAAACCTGCCCCTATTGAAAATATTTCCCTACATCAATTTCGGCCGAGTCGGGTTTGTTTTTCCATGCACCATGTATGAATGGGGAAATGGAGGGAGAGACAGAGGTCTTTCGGATGATCCTGAATCAAATGTGTTTTCCACCCATGTTTGGCACCCACTGTGTCGGAATGGGCTCAGAGGTGGTCGTGTCACTTCTAATTGAAGTTACGAACCTACCCTTATTGAGAGCAGTGGAAATTGGGCCGATGGATTGTCCGTGTAAGGGGTAGATAGTAATTTCCATCTCCCAAACACTAGCGTCGGGCAGGAGACATGGGAGTGAACATTTTGCCGCTTCTTTCGAATTTTGGAACAATAAGCATTCACGTTTACCCTGGCAACTAAATTCGAATCCATTTTGTATTCTTATACGAATCTTTATAAATCATTTTATGTGTCTTTATATATCGTCAAAAGCACGACAAAGATGTATTCCACAGTCATATATGAATACGATTTACAAATACCGATACTCGAATTCAGAAGCTAGTATCCAGTTTATGGTAAATTCGAATATTTGAAACCACTTTATGTCCAACTCAAGTGTCAAACGCTGCATAATGTGTACTCCCATTTAGATATGTACACAAGTGATGTATCAAGATTCAAATACCGAGTCAATCATCCAACAATGTACAAAACTAACAGATATATAAACACTTATAGAGTATATGGATCAATAATATCAACTAACATACATAAGCCGGGCTGCTGTACTTTTTTGCTAGAAGAGCATCCTTTTTTTAGCGAAGCTAGTATAGCATCTTGGCTCTTTTAGATGCGTGCCACTTAAGGACCATCTATACTACTATTATTGTTGAATGCACATTCAGCCCAATTGGCATATTGGTAGGTCTCGCACAACAATAAAAATGAAATGTCTCAGAGTCTTATTAATTAATATAGACTTGTGCTAAAACAATTACAAACCAAAAAACGAAAAACAATTGTTACATGATCTCTAAAACAAATGCTTTGATCGATTACATGAACAAACAATACAAAGGTTATTCAATGATGGAAAGAACATTTTACCTATGATTTACCAATTGGGAATTTAATTTCCTTTTTTCCTTCAGGACCTTCACAAGGCGGTCAGTCTCAGCTTGCTTCGTTTTGAAATCCACCAAATACTAATGATTGTCTTGAGATCTGCTTGTGATTGTGTGATACGTCTCCAACATATCTACTTTTCCTAATGCATTTCCTCTTGTTTTGGTCTCTAATTTGCATGATTTAAATGAAACCAACCCCGGACTGACGCTGTTTTCAGCAGAGCTACCATGGTGTTGTTTTTGTGCACAAATAAAAGTTCTTGGAAAGGAACGAAACTTTGTGAGGAATTTTTATATAATATATAAGAATTTCTGGAGCCAAGACCTACCGTAGAGGGGCCCCAGGGTGGGCACAACCCACCAGGGCGTGCCCCCCTCTCCTAGCGCGCCCAGGTGGGTTGTCCCCTCTTGGTGGCCCCACAGACCCCGATTCCGACCCTATAAAATTCTATTTTTAGAGCAAAAAATCAGGGAGAAAGAATTATTGCGATCCACGAGATGAAGCCGCTGCCAAGCCCTGTTCTTCCTCGGGAGGGCAGATCTGGAGTCCGTTTGGGGCTCCAGAGAAGGGGATCTTTGTTCTTCGTCATCACGATCCCTTATCCATCGCCAATTCCATGATGCTCACCACCGGGAGTGAGTAATTCCTTCGTAGGCTCGCTGGTCGGTGTGGAGTTGGTTGAGATTCATTATGTAATCGAGTTAGTTTGTTAGGGCTTGATCCCTAGTATCCACTACGTTCTTAGATTGATGTTGCTATGACTTTGCTACGCTTAATGCATGTTAATTTGGGCTCGGCTGCCATGACTTCAGATCTGAACCGTTTACGTTATCACCATTATATTCATGTTCTATGTCCGATCATGCAAGTTATAGTCACCTACTACGTGTTATGATCCTGTAACCCCGGAGTAACAATAAGAGGGACTTCTTCCGGTGATTACCATAGTTTGAGGGGTTCATGTATTCACCATATGTTAATGCTTTGTTACGGTTCTCTATGAAAAGGAGGCCTTAATATCCCTTAGTTTCCAATATGGACCCCGCTGCCACGGGAGTATAGGACAAAAGATGTCATGCAAGTTCATAAGCACACATGACTATTTACGGAATACATGCATATATTATATTGATCAATTGGATCTAGTGTCGTATCGCCCTAGGTTATAATTGTTTCATGATGAATATCATCCAACAAGTCACCGGTCGAATGCCTACGAATTTTACCATATTGTTTCTGCTAAGTTATTACTGCTATCATCACTATTACACTTTCTACAAAATTACTGCTATCACTTTTACTGTTACTATTGTTGCTGCTACGACTATCAAAACTATCAAACTACTTTGCTATAGATCACATTGCTGTAGATAATTAATCTCCTGGTGTGTTTGAATTGACAACTCAGCTGCTAATACCTTCAAATATTATTTGACTCCCTTTGTGTTGAATCTATAAATTTGGGTTGAATAGGTTACCCTCGAAAACTGTTGCGATCCCCTATACTTGTGGGTTATCAAGACCTTTTTCTGGCACCGTTGCCGGGGAGCATAGCTATATTTGTTGATTCACTTGGGATTATTATCACATCATCACTATGAAGAAGCTGAAGGATGCTAAGACTAAGATATTCCCCTCAAAGGCGAGGGGAGGTAAGGAACTGCCATCCAGTTCTGCTTTAGTTTCACCTTCTGTTATAAGTACACTTGCAACACCACCACATGCTATTACTTCTGATATGTCGCAAGTTATTGATGATGTTACTTCTGCTATGGATAAAGCTTATGATGGTGCTAATCCCTTGCTTAATGATGATGTGCCACTTGGTGAATTTCTTGATAAAAAAATTGCTTGAGCTATACAACATGATGTTGTTGAGTCTGATGATGAGCTTGAAACTAAATCTCCTGAAACACCTACTAGAACTAGCCTTCCTAGATATGAATTTCGTAAGGTATCTGAAGGTTATGTTATGAGTGAAGAAACAACTAGAAATATTCTTGCTTGCAATGATAGAGATGATCTAGAAAATTTACTATGCAAGTATAAAGAAAAATCTATGAATGCTAGAATGAAATGTAATCCTAAGTTTGATACTTCACATATCTTTATTGATGATAAGGATTATGAATTCTCTGTCGACCCATAGTTAATTACTCTGGTTGAACCTGGTTATGAAACAGAAACTGTTGTGGCACATCTTAGTAAGTTGAATGACATAGCTACCCTTTGTACTCATGGTGAGAAAACTTGCTATTACTTTATTCTCAAATTATTTCTGTCGTGGGTTTGTCACGGCAGATGTCCTCGTGAAAGGACTTAGTCGTGGAGCCATCGCTACGTGTTAGCTTAAAGGGGTTAAACCGGACAAGGGGACATGAGGGGTTTTATACTAGTTCGGTGCCTTCGATGAAGGTAAAATCCTACGTCTAGTTGTGATTGGTATTGCTAGGGTTTCGATGACCAGGGAGCGAATTCGCTTTGCTTGGCTCTCGAGTTGTTGTCTGTTGTCCTCAAACCGCGGCCGGGTCGTCCCTTTATATACATAGGTTGACGCCCGACGGTTTACAGAGTCCCGAGGCCGGATCATAGATGTGTTCGGCTCGGTCTCTATTCCTCTAACTTACAATACAAGTTACATGACAAAGTCGGTTTACATCTACAGGCTTTAACCCACCCGCCTTTGGGCCTTGGACCTTCATAAAGCGCCACCATCTTCACATCTTCATGGGCTTCTATCTTCATGGAGCTAACCCGGCCACTCCTAGCTGGTTTACCTCTAGTAATCATATCCCCAACATTAGGCCCCAGATTGATTTGAACTTGTTAATGTGAATCTTCAATACTTAGAAAAATTCTTGCCCTGTCCGAACATCAATATGTATATACCCACGCCCAGAACTCCTTTGTGCTCTACTCGTGCGTATAACATCTACGCATAGACCTGGCTCGGATGCCACTCTTGGGGAACGCAATAATTTCAAAAAAATTCCTACGCACACGCCAGATCTATCATGGTGATGCATAGAAAAGAGAGGGGAAGACTATTGTCCATGTACCCTCGTAGACCATAAGCGGAAGCGTTATGACAACGCGGTTGATGTAGTCGTACGTCTTCACGATCCGACTGGTCCTAGTACTGAAAGTACGGCACCTCCGTGATCTGCACACGTTTGGCTCGGTGACATCCCATGAACTCTCGATCCAGCTGAGTGTCGAGGGAGAGCTTCCTCAGCATGACGGCGTTATGATAATGATGAAGAAGCTACTAGCGCAGGGCTTTACCTAAGCACTATGACGATATAACCGAGGTGGATTATGGTGGAGGGGGGCACCGCACACGGCTAAGGGATCAATGATCAACTTGTGTGTTCTAGGGTGCCCCTACCCCCGTATATAAAGGAGCAAGGGGGAGGCCGACCGACTCTTGGGGTGTGCCAAGGAGGGGATGAGTCCTCCTCCTAGTAGGAGTTGGACTCCCCCTTTCCTAGTCCAACTAGGAAGAGGAAGGGGGAAGGAAGGAGAGGAGAAGGGAGAAAGAAAGGGGGGCGCCGCCCCCTCTTCCCTAGTCCAATTCGGACTAGAGGGGGAGGGGCGCGCGGCCCTGGCATGGCCGGTCCTCTGTCTCTCCACTAAGGCCCATGTGTCCCATTAGTTCCCCCGGGGGGGGGGGGGTCTGGTAACCCTCCGGCACTGCGGTTTTCTCCAAAATCACCCGGAACACTTCCGGTGTCCGAATATAGCCATCCAATATATCAATTTTATGTCTCGTCCATTTCGAGACTCCTCGTCATGTCCATGATCACATCCGGGACTCCGAACTATCTTCGGTACATCAAAACACATAAACTCATAATACCGCTCGTCACCGAACGTTAAGCGTGCTGACCCTACGGGTCCGAGAACTATGTAGACAAGACCGAGACATGACTCCGGTCAATAACCAATGGTGGAACCTGGATGTTCATATTGGCTCCCACATATTCAACCAAGATCTTTATCGATCAAACTGCATAACGACATACATTGTTCCCTTTGTCATCGGTATGTTACTTGCCCGAGATTCGATCGTCGGTATCTCAATACCTAGTTTAATCTCGTTATCGGCAAGTATCTTTACTCTTTTCGTAATGCATCATCCTGTAACTAACTCATTAGTCACATTGCTTGCAAGGCTTATAGTGATGTGCATTACCGAGAGGAACCAGAGATACCTCTTCGATACTCGGAGTGACAAATCCTAATCTTGATCTATGGCAACTCAACAAATACCATCGAAAACACCTATAGAGCATCTTTATAGTCACCCATTTATGTTGTGACGTTTGATAGCACACTAAGTGTTCCTCTGGTATTTGGGAGTTGCATGATCTCGTAATCATAGGAACATGTATAAGTTATGGAGAAAGCAATAGCAACAAACTAAACGATCATCGTGCTAAGCTAACGGATGGGTCCAGTCAATTACATCATTCTCTAATGATGTGATCCCGTTAATCAAATGACAACTCATGTCTATGGTTAGGAAACATAACCATCATTGATTTAATGAGCTAGTCTAGTAGAGGCATACTAGTGACATTCTATTTGTCTATGTATTCACACATGTACTAAGTTTTCGGTTAATACAATTCTAGCATGAATAATAAACATTTATCATGATATAAGGAAATATAAATAACAACTACATTATTTGCTCTAGGGCATATTTCCTTCACCAACACCGCGTGGTCCACTACTAGAGATGAACGTTTCTCATCCACGGCAACAGACCACGAGCCTTGCATCGCGTCCTCTTGCTTCATCAGCGCCGTCAAAATCTTTGTTGGGGTGGCTGACATGACCTTCTCGTCCACCGCAATGGGACTTATCCCCCGATGCACCCGTCTACGGTCGCGGATCTACTTCAACGACATCGACAACCATCGCACCCCCGATGCCTACACGGCACCGCAAGAGAGGTGGTACTTCATATCTGCTCAACTTTTTGATCTCAACTAGAAAATATATCGTAACTTGGTTACTGTACTTTCTTTTCAGCTCTTAGAATTTAGTTCTTAGTTCGAAGCAAACAATGGATGCTAAATAGCATTTCTATGATTTGTAGCTTTAAATCTGCCATGGCATAGTCATAATAGGGTTTAATTGATCATGCTTAGGGTTTAATTGATCATGTTGGTTCTGTGGTGGTTTCTTTAATAGAAATTGGAGGGGAAACCCTCTTTTTCTCAAAAAAATGCGTAGGGTTTCCCCCTTTTATGATCACTATACGATTAGCATACATGCATCGTGTCATAATAGTGTTGCTCCACCCATCAAGCTAAAGAAGCTTTGTTGTTCAAATATGAATATGATATTATTAAAACAGAGTCGTTTAATTGGTTAGCTAAATGTTCCTAATTTATTTTCAAAAATGCGTGTACACTGCTCGGGTGTGTATCTACAGGGTGCCCATGGTGGGCCGCGGCCCACCCTGGGATCTTGGGTCGGCCAAGGCCCCGATTCCCCTCTGTTCTGTTGCGCTTCTGATCTCTACTCGCCCCCAGCCACCTGCCTCGCTGGTGACTTGCCATCCCTGGAAGGCATGACTCTAGGAGGAGACGCCGGACTAACAGGAGGTCAGGAGTCGCTCACCCAACAGCGTCACCGCTGCCCGGGCGCGCCGCCGTGCATACCTTCCCAGTCCGTTCAGGACTCAGGCGTGCAACAACCACTAAGACAACCTGATTTATCCTGAGATACGTCCTCAACATTCAGCAACCACTCCTCGTCACCCATTTTCTAATTGATTCATTACTCATTAGGTAGGACTGTCATTAGGGTTTGTTGTGTACTGAGTGCTACCTACACTTAGTGGTTCAGATGTATTTCAGTAATCTTTAGTACCTGTAAAGTTCATAGCGTTTCAAAATTCTGGCCCTAGGAACAGACACTAGCCATTTTGGATTGTTTGTCATAGTGACATTGACCCAGATTACTACTTCAGGCCAGGTTTGTTGACAATTTTACTTTTTTTCATACTCATAAGATATGATATCCAATTATTCACGTCGATAAGTTGCAAACAATAAGTGCTAGACCAACTTCTTAATTCAAATTTTGGACGGTCTCTTACTGCAGTTACAATTCTGCATACTTGTCCTAGCAAGCTCACAAGTAATGATTGATTCACTACATCTATGCTTGCCTTGTCATATTTGTTGTTAATATTCTTTAGGGTGGACCACCCTGTTTCAAAATACTAGAACCGTAGACATGAGTGAATAGTATTTCTCTGCGTGATCTCTTCCATCGTGTGTGGGCAACGAACACTGCATTGTATAGAAAGAAAGTGTCATTTCCACCTTTTACATAGACTATGATCTTTTACATGGAATACAGTCTGCCTACTTGCTTTGTGTCGCACTACCAGCACTCCACCCTTGAAGCTAAACATTATGCCACTCATAATTCCTTAGTTTATTTGTTCAAATACGAATTTGATATGATTCTAATGTTCCTATTTCAGTTTTGAAATGTGTGTCTGTCTATTATAGAGACCTAAGAGGTTTCTATTTCTGTGTGTGGTCTGGTCAGCATGGTTGGGGGGTGAACTTTGCATATGCAGGGGTTTATAGGGAGACACTCTTCGAGTTGAATCCGCAATGCATTACATAGATAATCTGACTACTTTTTGTGTTTTCATGAATCTCAAATACTGAACAACATCATAATGGTAATGACCTTGCGCTCATGAATAGAATAAAGCAGAACAATGCCATGATTGTCAAACTTGGCATTAAGGGACTGAAATCAAGTCTGGATGCAATGCAATACAAATGCTCTCGACCTATAGATTCATGCTCGGAATATAATCCTAAAACTGATTCTGAGCTAGAGGGAGACCTAAGTCAATGTAGCTCCCTAGTTGTAACGCCCCAAGACCGGAGCTTCAGATGCCTTCCAGGGTTTCCGGGTTTTCGTTGTGTGTTTTGTTTGGTCCGTTGCATTTCATATTTGCATCATGTGCATTGCATCATGTCATCATGCCATTATTTTTGCAACCATTTCAAAACTATTTTAAATAAATCGAATGGATCTTCGATCCATTTAAATCGAGGGAAGGATGACTTCTCTTTATAACATATCCTCCCGATAGTAGGGAGCTATATTAAATATTCCATTTTGGAAATCACCCATGAACACACTTGCAAATAATCACATGTCTTTTCTTCTTTGAGTTTGCTCCTCAAACTTCGCCCATAAATCTTTTCATCTTTTTCCGGAGCTCCACTAAAAATCCGAATACTTTTGGACTCTTCATTAACTTGAACTTATTCAAACCATTTGAATCAAATCCAAATGGACTTGAATTTAGATCTCTCAATCATGGCCTTTCCTATTTTCCCGGAACAAGCACATTTTTGTGAGTCCGGGAAAATTATCCGCGCGTCCAACTTCGTCCCCTATCCTCTATTTCTTTTCTTCCTTATCTCTGTTTTTTTCTCTTTTGAGTGGGAGAGAGGGTGCCCAACAGGCCATTTAGGCCCAGCAGCACCTCAGGCCAGCCGCAGCCCACTTGGGCCTCCCTAGGCCCACCCCAGCGCTGGCCTCTAAGGCCCAGCCCCCACCTACAGCTAACCCTAGCGCCAGGGAGCTTCTCCCCTCGCGCCGCCATAGGGAGAGCGTGCCCGATCCCTTTCCTCCTCCCGCTCGATACTCTGTCCTCTCCCGATTCCCTGCTCGTTCCTCACGCCGCCAGGGAGAGGCCCTGCGCTCGATCTCCTTGCTCTCTCCCGATCCCATCACCTCAATCTCCCTCATTTCCTCCCAACGCCGCCGCACGCCCGCACAACACCCCATAGCTAGCGCCAGGAGCTCGCCTCCTCTTCGCCATGACCTCGTGCCCGATTCCCTCGTCCTTCTCCTCCTGTCGCCCTGGCCTCCTTCCTCCATGGCGCCTCCTCGCGCCCGAAGCCCGTGGTCCGGCACCCGCACGTCGCCCCGTCGAGCTCCGTCCATCCCTTCTCCTTCTCGGGTTCATCTCCAACGCCGCATCGCCAGGGATGCCGAGCACCACCGCGCAACCCCGCTGGCGACCTCTACCTCCAACGAGGCCCCTTGGCCTCCACCTCGTCGCTTGTCCACCGTCCCGCCGCGTCCTCCCTATCCTCCACGGCCGCGTGCCGCTCCGGCCGGTGAGCCCATGCTCCGGCGCCGTGCCGCTGCGACCAGGAGCTCCTCGCCCCGACACGCACTTGGCCCTGCTTCTCCTCCTTGCGTGATGGTCTTGGACCCTCTGCTCCATCCATCACCTCTGCTGCCCTCCTCAGCGTCCTGCTCGACCTCTTTGTGGGCCACGGACATGTGTTGTAGCCTGCCTTGCTGCTGCCCACCCGAGGCCTCCATGGTTTTGCTTCGATTTGAATTCGACCAGCAAGTTCCTCTTCACAGAACATCTACACGACGACCACCGAGTACCTCTTCGCGAGTACCACTACCATCGCATGGATCCGCCAAGACCGTGGAGTAAACGAACAAGTACCCCAATGCGCGAAGACGTCAAGACCGTTTCGGGATTCACCAAGGACCACAACAGCCGGAGACCTCGACGTTCGATGCCTAAAACGATCACCGAACCGGAGATAACGCCAAGTACTAGGTCAACGAGAACCGCCAGGTTCGTCTTCCGCCGTCTCCGAAATCGTCAAGTACCACTCCGAACTATGTACGACGACCGTCGCTGAAGACCCGTGTAACGCAAACGTCAAGTTCAACTACCGTCACGTGAACCGCTACTTCCCACGACGACCCCGTGAACAACTACTTCCCCTTCAACAAGTGAACCCCTCCGATAACACATGCTTCAAAGGTATAACGTCGAGACGACCGTCGTGGACGAATGTTGCGTGATGTATAGTTTGTTATGCTACACCTCTTGCCATGTTAACCAACATTTAATATTGTTGAGTACCTAACTGAGAGAGAACTAAATAATTGATGTGGTGTTCCGTCAATATGCAACTCGTTGCATATTGAGCTCCACTTAACTTGTAGTTTTGTTTGTTCTCCTTGCCATGCCATGCATATTTAAACCGGACATGCATCATACTTGGTTGTGCATCATGCCATGCTTATGTGGTGGTTGTTTACTATGTTGTGTGCTTCTTTCCAGTGTTGCTTCTTCGGGTTGGTCCCGATAACGCCGCGTTTGTGAGGATTCGTCCGACTACGTCCGTTTGTCTTCTTCATGGACTTGTTCTTCTTCCTTGCGGGATCTCAGGCAAGATGACCATACCCTCGAAATCACTTCTATCTTTGCTTGCTAGTTCCTCGCTCTTTTACTATGCCTGTGTTGCGATACCTACCACTTGCTTATCATGCCACCCATATTGTTGAACCAAGCCTCTAACCCACCGTGTCCTAGCAAACCGTTGTTTGGCTATGTTACCGCTTTGCTCAGCCACTCTATAGCGTTGTTAGTTGCAAGAGAAGACTGGAGCTTGTTCCATGTTTGGAACATGGATATTTTATTGGGATATCACAATATCTCTTATTTAATTAATGCATCTATATACTTGGTAAAGGGTGGAAGGCTCGGCCTTATGCCTGGTGTTTTGTTCCACTCTTGCCGCCCTAGTTTCCGTCATATCGGTGTTATGTTCCCGGATTTTGCGTTCCTTACGCGGTTGGGTTATAATGGGAACCCCTTGACAGTTCGCTTTGAATAAAACACCTCTAGCAAGGCCCAACATTGGTTTTACCATTTGCCACCTAGCCTTTTTTTCCCTTGGGTTAGGCCAGCCCAAGGGTCATCTTTATTTTAAATCCCCGGGCCAATGCTTGTCTAAGTGTTGGTCCAAACTAGAGCCCCTTGCAGCGCCACCTCGGGGAAACTCGAGGGCTGGTTTTAGTTGTACGGATTGCTTATCCGGTGTTACCATGAGAACGAGATATGTGCAGCTCCCATCAGGATGTCGGCGCATCGGGCGGTCTTGCTGGACTTGTTTTACCATTGTCGAGATGTCTTGTAACCGGGATTCCGAGTCTGATCGGGCCTTCCCGCTAAAAGGAATATCCTTCATTGAATTGAACTTTCGAAAGCCGTGCCCGCGGTTATGAGCAGATGGGAATTTGTTAATGTCCGGTTGTAGAAAACCTGAAGTTGAACTTAATTAAAACACATCAACCGCGTGTGTAACCGTGATGATCTCTCTTCTCGGCGGGGTCCGGGAAGTGAACACGGTGTTGGAGTTATGCTTGATGTAGGTTGCTCTAGGATCACTTCTTGATCATAGATTCTCGACCGTGCTTTTGCTTTCTCTTCTCGCTCTCATTTGCGTTGTTAGCCACCATATATGCTAGTCGCTTGCTGCAGCTCCACATCATACCTTTACCTTACCCATAAGCTTAAATAGACTTGATCGCGTGGGTGTGAGATTGCTGAGTCCCTGTGGCTCACAGATACTTCCAAAACCAGTTTGCAGGTGCCGTTGAACCGTGCAGATGACGCAACCAAGCTCAAGGAGGAGCTCGATGAAGATCTCGTTCTTTGTGTTGTTCCATTTCTAGTTGATCAGTAGTGGTGCCCAGTTGGGACGATCGGGGATCTATGTAGCATTTGGGGTAGTCTTATTTTATTTTGGGTTCCGTAGTCGGACCTTGATTGTATCTGGTTGATGTAATGCTTTATTCATGTAATTGTGTGAAGTGGCGATTGTAAGCCATCTATGTATCTCTTTCCCTTATGTATTATACATGGATTGTGTGAAGATTACCTCACTTGCGACATTGCTTTCAATGCGGTTATGCCTCTAAGTCATGCTTCGACATGTGGGAGATATAGCCGCATCGAGGGCGTTACAACTTGGTAATCAGAGCCTTCCCCGACCTTAGGAGCCCCCAGCTTGATCGAATCGCTGGCGTTATTGAGTCTAGAAATGTTTTGAGTCATTTAGGAATTATATATATCGGAGAGTTAGGAATTCTTTTTACTCCTTAGTCCCATTCATCGCTCTGGTGAGGCGTCCTGACGTAGAGTTTTGACTCTTCTCTTCTCAAATTTCACTAAAAAAAATTTTAGGATCACGCGGGTATCTTGGAATCGTTCTGATGGTTTTGTGACGAGAACATTGTTCTTGTTGCCTCCTGACATTTAGGGGTTGTGACAGTGTCCCGGGGAGTTGAGCTCCAAGGTGTTGTCGTCACAATTTTATCATTGCAGTTCTGGAATACCTGAGTTTAGTTTCGCCGACATCGAAAATCTCTTTTATGTAGTTGTTGGTGAGATAACCTCGACGCCACCCAGTACTGGGGCGGGAGTTCGGGAGTATTGCCATAACTCGTATAACGGATGCTTTTCGAAGGTTGAGGTAAATGATTTCCGAAGGTTTCTTGGTTATGTGTTGAAGGATGGATACAGCTGGATGTAGGATTTGCTAGTTTTGGGTGAGATATTGTGTTTCCCCTATATCCCCAACACCTGATTGCATAACTGGAAAATTTCGGGAGTTTATAAGTGGGAATTCAAGTAGCTCTTAGGATATCTTTCCGACAGATGTATGATATGAAATTGGGGTTCGACGTCTAGTGGTCCGCCTATCCACGGTTGGTTTTACAGTGGTCTCGTTGTGTCTTAAAGAGTCCTTGGCTATGCCGACTCGGGGATGCTTCATATGTCATGTGCACTGCCTTGTACATGATGGTGCTATACGATCGAGCCCGTGTAGGCCCCACCATGAAAACTTCGGACGAAATCTCTATCATATGTTTGTTCCGGCCTATTCTGCAAGCCAATCCATTGTTTTGTTTTGAGTTGTGGTATTCGAGTTCCTTCAGAGACAAATGTTGATTCCATACATTTTCCAAGCGGTGTTCTCATATTTCTATGTGAATACAAATCCTTCTTGATCATTGAGATTGTCAACTAAATTCCTTCTCTACCGGCGTGTTTCTCTTCAAGTGGATCCGATCACTTCAACATTTGCAAGATCCAATCTCAGTTCTTTTCAACGGTGTTCATTTCATTCGTCCCAAATTGCCTTTGTTTTCTCTCCCTCCCACCCTTTTTCTTCAAGGAACCAGATTTCTTATTCAAGTATCCATTTTATTGATGGAAGTCTCTCCATTATTTTTGCTTCATGTTTTTACCCGTTGTTTCTCATGAAGATGCTCTACTCGTTCTTCTTTCTCCACTCTTTTCTTCTCCGGTGGATTCAATTCAAGCTTTTGGTGTTGATCATATCCTTTCCTCGTTTCAGAAGTTTTATCATACCGGTGCTCATCATATTCATTCATTTCTCGCTATTCAATTATTCCGGAGTGGTGAAGATATCTCGGAAGCCTTGTCTTTTCCTTCAAGATCCGTTCAAACCTATTCCGAGGTTGTTATCTCATTCAAGCCATTTTTTTCTAACCGGTGTATTCTCCATTTCAAGTAATCCTTCTAAGGTGTTTCTTCACAGTGGGCCCTAACCCACAGGTCTTTTTCCAGGATCTTACCTGACTCTTCTTATTTTCCCGGAGCGATTATCAAATCTTTTTAAGTTTGACGTAAGAATGAATTATCATCAGTCAAATGTCTTTCTCCAAGATCGATTTAAATCCTTTTCATCGTTGGCTCAATCTCTTCGCTTTTGATTCTTCCGGAGTGCCTCTACAATTATTTGTGGTGTTTCTCGTCGTAATTCTCAGATTTTGTAGACCGAAGAAGATTTTTTCTCTCAATCTTGCTCCATTCTCTTCAAGATTCATGATGCTAGCTTGCCGCCATTCTCTCATAATTGTTTTGATTGTGAGAATTCCTTTCACCTATCCAGAGTCCATCAATTCAGGTTTATTCATTCTCAGCTTTCAGTTATCATTCTCCAATCTTACCGGTGCTTCGTTCAAGTGATCTCTAATCGGCTCGTGATCTCTTCGTTCTCATGTATCTAAATCCTCTCAAGCATCCTCGTTCATTTTATAATTCTTCCCGGTGTTTCTTTATCTTCTCTTCGTTCATTTTCAATTCTTACGGTGGTTCTTTCAAGAGTTCCTCTTCCTTTGTTTATCATATCAATTCATTCGTTGTTTCAATCCTACCGGCGGTTCATTGAAGACCTTCTCAAGTTTGCGCTATATCTATCTTAATCCTTTCTATGAGAATAAGTAGTATAACAAATCCGTTGCTTGTCATCAATTAAATTGGTGAAGGTTATGCATAATGTAATTCTTATTCTTGTTTCATCCATATGTTAATCTTTTCTTCCGGAGTTTGTTCACGATGATTAAATTCTTGGTTTCAAGTGCTCATCTTTATTTTCCCGGAGTTCCAAGCTCTCTCAATTATCTCATCGCGTAGCTCCATCTAAATGATTGCAAGGATTTCACCTTGTGTTTTCGACCTCTCTTTCCTTCCATTTGATTATTTCTTTTGTTACCGGAGTTCTTCATAAAGGTTCTTTCATGATGGTTCATCAAGGATTTATATTCCTTTTTGAAGTTTTCATCTACATTCTTTTCTAAGGAGCTTAAGTTTCTTCATCTTGCAATCCGGAGTGCAATTCCTTTCTTCCATATCATTGGAGGTGGTATTATGTCATTCTTGATAATTTGAGTTCATGTTTCATGATTCACATGTTGTTAAGAATGAGATATTTTAAATCCATCAACCTCTTCGTTGGAGTTATCTTGGGTTATATTTCACCTAAAGCCTTCCTGAAGGATTGATCCTATTAATGGTGATAATATATGATCCAAGTTCTCTCTACCCTCCCGGTGAAATATTTTCTCGTCTCCTTGTTCATATCAATCCAGTTCTTTTTCCCGTGAGTGGCAGGTTGTCACCTCATAATTGAAGATGTATTCTTTAAGCCCATTTCAAGTTTATTCTTTCGTTGTTGTTTTTTTTCAACAATTCCATTCGACCTTTCTCTTCAAGATGCTTTTCAAGCTCATTTGAGTTAGAAGATGGTGTTTTATTCTCCGTTCTTTTGTTCCGATGATCTACCTTTTATTCCTTCATCCGGAGGCATTGTGATGTTGCTATCTTCGACCCGTCATCTTGTTTTGCCAAGATCATCTTCAATTCCTTCCTTTTCAGCCGGAGTGCTGCCCAAATTATATCAATCCTATTCCTTCTCTATCTTGTTTTAACCGGAGAGTCATAGTGATTGATCCTTAGCGTTCCTTGTACATCTCGTTTCTACCGGAGTGTTTGGATGTACTTCTTGTCCATTGCAACCCTTTTCTCATGTTTTCCAACCTACAGGGTTCTAGTAATGATCCTTGTTCCACTTTTCTAACGGAGTGTTTTCAACTTTGTGCATCCTCGTTGTTTTCTTCCGTTCAACTTGTTCAACATCTATAGGTTTTTTTGGTTTCATTCGTTTGTCAAAGAAGGAACTTCGTTTTTACCTTTTCTTTTTCCCTTCCGTTTTTTCCCTCTGGTGCCATCCTAGATCTCGGGACGAGATCCTCTCATAGTGGTGGAGTGTTGTAACGCACCAAGACCGGAGCTTCAGATGCCTTCTAGGGTTTCCGGGTTTTCGTTGTGTGTTTTGTTTGGTCCGTTGCATTTCATCTTTGCATCATGTGCATTGCATCATGTCATCATGCCATTATTTTTGCAACCATTTCAAAACTCTTTTAAATAAATCGAATGGATCTTCGATCCATTTAAATCGAGGGAAGGATGACTTCTCTTTATAACATATCCTCCCGATAGTAGGGAGCTATATTAAATATTCCATTTTCGGAATCACCCATGAACACACTTGCAAATAATCACATGTCTTTTCTTCTTCGAGTTTGTTCCTCAAACTTCGCCCATAAATTCTTTCATCTTTTTCCGGAGCTCCACTAAAAATCCAAATACTTTTGGACACTTCATTACCTTGAACTTATTCAAACCATTTGAATCAAATTCAAATGGATTTGAATTTAGATCTCTCAATCATGGCCTTTCCTATTTTCCCGGAACAAGCACATTTTTGTGAGTCTGGGAAAATTATCTGCGCGTCCAACTTCGTCCCCTATCCTCTCTTTCTTTTCTTCCTTATCTCTGTTTTTTTCTCTTTTGAGTGGGAGAGAGGGTGCCCAACAGGCCATTTAGGCCCAGCTGCACCTCAGGCCAGCCGCAGCCCACTTGGGCCTCCCTAGGCCCACCCCAGCGCTGGCCTCTAAGGCCCAGCCCCCACCTACAGCAAACCCTAGCGCCAGGGAGCTTCTCCCCTCGCGCCGCCACAGGGGGAGCGTGCCCGATCCCTTTCCTGCTCCCGCTCGATACTCTGTCCTCTCCCGATTCCCTGCTCGTTCCTCACGCCACCAGGGAGAGGCCCAGCGCTCGATCTCCTCGCTCTCTCCCGATCCCATCGCCTCAGTCTCCCTCGTTTCCTCCCAACGCCGCCGCACGCCCGCAGCTAGCGCCAGGAGCTCGCCTCCTCTTCGCCATGACCTCGAGCCCGATTCCCTCGTCCTTCTCCTCCTGTCGCCCTGGCCTCCTTCCTCCATGGTGCCTCCTCGCGCCCGAAGCCCGTGGTCCGGCGCCCGCACGTCGCCCCGTCGAGCTCCGTCCATCCCTTCTCCTTCTCGGGTTTGTCTCCAGCGCCGCATCGCCAAGGACGCGGAGCGCCACCGTGCAACCCCGCCGGCGACCTCTACCTCCAACGAGGCCCCTTGGCCTCCACCTCGTCGCTTGTCTGCCGTCCCGCCGCGTCCTCCCTATCCTCCGTGGCCGAGTGCCGCTCCGGCCGGTGAGCCCATGCTCCGGCGCCGCGCCGCTGCGACCAGGAGCTCCTCGCCCCGACACGCATTTGGCCCTGCTTCTCCTCCTTGCGCCATGGTCTTAGCCCCTCTGCTCCGTCCGTCGCCTCTGCTGCCCTCCTCGGCGTCCTGCTCGACCTCTCCGTGGGCCACGGACATGTGTTGTAGCCTGCCTTGCTGCCGCCCACCCGAGGCCTCCATGGTTTTGCTTCGATTTGAATTCGACCAGCAAGTTCCTCTTCACAGAACGTCTACACGACGACCACCGAGTACCTCTTCGCGAGTACCACTACCATCGTGTGGATCCGCCAAGACCGTGGTGTAAACGAACAAGTACCCCTACGCGCGAAGACGCCAAGACCGTTTCGGGATTCACCAAGTACCACTACGGCCGGCGACCTCGACGTTCGGCGCCTAAAATGATCACCAAACCGGAGATAGCGCCAAGTACTAGGTCAACAAGAACCGCCAAGTTCGTCTTTCGCCGTTTCCGAAATCGTCAATTACCACTCCGAACTATGTACGACGACCGTCACCAAAGACCCGTGTAACGCAAACGTCAAGTTCAACTATCGTCGCGTGAACTGCTACTTCCCACGACGACTCCGTGAACTACTACTTCCCCTTCGACAAGTGAACCCCTCCGATAACGCACGCTTCAAAGGTATAACGTCGAGATGACCATCGTGGACGAATGTTGCGTGATGTATGAGTTGGAACCTTTTGTCTGCACCATGTCTGTAGTGTATCTCACTTCCATGCCATCTACTCATGGGACACCTGGTATCCGGGAGCGCCCCACCATCTTTTACATGCATCCGCATACTTCTCCTTTGCAGCGGTATCTCAATTGAGTTACCGGAACCAGAACGTTGCCGTGGCATCGTTACCATTATCGTTGCCGTGGCACCCCTTTTCGTTTCCACCATGATGACAAAATGCTTCATAATGCTCTTGTCAACTTTTAATAAAAAATGCATAAACTTGTTCTTGTCATCCGCATCATGATAACAACTTCAAGATTGGTTAAAATTGATGTTGCACCAAATTGATAATTGCATATGGGGATTTACCGGTTTTGTTGTTTATTATATCCGGCCCCATTTAAATTGTTTAGATGGTATAGTTTGTTATGCTACACCTCTTGCCATGTTAACCAACAATTAATATTGTTGAGTACCTAACCGAGAGAGAACTAAATAATTGATGTGGTGTTCCGTCAATGTGCAACTGGTTGCATATTGAGCCCCACTTAACTTGTAGTTTTGTTTGTGCCCCTTGCCGTGCCATGCATATTTAAACCGGACATGCATCATACTTGGTTGTGCATCATGCCATGCTTATGTGGTGGTTGTTTACTATGTTGTGTTCTTCTTTCCGGTGTTGCTTCTTCGGGTTGGTTCCGATAACGCCGGGTTTGTGAGGATTCATCCGACTACGTCCGTTTGTCTTCTTCATGGACTCGTTCTTCTTCCTTGCGGGATCTCAGGCAAGATGACCATACCCTCGAAATCACTTCTATCTTTGCTTGCTAGTTTCTCGCTCTTTTGCTATGCCTATGCTGCGATACCTACCACTTTCTTATCATGCCACCCATTGTTGAACCAAGCCTCTAACCCACCGTGTCCTAGCAAACCGTTGTTTGGCTATGTTACCGCTTTGCTCAGCCACTCTTATAGCGTTGTTAGTTGCAGGTGAAGATTGGAGCTTGTTCCATGTTTGGAACATAGATATTTTATTAGGATATCACAATATCTCTTATTTAATTAATGCATCTATATACTTGGTAAAGGGTGGAAGGCTTGGCCTTATGCCTGGTGTTTTGTTCCACTCTTGCCGCCCTAGTTTCCGTCATATCGGTGTTATGTTCCCGGATTTTGCGTTCCTTA
Source organism: Triticum urartu (assembly GCF_056163025.1). NCBI lineage: Eukaryota > Viridiplantae > Streptophyta > Magnoliopsida > Poales > Poaceae > Triticum > Triticum urartu. Next base: position 299,459,686 of record NC_141875.1, on the reverse strand, counting down.
CGCGGTTGGGTTATAATGGGAACCCCTTGACAGTTCGCTTTGAATAAAACTCCACCAGCAAGGCCCAACATTGGTTTTACCATTTGCCACCTAGCCTTTTTTCCTTGGGTTAGGCTAGCCCAAGGGTCATCTTTATTTTAAACCCCCAGGCCAATGCTTTTCTAAGTGTTGGTCCAAACTAGAGCCCCTTGCAGCGCCACCTCGGGGAAACTCGAGGGCTGGTTTTAGTTGTACGGATTTCTTATCCGGTGTTGCCCTGAGAACGAGATATGTGCAGCTCCCATCAGGATGTCGGCACATCGGGCAGTCTTGCTGGACTTCTTTTACCATTGTCGAGATGTCTTGTAACCGGGATTGCGAGTCTGATCGGGCCTTCCCGCTAGAAGGAATATCCTTCGTTGACCGTGAGAGCTTGTGATGGGCTAAGTTGGGACTCCCCTGCAGGGATTTGAACTTTCGAAAGTTGTGCCCGCGGTTATGGCAGATGGGAATTTGTTAATGTCCGGTTGTAGAAAACATGAAGTTGAACTTAATTAAAACACATCAACCGCATGTGTAACCGTGATGGTCTCTTCTCGGCGGGGTCCAGGAAGTGAACACGGTGTTGGAGTTATGCTTGACGTAGGTTGCTCTAGGATCACTTCTTGATCATAGATTCTCGATCGTGCTTTTTCTTTCTCTTCTCGCTCTCATTTGCGTTGTTAGCCACCATATATGCTAGTCGCTTGCTGCAGCTCCTCCTCATACCTTTACCTTACCCATAAGCTTAAATAGTCTTGATCGCGTGGGTGTGAGATTGCTGAGTCCCTGTGGCTCACAGATACTTCCAAAACCAGTTTGCAGGTGCCGTTGAACCGTGTAGATGACGCAACCAAGCTCAAGGAGGAGCTCGATGAAGATCTCATTCTTTGTGTTGTTCCATTTCTAGTTGATCAGTAGTGGAGCCCAGTCGGGACGATCGGGGATCAGTGTAGCATTTGGGGTAGTCTTCTTTTATTTTGGGTTCCGTAGTCGGACCTTGATTGTATCTGGTTGATGTAATGCTTTATTCATGTAATTTTGTGAAGTGGCGATTGTAAGCCATGTATGTATCTCTTTCCCTTATGTATTATACATGGGTTGTGTGAAGATTACCTCACTTGCGACATTGCTTTCAATGCGGTTATGCCTCTAAGTCGTGCTTCGACACGTGGGAGATATAGCCGCATCGAGGGCGTTACACTAGTGGAGGAGTCAGAGGCAGATGCCCCATCTTATTCACCCATCAAGGTGCTTGCTCTAAATTTCCATGTTATATTGGTAGCACATATCTTGCAACTGATGCTTTGCATTGCTTCTACTTTGTTGCACTGCCATTATCTTAGTTTACACATCATGTATGTGAATACGCCCTGCCTATCCATTTTCAGTACATATTCCATCTGTCATCATACCATATTTATCCATTCAAATGTTGTTCTTGTGTATCACACGTTCAAACGGAAGAGGGCGATTGCTAATCATGGAGGAGCACGAGCAAAGTATTTGGAAAAGGTAGTGACACCTGATAAATCAAATAGCCCATTAGGTGTAGTTGCAATATCACCTGACCCACAAAACACGGCCCCAACTCTAGCAGACTCTAGCCCTACTACACTGGTTATCTCTGATGCCCCAACTCAGCAGACCCCAACTTCAGCAAACTGTATGAAAATATCGGGGGAGTTCCCGGTTACGGTGGGTGGTCGGGGGCTGAGCGATGCGTGTTTCTCTCGTATGTACGCTCATGTGGGTGAGGCGTTGGGCTCTAACTGAAACCGAGCGAGGTGTTGGGCTCTAACTAAACCCAAGCGACTGCACTAGCTACGTTACTGAACCCGAGCGATCGATCCCTTGCTGTTAACTGAACCCGAGTGATTCCTTCGCTGCTGCTGCTAACTGAAGCCGATCGATGATGCCTCTGGATGAATAGTGAGTGTTGTTGGGGGGAGTTGGATGAACAGTTCCCGGCGGGGGTTGGATGAACAGGACCCCGTGGTAGTAGAGGCCGTTGTCCCTGGATGAACAGGACCCCGATCGATCGAGCCGGTTGGGGGTGGATGAACGAGACCCCGTGGAGGGCCGGATGAACAATAGCCCGTGGAGGGGTGGTTGAATAGGACCCCATGGAGAGGGCTGGTTGAACACTAGCCGGTGGAGGAGCGCGCGGTGGAGGCTGGATGAACAGTCGCAGGTGGAGGCTGGAGGAGGTTGATGGTGTATGAACAATAGCCCATGGAGGCACTCGACGGTGGAGATGAACAATATCCCATGGAGTCCAATTTTGCGGTACGCCACACCCCTCCCGATGAACAGGACCCCCGTTTCAACCGTAGCGCTCCAACACAGGTCTATTTCCTCCGTTTTGCGGTATGCCACACCCCTCCCGATCAACAAGACCCCATTTCGCCTATAGGAGGTCCAAGAGAAGTCTGTTTCCTCCGTTTTGCAGTATGCTAGACCCCTCCCGATGAACAGGATCTTGTTTCGATTGTGGTCGGCCGAACACATGGTTGTTTCCTCCGTCTATGGTACGCCAGGCCTTGTTTCCATCGGCTGTTCCATCCAAGCCGGTTGGCTCCTGATGAACACGATGTATTCCGTTGCCTCCGATGAACACGATGTTGTTTCTCAATTCCGACCCAGCCGGATCGCTGCCCGATGAACAGGACGCGTTGCTCCCGTTCGTTGCCTCTCCATGTGCACAAGCCCTAGCTGTCCGCGAGTACATGCTCGAGACCCCGCCCGTATGTACGTACGTGGCCGTATTTTTGCATTGTGGTTTTACGTACGTGTACAGGACTTAGACGGGACTGCGTGAACTGCTATGTCGGGTGCTCTAGAACGACACACGTGCCGCTACTTACTCGGCCACGGTTCATACTTGCAGAGAGACTGATCAACCAATATGTACGTACACGTTCGCGACCAGAATGACAATGCTACGTACGCTTCAACCAGGTGGGTCCCGACTGTCAGGCACTTCCTTGCGTGCGAACATGTAGCTGGTGGGTCCCAGCAGTCAGGGGGCGAATCATTTTTTTGCCGTTATATGGACGCACTTCCTTGCGTGCAAAGATATAACTGGTGGGTCCCAGCAATCAGGGGGTAAACGTTTTTTCGCAAAATACGGTGGCCCGTCCAGTGGGTCCCTGCTGTCAGGTGGAGTAATCATTATTTTCCGCGTAATAAGGAGGCACTTCCTTGTTGCGGCCATAGACCCAGCTGTCAGCCTCTCCACGTACATTACTCTTCCAATGGAAGTCGTTCCTTGACCACGTTGACCATGCCACACCGAGAGCACCAGGGGGGTGGACGATGGCGAGGCCTAGGAAGGGGACGACCCAGAGCCAGGGAAGATGCGGCAGTGGATGCCCACGCGGGGAGGAGTACGAGGGTTCACTGCTTCAGCTGTGATGTGAGGCTACTGTCGCCGCAGGGCCTAGCTAGCGGTGGGAGTAGTAGGGGCGGTGAGGCCCCCGCGGCAGCACAGCCGGCCATGGGAGACACGAGCAGGCGGCACGACCGGCACTGCTTTTGGTCACTGGAGCAAGAAGACTAGAGGTTGACGAAGCACTACGGCTGTTGGATGGACATCGTACAGTCACCAGAGCTAAATCATTCATATTGACTAAGTTGACAAAGCCCTCCATCCCGATCAACTTAGTAGGCCCACATGTCAGCCTCCCACAATGCTGGGTCCCAGCTAGCAAGGGGAGTATTCATTTTTTAGTGCGTAATAAGGAGGTATTTTGTTGCGTGTGAAGAAATAGCTGGTGGGTCCGACCTGTCAGCGGGGGGAATGTTTTTTTGTGAAATACAGAGGACCTTTCGGTGGGTCCCAGATGTCTGGTGGAGGAATCATTATTTTGCGCATAATAAGGAGGCATTTCCTTGTGTGCGGCCGTGGACCCAGCTGTCAGCCTCTCCACGTACAGTCCACGTCCGATGGATGTCGTTTATTGACCACGGCGCGCCGAGAGCACTAGGGCGGTGGACGATGGCGAGGCCTACTAAGGGAACGACACGGAGCCGGGGAAGACTCGACAGTGGTTGCCCACGCGGTGGGGAGTACGAGGGTTTATTGGTTCGGCTACCTTCGCTGGGAAATAACATGATGTGTGGGTGAGTATAGGAATGAACTGGCCAGCAATGGAGTAGGGTGGGGCGGTGCGACCTGTGCGGTAGCACAATCCGCCATGGGAGGCGGGAGCGGGCAGTCCCACCGGCGCTGGTTTGGGCAGCTGGAGCAAGAAGATAATATATTGGAGAAGCAACACAACCACTGGATTAACATCCAATGGTCACTGCTGCTAGAATCGTTTGTGGACTAAGTTGACAAAGCCTTTCGTACACGTCAACCTAGTAGACCCACAAGTCAGCCTCTGAATCTGTCCCAAACAGCATACAACCCGAAATTTCTAGCCAGATTCAAATTAATTTAAAAACTAAACATACCTTAATTTAAATCCAATGAAATTTTACCTGCACAAAAACAATGAAATTTAAAATATCAAAATCCGAAAATGAAAAAGTATTTTGGAACTAATTGCATGTTTGCTGTATTTTTTCATTTTACAGCCCATTTAATATTACTTATAGCCCATTTCTTATTACTTATAGCCCATTTTCTGGGAAAAATGCATCCCTCCTCGTCTTGAAAGATTTTCAGCCTAGCAGGGCGTAGAAAACCAAGTAGGCCTACGTTCGTTATTCTGCAAAAAACAAAATAGCTGGGCTATCCATTTTTAGATAGGAAAAAAAAACAAACTGGGATGGTCATGTGCTGGACGGGCCACAACTCCCGAACATACTAGTTGATACCCTTCTCCGTCTCGAAAAAACAAAATTACGGCACGCGCTGCTGGGTCCCTACTGTCATCTTCACCATGTACAGTCATCTCCTTATTCCTCTCGGTTGTTGACCATGTTGACAAAACCGGAGGGCAGCGCCGCAGCGAGCAAAGCAAGGCAGAGGACGATAGTGAGGCCTCGGACGGGAACAAACAAGAGCCAGGGAAGATGAACAGAGTTTTAGGGTGCGATGGGGCCACGATGCGTGCGCGGCAGCACAGCCAGCCGTGGGAGGCGGGAGCAGGTGGTCCCGCCGGCACTGGTTTGGCTATGGCAGCTGGAGGAAGAAGAGACTGAAGAAACATGACAGACGTTGAATGTCAATCCAACGGTCAAGGTTGGCACAATCGTTTGTTGACTAAGCTGGCACGAAGTAGCATACTTTTTTATATATCTATACCAATATAAAAAGACCCAAAGGGGAAGATCCAATTAATCTCGGCCATCAAATCATGTCAATCCAATGACCTAGACTGCTTCAATGTCGAGCGCTCAACACGTTTAGTGTGCGGTTAATTTCATGCCAAAAATAGTGCAAATCACATAATAACACGCAAATAATATTCTACTTAATATCCGCATGCACTTAATATACTTCCAAATTAACATGCATTGCACGTACTCATTGACTAGTAGGAAGAAAAGAAAAACTGGGCTCGTTCGCCTGATAATATTCCCGAAACTGCGACCGTTCGATCTTGCGTCACAACTAATACTGCGAGGAAAATGCGTTCCTCTGTCGTCCTCCTCCCTGGGAACGTTCGCCACATAAGTGACTTGAACCCTTGGTTTTCAACCGAGAGGTCTTGGGTTCGAGTCCTAGGAACTCTCAATTTTCTCCTCCTTCCTTACTCGCAAAAAAAAAGAAAGAAAATCAAAGACTTGAGAAGGCGTACAGAACAAGCTAGTGTACCAGTAAAGATACGTTGCAGAGTTTTAGAAAAAAAAGAGACGTGCTCCTGTAGCTGGTTCGAATCCAAACCTGGACTATGACTATATATGGTGCTATGCTACTCTGCAAGTAATGAAACTGACATATCCAGCATTACCCTCTCCTCTACTTACTTTGCCTAGCATCAGAAGCTCTAGCCACAGCAACCATGTCTGCTGGTTGCTCGTCCACCTGTACTTCAGCAGGCAACAACCAGTTATGTGCCGAGTCACCACCCGTACCATCTCTTGTGGGTCTCATCACACCCCCGTCGGCACATTCACCGCAGCTGGTTGCCCATCGCAACCCGCTGCCATTGGTGTGGTGCCACTGCTGCAAATCACGCTGAGTCATCCGTCGCATCTCAACCACAATCCTCAACCCTGGCCGAGTCTTCTACAAATGCCTGAATCATGGGGTAATAATATGTTTAATTGTTGTTCTACTGCTTTCAGTTGCTGATTTTTTAATAGCTTCATTGATGATCTTCCAATTTGATTCATGCAGAAAAGGGAAGATTCGTGTGATTTGTATTTCTCAGAAGTTGCTGATGTGGGGGAATGCAACTATGCTGATTATTTTGTTAGTCGAGGAATCCCAATACCAGTAGGTTGGGGTGTTGGACAAGCAACTAAAGGAACAGCAAAAGAGGAAGATGCAGAGCAGAAGTTTAATGATGTAGTTCCTCTGATCATGGCCAAGCAACAACTGTTGAACGGCCTTGACAACAATGAGGGGATGAAAGAGCTTATGAAGATAACCGGCAAAATCGATGTGCTCTGTAGGATTATTGTCTCTTTATTTTTAGTGTATGTAGGACTCGTGATGTATTCATTGGCTATGACATGAGCCCTTTGCTGAAACTAGTAATGAATGAAACCTGTGTAGCAGGCTGGGCATAGTGTTGTGAACATGTAATGATTTCTATTAATGGAAATCGGTGGGTATCCCCTTTTGCTCATAAATAAATAAATAGTAGAGGCCCTTTTTGTAACAAATCAATAAATTAGCAGAGGCCCTGTCAGGTCAGCTTTGTTCCCATTCAAAGACATCGAGCAAATTACAGTCCAACAACAAACTATGTCATCAAATTCAGGTTTCAGAGCCAAATATGAGTACGACTAAACAACAATGTCATCATGTTTTAGTCGTCATACAATCACCAAACACAAATGAACATACATAACAAGTGATGTTCTCACAGCAAAATACTAAACTACACGTTCATCAGGTTTCAGTTGTCATAGCAAACACAATTTCACATAATAGATAAAAAACGTCTTCTGACATGAAAATACGACAAAAGCAATCTAATCATCTGCAGCTGCAACATCAACATCTTTGCCATGTGTATCAGTCTGAATCGTAATTCCCCAGAGTGTCATCTTCTTCTTCATCGTCAATGTCCTCGAATGTGGGCTTCTTGTTGATCAACACTTGTATGCCCACAACATTATAGGCAATCTTTTCTCCAGCGTCATTGATGTGATGGTTCTCAAAGATATTAGGAACATCTGTGGAATCTTGTGCATCAGGAGCAGTGTAAGCATCGTCTTGTTGTGCAACTTCATTAAACGAATTCCTCTGCTCAAACCTTTGCAATACTCTCCAGTGATCGCTACGTGCAAATTTGTCTTCCAAGAAAAATATCTGTGTTGCTTGATTTGCCAACATAAAAGGCAAGTTGGTCTGGTACGCCGCCTTGACATTGATGGATTTGAAATAATCATCAGCTCTGGGTTTTGCGATCCTGGAAAACAGGTTATACCAACGACATCACAAGAGAACCACACACCGCTCATCCTTGAAACTGGAGATATACTGCAACTAAACAATGTCTGTTATGTTAGCATACATTTCAGTTGTCTCTCTGTCGTACATATCAGGACCCATTGCTAGTGAGTAAAGGGCATCATCAACTGCCTGCCCATCGTCCCGCATCTTCTTAACCTATGGTTAGAAAATAGACAAGCTGATCATCTTATGTACTCAATATATTAAAAAAACTGACAGTGCAATTCAAAAGCTTACATGGCTCTTGAACCATTTTGCAAATCCTACCATAACCAGTTTGTCAATGTTTCTTGGATTTTTCGGCAGTAACTCCTTTTTGTAGATGCTGCACAACATAGTGATCGCGTCAAACATGAAAATACATAAGAATGTGCTGCAAGTCTAGTAGATTACGATGTATAAGCTTCAGTACTTAGCACTGACTTGATATAAGGTAGTATCTCAGGACGGTTATTCAACACATACCAAACCATCTTGTCCAAATCTTTAGGTTTGTCCTCTTGTCGACTCTTCCCTGTAACTCGAACAGAATAATAGAAAAGCCCGGGATTGTCTTCACCCACCTCTTTGCTAAGCTTATTAGCTATTTCAATGTATTTTGAGCAGAATGTCACCGCTTCTGTAGCAATGTAGGCCTTTGCAATGGAACCCTCGGGTCTAGCTCTGTTTCACACATAACCCTTGAAAGTGCAAAGCCACCTTTCAATAGGGTACATCCAGCCATACTGTACTGGACCTCTAAGTAGTGCCTCATCATGTAGATGAATAGCCAAATGCACCATCACATCAAAGAAGGCTGGAGGAGGTATCTTCTCAAGGTCACATAGGACAGTTGGTATCTTGTCTCTAAGACGCTCCAAAGCATCTACCCTGATATTTCTACTGCAGAGTTCCCTGAAGAATTGTCCCAACTCTGCAACTGCTCTATATAAGTTAGGGCGGCCCAGTCGTCTAAGGATAACATGTAAAACCCTTTGAAGTAGGACATGGCAGTCATGAGTTTTCAACCCTTGTACCTTGTTTCCATCTGCACTGACTCTCCTTTCAGGTTTGGAAGCAAATCCATGTGGGAATCTCACACGTGACAGGACCTCGCAGAATTCTTTTCTTTTTACCTTGTCCAAGACGTACACAGATGGTGCCATATCCCGTGGTTTACCTTCATCTTGCAGCTGCAAATCCTGTCTGATACCCAGGTGTGTCAAATCAATCCTAGATTTTAAGGTATCCTTTGTATTGCCTTCAATATTAACAAGTATGCCGATTATGCTATCACATATATTTTTCACGATGTACATCACATCAAGATTATGCCGCAGATCAAAATCTTTCCAATACTCCAAGTCCCACAAAGTGGACCTGCGGGTAAACAATAATCTCTCTTCTACCCTGCCACGCTTCCTTTTCCCGCTACCATTACCAGGATGGTTTCCTGGTGTAATATGCCTGACCTTCTCCAATTCCACTTGCAACTCATTGGCGCTGAGCGTCTTTGGCACATCACGATTTTCATGCTTTGCATTGAACACATGTCTTCGGTATTTTGTAGGACGCGGCTTGTCCTTCGCGAGGAAACGACGGTGTCCAATGTAACAGATCTTGCTAAGTATTGCGTATGATAGCGGATTCCTATCACAGCGAACACATGCATTGTAACCATGTGTCGTTCACCCTGACATAGTTCCCAAACTCGGATAATCATGGATGCACCAAATTATAATAGCATGCAGAAAGAAATTAGCTGGTGGGCTACTATATAGGTCTTGAGTGAGAACACCCCTCCATAGTTGTTGAAGTTCCTCCACAAGAGGCTCCATGAATAAATCAAAATCCATTCCAGGACTTTTTGGACCTGGGATGAGCAAGGCCATCATGTAGTTTGATTCTTTGGTGCAGACATTTGGAGGCATGTTGTAAGGGACAACAAGCACTGGCCACATGCTATATGTGGCGCTCTAGTGGCCAAATGGGTTAAATCCATTTGAAGCTAAGCCAAGTCTAATGTTTCTCGGGTCAGCAGCAAACTTTTTGTGTTTCTGATTGAAGCTTTTCCACTCACTACCATGAGATGGATGGCTCGTTACATTCTGATCTCTCTACTCTTGGTTCCTAGAATGCCACATTACATCCTCTCTTGTTTCAGCATCATGAAACAACTTCTGCAATCTTAGTGTAATTGGAAAATGTCTCAGAACATTATGAGGAATCCTCTTCACGGCATCGCCATCTTTCCATCTTGATGATTTGCATTTCGGGCATTCACCTAAGTTGGCATAATCCTTTCGGAACAGAACACAAATATTCTTACAAACATGGATCATACCATATCCAATTCCAACTCCACTAAGGAAATTCTTCATTTTACTGTAGGTGTGTGGCAGCTCAGACGCATCTGGGAAAGCTTTGCGGAAAGCAACCAACATCGCATCGAATGATTTGTTGGTCATCCGCTCAGATGTCTTCACCTAAAGAAATGTGACCATAGCTGAGAATACTGACAACTTATTTCCTGGGGAGACAGCCACGTTGCATTGTTCCAACATGCGGGCCCACCGTTTTTCTTCTGCAGGTGAAAGTTCACTAAATGCACGAGCATTTCGTAGCATTGTTTCAATATTGGTCAAACTCAGTGGCTCCGCCACCACCACCTCCTCCTCCTCCTCATCCACCTGAGCATCAGGTAGATCAAGATGGTGATCTGCTGCTTCCACATAGTCAGTAACATTGACATTCACAGCTTCACCATGATGAACCCACCTAGTATATGTGACCGACATCCCATACAAGTGTACATGATTTTGCACAGTTGACTGGGGTCTTGTAACTGAATTCATACAACTGCTACACGGGAAGAGCACATCTAATTTTGGACCACCGTACTTAGCTCTGTAAAGTTCATGAAGTTTTCAACCCCCTCGACTTATACACCATAGAATCTTGAAGCAGAAGCTATCCAAGTCATGTCCATCTGTTAGACATACAAATTAGTTCTTCTACTAGATATTACAGGAAAAACATATATGCTTTTTTATGAAGTCCAGAAAAATACCTAGGTCAATGTCTAAAGCTGTGGCAAGATATTTGGACAAGAAGATCTAAGTAACGAAATATATTTAAAGCTAATTCAGCAAATAGATTTGAGTGCTAAATTATGGCAGGCTGTTGCAGCAGTCAATGAGGCCGAGCACACAACCATCAAACTATCAAAGGCCATCGCAGCAACAAAGATCGAGTATAAAACGGTGTACAACTATTTCACCTAACAGATTGGCTACTAGACCATGGCAATCTACGTCACAATAAATATATGGCAGGATATTTTAGCAACAAATTGGGCTTGGCATGCCATCTCAGCTAAGTAGATTGAGTGCAGAACATGGCATGGAAGCTTCTTATGCAGAGCATATTGACTATAAACTACTTCAGCAAACAGTGAGATTAACAGTGTCTATCAGCTAACATTCAGCGCTACACCAACATGCACGGGGCCTTAGTCTAGAATGCGTGTACGGTGGGAGAAGCTGACGCTGTGCATCTCCACATGAACGTCCCCAGCGGTGGCGGCGCTGACTGCCATGCGCCCCCACAAGAATGTCGCCAGCGGTGGCGGCACGGCTCGAGGACGGTAGTCTACAAGAGCGTACTGTGGGAGCGAGGGGATCGCCATGCTTCCCCTCGACGAACCACGGCGCTAACATATTGGCGCAGCGGGGAGGGCGGCTTTGTTTGAGCAAATGGAGTGGAGTGGGATGGGGGGGGGGGGTTTGGGGCATATTATTGGCTAGTTGGCCGAAGGGCGGTTGAATTTGCGATTTAGGGGGAATTTTTTTGGGGGGATTTTCGCGCGGTGGGCGGGGGGAGTTTGGCGCATGGTAGGTTTCTCCAAGTGCAGTCCCACATGTCAGTGAAGAGGCAAGCTGAAGCGCGTTCCATTTTTGTGAGCCGTGTGCAGGACCGAACGTGTGTGTGGTGCAATGCGACCGTGACAGGGGTGCTGTGAGTGTACCACCTTTTTTCCTTTTCAACTAGGTGATTCTCCCCATAAAAAAACCTGGTGCTTCACGTGATCCATCGATACTACTGCTAGTAATACGGTAATCCCGACTAGAACGGCGCGACCGGGTCTTTTCTCGCGCGATATGCTGGGAGGTTGGCTTACTCGGGTTTTTTTGACTAGTAATGCTAGACCTACGTAATCCCAGTTATGTAATTAACGTAATGTGAAATGTGTGAGATGTTGATTGTAGATTGGGGGGAGGGAGGGGCCCACCACCATGAAAATCAGGGAGGAGAGAGAGAGGCAATTTACGTTAACCCTTTCATAGGTTCCCGTAGATGTAGAAAGATGTGAAATGCATGAATGTGTAATGTACGTACTATTGGAGTGCCTAAGATAAATTGTCTATGTAGACCCTATGTTTTTATTTAGTTCACATGTTCGCTTTGTCTCGGTTCAATAAAAAGCAGATTTGGTGATGATGGTGTGCCTGCCATCCTGCAATATAGGCCGTCCGATCTATATCTAACAGATAGGAAGGAAACTATGACAATTTACCCGCACTCCTCTCCACATTTGCAGATAACGCATTCCCTTGTTCATCCTTTTCTTCCACAAGATCTTGGTGTTCCATGCAACACACATGCATCTTGCTAGTACTCCTACAATATACTATATTATTGTGAAAGTTCATATACACCGGCGGAGATTAATGAAAACACGGCAGATTTTCATTACATTTCGAACTTTTATAGGGCAGAAAAATAAAAGAAACCCTACCCTAAACCTATTCAATGGCGGTGACCGACGTCCTCCATCTACGATATCCATGTACGGGGGCGGGTTTCAAGATGAAGGTGCGGTCTCCGGTGAGGAAGAGTAGAACACGGGAGACGGACCGGCTAGTTGGCACACCATGCCATGCCGCCTCCCATGCCCTACTCATCCTTGGAGGACTCCTCGACCTCAGCGGTGTCGGACGTTGGACGGCGGCTAGTAGGACGCGTGGCTGACGGTGCTCCCGTCGTCGGCCGCCATCGTGGCCACCGCTTGTGCGGCTGCGTCCGCGTCCGGCTACACCGCTATTGCATCGCGTGCGGCGATTTGAGCGAGGGCGGCAACCTCGAGCTTCATCCCTAAAGGCAAAGCTCTCCCATAGAGCGTTCGCGCTCGTGGTCATGGCGGATGTGGTGCCAGGTAGCAGGACGATGCGCTATGGTGTGGAGGTTAGCTGGGCATTGCCGCTTTAAGTAGCGCATTCCGGTGAGGCCAAAGCGCCCGGGCGCATCATTAAGTCACCGAAGTTTGTTCCTCGGGCACCGAGCCTCTTAACGACGGCATGCGGACGGACGGCATGAATGCGGGCAGCTGGTGTCGGCTCGGAACGCACCGCGCGACGGTGCGAGGGACAAGGGTTTTTGGTGTGCCAGGGTAGTCAGCTGTGGTCATGGCAACGTTGGAGATGCCCTTTTCTCACAATCGACCCCACATGTCATTGAAAAAGTAAGACGACCCTACATGGTCTCAGGTCTTGGGGATGCAGTTCGCTGCAGTACACCACTCCGCGGACGCGTCACGGCGCGCGCACACTTCGGCGCCCCGTGCATCCTCGATGAGCCGGGTGTTGATCTGCTGGTCATGCCACAACGCTAACGCCACCCTCGGCACACTGAAAACCGACCATGTCCAGCAACGATGAGCATGTCGCTCACCGTGGTCGCCCTGTCCAAAGGCGGTGCTAGAGCTGCGCCACGTTGCTGGCCCCCATGACCCACATGAACGGTTGCCGGTGGCGAGGAGGTCGTGGGCTAGCACCTCCATTGGACTAGTCTGCGCCACTTCGTCCAGATAGGTGTGCCCTACATGTCAGTTTCCATGTTTTCCCGGCCATATTCGAGCGTCAGTGCTCCGTGTTACGCATTAGGCACAGAACACGTGGTTTTTGTGCCATGGTTCAAATGTGGTACAGTACCTAGTTGTTACCCTAGCCCCAAGTGTGGTGGTTTTGGGTATGGTACCACCCTTTTCCTTTTCAAGTAGTGAAGCGTAACACTTGATTAAGTAGACGGATGGTGTGCTAAATGTAGGTGTCCGACTGTTTGAAAGAATAATTGAAGTGTGCCTGATCCGTAGACGCATTTAGGGGTCCAACTTACCATGTTTCGGTAGTAGTAACTATACTAGTCCCTGCGTACTACCTCTGTTTTTATTTACTCCACATTTTAGCTTTGCTCAAAGTCAAACTTTGTAAACTTTGACAAAGTTCGTAGACAGAAATAATAATATATACAATAACAAATCAATACCATTAGATTCATTATTGAATATACTTTCACATCATAATGTTTGCTATTGTTAATGTTAATATTTCTACTCTTACTAGCAAGATGCCAGTGTGTTGCACGTAACATCAAGATGCATTTGTATGACTAGTTTATCTTGTGAGAGAAAATGATGAACGAGGGAAGGCCTTAATTGCAATGTGGAGAGGTGTGTGGGTACCTTTTTGCAAAATTGCCATAGTTTCCTTCCTATCTGTCAAATATAAATCGGATGGCCTATATTGCAGGATGGCAGGCACACCATCATCACCAACTCTGTTTTTATAAGAGTCCGTCCAATTTATATCTGACGGATAGGAAGGAAACTATGGCAATTTTGCAAAAAGGTGCCCACACACCTCTCCACAATTGCAAATAAGGCCTTCCCTCGTTCATCCTTTTCTCCCACAAAATAAACTTCTCATACAAATGCATCTTGATGTTCCGTGCAATGCACGGGCATTTTGCTAGTGTACATAAAAAGCAATGTTGGTGATGATTGTGTGCCTGCCATCCTACAATATAGGTCATCCGATCTAAATCTAACGGATAGGAAGGAAACTATGACAATTTACCCGCACTCCTCTCCACATTTGCAGATAAGGCCTTCCCTAGTTCATCCTTTTCTCCCACAAGATCTTGATGTTCCGTGCAAGGCACGGGCATCTTGCTAGTTTTCTATAAACTTGTTCAAATTTTATGATGTTTGACTTCAGTCAAACCTAATATGAAGAGTAAATAAAGAAAGAGGGAGTATCTTACTCCGTGACCAACACGGAAGGGAAAATGAGACAACTTATTGTTTATTTGAGCCATTCAAGTAAAATCATGCAGCGTTTCTTATTTCTTATTCCTCCCCAACCCTCTTCTACATCAATCATGCCGCCCTCCGGTCGAGCCCATCCTCTCGCATGCCTCATTTGAACATTCCTCCGAGTATCATTCGCATATGGGCCTAGACCATGCTTGTATTTCCAATGTTGTAATTTGTCTGACATGCATACAAACAAACGATTCGTTTAAAGTTTCACATTGCCTCCTCTACGTGTCGCTTCCCGTCTTTGTTTTGACATCCCATTCGACACATCTTGACGAGATCGATTGATGTTTAGAGATCAATAGCGTGTCGTGCAAGGAGATAAAGGTTTGGTCTATTTCTATGATAGAGATGACCCATGGGGGGCGTGTGGGGATCAAAGGGAGTATATTGTACGTGCATAAGCAAAACGAACGTATTGTACCCACCCTAGTCCTCTTTCAATCGATCTCCGGACCCCGAGATGAAATCGAGAGAAAACGAGTGGGTGCATGTGTGATACCTAAGGCGGATCCAAAATTTTGAACCGATGATCATAGCCATCGGCTAACTATATTATTAACCATGCTCTAATGCGTTTTTCTAAATAGCCTTTGACTATTGACAAGATTAATAGTACATGAGATGTATAATGCAAAAATATTTCATTGGAAGCTCCTTTCACATACGAATTTGATCGTATGCTTTGTGTAAGTTGCATGTCATATATTATTACTCTAACATTTGATCCAAGTTAGGCTCGAAAAACGCATTAGGCCCTGTATAGTAGATGGAAGGAGTGAGTAGTAGTGTAAGTGGATCATCTGACGTAGGTATCCCTGCCTTACCCTCCCTTTCGGTCACTTACTGGCAGACCCCATGCTTGCTAGGCCCCGCATGTCAGTTACTCAATGGGTTCGGCCATGTCAGGGGATCCTCATCTGTAGTATACTCCGCATAAAACGCAAGGAGTGGTAGTATAAATGACGTGGACGGGGAAGGTGAGGGGACGAGGATCCCTTGCCATAGCCTAGCCTACCTTTGAGTCATTGACACATGGTCCTCAGAGCATGGGACCCACCTGTCAGTGTGTTGACGCTCAAAAATGGCATGATCGCAAAGAGTGACTTGAGTCTATAATGGGAAGAGGTTAAAATTATGATTGCATTTAATCATTTGATGGCCCTCTTCAAGATGATCGAAATAAATATGAAGATGGACCAAAACGGAGCTCAAGTGCAAAACATATGACAATTTCGAAGATACTCGTGTTGACATCAGATTATAAAATGGCATGAAACCTAATTAACATGGCCTTGGATGAAAAAACTTTGAGATGAAAAGTTCTTCGTCTCGTCGAAATGGATGATTTTGATATAAACATCGTCCCCATCCCAGGTCGTATGCAAAAGTTACAGGCAAAACAATGGGCTGCAGCAGTATTTGGCCGGATCATCCTAGCCAGGATCCGGATCATCCGGCCGGAGGCCGGATGAATGAACCAAACGTTCGGGCTATCATCCGGGCAATGTAATAGAACCATAATTTTCGGGGCCCTTGAAGCCGGATCATCCGGATGGCACCGAGATCATCCGGGTGAAGCCCGGACGATCCCAACACGAGTCCGGACGTCCGGACAACTTTTTCTGCTACAGACTTTAGAAAATGGCCTTAAACACTCTCAAGATGGCCTCAGATAAAAAAGTGTTCAGCATCATAGTTGTGCGTATCATTGAGATGGTCAATTTTTATATAAAAATCATTTTAATACGAGTTTGTATGAAAAAGTTACGGCCCGATTAGTGGACTGCTGTCAGAAATCTGGGCTTGGCCGGATCATCCGGGCCTATTGTCGGACATCCGGGCCGGAGGTCGTGAGAAGTCCGAATTGGGTTAGATTTTGATGATTTGGATGGCAAGTCAAGTCCTTTTATTGTACGGGAAGTTCATCCTCCTCTTATATAGACAAGAGGTGACAGCCGATTGAACAACACACAATCGAACAAATCTATCTACATCTTTTACCTTTACTTTTCCTTCTCCCTTGTTCTCCTTCTTCCTCGTTCTTCGTTCGTTCTTCTTCATTGCAGGGCAGTGAACCTCGAGGCCCTAGGGGCGATCAGGTCGACCTAGGGTAGCCCATGGCTGCCGCACGTCTAGACGGGGTCCCTCCCGGGCACGTGTGGTTTTGGGTCTACAAAAGCACCCGCCGGATTGCTTGCTACTGCGCTTTCGGATGTTCTACTTTTGCTATAAAATGTTCCTGGCAGAATGTTTACATGTTAAGCATTTTTGCCGAGCTTGTTGTTGTTGATCCGTTCATGCTATGATGTTGTTCTTGCCATGTTTAGCTTCTACGCCATGTCAACTTGCTGGGTGTATGCTTAGTTTGTCCTGCAATGCCTTGTAGTGAGTGCATCGAGCTCATAAACATGACTACTTAATATATCTTTTGCCATGTTCCAGTTTTTCACAAAGTCTGAATCTGTTAATGATAATTGCTATGTTCATATGGTTGCCATTGTATTTTCTGATCCCTTTTGGCTTATGGTCAGTAAGGGACTTTTGTTGTGTGCTTTGAGTAGCTTCACGCCATGCCTTGCTTTGCCATGATATGTTCCTGTAGCATGTTGTTACCTTGCTCTAAACATTGCTTCCTGATGTTAAATTCCTGACATGTTGCTATTTTCACAAAGTCTGTAACCTGTTATCTTTTGCACTTTTGCCATGCTTATTTGAACCTGCTATTTAGTGAATTAGCCATAGCTCAGTGTTCATCTTTTGTCAAGCATCTTGAGTGGATCCCTGCCATGTATATTCTTGCTATGTTAGAGTGTTGTAGCATGTTGTTCTTGATGCATTTAGATGGCCTCGTGTTGTTAATCGCAGATCGGTGCCATATTTTTTTGCTTGTCATTTCCAAACCATGCATCCGATTCCGGTGATCTTTATATCGATTTCGACCGAAATCAACTCATCTTTCCAATGGCACTCTTGGTTTTTCAAGTTGTGGCCAGGTTCAATCATTCCTTTCCGAAACATGCCTATGCATCACATATCACATCCTGCATATCATGACATGTTTCGCATCATGTTGTTTGTGCATTGCACGTGGTTGATTGTGTCTCCCTTTGCTTGTTGTTCTTGCTTGGATAGAGCCGGGAGACGAGTACTTGATCGAGGAGCCCATTGAGTACGTTTAAAAGGACCAAGCTAACGTCAACTCGGAGAACTTTGCAGGCAAGATGACCATACCCTCGAAGTCACTTCTATCTTTGCTTGCTAGATGCTCGCTCTACTGCTATGCCTATGCTTCGATACCTACCACTTGCTTATCATGCCTCCCATATTGCCATGTCAAACCTCTAACCCACCTTGTCCTAGAAAACCGTTGTTTGGCTATGTTACCGCTTTGCTCAGCCCCTCTTATACTGTTGCTAGTTGCAGGTGAAGATTGGAATTTGTTCCTTGTTGGAATATGTTTATTGTTGGGATATCATATTATTATCTTGTCTATTTTAATGCACCTATATACTTGGTAAAGGGTGGAAGGCTCGGCCTTATGCCTGGTGTTTTGTTCCACTCTTGCCGCCCTAGTTTCCATCATACTGGTGTTATGTTCCTTGATTTTGCGTTCCTTACACGGTTGGGTTATAATGGGAACCCCTTGATAGTTCGCCTTGAATAAAACTTCTCCAGCAATGCCCAACATTGGTTTTACCTTTCGCCACCTAGCCTCTTTTTCCCTTGGGTTTCCGGAGCCCGAGGGTCATCTTTATTTAAACCCCCCCGGGCCAGTGCTCCTCTGAGTGTTGGTCCAAACAAGAGCCCTTTGCAGCGCCCTCGGGGAAACTCGAGGTTTGGTTTTAGTTGTACGGAGCGCTCATCTGAGTGTGTCCTGAGAACGAGATATGTGCAGCTCCTATCGGGATTTGCTGGCACATTCGGGCAGCTTTGCTAGTTTAGTTTTACCATTGTCGAGATGTCTTGTAACCGGGATTCCGAGTCTAATTGGATTGTCTTGGGAGAAGGAATATCCTTCGTTGACCGTGAGAGCTTGTGATGGGCTAAGTTGGGACACCCCTGCAGGGATTTGATCTTTCGAAAGCCGTGCCCGCGGTTATGGGCAGATGGAAATTTGTTAATGTCCGGTTGTAGAAAACCTAAAGCTTAACTTAATTAAAATGAATCAACTGAGTGTGTGGCCGTGATGGTCTCTTTTCGGCGGAGTCCGAGAAGAGAACACGGTCTCGAGTTATGCTTGAACATAGGTTCTTCTAGGATCACTTCTTGATCATAGTTGTTCGAACATGCCTTTTCCTTCTCTTCTCGCTCTCTTTTGCGTATGTTAGCCACCATATATGCTATTCGCTTGCTGCAGCTCCACCTCATACTTTTACCCTTCCTATAAGCTTAAACAGTCTTGATCGCGAGGGTGTGAGATTTTTGAGTCCCCTTGACTCACAGAGTCCTTCCAAAACCAGATGTAGGGACCGATGATACCGCTCCAGGTGATTCGACTGAGCTCAAGTGGGAGTTCGGTGAGGACTCAGGACGATACTATGTTTCTTTTCCAGACGATCAGTAGTGGTGCCCAGTTGGGGCGATCGGGGACATTGTTGCATTTGGGGTTTATCTTTATTTTGATTCCGTAGTCGGACCTTGAGTGTAACTAGATGAATGTAATGATATTTATGCTATTTGTGTGACGTGGCGAGTGTAAGCCAACTATGTACCTTTTCCCTTTATTCATTACATGGGTTGTTTTGAAGATTACCTCAATTGTGACATTGCTTACTATGCGGTTATGCCTCTAAGTCGTGCTTCGACACGTGGGAGATATTGCCGCATCGTGGGCGTTACAAATATAGAGCGCGCTGAAATTTAGAGGGGAGTTAAAGCTTTGCGTGATAGGGTGCAAGTACTTCACCAAGAGAGAATTGATAGGGAATTACCTCAAAGAAAAGAAGCCTTGCTAGTGTCAGGATCTGGAACTATTTGCAAATTGATTGGTCCTTAGGTGCCTCAATGAAGGAGCTAGTCATCAATGCAAGCAGGAGTTTTAGGAAACCTTTCTTCACTAAAGTGGTCTTTATAGCTTGCTGGAATATATGGATTGTCAGAAATGCTAAGGTCTTTAGGCATGAGAGAGCTGGATTTAATAAATGGAGAACAGCTTTTCTTCATGATATTGCCCTTATGCAATATAGGGTTAAGCCTGCTTTTAAGGATGATCTCCTTAAATGGATCTCTTTTCTTCCACCTTGATCCTTTTTGTTGTTTTTCCTCCTTTTAGTTTAGCTTGATTACCCCTTGTAATCCCCCTTGTACTTGTTCTTGTCTTGCCTTTTAATAAAGTTTTGATTTGCTGTGGGGGTTTTTCCCTACAGTCCACAGTCAAAAAAAAAGAAAAGAAGCCTTGCCAATTGATATAACCGGTAAAAAGAATGATGATTCGAAAACTAAAAGTGCTTCGGTTGAAAAAGCCCAATCAAGTAGTATATATTGAGAATCCATCAAATCCAAAGAGGCAAACATTGTTGAGAAAGAGCATGGAAAGTATAGCAAGACAACCATACTTGATTTTTCTGAAGTTAATGGAACCTACTTCCTACCCTCTGAGTTTCGTGCCATAAAAATTGACGAGCTTCAAGAACAAGTAGCCGAAGAAAGTTGGGTGGACAAACATCTTCAAACTAATGATGCACGAAATCAAGAAAAAGATGATGACAAGGCATTGGGGAGCTATCCAAAGGCAGAGCAAGATATTGTTCAAGTCACACCACCATCATGCTTTCCCAACATATTTGAAGAGGTATGTTTAGCAAGTAATTTATCTATTTTCAGATTTGGTCAAAACTTTATTGTTGATGCATCTATTAGAAAAATCCTCTTAAGTAATTTTGAAAGACCAATGAAGAAGGGTAATTTACTTGTTAGCAATAAAATTGTTATAGAACATATCGGTCAACCCATTGCGCCATTTATAAAGACCGATAATAACTTATTGTTGCAGCCAAAGCTTTTCCCGGTGCTTTATTTAAAATTCATATCTAATTGGGTAGCTTTGCTTGCTTCATACTTGGCTTACGCATGGTCTCAATTAAGATATGTATGTTCTAACTACTTTGATTTCAGAAATTTAATGCCAAGGTTAAAATCTTTTGAGAAAACCGATGCTAGTATAGTTTCTTATTTAAAGACATCGAAAAAAGAATGTGAAAGAGAATTCATAGCCGAATGGGAAGATGACAAATCTGAACCATTCGTTTGCTTAACTCCAAAGCCGTTCTCACAACAAGATCAGTTAGAAAACAAAAGGTATACCTTCGATTCAAACATGTGTGACCAAATCTTTGATTTGTTATTGAAAAATAATTACATTAGAATTCTCGATCACCATGTTAAGCCATCTACCCAAGGACAAATGTATTATAAGTTGCTTAATTCGTTCAAGCATAGTTTTGAGGATTTCAACGTGTTTCATCAAATAGTTAAATCGGCCATTGATAAAGGACGATTAGAATTTGTGGAGACACCACTAGATGACGAGTCAATTCCAATTGGTCCTCATGGCAAAAGGTTTTTTCATCGGCTGCTTCAAGCCGATCAATTTAAAGAGAAGGTAAAAACTACAGGTGATGGGATCGAGCTTTCAAGTAATCAAGTTGTTGAAGAGCATAATGAACATAATCTTGAGGACAAGAATTCCGTTAAAGCTACAATGAAGACACCAAGGATTGGGGGCAGCAAGAAAATTCAGAGATCAATGCAAGCACGACCAAAGGAAACAAAGGACAAAATAAGCACAAGGGTAAGAGATCAAAAATCACTTTCATAGAGTTACTAGCTAAATATCAAAAACCAAGTGAAGAGAAAAGTGCTTATCGACCAAGTAGTGCAAACGCATCAAGATCACCCTGGTGCTGATATTTCACGATTGGAGCGGATCCTACGACGAACACGAGAGGGGAACGAGGGGAAACGCAAGAGAAAACACTCAAACCGACAAGATTCGGTGACACATATACTAGATTCTTGAAACAGAAAGAGATACTCAATCCAGATCCAATAAAGGACAATACATAGGTAACGAGTTCTTCTCCGAGAGGAGGTATTGAGGTCTTCCCGTTAGGTGTCTTGAATCCAAGTGGATCTTCTCCGAGGAGGTGACGGTCTCTCTTGGTGGAGTAGATCCGGATGGATGAGCGAGGCTCTATCTCACATATGAGCTATCACAACGCTAACCCTAGAAAGAGGGAGGAGGAGGTCTATTTATAGTCTTAGTGGACGAAGGGGTACATGGGCTTCGGCCCAACATGCAGTCGGCTCACAGGCGTTGGACGTCCGGCGGCATCGGTCGTCAAGAGGCTTGCAGGTGATCAGACCTCCAGCCAGGGTCGGTCGTCCAATGTTTTGGCTCTGTTGGGGCTTGGTGGTCGTCTGGTTGGGGTCGTACGTCCGGTTCATCGGTCGTCCAAAGGGCTCCATTATTATGGTGTTTTGGCTCGGACCCATAGGTGTCGGATTTCTGGAGGGCGTCGGCCGTCCGGTGGCTCTAGTGTGTCGGCCATCCGGTAGCTGTCGGTCGTCCGGGCGTTGGAGTCTTCGCTGGGAGGAACTTGGTCGGCTGGCTGATGCTCTAGGCGGCGGTCGTTCGACAAGCTTCGGTCATCCAATGGCTGGAGGTTTGATGGCACCTCTTCTTCTTGTCCCTTTTACTTGGTGTCCTCGTCATCTTGTCCGTTGGGTGCAGCTGCTCCATGGCCCTCCTCCAAGTACCTGATCATGCATAGGGTTTCCGCTTGAGGTAGTAGCCATGTCTTACATGTAGCAAGTGGTAGTTTGGCAAGGAGCGAGTTCACCTCATATTCAATAGGCTTAGCTCGAGCTCTTGTGATTGGTCCAAGTGGTGTCATAAAAGATGGCTAGGTCCATGGGGGTGACCTTGGGGTGCTCCGGATCACGTCATGTCTATATACTCAGCAGAAGCCATACAAACTTCATATCCTAACCCATTCTTCTTTTCTTTCAAAACATGGTCTTCGTGAAGAGCTTTGAGTTGTTCTTGAGATAACACCTTTTTCGAATGGTGCTAGTTGTCCCAGGCCATCACATACGGACGGGCTAGTGGTGATGTCATAACCCATTTGCTGCATTGTGTACAATGTTATCGTACGAAGAATTGGGTAAATATTCACCATCTTTGTTAAACACAGATATTTGTGTTATTTTTTATTTTCACTTACACCGAACGATGTGGCTATTTTTGGGATTATTTTATTCTATATTGTACCAAAGGAGGTAAAGGCGTACGGAAATTCGTACCTTTCATGTCATGGGATTTGTTTATGACACGAAATATTGGGTCTTCCTTCTTCCTTTGGTTTCTTGGTATATACTGGTAGGTCTTTTTCTTTGACGAGGATTCTGTGACCTCTTTTTCTACCACATTTGACTTGGGTATTTTCTAGGATTTTGGCTTCTGCACCTTATCAACAGGCTCAAAGTAGAACTTTGCATCAGCATAGAAAGATTCAACTATAGTGAATGGCTTCTTATCAGCAAATATTCTAACTATATAACATGTCCGATCTATATATTTGATACACTGATGTTAAGTGGATGGAACAACTTGATTCTCATGTAACCATGGGCATCCAAGCAATGCATTATATGATGTGGCTATATCAATCACGTGATACTTCACGTATGTGGATAGTGTATCCAATTTTAAAACCAACGAAATGGTACCCATAGCTTCTTGCCCTGATTGGTTAAATCCATGTATAATCACGTTAGACCTGCTCAAATCTCCCTTGGAATATCCAATCTTTTTGAGTCTATGCAATGGTAGCAGATTTATAGCTGGCCCACCATCTATCATTATGCGATTTATCAGCAATAAATCAATCTCGCCAAACATGAGAAGAGGTATGTTGTCCTTTGTCAGTGTCAAAACCGGTCAATCTCGAGTAGGGGGTCCCGAACTGTGCATCTAAGGTTGATGGTAACAGGAGACAGGGGACACGATGTTTGCCCAGGTTCGGGCCCTCTCTATGGAGGTAATACCCTACTTCCTGCTTGATTGATCTTGATGAATATGAGTGTTACAAGAGTTGATCTACCATAAGATCGTAATAGCTAAACCCTAGAAGTCTAGCCTCTATGACTACTGTATTGAGTATCCCCTATCTGGACTAAGTCCTCCGATTTAAATAGACACCGGGGGGGATCTAGGGTTACATAGAGTCGGTTACATAATATGGAATCTTCATAGTTGTTCACCAAGCTTGCCTTCCACGCCAAGGAGAATGCTATCCAGACACGGGTGTATTCTTCGGTCTTCGTATCTTCACAACCCATCAGTCCGGCCCATAGATAACAGGCCGGACGCCCGAGGACCCCTTAGTCCAGGACTCCCTGAGTTGCCCCTGAACCTGGCTTCAATGACAAGGTATCCGGCGCGTAGTGCTATCTTCGGCATTGCAAGGCGGGTTCCTCTTTCCGAGCTCCAAAAAATAGTCTTCGGACAAAACAAACATGTCCGGATCTACAACACACAGCCATAGAGGGTATATCACTTTCATGAATCTGATCTGCTGACAACTTTAATAACGTGACGTCACGCCCTCCGGGCCTTTATTCCGAACCGTTTCCTTTCTCGCCATTCCACGTTTTGGGGGCGTGGTTTTTACCGGCACGTCTTGTCGAAGCAGGGATCGTGCCCCCTTATTGCGGGATTTCCATCAATACGAGCACAGGTAATCCAACTGTCCTGCGGGAAAGATTCCTTAGGAATAGGCAGGTTCTTAGGCTTTAGGAGGAGGCGTTCAATACCGGAGGCCTTTATAAAGCAACCAAGGGCCGTCTTTTTTACGCCAAACTTCTCTACAGCCTTCCCAACCCCGAGTTCCAGCACCCAAGGCTCGACTCCATTGCTTTCAGCCTTCCCATCATGTCCGTATCCAGCTCTCAAGGTCGATGGGTGGCTTCCTCCGTTACAGAGGAGGATATTGCAAAAGTTCGGGCAGCCAGATAACTGACCGCAGATCCGGGGAGAGGCTTGTATTCATCCCTCACTTCCTGCTCAAGGACAAGTTATTCCGACCCCCAGATCCGGGGAGAGGCTTGTGTTCATCCCTCACTTCCTCCGAGGGTTAGGGTTTGCGCTTCACCCCTTCGTCCGAGGGCTAATGTTTTATTACAGACTGGATTTTCACGACCTTGCCTCGGACTTGATTCTCCATGTCTCGACATTTATTATTATATGCGAGGCCTTCCTTCGAATCCCCCCCACACTTCGGCTTATGGCTCAAGGCCTTTAGTGTGAAATCAAAGATAGACAACGGGGAACAGGCGGAGTGGGCGGTGCTACAATTACCCAACTAGCCAACACTCCCTGGCCAAAAGGTTCCTTTACCAAGACTTCCAATTACTGGCAGCGAGAGTGGTTTTACATTACAGAGCCCCCGAAGTACTAAGTGGGTTGCTGCACGCACTTTCCGTCCCGGCCCACCGTCACAGCTTGCATCATGGGTCAACAAGGGGCTGGACTGGGGATCGGTTGATGAAGTGCGGACTTTACAAAGCCGCATCCGAACCCTCCTCGAGAGAGATATCGATCTCGTTAGTGTGATCCAAGTGATGTTAGTCCACCGAACCCTGCCCTGCTACCGCAGGCCTCGCCGCATGTGGGAGTTTAATCCAGAAGGACCATAGACCCTCCAACACTTCTTTGGCGCCACACATGAAGGGAAGTGGAAGTTATTTTCGGGAAGCAGAAACATTGGCCAGATACCGTCGAGGATGCTGGCCTCAACTGTAATCATCCGGATACCCCGGTAAGCACATGGCTCTCAAATACTTTGCGATCATGCATACAGTAATATGATACTGAGAAGGCTATCTTTTTCCAGGGCTGGATAAAGAAGGCGGAACTGATTATGTGTTCGGCCCCTCTGCCCGAGGGTCCAACGAATCCTGTCCTAACAAGGATGCTGGCCCCAGCACCATACCAGATGTTGGAGAAGGAGGATGAGAAGGAGGACAAGAGGACCAAGGACGACCTCTATTCCCAAGGGACCTCACACTTTGTGTCCGGAGGAATAAAAATCCCCTCATCTGAAGACAAAAGTAAAGGGGGGGCACTATCTCTTTCCCTCGAAAGAAGAAGAGGGTGCCTCCGAAGATTGGGAGAAGCATGATCCTAAGTGAGGCAAGATGCCTCTGGAGGCGGCCCGGGCCTAGAGGATGTCGAAGCGCATTCTCATGACGAGTACGAGCCTCCGGCCCAATCGTAAGTGAACAAGGCTGTTCTAAACATATCCAGTTCTTTTCGTATGATGCCTGAAATATAAATTTTTTGCAGCCCAACGCGCAGTCCACTTCAACAATCCTCTTCCTCGGGGGACCTTCTCCCATAGATGATGGAAAGCGAGACGCCCCCACCAGCCTCTCCGTCCAATAGGTCAGACGATCTTGAGGTGTCGTCGCGGAGTGTCTCCCCCGACCAACAAGTGGTGCAAGGGATGACGAAGATGCTATACGAAGGTGATACTTTGGCGGCCCAGGGTCCAGGGAACAACAATGAAGACACCGAACAGTCCAGAATGCAGCCGGATACAAATAAACGGATCCCTTCAAAGGGTGGCCGTACTCCTGCGGCTGCCTCCGGAGACTCAGAGGCACCGGATATCTTGACGAACATGCTGCAGCAGGCGTCTGTTTCAGAGGAACATCGTACCTTGATGGGTACGGTGGTTGAAAAGGTCCTATCATGAAGAGCAGATTGAATGAGGCCTTTGAGAGCGTACTAAGAGGCTTCGAGGTTTGTAATGTAACATGTGCAATTGTGGTTTATTCAAAAAGTACACCTGTGTATAGACAGTAGCCCCTGAGACTCCGGTTGGATTCCCATGGGAGGCGAACGGAGGATCAAGAAGAAATTTTGGAGGACTAAACTGATCAACTTGGAACACAGGCTGCATCCCCCCTTGGTACTTCCCAGACTGCATACATTGCCGAACTGCAACGGAAGCTTGATGTGGCCGGGGATGACATTACGTTGATCAATGTGCGTCTTGACGAGTCGCAAGGTATGTATTCGGAGCAGTCTATATACATACATTTTTGTGATATAAGCATGACGCTGAAAGTTGTACCTGGCTGCAGATTGTGTTGCACCGTTGAAATTCTTCTGGCGGAGCTAGCCTGGGCCAAAGAGCAAGCCTGGTGTAGTAATGTGGCTGCCGAGAAGGCATCGGCTGAGTTAGAGGCCAAACGGGCTGCTCGGAGTCAAGAGGAGGAGAAGATATCCATGATGGCGCTTGAGCTAAAAAGTGTTGCCAGCCGCTGTGAGCTCCTTGAGAAGGAGAAAGAAGCCAAAACGGCTGAAATTGAAAAGGCTTTACGAGAAGAAAGAGAAGCATGGTCTGAATCCAGAGCGGCCCGTGAGGACATCCGGCAAGCTGGGAGATTGTGGTTGCTATGCCATTTTTAGTACAGGCTAAGTTCGGTGATCCGAACTATGCTCAGCTGAACCAGTTGTGGAGTTCTCCGGATGAGTTTTTAGACTTGTCGAAGAGTTCTTCCAATGCGGCGCAGTATTATGAGGCGCGAGAGGGGTACGCAACGGAGAAGCTTTTCTGGTCACAGTTCGGCGCATCGAAGCGCCCCCTGTTGCTGAATGAGTAGATATCCTAGTGGGCCGAGCTTCATAGGATATCCGGTGCTGCTATGAAGAACGTCATAATCTGGTTATGGACAACTGAGCATGTTCCGAATAATTACTTTGGCTTGGTGCAGGGGCTTGTTGACGCAGTGCCGCGTATCGACACTGTGAAGTGATCGGTGTCTATCGAGGGTGCCCGGATGGCTTTTGCCCGAGTCAAGACATTCTGGGGGAATATGAAGGCCATCGCTATTGCGGTGAAGAGTCCGCCCAAGGGCAAGGACCGCCACAAACCGGAGCATTATTTTGAAGACGTCCTAGTAGCCGCCCGCTTGATAGAGGGTCAATGCTCGAAAGACATAATGTTCGAGTGAGGTGTATAAGAATTGTACAAGACAATTTTATAGTGAATCTATTTGTATATTTTGCTCGAATCTTGTGTTCCTCCTGTGCAGCCGTTTTTAATATAATCTGAAAGATTTCTGGTCGTCGGCTTTAGCCCCCTTGTAGGAAGTACATGGGTGTTCGAAAAAGTATATGATCACTCTTGACCCAGCGTCTTGGTCCGTAAAGGAGGTGTCAATGCAGTGAACCAGGCAACCAGACTATAGGGAGTTAACACTTACACTTAGCCATAGGAGTTTTATGGTTGGTCAACGACATAGCCCCTAGTATGTATGCGGCTTATTCATACGATGTGTTTACATAATTGACCGGAAAAGAGGTCCTTCGTGTGACACGGAGGAATCGCTAGAGACTCCGATAAGTCATCGAGTGGTTGACCAGCTCTCGTCGCATCATGACAGTCAGTTTTCGGCTCTCTCCACTGAGGTGCGTCACCAGGTGAACCGGTAGCACAATCGCAGTAGTTCTCCCTTTACTACCCTAGCCGATATAGCGGACATAGGATAGCAAGCACAGGAGCCGGGCAACCCAACTATTAACCCAAGACATGATTCGGAGCTGATGCATATAAGGCCAAACACACGACGCTGAAGTACGCTGTAGAAGTTGTTCGGACTTTGTTGGCAACTCATTTGTGCCCGTACCGAGCCCCTGGCAAGTTAAGCCGGGGTATGTTTGTGAAACAACCATGGGAGCCCCTGGCAAATTAATTCGGATAGTGTGAACTGGGACCTGAGCGATATGACAATGATTAATTAGTATACATATGTATGCCAAGACCTTGGTCATTTGATATGCCCTGGGTCGAAGGCAAAGGAAAAAGGCATGTTACAGGCTCTAGAAAAGAGTGCGGTCTACAAAAGTTTATTCTGGACCTCATGTCGCACGTCTGCACCTCCTGTGCTTAGCGATGGGAATCCTTGAAGAAAGTAGCCCCGTAGGTGAGTGTATGGATCCGAACTCCGATGGAGTCGGTCTTAAGTGATTCTACTTTGCGCTACCTGCTTTTAAGATGTATTGAAAAAGAGGAAAGTATATAAAAATGTTACTAAAATGTTTGCAGACTTATTCGTATTGTGCTTCCGCCGATGCCCATGGTATCTTAAGTGCGTAGTTATGTATGTGTGTTATAGCTTCATCGTGTATATGGGATGGGTGGAGGAAACCGAACTGCTATTTCTGTTCCGGACTTGATCGATCTTCAGGGAGAAATTGCTTCTGGCTCTCTGTGTTTAGCTGTTGAACCATTCCGTCGTCCCTATTTCCTTGCGCCCCCCTTCCCTTGTGTTCGGTGTTGAGTTTGCCGGCCTGCTTGAGGACCCAACAACTTCTGTTGGTATGATTGGCTAGTTTATTGGGGTGTCTGTGAATCTGGCAGGGTCGGTCTAGTATCCTGTCTAGGTTAGATGGTCTGTCTCTGCTCGCCTTGAATGGCTTTTTCCGTTGACCGGGCTTGGGATTGCTGAATCCAGTGTTAACCACTGTGTCGCGTGATCTATCGTTATCATTGTGACTGTTGTATTTGCTTTGTTGTAGCTTGCCATTGCCGTCTCGGATTTCAGAAGTGCCCGAGTCGCTGGTGCTATTGCTTCTATGAGCGAGCCAGCTGTCTTCTCCCGCGCAAAAGTGGGTCAGTGGAGCGGTAAGGGCTGTCATGGATCTAGGTCCTTCTTAACCGAGGTGGCCTGCAAGCCATTCATCCCGGATGTTGTTTTTGAAGGCCGCAAGGGCTTCGGCATCCGGACAGTCGACGATTTGGTTCTTTTTAACTAAGAACATGGTCCAGAGCTTCCTTGCTGACTCTCCAGGCTCCTGGACAATATTACTTAGGTCATCGGCATCCCGTGGCCGGACATATGTTCATTGGAAGTTGTTGCGAAAGGCGTCCTCCAAGTCCTCCCAGGCGCCAATATAATTTTTTGGCAGATTGTTTAACCAGTATCGAGATGGTGGTGGTAGGTATTTGATGGCGTTAAGGTCATCTCCGCGGGCCGTGTGGATATGGAGGAGGAAGTCGTCAATCCATACAGCGTGATCCGTTGTTCCATCGTATGATTCGATATTCTTGGGTTTGAACCCGTCTGGGAATTCATGCTCCATTACTTCATTTGTGAAGAACAGAGGGTGTGCGGCGCCTCTATGTTGGGCCACGCTGCGGCGTACCTCTGACGGAGTCCATTTGCGGTTTTCAGCCCGGGCGTGGCTATGTTTGTCACATCCGAATAGGTGGCCGTCATCGTGTGTCGAGGTGTGTCCTTGCGATCCGTAGATCGCTCTTGGGTATCATGTTTTACTACCCCAGCCCTATTAAAGGTTGTATGTACAACCTTGAGCTATTTTGTTCTTGCCTTTACGGTGAGGTGGGGCGGTCTGTAGTTCGGCTTGAGTTGCCGCTTTAACCAGACCAAGTTGTGGTCGACCTACCGCATTGTGCGATGATCGTATGGGCTCGAACACCTTATCGTCGCCCTGAGGTAGTGATCTATGCTTCGGGTAGCTTTTGGCTGGGCTACCAAGGCCGTATTTTTCGGCGGCTAGGACTTCAGTCCATCTATCATTAAGCAGATCTTGGTCAGCTTGAAGCTGCTGTTGCTTCTTCTTCAGGCTCCTTGCAGTGGCTATTAGTTAGCGCTTTAAGCGCTCCTACTCGCGAGGTTCGTCAGGCACGATGAAATTTTCGGCGCCGAGGCTCACCTCATCCTCAGAGAGTGGAAGGTAATTGTCATCCTCCAAATCTTCATGCATGGCCTGTTTACCGGGGCTATCCTGCCCATTGTCCCGTTCATCATTAATTGTATCAATGGGGTCTTCGTTGTCTTTAGCGTCATTGTCCATGCCATCAATATTCTCGGAGTCATAATCAAATGTTTTGGTCGAATCCTTGACTGTTGCTATGAAGTGGGCGGGTGGTGGGAAGCAAAATTCTCCATTGTCAGCCCCTAGCTCAAGCCAGATATAGCTTGGCTGAGAGTCCTCCACCAAGGACGGGTTTTTAATGAGTTTAGCACATCGCCCAAAGGCGAGTGCTGGAAGATGTCTGCGGCGCTGAATTCGAAGATCGATAAACGATCAAGCTCGGCGTTCGCGGGCTCGCGTGGTTCGGAACCTACAGCTGGAGATGAGTCCGGTGTTCCGGTGGCATAGGCGTCGAGTGAGATTAGGTCCATGTGCGTCTCCAACGCCGTGGAATCTGCGACCTCTGTGGTGGGGTTAATCTTCCCGTCCTTGGATGGCACAGCCTGCTCCGGCTCTAGGGCCAGAGTGGTTATAGGAGCGATGTCCTGTATGCGGCCCGATAACAGATTTAAGTTATGATCATCGGGGTGATCGGGAGCGGCTACCGCGGTATCGAATCCGGCGAAGATCAAGTCTCCATGGTTTTCCGCGACGTAGTTCAAGCTCCCGAATCAGACCTGATGGCCAGGGGCGTAGCTTTCGATCTGCTCCAGATGACCAAATGGGTTGGCCCGCAGTGCGATGCCGCCAAACACGATGATCTGCCCGGAGAGGAAAGTTTCTCCGCAGACAGTGTCATTATTAACGATTGAAGGAGCCATCAAACATTCCAGCGACAGCATAGAGGAACTCTCAATGAAAGCACCTATGTCGGTGTCAAAACTGGCTAATCTCGGGTAGGGGGCCCGAACTATGTGTCTAAGGTTGATGGTAACAGGAGACAGGGGACACGATGTTTACCCAGGTTCAGGCCCTCTCTATGGAGGTAATACCCTACTTCCTGGTTGATTGATCTTGATGAATATGAGTGTTACAAGAGTTGATCTACCACAAGATCATAATAGCTAAACCCTAGAAGTCTAGCCTGTATGACTACGGTATTGAGTATCCCACATCCGGACTAAGTCCTCCGGTTTATATAGACACCAGGGGGATCTAGGGTTCCATAGAGTCGGTTACATAATATGGAATCTTCATAGTTGTTTGCCAAGTTTACCTTCCACACCAAGGAGAGTCCTATCCGAACACGAGTGTATTCTTCGGTCTTCGTATCTTCACAGCCCATCAGCCGGCCCATAGATAACAGGCCGGACGCCCGAGGACCCCTTAGTCCAGGATTCCCTCATCCTTCTTGGGGCCTAACAACATATGCTCATGTGTGAACATCATATTTAGTACTCCAGATTCTTCTACCTCAGTATGAGATACTTCTACTTTTTAGTCTTCTGGAAACCTGAGTGCCGTGACAAGAACTTTACGCATGTTAGATGAAAGACACAAATCATCATCCACAGAAAGCATAGCTGGTGTTTTCTTCAAATATGCGATTACATCATACTTGACTGGCACCCTACAGGCAGGGTCCGTCAAATCATTCGGAACTGCATCCTTACTTTTTGGTTCCTTTCTAGATGGGGGATGAGGGTCTGCTAATTGATGACCTGATCTAAGATGAACCTGATCAACTTCTAATGGTTCTTCTTCAGGGAAGCATAGAGACTCGCCATCATCCTCGAACATACCAATAGTGAGAACGTTGAATTCTTCAGTTGGTATTCTCATGCGCTTCATGGTGTGCTGATATATCTTCGGTGCGAAGTATGAAGGAGGAGCTTCTTCCATCACTGGGGGTAGTACATGGCGTTTTGACCGCCGTAGCCCCCAATCTTGGGTTGCACCATTGCTGAAGGGAATGTAAGCCTCTCCTTAATGCTGATCTTGCAATTTGGCAAGGCCTGGAATTATCATAGGAGAACATCCATATTTGGAAATCAGCACTGCATCATCATAAGTACCATTTATATTTGAAGACGCGGAATTCACTACATCATCTTAGAGGGTGGCAACATTTGCTGAAGCCTTTTTCTTCCCCTTTGTCATGCTTTTGAGGAGATCCGCATCAATAGTCCCCTCATCAATCATTTTCTGGATGATATTCTTCACAACAAAGCAATCTTCGAGTGTATGGCCCAAAATGCGATGGTAGTGACATAAATTTGGGTCATTAAATTTTGAAGCTTCTTCTGGACTTTTGGGCTTGCGAAGTTCTATAAGACTCAACACCTTTAAACCAGTGAAACAGTCATCAGTTTCTTTTACAAGAAAACAATACTCCATGTTTTGTTGTTCTCTGAGAGTTGGCCTCCTACCGACATGTGCATCTCGCTGTCCTTGGTTCCCTATAGGTGCTCTTCTGGGCTAAAACTAAGGTTTTACCGCCGTTGTCTCCATGACTTGTAACAGACTTTCAAGGTTGAGTCCTTATCCAATGAAACGCAAGCAGGGCTAGGTAATATCTAGCAGGACATTTTTAACAAAATAAGCGCATCGCTAGGTGATGAGGACATCAATACCATTGTTACACCCACAGCCCCTACTGTTACATATACTGGACCAATTACTAGAGCTCGCGCACGCCAATTAAATTACCAGGTACTTTCGTTTCTTGGTAATGATTCTAATGTTCATGAGATTATGATGCTGCCTAAATTGGATACATTTGTTTTGCTTACAAATGAAGGTCCTAGCTTGGAGAAGGATGAACATTGGAGCAAGAACACGAATGGAGTTGATGGCATGCGCAAGGGGATCAAGAACGGAGTTACAAGTGATGATTTCAGGACTTTGAAGCCGCCATAAGGAGTGCATGAAGCCTTGGACGAAATATACAAGATGCCACTTCATAATATTCGTCCATAGGCTATTCTAGGTGCTGCGTCACCTTATTAATGGGCCAGGCCCATGTAATTTCGAAATACTTAAGTATAGGCTATTTTTAGAGTCCGTATGTGTGGGGAAACAAGAGTTAGGGTTGGTTTCGGACCCCACCCTCAAGGGCCACGAAATTCCCCTCTCTTCCTCCATATATACAGCCCTTAGGGCGTCGTTTAGACTTGGGTTTTGTTTAGATTAAAAGTTCGCCATAGCTGCAACTTCGCGTACTTCGTTTGTGTCCAATGACCAGACCAAGACGTCACAGAACCCCACCTTGATCAATAAAGCTTTCATCTTATATTCGCAATATCCAGATTGCAATCTCAGCTTCTTGCTTGTTCTTCGTTTGCTCGCAGGAAACAGGCCCTCGTGGTCAGGTTGATCGTGCTCCGGCGTGGTCAATAACCCCTCGGAAGTTGGTTTAGCGATTGCTAAGGCGCGACGTCTCGCACGTTCCTAGTCGGATCGTCAAGGTCGACTCCCACAGAAAACGATAGCCACCATCTCATCGAAACATCGGGACACCTTTGCCTCTATCAAGTGGTATCAGATTTCCAGGTTGCTCGGTGAGATTTTACAGTTTTTCCTAGATTAGATTGAGTCTGTTCTTCATACCTACAGTCCACGAAAAAGCCACAAAAAAAATTAGGGTTAGTTCATCATATCCGAACCAATCTGAGCCTTTGCATAATCTTTTTAGGGTTTTTGCTTTGTTGAATTTGCGGTTGCATCGTCGTGTCAAGTTGTTGGTCTTGGAGTCTAGTCTTTTAGAGTTTCGAGTTCTGGTCATAAGTTGTCACGCCACCGCCGCACCATCATCATCGCCCATCTACCACTTTTTCTTATCCGCCACCGCTTTGAATCCATATCCATATACCACCACCAATCCGTATCCATATACCACCACCAATCTGTATTCATATACCACCACCGCTACCATATACCACCACCGCTGCCATATACCACAACCATATATCCACCACCAATCCGAGTTCTTCTCATATTAGGTTTGTTCTTGAGATCAATCTCAATTCCGATTCGTGTTTCCTTGCCTGCGTAGGTCTCGGAAAAAAAAAAGTCTGGAGACCCCCGGGCAGTTTTTAGGCCAAAATTTTCTCGGGCAAAATTTTTTTTCCCTATCCTATTTTTAGGCTTTTCTGAGTCTTTTGAGCCACGTGCCATCATAGTGATTTTTTGTCGCACTTTTTCGTCGTCGCTGCCCTGATTTCTGAAAAAAAAAGTGGAAAAAAAATTTTCGTGCCCATACTATCAGTTTGACGAGGGAAGAGTTTTGAGACACTCGTCGTTATAGTAATTTTTCGCAAAAAAAAAAAAGAGGAGCGCAAAAAAAAAAAAGAGGAGCGCAAAAAAAAAAGGAGCGCAAAAAAAAAAGCGAAAAAAAAAAGTTCCAGAGTGTGCTTTTCCCTTATTTACGTGCAGCGCCGTGATTTTGTTAGTGTTCTAGGCTCGCGTCTCTAGCACGGTCTAGCCTAGGACCAGCACAGTACCGTCGTTGAGCGTTTATTCAACTTTGCATCTCTGAATTGATTATTGCTGACCCTTTTTGCTACCATACTATAAGCCTTCCCAGCTCCACATACCTCTACGTCGTGCGTTTGACTCTCCCTGGCAATCGCTCTATCCAAGCTTTTGAGAGTTTTGACTACAACGGTTGCCGATCACCGCCTGCTGCTGGGTAAGAACTGGTAAGAATTTGAGATTTGCTTGACGGATTTGTGACACCCGCCACCACCACCTCTTGTTAGTATTCTGTAGGATCATATTCTTGTGTGTTTTCTATTGTTGCTAACCATGGCAGGATCACAAGCCGACGAGACTGACTGGGAGAACATGACGAATCAGGAGTTGCATGATAAATTTCAGCAAATGATGAATGGACAGGTGCAGGATGTGCTAAACAGATTTGAAGAGGCCATGGAGAAGATAGATGACATGGAGAAGACGTTCGAAACAAAGCTCGATGACAGGTTTAATGAATTGCTCGCGCGTCTTCCACCACCACCACCGGCTGCACCTAACGCACCTCTACAACAACAACAACGACGAGTACCTACACATCGTGAAACAGCCCTCCGCCGAGCGAGCCGTCTCCCTCTTGCACCTGGCCAAACTGTTGGTGCTGCTGTTGCTACTTCTGTGGCTCCTGCTGCTGATGCGGAGGAGGGTGATTTTGCTGGCGATTACGAGGATGAGGTTGATCAAAATCAGAACTACGTGCCACCACCAGCACAGCAACCATCAGGTCGTCCACATGCAAATAATGGCAATGGTAGGGCTCACGCTCAGGTACGAGATCATGACCATCTCCCTAAACTAAAATTGAATATTCCACCATTTGAGGGTAGATATGTTCCTGATATATATCTTACTTGGGAGTTAGAAACTGAACAACGATTTACATGTTTACAATATCCCGAGGAGAGACGTGTTCCTGCTGCTGTTTGTGCATTCACTAGTTTTGCA
This sequence comes from Triticum urartu, assembly GCF_056163025.1. NCBI lineage: Eukaryota > Viridiplantae > Streptophyta > Magnoliopsida > Poales > Poaceae > Triticum > Triticum urartu. The sequence continues at coordinate 299,423,743 of NC_141875.1, read as the reverse complement.
TGTGTTTGGTGGTCTGAGCATTGTAGATTATATCCCATTCCTGCTACTTGGGCTGCTTTGAAAACTGCTATGCGTACTCGTTGGGTTCCACCATATTATCAACGTGAATTACTTCAAAAATTGCAGCGCTTAAGACAGGGAAAAAATTCTGTAGAAGAATATTATCAGGAATTACAAACTGGCATGATTAGATGTGGTATTGTTGAGGAGAATGAAGCTATGCTTGCACGTTTTATGGGTGGATTAAATAGAGAGATTCAGACGATTCTAGAGTATAAGGAGTATACTAATATCACTCGTTTATTCCATCTTGCTTGTAAAGCTGAACGTGAAGTGCAGGATCGACAGGCATTGGCGCGGACTAACTTTTCTGCAGGTCGACCTTCTTCATGGACACCACGTGCATCATCTACTTCCACACGTTCTGCTTCACCGGCGCCTCCGTCGGCTGCCACCTCCAACCGTGATACAATAAAGCAGGCACAATCACCACTATCTGCCAAGAGCACACCTTCTGGGCCTGCAAAGAGCTCTTCTTCATCCATGGCATCAACAGGGCAGACACATGATATTATTTGTCGACGTTGCAAGGGTGGAGGTCATTATGCGAGAGAATGCCCATCTAAGCGTGTGATGATTGTTACTGAGGATGGTGGGTATGAGTCCGCTAGTGACTATGATGAGGAGACTTTGGCTCTTATTACACGTGACGAACACGGTGGAGACGATTCTGATCATGAGACGCAATACATGGCTCCTGAAGATGCTGACAGGTATGAATGTTTAGTTGCTCAACGTGTTTTGAGTGTGCAGGTTACACAAGCTGAGCAAAATCAGAGGCATAATTTGTTCCATACAAAGGGAGTTGTGAAGGAACGTTCTGTTCGCGTGATCATAGATGGAGGGAGTTGCAACAACTTGGCTAGCATCGAGATGGTGGAGAAGCTATCTCTCACCACAAGACCACATCCACATCCTTACTACATCCAATGGTTCAACAACAGCGGCAAGGTTAAGGTAACACGTACTGTTCGTGTGCATTTTAGTATCTCTACATATGCTGATTATGTTGATTCTGATGTGGTACCTATGCAAGCATGTTCCTTATTACTTGGTAGACCATGGCAATTTGATAAAAATTCTATTCACCATGGTAGAAACAATCAGTATACTCTTGTTCATAAGGATAAAAATATTACTTTGCTTCCTATGACTCCTGATTCCATTTTGAAAGATGATATTAATAGAGCTAATAAAGCAAAACAGGAGAAAACTAGGAGTGAAAATCAGATTGTGGCAAAAGAATTTGAGCAACAAATGCAGCCTAATAATAATAAACAATCTAGTGTTGCTTCTGAAATTAAATTGAAAAGTGCATGTTTACTTGCCACCAAATCTGATATTGATGATCTAGATTTTAGCAAATCTGTTTGCTATGCTTTTGTGTGCAAAGAGGCATTATTTTCATTCGAGGACGCGCCTTCCTCTTTGCCTCCTGCTGTCACTAACATTTTGCAGGAGTTCGCCGACGTCTTTCCACAAGACGTGCCACCGGGATTACCACCTATTCGCGGGATTGAGCATCAAATTGACTTAATTCCCGGTGCATCATTACCCAACCGTGCACCATACCGTACCAATCCAGAGGAGACGAAGGAGATTATGCGTCAAGTACAAGAACTGCTCGACAAAGGTTATATACGCGAATCCCTTAGTCCTTGTGCTGTTCCTATCATTTTAGTGCCGAAAAAGGATGGTACATCGCGTATGTGCGTTGATTGTAGAGGCATTAATAATATTACTATTCGTTATCGTCATCCTATTCCTAGGCTAGATGATATGCTTGATGAATTGAGTGGCTCTACAATATTCTCCAAAGTTGATTTGCGTAGTGGTTACCATCAAATTCGTATGAAATTGGGAGATGAATGGAAAACAGCATTTAAAACTAAGTTTGGATTATATGAGTGGTTAGTCATGCCTTTTGGGTTAACTAATGCACCTAGTACTTTCATGAGGTTAATGAACGAAGTTTTACGTGCCTTCATTGGATGATTTGTGGTAGTTTACTTTGATGACATATTGATTTATAGCAAATCTTTGGAGGACCATTTGGAACATTTACGTGCTGTTTTTATTGCTCTACGTGATGCACGTTTGTTTGGTAACCTTGGAAAGTGCACCTTTTGCACCGACCGAGTATCTTTTCTTGGCTATGTTGTTACTCCACAGGGAATTGAAGTTGATAAAGCCAAGATTGAAGCTATTGAGAGTTGGCCGCAGCCCAAAACGGTCACACAAGTGAGGAGTTTCCTTGGCCTCGCTGGTTTCTATAGGCGTTTTGTGAGAGATTTCAGCACCATTGCTGCACCTCTCAACGAGCTTACAAAGAAGGATGTACCTTTTGTTTGGGGTACCGCACAGGAAGAAGCCTTCACGGTATTGAAAGATAAGTTAACACATGCTCCTTTACTCCAACTTCCTAATTTCAATAAGACTTTTGAGCTTGAATGTGATGCTAGTGGAATTGGATTAGGAGGTGTGTTATTACAAGATGGAAAACCTGTTGCATACTTTTCTGAAAAATTGAGTGGGCCTAGTCTGAACTATTCTACTTATGATAAAGAATTATATGCTCTTGTTCGGACCTTAGAAACATGGCAACATTATTTATGGCCCAAGGAATTTGTTATACATTCTGATCATGAATCTTTGAAACACATTAAAAGTCAAGCAAAACTGAACCGTAGACATGCTAAATGGGTTGAATTCATTGAGACTTTCCCTTATGTCATTAAACACAAGAAGGGTAAAGAAAATGTTATTGCTGATGCCTTGTCTCGTCGTTATACTATGCTTTCACAACTTGACTTTAAAATATTTGGTTTGGAGACCATCAAGGATCAATATGTTAATGATGCTGAATTTAAAGATGTATTGCAGAATTGTAAGGAAGGGAGAACTTGGAACAAGTTCGTTCTTAACGATGGATTTGTGTTTCGTGCTAACAAGCTATGCATTCCAGCTAGCTCCGTTCGTCTTTTGTTGTTGCAGGAGGCGCATGGAGGAGGATTAATGGGACACTTTGGCGTCAAGAAGACGGAGGATATACTTGCTACACATTTCTTTTGGCCAAAGATGAGACGGGATGTTGAGCGTTTTGTTGCTCGCTGCACTACATGTCAAAGAGCTAAGTCACGACTCAATCCTCATGGTTTATATATGCCTTTGCCTGTACCTAGTGTTCCTTGGGAGGATATATCTATGGACTTTGTTTTAGGTTTACCTCGAACAAAGAAGGGGAGGGATAGCATATTTGTTGTCGTGGATAGGTTCTCGAAAATGGCACACTTTATACCATGTCATAAAAGTGATGATGCTGTTAATGTTGCTGATTTGTTCTTTCGTGAAATTATTCGCTTACATGGTGTGCCAAATACTATTGTTTCAGATCGTGATACTAAACTTCTTAGCCACTTTTGGAGATGTTTATGGGCTAAGTTGGGGACTAAGCTGCTTTTTAGTACTACTTGTCACCCCCAAACTGATGGACAAACTGAAGTAGTCAATAGAACATTGTCTACTATGCTTAGGGCTGTTTTGAAGAATAACAAGAAAATGTGGGAAGAATGCTTGCCTCATATTGAATTTGCTTATAATCGTTCATTGCATTCTACTACTAAGATGTGCCCTTTTGAAATTGTGTATGGTTTCCTACCTCGTGCACCTATTGATTTGTTGCCTCTTCCATCTTTGGAGAAGGTTAATTTTGATGCTAAAGAACGTTCTGAATTGATTTTAAAAATGCATGAGTTAACTAAGGAAAACATTGAGCGTATGAATGCTAAATATAAACTTGCTGGAGATAAGGGTAGAAAACATGTTGTGTTTGCACCTGGAGATCTTGTTTGGTTACATTTGCGTAAAGATAGATTTCCTAATCTGCGCAAATCAAAGCTAATGCCACGTGCTGATGGTCCTTTTAAGGTTTTAGAGAAAATAAATGATAATGCATATAAACTTGAGCTACCTGCAGATTTTGGGGTTAGTCCCACTTTTAACATTGCAGATTTGAAGCCTTATTTGGGTGAGGAAGATGAGCTTCCGTCGAGGACGACTTCATTTCAAGAAGGGGAGGATGATGAGGACATCAATACCATTGTTACACCCACAGCCCCTACTGTTACATATACTGGACCAATTACTAGAGCTCGCGCACGCCAATTAAATTACCAGGTACTTTCGTTTCTTGGTAATGATTCTAATGTTCATGAGATTATGATGCTGCCTAAATTGGATACATTTGTTTTGCTTACAAATGAAGGTCCTAGCTTGGAGAAGGATGAACATTGGAGCAAGAACACGAATGGAGTTGATGGCATGCGCAAGGGGATCAAGAACGGAGTTACAAGTGATGATTTCAGGACTTTGAAGCCGCCATAAGGAGTGCATGAAGCCTTGGACGAAATATACAAGATGCCACTTCATAATATTCGTCCATAGGCTATTCTAGGTGCTGCGTCACCTTATTAATGGGCCAGGCCCATGTAATTTCGAAATACTTAAGTATAGGCTATTTTTAGAGTCCGTATGTGTGGGGAAACAAGAGTTAGGGTTGGTTTCGGACCCCACCCTCAAGGGCCACGAAATTCCCCTCTCTTCCTCCATATATACAGCCCTTAGGGCGTCGTTTAGACTTGGGTTTTGTTTAGATTAAAAGTTCGCCATAGCTGCAACTTCGCGTACTTCGTTTGTGTCCAACGACCAGACCAAGACGTCACAGAACCCCACCTTGATCAATAAAGCTTTCATCTTATATTCGCAATATCCAGATTGCAATCTCAGCTTCTTGCTTGTTCTTCGTTTGCTCGCAGGAAACAGGCCCTCGTGGTCAGGTTGATCGTGCTCCGGCGTGGTCAATAACCCCTCGGAAGTTGGTTTAGCGATTGCTAAGGCGCGACGTCTCGCACGTTCGTAGTCGGATCGTCAAGGTCGACTCCCACAGAAAACGATAGCCACCATCTCATCGAAACATCGGGACACCTTTGCCTCTATCACTAGGACTAGCGCTAGCACTAGCACGGATATTTGGGACACAAGTATGAAATGGAATGGGTCTATATATATTTTCGAGCTTTGAAATCGAATCAAAGAAATATTTGTTTCCAGATCTCAAGGGGCATCTGTTGACATGGATTTTGACCGAGATAAAGTAAAATGCATAGACCACATAAAATATTAATTCAAAACGGCAAAATCTGTTTTGTAATGAAAAGAATCTATTAAATATATATATATATATATAGTCAACCATTCAAAGTGAGGACCGACAAAAATAGGCATATGATATATTTCTGAATGCAGGTAATGCACACATTAAACCGACGATTAGGAAATAGGATGAAACTCATTAAATCTTGTCATAACGAAATATAGAGGACACATGGCTCGCACGCATGCTTCCGCCACTAACGGCGAAAATACAAACATAAATTGCCACGAGGGACGCTAGGATCACCAAATCTTGACTATATTATAAATGGTCGGCTTTGTTATATCAACGAAATGAAATAATGAAATGACACAAAAAATGTCATGTGTAATGACATGTTAAAAAATGTCAGATGCTTACTGAAATATTTTTAAATGCTGATATTGCTAACAATAAAAAAGCAATAATTATAATGTGACAAATACATAAATAGTCATCAGGCTTCGTCCTAAATATAGGGGACACATGACTTGTATGCACGTCAGCGATGATAGCTTTTTATTTATCTAAAATCCTGCCAGCACGGCCCACACTGCTGTTGGCAAAGTATCACGGAGTATAACAAATACGGGTGTATCTCCATAAAAATATCATTGTGTTTCAATGAAATGTATAGCTAATATAGTTGATGGCCAAAGCAAGTACTAGCATCCCATTCATTTAGCTAGCACGTACATGAGTTACGTGCTAGTGCATACTATGCTAGCTGGCGTACGTGCATGGGCCATATAGCTCTAATCCCTTTCAGAGTCATGTGTACATGTATTTGGCCCTGAGTAAACAATTAGAGCAAGATCCCACACGTTGACAGATGGTGGCCTCATTATGCCCATATTGAGTGATGGGACATTGTAGGATAATTAGTGATTAAACAAATAAAAAGGAAAAGAGCAGCTCCATTCCCACGCACGATATCACATGATCACACGATCCAGGACATGGGTGGGCGCAAGCGCGTGCAGCTGGATCCTAGCACTGCACCCCTCTCCTCCCTATAAATACAAGGCCCCTTGTATGCTCCCAGGTTGGTCTCATTTTTGTCTCTCGGTTCACAGTCCATTCATCCTCCCCCACTGCTACTAAGCTATAAAAAATATACACACAGAGAAAGAGAAGGGAGGCAGGCATCCTCGTTGTAGGAGGTGAGAAGGTGAGATTTATGGCTCTCTCCTAGCCCCTGATTAGGCCATTGTGGTAGAGGTCAGGGAGTTTTCTTCCTCCTCTCCTAAAATTCTAGCCCTTGGTTCGGCCATTGCGGTACAAATCAAGGATCTGTTCCATCTTCCCAAAATTCTTGTCCTTGATTCGGCCATTACGGTACAAACGAAGGTGCATGTTTAATCTACATAAAAATTTCATCTTTGGTTCGGCAACCGTGGTACAAACCAAAGAGCATGTTATAGCTACCTCAAATTTTCGTTCTTGGTTCTGTCATCGCTGTACGAATCAAGGAGCATGCATATTTCTTTTACATGTTGCATATGCTTCGTCGTAATGATCTCCTTCTTGGTTCGGTCACCTTAGCGATACAAGCCAGGATGATCGTCTCGTTCCTTGGTTTGGTCCCTATACGCAGATACAAATCAAGAGAGTATGATAGGTACGAAAACCTCATAAAAAATTGTCCTTGGTTTGGCCATCGCGATATGAGTCAAGGAGCATGCATGCTCCTTCTGCATGTTGCATATGCTTCGTCCGAACGATCTCCTTGGTCCAGTCCCCTTAGCGATACAAGCCAGGATGAATGCCTTGTTCCTTGGTTTCGTCCCTATACGAGGATACAAATCAAGATAGTGTCATTGGTATGAGAACCTCATAAAAATTGTCTTGGTTTGGTCATCATAAACGAAATTCATATGACTAAGTTGGAGATAAATTATGAACGTGCTAAGCAAAATTCATAATTGTTGTTCTGTTATTCTATGGGCATTTTGTGTTGTGCTAGTTGTAATACAGACAAGAATATACCAAGACTTCCCTTCACTTGGTTACGCTACATGAAGGCATTATCTAAATGCTACTTGGTGTTAGTAGTAATACAAGCAAGGCAAAACTTAATTAAAAAAATGTGTTCATGCTACACATGCAAAGACCAAAATCATACGAGATGTATTTTAAACATGTCGCAGCATAAAAAAGCCAATCTCACTTGCTTACGCTAGACATGAGCACTATCATAATGCTACACGGTGTTAGTAGTAATACAAGTGAGAGAAAACTAAACAAAGTATTTGCTACTTCTTGAGCTTGCGTTGGTTTTTCCCTTGAAGAGGAAGGGTGATGCAGCAAAGTAGAGATAAGTATTTCCCTTAGTTTGACAACCAAGGTATCAATCCAGTAGGAGACAATGCACAAGTCACCGAATACCTGCACAAACAATCAAACAACTTGCACCCAACGCGATAAAGGGGTTGTCAATCCCTTCACGGTTACTTGCAAAAGTGAGATCTAATAGAGATAGATAAATGGTAAAGTAAATATTTTTTGTATTTTTGGTTTATAGGCTGGAAAGGAAAAAAGACTGCAAAATAGTAGATCGGAAACTTATATGATGGAAAATAGACCCGGGGGCCATAGGTTTCACTAGAGGCTTCTCTCAAGATAGAAAATAATACGGGGGGTGAACAAATTACTGCCGAGCAATTGATAGAAAAGCGCAAAGTTATGACGATATCTAAGGCAATGATCATGAATATATGCATCATGTCTGTGTCAAGTAGACTGAAACAATTTTGTATCTACTACTATTACTCCACACATCGACCACTATCCAGCATGCATCTAGAGTATTAAGTTCATAAAGAACGGAGTAACGCATTAAGCAAGATAGCATGATGTAGATGAATTAACTCAAGCAATATGATTAAAACCCCATCTTTTTATCCTCGATGGCAACATACAGTACGTGCCTTGCTGCACCTACAGTCAATGGGAAAGGACACCGCAAGATTGAACCCAAAGCTAAGCACTTCTCCCATTGCAAGAAAAACCAATCTAGTTGGCCAAACCAAACCGATAGTTCGAAGAGAATTACAAAGATAACAAATGATGCATATAAGAATTCGGAGAAGATTCAAATAATATTCATATATAAGCTGGTCATAAATCCAAAATTCATGGGATCTCGGTAAACACGCTGCAAAATTATTACATCGAATAGATCTCCAAGAACATCGAGGAGAACATGGTATTGAGAATCAAAGAGAGAGAGAGAGAGAGAGAGAGAAGAAGCCATCTATCTACTAGCTATGGAGTCGTAGGTCTGTGGTAAACTACTCACGCTTCACCGGAAGGGCAATAGAATTGATGTAGAGGCCCTCAGTGATCGAGTCGCCCTCCGGTAGGATGCCGAAAAAGGCCCCAAGATGGGATCTCATGGGTACAGAAGGTTGCGGCGGTGGAAAAGTGTTTTCTTGGATGCTCTTGTTGGTTTGGCGATATATGGGAATATATAGGCGCGGAAATTAGGTCAGGGTGTGCACGAGGGGCCCATATGGGTGGGGAGCGCGCCCTACCCCTGTCGGATTCTGAGTTCCGGCAAACCCTTGAGGTTCAAACACTGGGGTGCGCACGAAGATCTCTCCCTAGCTCACTCTCGCAACAATCTCAAAGCCTAGCTCGCCAAACCCAAGGAACAAGTGACACGAGAGCTTATACTGGTTCGGGCCATCGTTGCGGTGTAATACCCTACTCCAGTGTGGATGGTGGATTGCCTCGTGTGCTAAGGATGAACTAGTAAAGTGGATGAACAGCCTCCTGAGGAGAGGTGTTCTTGAGCTCGATGAGTTGCTGAGATGGCCTTGGTGGAGTGGATCCGATCCAAGATGAGCTGATCCCTGACTATAGTGGTGGCTAGTCCTATTTATAGAGGCACCGGTCCTCATCCCAAATGTTTAGGCGGGAAGGGATCCCACAACGGCCAATTTCAAAGGGAGACAACTAGTACAAGTTATCTTGACAAAAGGTGGTCTTCGCCTGCCAAAGGCTTTGGCGGTTGTGCCGCCATGGGCTCCGCGGTGACCTCCGTCCTGCAGGTCTTGGTCTTGCTGCACCGATATGGAAACCTTTGCTTGATGCTTCGGGACTCCTCGCTTGTGCATGCTTCCTTAGCACCAAAGAGGAAACTGGCACTCTGCGCCCGCTGATGCCCGCCTGGCCTTTGTCATCATGGCTCACGTCACACGGACCTCGCGAGGTGCCCCTTGCATAGATATCTTCGCTCCTCAGGAGCCAGCCTAGCGAGACCGCCCCAGAGGAGGTCTTGGTGTCTTCCGCCTCACGAGGCTTGGCCCCTCACGAGGGTCTTGATTGGTCGTTGATGAAGATGGGCCGTACCAGGCCATTGGTGGAGCCACCCGTTGGGCTGCAGGTAGGCAAGTCTGGGTACCGTCATTCCCAACACGCCGACAGTAGCCCCCGGGCCCAAGGCGTGCTCGGACTTGGCATCGAGGCAAAGCCAAAGGGCAAGTGCAGAGCGCCGCGGGCCCCAACCGCCTGCGGCCTCGATTGACGCATGGTGATTGATAGGTTGTGGGCGTCTCCGCTTCCCCACGCTGCCTCGGCAACTGCCCGACTTGACGAGTCCCTGCTCCACGCAGAAGAAAATCATCATTACCTTAGATCCTGGAGGCTGTCGGTTGGCCTCCCTCTGGCTATAAATGAGGAGCGGGGCGGAGCCCCCATTGCCCATCCTCTCCTCCACTTTGTTTGCTTCTTCTTCTTCCTCTTTGCTTCGTCGTCCTGCTGCGACACCCATGGCGCCGACGAAGAGATTCACGACCGGGGAGAAGGGCAAGGCGCGCTAGGAGGGGCCCGACTCACCACCGCCCAAGCGGGATCGTGGCCGCCACCGCAAGCACGCGGCAACAACCGCTGTGGTCCCCCGTGGGCGCGGACAAACTTCTTCGTGGTCCGACGCCGTTCCTGGTGGGCGCGGTGGCGTCTCCTCGCGCAGCAGGAGCCGCCCGAGATGTGGCAGGCCCATCCATGAAGGGAGGTGTGCCATGGTCGCCCGACCTCCCCGGCCGTGCTTCCACTTGGCAGAGGTGCTTCCGGAGTTCGTCGTGTGGTCAGAGAACCCGACAGTCACCTGGCTTTAGGTTCCGTGCTCCTTTGCCGGTGAGCTGCAGGCCACGGGTCCTGGCGGCCTCTGGCTGCAGGCTGACGGCTGCTGCAAAGGCTTCGTCGGTCACGGTGGATGTTTACATCGCGGGCAACGTAGCCCTAGCCCACTTCTAGCAGACATTTGCCCGCGCGTGCGGCCTGGGCAGGTGGTGCACCCTCCATGTGATGCCCTCGATGCGGCTATATCTCCTACGTGTCGAGGCACGACTTAGAGGCATAACCGCATTGAAAGCAATGTCGCAAGTTAGGCAATGATCACAACATCTCATGTAATATAGATAATAAAAGAGGAGATACATAGTTGGCTTACACTTTCCACGTCAATCAAAGTACATAATAGCATTACATCAATCAAACACTCATGGCCCGACTACGGCGCCAAAATAAAAAATCAACCCAACATGCGACACGGTCCCGATCGTCCCAACTGGGCACCACTACTGATCATCAGGGAAAGACACGTAGTAACGGCGTGAGTCCTTGTCGAACTCCCACTTGAGCTCAAGCGCGTCATCTGGAACGGAGTCATCAGGCCCTGCATCTGGTTAGGAAGTAATCTGTGAGCCACAGGGACTCAGCAATCTCACACCCTCGCGATCAAGACTATTTAAGCTTATAAGTAAGGCAAGGCAAAAATATGTGGAGCTGCAGCAAGCGACTAGCATATATGGTGGCTAACCTGTTCGCAAAAGAGAGCGAGAAGAGAAGGCAAAGCGCGAACGAATAGCTAAAGAACAACCTGCGGCAAGAATTACTCCAACACCGTGTTCACTTCCCGGACTCCGCCGAGAAGAGACCATCACGGTAACTCACACAGTTGATTCATTTTAATTAAGTTAAGGTTCAAGTTATCTACAATCGGACATTAACAAATTCCCATCTGCCCATAACCGCGGGCATGGCTTTCGAAAGTTCAAATCCCTGCAGGGGAGTCCCAACTTAGCCCATGACAAGCTCTCACGGTCAACGAAGGAATAGACCTTCTCCCGAGACATTCCGATCAGACTCGGCATCCCGGTTCTACAAGACAACTCCGACAATGGTAAAAAAAACCAGCAACACCACCCGCCGTGCCGACAAATCCTGATAGGAGCTGCACATATCTCGTTCTCAGGGCACACCGGATAAGCTAAGCGTATGGGAGCCAACGTAACCCAAGTTGCCAAGGGACGGCCCCGCACGGTGCTCTAGGTTGGACCAACGCTCAGAGGAGCACTGGCCCGGGGGTTTAAAATAAGATGACCCTTGAGTCCGCGAAACCCAAGGGAAAAGGCTAGGTGGCAAATTGTAAAAACCAAGGTTGGGCATTGTTGGAGGAGTTTTATTCAAGGCGGACTGTCAAGGGGTTCCCATTATCACCCAGCCGCGTAAGGAACGCAAAATCCAGGAACATAACACCGATATGACGGAAACTAGGGCGGCAAGAGTGGAACAAAACACTAGGCGAGAGGCCGAGCCTTCCACCCTTTACCAAGTATATAGATGCATTAAGATAACAAGATAATATAATGATATCCCAACAAGTAAATAATGTTCCAACAAGGAACGGTCTCCAATCTTCACCTGCAACTAGCAACGCTATAAGAGGGGCTGAGCAAAGCGGTAACATAGCCAATCAACGGTTTGCTAGGACATGGTGGGTTAGAGGTTTGACATGGCAATTTGGGAGGCATGATAAGCAAGTGGTAGGCATCGTAGCATAGGCATAGCAAAAGAGCGAGCATCTAGCAAAGCAAAGATAGTAGTGATTTCGAGGGTATGATCATCTTGCCTGCAAAGTTGTCAGAGTTGACTGGATCCTCGAAAGTAAACTCAACGGGCTCCTCGTTAGAGAACTCGTCTCCCGGCTCTACCCAAACAAGACAAACAAGCAAACAGAACACAATCAACCACGTGCAAAGCTCAAACGACATGATGCAAACATGGTAGGCTATGCGGGATGCGATATGCGATGCATATGCAAGATGTGACAAGTAATGAATGAACCTGGCCTCAACTTGGAAATCCAAGTGTGCCACTGGAAAGGTGGGATGATTTCGCTTGAAAACGATATAAAGAACACCGGAATCGGAGTCACGGTTTGGAAAAGGCAAGCAATTCAAATATGACACCGGTCGGCGATATACAGCAAGTAGCCATCTAAATGCAACAAGATGAACATGCTACAGCACCCAAACATGGCATCAAAATACATGTAAGGGATCCATTCATGATGCTTAACAAAAGATGAACACTGAGCTACGGCCAATTCATCCATTAAAAGGTTCAAACAAGCATGGCAAAAATGCATTTGGTAAACAGATTTCAGACTTAGTGAAATTAACACTTGTCTGGAATTTCAGATCAGGTAGCACACTTTGGAGCAATAAAACTATATGCTACAGGGCCTGAACACACTACTAGGAAAAGGCCTACTAATGGCGCACCTAATTTGGCCATTAATGGCGCATTAGCGGTGCGCCATTAGTGCCACGCCATTAGTACATTTTACTATTGGCGCACCACTGGTGTGCCATTAGTGTTTGGTATACTAATGGCGCACCTGGGATGCGCCATTAGTATATACAACAGTGCGCCATTAGTATGCCTCCCAGGGGGCCATGTATACCTAGGTGCTTTGGCATACTAATGGTGCACATCAACATGATGCGCCATTAGTAACTTCGGCATACTAACGGCGCACTGTTTAATGATGCGCCATTAGTATCCTTTGGCATACTAATGACGCACTATGATGTGATGCGCCATTAGTATGAATATTAGGTTTTTTATTTTTTAATTTTCTATTTTCTGCACAGGTTACAAAATGTATAATTGGACAAAATATAGACATCACACATCAACAACAGATTCATCGAATAAAATAGAAGATTACTCTCTGAATACAATTCATCATTTTAGTCTCCGAATACAATTCATCATATTAGTCTCCGAATTGAAAAGACCGAACAAAGATAGAACATTATATTACAAGTCTCGAGACCGCGAGTTTGTCTTCACACTACAAGTCGATATCGATCATCTAAACTACCATCACATAGAAGAGAGTTGCGGTCATCACCATGAAACTCGTCTTCATCCGGTTCCTCCAACGCTCCCTCCCCTCTCCCGCTAGATAGCGGGCGTATCTAGATTCGGCCTCGGCCCTAGTGGTGTACCCTTTGTAACTGTTACCGCTGAATCGGTGAACCTGTCTCTGACACTCCTCCCAGTCGTTGTAGACTCCGAGAACCTTACCCTTGTACACGACATACCACGGCATCGCTATGCAGTAGCCAAACGAAACGTTAATACCAATTCACAGACAATACATAAGCAATATATAAGTATGCAACAGAATGATCGGAAGAGAAAAGCAAGACATTAATAGCATTGATTACATCTAAGTTGAACGACTCTCGAAACCAAAGAGACATACTACAAGTTCATTAAAGTTTAATTACAACATGATCCAATCGATGTTTCAGAACTAGACACAGCATCACTGCTTTCGACTCGACTCAAGGGACCGGAGCGTGGATGAAGCCGCCGTCTATCGTGGGAGTCATGAAACAACGGGCGTTGTCAGCTTGCATTTGTAGGATTGTGTCGATGTCACTGTTGGACGGTTGATTTCTGAGGTAGAACTGCCCCGAGGTACAAAGGACATCTTGATGGATGATTTCCGCAAACTCCGACTGGATGCGAAAGAATTCTTGTCTGATGTCCGCGTCCTGGATTGCCGACACGCTCACAGCCCAATCTTTGAGTCTACTCGGTAGCAGAAGTTGATGATGGTCCCGTACGATCGCCCGCATGTGATGGATGGCGTAGTAGGCACCCTTCTGACCGCCAGTTGGCTGCTTGACGCAGCAGAACGTCGTATTGTGGGAGAACACGTGCTTGCCGTACTTACGAATAGGCCTGGTGAAGGTGCCTCCAGATTTGACGTAGCCGGGGAGAACATCATCAAGAACCTTCTTGACATTTGTGCAGTCTACGTTCGACTAACGGTCCGGGTCGAAATATGTGGCCATGGAATATTTGGGGCTTAGGAGGATGAGCGTGCAACGTGTGTCACTGTAGAAAACACGGAATGTTAAAAGAAAAATGATCGAAATCTAAGAATTCATATGTTACGGGGCGGTTGAGGGGAGGACTTACTCGGGAAAGTAAGGCACGAGGAAGTTATCCTTATCTTGGTTTGCCAGAATGATGCCTTCGAGGTAAGAACTTGAGACTTGCCGGTCCCCAGCGCTGCCCAAGATCTTGGCACGCATGTAGAAGGGGTCGACTATGACGATGTCTGGGGTCTTGTCGCGAATGATCCGCATCTCCATACTCAGCGAAAATAGCCGAACGAAGGTGTAGTGCAGCGGATGAAGGTTCAACATAGCGTGGATGTCATCAAACCGCAGGACGATCGTACCCCCGATGGAGTTATCCACAAAGCCCTTGCCCTCTGGCACCTTGGCCGCGAAAACCGGGTAAGCCACATCCTTCTCTCCGAGACGCCGCTTCTCCAAAGAAAGAACACTGTCATGCAGACTCCGCATAGCACCGGTTGCAGCATCGAGCATATGTCTCGGTAGCATCGGCCTACCCGCCACATGCACCCTCCTCGAGATATCCTCGGGTGAAGGTGGCCCGTCCTGAGCACGGATCGTACTCGGTGCCGGCTGGCCCGCACCCTTGTTAGTCTTTCTTTTGCGTGCCTTCTTCTTCTCCTGTAATGGGACCGAGTTCTGCTCACAGACCGCCTTCTTGAGTGTGTTGGGGCTGATAATATTTCGCACCTAGCCTATCTGAGGCTCGGTGAAGTCGGCAGCTGGAGGCGTCTCCTGAGAGCTGAACGGCAGACGACGCTTGTTGCAACTTGGCTTCTCCGCGGTACCAGCTAGATCGCGCACGTCTTTTGTTGGGTTGGGTTCTTGAGAAGGAGGCCCCATGAAGTCGCCACCGTACCCATGATCGGCAAAGTACTGATCGACGTTGGCAAATGTATCGTCGTCGTCGTCGTTCTGATCCTGTGCCATATGCATGTTTGGATCCAGTGGCATAGGGATGTCCGGCACCGTTGCGGCGGTCTTGCCATGGGGCCGACTTGGCACCGGCACGACTGGCAGTGTTGTCTTTGGGGTGGTGTCCCCCGCCCCCAAACGAATCTGGCTCTTCGGCCAAAGCAGGGGCCAGCTCAGGCAGGCGCTGAGGGTCATCACGTCATCATCGTCGGCCCCGACGGGTCAAATCGGAGGTAACAACTCGTCGCAGCCTGCAGCACCCGAACCAGTTGAACCCTAAACAAGTTAGGTGGTATCTGGGTACCGTGGAACAAGGGGTTGCCCGGTTGAACGATTTTGCCCTTGGCGACATCGACCAACTTGTTGTTCACGAAGTGCAGGAGAGTGCACGGAACGTCGACGGCGCCCTGCGGAAACATGTAGGGCGTCAGGGATGCCCAGTCAAAGGCAAGGAGATGAAGTCCTCGGCCGAGAGAGGCTTAATTAGTTACCGTGATGATGGCGTCGAGCTTGGCTAATGTCGAGGCACCGCCAACGGCGGGCATGCAGTTGACGGAGGGGCCGCTTGCTGCAGAGGTGTCGGCCGGCGTACACCCGGGTGCATTAAGCTCTCGTGCCGGAGACACCAATGCCACCTCCGCCGGAGACACCAATGGCCCCGCCATCGCGTTCTGCGAGTTGCTGGCCGTGAAGCTAGGAATCGAGGGCGGCCCCTGTTGGCCGCCCGCAATCCACGCACTAATCCCCTGGATCAAGGTAGGCACAATGGCGGTGATCGTCCTTCCGAGTTGTTGTTCCACTTGCTCTTGGACAATCTCCGGAATCCACGCCACCTGTGCCCTGAGTTCTTGAACCTCGCGCGCCTGGCTTTCCGAGCTGGTCTTTTTCTCTTTTCGCCCACCAGTGTTATAGTATGACGACCATTTTGTCGACAAGCCTTTGCCGGCCACACGACCAGCTGACGTCGGCTTACTGAGCTTATCCTTGTTCTTCATTACATTCAACGCCCTATTTAGAGTGGTGTCCCAAGGGTTGCTCTTAGTCGACCCCGCACTACTGCTATCAGTCGCCTGCAGAAGGAATGTGAACCATTTAGAAATTTGGCTTCATTAATTAGAATGCAACCATATGGAGCTAATTACGCGGGGGTGTATTCCTTACCAGAACAAGCTCAAGCTCCCTGGTCTTCGGATTCGTGGTAAGCTCCTTTGTTTTCGGATCCTTCTTGTACCGGGCCCTGACAAAGTTCCTGGTCTGCTTGTCACCATATTTATCGAAGAGGGGCGGTAGGCCTTGCTCGGCACGGTCCGCCTCCTCCTTGTCCCATATAGGCTCCGCCACTCTGTAACCGCCGGGACCGAGTGTGTGTTCCCCTAAGTTCAGCTCCCGCATTTCTTTCCCCCACTTACTTGATTCGGAGCTTGCGGTGCTCGAGCACTTGATCTTGAAGTCGTTGTAGTCATCTTCGATGATCGAAGGATTTTTCTCCTTGATCTTCTCATAGCCCTCACCTTTCTCGATCATTTTCTTCACATTGCTTTTCCAAGTAGACAGGGTCGTGCTCATCTTCGTGAGGGCAGCATTGTTCACTTTATTCCCTTTGAGGCTTGTGTTTTCAAATTCAGCGGGGAACTTGTATCGTTCATGCAGCTTCGTGAAGAGGAGGCTGCGCAAATTCCCTCGGTCAGGATGCCTGAGGTTCTCGGTGTTGATCGAGACGGTGCTCCGGAGAATGCACCCGAGCTGAAGCAAGTACCCCTTGACTATTCGTTCGGGCGCCGTTGGATTCCCGTTGGAGTCCACTTCAGTAACTTCCTCCTTGAGGGTGCGGAGCACGGTCGGGCGCCGGTCCTTCCGTTGCCTCTTTGGTTGGCTGCCATCTGTGCGTGCGCCGCCATCATCAGTGGTGGCATCCTCGGCGGCACCATCAGTGGTGGCATCAGTGGGGTCATCCTCGGCGGTACCATCAGTGGTCTCAGGATCGGTGGGGAAGGCGGCGGCCTCATACAAGTGAGGTTGTTCCTCCATCTCTTGGGACAGCTCCCAGAATGCCTTGACGCCCGAACCCCCGGCCTCATCGTTGTTAGCCATGTTTCTCTCTAAATAGGAACAAAGTTTGGTCAAAAAGTGGGTTATTGTCAAGGAACAAGATCTCTAAGTTGACCAAATAACCTAATTCTCGAGGAATGTCGCCAAAAAGTTGGTTATTGTCAAGGAACAATTGAGAGATGTTTGTGATATTGCCTAGGTGTTTGGGATAGAACCTGTTAGTGTGTTGTTGCTAAGGTCCAAGTCCACGTTCTCAGGGTAACCTAGTTCTTGAGGGGTGTGTCTAGAAAGTTGGTTGCTGCAAAGATACAAGGTTGTGAGTTTGGTCAAATTGCCTATGATGTTTGTGATATTGCCTTGGATCTTGAAGGCACTGTTGCATGATGCCTTCCTAACCCCCTTCTTCTTGTCTCCTCTCACTATCTCTCTCACACACATGGCAAGCAAGGGTGTTTGAGTGTGTGAAAAAAATACTAAACTAATCCAACCACTAAAGCAAATTAATTTTTATTTCGGTTGAGAATCGGGCACCTTCTAGGTCAAGAAAATTGGGCATGGCCTTTGCTAATTTTCTTGACCTAGGAGTGCCCCATTTGTCAACCAAAACGGAAATTAATCAACGTTTCAGGAGAAAGGGGTTATTTTAGAAGATCACAAGTAGCAGCAGCATCACTTGACAAAATCACAACTAGCAGCAGCAACTCGCAGATAGCAGCAGTAGCATCACTTGACAAGTAGTACAGCAGCCGCGTGGGCTGGATTAGCAGGAAAATAGTTAAACTGTTAGGCATTATGTGTCACAGGTACTGCTACAGTTTTAAATAAGAAGATAAAAAAGAAAGCTGATGTACAAAACCTCAAAAATATGCAAAGTGCTGTGGGCTAAAAAACAATTACAGTAGACTAAAAAACAGGAATCATTATCTTCTATATGAAGCTGAACTAGGCAGACTGAACTGATTTTGATTTTCAAGTTCCAAAGTACCATCAAAACCATTGGTTTACGTATCAAGGTTCAGCATGGACTTTTTACTTATGAAATGATTCCCCACCCCTAGCAAACAACTATCTTCAGACAACCTTCTAGCATCTGTCCATAAACCCAACAAGCACAATGTTGTGCCTGTTAACCACGTACTGATTTAATCCAACAGCAGTTCATACTATTTCCTAGTCTTAACACTAAAACTGAAAGTCTGAAACAGATTATCAAAAGTTCGGAACAATTACAGTAGGCTAGAAAATAGGAACCTATGTGAAGCTGAACTAGGCAGACTGAACTGATTTGGGTTTTCAAATTCCAAAGTCTTCCACTAGCAGCATATCGTATTAAAGCACAGTAGCATCAAAACGAATAGTTCCCATATCAAGGTTTAGTGTGTATTTTAAATCTGTCCATAATAGCATCAAAGAACTGGTTTGATTCAACAACTTTTACTGAAAGTCTGAAACACATTAGGAAAAGTTTCAGACCACATAAACTGTTTCTTTGAACATTTTACTGTCAATAAAAATGATGTACTGCTGCTTTTAGTTAATTCAAATTAGCTAAAACCTTTTACTGTCAAATAGTGCTAATGTTTACTCTATGAAATAAACTACTCCTCCTCTCTTCTCTTCTTCAGTTAATTAGGAATAGTTTTAGAGGTAACTAACTGAAACTATTTATCATGTTGACAACAGTAGCATGTGGACCTATCATGGTGATTTCATATCAAAATAGAGGAGTACTCCTGTTCATTTGGAGAACTCATACAACAATTGTTATGCATCAAACTTGGGATCAACAGTAGCATGTGGCCTTATCATTCTGGTTTTTGGATGATTTAGTTAATCAAATTCCTCAATTGAGGAACACCTGGACTTGTCATTCCGGTCTTGGGATCAACAGTAGCATATGGACTTATCATTCTTGTTTCTGGATGATTTAGTTAATCAATTTGACATCAATTGACCTGGTTTTTGGATCAATTACAGTTGCTGCTGCTGTGAATCAACTATACAAAGGCCCAAAATTACACTAATAATTACAGTGTAAAAACCATGGAAATACACAGTAATTCCACTAAAAATGCCACTTGCAAATACAGAGCAAAAATCCACTAGAAGTACACTGTAAACCCACTAACATTTACAGTGTAAATTCCACTAACAATTACAGTGTAAATTTCACTGAAAATGCACAGTAATTACACTAAAAGTACACTGTAAATACCACTTAAAACACACAAAAGAATTACACTGCTGGAGAGGGCGATTCCTCCATGATCTAGAGTTCTAGACACAAACATGGCTGGAGAAGCAAAAAAAATCACAGGTAACCAGTCAAGAGGGGGAGAGGGGAGAGGGGGAGAGGAGGAGGGGGAGCTCACGGGGGCCGGGGAGTGGGGCGCGGGGAGGATGCCGGGGAGTGGGGCGCGGGGAGGATGTCGGGGACGAGGTCCGGGTGGTGGTGGTGCTCCGGCGACGGTGGTGTGGACGGGGCGGCGTCCGGGCGGCGGGGTCACGTCGAGGCGGCGGGGCAGCGTCGAGGTGGCGGGGCAGCGGCGTCGGGGCGGGGTCGAGGCGGCGTTGGGGCGGCGTCGGGGCGGCGGGGCAGCGTCGAGGCGGCGTCGGGGCGGCGGGCAGCGTCGAGGCGGCGGGGCAGCGGCGTCGGGAGAGGAGAGGGAAAGGGGATCGAGGGCGAGGGCGAGGGAGAGAGAGGGGATAGAGAGGGGCCGGGGAGGGAATATGGATGGGGCCGGGCACAATACTAATGGCGCACCACCCCTCGGTGCGCCATAAGTACATCCATACTAATGGCGCACCTCACCGTGGTGCGCCATTAGTATTTTTTTTCTTATAGCAATGGCACAATACTAATGGCGCACCACCCCTCGGTGCGCCATAAGTACATCCATACTAATGGCGCACCACCCCTCGGTGCGCCATAAGTACATCCATACTAATGGCGCACCTCACCGTGGTGCGCCATTAGTATTTTTTTTATAAGACAGTAATAATTTTTTAAACTTGTTTAAATCATAACAGTAGTATTTTTTTATAAGACAGTAACAGTAATATTTTTTTTATAAGACAGTAATAATTTTTTTAAAATATAATCAAACAGTAATGCCGGTGGAGCGGGGGAGGGTGCGTGGGGTGCGGGGGGTCGGCGACGGCGGTTGATTAGGGGAGGGGTGCGGGGGGTCGGCGGCGGCGGTTGAGTAGGGGAATCGAGGGTGCGGGGGCTCGGGGGCGGCGGCCGGTGGACCTGGGGGTGCTCGGCGGCGAGGGGGACCGGATCTGGCGAGGTGGGATAGCGATCGAGATGGAGGGGGATCGAGATCGAGTGTGCATGAAATTTAAAAATATTCATGATAGTTCAAAAAGTACTCATGAAATACAATCGAGAAATGAAGGCTACGATTTAAATACAATCGATCTTAGCTAGCTATCTGTTCACAATCTTCTTGCCCTTCTTTTTCGCAAATGGAGTTCTTCTGTGGAACGGACGTCCTTTAGGTAGGGTGGTCCTGCTTCTTCTTGTGGTGTATGCTGCTACTTCATCATCGTCGTCATGTTCGATCCTCGGGTCGCCGTACTTGTCGAAGTCTTGCTCATTGGCTACTCCATCCATTCCGATGATCTTCCTTTTGCCTCTCCTCACGACAACACGACTGGGCTTTGACGGGTCGGTAATGAAGAAGCATTGGTCCACTTGGGAAGCCAGTACCCATGGCTCATTTTTCGCGGTGACGTTTGCGCCCGCGGTATAACCATGGTGGTGAAATACCGGTCTTCTTTTAGGACGCTCTTGGCCCATCTGACACGGAACATCGGGACCTTCTCTCCAGCGTAGCTCAGCTCCCAGATCTCCTCGATCCTTCCGTAGTATCTGTCCTTGTCGTTACCGGTGTAGGATTCCATCGTTACCTCGAAGTTCTGATAACCATCGCTCTTCATGTCCTTGGCCTCGGTGTAGAATGTGTAGCCGTTGATATCGTACGCCTCATAGGTTACCAGGTTGTGCTCGGCGCCCTGTGACAAGGCGAATATGAGTTGTTCTTCCGCGGAAGAATCCTGATGTAAAGGGTACGACAGAAGCTTCTGCCTGAACCAACGCGTGAAACATGAGTTGTGCTCTTTGAGTATATCTCTGTCCGTCCTCTGTTGGCCTCAGTCATTGTACGTCTTCTTAATAAAGGTTTTGTGCTGTACCACCCAAGGATTGACCACGTCTATGTGTTGTAGCGCGACTAGGTTTGCTTTTTCAAAGTCAGCGAGTCGACCCTCGAAGTCGACATGCATTTCGCGATGACCCTCACGGTGACCCCATCCAGTGAGCCTGCCGAGGTGCCTGTTGACGGGCAGACCAACGGGGTTCTCGATGCCTAGATAATTCGTGCAGTAGGAGATGCACTCTTCGGTCAGAAAGCCCCTGGCTATGCTTCCCTCTGGACGTGACATGTTGCGAACGTATCCTTTGATGACACCATTCATCCTTTCGAACGGCATCATGCTATGCAGGAACGTCGGCCCGAGTTGGATGATATCGTCCACGATATGGACCAGCAGATGCACCATAACGTCGAAGAATGCGGGCGGGAAGTACATCTCAAGCTCGCATAGTATCACCACGATCTCTTCCTGTAGCCTTCTGAGTTGCCTCACGCCAACAGACTTCCGAGAGATGACGTCGAAAAAGTTGCATAGGCCAAATAGGGTTTCACGAACGTGCGCGTCCATGATCCCACGGATTGCAACTGGAAGTATCTGCGTCATCAGCACGTGACAGTCGTGAGACTTCATCCCGCTGAACTTCAGCTTCGCTGGGTCTAGGTATCTGCTTATCTTCCCCGCGTAACCGTAAGGAAGTTTTACTCCTACGAGGCAGGTGAAAAACTGCTCGATCTCCTCCTGACTTAGAGTGAAGCACGCGGGAGGGTAGTCATTTCCGGTCTTCTTGGCCTTCTTGCCTTCGCGACGACTTTCTGTGTCCTGCTTCGCCTCATCATCATCATCATCATCATCATGATCATCATATATAGCGTGAAGCTCCTGCCTGATGCCCATTGATTTCAAGTATGCCCTTGCTTTCGGCCCATCTTTGGTCCTCTCTGGCATGTTGAGCAGGGTACCAAGCAGACTCTCGCACACGTTCTTCGTGATATGCATGACATCAAGGCTGTGAGGCACACGGTGGATCTTCCAGTATGGCAAGTCCCAGAAAACAGACCTCGTTTTCCATACCTTCAGCAGCGGCTCTGGCGCCTTTCGCTTCTTTCCCGGCTCTGGCGCCTTTTGCTTCTTTCCCGGCAGTGGGCAGTCTTTCCAATTTTTCAACAGCTCGTCTATTTCCTCGCCGCTCCTCGTACGCGGGCGTCCTCGGGGTTCGGTTTCACCATCGAACAGATCCTTGCGTTTTCTCCACGGGTCATCGTCGCGAAGCCACCTTCGATGTCCCATGAACACGGTTTTTGAAGACCCGGGATCTCTATCTAGCTGGCGATACGTTGTGTCATCCATGCACCTGACGCATCCAGAAAATCCGTGGACCACCTGCCCCGCGACATATCCGTAACCGAGATAGTCGTGCACCGTCGTGAGCAGCGCGGCTCTCATAGGGAAATATTCTTTCTCTGCGTCATCCCACGTATTGGCTGGCATTTTCCACAGCGTGTCAAGCTCCTCTTTCAGCAGCCCCGGATACAGATTGATGTCGTTCCCTGGTTGTTTCGGTCCTTCAATTAGCATACTCATGTGAATGTACTTCCTCTTCATGCACAACCAGGGGGGAAGGTTGTACATCCACACAAACACAGGCCAGGTGCTATGTGTGCTTCTCTGGCTGCCAAACGGATTGACTCCATCGGTGCTCGCGCCCAGGACGATGTTCCTTGGATCGTTCCCAAATTCTGGGTCTTCGAAGTTCAACGCTTGCCACTGGCTCGCATCCTTAGGGTGACTCAGCATCTTGTCTTTTTTATCTATCTCCGGATCATTTGCGTCATCTTCTCGCTTCTTCTCCTCCCTATCCGCGTGCCAACGCAGGAGCTTTGCTACCTTAGGGTCCGCAAAATACCGCTGCAGACGAGGAGTGATCGGAAAGTACCACACCACTTTTCGAGGAGCTTTCTTCCTCTTCTTGTATCGAGTGACGCCGCACACCGGACATATGGTAGACTCCGCGTGCTCGTCCCGATAAATGATGCAATTGTTCATGCACACATGGTATTTCACGTGCGGTAAATCCAGAGGACACACGATTTTCTTTGCGTCCTCCAAACTGGTCGGGCACTTGTTCCCCTCGAGAAGACGTTCGTGTCAGAATGACATGTTCTCATCGAAGCATGCGTCGGTCATTTTGTGTTTTACCTTCATCTCCAGAGCCATGAGCGTTACTTTCAGGCGGGTATCCTCGGGCCTGCATCCTTCATACAATGGAGTAACCGCGTCTAACTCAAGTTGATCCATCTTGGCTTTCTCTCGGGCGGCAGCTCTTGCATTATCCGTCTGCTTGAGAAGCAGCTCTTGAATATGAGGGTCCTGCACCCAGCCCATCGATGGTCCAGCGTCGTCTGCTCCGCCGGCATCATCATCTTCATGATCATGCCCGTCGTCTGCTCCGGCATCTTCCTCATCATCATGTCCTGCATCTTCTACATGATGACTGTGTACAGCATCACCGTCGTGATCATCTCCTAGGGATTCTTCGTCTTCTCGCCCGCCCGAGCCGCGGTGGTTGTCTTGCTGTCCTTCCTCATTTCTTGCCCGGCCCCCATGGACGACTTCGTAGTCATCTTCATCACCTTGCCACCGATAGCCATCCATGAAACCACGCAAGAGCAGGTGGTCCCGCACCTGCCCGGATTCCGGGTCAGCAAATAGGCTCTTCAGCTTGCATCTTCGACACAGACATCTTATCTCCGTCTCGTTCTTTTGAAGCATCTCGGCCTTCGCGGACCTCAAAAACCTATTCACGATGCCTTCGGTCATCATGCGGACCATGGTCGCCTGCGGGGTAGAGCAAAACGATATTTTAGAACCAAGAAAAAATTTGGCATGACTTTCCCTAAAAATAGGACCAAAAAGAATGCTTAATGCCAAAATTCTCGCTGAAACGGAAATGAATCAACATTCCGGCAAAATATTGGCAACTATCGCATTTCAAATACAGGTACACCTCCAAACACAAACACATATGCAACACCACAAACATATGCAACACCACAAACATACATAGATCTAGCTAGGCCATAAAAAGTGCATGTGCACATTGTTGTAGGGAGAACAACATAAATATAGCTTCCCCCCTTACTTACCTATCAAAACAATGTAATTTAACCGCTTAAATTGAATGAATCTATGGTGGAAATGAGGTGAAAAAGAGGAGGCACCCGAGACAAGGAGGAGGTGGAGAGAATGAAGTGGGGAGAAAGTGAGTGTGGGTAGGAGAGGCTCTCCAAAATATCTTGTTGCTGCCCACTTACTAATGGCGCACCAAAGCCAAATGCGCCATTAGTAAACCAGGTTACTAATGGCGCACCTTCTGGTGGTGCGCCATTAGTAGTTTTGCAAAAAAAAATTTACTAATGGCGCACTGCCCCAGAGTGCGCCATTACTAGTTTGGACTAGTAACGGCGCACGGTTGAACAGTGCGCCATTAGTAGTTTTGCAAAAAAGGGAATAAAAAATATAATAAAAAAACCACATTAGTGGCACACTTTCCAACAGGTGCGCCATTACTAGTTACAACTAGTAATGGCGCACTGTGTCTGGATGCGCCATTAGTATGTTTGGACAGGCGCACTAGTTCAAAAAAAATTGATACTAATGGCGCACCCTGGGCCAGGTGCGCCATTAGTAGTTTCAACTCTAATGGCGTATCAGAAGGTGGTGCGCCATTAGTATATACTAATGGCACACCTCTTGTATGGTGCGCCATTAGTGTCAATCCCATCTATAGCCCTTTTTCTAGTAGTGACATGGCAAAGTAAAGCATGGCATGGAGCTACTCAAAGAGCTTACCAAAAGTCCCCTAGTGACCTTGAGCCAAAAGGGATCAGAAAATACATTTGCAAGCATGTGAACATGGCAAAAACATAATCAGATCTCAGACTTAGTGAAAACTGGAGCATGCAAAATCAGATATCAAGTAGGCATGTTTACGAGCTCGACGCACTCACTATAGAGCAAGGCATGACAATCTAATCATACATCCATCAAGAATACACATTTTACAAGCTATACATGGCAAGAACAATAACATAGCATGCACGGATCAACTACAACATCCTCGGCAAAATCGCTAACAAGTAGACAATCTGCCCAGATTCACGAAATAGCAAAAGTAGAGCTCGATTGACTCGAGATAGGGTGCTCCATAATTGCAAACAAAGACATGGATGGATAGAGCACTACAAGATAAACAAAACATCCTTACTGATCATCCTCAAAAGAGGCACGGATCACTAGGAAACAACATGAACATATGGCATATTGAGATAAACAGATCAAGGACTTTGTGGAATTCTGAAATCAGCATTAACGAATGCACCACTTTGCAAGCTTGTGCTAGTCACCACACACATCACAAAAATACATGGGTTGCACATCTGGAAAGATGGCAAAGCATATAACAAAACAAATGTAGAGCTCAGGGACATATCATGCACACAATAATCATGGCCAAAATGACAAATGTCTAATTGGAGTAGCAGATCTGACAATTATCTCAAATAGCACTTTTCCAACAGCATTTCGGGCATCAAGATGAACTCAAATGAAAATGATGCAATGAGATGAAATGATGTACTCTCTGAGATGAACATTTTGATATGCTATGTGCCCAAAACGGAGCTACGAATGCAAAGTTACGGCACGACGAACATAGAAAAATAGTTAGGGTTTTGGGGCGAAAAGTCAACCGCGAGATGAACTGGATCCAGATCTGGCCTGATTTGCACGCTTCCCGAGGTTCGTCGTCGGACTTGCCGGACTTGGGGGCACGGCGGCCGGAGTTCGTCGTGGGGGGCCGAAGCTTCGCCGGAGGAGCTCGTGGGGAGGAGGAAGGAGCCGGGGTGGAGCTCGCCGGACTTGGTGGTGCTCCGGCCGGAGGAGGTAGGCGTCGCCGGAGCGGGGCGGCACGCCGGCGATGGCGCGCGGCGGCCGGAGCTCGCTGGCTCGGCTGGGAAGGAGGCGGGCGGCAGCGGACGCCGGTCGGGCCGCGGGGCTCCTCTGGCCCGGGTGGTGGCGGCGGCGATGCGGTCCCCCGGGGACACGTGGCGCTCGGTGGTAGGCTGGGCGCGACGGCGGACGTGTCCGGCGCGGCGCGAGGTGGTGGATCTAGGGTTTCGGGGGGAGGAGAACGAGAATTTCGGAGGGGGTCTTTAAATAGGCATAGAGGGAGCTAGGAGTCTCCAAATGAGGTGCAGTTTTCGGCCACGCGATCGTGATCGAACGCTCTAGATGATGGAGATGGTTTAGGTGGGTTTTTGGCCAAAATGGAGGGGTGTTGGGCTGCAACACACACGAGGCCTTTTCAGTGCCTCGGTTAACCGTTGGAGCATCAAACGAAGTCCAAATGGTACAAAACTTGACAGGTGGTCTACCGGTAGTAAACCAAGGCCGCTTGGCAAGTCTCGGTCCAATCCGGAAATGTTTAATACCCACACACGAAAGAAAGGTAGAAATGACCACCGGAAGAGAACGGAGCGCCGGAATGCAAAACGGACAACGGGGAAAATGCCCGGATGCATGAGATGAACACGTATGCAAATGCAATGCACATGATGACATGATATGAGATGCATGACAACGACAACAACACACGGAGACAAAAAACCCGAACCCGAGAAAATAAAATAACTTAACGCTGGAAACGGCAAGAGTTGGATTACATATTAGGAAAATCATATCCGGGGTGTTACACTCCACTTCAAGTATAACGGACCCGCGACCCTCTGTGTGAGGGTGTTCGTGGAAGATGGTCGCTGCGCCGGGTGCTGCCCTGAAGACAGCGAGGGTGACGGAGTGCTCGGCCTTGGCGACGACAGTGACGAGGACGAGGGCGGACTCGGCCCTGGCAACTGTCGCGGCTCGTCCAATAACGGCCCATCCTCCTCCGGTGAAAGCTCCAGCAATGGCAGCTACAACTAGCCTACACATTGTCGGGCTCGCTTCAAGGATGGTGGCGGATCGTCCTGTCGCTGTGCCCCAGTGAAGGGCGAGGAGGTCTCCGGCTGAGTCCGGGGGGCTGATCCTGGTGAGCTTCCGCGCCATAGGAGCCGCCCTTGCATGTCTTTTCCTTTCCTCCTGCATTACAAGAAACAAGTACGGGGCCCCGCGAGGGCGTGTCATAAACCACAGTGCTTATGCTGCTTTGTGCTATGTTTATTGTTCTTGTGTTGTGTTATGATGCTCATGCTTCATGTGGACATAGAGGGTAACTTAGCTGGATCCGCCCAGGGTAGTTTCCTGTCTCGTGAGGGCGCGTCCTCTGGCACCTGGTGAGCCCTCCTTGTTGCTCGCTCGGGAGCCGTTGTCCTCGGGAGGCATCACAGAGCTGCAAAAATTGTTAGGACGTCTGTCGGGTACCTTGTCCTTGCTTGCGTGAGGCCTCATGATCATGGCCTAGCGCACCATGTCGTGGTACTCGTGGGGCATGGACTTAGGGGGGCGTGCCAATCGCGAGCTCAATCGAGGGTGCCTCGGAAAGGTCAGGGGAGCCGAAGCTCTGGAGTGACAGGCCTTTGGCAAGGCGTGTCCTCATCTTAGGTTAGCCTTGTGCACGCACACACCTGCCCAGCCCCCGCGCGAGGCACGCGAGGGAGAGCGTCGGGCAACTACCACCCTCCCTGGTGCAAAACAAAGAACTGAGCGAGGAAGTAGCGAGAAGAAAGGGTTCAACCGAGCAATCGAGAAACACCAGAACTCCAAATTCCATAAAAAGGGGTGCAAACCAACTATAGAAAGAAAATGAACAGTCGCGTCCGGCCCCTAGTCTAGTCTTCTCACCAGCGCG
The DNA here is from genome assembly GCF_056163025.1 of Triticum urartu. Taxonomy (NCBI): domain Eukaryota; kingdom Viridiplantae; phylum Streptophyta; class Magnoliopsida; order Poales; family Poaceae; genus Triticum; species Triticum urartu. Next base: position 299,395,293 of record NC_141875.1, on the reverse strand, counting down.
GAGCTAAGTGCTGCCACTAGGACGTGGCAGGGATCCCCGAGGCCCGAGGGCGGCACTCCGGAGACTCCGGGGTGTGTACAACCCCACTCATTATTATGTGAGAGTGTCACGAGCGGAGACCTTCATAGGCATTGGGCCTTGCTTCATGGGTAGAACTTCCAGACATGCTGGCTGTTCCAAGCATTCTGGATGGGGGTCCCGTCTTGTGTCTCCAGGCGCGCGGTGCCAGGCCTGGAGATGCGGGCAATCCTAAACGAGCCCTCCCACATGGGCGAGAGCTTATGCAGACCTTCCCTGGAGAGCACCTGCCTCAGGACGAGATCGCCCACCTCGAGCGTCCTGGAGCGGACGTTGCGGCAGTGGTACCGTCGCAGCTCCTGGTGGTATCTCGCCGCTCGGAGCGATGCTTAACGGCGGCGCTCCTCCCCCAGCATGAGGTCCATCCCCCGCATGGCATCCTGACATGCCTCGTCGAACGCCAGGGCCCACGTGGAGCGATGCTTGACCTCGTGAGGGAGGACCGCCTTTGCTCCGTAGACGAGGAAGAACGGGGTCTCGCATGTCGGTTTGGTGGCGGTGGTGCGGATGGACCACGGCACAGATTGGAGCTCGTCATGCCAGCCCCTGCCACAGGCCTCGAGCTTCTTATTGAAGGTCCTAGTCTTGAGGCCTCTCAAGACCTCTGCGTTAGCATGCTCGGCTTGGCCATTGCTCCTGGGGTGTGGCACCGAAGCGTAGTAGATCTATGTTCCAAGGTTAGCACAATATGTCTTGAAGAGATTGGTAGTGAGCAGTGAGCCATTGTTGGTGATGATGCAGTTAGGGACCCCAAACCCGCTCATGAGGCCCTTGATGAACTTAAATGCCGACCCAGCTGGGATGGTGTGAACGTCTTCCACCTCTGCCCACTTGGTGAACTTGTCGATGGCGACGTAGAGGTAGCAGTAGCCCCCATGCGCTCAAGGGAACGGACCCAGGATATCCAACCCCGACACCACGAACGACCACGTGAGTGGGATAGTCTGGAGGTCCTGGGCCCACTGGTGGATTTGCTTGGCATGGAACTAGAAGGCCTCGCAGAACCTTACCAGCTCAGCTACGTCGTTGAGTGCCGTGGGCCAGTAGAACCCGCTGCGGAACGCCTTGCCAACCAGGTTGCGTGACGACGAGTGATGCCCGCAATCCCCGCCGTGTATGTCAGCTAGCAGCTCACTCCCCTACTTCCTAGAGATGCATCGCATAGAAACATCGTTTGGTCGTTTTCTGTATAGCGCACCATCCTGGATGCAATACGCCATAGCTTGCCGGGCCACATGCTCCGCGGCCTCCTCTTTCTCCGGCAGTGTCCCCCGCAGCAGGTATGCCTTGAATTCTTCAGTCCAGCACCCCTTCTAAGTCTCAAGTGCAAGGAGCAAGCGTGCTCCTAAGGTCGGGCCGTAGGCGGGAGGTCTTGAGGTTGGTGGTGGGGGAGCTCCTCTTGAGGCGGTGTAGGCTCCGCAGCCGGAGGGGCCGCTCCTCGAAGACGCCAGGCTCCTGGGGTTGTCGCCTTGATGCCCTCTTGGCGATATCATCTGCTTCCTTGTTTGTGCTGTGGGGCACATGATGACATTCTAGGCCCAAGAATTGCTTCTCCATTTTGCGTACCTCTGTGAGGTATGCCTCCATGTGCTCGTCCTTTGGCTCATATACCTTGTTGGAGAAGTTGACGAGGAGCTGAGAGTCGCCCTTGATGGTGAGGCGCTTCACCCCCAAGTCCGCCGCTGCCTTAAGGTCAGAGATCAAACCTTCGTACTCTGCGATGTTGTTGGAGACCTTCTCGCCCCGCTGGAAGCAAAGTTGCATGGCGTAGTAGAGTTTGTCTTGGGTGGGTGAGATGAGCACGGCCGCAGCCCCCGCGCCCTGGCGTGTGAAAGCGCCATCGAAGTACATGACCCAGCCGTCTGGCGTTTCACTTCCTAGCGAGAGGGATCGCTTCTCGCCTGCTTCAGGTTCTGGAGCGTCGGTCCATTCCACCATGAAGTCGGCCAGGGCAGCCCCCTTGATGACCCTGGTTGTGCTGAACTCCAGCTGAAACGCCTACAGCTCAATGTTCCACTCGGTGACTCTCCCCGCTGCGTTGGGGCTGCGGAGCACCCTCTCAAGTGGGTAGACTAAGACAACCTTAATTGGGAGGCCTTGGAGATAGTGACGCGGATTGCATGAGGCCACTAGGAGTGCAAGCAGGAGCTTTTGCGGCATGGGGTATTGTGCCCTTGCATCCCACAGTGCCGTGCTGACAAAGTAGACTAGGTGCTCAACGAGGGTGGGAGCGTCGGTGGAGCCTATGGCCTCCGGAGGTTGTGGCGCCTCCCGAGGTAGGGGGACCTCAGGAGCTTGGTTGCCCACCAGGGCCTCCGTAGGCCCAGAGACGCAGTCTTGTGGGGCCTGATCGTCCGCGAGCATCGTGGTGGCTTTAGTGGCACCATCCTGGCGCCGCACCATCTCGGCTGAAGGTACGGCGTTACGCGGCGCATCCTTGGCCCGGCTCCTCCCAGACAGCCACAAACGCCACGCTGGCTGAGTGGGACGTGGCGGCCAGGTAGAGCATCAGGGGCTCGAGGGGTCGAGGCGCGACCATCATCGGAGGGCTGGTCAAATATCTCCTGAGGTCTTGAAATGCCAGGCGGCCTCCACGGTCCACTCGAATGGGCCCTTCTTCTTCATCAGCTTGAGGAACGGTAGGGTGCACTCTCCCAGCTTGGAGATAAAGCACCCCAACGAGGTCACGCAGCCCGCGAGATTCTGCATTTCCTTGAGAGTTTGGGGCGGGCTCATGTCTTCTATTGCCTTGACCTTCTCCGGATTTGCCTCGATCCCCCTGTGCGACACGAGGAAACCCAGCAGCTTGCCCGAAGGGACACCGAACACGCACTTTTCTGGATTGAGCCGCGGGTCCACTTGGCGTAGGCTGGCGAAAGTCTCCTCCAAGTCTTGTATGAGGGTCCTCGCCTCCCGAGACTTTACCATGATGTCATCGACATAGGCCTCTGCGTTCCTCCCGAGCTGCCGGCCCAGGGCGATGTGCATCAGCCGCTGGAAGGTTGCCCCGGTGTTGCGTAGTCCGAACGACATGCAGGTGTAGCAGTATACGCCGCATGGGGTTAGGAAGGCCGTCTTCTCCATGTCCTCCACCACTATCTTGATCTGGTGATAACCCAAGAAGGCATCCAGAAAACACAGCAGGTCGCACTCGGCGGTGGAGTCGACGAACATATGTTCCTTCCCACCTTTCTTGGGCACAACGACAGGGTTCGCCAGCCATTCTGGGTACTGGACCTCGCGGATGACATCCGCAGCTTGTAGCTTGTGGGTTTCCTGGACGATGAACGACTTCTTCTCCGTGGACTGTCGTCACGCCTTCTGCTTCACAGGGCGCACATTGGGACACACCCTTAAGTGATGCTCGATTGCCCCCCTTGGGACCCCCACCAATTTCTTGGGCTCCCAGGCGAATACCTCCATGTTCGCATGCAGGAACCTCACCGGTGCCTCTTCTTGGTCGAGATCGAGGTTGGCGCCTATGGTGAAAGTGCCTCCCGAGGTCCCGTCCTCCTCGACTAGCACTTTCTTGGTTTCATCCCGATCTTGAGTGAACAGTTGCTTCTTTTTTGCTGGCGTGGCCCCCTTAGCCCCCAGGTGGCTTCATCGGCTAGGCGTGCCACTGTGGCGGCCCTGAAGGCAAGCTTGAGAGCCGTCAGGGCTTCCTTGGTGTCCCCAGCCATGGTGAGAACGCCGCTGCTCCCTGGCATCTTCATGAGGTTGTAGGCTGGATGGGTTGCTGCCATGAACTGAGCTAGGGCAGGGTACCTGACGATGGCATTGTACAGGAGGCCGATGTGGGCGATGTCGAAGTCGATCAGCTCGGTGCGGTAGTTGTCGCGGGTACCAAAGGTAAGCGGGAGGTGTATTTGCCCCAGGGGGCTGGTGGAGCCGATGCCGACTCCAGAGAAAGGCTTGGTGGGGCTGATCCGGATGTATGGTACGTGAAGCAACCTGAAAGCTTCCACGGAGAGCACGTTGAGGCCGGCTCCACCGTCGATGAGGGTCTTGCTCACATCCACGTTGCAGATGGTGGGTGTGCAGAGCATTGGGAGCGCGCCCGAGCCCGTGGTGATGGCGGGGTGGTCCTCCGAGCTGAAGGTGAGGTCGGCCTGGGGCGCTGCCCAACCTGGGGGAGCCCCCTGCTATATGCGGGGCAGCGCCCACCTGGCGGATGAACTGCTTGACGTGACGATCCATGGGTGGTGCCCGCGAACCACCAAGGAGGGCTCTACGGGGGGGGGGGGGGTGGGGGGCCTGTGCATGAAGCGCGCAACGAAGAGATTGCACGACTCCTCCCAGGAGGCTACCGAGGATCCTGGCAGACTGAGCAGCTAGGCGCGTGGCACGCTGGCCAGGCTAGGGGGAACCAGTTGGCCATGACCTAGCCGTCGCCTCCGGCTTTGAGAACGGCCTCCTCGTACTCCTGTAGGAATGCTGCTGGATCTGCAGCGCCATTGTAGCGGGGCGGCATCTCTGGCTTGAACTTGCGCGGCCAACGCACCTATCGTAGAGCGGGGGTTAAGGCTCGGACACTCGCGGTGTATCCGCAGGAGCCCGCCGGGCTAATTAGAGGAGCGGCGCCTGCCATGGGGGTAGGATGAAGCAAGCGGAGAGGCGAAGCTTCGGCGCACCCCTACCTAGCGCGCAAAATGTCGGATTCTAGGTTCCGGCAAACCCTTGAGGTTCGAACACTGGGGGTGCACACGAAGATCTCTCCCTAGCTCACTCTCGTAATGATCTCAAAGCCTAGCTCACTAAACCTAAGGAACAAGTGACACGAGAGTTTATAATGGTTTGGGTCACCGTTGCGGTGTAATAACCTACTCATGTGCGGGGTGGTGGATTGCCTCGTGGGCTAAGGATGAACTAGTATAGTGGATGAACAGCCTCCTTAGGAGAGGTGTTCTTGAGCTCGATGAGCTTGAGAGATGGCCTTGGTATTGTGGATCCGATCCAAGATGAGCCGATCCCTGACTACAGTTGTGGCTAGTCCTATTTATAGAAGCTTCGGTCCTTTTCCCAAATATTTATGCGGGAAGGGATCCCACAACGGCCAATTTCAAAGGGAGACAACTAGTACAAGTTATCCTGACAAAAGGTGGTCTTCGCCTACCAAAGGCTCTGGTGGTGACACCGCCGTGAGCTCCGTTGTGACCTCCGTCCTACTGTCCTGCTGGTCTTGGTCTTGTTCCACCGATATGGAAACCTTTGCCTGATGCCTCGGGACTCCTCACCTGCACCTGCTTCCTTAGCACCAAAGAGGAAACTGGCACTCTGCGCATGCTGATGCCCGCCTGGCCTTGGTCGTCACGGCTCACGTCACACGGACCTCACGAGGTCACCCTTGCATAGATATCTCCACTCCTCAGGAGCCTGCCTAGCGAGACCGTCCCAAAGGAGGTCTTGGTGTCGTCCGCCTCGTGAGGCTTGGCCCCTCGCGAGGGTCTTGAGTGGTCGCTGATGAAGATGGGCCATACCAGGCCATTAGTGGAGCCATGCCCTGGGCCGCAGACAGGCAAGTCTGGGTAACCCCTGTTCCCAGGACGCTGACAACCCCCCTAGGCACGCCCTCCATACTTCTGGTCACCTCGTGGCTCCTCCAACTTCATCTTCAAGTCTCCTGGTTGTTTTCTGGTCCAAGAAAAATCTTCGTGAAGGTTTTATTCCGTTTGGTATTCCTTTTCTGCAAAACTCAAAATCCTGAACTAAACAAGAACTGGCAGTGGGCTCTAGGTTAATAGGTTAGTCCCAAAAATAACATTAAATAGCATAATAATGCATATAAAACATATAATATAATAGCATGGAACAATAAAAATTGTAGATACGTTGGAGACGTATCAATTATCACCAAGCTTAATTCATGCTCGACCTCGAGTAGGTAAATGATAAAAACAAAATTTTTGATGTGGAATGCTACCTAACATATTTATCCATGTAATTTCTTTATTGTGGCATGAATGTTCAGATCTGTATGATTCGGAACAAAATTTTAATATTGACATAAAAACAATAATACTTCAAGCATACTAACAAGGAAATTATGTCTTCTCAAAATAACATGGCCAAAGAAAGTTTATCCCTACAAGATCATATAGTCTGGCTATGCCCATCCTCATCACACAAAATATTCAAATCATTTACAACCCCGATGACAAGCCAATAAATTGTTTCATACTTTTGATGTTCTCAAACTTTTTCAACTTTCACACAATACATGAGCGTGAGCCATGGACATAGCACTATAGGTGGAATAGAAGGTGGTTGTGGAGAAGACAAAAAGAAGGAGATAGTCTCACATCAACTAGGCATATGAACGGGCTATGGAGATACCCATCAATAGATATCAATGTGAGTGAGTTGGGATTTACATGCAACGGATGCACTAGAGCTATAAGTTTATGAAAGCTCGAAAAGAAAAACTAAGTGGGTGTGCATCCAACTTGCTTGCTCATGAAGACCAGGGGAAATTTGAGGAAGCCCATTGTTGTAATATACAAGCCAAGTTCTATAATGAAAATTCCCACTAGTATATGAAAGTGAAAAAATAGGAGACTCTCTATCATGAAGATCATGGTACTACTTTGAAGCACAAGTGTGGTAAAAGGATAGTAGCATTTCCCCTTCTCTATTTTTCTCTTTTTTCCTCTTTTTTGGGCCTTCTTTTTTTATTTTGGCCTTTTCTCTCTTTTTTTTATTTCCTCAACTCGGACAATGCTCTAATAAGGAAGATCGTCACACTTTTATTTACTTACAACTCAAAAAATTACAACTCGATACTAGAACAAAATATGACTCTATATGAATGCCTCCGGCGGTGTACCGAGATGTGCAATGACTCAAGAGCGACATGTATAAAAAATGATTATGGCTCTGCCACAAATACGATGTCAACTACATGATCATGCAAAGCAATATGACAATGATGATGTGTGTCATAATAAACAGAACGGTGGGAAGTTGCATGGCAATATATCTCAGAATGGCTATGGAAATGCCATAAGAGGTTGGTACGATGGCTGTTTTGAGGAAGGTATATGGTGGGTTTATGGTACTGGCGAAAGTTGCGTGGTACTAGAGAGGCTAGCAATGGTGGAAGGGTGAGAGTGCATATAATCCATGGACTCAACATTAGTCATAAAGAACTCACATACTTATTGCAAATATCTATTAGTCATTGAAACAAAGTAATACACGCATGCTCGTAGGGGGATAGATTGGTAGGAAAAGAGCATCGCTCATCCCCGACCGCCACTCATAAGAAAGACAATCAAAAATAATCTCATCGCTCGTCCCCTCTCAAAAGGTGTGTATATCAAGGATGATTGTGGCAAACTAAAAAGCAAAGACTCAAATCATACAAGACGCTCCAAGCAAAACACATATCATGTGGTGAATAAAAATATAGCCTCAAGTAAAGTTACCGATAGACGAAGAAGAAACAGGGGATGCCTTCCGGGGCATCCCCAAGCTTAGGCCATTGGTTGTCCTTGAATATTACGTTGGGGAGCCTTGGGAATCCCCCTGCTTAGGCTCTTGCCACTCCTTATTCCATAGTCCATCAAATCCTTACCGAAAACTTGAAAATTTCACAACACAAAACTCAACAGAAAATCTCATAAGCTGTGTTAGTATAAGAAAATAAATCACCACTTTTTGTACTATTGTGAACTCATTCTTTATATATATTGGTGTAACATCTACTATATTCCAACTTTTCCATGTTTAATACCCTCCGATACTACCCATAGAATCATCAAAATGAGCAAGCAACACATAGAAAACAGAATGTGTCAAAAACAGAACAGTCTAGCAATCTGGATAGTTCGAATACTTCTATAACTCCAAAAATTCTAGAAAATTAGGAAAACCTAAGAAATTTGTTTATTAATCTTCTACAAAAACAATCAATGTTTTATCACGCTTCCGTTAAAAATGAGAATTGTACTCCTGAGCGCAAAAGTTTCCGTTTTCAGAAAGATCAAATCAACTATCAACGTAAGCCATCCCAAAGGTCTTACTTGGCACAAAGACTAATTAAAACACAAAACCACATATAACCAGAGGATAGATGAATTATTTATTGCAAAACAGGAATGAAAATTATTGGGTTGTCTCCCAACAAGCGCTTTTCTTTAAAGCCATTAAGCTAGGCTTTGAGATTTCGGTGATGCTCACATGAAAGATAGCAATTGAAACATAGAGAGAGCATCGTGTAGCATGTGAAAAACACATCTAAGTCTAACATACTTCCTTTGCATAGGCATCTTATAGGAAAAAAAATTATCAAGGTAAGCGAAAACTAGCGTATGCAAGGAGGAAGAAAGAAACGATAGCAATCTCAACATAACAAGAGGTAATTTAGTAACATGAAAATTTCTACAACCATATTTTCATCTCTCATAATAATTACATGTAGGTTTATAATCAAATTCAACAATATAGCTAGCTCATAAAATTTTCTCTACATGATCCACATGCATGCAAAGTTGACACTCTTCCAAAATAGTGGGAATATCGTTAACTAAAGTCATGACCTCTCCAAACCCACTTTTATCAAAAACATCCTAAGATTGAAAATTATCCAAATATGTGGGATCTAAAGTTGATACTCTTCCAAACCCACTTTCACTATTGTTGCAAACATTATTATCAATCTCATATTTATCATGGGGCTTAAATAAATTTTCAAGATCATAAGAAGAATCACCCCAATCATGATCATTACAACAAGTAGTAGACATAGCAAAATAAGCATGCCCAAGCTTCAGGTTTTGCATATCATTAACATAATTGACATTAATAGAATTTATAATAACATGATTGCAATCATGCTTTTGATTCAAGGAACTATCAAGTATGGGTGCAACAACAATAATCTTGTGTTTAACATAAGGGACTATAGCAAATTCATCTCCATAAATATTGGCATCATGGCCATAAGAATAGAAAGCATCACGTTCATCAAGGGATATTTCAATCAAATCATCGGAATCATAATTATCTATAGATTCATGCATCTCATTATTTTCTTCCAAAGCAACGGTCGTACTCTCAATAAATTCTTTGACATAGATCTTATGAGCATAGTTTTCATAGCAGTATTTAAGTATGTCAAAATTTCAGATTTGTAGGGAGTAATATCATACTTTTCAATCAAAGAAGCAACTTCATAAGCACCCTTAAAAGCAACAAATTCTTCAATTTGTTTGATATCATAGTAACTGTAAACACCCTTTTCATAAGAAGATAAAATTTCATTATCATTAAACTCACATTGGTAGGGAAGGTGTTTTTAGAGTTCTTGGACAAACAAGTAAAATCACAAATTGCACAAAAATTCCATGCATAGCATAGCAAACAATTTATTTGATTCCATAAGAGCTTCCCTTTTGAAACAATCGACGATGCACAAAATGAGCATGCTCATCTAAAGATTTTCTCTCAAGTAAACTAGTTGGGGTTTTGGCACAAGCACATATGGATCGAAGATGATCCAGGTAGAAAACTTTGAGTGGATCCATATCAACAGATTTTGAGAAAGCAAAGATGCAAGAAAATTGAAGGCACATGGAAACACCAGAAAACATAAGATAAAACAAAACAAGGGCGAAGAAAAAGGAAAATCTTTTCGTTATAGAGGCGAAGGTGTCCCGTCTTTCGATGAGATGATGATTATCGTTTCGGAGGAGTAGACTTTGACGATCTGACTACGAACGTGCATAGACGTCGCGCCTTAGCAATCGCTAAACCAACTCCAAGAGGTTATTGACCATGCCAGAGCATGATCAACCTGACCACAAAGGTCTATTTCCTGCAAGGAAATGAAGAACAGGAAAGAAACTAAGATTGCAATCTGGATATTGCGAATATAAGATGAAAGCTTTATTGATGAAGGTGGGGTTCTGTGACATCTTTGTCTGGTCGTTGAACACAAACAAAGTACACGAAGTTGCAGCTATGGCGAACTTTTAATCTAAACAAAAACCCAACGTCTAAACGATGCTCTAAGGGATGTATATATGGAGGAAGAGGGGGGAATTTTGTGGCCCTTGGAGGAGGGGTCCGAAACCAACCCGAACTCTTGTTCCCCACACATACGGACTCTAAAAATAGCCTATACTTAAGTATTTAGAAATTATATGGGCCTGGCCCAATAATAAGGTGACGCAGCACCTATAATAGCCTCTGGACGATACTTATGAAGTGGGATCTTCTATATTTCGTCCAAGGCTTCATGCACTCCTTATGGTGGCTTCAAAGTCGTGAAATCATCACTTGTAACTCCGTTCTTGTTCCCCTTGCACATGCCATCATCTCCATGTTTGGTCTTGCTCCAGTGTTCATCCCTCTTATCCATGCCAGGCCCTTCATTTGTAAGCAAAACAAATGTATCCAATTTAGGTAGCATCATATTCTCATGAACATTAGAATCATTACCAAGAAACGAAAGTACCTGATATTTTGATTGGCGTGTGCGAGCTCTAGTAATTGGACCAGTATGTATAGCAACAGGGGCCGTGGGTGTAACAATGGTATTGATGTCCTCGTCATCCTCCCCTTTTTGAAATGAAGTCGTCCTTGACGGAAGCTCATCTTCCTCACCCAAATAAGGCTTCAAATCTGCAATGTTAAAAGTGGGACTAACCCCAAAATCTGCAGGCAGCTCAAGTTTATATGCATTATCATTTATTTTCTCTAACACCTTAAAAGGACCATCAGCATGTGGCATTAGCTTTGATTTGTGCAAATGTAACCAAATAAGATCTCCAGGTGCAAACACAACATGGTTTCTACCCTTATCTCTAGCAAGTTTATATTTAGCATTCATATGCTCAATGTTTTCCTTAGTTAACTCATGCATTTTTAAAATCAGTTCAGCATGTTGTTTAGCATCAAAATTAACCTTCTCCGAAGATGGAAGAGGCAACAAATCAATAGGTGCACGAGGTAGGAAACCATACACAATTTCAAAAGGGCACATCTTAGTAGTAGAATGCAATGAACGATTATAAGCAAATTCAATATCAGGCAAGCATTCTTCCCACATTTTCTTATTATTCTTCAAAACAGCCCTAAGCATAGTAGACAGTGTTCTATTTAGTACTTCAGTTTGTCCATCAGTTTGGGGTGACAAGTAGTACTAAAAAGCAGTTTAGTCCCCAACTTAGCCCATAAACATCTGCAAAAGTGGCTCAGAAATTTAGTATCACGATACAAAACAATAGTATTTGGCACACCATGCAAGCGAATAATTTCATGAAAGAACAAATCAGCAACATTAACAGCATCATCGCTTTTATGACATGGTATACAGTGTGCCATTTTCGAGAACCTATCCACGACAACAAATATGCTATCCCTCCCCTTCTTTGTTCGAGGTAAACCTAAAACAAAGTCCATAGATATATCCCCCCAAGGAACACTAGGTACAGGCAAAGGCATATATAAACCATGAGGATTGAGTCGTGACTTAGCTTTTTGGCATGTAGTGCAGCGAGCAACAAATCGCTCAACATCATGTCTCATCTTTGGCCAAAAGAAATGTCTAGCAAGTATATCCTCCATCTTCTTCATGCCAAAGTGTCCCATTAGTCCTCCTCCATGTGCCTCATGCAATGACAAAAGACGAACGGAGCTAGCTGGAATGCATAGCTTGTTAGCACGAAACACAAATCCATCGTTAACAACGAACTTGTTCCATGTTCTACCTTCTTTACAATTCTGCAATACATCTTTAAATTCAGCATCATGCACGTATTGATCTTTGATGGTCTCCAGACCAAATATTTGAAAGTCAAGTTGTGAAAGCATAGTATAACGACGAGACAATGCATTAGCAATAACATTTTCTTTACCCTTCTTGTGTTTAATGACATAAGGGAAAGTCTCAATGAATTCAACTGTAACATCCCAAATTTTCAATTTGGAATGTTATACACTAGATCATCAATGCATATCATATTTTATTTTGCATTTTGGTTGATCCTAGAAATTCTACGCAACTCAATGACCAACGGAGAGAGTTGGGGATTTCGTTATTTTCATATTTGAGTTTTCTCTAATTTTGAGAATAGGATCATTTGATTTTATTTATTTTATCATCAATTATTTCTATTACAAAAAATTATGAGAGAGGGAATAAAATGACTTTCCCAAAATAAAGAAATATTGAGGATTTAATAATAAAATCAAATAAGATTTTATTTCGGAGTTTTTCGGTGTTTTATTTGAATTTAGGAAAAATGTGCATTTTTCAAAATTGCATTTAGGGCCCAAATAAATGTTCACTTTGTCGGGCTTGATTTTAGCAGCCCGGGAAAATTTATTTTGGGATTTTTGGAATCCGTTTAGTATTTCTTTTTATTTTTTTTCTTCCGATCGTAATTGTTTTAAAAAAAGGGAACCGACCTACGGGCCGTGTCCGACTAGGACTCCCGGCCCGTAGGGGCTTTATAAGCCGGCCCACCCCGGGGGGGGGGGGACCCTAGCCCAGCGCCCCACCCTAGCGCCCCGCCCCAGCCCCGCACCCGCCGTCGCCGCCGCCGCCGCCCCGCCGCGCCGCCCGCAGGAGCCGCCGCCCCACCGCACGCTCGCCGAGGTTCGCCGCCGCCTCGTAGTCCGCGCTGCCTATTTTTTTAGAAAACCGAACGGTTTTACGTCGATTTTTTCGGTTTTTTTTAGTTTTCGTTTTTTAGATCGGTTTTTTTGGTTTGGGTTAAATAGCGAGCGTTCGCTCGTTTGTTCGTTTAAACGAACACGTTCATCGTTCAGATCTGGATAACGAACGTTCATTCGTTAATCCATTCGTCGTTTTCTTTTTCTCGGATTAAATCCATGATTTTTCTGATCGCGATTCCTGATCTGATTTTCGTTTTAGTATAACTTTTCGCTCGTTTAACAGAATCAGGCGATTCAAGCGGCTAGAGTTTCTTCTCGAAACCCTCTATCCATTTAACCAACTTAAACAAGATTTTGCTACTATAAAATTTGCCTTGGATCCAGATTGCTAGAACGAAGTTGTTTTCTTTCGCCGTTTGACTTTCGTTGCTTTGTTTGATTCGTTTTTTTTGCCAACCGGAGTTCTTAAGTTGAACCTTCTGGTTAGATCTCTTATTTGAGTTTTACCTGTGCATTAGATGAGTACTTATTGTATGCTTGTTTGCCTGTCTGTGATAGAATACCCGGAGTGCGCCGCCTGTTACTTCGAATCGTTAGGTTTCCCGGATCATCAGCAAGGCAAGTAACACTTTGATCATATCTTTTCTACTACCCAGTTTTATTGCATTAGATAAATCCTCACACATTGCATGATTAGGATCTAATTAAATTGTGGGATGGGAAGTAGATGAGGTAGTACCTATTACCTGTTTATTATCAAACCTTTGGGAGTTACTTCTACGTTTGCTTATTATGCCATGCTATGCTAGTAGACGTGGATTGGGTGAGTGAAATCCATGACAGATGTGAGATTGATAATTAATGGTTTATCTAAGGTGGCAACTTAAACACACATCTGGGTGGATTGAGGCACCTGGGTATTCCAGGACTTGCCTGTTTTCTTTTGGACCGCCACCCAGGCTCAAAGGGATCATGAGACTATTCATACTAGAAACTTCCGTGTGCAGCCACAAGCTATTATGGGCTCTAGTATAGTTGACTAAGTTGTGCGAACTCTTACAGTGGTAGACTAGCAGATGTAGGGGATGTAGGTGGTACGGTCTACCCGATCATAAGGTGCTAGCGCTTCTGAAAGACTATGTCTCGGTCATCCGTCTTCTCAAACACCATGTAGTGCGAGAAAACAAACGGAAGCGATCGAGTCTTGTGGGGAAAAGTGCGCAAACCTCTGCAGAGTGTAATAAACTAATCATGATTAGCCGTGTCTCCAGTTATGGACATCTTGAGTATCTAGTACCTGGATTTTCATGTGAATCTCAACATGTTACTCTAAATTAATTTTGTTGGGTTATGGTTAATGATGATGCTTAATTGGGATTGAGAATGCTGTCAACCATTCTCAATGTTTAACAACCACCATGATAGTAATTAAATTTATTCCTTTGAAGTAGGGAAAAATTGGCTTTACGCAAAACCGTAACCATAGAGCTTTCCACCAGCCAAATATGCATATAGTATAGCTGTTTTCATTCCATTACTCTCTATGTGTTACCTTGCCAGCATATTCCATGTGCTGACCCGTTTTCGGGCTGCAACGTTAATGTTGTAGACTTTTCATACGATGATTATGGAGTTTTAGGTCGTGGTTCTATACTCAGTGATGCCGTTGGAGTTGATGGACTCACTTATCTTCCAAGCCTTCCGCTGTTATCGTTATTAGATGGCCTTAAGCCATATTTATTGTAATAAGTTCTCTTTTGAGACACTCGATGTAATAAGTGTGTGATTGCTACTCTGCTATAAATCCTCCAAGTACTGTGTGGTGTCAGCATTACTGATCCAGGCATGACACCGAAGCACAGAGATCAGACTGTTTGAGGTCTGGTCGCTACATCAACCCATTTAGCATGTCTGTGGTTCAGTTTTTCTTGACTTGTAATGTGTTTCAAAGATTCATGGTCAGAATGTATAAAAAATTCTTTGGGCCATAAATAATGTTGCCATGTTTCTAAGGTCCGAATAAGAGCATATAATCCTTTATCATAAGTAGAATAGTTCAGACTAGGCTCACTCAATTTTTCAGAAAAGTATGCAACAGGTTTGCCATCTTGTAATAATACACCTCCTAATCCAATTCCACTAGCATCACATTCAAGCTCAAGAGTCTTATTAAAATCAGGAAGTTGGAGTAAAGGAGCATGTGTCAACTTATCTTTCAATACCGTGAAGGCTTCTTCCTGTGCGGTACCCCAAACAAAAGGCACATGCTTCTTTGTAAGCTCATTGAGAGGTGCAACAATGGTGCTAAAATCTCTCACAAAACGCCTATAGAAACCAGCGAGTCCAAGAAAACTCCTCACTTGTGTGACCGTTTTGGGCTGCTGCCAACTCTCAATAGCTTCAATCTTGGCTTTATCAACTTCAATTACCTATGGAGTAACAACCCAAGAAAAGATACTCGGTCGGTGCAAAAGGTGCACTTCCCAAGGTTACCAAACAAACGTGCATCACGTAGAGCAATAAAAACAACACGTAAATGTTCCTAATGTTCTTCCAAAGATTTGCTATAAATCAGTATATCATCAAAATATACTACCACAAATCGTCCAATGAAAGCATGTAAAACATCGTTCATTAGTCTCATGAAAGTACTAGGTGCGTTAGTTAAACCAAAAGGCATGAATAACCACTCATATAAACCAAACTTAGTTTTAAATGTTGTTTTCCATTCATCTCCCAATTTCATACGAATTTGACGGTATCAACTACGCAAATCAACTTTGGAGAATATTGTAGATCCACTCAATTCATCAAGCATATCATCTAGCCTAGGAATAGGATTACGATAACGAATAGTAATATTATTAATGCCTCTACAATCAACACACATACGCGGCGTACCATCCTTTTTAGGAACTAGTATAATAGGAACAACACAAGGACTAAGAGATTCGCGTATATAACCTTTGTCAAGCAGCTCATGTACTTGACGCATAATCTCCTTCGTCTCCTCTGGATTGGTATGGTATGGTGCACGGTTGGGTAGCGATGCACCAGGAATTAAGTCAATTTGATGCTTAATCCCTCGAATAGGTGGTAAACCCAGTGGCACGTCTTGTGGGAAGATGTCAACGAACTCCTGCAAAATGTTAGTGACACCAGGGGGCAAAGAGGAAGGCACATCCTTGAATGAAAATAATGCCTCTTTGCACACAAAAGCATAGCAAACAGATTTGCTAAAATCTAGCTCATCAATATCAGATTTGGTGGCAAGTAAACATGCACTTTTTAATTTTATTTCAGAAACAACACTAGATGGTTTATTATTAGGCTGCATTTGTTGCTCAAATTCTTTTGCCACAATCTGATTTTCACTCTTAGTTTTCTCCTGTTATGCTTTATTAGCTCTATTAATATCATATTTTAAAATGGGATCAAGAGTCATAGGAAGCAAAGTAATATTTTTATCCTTATGAACAAGAGTATACTAATTGTTTCTAGCATGGTGTACATAATTTTTATCAAATTGCCATGGTCTACCAAGTAATAAGGAACATGCTTGTATAGGTACCACATCACAATCAACATAATCAGCATATGTAGAGATACTAAAATGCACACGAACAGTATGTGTTACCTTAACCTTACCGTTGTTGTTGAACCATTGGATGTAGCAAGGATGTGGATGAGGTCTTGTGGTGAGAGATAGCTTCTCCACCATCTCCATGCTAGCCAAGTTGTTGCAGCTCCCTCCATCTATGATGACGCGAATGGAACGTACCTTGACAACTCCCTTTGTATGGAACAAATTATGCCTCTCATTTTGCTCAGCTTGTGTGACCTGCACACTCAAAACACGATGAGCAAGTAAACATTCATACTTGTCAGCGTCGTTGGGAGCCATGTATTGCGTCTCATGATCAGAACCATCTCCACTGTGTTCTTCACGTGCAATAAGAGTCAAAGTCTTCTCATCATAGTCACTAGTGGACTCATACCCACCGTCCTCAGTAGCAATCATCACACGCTGAGATTTGCATTCTCTCGCATAATGACCACTTCCCTTACAACGACGACAAATAATATCACTTGCGTGCCATGTTGATGCCATGGAAGAAAAAGAGCTCTGTGCAGGCCCGGCAGGTGTGCTCTTGGCAGAAAGTGGTGGTTGTGCCTGCTTTCTTGTAGCACGGCTGGAGGTGGCACCTGATGGAGGTGCTGGTGCAGTGGAAGTAGAGGATGCACGTGGTGTCCATGATGAAGGTCGACCTGCAGAAAAGTTAGTTCGCGCCAATGCCTTTCGATCCTACACTTCACCTTCAGCTTTACAAGCAAGATGGAATATACGAGTGATATTATTATACTCCTTATACTCTAGAATGGTCTGAATCTCTCTATTTAATCCACGCATAAAACATGCAAGCATAGCTTCATTCTCCTCAACAATACCACATCTAATCATGCAAGATTGTAATTCCTGATAATATTCTTCTACAAAAGTTTTTCCTTGTCTTAAGCACTGCAATTTTTGAAGTAATTCACGCTAATAATATGGTGGAACCCAACGAGTACGCATAGCAGTTTTCAAAGCAGCCCAAGTGGCTGGAATAGGATATAATCTACAATGTTTAGACCACCATACACATGCAAAACTAGTGAAAGCACAAACAGCAGAAGCAACACGTCTCTCCTCGGGATATTCTAAACATGTAAAAGGTTGTTTAGTTTCTAACTCCCAAGTAAGATATATATCAGGAACATATCTACCCTCAAATGGTGGAATATTCAATTTTACTTTAGGAAGATGGGCATGATCTCGTACCTGAGCTGGTAATGCAGCCCTACCATTGCGATTATTTGCATGTGGACGACCTAGTGCTGGTGGTTGCACGTAGTTCTGATTTTGATCAACCTCATCCTCATAATCGCCCGCATAATCCTCCTCCTCAGCGGCAGTAGCAGGAGCCATAGAAGAAACAACAGTAGGTGCAGTGGCACCAGAAGTTTGACCAGGCTCAATGGAAACGTGCAGTGCTCGTCCCACTTGATTTGGAAGGCGACATTGTTTTTGTTGTTGTTGTTGTAGAGGTGTGATAGGTGCAGCCGGCAGTGGTTGTGGAAGACGCACGAGCAATTCATTAAACTTGTTATCGAGCTTTGTTTCGAACGTCTTCTCAATTCCATCTATCTTCTCCATGGCCTCTTCAAATCTGTTTAGCACATCTTCCACATGTCCACTCATCATTTGCTGAAATTTATCATGTAGCTCTTTGTTCGTCATGTTCTCTTAATCAGTCTCATCGGCTTGTGATCCTACCATGGTTAGCAACAATACAAACACATAAGAATATGATCCTACAGACTACTAGGAAGTGGTGTTGGTGTATCACAAATCAGGCAAGCGAATCTCAACTTCTTACCAGTTCTTACCCAGCAGCAGGTGATGATCCGCAACCGTCGTAGTCAAAACTCTCAAAGATTGGACAGAGCGATTGCCAGGTGGTGTCAAACGCATTATGTAGATGTATGTGGAGCTGGGAAGGCTTATGTTATGGTATCAAAATGTCAGCAATAATCAATTCAGAGATGCAAAGTTGAATAAACGCTCAACAACGGTACTTTGCTGGTCCTAGGCTAGACCGTACTAGAGACGCCAGCCTTGAACACGAACAAAATCACGGCGCGACACATAAACAAGGGAGGAGCACTCTCTGAATTTTTTTCCCTTTTTTCCCTTTTTTTGCACTTTTTTTCCTCTTTTTTTTGCTCCACAACATTTTTTTTCGAAAAAGTCTACAAATGGTCTAAAAACTGCCTAGCCAGAATTTTCCAGACTTCGAAACTGGAACTATTTTTCTACTGCGGGTAGCATGGAAGTTTGGGAATCCTACTCTTTCATGACTCAGAGTATGGCGTGATCTGGAAATCAAAAACAAAGCAACAAATACTGGACTTGGACTAGGACTGGTGGTAGAGATGAATCTGGTGGAACTCGGACTGGTGGTTGTATGCGGCGATGGTATATCTGAACTCGAATTGGTGGTGGTATATGGCGATGGTATATGTGGACTCGGATTAGTGGTTGTATATGGTGATGGTATATGTGGACTCGGATTGGTGGTTGTATATGGTAGCAGTGATGTATATGGTGGGGTGGTAGTATATGGTAATGATGATGACGATGGTGCGGTGGTGGCGTGACAACCTGTGAACAGAACTCGAAACTCTAAGGGACTAGACACTTAGACCAGCAACTCGACACGACAATGCAGCCGCAAATTCAACAAAGAAAAACTCTAAAAAGACTATTCAAAGGCTCAGATTGGTTCGGATATGATGACCTAACCCTTTTTTGTTGCTTTTTCATGGACTATAGGTATGAAGAACAGACTCGACCTAAACTATTAAAAAACTGTAAAATCTCAACGAGGAACCTGGAAATCTGATACCACTTGATAGAGGCGAAGGTATCCCGTCTTTCGATGTGATGATGATTATCGTTTCAGAGGAGTAGACTTTGACGATCTGACTTCGAACGTGTGAAGACGTCGCGCCTTAGAAATTGCTAAACCAACTCCGAGATGTTATTGACAATGCCAGAGCACGATCAACCTGACCACGAAGGTCTATTTCCTGCAAGCAAACGAAGAACAGGCAAGAAACTAAGATTGCAATCTAGATACCAAAAATGATATAAAATTATTATAAAACATCCAAGACTGATAATATAAGAGAATGGAACAATCAAAAATTATAGATACGTTGGGGACATATCAGCATCCCCAAGCTTAACTCCTACTCATCCTCGAGTAGGTAAGTGATAAAAACAGATTTTTTTTGATGTGGAATGTTGCCTATCATGTCATATCATATTATTTTCTTTATAGCATGGACATTTGGACTTTTATATTGTTCAAAGCAATATTCTAATTTTGACATGATAACTTAAATACTCAATCATATCAACAAGCAACCATGTCTGTCAAAATATCAACGCTAAAATAAGCAATCCTAGCCCGTCATGCTCAATCATTGATCCATTCATGAAACACACTCACATATTAACTACACCCAATGCTCAAGTACGATCGTAGTGTCTCCTAGTTGGTGCTTTTATAAGAGAAGATGGAGACTCAAATTAAAAAATAAAAATTGCATAAAGTAAAAGAAAGGTCCTTCACTGAGGGAAGTAGGGATTTGTAGAGGTGCCAGAGCTCAAAGCGAAAAACTTAGAGATAAAAACATTTTGGGAGGTGTGTCCTTCCCACCAACGAAAACGACTTAGAGTTCCGAACACTTTCCATCCTAGATATATCATAGGCGGTTCCCAAATAGAAAATAAATTTTATTCCTTTTTCCACCATACTTTCACTTTCCATGGCTAACCGTATACACGGGTGCCTTCCATACCAACACTTTCCAAGGAATTGATTATTTGACAACATAAAGTAAATCCATTTTTCATTTCAGGACTGGGCATCCCTAATAGCTTTGCCTTACTCTCGTGCAATGACAACTGAATAAACACTCATCGTGAGAATAACATCTAGCATGGAAAATATTAGCCACCCCTCACCGCTCCGCGAGCGGAACGAACACACAAAAGAGAAGTCTATTTTGAAAATTAGAGATGGCATATACAAATTTGCTTAGAACGACAAAAGAATACCGCATATCAGTATATATAGTGGACTCATGTGGCAAAACTGGTTTAAAGGTTTTTGGATGCACAAGTAGTGATCATACTTAGTGCAAAATGAAGGCTAGCAAAAGATTGAGAAGCGACCAACCAAGAAACGAATAATCTCATAAGCGAGCATTAAGAATAATTAACACCTAATAATGCACCACAAGTAGGATATACTTTCATTGCATAATTATTGACTTTCGTGCTTGCATAGGGAATCACAAACCTTAACACCAATATTCGTACTAAAGCATAATTACTCATCAACATAACTCACATATCACATCATCATATCTCAAAACTATTATTAAGAATCAAGTTTATTTTATCCAACGATCTTCATGAAAGTTTTTATTATATCCTTCTTGGATATCTATCACTTTGGGACTAATTTTCATATGTTGCTTTTAATAAGCTCAAACAGATATAAGTGAAGATCATGAGCATAATTTTTCTTTCTCTCAAATTAATTTAAGTGAAGCAAGAGAAAATTTCTTGAAAATTTTACTAACTCTCAAATAAATCTAAGTGAAGCAAGAGAGCATTTCTTCAGAAATACTAAAGCACACCGTGCTCAAAAAGATATAAGTGAAGCACTAGAGCAAGTCCATAGCTCGTAAAAATTTAAGTGAAGCATAGAGAGAAATTCTAACAAGTCATGACATAATTTTGGCTCTCTCAAATAGGTGTGTCCAGCAAGGAATCAAGACTTCAAACACAAAATAAAATAAGCAAAGACTCATATCATACGAGACGCTCCAAGCAAAACACATAGTATGTGACGAATAAAAATATAGCTTTGAGTAAAATACCGATGGTCGTTAGAAGAAAGAGGGGATGCCACTCGGGGGCATCCCCAAGCTTAGTTGCTTGCTCTCTTTTGGATAATAGGTTGGGATTCCGGGGCATCCCCAAGCTTAGGCTCTTCTTACTCCTTATTCCTTCATCCATCGTAAGATAACCCAAAACTTGAAAACTTCAATCACACAAAACTCAACAAAAGCTTTTGTGAGATCCATTAGTATAAGAAAACAAATCACTACTATAAGTGTTGTAGTAAACCAATTCATAATTTTTTCTTGCATTATATCTACTGTATTCCAACTTTTCTATGGCAAAAACTCATCAAAGAAAACCATAGAGCCATCAAAACAAGCACACAACGCAAAGAAAATAGAATCTGTCAAAACAGAATAGTCTGTAGCAATCTGGGTATTTTGAATACTTCTGTAACTCCAAAAACTCCGAAAACATAGGATGACCTGAGCAATTTGCATATTGATATAGGAATGGGTATTTTATCGCTCTGTTATTAAAAATGAGAATTATTTTCGTGAACGCAAAAGTTTCTGTTTTCTTCAGCAAGATCAAACAACTATCACCCAAGAAGATCCTAAAGGCTTTACTTGGCACATACATTAATTAAAACATAGAAAACACAATCATAACAGTAGCATAATTATGCTAACACTCAAAAACAGGAAGCAAAAAAGCAAAAATAAATTTTACTCATCGGGTTGCCTCCCAACAAGCGCTATAGTTTTATGCCCTTAGCTAGGCATAAAGCAAGGATCTAAGTTTTCTCATCTCTGGTTCGAGATCCATAAGATGCCCTCATTATTTATTCATATGGTGGCCTAATTATTGTTCTATGGAAGTGTTCGATACCCTTCCTCAAAGGAAATTGGAACTTAATATTGCCTTCTTTCATATCAATCATGACACCAATAGTGTGTAAAAACGGTCTACCAGGAATAATTGGACAAGATGGATTGCAATCCATGTCAGGAACAATAAAATCTATGGGCACATAATTCCTATTTGCAAGAATAAGAACACCATTAATTCTTTGCATAGGCTTTTTAATAGTAGAATCCGCCAAGTGAAAATTCAAAGAACATGATTCAATATCGGTAAGACCAAGCACATCACATAAAGATTTCGGAATTGTAGAAACACAAGCACCCAAGTCACACAAAGCAAAACACTCATAAATTTTAATCTTGACTTTGATAGTAGGTTCCCATTCATCATGCAATTTTCTAGGAATTGAAACTTCTAATTCCAACTTTTCTTCTAAAGATTTCATCATAGAATCAACAATATGTTTAGTAAAAGATTTATTTTGTTCATAAGCATGGGGTGAATTTATCATGGATTGCAAACAAAGAAATACAATCAATCAAAGAGCAACTATCATAAGTAAAGTCTTTGTAATCCAAAAGAGTGGGCACATCACTAGTTAAAGTCTTCAAACCCACTTTTATCAATTTTCTCAACAAGATTTTCACCCTCTGAATTATCGAGATGCCTTCTAGCTAAAGTTGACTCTTCTCCAATCCCTTTTTCATCAATCTTAACTTTACTAAACAAGGAATCAATATAAGAAACACCAATTATTTTAAGATCTTGATCACTTTTTTCTTCTAACGAGATCAGTTTAGCGGCCATTTGATTTACTAGGGTAGCTAGTGCGTCGGATATTTTTCCTAGCAAACTTTCGGCAAAAGCATACTTAGATTAGAGATTGCAAACTTCTCTAGTAATATCATCAAGTTGTTTTGTTATAGCATCAAGCACAATAGAGTGCCCCTTAAGTTCTTTAGTAAAATACTTATTATGCTCAAATTGGGTAGTCATATATTCCTTAGTACTTTTCTCAATTTCAAGCAAAATATTTGGGTAAGGAACATCATAATAGTTCTTTGAGGCATCATGACTACGCAAACAAGAGCACACACAAAAACAGATCCGACAAGAAAATGGCGAATGAAAAAGGGGGGCGAATAAAACGACAAATTTTTGTGAAGTGTGGGAGAGGAAAACGAGAGGCAAATGGCGAATACCATAAATTGCAAGGAGATGATATTTGTCATTAGGAACCTGGTATATGTTGATGATCCTACCCGGCAACGGTGCCAGAAATTGGCATGTGGCCGGGAGACTATCTTGACTTGATCCTACCTGGCAACGGCGCTAGAAATTCCTTTTGATGTCGCTTGAAGCTACGTCGGTATTTCCCCAAAGAGGAAGGGATGATGCGCATCGGCGGTAGGTATTTCCCTTAGATATGAAACCAAGCTTATCGAACCAGTAGGAGAACCAAGCAACACAACGTAAACAACACCCACACACAAATAACAAATACTCGCAACCCGACGTGTAAAAGGGGTTGTCAATCCCTTTCGGGTAACAGCGCCAGAAATTGGCAAACAGACGTGAGAGATTTGTAAATATCAATAGATCGAACGCCAAATAAAATAAATTGCAGCGGGGTATTTTTGGTTTAGTAGATCTGAAAATAAAAGGAAAATAAAATAGATCGCGAAGGCAAATAATATGAGAAAGATACCCGGGGGCCATAGGTTTCACTAGTGGTTTCTCTCGAGAAAATAGCAAATGGTGGGTAAACAAATTACTATTGGGCAATTGGTAGAACTTCAAATACACATGACGATATCCAGGCAATGATCATTATATAGGCATCACGTCCAAGATTAGTAGACTGACTCTTGCCTGCATCTACTACTATTACTCCACACATCGACTGCTATCCATCATGCATCTAGTGTATTAAGTTGATCAAGAAACGGAGTAATGCAATAAGAACGATGACATGATGTAGACAAGATCTATCTATGTAGAGATAGACCCCATCATTTTATCCTTAGTAGTAATGATACATACGTGTCGGTTCCCCTTCTGTCACTAGGATCAAGCACCGTAAGATCAAACCCACTACAAAGCACCTCTTCCTATTGCAAGATAAATAGATCAAGTTGACCAGTTAAGTAGGAACTAGTGCTGAGACCACCATTTACGTTTGTTGATATTGCAACGTTATTGTGTTAGTGTATCTGATTATGCCCACTTTTGTGGTATGAAGATATTAGGTTGTTTGCTTGATTGGTAGCTTGCTTGTTAAATTGCATCTTGTCGAAATTATTCGACTATATATATGTAATACTATTCTATTGTTTGTTGTTCGTTGTTGGTGTTATTCGTTGTTGTGTTTTGTTGCCTTATATTTGTTACATTGATCATATATGTATATAGTCGTGAACATGCATTAAGATTAATCAACAATGAGTTCAAGCATGAGTAGGATATAAATCACCGTGAACATAAATATCGTGGATGCTATGTTGATTTTGTTTCAACTACATGTTTGAACATGTGCCAAGTCAAGCCACTCGAATCGTTTAACGGACGATACCACCCTATCATACCACATCACAACTATTTTAATAGCATGTTGGCACGCAAGGTAAACCATTATAAACTCCTAGCTAATTAAGCATGGCATGAGCAACTATAATATCTAATAGTCATTGCAAACATGTTTCATTCATAATGCGCTGAATCAAGAATGATGAACTAATCATGTTTACAAAAACAAGATAGGTCGAGTTCATACCAGCTTCTCTCATCTCACTCAGTCCATCATATATCGTCATTATTGCCTTTCAATCGCACGACCGAACGGTGTGGATAATATTAATAGTGCACCTGCATTGGACTAAGCTGGAATCTGCAAGCATTTAATACAAGGGAGAAGACAAGGTAATATGGGCTCTTGGTTAAATCAACAATAATGCATATGAGAGCCACTCAACATTTTCATCATGGTCTTCTCCTCTCGACCCCCAAAGAATAAGAAAAGAAATAAAACTATTTACACGGGAAAGCTCCCAACAAGCAATAGAAGAACTTGCAATCTTTTGGGGTTTTCTTTTAATTACTACTACTGCAGGCATGGAAAGTAAACTAGCTAAAAGCTACAACTATTTTTTTTGGTTTTTCTTAAGGTTTTTCAAAAACACAAGAAGAAGGCTTAGAAAAGAAAATAAACTAGCATGGATAGTACAATGAAAAAGTATGAGCACCGACAACTAGAATGAGTGTGTGAACATGAATGTAATGTCGGTGGGAAATATGTACTCCCCCAAGCATAGGCTTTTTGCCTAAGTTGGCCTATGCCCACGGATCGAAGCTACTCTCTCCGGTGTACTGAGGAGGGTCCTCAGGGTGCCACTGGTTGGCGATCTCCTCCAGATCCCATGTTCACGCTGGTCGTGGAGGAAGTCGGTGAGGCCTCCAGTATGCATAAATGGCCTCGGGTAAGATGAGGTACGTGCCTGAAAGTATGTTAAACAAAGAGGGTGCAGGCAAGGTAATAGTCTCACAGTGAGTTTTATCAAATATCAAATTATACTTAAGCATCTTCTTCTTATTTTTAACAATAAATTCATGTGCTACCATACTCGTATAATCTAGAAAAATACGGGGCAGCAACTTTTCCTCTTTCTCATAATGCCTAATAGGTATCTCAAAGTGTTTAGCAAGGCGTGAAGCAAAGATGCCTCCGAAGATGGGGCCCTTTGTACAGTTCAGACTTAATTGTTTAGCAACAATAGCGCCTAAGCTGAAAGTTGTGTCACGAAACAAAGCATGGCGCAAAATGACAAGATCAGGAGCACTAAGATTTCCACTATTCTCGCGACCAATTAAGCATCTACTAGCAAATATCTCAAAGTAACGTAGAACGGGAAAATGTATACTAGTAATTCTTGCATTGGAAACTTTCCTTGTTTCCCCTACATCAATATCAATAAATCCATCCACATCACTATGATGTGGTTCCTCGATGCAGCCCAGAAAGGGTATCTTGCAGACCCGACAAAAATCATGGAGTGACATCTCCTTAACGTCATCATATAAGTGAAACTCCACTGAAGGTGGTGATTTCTTAGCATGGAAATAAAAATTTTGCACAAAAATATTAGTGAGTAGGAGATACTATTTGCGCTGGTCGTGGAGGAAGTCGGTGAGGCCTGCATTCTCAGCCAAGTAATAAAAGTCATCATAAATTCCGGCGGTTCTCAAGAACGCATCACAAGGCCATTTGCACGGCCGAACCTCCGCAGTGCGAGGAAGATTGTATTTGGGTTTTTTATTCTCCTCATTCTGCTTATCCTTTGAGCTTCGACTCGAAGAGCTCCTCAACAATCTCTTCATCATTTTCTTTCTCTGAAATTTTTTTAGTGACTCAAAATAAAAGTGAACCAAACTCAACAAGATTGATAGCAACTACTTCCACAAGTGCCTAGAGATTATATCATGCATCAAAACTACTTTGGACCATATAAATTTGACATGCAAGCTCAAGAACAGGGTCACCTTAGCAGCAAAAATTTGCAATAAATAAATCACTAGAACAAAAACTAATTGGACCATTGGAGGAGTCACATACCGAAGAACAATCCCCCAAAAACAGTTTTGTGAATGGAGCTTTGAGCAAAGAGATCGAAAATGGCAGCAAGATGAGCTAGAACACAGGTTTCAGCTATGGGAGGATTTTTTCTGGAGGAAGACGAAGTGAGTAGGTGCTGGAATAAGTGGAGGGGGTCCAAGTGGGGCCCACGAGGCAGGGGGCGCGCCCCAGGGGGTGGCGTGCCATGTGCCCTCATGGCCAAATGGTGGGCCCCCTGTTGTGTTCTCAGTGCCAGAAATTCTTAAATATTCTACAAAAAATCATATTTTATTTTCAGGACATTTGGAGAACTTTTATTTTCGAGGTATTTTTATTGCAAGGATAATTCAAAAAACAGACAGAAAAATACTATTTTGCTTTATTTAATCTAAATAACAGAAAGTAAAAGGATGGTACAAAGAGTTGTGCTTTCTAACTTCATCCATCTTGTGCTCATCAAAAGGAATCCACTAACAAGGTTGATCAAGTCTTGTTAACAAACTCTTTCCGAATAACATGAAACCGGAGAATTTTAGAATAACACTAGGTTACCTCAATGGGGATATGCATGTCCCCAGTAATAAGAATATCATACTTCTTGACAGCTGGAAGAGGGAAACCTCCAATAGTAATCATTGAAAATTTTCCAATAGAATTGATACTATGCACTTGAGGTTGTTTCCTCGGAAAGTGTACCGTATGCTCATTACCATAACATGAAAAGTGACATTTCCTTTGTTGCAATCAAAAACAGCCCCTGCAGTATTCAAAAAGGGTCTACCAAGGATAATCGACATACTATCGTTCTCGGGAATATCAAGAACAACAAAGTCTGTTAAAATAGTAACGTTTGCAACCACAACATGCACATCCTCACAAATACCGACTGGTATAACAGTTGATTTATCGGCCATTCGCAAAGATAAGTCTACGATATAAAGAGAGAGGCATAACACTAACACTGGCTCCAAGATCACATAAATCAGTTTTAACATAGTTTCTTTTAATGGAGCATGGTATAGTTGGTACTCCTGGATCTCCTAGTTTCTTTGGTATTCCACCTTTAAAAGTATAATTGGCAAGCATGGTGGAAATTTGAGCCTCTGGTATCTTTCTTTTATTTGTAACAATAGCTTTCATATACTTAGCATAAGGATTCATCTTAAGCATATCAGTCAAACGCATACGCAAAAACATAGGTCTAATCATTTCAGCAAAGCGCTCAAAATACTCATCATCCTTTTTCTTGGATGGTTTAGGAGGAAAAGTCATGGGTTTATGAACCCATGGTTCTCTATCTTTACTGTGCTTCCTAGCAACGAAGTCTCTCTTATCATAACGTTGATTCTTTGATTGTGGGTCATCAAGATTAACAACAGGTTCAATATCTACATCATTGTTGTTGCTAGGTTGAGCATCAACATGAACATCATCATTATCACTAGGTTCATGTTCATTACCAGATTGTGTTTCAGCATCAGAAATAGAAATATCATTGGGATTCTCAGGTGTGTCAACAACAGGTTCACTAGAAGCATGCAAGGTCATATCATTTTTCTTTTTCTTCTTCTTAGAAGGACTAGGTGCATCAACATTAGTTCTCTAAGAATCTTGCTCAACTTTCTTAGGGTGGCCCTCAGGATAGAAAGGTTCCTGAGTCATTCTACCCCCTCTAGTCATAACTCTAATAGCATTATCATTTTTCTTATTATTTAATTCATTGCACAAATCATCTTGTGCTTTAAGCACTTGTTCTACCTGAGTGGTAACCATAGAAGCATGTTTAGTAATAAGTTTAAGGTCACCTTTAACTCTAGACATATAATCACTCAAGTGTTCAACCATATAAGAATTATGTTTCAATTGTCTACCAACATAAGCATTGAAGTTTTCTTGTTCAACAATAAAATTGTCAAAGTCATCCAAGCATCGGCTATCAGACTTATGATGAGGAATATCACCTTCATCAAATCTGTAGAGAGAATTTACTTTTACTACATGTGTCGGGTTATTAAAACCATGTATTTCTTCAATAGGTGGTAAATTCTTAACATCTTCAGCTTTAATACCCTTTTCTTTCATAGATTTCTTTGCCTCTTGCATATCTTCAGGACTGAGAAATAGAATACCCCTTTTCTTCGGAGTTGGCTTAGGAGTTGGTTCAGGAAGTCTACAATCATTATCATTAATCAATATATTATTCAATAGCAATTCAGCTTGCCCAACAGTTCTTTCCCTGAAAACAAAACCAACACAACTATCCAGGTGGTCTCTGGAAGCATCGGTTAGTCCATTATAAAATATATCAAGTATTTCATTTTTCTTGAGAGGATGATCAGGCAAGGCATTAGGTAATCAAAGAAGCCTCCCCCAAGCTTGTGGGAGACTCTCTTCTTCAATTTGCACAAAATTATATATTTCCCTTAAGGAAGCTTGTTTCCTATGAGCGGGGAAATATTTAACAGAGAAGTAATAAAACATATCCTGGAGACTACGCACACAACCAGGAGCAAGAGAATTAAACCATGTTTTAGCATCACCCTTTAATGAGAATGGAAATAACTTAAGGATATAGTAGTAACGATTTTTTTCCTCATGTGCCACAACAGTTTCAGATTCATAGCAATAAAAAGGATCAGATTCAACCAAAGTAATTGACTCAGGATCGATAGAGAAATCATAATCCTTATCAGAAATACAGTTAGGTGAAGTAGCAAAAGGAGGGTCATATTTCATTCTAGCATTCAAAGACATTTCTTTCAGCTTAGCTAACAGTTTCTTAAGATCATATCTATCTTTGCAAGCAAAAAGGTCTCTAGCAGTTTCTTCGTCCATAACATAACCCTCAGGCACATCAGGCAATTCATATCTAGGGGGAGAAACTTCATCATCACTTTCATTAATATTATCTGTTTCAAGAATTTCATTCTCTCTAACCCTAGCAAGTTGTTCATCAATAAATTCACCTAATGGCACAATATTATCAAGCATAGAAGTAGTTTCATCATAAGCATCATGCATAGCATAAGTGGCATCATCAATAACATGCGACATATCATAATCAATAACAGGTGTAGGTGTCGCAAATTTACTAAGGTGAATCCAGTGCAGAGCTAGATGGCAGTTCCTTACCTCCCCTCGTAGTCGAGGGAAAAATCTTGGTTCTTTCATCTTTCATGTTCCTCATAGTGATCAACGGATATAAATCCCAAGTGACTCAAAGAATAGAGCTATGCTCCCCGGCAACGGCGCCAAAAAATAGTCTTGATAACCCACAAATATAGGGGATCGCAATAGTTTCGAGGGTAGAGTATTCAACCCTAATTTATTGATTCGACACAAGGGGAGCCAAAGAATATTCTCAAGTATTAGTAGTTGAGTTATCAATTCAAACACACCTGAAAGACTTAATATCTGTAGCAAAATATTTATTAGCAAAGTAGTATGGAAGTAACGGCAACGGTGGCAAAAGTAACAGTAGTAGTTTTTGTAGCAATCATAACAGTGGCAACGGAAAAGTAACTAAGCAAAAATCAATATGTGAAAAGCTCGTAGGCAATGGATCAATGATGGATAATTATGTCGGATGCGATTCCTCATGCAACAGTTATAACATAGGGTGACACAGAACTAGCTCCAGTTCATCAATGTAATGTAGGCATGTATTCCGAATATAGTCATATGTGCTTATGGAAAAGAACTTGCATGACATCTTTTGTTCTACCCTCCCGTGGCAGCAGGGTCCTATTGGAAACTAAGGAATATTAAGGCCTCCTTTTAATAGAGTATCGGACCAAAGCATTAACACTTAGTGAATACATGAACTCCTCAAACTACGGTCATCACTGGGAGTGGTCCCGATTGTTGTCACTTCGGGGTTGCCGGATCATAACACATAGTAGGTGACTATTGCCTTGCAAGATAGGATCAAGAACTCACATATATTCATGAAAACATAATAGGTTCAAATATGAAATCATGGCACTTGGGCCCTAGTGACAACCATTAAGCATAGCAAAGTCATAGAAACATCAATCTTAGAACATAATGGATACTAGGGATCAAACTATAACAAAACTAACTCGATTATGTGGTAACTCTCATCCAACCCATCACCATCCAGCAAGCCTACGATGGGATTACTCACGCACGGTGATGAGCATCATGAAATTGGTGATGGAGGATGGTTGATGATGACGATGGCGACGGATTCCCCTCTCCGGAGCCTCGAACGGACTCTAGATTAGCCCTCTCGAGGAAGATTAGGGCTTGGCGGCGGCTCCGTATCGTAAAACGCGATGAATCATTGTCTCTGATTTTTTTTTTCTTCCCCGAAAGTGAATATATGGAGTTGGGGTTGAGGTTGGTGGAGTCCCAGGGGGCCCACGAGGCAAGGGCGCACCCTGCACCCTCGTGGACAGGGTGTGGGCCCCCTGATGCTGATTCTTTCGCCAATATTTTTCATTAATTCCAAAACGTGTCTTCGTGGATTCTCGGGTCATTCCGAAAACTTTTATTTCTACACAAAAATAACACCATGGCAGTTCTACTAAAAATAGCGTCAGTCTGGGTTAGTTCCATTTAAAGTTAGAGTCCAAAACGAGGGCAAAAGTGTTTGCAAAAGTAGATACGTTGGAGACGTATCAGACACCCACGTCAGTTGGGGAGATTCGCAACTTTTTGGGCCTTGCAGGTTATTACAGGAGGTTTATTGAGAACTTTTCCAAAATTGCAAATCCTATGACTGAATTGTTGAAGAACGAAAAGAAATTTGTTTGTACTGATGAATGTGATGGCAACTTTCAGGAATTGAAGCAGCATTTGGTTATAGCACTAGTCTTAGTTCTGCTAGATATACATAAGAACTTCTAGGTATATTCTGATGCTTCTCGTCAAGGACTTGGGAGTGTTTTGATGCAGGAAGGTAAAGTTGTTTCTTATGCTTCACGCCAGCTTATGAATCATGAGCAGAATTATCCTACACATGATTTGGAGTTAGCCTCAGTTGTGCATGCATTGAAAAGTTGGAGGCATTATCTTGTTGGTAATCATTGTGATATATTTACTGATCATAAAAGCTTGAAGTATATTTTTACTCAAAGGGATTTGAACCTCAGGTAGAGGAGATGGTTGGAGCTTATTAAGGATTATGATTTGAATGTGCAGTATCATCTTGGTAAGGCTAATGTTGTTGCTGATGCATTCAGTCGCAGGAGCCGTGCTAATGTAGTTAACATTAATGATATGCCACCAGAGTTATGTGAGCAGTTCAGGAATCTCAGGTTGGAGATGGTTCCTAAGGGATATTTAGCAAC
This sequence comes from Triticum urartu, assembly GCF_056163025.1. Lineage (NCBI taxonomy): Eukaryota > Viridiplantae > Streptophyta > Magnoliopsida > Poales > Poaceae > Triticum > Triticum urartu. The sequence continues at coordinate 299,363,336 of NC_141875.1, read as the reverse complement.
ACTAGAGGTAAATCCTACTTTCCATGACAGGATCAGAGAAGCGCAAAACGATGATAAGGAGATTCCGATCATAAAAGAGAATATGGTCAAAGGGAAGGCAGAAGGTTTCCATGAGGATGAACATGGAGCTATATGTTTGAGGAGCATATTTGTGTACCTCAGGATGTAGATATCAGGAAGTTAATTCTTTAGGAGGCGCATGATTCACCTTATTCCATTCACCCAGGTAATACTAAGATGTATTCGGATTTGAGGGAAAGATTTTGGTGGCCTAGCCCGAAGAGGGAAATAGTTGGGTATATTGCAACATGTGATGTGTGCCAAAGAGTTAAAGCAGAACATCAGAGACCGACAGGTTTGTTATAGCCTTTGCCTATACCTGATTGGAAGTTGGATGAGATTGGTATGGACTTCATTACAGGTCTACCCAGGACTCAGTTAGGTTATGATTCTATTTGGGTAGTTGTTGATCGTTTGACTAAAGTTGCCCACTTCATTCCGGTAGAGACTACTTATACCAGTGCTCAGCTAGCAAAGATTAATATGTCTAAAATTGTGTGTCTGCATGGAGTTCCAAGGAAGGTAGTGTCTGATAGAGGTGCTCAGTTCACATCCAAAATTTGGTGCCAGTTGCATGAATCCTTGGGCACTGGGCTGGAGTTCAGTACAACTATCCATCCACAGACAGATGGGTAGACAGAGAGGGTAAACCATATTTTGGAGGATATGTTGACATTTTTTGGTTTAGACTACGGGTCTAGTTAGGATGATAATTTACCTTATGCAGAGTTCTCATATAATAACAGTTACCCGGCTAGCCTGTAGATGGCACCATTTGAGGTATTGTATGGTAGAAAGTGCAGGACACCATTGATGTCCGATGAGGTTGCAGAGTGTTAGTTCTTGGGACTAGACTTGATCAGAGATGCTGAGGAGAAGGTCAAGTTGATTCGTGATAGGCTGAAGATAGCACAGTCTAGACAAAAGAGTTATGCAGATGCAATACGTAAGAAGGTGACATGTGAGGTAGGAGACTGTGCATATCTTAGAGTTTCACCACTTCGTGGAATTGAGAGATTTGGAATCAAAGGTAAGTTAGCATCACGTTTTGTGGGGCCTTAAAAGATCCTGGAGCGCAGAGGAGAGGTAGCTTATCAGCTAGAGTTGCCAGAATCTTTGTCAGGAGTTCATGACGTGTTTCATGTATCCCAGTTCAAGAAGTGCCATGCAAAGATGATGGATGTTCCTTGGAGGGACATAGTGTCACTTGAGGCAATTCAGTTGGAGAGTGATTTGACATATGCGGAGAAGCTTGTTAAGATTCTAGAGACAACAGAGAGAGTTACTCGCACCAAGACAATCAAGTTATGCAAGGTTTAGTGGGATCATCATACATTGGAGGAAGCTACCTGGGAACGAGAGGAAGATCTCAGGCAGGATCACCCACACCTATTTGCTAGCTAGACCGAATCTCGAGGGCGAGATTCATCTTAAGGGGGGTAGGTTTGTAACATCCCGATTTTCCTAAATTAGGATGTTAATAGATCATTCATATGTATCTCATATCTTAAATTGCATTTTTTGAAATATTCTTTTCATTATGCAACTCACGACAAATTATTGGAGTGGAGATAACATGACTTCTCCCCTATTTTAAAAATGTTCATAATGTCCAGAATATTATTTTTAGATCAGGTGATATGTTTTGGTATTTTTCATCAACTCCAATTTACTTTATCGTGGTGATTTATGGCTATTTGTGTAGCCTATTGCATAAAATAAATTTCCAAAATTGCATTAGCTTTGGAACTAGTGTTCCTGTAGTATATTGGTAATATTATTTTTTACTATGTGTTTATAGTATTTTAGGATTTATTCGGGTATTTGTTTTACTAGCTATTTTAATTCCTGTAGCTTTTGTTTAAAAAACGTAGCGCGCACTGTGCAATCGGGCGCACAACCGTGGCCTACAAACTCCCGCACTACCGCGACCCAGCAATCCTCGTCGCCCGCGGCCCTTTTTGACTTACCGAAGTGGTACGCCATAGCTCCCATCGCTCCTCGCTCTCAGTCGCTGACCGGCGGGGCCCATGTTTTTCTTCTACCAGCTCTGGTCATACCAACATGCGCACAGCCGCACGCATGCCCGATGCCGAGCTAGATCGACCTCGTGCCCCTGGTCGACCCCGCACGCCTCAAGGACACCACGCGTGAGCCAAACCCCTAGGGAAACCTTACCGCACACACCCCCATACCTTTCCTTGCCTGCACATATTGGTTGGGCGAAACCGATCTCGTCGAGGGACTTCGGTGTTCGCCGTCTTCACCGGTTGTGGCCCTCGCCATAAGAGCATGCCCAGCCGTGCCACTTGTTTCCCTCGAACCCCCTCTCGTTTATGCGCATTCTTGACACCTTGGGATGAACCACAAAGAACCAGGACGAGCCACTCGATGCTGAGCCGAAGCCCCAGAGCACACCGGAGTTCACTCCACCACCGCAGCTAGAGAGGAATCCCCCGTTGCCGTATTCACCACCACCACCTCCGCCGCTCGACGCCGCACCCGTCCATCCCTTCACCCTCGTCGGAGAATCGCCGGAGGAGCGCCGCCACCGTTTTCCCATGCTGCTGAGCATGTGCACACAGGGAACCCCTTCAGCCAATCTGCGTGCGACATGTGGCATATGCTACAGTAAGCTCACATGAATAGATAAGGTTTTTTTGTTGTTTTTGTTTTATTTTCAGATTTCCACCTAAAACCTCCTGTAGCTATATCTTCTAGTCTACAAATCCAATTTAGGTGATTCTTTTACCAATGCACTCACAATGACCAGAAGAATATGGCAGAACCAAAATTTCGCATATTGGCACTTTTCAAATTTGAATCACTCAAATTTGAATTAAAACTTCCTGAGGCCACAACTTTCAAATCGGTTAGCAGAATTGAGTGATTCATTTTGCGTTGTTATTCTAGTGCATTGTAGATGTTTTGTACACAATGTTATGCTTTTGTCCTTGAATTTGAAAATGATTTTCTTGCTTTTGGTTTTATTGGAGTCTCGGTGATTGATTTGTTGATTGTGTGAAACGTGCAGACTATCCGGAGCGCGAGGCGAGCTATTGTCAGGAGTGTGACATTTCGAACAAGAACCAAGGAAAGTTACATGTTGATCATCCTTTACCTATTGTTTTCTATGCATGTAGCATATACCACACTATAAATTTGTGCATGTATAGGAATACTATATATTTTTGCTATGCTGTTGAGCTATCTCCCGTCAATGCGATCGTGGTAGTTGTAGTTTTGCTATGCTTTGTTGAGGGGTTTGGTATGTGTATACATTGAGCTTATGTGAGGATTATATATAACAAATTGAGTAGTAATTAAGGACTTAACTCACCTTTGGGCAGAATTGGTATTGTTGGGTGGTTTAAAGAACATCATGGTTTATACCCTCTGAATGTAAGTGGAATGTCGCCCAGGTTCAAAAAGATCAGACAAATTTAGTGACTAGTTGCTTCTATGCACAACCACTAGCTAAATGGGCTCTGGCTTAGTTGATTAGGTTGTGGGATCCTCGCCCAGGCAAAGCTAGCAGATGTAAATATGAGTAGGTGTACTGGCTGCCGGTGGGTGGAGGTAACTACTTCTGAAAGACTTCGTCTCAATCTTTAGGTTAAGTCTAGTGGGTAAAGTGTGCAAAACTCTACACATTATGAAAAACTAATCATGATTAGTCGTGTCCACGGTTATGGGAAATTTTGGCAACTATGCCATTATAGTTGTTGGATGATCTTGAAAGATGTGACACTTAATTAATTTGTTGGGGAACTTAATGATGGGTAGGTTGGAGTTGGACTTGCCAACTCAACCTTATGTATTTAATTGTAGTAACAAAAATTAAATAAAAATTTGACTATAAGGTAGTTATCAGGACAAAATTGGATTTTTGCAAAAATAACCATCAAGCCTTTCTTTTGTCGTACTATGCATATACATGTAGGTCTGCTTTATTATTACTCCTGTGTAACTTGCCCATACATTCAATGTATGGACCTATACGGTCGCAACGTCTCATGTTGCATGACATTAAGACAAAGAGTAAGGTACCATTAGGGTCGCGAGTTACGGCTGCAACGTCTTATGTTGCATGACAGTAAGACGAGGAGTAAGGTACCATTAGGGTCGCGAGTCTGCACTCATCATCGCCAGTCGGCTATGTGCTATGTGCTATGCAGATTGTTTTATTTTATAAATTCTAGATCATACATTGTAATAAATGATGCACTAGTTATTCTGGTATTCATCTATATTCTGTGTGCCAGCGAGTTCGATCTAGGAACTAGCACGGTATGCACAGAGACTCAAATCCTTCGTGGTTTGATCGTTACATTCAGCCTGCTAATGGCCCGTCATATCACTGCGCCAATAATGGGCTGATGTATATTCCAGCATGTTGTCGGCTCGTGATTTGTTTGGCACAATTCAGGCTCAATCTACATCTCAGCCTATTAAAAGCCCATTTTATTTTCTGGCCCAATCAAGGCAAGAAGTTTACTCGGCCTTTTAAAGGCCCAAACTAATAGTGGGCCAGATTGAGTTTAGGCATGCTGATGGCCCAAGATGATTGTAGGCCCACGGTTCGGCCTATTTACAGAGATTGGCGAACGACCAGTTTTAGTACCGAATTTCTTTTTATATAAACCTAACGTATTGGCCCATTGCACTCTAATCGAAGCTTATGACCTTTTCACAAAGCGATGACAACATACACAACAAATAACTTACATCGTCATGCCGAAGAATAAACCTAGACTATAAAACAAAGAAATTACATCATATTACATCCCCTGGACATCAAAGTTCACCCCAGTGATAACAAAGGGCAACCAGACAACAGATTCCATACACTTGGCATCAAAGGTCACCACCAGTCGAACTAAACATGCCGACACAATAATAGACAGAACAGACAACAATTCAACACAGTTCAAGAAAGGTTAGCCCTGCCCAGGAGCTGCAGTGCAAGCAGGTTAGCAACCTAATGAGACTGTGCTTGTTTGACACTTATAATCACCAACTCAAGCTGCACATCATCAATATACGTCTTGTACTTATGGTTAGTCTTGCATAGCGATTGGAGTTCCAGTCGGATTTGAGCGAAAGTATATCTTTCTGCTTGAATTTCAGACTAAAGAAGTCGAATAGATTCAGGCGGCGACTTCATCGTGCTTGTGTCACTGTTATTAGTGAATAAGTTCGACACTACATCAAGACATGACTTTGGGGTTGTATCGCTATCCTCAAGATATGTTTCCTTCTTCTCTAGAATATATGTTACAGGGACAAGCAATGGGTTCGTCGCACTATCATTCTGGCAGTTCTTCCTAGCATCAGTGATGTCACCCTGAAAGAGAAACAAGTAGGTAGATAACATGTTTTGCATGTATAAGCATCAGTGCAGTCAATTCATCTCATTTCTTAGTAAGAAATAAAGAGACATGGTTTAAAATAGCATTAACCAAATATGCATTGTTCATAGTTAAGACGACAAGAAGTGGCATTGTGCAGGAGCGGCCAGCATCGCCACACCATTGGATTACAGATCAAGAACACAATCATACATGTAGTGGTAAACAACGTATAATCATGAATGGTGAGTGTACTGTCAATTTATCCCATTTCAGAGTGGGAAATAAAGAGACATTATTTAAATAACATTAACATAATATGGCATCGTTCACAGTTAAGACATAGCAGGATATGACATTGTGCTAGAGTTGGTAGTTTCACCACACCACTGGATTACAAATCAATAACACAAGCATACATGCAATAGATAACTTGCTATGTTTGGTCTAATTTACATGGTATGAATAAGGAACTAGGTTGTACAACTAAAACTGAAATTGAGAAGGACAAACTTATGTTTATGTACTTCTTCGTAGTAAACTTTGAACATGCAATTTGATGCAAACGCCAAAAATAAACAAAATTTGCAGTCATAGCTATCCAAATATACACAACAAAGTTTGAAGGATCAAGGAGGACAAACTTATGTTAGTAGTGAAGACCGGCTCTATAAAGCCCTGGTCCATATTGATGGGGCGCAATTCAAGAAGTTTACCACAGAATCCTCTTCGTGAGCATTGCCTTTATTCTACATTTTGTTAAGAATAAATATAGATGTGATTATATAGGAAGAAATGGAGATTATTTGATGCAGACTATAAATGTAAGTATAACATACATGCAAAAGGCACTAATAAGAGCAATGCAGAGCCAAACTTCTTCAGTAGCATTGGTTTTATTCAACATTTTGGCAAGATTAAATATGGATCTGATGTGTAGAAAATGGAGGCAAGGGAAAATAAGCTGCAAAGTGTACATGAACTACTAGCTGAAAATATATACCTACTAATAAAAGAAATAGGTATTCTTAGTGCGTCATGCTATTTTATAGAAAAAAACCCTAATGTTTCTGACATTAAATCCGCAGTACATATCAAATGTTTTTTAAAACACTCATATCTTCTAAACCGTAACTCTAAATTTAACATGTTATATATGGAATTTAATTAGAAAAATATATAGAATCTGAATATGATGTTATTTTACCTGTTAACTATTTAAAAAGTACTATCTATTATCCATCTTTCTTTCATATCATTACTGATTCAGATTGTGGATGAACATCTCAAGAAAATCAGGATTGGAGACAAAATTGAAGATCACTTCCCCATTTCTTTGTATGTATTAAATCTACATGTAAGTCGTGTTTAAATAGAAGAAAGGTGGAATCTTGAACTTGCGCTTTTGTAGGAAAAGACCATCTTTGTTTGGGCCATAGCTGCAAGTACTCAGATTATAGACCATTTTCTGTAAATTAAGAGCGTGTGGTATTCTTTACTCCTGTTGCAACGCACGGGCCCTTTTGCTAGTATAAGTAAAATGATGAAAGAAAACAAATACTTAAAAGAACAATGCAAAGCTAAACTTCTTCATAAGCATTAGGTTTATTCTATATTAATGTAAGCATTAATAGATCAGATAATTTGGAGCGAACAATGGATAAGCAAGCTATAATGTACAATGATGTCACATAATCCACCAAGTATGAATGTAAGTACAACGAAAGGACCATAGGTACTAACAAGAGCAAACCAGTGAGCAGCATAGTTGCGATATCCTAGGTTTTGCGGCTCTAGTTCTATCGCCAACATAAGTTGGATGCTATCAAATTTCTCCGGTACCACCACCTTTTTCAAGGACTTTGCTTGTACTCCTTCAGGTTCTGCAATCACCCTCTTCCTTTTGGATGTCTGAAACACAAGAACTACATTTGAATGAAAAAACATGGTATGATGACAAACGAAATAGGTATTGATAATGGATGGGCATGGCATCTTCAGATATATCATGAGTAAACTAAGCAGATGGCGCTGCAATGAAGCGGAAGAAATGCAAGACACCTTATGGAAGATACGTGTAGCCAATAAAACCTTACCAAATTAGAACAGACACCTTATTGGGTGAACAGGATAGGCTATCTGCCTTTGACGCCTTCAGCTCAGTATAGTCATTGGGATCATATTCTGAATACGAAACAATAGGCTGGGAGCATGTGAGTTTCATTGCATCCAGAATGGACCTCAATCCCTTGATGCCAAGTTTGTTACCCATTGAAATGTTCCACAACATTCTTCTGGCATGCACACTCTTATATTTATTGCGATTACATACAATATCTGAGAAGCATGAAAACATAAATTGTAGTGAGATTATCTTTGTAATGCAGAGAATATTCCAATATAATAGGGGCTCCCTGTAACCCTTGTGTGCTATCACTGGATTGTGATGAGAGAGCTCATGTGTGCTGTAATAATATAGATAAAAGGGGTACACCATAACCAAAATAAATAAATCGGGAAACCAGAACTGGCTGGAAAATAGGGGTTGTATTTCTGCTACTAATTTAAAGCATATCGATCACCTATCAGTCTACTCTATCAAAGACCGCACAACTCCCACCATTTCCTGGATATTATGGCAGACCAACTCGAAGTAATTAAATCATCTTGCAGAAGCGGCCCAAGAGAGTTGTCGACTGCAGATGTCCCTGCTCCCCCTTCCTGAGAAGGAACATACTGGACTTACTAAATAAGAAGATGATGTAGGGTGGAACCCTAGATGGCCAATGTTTCACAAAAGGAGCGGATCCTACGAAGAACACGAAGAACACAAGGGGAAACACGAGAGAATCACTCAAACCAACAAGAACGATCACACATGTGCTAGATCCTCGAAACACAAAGAGAGATACACGATCCAAAGTCAACAAAGGACGATACAAGAGGTAACCGGTTCTTCTCCGTGAGGAGGTCTTGAATCCACGAGGGGATCTTCCGCGAGGGGTCTTGAATCCAAGGTGGATCTTCTCCGTAGAGGTTGTGGTCTCTCTCATGAAGTACATCCGTATGGATGAGCGAGGCTCTATCTCTAATATGAGCTATCACAACGCTAACCCTAACTAGGAGGAGGTGGAGGAGTATATATATAGTCTAGATGCACGAAGGGTTAAGTGGGAGAGGGATACATGGGCCTCGGGACCGATCTTTGTTCGCAGACAGGTACCAGACGTCCGCTGGGGATCGGCCGTCCGATGGCTCGTGTGAAGGAAATATGCCCTAGAGGCAATAATAAAGTTATTATTTATTTCCTTATATCATGATAAATGTTTATTATTCATGCTAGAATTGCATTAACCAGAAACGTAATACTTGTGTGAATACATAGACAAACAAAGTGTCACTAGTATGCCTCTACTTGACTAGCTCGTTAATCGAAGATGGTTATGTTTCCTAATCATAGACATGAGTTGTCATTTGATTAATGGGATCACATCATTAGGAGAATGATGTGATTAACATGACCCATTCCATTAGCTTAGCACCCGATCGTTTAGTATGTTGCTATTGCTTTCTTCATGACTTATACATGTTCCTATGACTATGAGATTATGCAACTCCCGTTTACCGGAGGAACACTTTGTGTGCTACCAAACGTCACAACGTAACTGGGTGATTATAAAGGTGCTCTACAGGTGTCTTCAAAGGTACATGTTGGGTTGGCTTATTTCGAGATTAGGATTTGTTGCTCCGATTGTCGAAGAGGTATCTCTGGGCCCTCTCTGTAATACACATCACTTAAGCCTTGCAAGCAATGCAACTAATAAGTTAGTTGCAAGATGATGTATTACGGAACGAGTAAAGAGACTTGCCGATAACGAGATTGAACTAGGTATTGAGATACCGACGATCGAATCTCGGGCAAGTAACATACCGATGACAAAGGGAACAACGTATGTTGTTATACGGTCTGACTGATAAAGATCTTCGTAGAATATGTAGGAGCCAATATGAGCATCCAGGTTCCGCTATTGGTTATTGACCGGAGACGTGTCTCGGTCATGTCTACATTGTTCTCGAACCCGTAGGGTCCGCACGCTTAATGTTACAATGACGGTTTCATTATGAGTTTATGAGTCCCGGATGTGATCACAGACTTGACGAGGAGTCTCGAAATGGTCGAGACATAAAAATCGATATATAGGACGACTATATTTGCACACCGGAAAGGTTCCTGGTAAGATTAGGACAATACCAGATCACCGGGACGTTATCGGAACCCCCCGGGAGGTATATGGGCCTTATTGGGCCTTAGTGGAAAGGAGGGGAAAGGAGCAAGGGAGGGGGCGCCCCCCCCCAAGCCCAATCCGAATTGGGAGGGGGGCCGGCCCCCCTTTCCTTCCTCCCTCCTTCCTCTTCCTTCCCTCTCCTACTCCTAATAGGAAAAGGGGGAGTCCTACTCCCGGTGGGAGTTGGACTCCCCCCCTTGGGCGCGCCACCCTCCTTGGTCGGCCCCCTCCTCCACTCCTTTATATACGGGGGCAGGGGGGCACCCCAGAGACACAACAATTGATCATTGATCTCTTAGCCGTGTGCGGTGCCCCCTCCACCATAATCCTCGATAATATTGTAGCGGTGCTTAGGCGAAGCCCTACGACGATAGAACATCAAGATCGTCACCACACCGTCGTGCTGACGGAACTCATCCCCGACACTTTGCTGGATCGGAGTCCGGGGATCATCATTGAGCTGAACGTGTGCAAAAACTCGGAGGTGCCGTAGTTTCGGTGCTTGATCGGTCGGGCCATGAAGACGTACGACTACATCAACCGCGTTGTTATAACGCTTCCGCTTCCGGTTAACGAGGGTACATAGACAACACTCTCCCCTCGCATTGCTGTGCATCACCATGATCTTGCGTGTGCGTAGGAATTTTTTTGAAATTACTATGTTCCCCAACAGTGGTATCAGAGCCTAGGTTTTATGTGTTGATGTTATATGCACGAGTAGAACACAAGTGAGTTGTGGGCAATATAAGTCATACTGCTTACCAGCATGTCATACTTTGGTTCGGCGGTATTGTTGGATGAAGCGGCCCTGACCGACATTACGCGTACGCTTACGCGAGATTGGTTCTACCGACGTGCTTTGCACACAGGTGGCTAGCGGGTGTCAGTTTCTCCAACTTTAGTTGAACCGAGTGTGGCTACGCCCGGTCCTTGCGAAGGTTAAAACAACACCAACTTGACAAACTATCGTTGTGGTTTTTGATGCGTAGGTAAGATTGGTTCTTGCTAAGCCCGTAGCAGCCACTTAAAACTTGCAACAAACAAAGTAGAGGACGTCTAACTTGTTTTTGCAGGGCATGTTGTGATGTGATATGGTCAAGGCATGATGCTAAATTTTATTGTATGAGATGATCATGTTTTGTAACCAAGTTATCGGCAACTGGCAGGAGCCATATGGTTGTCGTTTTATTGTATGCAATGCAATTGCCCTGTAATGCTTTACTTTATCACTAAGCGGTAGCGATAGTCGTAGAAGCATAAGATTGGCGAGACGACAATGATGCTACGATGGAGATCAAGGTGTCGCGCCGGTGACGATGGTGATCATGACGATGCTTCGGAGATGAAGATCACAAGCACAAGATGATGATGGCCATATCATATCACTTATATTGATCGCATGTGATGTTTATCTTTTATGCATCTTATCTTGCTTTGATTGACGGTAGCATTATAAGATGATCTCTCACTAAATTTCAAGATAAAAGTGTTCTCCCTGAGTATGCACCGTTGCCAAAGTTTGTCGTGCCCAGACACCACGTGATGATCGGGTGTGATAAGCTCTACGTCCATCTACAATGGATGCAAGCCAGTTTTGCACACGCAGAATACTCAGGTTAAACTTGACGAGCCTAGCATATGCAGATATGGCCTCGGAACACTGAGACCGAAAGGTCGAGCATGAATCATATAGTAGATATGATCAACATAGTGATGTTCACCATTCAAAACTACTCCATTTCACATGATGATCGGTTATGGTTTAGTTGATTTGGATCACATGATCACTTAGAAGATTAGAGGGATGTCTTTCTAAGTGGTAGTTCTTAAGTAATATGATTAATTGAACTTAAATTTATCATGAACTTAGTACCTGATAGTATCTTGCTTGTTTATGTTTGATTGTAGATAGATGGCCCGTGCTGTTGTTCCGTTGAATTTTAATGCGTTCCTTGAGAAAGCAAAGTTGAAAGATGATGGTAGCAATTATACAGACTAGGTCCGTAACTTGAGGATTATCCTCATTGCTGCACAGAAGAATTACGTCCTGGAAGCACCGCTGGGTGTCAGGCCTGCTGCTGATGCAACTGACGACGTTAAGAACGTCTGGCAGAGCAAGGCTGATGACTACTTGATAGTTCAATGTGCCATGCTTTACGGCTTAGAACCGGGTCTTCAACGACGTTTTGAACATCATGGAGCATATGAGATGTTCCAGGAGTTGAAGCTAATATTTCAAGCAAATGCCCGGATTGAGAGATATGAAGTCTCCAATAAGTTCTATAGCTGCAAGATGGAGGAGAACAGTTCTGTCAGTGAGCATATACTCAAAATGTCTGGGTATAATAATCACTTGATTCAACTGGGAGTTAATCTTCCGGATGATTGCGTCATTGACAGAATTCTCCAATCACTTCCACCTAGCTACAAGAGCTTCATGATGAACTATAATATGCAAGGGATGGATAAGACAATTCCCGAGCTCTTCGCAATGCTAAAAGCTGTGGAGGTAGAAATCAAGAAGGAGCATCAAGTGTTGATTGTCAACAAGACCACTAGTTTCAAGAAAAAGGGCAAGGGGAAGAAGAAGGGGAACTTCAAGAAGAACAGCAAGCAAGTTGCTGCTCAGGAGAGGAAACCCAAGTATGGACCTAAGCCTGAAACTGAGTGCTTCTACTGCAAGCAGACTGGTCACTGGAAGCGGAACTTCCCCAAGTATTTGGCGGATAAGAAGGATGGCAAGGTGAACAAAGTTATATGTGATATACATGTTATTGATGTGTACCTTACTAGAGCTCGCAGTAGCACCTTGGTATTTGATACTGGTTCTGTTGCTAATATTTGCAACTCGAAACAGGGACTACGGATTAAGCGAACACTGGCGAAGGACGAGGTGACGATGCGCGTGGGAAATGGTTCCAAAGTCGATGTGATCGCAGTCGGCACGCTACCTCTACATCTACCATCGGGATTAGTATTAGACCTAAATAATTGTTATTTGGTGCCAGCGTTGAGCATGAACATTATATCTGGATCTTGTTTGATGCGAGACGGTTATTCATTTAAATCAAAGAATAATGGTTGTTCTATTTATATGAGTAATATCTTTTATGGTCATGCACCCTTGAAGAGTGGTCTATTTTTGATGAATCTCGATAGTAGTGATACACATATTCATAATGTTGAAGCCAAAAGATGCAGAGTTGATAATGATAGTGCAACTTATTTGTGGCACTGCCGTTTAGGTCATATCGGTGTAAAGCCCATGAAGAAACTCCATACTGATGGACTTTTGGAACCACATGATTATGAATCACTTGGTACTTGCGAACCGTGCCTCATGGGCAAGATGACTAAAACGCCATTCTCTGGTACTATGGAGAGAGCAACAGATTTGTTGGAAATCATACATACAGATGTATGTGGTCCAATGAATGTTGAAGCTCGTGGCGGATATCGTTATTTTCTCACCTTCACACATGATTTAAGCAGATATGGGCATATCTACTTAATGAAACATAAGTCTGAAACATTTGAAAAGTTCAAAGAATTTCGGAGTGAAGTTGAAAATCATCGTAACAAGAAAATAAAGTTTCTATGATCTGATCATGGAGGAGAATATTTAAGTTACGAGTTTGGTTTACATTTGAAACAATGTGGAATAGTTTCGCAACTCACGCCACCCGGAACACCACAGCGTAATGGTGTGTCCGAACGTCGTAATCGTACTTTACTTGATATGGTGCGATCTATGATGTCTCTTACAGATTTACCGCTATCGTTTTGGGGTTATGCTTTAGAGACGGCCGCATTCACCTTAAATAGGGCACCATCAAAATCCGTTGAGACGACACCTTATGAACTATGGTTTGGCAAGAAACCAAAGTTGTCGTTTCTGAAAGTTTGGGGCTGTATGCTTATGTGAAAAAGCTTCAACCTGATAAGCTCGAACCCAAATCGGAGAAATGTGTCTTCATAGGATACCCGAAGGAGACTGTTGGGTACACCTTCTATCACAGATCCGAAGGCAAGACATTTGTTGCTAAGAATGGATCCTTTCTAGAGAAGCAGTTTCTCTCGAAAGAAGTGAGTAGGAGGAAAGTAGAACTTGATGAGTTAACTGTACCTGCTCCCTTATTGGAAAGTAGTACATCACAGAAACCAGTTTCTATGACACCTACACCAATTAGTGAGGAAGCTAATGATGATGATCATGAAACTTCAGAACAAGTTACTACTGAACCTCGTAGATCAACCAGAGTAAGATCCGCACCAGAGTGGTACGGTAATCCTGTTCTGGAAGTCATGCTACTAGATCATGATGAACCTACGAACTATGAAGAAGCAATGGTGAGCCCAGATTCCGCAAAATGGCTTGAAGCCATGAAATCTGAGATGGGATCCATGTATGAGAACAAAGTGTGGACTTTGGTTAACTTGCCCAATGATCGACAAGCAATTGAAAATAAATGGATGTTCAAGAAGAAGACTGACGCTAACGGTAATGTTACTGTCTACAAAGCTCGACTTGTCGCAAAAGGTTTTCGACAAGTTCAAGGAATTGACTACGATGAGACCTTCTCACCCGTAGTGATGCTTAAGTCTGTCCGAATCATGTTAGCAATTTCCGCATTTTATGATTATGAAATTTGGCAGATGGATGTCAAAACTGCATTCCTGAATGGATTTCTAGAAGAAGAGTTGTATATGATGCAGCCGGAAGGTTTTGTCGATCCAAAAGGAGCTAACAAAGTGTGCAAGCTCCAGCGATCCATTTATGGACTGGTGCAAGCATCTCGGAGTTGGAATAAACGCTTTGATAGTGTGATCAAAGCATTTGGTTTTGTACAGACTTTTGGAGAAGCCTGTATTTACAAGAAAGTGAGTGGGAGCTCTGTAGCATTTCTGATATTATATGTGGATGACATATTGCTAATCGGAAATGATATAGAATTTCTGGATAGCATAAAGGGATACTTGAATAAGAGTTTTTCAATGAAAGACCTCGGTGAAGCTGCTTACATATTGGGCATTAAGATCTATAGAGATAGATCAAGACGCTTAATTGGACTTTCACAAAGCACATACCTTGACAAAGTTCTGAAGAAGTTCAAAATGGATCAAGCAAAGAAAGGATTCTTGCCTGTGTTACAAGGTGTGAAGTTGAGTAAGACTCAATGCCCGACCACTGCAGAAGATAGAGAGAAAATGAAAGATGTTCCCTATGCTTCAGCCATAGGCTCTATCATGTATGCAATGCTGTGTACCAGACCTGATGTGTGCCTTGCTATAAGTCTAGCAGGGAGGTACCAAAGTAATCCAGGAGTGGATCACTGGACAGCGGTCAAGAACATCCTGAAATGCCTGAAAAGGACTAAGGATATGTTTCTCGTATATGGAGGTGACAAAGAGCTCATCGTAAATGGTTACATTGATGCAAGCTTTGACACTGATCCGGACGATTCTAAATCGCAAACCGGATACGTATTTACATTAAACGGTGGAGCTGTCAGTTGGTGCAGTTCTAAACAAAGCATCGTGGCGAGATCTACATGTGAAGCGGAGTACATAGCTGCTTCGGAAGCAGCAAACGAAGGAGTTTGGATGAAGGAGTTCATATCTGATCTAGGTGTCATACCTACTGCATCGGGTCCAATGAAATTCTTTTGTGACAATACTGGTGCAATTGCCTTGACAAAGGAATCCAGATTTCACAAGAGAACCAAGCACATCAAGAGATGCTTCAATTCCATCCGGGATCTAGTCCAGGTGGGAGACATAGAGATTTGCAAGATACATACGGATCTGAATGTAGCAGAACCATTGACTAAGCCTCTTCAACGAGCAAAACATGATCAGCACCAAGGCTCCATGGGTGTTAGAATCATTATTGTGTAATCTAGATTATTGACTCTAGTGCAAGTGGGAGACTGAAGGAAATATGCCCTAGAGGCAATAATAAAGTTATTATTTATTTCCTTATATCATGATAAATGTTTATTATTCATGCTAGAATTGTATTAACCGGAAACGTAATACTTGTGTGAATACATAGACAAACAAAGTGTCACTAGTATGCCTCTACTTGACTAGCTCGTTAATCGAAGATGGTTATGCTTCCTAACCATAGACATGAGTTGTCATTTGATTAACAGGATCACATCATTAGGACAATGATGTGATTGACATGACCCATTCCATTAGCATAGCACCCGATCGTTTAGTATGTTGCTATTGCTTTCTTCATGACTTATACATGTTCCTATGACTATGAGATTATGCAACTCCTGTTTACCGGAGGAACACTTTGTGTTCTACCAAACGTCACAACATAACTGGTGATTATAAAGGTGCTCTACAGGTGTCTCCAAAGGTACATGTTGGGTTGGTGTATTTCGAGATTAGGATTTGTCGCTCCGATTGTCGGAGAGGTATCTCTGGGCCCTCTTGGTAATACACATCACTTAAGCCTTGCAAGCAATGCAACTAATAAGTTAGTTGCAAGATGATGTATTACGGAACGAGTAAAGAGACTTTCCGGTAACGAGATTGAACTAGGTATTGAGATACCGACGATCGAATCTCGGGCGAGTAACATACCGATGACAAAGGGAACAACGTATGTTGTTATGCGGTCTGACCGATAAAGATCTTCGTAGAATATGTAGGAGCCAATATGAGCATCCAGGTTCCGCTATTGGTTATTGACCGGAGATGTGTCTCGGTCATGTCTACATGGTTCTCGAACCCGTAGGGTCCGCACGCTTAACGTTATGATGACAGTTTCATTATGAGTTTATATATTTTGATGTACCGAAGGTTGTTCGGAGTCCCGGATGTGATCACGGACTTGACGAGGAGTCTCGAAATGGTCGAGACATAAAGATCGATATATTGGACGACTATATTTGGACACTGGAAAGGTTCCGGGTAAGATTGGGACAATACCGGATCACCGGGAGGTTATCGGAACCCCCCGGGAGGTATATGGGCCTTATTGGGCCTTAGTTGAAAGGAGGGGAAAGGAGCAAGGGAGGGGGTGCCCCCCCCAAGCCCAATCCGAATTGGTAGGGGGGCTGGCCCCCCCTTTCCTTCCTCCCTCCTTCCTCTTCCTTCCCTCTCCTACTCCTAATAGGAAAAGGGGGAGTCCTACTCCCGGTGGGAGTTGGACTCCCCCCCTTGGGCGCGCCACCCGCCTTGGCCGGCCCCCTCCTCCACTCCTTTATATACGGGGGCAGGGGGGCACCCTAGAGACACAACAATTGATCATTGATTTCTTAGCCGTGTGTGGTGCCCCCCTCCACCATAATCCTCGATAATATTGTAGCGGTGCTTAGGCGAAGCCCTGCGACGGTAGAACATCAAGATCGTCACCACGCCGTCGTGCTGATGGAACTCATCCCCGACACTTTGCTGGATCGGAGTCCGGGGATCGTCATCGAGCTGAACGTGTGCAAAAACTCGGAGGTGCCGTAGTTTCGGTGCTTGATCGGTCGGGTCGTGAAGACGTACGACTACATCAACCGCGTTGTTATAACGCTTCTGCTTCCGGTCTACGAGGGTACGTAGACAACACTCTCCCCTCGCGTTGCTGCGCATCACCATGATCTTGCATGTGCATAGGAAATTTTTTGAAATTACTACGTTCCCCAACATCGTGGGTTCCGGACGTGTGGTAGTCGACGTACTTCCGCTCACTTTGGCTCGGTTGAGGTGGCACCGGATGTCCGGTAGCTGGCGGTCGTCCGGTCACCGGTCATTCGGTGTCATCGGTCTTCCGCTGATTTGGCTCGGGTGTAGATGTGCCGGTCGTCCGGCGAGGGCCAGACATCCGCTCGCTGGGAGGGGTCGGTCGTCCAGTGTCGTCCGAACGTCCGCTCGCTAGAGCTTCTTCGGCAACTCTTCTTCTTGCGTCCGTTTCCACGCTTCCCTTGCGGATGGTGTAGTTGTACACTTGTGCTCGCACTCCTCCTCATCGTCCGTAGCATTCTGACAATACCTATGCATGCACACGAGTGGAGTGTCAAGTAGTATACCATCCACGAAGGGGTCACATGAACACGCGTAAAGGAGATGATTCACCTTTGTGTATGTGAAGTGGATGTCAAACGTGTCACTTGCCAAACAGACTCTTGACATGCTGATGTCCGTAGGATGCTCCGCATCACCTCCCCTCCCTTGGGAAAGATCCGACCTCAGATTGAAAACCAAATCACCATGGGAAAGAGATGGCTTCGCTGTGTAGAAGTGGAATTTCACCAAGTTCTTGTCATCGTGAAGCTCGAAATGGGAACTCTCCAACGTCGCACCGTCTTGTGATTCCTTCAAAAGGAGTAAGGACAACAAACACTTGGAAAAACAAATGTGGTTAGCGTTAGTGCAAAACCAAGCATTCAAGAGGTTATTCACCAAACAAGTGTCGTCATCATGAAAAGCATATGGTGTGACAAAGCATTGTGACATGGCATGTAAGCATATCAATCGAGCACAAGCAAACAAATCATGGGGACATGCATGTGAATGTGAGGTAGTGATGCAAATATGTGTGACAAGAGAAGAAGCATCTACCTCAAGTTCATAGCAAGCATTCGCAAATTGCTCAATGAAAGGTCTATGGTAGGCATAGGAATCATTCACAACACCAGATAAAATGAAGTGTCTAAACACGTGGGTCAAGTGCAAGACAATCCAAGCATAATGTGCATTGGGTGTAGTGAATATCGTGTGGCACTCAACACAGTAGAAAGAGCAATTGTTCATCATGTGTGAGGCAATCAAGGCAAGCATGTAGCAATCAATGGGACATGGCATATGTGAAGTGATGACATTGTTGCTACCAAACATATGGGAGGAGCTAGTAATCCAAGAATTGGATGCGACGCACAAGGCATATATATCATGATGCATGGAATGGTGAAAATGACAAGTCAAAGCAAGATCTCTAACAAGTGTGCAATCAAGTGGTCCAATATGAATAATAAGTCTCATGGGGAAAGCAACACAAGTAGTATGATCCATAATATCCATGCTCATGGTTTGGCGGTTCTCAAAAGAGAAGGATATCATGTTGAAAGGATGTCCTTGTGCGTCCTTCACAATGCCGAAGTACAAAGAAGTGCGATGTAGAATCGTCGTGGTAGAAGGTGGTTCGCTCTCAATAGCTCGGACTGTCAACTCACGTGACGTGGAACTTGACACAAGGTCCAAGTATCCTACACATGCACACAACAAAACAAAGAACGTATGCGCATGGTAGATAAACACATCATCCATCATGATGGTTCTCTTCTCTTGCACATAACCACTAGAAGCACAAGTGCATGAACAATATGATGCAACAATGGCAATATTCATGGCACGATGTATATGGTGCAAAGAAGGAAGACAAGCATGCTTCACAAAAAATATGTCAAAATCTCCAAATATAGGCGAGAATGCTATGGAGGCAATCTCATGAGCAAGATTAGAATCATTGTTGCACTCAATACATGGCAAATTGTCTAACATGAGAGAGGCAACACATGAAGATATATGACAAGAAGCAATAACAACCATGTCATGCAAAACATGTAGATGGTTGTCATAAACCACATGAAGCGAGCAAGTTTGAATCTTCGGTGATGCAACAAGGCAACCAAACATAGTAATCAAGTCGTGCAAGCTAGTAGTGCGAAGATGCAACATACTAGAGTAAATCATGGCAATCATGTCATGAGAGCAAATAATAGGCATAGGCAATGCACATGACATATCGCAAGCACAAACACAAAGCAAGATCATAGTATCATCATAGGCATGGGGCACAAAGCAAACATGTCAATGACAAGTGATATCTCCACCAAGCTTGCAAATACACATACAAGTATTAGAATCAATCATCATGTGTAATGCAAAGCATGGGTCACAAATGCATGGCAAAAGCATAGGAATGAGCATATCATGCAAAGTGAACATGGCAAGATGGGAAAAGGATATACAATGGACAAGAACCCATAGCCAAGTGAGGGCCATGTACAAGAAATGCGTGAAGTCTTTGCGTGAAGAGAGCGGTGGGAAAGACAATCCATGGGATCCCAAGTCATCATTGCTCTCTAGAGCTCGTTTTTCAACTCATGGGATTGCGAGGTTGACAAGTATTCATGGGTACCTACACAAAAGAGACACAAACCAAAGAAATTGTGCGCATGGTAAATGTACACATCATCCATCTTGATGTGTATGTGCACATGAGAGTCGGCACAAGATAAGCATCACTCAAAGAAATTTGATGCATGGTATAAGAACATGTCATCCATCATGAAAGAGTAGTTATTGTGTATGACACGATGGGGATGCAAATTTAGCACACAAGTATATGGCACACCAATAGTATGTTTATTCATGGGGAGCATATTGTGTAAACAAGTATTGGGATCATGCAATGAATGGGATGAATCAAAATCTCCTAAAATGTATGAGGAAACTATGGGGGTCTCCTCATGAGCAATATTGTAAACATCACATGGAGAAAATGGAAAACATCCACAACAATGCATATCCGATGCTAGGTAGTCATGGCATGGCATATGAGATAAATGATGCAAAGGGAGCATATCGATATCATCACAAGAAAAACAAATGCCTATAACCATGGGCTTGTCATCTATGACATATGTGCAGATTGGGTTTATGTTAATGGCATATGCATAGTCACTATGATGAGATTGCAAATATGACATATGATTAATCTCATGCATAGCATATGACAAGTCAAGTTGATTGTCAAACATGATGTGACCTAAAGAATGATCACAAGAAATCCTATGTAACATGGCACCACAACTAATAGACTCCACATGGCAATCATCATACTCATTGTAAATGGGCAAGAAATCATCACATTAGGAAGTCACACTAGCATGAAGCATGGAAATAGGTAGAACAACACCATGCAAGCAATCAATGTCAAGAATGTCCACTAGTGGGACTGGAGCATCACCGTCACCAATGTTACCGTTTTCATTCCACTCAAATGGTGTAGGTGAGGTGGGGAAGACCAAATGGTGGTCATCTTGATCTTGATGGAACCATGTGGGGGGTGCATCATATTCCACCATGGCCATCGTCTTGTCCAAAGGGAGGATGAAGTCATCGCGAATCGGCGCATCATCATAGATGGGACCTAGCACCAAAATAGAAGAAACAATAGAGGTAGAGGTCAAGTCGTTAGTGTTGAAAGTGGCCTCACATGACCTATAAACTATCTCACTCTATCTATGTGGTGGTTCACTCACTCCCTCAAGGTAGGTGTACTCAATGTCACATATGGTGGAGTCACTCATCTCACTCAAGTGGTGGGGGTTGTGGCTCCTCCTTACATGGGAATTGTGGCAACACATCATATATTGGGCTAGTGGTGAAGTCACTCTCACTCTCAATATGTTGGCTAAAGTCACTCAAGTCATCATATGTCACCATGGTCGAAGGGAAAATCCCATGCTCAACCTTCTCGTTGTCGTCGCCGTGGATGAAGGCCGAAGATGGCGCACCACTCTCGCCTCCTACGATGGAAACATCCTCCATGCTCGTCACCATGTCGCATGTCTCCAAAGCTTGTTCCTTGAGTTTCTCTGTAGTCGTACTCGTCGCCTCACCGTCTTGAAAAAGGGTCATGGAGGACTCGGCATCAACAATGCCACAAAGAGGTATGGCGGTGAAGTCGAACTTGGGAGCATCGTCTTGGAGCTCGTCGGGCTTGGACATCTTGGTGGTACTATCCTCATGCTCGCCTTCTTGGATCTTGGTCTTCGAGAAGTGTGCTTGGGGTGGAGAAGCCTTAGCCTTCATGAGTTCTTGTTCCGCCTTGAGAGCACCAATGTAGTAGTTGTCGAGGGACTTGTAGTTCTCGAGGAAGAGAGTCTTGGAGATGTCGTTGTGAAATCCCATCATGAAGTGCAACTTCATCGGAATGGGGTCATTGTGACACCCGGATAATTAAGCTACAACAACCCTCTGCTAATGATGCAAGGTCACTTCGATTACTGTTGCTAACCTCGCGTTAGTTCGAAAACAATTCAAATTCAAAATCAAGCAGACAATAAAACTTTTCAAATATTAAAACTAAAATGTTCGGAGTGAACCAAATAATTCATAGGAAATTATGGTGGGGAAACCACACCTGTATAAAATGTTTAGATACTATAAGGTGAATAAAACAGTAGCGTAAACTATTATTTAAGTACTTTTAAATATTAAATAATTATGAAACTATTTTAGCTTGGGTAGAAAATTAATGTGGCAGTGATATATTCGATGATACTAATTTAGGTGCTAACTTGGTATTAAAAAAACTAAAATAACAGAAACTAAAAAACAATAGAACAAAACAAAAGACCTAAGCTACTGGGCACTTTTGGCCCATCTGGCAACTTACCCAGGTCAGCCCATCTCTCCCTCCTTCAACCTGTAGTAGGGGCATCGTGGAGCACATCCACGGACGCCATGGCATCGTGGCGCACATCCGCGCCCCCCTCGGCCTACTTAACATCGCCAGGCTCCCTCCCTCGATCCCCTCCTAACCCTAGCACCAACCAGTCCCTCCCTCACTCCGTGTCACTCTCTCCCGAACGCCTCTGGCGCCGCGGCGCCGTCGATCCCACGGCCTCCATCCACCGCGCCTCACGGAGATGTCTCGGAGGGCCACCATCGTCGTCCATGTCGGCTCCGCCCTTCGGCTCAAGCCGAGGCCCTCTCCATCAACGGGATCGAACCCTCCTTCAACCTCTGCCGCCGGTCTTCTTCATCAGAACCGCCACTCAAGCGCCGCCCCGTCCACCCCGAGCACGCCCCAACCTCCCCGGGGTGAGCCACCGCCGTCCCCCGCTTTTTCCCCTCGCCCCTGTTGCCGAAGCCCCCGCCGTAGGCCACCTCCGCCAACCGCACGCCCGCGTGCCTCACCTGAGCGACTCGCGCCCGCCCTGTGCTCGCCCGCGACCCGCCGCACCCGCGGCGCGCGCTCGTGGCCACGCCCAACCGCCTCCTGGACACGCTGCCGTCGTGCTCCGGCCGCCTGGATAGCCCAGAGACGGTGCGTGGCCTCGCCCAGCCTCCCGCACTCTGTCCTACTGCTAACACTGCTGCTGCTGCTCCTACATTACCGGGGCTCTGCACTGCTTCTCCCGGCGATGCTCGCTGCTGGCCTGCTACTCTGCTTGCTGCCGCTATGTGTTGCTGCTAGCTAATGCTTCTGCCGCTGCGTATTGCTACTACCTACTGCTGCTGCGTATTTTTACTGCTGCCATTCTTGTAAATTAATATAAGAGTGTTTACATCACTAAAATAGTGTTCTAAACGCTCTTATATTAGTTTACGGAGGGAGTACTAGCTAGCTTTTCTAGTTTTATAATGACTAACACTATAGACAGTGCCTAAACGATGGCTAACCAACTACTAACTTGGGCAAAATTAATATAAATAGAAAGTATACATGACAAACTCCATTTTATCCCACTGGACCAAATCCTTTCGACGCCTGGACTAAATCCTATCAAAATCGCAAAATGCTTTGTTTTGTTAAAAGGGAACAGAAGTAACTCCTAGCTACGTGCTCTGTGTGTGAGTGTGTGTCGCCGATGTGCCATGTGTGTGGGGCTGCCCCAAAATTAGTTTAGGTCTAATTTAATTAGGTGGATTAGTTTTAGGATTATTTTTGCTCCTTAGTTAATTTTATTAGTGCTAAGTTACTCTAGTAGTAGATGACATGTAGGCCCTCTTTTTAAATAAGTTAGGTTTAGAGTCTATGACATGTGGACCACACCTATCCTTTTGACTAGTCAAATTGACCTGGTCAATTCGGTTTAAGCTAAATATAATAATTCTAGAATATTGTTAAAACTTTAGAAAATTAATATAAAATAATCCGTAGCTCGTATGGAAAAGTTTTGTACATGAAAGTTGCTCAGAACGATGAGAGGAATCTGAATACGCTGCCCGTTCGTCCGCCACACATCCCTACCATAGCGAACACGCAACTTTCCCCCTCTAGTTCCTGTGTCCGAAAACGCCAAACACCGGGGATACTTTCCAGGATGTTTCCACCTTCGCCGGTATCACCTCCTACTGCGTTAGGTCACCCCTAGCACCGCGTATCACCATTATGCTTTGTGTTGCTTTGATTGCTCTGTTATTTATTATGTTCCCCCTCCGTTACTTCTTTTTGGTAGACTCCGAGACTACTGTCGGTGTCCGTGTGTTCGACTACATTGAAGACGACCCTTCCTTCTTGCCAGAGCAACCAGGCAAGCCCCCCCTTTTGATCACCAGATATCGCCTACTCTTCTCTATACTGCTTGCATTAGAGTAGTGTAGCATGTTACTGCTTACCGTTATTCCTATCCTGATGCATAGCCTGTCCTTGCTACTACTGTTGTTACCATTACCTGCTATCCTACTACTTAGTATAGGATGCTAGTGTTCCATCAGTGGCCCTACACTCTTGTCCATCTGCCATGCTATACTATTGGGCCGTGATCACTTCGGGAGGTGTTCACGTGCATATACTATATACTTTACACTGTTACATCACCTGTGGTACTGTTCGGAGTTGGGGGCTGAAGTGGCAGGTGGCTCCATCCCGGTAGAGGTGTGCCTGGGTTCCCGACGGCCCCCGACTGTTACTTTGTGGCGGAGCGATAGGGCAGGTTGAGACCACCTAGGAGAGAGGTGGGCCTGGCCCTGGTCGGCGTTCGCGGATACTTAACACGTTTAACGAGATCTTGGTATTTGATCTGAGTCTGGCCACTGGCCTATACGCACTAACCATCTATGCGGGGACAGTTATGGGCACTCGGCGTCGTGGTATCAGCCGAAGCCTTCGTGATGTCAGCGACTGAGCGGCGCGCGCCGGATTGGACTGGAACGCCTGCTAGGCTATGTCTGCTTCCGGCCGCGTTCGCAACGTGCAGGTGTGCAAAGGGCGATGGGCCCAGACCCATGCGCCATAGGATTTAGACCGGCGTGCTGACCTCTCTGTTGTGCCTAGGTAGGGCTGCGACGTGTTGGTCTTCCGAGGCTGGGCATGACCCAAAAAAGTGTGTCCGGCCAAATGGGATCGAGCGTGTTGGGTTATATGGTGCACCCCTGCAGGGAAGTTAATCTATTCGAATAGCCATGATCTTCAGTAACAAGACGACTTGGAGTTGTACCTTGACCTTATGACAACTAGAACCGGATACTTAATAAAACACACCCTTCCAAGTGCCATATACAACCGGTGATCGCTCTCTCACAGGGCAACGAGGGGAGGATCATCGGTTAGGATTTTGCTATGTGATGCTACTTGGTGAACTTACCATCTACTCTCTTCTTCTGCTGCAAGATGGAGGTTACCAGAAGTGTAGTCTTTGATAGGACTAGCTATCCCCCTCTTACTCCGGCTTTCTGCAGTTCAGTCCACATATGATACCCCTTTTCCATTTGATACCAATGCATACATATGTAGTGTAGCTCCTTGCTTGCGAGTACTTTGGATGAGTACTCACGGTTGCTTTGCTCCCCCTTCCCCCCTTTCTGTACCCGGTTGTTGCGACCAGATGATGGAGTCTAGGAGCCAGAGGATGATTCTACGTGGAGTTCAACTTTGAGGAGTAGTTAGGAGGTCCCAGGCAGGAGGCCTCGCCTTTTCGATCGTTCCTACTTTTGGGCTGGCCTTCTTAAGGCAAACTTTTTTAAATTATGTCTGTACTCATATATTGTTGCTTCCACTGACTCTTGTGCCTTCGAGCATTTGTATTCGAGCCTTCGAGGCCCCTGGCTTGTAATATAAAGCTTGTATTATTTTAATTTGTGTCTAGAGTTGTGTTGTGATATCTTCCCGTGAGTTCCTGATCTTGGTCGTACACATTTGCGTGCATGATTAGTGTATGGTCAAATAGGGGGCATCACAGTCATCCACACCGGCTCGTCGCAAGGCTTCCTTCATCTCCTTGAAGTACTCGTTGATGGACTTGGATCCTTGGATGGTGTTTTCCAATTGGCGTAGAAGTTGTTCCATGTAGGTTGGAGGCACGAACTCTCGCTGCATAGCTCTCTTCGTCTTGGGCCAACTCATGTCATAGGTCTCTGAAGGTGCGTGAAGCCACCATGTGGACGCGTAGTCGTGGAAGTTCCTTGTGGTGCACTTCACTTGATCTTCGGGAGAAACTTGATGTAGCTTGAGGTAGTCGTCCATCAAGAATTCCCACTCAAGATACTCCTCGGGTTCTAGAGTGCCATAGAAGGGAATCTCATTGTCGATGTTGAGGTCGTAGTAGCTCATGGAAGTCGCGGACTTGAGCTTGGGGAGCTTCTCTTGAGCGTAGTCTTGAGGTGCTTGTTGGCGAAGATGTCGTATATCCGAAAGCGAAGATGCCTTGAAGTCGCTTGGCGAAGATGCCAAGGGAGATGGTGAAGTCGTTGAGAGGTTGTTGGTGTTGAGATCTTGACGTTCACGTTCTTTTTAGTGATGGTGTCGATGCCGATGTGATCTTGCCAGAGATGGTAGCTCGGAGGCATGTGCTCTTGAGCGTCTTCTCCAAGATGAGGAAGACCGCTTTGTAGGAATTCATGAGGGCTTTGATCTCCTCCATTTGAGCTTGCATCTTGGCATCGTTGGAGTTGTTCATGGCATCGAACTCGTCGTTGTTGTTGTATACCGAAGATGAAATACCTAGCCTATCCATGACAAGACTCGAGGAAATGTGAGTGGGAGAAAGAGAAGAACTATACCAAATGTACCTTGACCGATGTTGAAGATGGATCAATGATCACTCAATGAGGCTTATGGTACCGATCTTGTTGATTTCTCACACCTGCACAAATAAGGCTTATGGTGGAGCTCGGTGAGGATAGTGGCACAAAAATTTGATGTAAAATGTTAGCAAGAGTCAATAATGTTGAAAGAGATTCACAAATTCGCAAGTGAAACAGGTAGACCAATAGCAATATGTGGCACACAGAAACATGCACACGGATAGATAAATGGGGTTCTCCAACCAAGGAATGAGCACAAAATGTGGAATCCACGGAAAACGCTTGTGTTGCACAACTCAAGAGAGACGGTTGCATGATTGCTCAATAGGCGGATACGACACTTGTGCACAACCTATAAGATGCAAAATGGATAAACTTTCTATCCCAAGTATGCTATGTATGTATGGTTCCCGGTGTTTCTCTAGGTGATCCAAGATGATCGAATATGACAATCTTATATGCAATGTGGTATGATGTTATGGCTATTGCTTACAAGCTTCTTTGCTCTTTCTCTTTTGCTTAAAAGCTTATTCTTTTTTTTGTATGGCCACTTTTGCACAATGCACAAACCAAGATAGCAATTGTACATATGCGGGAACAAACTTGTGGCACAATGGATGATATGATACCAATACGATATGGTATGTATGCAATGGAAGGTGTAGATCACTAATGTGCACATGTAACGTTGCTGGCAATTCTCAAATGGCTAGTCTCGATAGGCAAGTGACGCAAAATGGGCTAGGGGTTATCAATGCAATGGCAAGGGAATATACAATGGAGGGATACCACGATACCAAGACGATATGGAGGTTACCGTCCTTGGCGATGATGAGTGGCGGTGTTCTTGATGTAGATACCAAGATGATGGAGACTCGTCCCTAAGTAGCCGAAACACCTTAGGAAACAAAAAAAACCATGAACTCAAATCTCAAATGACAAATGTCAAATGGTGGTAGCGGAATGCGGTGGCGGTGTTGCGGAAGCTCAATGGGATTGCGGAAATGCAATGATGGGTTTTACGAGTAGGCAATGCGTAAGTGGAGGTTATGGGGTTATGTGAGACAGAGTTGAAGGCCACCGTCCCTAAGTAGCCGAAACACCTTAGGAGACTGGTCCCTTTGTAGGCCGCACTTGCTATTTTTTGAGCCTGTAAAGTGCCTGTTTCCTCAGCCGCTGACCCTTGGCATGTCAAATAGTCAGGGCTGTGGCATTATTATCTATAAAATGACAATTGGCATGTCAGTTAGGTTCTAGTGAACATACTCCATATCCGGTATTCACTTTTCTACAAAGAACCGAATTTTGCTCCTTTTTGTTGTTTAACACACCCACCCCGGCATACCTTGCCAGGGGCTAGACATTGGAACAAAATGAGTTGCCAACAAAGTTCGAACAGCTTCATAGCATACTTCAGTGTCGCGAGTTCGACCTTATATGCATCAGCTCCGAATCATGTCTTGGGTCAATAGTTGGGTTGCCCGGCTCCTGTGCTTGCTACCTTACGTTCCGCTCTATCGGCTAGGGTAGTAAAGGGAGAACTATTGCGATTGTGTTTCTGGTTCACCTAGTCGAACACCTCAGTAGAGAAAGCTGAAAACTGACTGTCATGATGCGGCGATAGCTGGTCAACCGCTCGATGACTTAACGGGATCTTTTGTGATTCCCCTGTATTATACGAAGGACCTTCTTTCGGGTCATACATGTAATGCACCACATTAGAATAACTGCATACATAACAGGATCTATATCATAGATCCACCATAAAACTCCTATGGCTAAGGGAAAGTGTTAACGCCCTATAGTCTGATTTCCTAGTTCACCGCATTGGCACCTCCTTTTTGGACCAAGACGTTGGGTTAAGAATAATCAATTGCTTTTACGAACACCCTCGTATTTCCTACGAGGGAGGTGAAGCCGACGACTGGAAATCTTTTAGATTATATGTAAAAAGCGTCACACATGAGGATTCAAAGCTTTTAAGCAACTCTAAAATAAACTTTATTTCATAATATTGTGTTCCACAGTGTCAATACATCTCACTCGAATATCATATCTTTCGAGCACTGACCCTCTATCAACCGGGCAGCCGCTAAGACATCTTCGAAGTAATGCTCTAGTGTGTAATGGTCCTTGCCCTTGGGTGGACTCTTCGCCACAACATCGATGGCCTTCATCTTCGTCCAGTATGTTTTCACACGGGCAAGGGCCATCTGTGCACCTTCAATGCACGCTGATCGCTTAACACCATCGATGCGCGGCACCGCGACAGCAAGTCGCCGCACCAAACCAAAATAACTATCCGGAATTGGCTGGGCCGGCCACAGCCGGACCACGACGTCTTTCATGGCAGTGCTGGATATCCGGTGCAGTTTTGCCCATTGGGTCATCTGTTCGTTCAGCAACAGTGGGCGCTTGGCCGCACCAAATTGCGACCAGAAAAGCTTCTCCGTTGCATACCCTTCTTGTGCTTGGTAAAACTGCGCCGCATCAGAAGCACTCTTTGGAAATCCAATAAAGCATCTGGAGAGCTCCACACTTGATTAAACGGGGCATAATTCGGATCGCAAAACTTAGTTTGCACTAAAAAGGACTTACCAGTTGTGATCTCCCCAGCTTGCCGGATCTCCCCCCGGGCCGCTCTATATTCGGACCGGGCCTCTCTTGCCTCTTGTAAGGCCTTGTCAAGATAAGCCATTTTGACTTTATTATCCCTCTTGAGAAATCCACAGCAGTAGACAACCTCCTTTAGTTCAAGGGTCATCGAGGATATTTTCTCCTCACATAAGTGCCAAATAGCTTGTTCAGCCTTTAACTCGGCGGACGCCTTTTCAGTAGCCACATTACTAATCCAGGCCTGCTCCTTGGCCCGGGCTAGCTCAGCTCGAAGGATCTCGACTGCAGAAGCATCATCTGTAGTTATGTACATATTATTACACAAATCTTCACATCATGATTATACTGTAAACACGTGCATAGTATGGCTGCCCCAAAAAATACCTTGCGCCTCGTCAAGCCGCATGTTGATAAGCGCGATATCATTATCCGCCTCATCAATCTTGCGTTGCAACTCCGAATCCTCTATAGTCCGGACAGTTTTCGGGAAGGTCACAACCTGTGTTCCAATTAATCATATTATTTCCTGGGCATATCTTTTGATCCTCTGATCGCCTCCCTTGGGAAGCCAATCAAAGTCTGAGGGGCTACTATCTATACACAAGTGTATTCTGTGAATAAAACACAATCAAACATATTACAGTACAAACCTCGAAGCCTCTTAGCAGGCCCACGAAGGCCTCATTCAATCCGCTTTTCGCAGACAGGACCTTTTCCACCATCAAGGTACGATGTTCCTCTGAGACGGACGGCTGCCGTAGCATGTTCTTCAATATATCCGATGTCTCTGGGTCTGCGGAAGCTGCTATAGGAGTACGGCCTCCCTTTGAAGGGATCCGTTTATTCGTATCCGGGTGAAGACCAGACTGTTCGGGACCTCCATTGTTGGTCTCCGGTCGCTGGGCCACGGAAGTATCACCTTCGGGTAGTGTCTTCGTCATACCTTGCACCACTTGTTGATCAAGGGAGACCCTCGCGACGACACCTCGAAGTCGTCCGCCCTATTGGGCGAGGAGACCGGTGGAGGTGTCTCGCTTTCCATCATGTCCAGGAGAAGGTTCCCCGAGGAAGAAGACTGCTGAAGAAGACTGTGTGTTGAACTGCAAAAAACATATATTCTAGACGTTACAAGAAAGGAACAGGACATGTTTAAAACACCCTTGTTCACTTATGATTTGGCCTGAGGCTTGTCCTCGTCGTGGGACTTTGTGATGATGTCGTCCTCCAAGCCCGGGACGCCCGTCAGAGGCATTTTGCCTCGCTTAGGAGCCTTTTCCTCCCAATCTTCAGAGGCGGCCCTTTTCTTTCCGTGGGGGTAGAGATGTTGACTTCCCCTTCATTTTTCTCTTCGGATAATGGAATCTTGATTCCCCCAGACACAATGTCTGATATACCTTCGAGATGGAGGACATCTTTGGTCCTCCCACTCTCCGCTTTGCTCTCCTTCACAGGCATGTGGTATGGTGTCGGGGCCAGCATCCTTGTTAACACGGGATCCGCTGAGCCTTCGGGAAGGGGGGCCAAACACCTAATTAGTTATGCTTTCTTTATCCACCCCTCTAAGAAGCGTTTTCTTAGTAATGTATTATGGCATACTTAAATACAAAGTGTTTGGAAGCCAAGTGCTTACCGGGGGAT
The DNA here is from genome assembly GCF_056163025.1 of Triticum urartu. Classification (NCBI taxonomy): domain Eukaryota; kingdom Viridiplantae; phylum Streptophyta; class Magnoliopsida; order Poales; family Poaceae; genus Triticum; species Triticum urartu. Next base: position 299,332,618 of record NC_141875.1, on the reverse strand, counting down.
CTGGACGGTGGCAGTCGAGGCCGTCGTCCTCAGTGGTGTCCGGCCAATGTTTCTGTTTCCCGAAAAACAACTTCCACATCCCTTGTGCATAATGCCGAAGAAGTGTTGGAGGGTTCGTGGTCCTTCCATATTAAACTCCCACGGGCGGAGGGGCCTATGCTGGCATGGCAAAATTTGGCGGACTAGCATTACTTGAATCACATCGACAAGATCGATGTCTTTCTCAAGGAGGGTTCGGATGCGGCTCTGTAGAGTCTGCACTTCATCAACCAATCCCTAGTACAGACCTTTATTAATCCATGATGCCAGCTGTAACGGAGGGCCGGCATGGAACGCAGGTGTAGCTACCCACTTGGTACTATGGGGTTCTGTGATGTAAAACCACTCGCTCTGCCATTGGTTGGAAGTTTCGGTGAAAGAGCCTTTCGGCCAAGGAGTGTTGGTAAGCTTGCTTACTACATCACCACCACACTCCACCTGTTCCCGGTCGACTACCTTTGGCTTCACATTAAAAGTCTTGAGTCATAGGCCGAAGTGTGGGGGGATTCGAAGGAAGGACTCGCATGTGATGATAAACGCCGCGAGGTGGAGGAAGGAATCTGGAGCTAGATCGTGAAAATATAGTCCGTAATAAAACATTAGCCCCCGGACGAAGGGGTGGAGAGAGAACCCTAGACCTCGGAGGAAGTGAGAGATAAATACGACCCTCTCGCTGGATCTCGGGGTCGGAATAACCTCTCCTTGAGAAGGAAGCCGGTGGGGGATCTCCGCGGTCAGGTATCTGGCCGTCCGAAGCTTTGCAATATCCCCCTCTGTAACGGAGGAAGCCACCCACCTACCTTGAGGGATGGATCCTGACATGATGGGGAAGCTTGGAGCAGTGTAGCCGAACGTTGGGTGCTAGAACTCGAGGGGGAAAAGCTAAGGAGAGGTTTGATGTAAAAAGACGGCTCTTGGTTCCTTTATAAAGGCACCGGGTATTGAACGCCTCCTCCTAAGCCTGAAGACTTGCCTATTCCTCAGGAATCTTTCCAACGGAACGGTTGGGCCACATGCGCTCATATTAATGAGAGTCTCGCAATAAGGGGACACGATCTCTGCTTCGATAGGATGTGCCAATAACAACCACGCCTCGAAACATGGAACGACGGGATAGGAAACGGTTCAAAATAAATAACTCGGTGAGCGTGATGTCACATTATAAAAATTATTACCAGCAGATTAGACTCATAAGATACTGTACTCTATGGCTGTGGTACTTGTGTTGCAGGTCCGGACACTGTCGTTTCGTTCGAAGACTATCTTGAAGTATTTAGAAAGGGGAACCCGCCTTGCAATGCCGAAGACAATCTGCGCGCCGGACACCTCATCACTGAAGCCTGGTTCAGGGGCTACTAAGGGAGTCCTGGACTAAGGGGTCCTCGGGCGTCCATCCTGTTAAGCCGTGTGTCAGACTGATGGGCTGTGAACATACGAAGGCCGAAGACTCCACCCGTGTCCGGATAGGACTCTCCTTGGCGTGGAAGGCAAGCTTGGTGATTGACTATGAAGATTCATTTCTCTGTAACCTACCTTGTGTAACCCTAGATCCCTCCCGTGTCTATATAAACCGGAGGACTTGGTCCGTAGATAGGCCAAATCCTCATAATCATAGCCAGACTAGACTTTTAGGGTTTAGTCATTACGATCTCATGGTAGAACAACTCTTGTAATACTCCTATTCATCAAGATCAATCAAGCAGGATGTAGGGTATTACCTCCATAGAGAGGGCACGAACCTAGGTAAAACATTGTGCCCCTGTCTCCTGTTACCATCGATCATAGACGCACAGTTGGGGACCCCCTACTCGAGATCCGCCGGTTTTGACACCAACAGCGTTTTCATAGCGTCTTAAAAAATGGCCGATTAACGACGGCCCATTATTGTCGGACCATGAACGGACAATTCCAAATCTAGCCCGTATATGGCCCATAATGCGGTCTGTTATCGGCCCATGTTTGGCCTATCGATCATACGGCCCGTAGAAGGCCCATTGATGCTACGGCCCATGAAGGCCCATTGTTTCTATGGCCCTTAGAATTCCCATTGTTTCTACGGCCCATAGGAGGCCCATGGTAACTACAGTAAATATGTAGCCCATGGTTATTGTGGCCTAGTTTTTAAAAAATAGGTTATTGCGGCCACTAGCAAACCGCGGAAAAAGAACTGCACTGACTATAAGCAAACAAATAAGCAAGACAACAAGGAAATAAATGAGCAAGCAACATATGCTAGCCTATCACGGCTATTACACATATTACGTCCACTAGGCATCAAAGTTCACCACCAGTGCAAATATAGGGAACAAAGCAGCATATCATATACACTAGTTGTCAAAGTTGGTGACCAGTGCAAATAAATGCCGCAGCAAAACAAGTCCAGAACTAAAACCACTTCAGAAGTGCTCAAGAAACAATATCCTGGGTACCCATAATGCTGGCAAGATGCTTAGCAAGCTTTATTAACTTTCTCTTGTTTGGCGCTTAAATCCTCCAGCGCTTCCTGTTGCACCAGAAAGTATGCATCTGAATTGTGCAAGGACTTCCTCAGTCCTTCAGCCTCCTGTCGCAGCACATCTGATCGATACCTTTGAACTTGAAGTTGAGTCTCAGGAAAACGAACTGATTCAGGCAGTGAGTTCGAAGAGCTTGTGCCAGCAGTAGTGGCCAGTAACTCGAACACTACATCAAGACAGGACTTTTGGGTTCTCTCACTATCGTCAAGATAGTTTTTATCAGCTTTCTTGGAGACCGACAGGGATGTATCACTATCTTGAACCTTATCTGCATTATTCCTTTACCATTGCATAACGGGGTACTGTTCTCCAATATTTTGTCCGCATTCTGAAAGAGAAACAAGCAAACACATCACAGGTTTAACATGTTGTATATGAAACTCATATTGGTAAATCAGTTCATTAGTAAAGTGGTCAGGATAACAACATGAAAGAAACATATATCTATGTACCATGGTCGCTTTATGGTCTATATCATTCTAGTTTTTGTTGACAAATCAAGATAGAGACACAGTTCAAATAATATTTGTTCAAAACAAAGCAGAATAGACAGAATATAAGTGTGGGAAACTATAGAGAAATAACAACACTTGTAATGTGCATAACATGAGCACATAACTGTTTATTCAATTGAAACTGAAATCAACATAGAGCAAGTTAAAACAGCAAACCAGTTAAAGAAACATGTTTAAAACATACCTGTTGCGCCATTGGATTTTCAATTCCATCCTTCAAATTTTAAAATAGTTGGTATGAGTAAATACAGTGATTCAAGAGAAAAGGAGTATGAACCATAGCTAATGAACCTGATCTGAGAACAATTTCTCTTCTCCTTTAAGCGTTGAGTTGGGATTCAGAGTGGTGGTCCTCGTGCTTTGGGCACTGCAGTTCCCTTACTAACTGCTCATGTTTGGGTCCTCTGTGGTGGAGACGGTGCTGTGTCAACTAGAACTGGGTTACTATCTACTGGGGTTGGGGTTAGAAGGGCTTTAGCTGGTTCTCTGTCCAACTGGTAGGGGTACAATCTGCGAGAGTCTGGGTTATGTGTGGTGGGCTGGTTCTTGGGCAAGTACAACCGTGGTTCTATCTGCATCAACTTGTAGCACTATCTTTTCTGAAGATCGTGTTGTTACTCCCTTAGATACCGCCATCACCCTCTCCAATTCAAATGGCTAATAAACAAGAAAAGTAATTGAATGTGCAGACATTGTATGATAGACAGGTGCAATGGATAGTGGGGAATAAAAGAGGGCATGAAATAATTCACATTTATGTTGACTAACCAAACAGGATAGCACGACACAATTTCACATATATGATGGCTAAATAAATAGGATAGCATGACACAATTTCACATTATGATGGCTAACTAAAAAAGATGGTAAGACATAGTTCAAAATATGATGACTATGTAAACAAGATGACATGATATAACTATATAATGTGTTTATTAAAAAAGGTTGGCATGCCATAATTCACATACATGCCGCCTATGGAAACATGATAGCATCATATAATTCACGGATAGAATGACATAATTCAAAATATGATGACTGTAAACACTAATCAGGATGAGATGATATAACTATATGTTGTCTTTATTAAATGGGTTGCCATGCCATAATTCAGATAGATGTTGTGTATGTAAACATGATGGCATGATATAATTCAAATATATGATTTATATAGTAATCAAGTAAGAAGATGGAAATCCATATATGATGTAAAAACTAAGCAATGCAAGACAACATGGATGACATGGGTAATATAACACTGCCAAGTTTGACCATAGACCTCAGGGAGGAAATAGGACTGGTCATCAATCTCTGAATCCTCCTCTGAGGAGCTCTCTGTAACCAGCAAGATGTCTGCTTCAGCAATTAACATTGTCTGCTCTGAATACCTTGTTTTCACTCTAGATACTTCCATCACTGCTTCAAATGGCTGATGCACAGGAAGAGTAGTTGAATATACAAACGTTGTCGACAAATGGAACACGTAATACAAAAAAAAGATAGCATGATATAATTCACATACATGATGATTGGCTAAACAACATGGCATTGCATAATTCACATATATAATGCCTTTGCAACAAGATATCATTGCATAATTCACATATATAATATCTTGCAACAAGATGGCAATGCATAATTCACATATATGGTAATTAGACACTAAACAGGTGGCATTCACACAAAGCATGTCTAAACTAATCAAATGACATAGCAATGCAAGACACCATACGCACGATATGAGCAACATAACCCTGCCAAGTTAGATCATACACCTCGGGTCGGGGGGGATAGGACTAGTCATCTGTTTCTAAATCCTCCTGTGAGGAGCTATCCGTAACCAGCGAGATATGCGCTTCATCGGATAGCATAGTCTGCTCTAAAGACCTTGTTTTCACTCCAGAATTTTCCATCACCGTGTCAAATAGCTGATGCACATGAAGAGTAGTTGAATGTACTAACATTGTTGACAATTGTAATACGTAACGAAAAAAATGATGTCTTGATATAATTCACATATAAGATGACTGGCTAAGTAGGATGGCATTGCAAAATTCACATATATGATGCCTGGCTAAACAAGATGGCGTTGCATAATTCACATTAATGATGACCAAACTAAACAGATGGCATTCACACAAAGCATGTCTAAACTAAGAAGATGACATATTTGATGTATAAAGTAAGAAATGCAAGGCACCATATGCATGATATAACAAACATCAGCATGCCAAGTTAGAGCGAAGACCTCAGGGGGTAAATAGGAGTGGTCTTCTCCTTCTGAATCCCCCTCAGAACAGATATCTTCCTCTCGATTACAATCCGAAATGGGTGGAGGGGGGCTGCCTTTGCGCCTACCATGGAGCGACGTCTGCATGAAATTTTATTTCCAGGCAAGGCTCGTCTCTTTTGCCATACATGTTCAGTTCCATTGTGTACAATAACTGACATGCATAGGAATAAAACATAGTGAGTTTATGTAACGAGTGCATGCAGAAATCCAGAGTGTTGGTAGCAACCTGTGGATAGACCCAAAACCAATGATAGCAGGCAGCTAATGTCTTTAGTTAAAAAATACAGATAATAGCTTCTTTATTGTTTGTTTCCCACCCAACATGAAACCCATAGTAGACACCCGAGATTAACCAGATAGTAGAAAGATACTATTGATTGTGGCCCCAATATGTATCCCACAACCATTTAAAAACTAAAGTTTGACCATTAGTTTGGAGCTGACTCAGAGTCTAATCGGTGAATAGGATGAGAAAGTAGCATGTAATATTAAGTGGTGCATAACGTAAGCAGACACAAAAGAATGTGACCTCTCTTGCGGACCCGTGTAGTCCTCGAGGTCATCTGCTCGGTTAATGATGTTAATGGAGTTTTCATGGCTACCCGCGGCAGGGAAGAAGATCTGAGGCGGCAAAAGACAGTTTGGAGGCCAGATCCCTGCTGTGCCGGACCCTTCTATCGTTGGAATAGCTGATCTGGGGTGGACGACAGCGTAGCAGGAGCAGGACAAACCACACAAGGTTTTCTTTGACAACTATCTGTAAGAGAAGTAATTCTGTAAGGGCTCGTTTGAATTGGAGGACTCTAGCAATGCAGGGATAGGAAATACATAGTAATAGGATAGGAATGCATGTGCAAAACAGAGAATTTAAAAACACAAGATTTCTGCCAATCTGGGTGTTTGGTTCACAAGAATTGGAAGATCACAGGATGCAAAGAAGCATGGTGAGATCAAGTCAAACCACAAGAAAATGTGCGGTTATAATGCTATTATGCTACTATCCCTTAGTCCTGTGCTTCATGAATAGGAATTTGAAAAGGAGGACATGTGGATATTAAAATTCGTACAGTTTTTCTTTCAAAGAGACACTAAAGGAACAATCCTATAGTTTTCGTTTGCTCCATTCCTTTGAACCAAATGCATGAATAGTAGTACCATAGGAAACTTTCCAATTCCTATGTTTTTCCTTCACTTTTCCTTTCAAGCACTAGCGATTCTAGTAGGCAGGCTTGAGCAAGGAAAAGCCTACACTCAAAAAATGTTTTTGTGCTACTTCTACTACTTTGGACCCAGGCTACTAGCCTACTAGCTCAACTCCCAGGCTCATCGACAAATGCACAGCTGAAACGTGCAGAGATTAATAATGATGGCATTCAAGAGAGTCCATCACGGATAGCTAAGTTGCCTGGTACCTCACTGCTTGTCATATAGTAGGAGAAAATAATCGTATTTCATGTTACTACGAGTGCTCAGTGTACAACCTCTTTGGTGAAGCCATGTTGATCTCAGTGTGATTGGGTTGGTTGCTGAGGATGCTCCGGCTAACTTGGCTGTCGGAGGAGGTGAAGAAGATCTTAGGCGTCTAGAGATGGAGCCCGGGGTACTGCTCCGCTGTGATGGAGGGTTTTGTCGTTGGAGCAGCTCCGGTGAGTTGTACGACGCCGAGGCTGAAGCAGGACAAGAGAGACAATGTTAACTTGAGTGGAATTCTAATAGCATCTCCAATAGATGACGTAAAATACATAACCACAAAGTGCTAGATGTAAAATACATCAGCTGCTCATCTCTGAACTTAACTGTCGAAACTGAACTTAACTGTCGAAACTGAATTTAACTGTGGAAACTGAACTTAACTATCGAAACTGAATTTTACTGTCGAAACTGAATGCACTAGTAGCAGAAAAGCAATAGCAGCAGCGCGTGCAAGAGGCCGGGCAGCTAGTCATGTAGCAGCATCAGTCGACTGACACCACCGGCCAAACCGCCGCCCCTGCCGTCCGCGGCCTGCTGTACGCCGCCCTGCCCGACCCGAAATCACTCCCCACCGCCGGTCTGCCGCCGCCCCTGCCATCCCTCTAGGCCCCTCCTCCCTCGTGATGAGCTTTTTTATGGCAATCCCCATGCCACCGCCCCACAACCGCCGGCGACCACCGCCCCCACCCTGAACCCTCAGATAGATAGTGCGGTACCTCTCCCCCTCCCGGCTGCGGCTGGTTCTTCCTTAACTCCGGCGAGCCCCTAACCCCATGAAAATCGACTGACCCAAAAATCTATTCAGTCGACTGAAGTGTAGCCAAATCGGAGCAGCATCGCAAGCAAGAGCAAGAGCGAGAGCAGCAGCGCGAGCAAGAGCAAGAGCAATAGCAAGAGCAGACTAGGCAGGGGACCGAGAGCAAGAGCAGAGTAGCAGAGCGAGCGAGAGCTAGAGCAGCAGTAGCTCCTACTGATGTGGACGTCGCCGTCGAGGGAATGACGCCGTGGAGGAAGTGGCTGGCGATGCCGCCGTGGATGGAGCCGCGCCATATCGGCTCGGGACCGAGCGCCGGCGGCACCTTGAGATCAAATCAAGAATAAAATGCGGCGATTTGTGTACAACCTCTTTGGTGGCGCCGGTTAGGCCTCAGATTCATCCGAGGAAATGGTGATGATGATGCTCTTCCGGTGGTCCAGGTGAAGACGGTGGTGTGGGAGTGGAGGTGGCGCGAAAGACGCGGGGAACGTCGGGGAAGCTCCTTGGAGGTGGAGGACTGGGTGGCTGAACTGGCGGGACGATGAGATCAACGACGGATCCTCATCCGGTACGGTGGATGAGGGACGTCGAGGTGTTGTGGTGGACGACGTCGTTGGGGAAGAGGCTCCGACTGAGTGGCGGACGGAGGAGGGTGTGGGGCTTCACGGGTTTTCGCGGCCTCGGTGTACGAATTGGTGGGTTAATGGGATGGGAGTGGGGAACCATGGCTTAGGGACCCGCTTGTCCAAAATGTCGGGTAAGTTACGGAATTACCCCCACCGATTTGTGCTAAGCGGTTCTTTCGGTTCAGGGGTATCACGGGCATTTCGCGTGTCGGGATTTCGCAGGACGTTGGAGTTTTTGTGCGCGTTGAAATTTTGGGATAGCAAGGCGCGGGTTGAGATGGAGGGAGTTTTCGGAGCACAACGAGAAAAAGAAGTATCTTAAATATTTTGGGGTAACAAGGCACGGGTAGAAATTTCCGGACAAGCCTAACGTGTGCGGTACCAAATCAAGTCGCACTTCCGTAGACGAAAAAACAAAAAGAAATCAATTCGCACCACACAAGAGAGTCTAGTCCCGTGTACTGTACCAAATCAATTCGCACTACAAATGCCATTCAAAACTTTGAATCATGTTATGTTCAATTAAAATATTTTGCAACGTGTATGATGCTTGCAACCTGCTACTCAACTGAACGTTTTAGTGCATTCCAAACGTATATACTACTGCTTCAATATGAACTAAATTTCAATTCATTTCTCTATTTGAATAAGATCTGCAATAATGATTGTTGTGAAGTCAAACCATTTGAATTCGTTTCTCTATTTTAATAAGATTTACAATCATCATTATTGTCAAGTTAAATGATCATTTGTGTATTATCTTCATAGCACGCCACATGATTACTGTCGAGTTAGATATGAACTATGTGTACTATATGAACTCGAACTCGATTTTTTGAATCCACTTTATGTTGATTTCAAATCACAGTACATTTCAAGCTCTAGCTAGATCTTCATAATCTAAACCATGTCTCATATGTATAATGTGTTTATCACATAATGTATGGTGCCCCGCCCCCTACTCCTACAAGTATTTAGGTGTGAGTTGCAAATGCCACACATTACTACAAATTCAAATAAAATGTGAGATTGTTTGATATATAGTATTGTTTAGATTGTTCGACATTTAGATGTAAGCTGCAAATGCCACACATTATCACAAATTCAAATAAAATGTGAGATTGTTCGATGTATAGTATGGTTTAGATTGTTTGACATTTAACTGTGAGTTGAAAACGCCATGCATGATCACGTTATGGTATAACATGTGCAAAACCACTGCACACGTATCACTGATATATTCATGCATTCATATGTTTATAACACTATTATCTCCTATTCAAATATATGGATCCACTTTCATATCAAATTATCATCTTTGTTAGTCTCTTACACCCACACAATCCTTTAACCTTTATAGCTAACACTAACTTTCACTCGTGCATGCACACACCCTCCTCGCCCTCCCCCTCCCTCAGAATTCCATCCATCGCGCACATTATTTTTTTAGGTCATTCTCCCACAGTCTCCACAACTCCTTTCCGACACACACTGATCGATAAACCTCTCAGCGATGTCTGCCTACAACATACACACGCACCTTCCATCTCCTCCTTTCTATGTCCATCCCTCGTGTCTCTCATACAGTCCCACACACGTGTAAACTCTCGCCCCTCTTTTCATCAATCTCACAATCACACACTCCTCCCCCTATCTAGCTAGTAGCTCGGCATCTCGCACCACCTCCTAGCTCCATTCTCTCTGTCTATCCGTCTCGCTGGGCCTTATTTGCCTCTAACAAATGGATGTACACCGACCGATCTCCCGCTATATATATAGCTAGCTAGGTCCTTATAACTTGTTTTTTCCCACGCGTCGATCGATCTACCTCATTAGTTATGTCTCTCCATTCCACCGACAAACAACAATTGATCTACCGATCTAGTTAATTTTGCTTACCAAACACATGGTTCCCCCTTCATCATCCATGCAAGCATCCCGATAGATATATCACGCACAGGCACACATAGAAACACATCCCCACTCTTATTGATAATATTGCAGTTCTACCCTCGGTTTGTCTAGAAGGCCTCTCCCACCATCTTCGAGAAGCAACTCCATCACGCATCCAGCACTCTACCCCTCTTCCCTAGTCTGTGTGTGTGTGTGTGTGTGTGTGTGTCCAACCTATTTCCCGTCCTTCAGTTATGTATGGATGTCGACTAATCTCCCTCAAGACATAGCTGGATCTCTCCTTCTCAACACATATACGAGTCGTTCTAACTCTCTAGTTTAGTCCTCTGCCTCCCCCTCCTCCCCCACACAGACCGATACATCGAGCGCTCTAGTAATGTCTCCCTGCCACACACAAACTTGCCATGTGCCTTCCTACGTTCCGGTAGGTTAGTCCCCCTACTTGATCGATCTCGCACACACACAATTTTGATGGCTCTCTTCATCGATCTCGCACCCACCCACTTGATCCTCTCTTCGACTCTTTCGATATCTATGACCCCTCCCTCTCTTATCGTGGATCGCCCCCTCTATATATGATATCGATAGGCCTCTATTTCACACACATTGCATGTGTCAAATTTTTGTTTGAGATGTCATCGACACATATTCCCACAAATACATTCACGAAATCACCCCCCCAAACAAAAAAACACTCACGAACGCACACGCCATCTGTCTAGGTTTGTATCCCTCTCTGACACACCCACGTAGGTGGGGGATGTGCACGAAGAGAGGAGGTGTACGCACGACGCATGTACTCTCGTCTCTTTCCCAACCACACCTGCGCGGGTACACGGTGGAGCTCATTTCTGTATGAAAAGGCAGCCCACGTGGTAATTTGACACGTGTACTGGTTGTTTACTTGATGGATGATCATCTACCACGGGTGAACAAACAAATTGCGACTTCACGCGTTATGTTAAAAAAGAGGCAAACCATGTGGGGCCTACCTGGAAATGCTCTATACACTCGGGATGCTCTGTGCGTATTACTTTTGATGTGTCTTGTCAACTCGCAGAACAAGGAGAAGCTTGCTTAGTAGGCCGTTCCCTCGCCCACGCGCGTGGTGGCTCGCAGGACGAGGTGAAGCTTGCTTACTACGCCTTATGCCCGCTCCCTCGCCCACGCGCATGGTGGCTCGTAGGACGAGGAGAAAATTTTACTACTCCCTCCATTTACTCCTCATCCGTACCTAGGTTAGAGAGATTATCATATTGTTTGGAATATATGTCCTTTAGTAGATTTCAATATGAACTAGTAGTACATACTCTAAACACTGATGTATATAAACGTATTTTAGAGTGTAGATTCACTCATTTTGCTCCGTATGTAGTCAATATTGAAACGGACATAATAGTACGCACTCTCCCTCACGCACGTGGTGGACGTGCAGCAATTCATTCGGTCTCATATAGCCAGAATGATATATACTACAATACCATTATTGATCGACTTCCAGAAGAGGCGAAGAGCCAATCGCAAGGTTAATATTTTGGAGATGCCAAGCGCAAGGTTTATAGGAGAATGAGTCGTAGTAGTACTAGTAGTACATACCAGTGGTACGTACTGTACGAGGAACAAGGCAACAAGATGTATGTTTTGTGTGACAGTCTCTTCTCACAGGACGTGCTAGACGTAGTGGAGCTCATTGTTGCAATGGGACTACTCCCTATCATAGATGGCATGATTCAGAGTGGTGGGCAGCGGGCATAATTCGGAGCTGCTTAGGCTAGTCATAGTGGGAGTAACTTATGTAGTAACATGACACATCCCGAGACAAATTTTCTTATGTCGCATGGAGTTAATGAGGGAAGAGATGCTTGGGGTAACATAATATGTTACTGTAATATAACACACCTCGAGGTAAAATGAGTCTATGTCTCAATTAATGAAGGTTTGTATGTTACCATCTTTATGTTACTACCCATTATGAAGGTAGTAACATGGACTAGTAACAAAAGCATGTTACTAGTGTAAGTTACTCCCCACTATGACCAGCCTTAGTCTTAAACCCCATGAAGAAGTCCCATCAAAAGGAATAGCCATCCTCTACACGTGCTCCTATGTAAAATGAGTAAATGAGACAAAAAGAGAAAGAGACAAAGTAAAAGAAATCACTAGCCTTAGATCCATCCCTATTGTATCAGTGAATGATGTTTCTATGTCGTGATTGACATGGCTATATTATTAACCATGCTACAGAGGTAGAAGCGGATTTTTATTTATTCGCAGAGTTAGCAGCGGATGGATATTCAACCAGTGAAATGATGGCTGCTTCCTCGGTCAAACATAGAGAAAGGTGGAAGCTGGAAGCTTCATAGCATTGTACAAATTTATCTTGCTGATAAATTACAGTACGTACTATACTAGTACTCCCTCCGTTCCCAAATATAAGTCTTTCTTGAGATTCCACCAAGTGACTCCATACGGAGTAAAATGAGTGAATCTACACTCTAAAATATGTCTACATACATCCGTATGTTGTATTTCATTGGAAATGTCTAAAAAGACATATAGTATTTAGGAACGGAGGGAGTACTATGTAAAGAGTTAGGTGTCACATGGTGTCCAGAAAATATGGTGATAATGTGAGGTGGGCCTTGTAATCACTGAGCTTGCGTGTTTTCACTGCTCTCGCACTCCTCTGCTGTAAGAATGGAGAAAATTGTAATCTAGTAGTACCTCCTTTCGCTGAAAGCGTGGGACATCTAGCAGTCCTACCATCTCAGTAATAATGACCAATGAGCCGTCAAATCACATAGACCCAGCAGTAAGTTGGACGGACGAAGCAACCATCACTCTTGAATCCGCTTCTCTCTTCAATGCAGGCGCCAGTGAGAGGTCATGTCCGCTCTTCCCGGGCACGAATGCGTCACCGATTCTTTGGAGCGGCGCTGACTGTTTCGGGCGGGAAGCGCGCGCGGGTGGGCCAGGCTGGTCAGGAGCGGGCGTGGCAGTGGTTCGCCTGTCCCGACGGGACGCTCGGAAACTAGAGGATGCACCGACTCTCGCGGCTAAATCTTACACTACACACCATCTCTTTCTAGGAGTAGGTCGATGTGTCGCTCTCTCTAACACACACATGTTGTTAAACATACACACGCACACGCACACACAGGTTCATAGAATAGGAATATCGTGTGAGTTCCTTAGGGAGCATTTGGATCCTTAGCAAGAACAGTTTATAGCCTAGCCGGGCAAGGTTAGGCATTTGGAACTGTTAAAATATGTGAGGTTTTGTGGGCTAGCTAGCTTTGGTGGGCTAGAAAAACCATGCTAGCTCAGGAGAGCCAGGTCGGCTCGCTTCCGATGGCAAACTTTGTGTACTACCTCCGTCCTGGTTTATTGGTCCCCATTGCATTACGTGTCAAATTTTGACCATAGATTGAACTAACAAAATGTTCATGCATATCACAAAAAATTATATTAATTTGTATTTCGTGTACTAACATTTTTCTTATTAATTTGTTTGTTTCACCCTTTGACTGGTGGGACCCAACGTACTACGTAGAGATAGGTAAGGTGACTAAGGCCGCATTATTTCTGTACTACCAACACTGCTTTAAATCCTAAAAGACCTTACCACCAAAGCCACATGACACGATTATGATTTAAATCCCAATGACTCCCATGCAATAAAAAACATGGCATGCTTGTCTCACGAATGCAGGAATGTATAAAAGGTTACTTTCCTCTCATTAAAAATAATGTGAGGGTGGTGTAGCTAGTTAGCCTGTTCGCTCATCAAACTAAAGGTCTTGGGTTCGATAACCACACTTGAGCATAATTTTGTTTTTGTTCGACTTCTTTCTTGTTTTCTAGGGTTTGCACTCTTCACACTCCCTCCACTATATATATACACGCTGGAGCCTCAGTGCTTGTAGTTGCTCTCTTCACACTCTCTCACCCTCTCCAGATCTAAACAAGAATTTGTTGGCATCTCTCTCTCTCCCCTCAAACAGCCAGCATGATCCATTTACCAGGAAGGGGAGGAGGCTTAACGCTGTCGCCGTCGGCGAGGGAGGGAATCCACTACTGGCGCAATTGTTCTCTTTCACCCAGCGGCAACGCGGGAGGGCCTCCGACCCCTTCTTCCTCACCGCCGTACATAGTGTGGGCAGAATGCCCTCTGGTCGCCCACCAAACCACACCCCAAGAACCTTAAGGTATAATTTACTTAATTCCACATGCATTGCTCTAGCTGCATGTGGGCTTTTTCCGCTTCTGCACTCGAATCTTGGAGTTGGATCAAATAGCAAAGTAGTGGGGAAGGTTGTATATTATGAATCTAGGACGTGGTTCAAAGAGTAAAGGAATGGGGGCAAAGTAGTGGGTAAAGTTGTATCGCATGAATCTAGGACGTGGTTAAAAAAGGAAAGGAAGGGGGGAAAGTAGTGGGGAACGTTGTATAGCATGAATCTAGGACGTGGTTCAAAGAGTAAAGGAAGGGGGGAAAGTTGTATAACATGAATCTAGGACGTGGTTCAAAGAGGAAAGGAAGGGGGAAAGTACTAGTACAGACTGGCTATCCAGCACCTATGTTGGTCAAAAAGGCAAAACAATGACAAATGTAGTATGCATATTTGTAACGAACTGATCTTTTTGTTTTGGGGGACAAGGCTGTAGAGTTTTAGCAGGACTAGATTTACTACACTCACATAGGGAAAGGTGTCTAAAGATAACAAAACTAGGGCCAACACAAATATGCTCCTTGGTTGTTTGTTCTTTGTTGCAACAGATTGTGCATCACCCCTTCATACATCGGTAGATGCACATGGTGATGGTGAGTCCATTGTCCCGTGCAACTCTTTAGCGGTTGTTAATTAAGGCCCTGTTTGGTTGAAAAGTCCTAGTAATTTTTTTAGTCTGAACTAAAAAGTCCCTAGTCCCTGCCTGCTTGGTTCCAAGGACTATACATGGACTAGAGGTTATTAAATGACAAGCTAAAAGACCATCTTACCCCTAGTAATGAACAAATAGAGATAAGATGCGATGTAGGGCAGGGGAAACTATTGGAAAAAGTCCCAAAAAGACTCTCCCTCGGGGTCTTCTTTCTTTAGTCCCAAATGCCCACTTTTAGTCACTAAAAGTCCCTCTTGTTTGGTTTAGATGGGACTGAAAGGGACCTTTTTAGTCCCTACACCAAAAAGTCCCTCTAAACAAACACCATCTAATAATGCCGCAGGAAAATTGATGCAATGCCATAGTTAAAAGCATATTGCATGTTTAACAAACTTTATTGTTAATATAATCTCTTTGGTAATATGAACCAATGCCACCGTTTGAGAAATGCTACTGTCTTGATTTCTTTCCCAATTAGATAAGTTAGATGCTTCTTTTTGTTGGCTTCTGTGTCATCCATCGTTATTGACCACTTGTTGTTTCCTTTGCACCTCTGTGTAAACAAGGTTATCTACTTCACCTCATTGCTATTGTGACCTTTTGTTGCACTACACAAAACCCTTTTGTTTTAAGAGTGTTTTGTGCAGTTCAACCAAAATGTCACACCGACATCATTGCTTGATTGCTTGATCTTAGTGGAACTGCACAAGAGGAGATCTTACTTCCTATCCGTGTTGGCAAATTTGGTTCAGATCTTCTTCTTGTGAGTTGTTTGAATTCCGCGTCATGAGAGGTTAGTACTAGCCTTCTTTCACATGATTGTGCAGTGTGCTTTCGTATGTTGTGCTACTTGTATGGTAATGTTGCTTGATTTTAGTGAACTGCACAAATGGAGACAAGACTTCCAATCTGTATGTGCGCCGTAATATCCCATTGAGGTAAGATAAGGATATTGCACAACTTTTGGCCTGTATTTTGCCACTTTCATCAGAAAATTAATGTCATTATTTAGTGCTATACTTGTGCTCCATAATTGACATGCCAAATCATACATTGAAGGCGAAGCTTGTCTGTTATTGAACCAAGTGATGAAGGGGAAGAACAAGCGGAAAAAAGCAAAAATCAACTCCCGGTGTTGTAATGAAGCACTAGAACTGTGATGACACAAGTAATGATATAGTTTTGCATCTTAATTTATTGCTATGGCTGGAAGGAGCAATTGTTTTGCCACTGATTTGATGCCACTCTTAATGTAATATTAATTATCTCTACTTGTGCAAACAGGGATCTTCTTTGAAGATACCATATGTTTTAGTGGAACTGCACAGGAAGATGTTGGAAACATTAAACTAATCGAGGAGTATATAGTAAGCATGGAAACCACAGTAGATAACAACATTTGCTTCCAGAGAAGTGCTTGATCTGTATGCTCTACAAAATAAGCCTCCTGACAAAGGTTGTTACTCCCCACGGATTTCATCCATATGATTGTGCTTTGTCATCTCTATTGGTGTTGTGCTACTGTTTAGATATTGTCATGAGAAAGTGGTATTGTCCTTGAGAAGTGCTTCATCTGTGTTGTTTCAAATATTTCCTTTCCTTTTTTTGAGCAAACAGGGATGCTAGCATTGAGTTGTCCTCTTGTCTTTGCACAACAGGATCATCCTCCTTTGAAGAAGAATATGGAGTACGTGAAGTAACTAGTTCCGATTATGTCAGGATGAAGAAGCCATGTCTATCTTCTCATCAGAAGGAGCAGTTGAAGGATGGTTACATTACTCCCCACAAGACCAAACTAACTTCAGCTCGGAAGGACTGACAGATCTCCATCTTTTTGCTGTGATGCGCAAGTACAATGTTGTTCTAGGATTCTTTCCGGTGAGTTTCATTTTTTTAAAGTGTGCTCTACATGGACCATGTTGGTGCCTGTTTAAACTGTCAATTCATAGTACATTTTGCATTATACTAATCACTTATTTTGTATTGGTGCAAACAGGGGTGCTCATCTTGATTTCAATGGGAACTGCACAAAATGTTCGTGAATACATCGAATCATTCATTTCCACCACAAGAGAGGATTTGTCGATATGTTCAAGGCATTGCAACATATAAAGGCGAAATCATACAAGCTACGTGCGAATTTGGTTGATTTTGGTGGAACTGCACAAAAAGAACAGCTGGTTTATTTTGCATGAGGTGCCATGTCAATGTTCGAACTAATGGCAAACCCTGCCCATTCCACAATCGTAGGCATTCGATATTTTGGAATGGGAAAACCTTGTCAAAGTTTGCTCATTGATGTACGCGAGACAACACGCATTTGAAATTCTGGAATGGGACAACCTTGTCGAATTTTGCTCATTGATTTTAGCAAGAAGACATGCATTTGATATTTTCGAATGAGACGCCCTTTGCTGTTAGTAGCATCGATTGATTTTTCTTTATTGTTTAGTTGTGAAGTAAATATTGGCTCTGACATGTGAATCGCTGAGATGCATAATTGTCGATTGTTTTGAATGTTCTCTGTGAATTGTCAGGCCTATGTGTTTGATTGCAATGTACAGGAACGCTAAAAAGCAGCTCAAACTCTTTGTACTCCCTCTGTTCCTTTTTACTTCGCATATTAGATTTATTTCAAGTCAATTGATTTACATTGTGAATGTTCATACTTTTTTTCTAAAAGAGTGGTCAAAGTAGATATACTTTGACTGCAGACAAAACTTCTATACAGACTAAAAAGGACCGGATGGAGTACATGTGAAACTGCTGCAAACAAGGTGATCACCCTGGGAATAATCCTAGTACGTATTGTTTTCCATGTTCATCCAATACCAGTGATACAAGAATTCGAACTAATCGAACGAAATTCATTACATTTCATACATTCTTTAACTAAAAAGGGGTGCGCTGGAGGTATAATTAATTAACCGAATCTACCCACTTATGTCCGGCTGAGCCGAATAGAAGCTTATTCTGTAGCGGACTGAGCTTCAGTGACTTAACTGCAGGTGCAGTTGCATAACTGACATGTGGCCCAAATGCTTGTTGGGCCCACGTGTCAGTGACCCAACTGCACCAGCCGTTAAGTAACTGAAGCAGCGTCCTTCTGCAACATAGCTCTCCGACTCCACGTCGCCGCCAAGAAGCTAATCGGCCGTTAATGGTCAACCCACCTAGCTTGGCTTCAACCGGAGGGTAGC
The DNA here is from genome assembly GCF_056163025.1 of Triticum urartu. NCBI lineage: Eukaryota > Viridiplantae > Streptophyta > Magnoliopsida > Poales > Poaceae > Triticum > Triticum urartu. Next base: position 299,314,401 of record NC_141875.1, on the reverse strand, counting down.
AGTGGCGGCCTTACTTGGACCCGAGTGGCGGCGACCTATCGTGTTCTACTCTTCCACGTTTTCTGTGTGGCGCGGGCTCGTTGGCAGCGGGGCAGGGCCTCGATGGAGCCGGCGATATCCTCTGTCTCATTGCTAGCGGGACGGCGCCTTGGCGGAGCGGGGGAAATCCTCCCCCTCGTTGCCGGTAGGGTGGGGTCTAGGCTGTGCCGGCGGTGTCCTTTGCCTCGTTGTTGGTGGGGCGGGGCCTCGGCAGAGTAGGGCCTCGCCGAAGCCGTCGAGGCAGGGCGTCGGCGGAGCCTACGGTGTCCTCGACCTCGTTGTTGGCGCCGTGGAGCCTCGACGGAGTAGGGCCTCGTCGATGCCAGCGGAGCAGGGACTCGTTGGAGCCGGCATTGTCCTCTACCTCGTCCTCGGTCTCGCCAAACAGCGCCTCGCCCGCTTCATCGCCCTCTTTGTAGGCGGCCGCAGCCTCCGCCACCCGCATGCGGTACCGCCAGCGCTCGAGGCGGCCCTCGTGGGCGGAGCGGTACGAGTCGAGCAGCGCCTCCTGCTCTGCCCGCTCCTCGGGCATCTGCTCCTCCGCCTGTTGGTGCTCCTGGAGGAGATGGTGGTTGTAGGAGGCATTGGCCTGCGCCTCCCATAATTGCTCCTCACGCTTATGCCTCACCGTGTCCATGTATTGGGCACGGGCCTCGCCTATGGTCATGGTGCAATGCACCCGCGAGGATGGCACGGAGGAGGGGGTTGGCGCCGGATTGTCGACTACCGTGATATCCATTGGGACATCGTCGTCCTCCGGCTGCCTGCCGGCCAGCCGGTCAGCAACAATGGCTGCCATCTCCTTGTGGTCTGTCGTCCGCCCGTCCCGAAGAGCGCTGGAGCGCGAGGAAGCCATGGTGGGAAGTAGTGGTCTGGACAGGAGAAAGGGAACAGAGGCGGATGACTGTGGCTATGGTGCTGTTTATATAGCAATGGTGGGCGGCGGAGGGACGGACGTGTGGCGCCGGAGTAGCCACCTCGGCAATCGCGTACCATTAATGTGGGTGACAGACGAACGGACGGATGACACTTGTGTCGTTTGAAATGGAGCAATCACCTGCATCAGGAAACGGGGCGGGCGGCGCTGACTGTTTCGGGCGGAAAGCGCGCGTGGGCGAGGGAGGCGGTTTTGGTGGGCCACGGCAGTCAGACACGTGCTTGGCAGTGGGAAGGTCCAGCAGCTGGACATGCTAGCTCACCAGTGAGCTCGCCGAGCTGAGCGTCGACAATCAGATGATGGACGTAGCTTCCGACCAGGAGCTGGTGCCACTGTCCAAGTCAGTTCATGCTGTGTTTACCGTAGAGCGGGTGCGGCCACACCTCGACGCCCTTATGGCGGAAGAGCTACTAGCACAAGAGGACCTATGCTGCAACCTCCGTCTCCTCAACGAGCACCGGTGAACAAGCGAACGACAATGCCATCGCGGACATGTGGCCCTATGATCCTGGCTTCCTGAATGAGCATCGGGTGTTGTATTAGTCCAACCGTAGGGCCCGCGAGGCCCTCTCCGCCGTCCTTCGAGTTGTTGCGCTCGCCGTGGCGCCGTCGTCTCGCGTTGTCAACATGGTCAATGGACATGAGGAATGAGGAGATAACTTTACTTGGAGAGGATGACAGTGGGGACCCACCAGGGCCATAGCCGCGCGTACACAAGTGCCTCCTTATTTTATACAACTATAATATTTTTTGCTTCCACCTGGTTTCCTGACATCACGGTCCCACACCATTGCCAACCTATGTAGTCAACAAACGAGATAATTGCACAAGGAGCGGGCAATAGCTGGGACCAAACAGCTCGAGCAGTATTTGTGTTTTTGAGGTGTGAGCACTGTAGAGTTTTTCTTGAGCGATGTTTTCGTTGTTGTTCAGAGGAGAGCAGGGTACTAACTGGGCGGGCTATGGCCCGTCTAGCCCAGGACAGATATCTAGCCCAGATATTAATTTTTTTCAAGCTGAAAATGGCTAGCCCAGCTATACTTTTTTTGAGGAATACCCAGGCAAGGTCAACTTGTTATTCTCCGCCCCGCTAGGCTCCAAATCTTTCCAAGGAGGGATGCATTAGGCTTAACAAGGAAATGGGATTTAAGAAATAATAAATGGGATGTCATTATAAAAACTGGAAGTAACTATAAAAAATGCACCAAACACGTAATTAGTTTATAATTTTTTTGGATTTTGAAAATTTTAATTTCATTAATTGTTGCACGCGCAATGTTTCGTTGGAATTTTTACGTAATACAAATTTATATTGAAATTGTATATAATCAGACTAGAATTTCCGGATAAAAATATTCCGGATCCCATCAAAATGTGGGAAATTTTGTTCAATTCTTTTTTGAACGGTTGGTTGAAAGTATTAATCATTGTCCTAGCTAGAAAATGGGTCGTACTTTTAACAAACTGTAAACGGGTTGTAATAAATTCCATTAGAATTCAAAAATGGGTTGTACATTCTTGCAAATCGCAAATGGGCTATAAGTTCTCTGCCACACACTTGTGGGCCTACTAAGTTGACGTGACCCCTAAAAAAAGTAAGTTGATGTGTATGCAAGGCTTTGCCAACTTATAGTCAACACACGGTTCTAGCAGCAGTGGCCGTTGGATGTCCATCGAACGGATGTCGTGCTTCTTCTTCAATCTTAGATATTGTAGCTTCAGCCGCCCAAAAAATGATTCCTCCCCCTGACATCTGGGGCTCACCATTTCGGAGGCTGACCTGTGGGCCTACTAAGTTGACGCGTACCAAGGGCTTTGTCAACTTAGTCAATATAAACGATTCTAGCTGCAGAGATCGTACGATGTCCATCCAACGGCAGTAGTGCTTCTTCAACCTCTGGTCTTCTTGCTCTAGCCGCCCAAACCAGCGCCGGTGGGACTGCCTACTCCCGCCTCCCGTGGCCGGTTGTGCTGTCGCACAGGCCGCACCGCCGCACCCTACTCCATTACTAGCCAGGCCATTCCTCTACTCACCCACACCTCCTGTTATTTTCTGGCGACGGCAGCCGGACCAGTAAACCGTCGTACTCCCCACCGCGTGGGCAACCACTGCCGAGTCTTCCCCGGCTCCGTGTCGTTCTCTTCCTGGTGCTCTCGGCACGCCGTGGTCAACGTGGTTAACAAACGACATCCATCGGACGTGGACTGTACGTGGAGAGGTTGGCAGCTGGGTCCACGGCCGCACACAAGGAAATGCTTCCTTATTACGCGCAAAATAATGATTCCTCCACCGGACAGTAGGGACCCACTAGACGGGCCACCATATTTCACAAAAAAAACATTCCCCCTGACTGCTGGGACCCACCAGCTACATCTTCGCACGCAAGGAAGTGCGTCCATATTATGGGCAAAAAAAATAATGATTCGCCCCTGACTGCTAGGACCCACCAGCTACATCTTCGCACGCAAGGAAGTGTGTGACAGTCGGGACCCACCTGGTCGAAGCATACATAGCGTTGTCATTCTGGTCGCGAATGTGTACCTACATACTGGTCGATGTAGAGGCACGCACGTGTCATAGTAGAGGCGTGCACGTAGCACGTACACGTACGTACAACGGCCAGGGTGCAAGAAAGAAAATACGACCACGCACGTACATACGGGTGGGTTCTCGAATGCCTACTTGCGCATACGTACGGCCAGGGCTCGTGTACATGGCTAGGTTGGAACGGAGAAGCTGCACCGTCGTCGTGATCATGGGGAGGCAACCGGCTGGGTCGGAACGGAATGCGTCGTCGTGTTCATCAAGAGCCAACTGGCTTGGACAGAACAACCGATGGAAACGAGGCCTGACGTACCGCAGAACAGAAGAAACGGCCTTGTGTACGACCAGCCATGGTCGAAACGGGATCTTGTTCATCGTGATGGGTCTGGCGTACCGCAAAACGGAGGAAACAGACCTCCTATGGTTGTGGCATATGACAAAATGGAGGAAACAGACTTGTGTTGGAGTGCTACGGTCGGAACGGGTGTCCGGTTCATCAGTAGGTGTGTGGTTTACCGCAAAACCGGACTCCAGGGGCTACTGTTCATCTCCACCGTCGAATGCCTCCATGGGCTACTGTTCATCCACCGTCAACCTCCTCCAGCCTCCACCTGCGACTGTTCTTCCACGGGCTCCTGTTCATCCAGCCTCCACCGCGCGCTCCTCCACCGGCTACTAGTCAACCAACCCTCTCCACAGGGTCCTGTTCAAACACCCCTCCATGGGCTACTGTTCAACCAGCCCTCCATCGGCTACTGTTCAACCAGCCCTCCACGGGGTCCTATTCATCCACCCCTCCACGGGGTCCTATTCATCCACCGGCTCGATCGATCGGGGTACTGTTCATCCAGTGGCAGCGGCCTCTACTACCACGGGGTCCTGTTCATCCATCCCCCCATCGGTCCTGTTCATCCAAACCCCCCAACAATGCTCACTATTCATCAAGGGAAGGAGGAAGTAGTGTTAGATCGGCTTCAGTTAGCAGCAGTACCAAAGGAATCACTCAGGTTCAGTTAACTGCAAGGGATCGATCGATCGCTCGGGTTCAGTAATGCGTAGCCTGCAGTGCAATCGTTCCGGTTTAGTTAGGCGAACGCCTCGCTCGGGTTTAGTTAGAGCGCAACGCCTTGCACACACACACGTACATATGAGTGAAACGCGCATCGCTCGGCCCCCGACCACCCACCATAACCAGGAACACCCCGATATTTTCCTCGCCCTCGCTTCTACCATGGTTTTTTCCAGCATTGACGGCCCAAAGGATGTCATGCAGCTGCATCTCCGGCACGCCCAGGACGAAAAGCCCATTTTCTGTCATGTTTTTCATAGAAGTTGGAGCCCACCACATCTATGATGATATCGGGTTTTGTCACAATTATTGTCATATAAGTGTCATAAGTATGACAGAAAAAAAATTTGTTCAGCCCAAAATGTCACGGATGTGTCTTTTTTGTAGTCCAACGACCATCTTTCAAAGTTAAAGTTATCCGCACACTATATATAAAATATAAAATATAAAATATAGGGGGTATGGATATAGATATGTGATGCGAAAGCCAACCATCATCTCTAGTTAGACTAGTTTGCCCATGCACGGATGCAATGTGGCCAAACGATGTCTGCCATCGGTATCTCAAATTCAAATCAGTCTGACCTTGTTCAATATGTATACAGTACAACATGCTCGTTTCCAAACCACACCGCGCATATCTTAGTTATATTCATGCATGCATGGGTTTCAAACATCATGATCTCTTATTCAAATATTTGAATTCAACTTTATATTGATTATGACCTCACCTAGTCTTTTACACCCACACAGTCATCTTCTCTTTATAATTTTACTACTAACTTTCTCCCGTGCATGCAAGCACGCACACTACCAGTCGGCATTATCTATCGCACACATGCAATCTTTTTCTTCAGGTCGTCTCCCATGCATGCACACACACACACACACACCTCCCCCTCTCCATCATATTGGGCATTCTTTATCTCTCACGTGCATGTGCAACGATCGATGTTCCTCTAAATGGTTTAATTTGATGAATTGGCCCTCCTCGTAAAGGATTAGCAATGCTTGTCCGCCTAGCTCGTTTATTTTTCATGACTCCGCCACTGCGTGCAACAACGAATGTTCTCGCCCCCTCTCTTTAAATATCGATCTCGCACATGTGCACTCCTTCATAGTCTCCCTCCACTTGGACCCTCGCACCATCTTCTAGCCCCCCATCGGATTTTGCCACATGTACAATGTAGCGGACTCCATGGTTGAACTTAAACATAATGCACAAACCTCAAAACACAAGTGCTTCTCCTTTGTTCTAGAATCTTCCGTATCATAACTGCCCAAGCTTTTTTCTAGTTGAATTGCCATTATTTGCTTTTTACTTTATGCTTCACAACGCACAATTCCATGAATCATAAAATAGATTAAGGGCTTCTTTGATTCAAAGGATTCTCAAAGGAATTTTGGAGGATTCTAATCCTTAGGAATATTTCCTATCTTGGTAGTTTAATTCGAAGGATTGTAAACCATAGGAATTTTTCCATAGGATTCATTTGCACTATATTTCATAGGAAACATCCCATCCACTCAAACTTGTTTGATAGAATCCTACGTTTTTTCTATGCACAATCAAACACTCGTACAATCCTATAGGATTCAAGACGATATTCCACTCTAATCCCATGTTTTTCCTATTCCCGCATTTTGGAAATCCTATGAATCAAAGAGGCCCTAGATTTTTTATAAAAACTAATTGATTTTGAATGACTTGAACTATAAGAATTAAACAAACGTCTACATTAGGCATATATGACTCAAAGCTTACATGCTATAGTTTTGTATTTATTCACAATTTGGTTGCCAAATCTGATGTGTGCAATGCATGTGTACCTTACTAGTACTTCAAGTATGTGCAAAACACGTAAATTAGAATTCCAATGGCACACTACACAGTGTCTCTCTTACAGTTCATGAATCCACGTGGCACATGTGGAGGCATTGTTGCGACCTCCTTGTGTGGATTGATCACAGTTACGTGTTGCTGGTTCCAGAAGAATGTACTCATCATCTCTGAGGCACACTGGCGGTACATGAACGAAGCGAAGATGTGCACGCACGGCATGCATGCACTCATTCCCTGGCACACACATGCGGGTACACGGGCAGACACATTTTTGTACGAAGATCTACCCCATGTGATACTTTGACACATGTAAAGTCCTTCACTTCATTGATGGTCAATTAATATAACACATGCAAATTGAGTGGACATGAGGGAGGAAGAAAGACATTACTACTCCACAGAGTGCATGCGAGTAGTTAAATCATGGGTCGCTACTTCCATTCGTCTCCTTCGTATTTTGTGCCAATTTTTGACCATATTTTTAAGTAACATAATATTTATGCATGTCATAAAAAGTGGCACAAAAAAAGGGGGGACAATAAACCAGGACGCGGGCAGCATTATCAATTTTTGCCAGGGCTACTGTTGGCGGCCTTTGTATTTAAATATGGAAGGAGTGGAGTAGTACTATCTTTATCTTAGCCTCGTAGGGCTCTCCCAGCGCCTAGGCTCGCCTCCCCGCCTCGCCCACCAGATCCAGCCATGGATAATCCCTTCGATCCCAGGATCCCGCGGGCTGCCCTCTCGCTGCAGCCCGCAGCACTGTCGCCTTTGAGCGAAACCCACATGTGTTTTAGAGGGGATCCATTGCTCTAGAATCACATATTGGTGGCGCCGGAGGACATGCTAGGGTTGCGTTTTAGGTGGTGGGCAGAAAGGGCAAATCGGATCGTGGAAGCGTCGCATCGATTGGAGAGATGTTCCAAGGAGCTGTGCCTGGCGCAGCACAAGGCAGAGGCGCAAGTCGATCTCAGGGGAGAGATGTTGAGGGCTGTCAACATCTGGCAATGTCGCGTTGATTTCGAGCTAGGGCTAATGGCAGAGATCATATTCACGGAGTCGACTGCGGAGGAAAGAACGCGCATGCCTGCACAATGGCATGAGCAGCCGGTGCAACTGTTCAAATGGGCGGTAGGAGAAGCCAAATCCCGGGAGTAGTTGCGGCGGCGGCGCTGGGCATGCATCATAGGCGAGGTGAGCTTCCCTCCTTCCCCACCAGCGATGCAATGACCTAGTCGGTTACTACTTTACTGAACTTGCAATGCCATGTCGGTTTGCAACATTGACAATCACTCCATCTATATGTATTGTATTCCTGTGAAAATACTTGGTCATTTGGAAAAAGATGGTAATTGATTTATCACTAGTTTTAGAATGCTTGGTCGTGACAATCAACCGAAGCCACAACCAGAAGTATCCATCGCGTAATACTTTACGGCCGGTCAGAGCCGCGTCTCACCGAAGGGACACGCATCGGCTTGGTCTGACATGTACGACCAGTTACATCACTGACTTGTGCAAACACATTTGAGCAATGTAGTACTCCGTCTATCTCAGTTTACAAGTCTTGCACGTGTACCTAGGTCATTAATTTTACCAACTTAATAGTAGGCATACATTACAAAAAATCATTACAAACTTCAAATCATTACATTGACGACCTAGATAGACGTGCAAGCCTTGTAAACTGGAGATGGAGGGAGTACTTGAAATTTATGTTCCACTAAACTAATCGAGAGCCGTTTCGGGCCTCGAAATCAAAACGATCAATTAATCTTTAGCTTGTACCCATCACATTCCAAAAGTGCATATAAATCCTCCCACCTTGTTTCTTGTTTTTTAACATATCAACCAATAAGAGATGTGGGGCGTGCATGTTTTCAATGACTCAAGACTACCAAACACGACATGCAGTGGTTAGTTTATTGCATGCAATGTTATTAATTAGCAAATAAACATTAAGTTCTCTCGTTCTCCGCTCCCTCTTGGTCACGATGCACAACCTAAGATGACTTATTCACCTAGACGGAAGGAGTTGTATAATTAAGTGCAAACCTGCTCACACCTAGTACATGTCAAATCTGAACGTGTTCCCACTAGGCATGTTTTAGTACTAGTGCTAGTACTAGGTTATAAAAAGGGGAACTAGTACCTAGCCGAAAATCACTCTACCTCTTGCTCCTTATAAGTATTTCTTGTTCGTCTGTCCTTGCCATGGCCGGTGTGCAGAGCTTTAGGTTGACAACTATCCGAACTACCCGTAACAAGGGAGCGGCCACCAAGGCTGCGAAAAAAAGAGAGGGATCGCCGCCTCGTAGAGACCTCGAAAGATCACTCACGGGCAGGTGATGGCTCCCAGGAGCGCCCTAGCCGCGAAGGCAAACATGTCGGCATGCCTGATCAGCTCAATAAGCACCTCAATAAGTAGAAGGAGTTCATCCACGCCTTGGTGGAGCTGCTGAAGGAGAGCCTCGATGACATGCCCACTGAGCTCAATGAGCAGGGGGAGTTGACCACTGGCTTGGTGATGCTGCTGAAGAAGAGCATTGCCTCGGAGAAGAAGGCGAACGGCGAAATCCTGCAACTTCAGGAGGACAAGGCGAAGCTCTGCCACAAGCTCGACCAGCTGAAGGAGGATAACGCCGGCTGGAAGAAGCTGCATGAGAATAGTAGTTCCTCAATGAAGATGCTGCAGGCCCTCATCATGGAACAGAAGGAGGAGTTGGCGAAGCTCCGCATCGAGCACCCGACTGCTGTCAATGTACATAATGTGGCCGTGGAACAGATGATGAAGGCTCGCGTTGAGAAATCCCGCATCATGGATAGAATGAAGAAGATGGCGGAGGAGACGCGCAAGGAGATGGAGGTCATGGAGGCGATGAAGAAGCAGTTAAGACTCCGCAGCCACCAACCCTTCATGTAGTAGAGAGCAGCGCCCCAGACTTGTGTGTGCGTCTTCCTTCTTTTTTTTTTGGGTGATAATCTTCCTTCTTCCTTTTCTCCTGTGTTTCTTCTTTTGCTTCGGGTGTTTTGCCGCACGTGTCACGTTCTTTGCGAGGCATGAATAGAACAATGCTAACAATGAGATGACTAGAAAAATAGATCATTTTTTATCGCCATATGGCACTGGGCTGCCGTGTTTCGTGCTCCTCTGTCGTATTACTCCAGTGGAAAACTTGAGTATACCACACAGTTCTTTGCTCCTCCTCGGGTCATGGCACATTTATACAAGCAGTCAAAGCACAAGGCCCCGCCTTCCAGCAGTAATGAGTCGTCAAATCACAAAGGCCCTCGCCTCTCTTGAAACCGACCAAGCTAGACTGCCCCGCCCTCTGGCCTTTTAAAAAATGTATACTTTCGTACAGTAGTAGTATCGATGGATTGCGCCATGGAGCAAAACCAACAAGATGGAATTAAATAAAAAAAAGGTGATACATAGAGAGCGCTCGTCGCCAAATTATGCATACGGTACTATTAAAAAAGCTAGTACGAGCTTAAATAGGGTGCTAAATTATATTAAAGAAATTAGCATACCTATTTAATTCTTGGGTTCTTATTATTCATGTCACTAGTTGTGTATCACTACTCAGTTTAGCCATTAGAAGTTACAACTACTCAAAAATGCCATCGATCCATGAGATGCCTGCTCAAAAATGCCATGTTAAGTTAGATGTCTGCTCAAAATGCCATTAGACATTGTTATTTTCATGTCAAACCCATTGACCATGTTATACGTATGACAAAAATAAGCCGATTCTCACAATGATAAGTGTGGCCCCGCTTGTCAGGACTAACCAAGCGAATAATTTTACAGGAAAATAAGAATGCTGTTGGGATCAAGTAGGCCCCACACTTTATTTTACTGTAATGAGATAGAGGGAGAGCTGGAAAGTTGGTCCATTGGTATTTATGTCATTATAACATGGCCAAAGAGATTTGAGTTACAATAATGGTGTCCAGCACAACACACCCCTGAAATAAAATTAAGCACCCTGAAATTCTTTGACAACTAAATTGCTGGCTATATGATATTGGCCATATATATTGTACATATATAATGTGAAGAAACGAGTGGTAGTACCATACCAACTAAAAGATAAACTGTAAGAAATACTATTATGTATGTACTGAAGAGTTAAAGTAACGAGAAGGAACATAACATAGTTCTGCTGGGGGCTCAGCACAACACACCCCTCAAACAAAACTAAGCACACCTAAAATTAAACTAAGCAACTAATCCGGTAGACACTGCACTAGAACCACCATGAGCAACAACACTGCCACCTTACTCGGACTCCTCGTCCACGTGCTCGACTTTGTCCTTGTCCCTCTTCCTCTTGGCCGATACTTCTTTGCTTGAACTGCACACTTGGCTCTTTCTCTTCATCCAACCCTTGTAGATATTGAAACAAAGGTAGGCATCCATTGCAACATAGTGGATGAGGTCTATATCTAGTACATTCCACTCCCATGCATGATGAAACTTAAATGGAAGTTTATTCAGTGTACCGTACGAAGGATGAACCATGGCTCCTGCCAAGGTCAACATTGAAGGCTGATCATGGGAGGGCACCAGCCTTTTCTTCTGGAGGTTGAAGGGGTTGCCTACAACTAGGCCTATCCAATGCAGGACCTCCCTATCGTTCCTAAAGTCTATAGTAACAAATTTCACTCGACCGTCCTTGAGGAAGTTCCTAAAATCCTGGCACTCAGCGTCGGAATGGCATATGTGGTAGACCAAGCATAAGTCATGCACGTAAACCTGGATCACGGAGGGTGTTGGAGAACACAGTATTTCAAAAAACTTCCTATGATCATGCAAGATCTATCTAGGAGATGCATAGCAACGAAAGGGGAGAGTGTGTCCACGTACCCTTGTAGACCGAAAGCGGAAGTGTTAAGTAACACGGCTGTTGTAGTGGAACGTCTTCGCGATCTAACCGATCAAGTACCAAATGCACGACACCTCCGCGATCTGCACACATTCAGCTCAGTGACGTCCCTCGTACTCTTGAACCAGTTGAGACCAAGGGAGAGTTTCATCAACATGATGGCATGATGACGGTGATGATAAAGTTACCAACGAAGGGCTTCGCCTAAGCACTACAACGATATGACCGAGGTGGAAATCTGTGGAGGGGCGCACCGCACACGGCTAAGACAACTGTCAACTTGTGTGTCTATGGGGTGCCCCCCTCCCCCGTATATAAAGGAGTGAAGGAGGGGAGGGCCGGCCCTCTCTATGGAGCGCACCCAGGGGGATTCCAACTCCTAGTAGAAGTAGGTTTCCCCCTTTCCCTAGTTGGAGTAGGATAAGAAGGAAGAGGGAGAAGGAAAGGGGGGCCAACCCCCTCCCCAATTCGGATTGGCTTGGGGGCGCGCACCCCCCCCCACTTGGCCGCCTCCTTCTCTGTCCCACCATGGCCCATTAAGGCCCATTGACTCTCCGGGGGGTTTCGGTAACTCCCAGGTACTTCGGTAATTGCCCGAACTTATCCAAAACCATGCCTGTGTCCAAACATAGCCTTCCAATATATCAATCTTTATGTCTCGACCATTTTGAGACTCCTCGTCATCTCCGTGATCACATCTAGACTCCGAAGTACCTTCGGTACATCAAAACACATAAACTCATAATACCGATCGTCTTCGAATGTTAAGCGTGCGGACCCTACGGGTTCGAGAACTATGTAGACATGAACGAGACTCACTTCCAGTCAATAACCAATATCGGAACCAGGATGCTCATATTGGTTCCTACATATTCTACGAAGATCTTTATTGGTCAAACCGCATAACAACATGCGTTGTTCCCTTTGTCATCGGTATGTTACTTGCCCAAGATTCGATCGTTGGTATCTCAATACCTAGTTCAATCTCGTTACTGGCAAGTCTCTTTACTCGTTTCTTAATGCAACATCTCGTAACTAAATCATAAGTCACATTGCTTGCAAGGCCTATAGTGATGAGCATTATCGAGAGGGCCTAGAGATATCTCTCCAATACATGGAGTGACAAATCCTAATCTCGGTCTATGCCAACTCAACAAACACCATTGGAGACACCTGTAGAGCATCTTTATAGTCACCCCGTTACGTTGTGACATTTGATAGAACACTAAGTGTTCCTTCGGCATTCGGGAGTTGCATAATCTCATAGTCATAGGAACATGTATAAGTCAAGAAGAAAGCAATAACAATAAACTAAACGATCATAGTGCTAAGCTAACGGATGGGTCAAGTCAATCACATCATTCTCTAATGATTTGATCCCGTTCATCAAATGACAACTCATGTCTATGGTTAGGAAACTTAACCATCTTTGATTAACGAGCTAGTCAAGTAGAGGCATACTAGTGACACTCCATTTTTCTATGTATTCACACATGTACTAAGTTTCTGGTTAATACAATTCTAGCATGAATAATAAACATTTATCATGGTGTGAGGAAATATAAATAACAACTTTTTTATGGCCTCTAGGGCATATTTCCTTCAGCGGGCTTCTTCTTCTCTGCCTCCTTTAGAGTCTTCTCGCTTTCAGGACTGTGGTGTACTCAACATCTATCCCAACGACCCACTCATCCTTTGAGTTTTCGAATATGCATTTGAAGCGAGTAAGCCATCCTTTCACCATCGCGGAAGAATGGGTGTAGATGACGTCGAACTCATCACCGGTGATGGTTGTAACCTTGTACTCACCGCTGATCAAGTAGATTTGGGACGCCATGGATTTGGGAGGAGGGTTAGGATTAGTGGAACTGCCGTAATGTGAAAGGACGGGACGACTAGGAGCGAACTGCCATAATGTTAAAGGACATCCGGGGACGAGTAGGAGCGAACTGCTAGCAGTTTTTGTAAAAAAAGTTGAGTGGGGCGTGCGAACTACAGGGTAGTGGCTTTCCTAGTGGATAAATGGATTCATGCACAGTACTATGGGGGCCCAATTAGATTTCATGTCTACTCGACACCCAATTAAATGGCTTTCGATGTCATGTTAAGCGTCGGGAAAATTACAGGTGATACGAAGCTTTCCATTCTCCCATGATACGGGCTTCTGAGAGCCCTTGGATCTGAGATCAAATGGTTGCATGGCGTGATTATAGACCTATGGGTGAACATCCTATCCTCGAGGGTTATTCTGCAAATTTTCAGCAACTTAGCATGCGACCGTTCGATCTCAGATCCAAGGGCTGCCAGCAGCCCATATCATGGTCGCGCCTACCACGACCGTCGCCTTGCTCACACGGTCGCGCCCTTGCAGATTTAACTCGGTGCGTTAGGCTATCTGATGTTGGCATGTCATACATAGTCATCACTTAGTCACTCATACAAGAAGGTTAGCTATAAGGTTGGCTATAAGAGTATTTTTATACTTCTCTCTATCTCTTTCTTCGTAGTATTTATTGCATTTGCCAAGGAGTGACCTCTTCCAATGAAATGGTAGTCTCAAGTCATTAAAAGCATGCACACCCCACATCTCTTATTGGTTGATATGTCAAGAAACAAGAAACGATGTATGCACTGTGCCTAAGTGTTTTGGGATTATTTGGTTTTCATAGGATGACTTGCACACCTAGATGGAGGGAGTAATTAACTTGCCACATCAAACTTTATGCCTATGTGGCAGGCTTAGCACCTGTACGAGCAAGTACAATAGTGGGCCATAAGCCCGCTTACATGGCATTTTTGCATATGTGGAGGAAAGAGGCAAGGAAAAAGTGGAGGAGTGGGCTCTTGTGCAAGAGCCAGCCTCTACATGGTGGAGCATTTGGAAAGGCACTTGTATACCATGGAGCTGGTCAGGAATCGGGAGACTCACGCCGGTCGTAGCATCACAGTTAAAATGATAAAATGGCAAGTCATATCACGGGGCCCCACCTATCCAGCAGTAACTCGCTGTCAAATCACACGGCCCTACATTTGCAGCAGCCTAGTCCCTCATCTTCTCGCGTCTTTGTCGAACCGGCTAGGTGGAACTGCCCCGCCCTCGACTTTTAAATAGTACAGTATACTAGTTTTGTATCCATGGATTGCACCATGGAGAGAAGCCTCAAGAAAACGGCGATACACATGAACGGAGTATACAGCACGCCCGTTGCGTTCGCGTCCACCCTAGACGGTCAGTCGGTCTGGCATGCCGCTCTCCGAATGGAACACGCATCATATTGTGTTTGCACACACATGTGGGACCGCAATCGAGAACCGACCATAGGCACACTCCCCGGCCCCGCAAGTCGGGTGAGTTAATAAAAGAGAGAGGTGAGTGATAGTACTAGAGAAGTGTTGTACAGACATTGGTGCCTCGACGATCCCTGCATGACACGAAAGATCAGTTCGTCCATGCATGTGAGTAGACTCTAGTAGACACGCCTGGATTGGCTATCATCTACATATCGTGCAGGCTGTGTTGTACAGGGCTGTAGTTCCGATGAGAACTCTAAAAAAAGGTTTCTTATCATCTCGCAATATTAGGTGTCATGTGCTTCGGATCACTGCGAGGGTTAAACAGCGACAACTGAGTTCCTCCAAGGCGCTGGTCATTGGGGGCACATGCACGAAGACTACTGGGCTGCCATCTTCGTCAAGCAGGCTATGTTAGTTAGGACATCTATCGATGGACCCCTTTTCTACGAGTTTATCTTTCATTTGAGATTTAATCCTCTTCTAGTTTGTCCATCGGGATTCATGTTGTCTCCTTTGGGTAGTGAGGTTATGGTTTCTTGTCATGTGGCATTTTTTTCGTGTTATATGTTATAATTCAGTGCTTCGGATCAAAATGACGACAACTTCGCCTCCGGGGCACGTGCATGAAGGCTTCTCCATAGTCATTGACGAGGTCAAGCCGGCTCCGGTAGACAAAACAAAACTAGTACTCCGCTATATAGGCAAGAGCCTTCGCGCTTGCTTGCTAGTGTTGCTCTCTTCACACTGTCTCGTCCTCTCCAGATATAAACACGACAGCGGTGGCCACACACACTCTCTCTCTCTGCTCACCGCTGGTCACAGATCCAGCCGGATCCTCTCCGCCGGGGAAGGTGAGAAGGTGCAATGTTCACGAGGTCGTCCTTGGCGACGGCTCTTACCAACTACCAGCACGTCCTGATCAGCGTGCCTTGCCGTTCTCTCCCAAGCACCACTGGCTAGGGAGGGCCTCCGACCCCTTCTTCCTTGCTGTCGTAGTGTGGGCAGATCCGGCCTCCCGCCGCCCACCTAGCGACATCCCAACGACCCTCAGGTATAACTTCCTTTGAAACTGGCCTTGCTCTACTTCCCGAGCTCCTAACGTTGCTGCATTTGTTTCTTTTACTATTTCCCAGGCCCCCTCGTAGATAGGATCGATCGGCTATTCGAAAGCCACCTAAATTTTGACTGTTAAGAGGGAAAAGTAGTTCATGCACTCGAATCTGGTACTACTTGGTTCAAACAAGGAAGAAAGGGGGTGGCGGTGGGGGAAGATCTGCTACCTGAATCTAGGACTTGGTCGAAACAAGAAATAATGGGGGCGAAAAGTAGTAGAGACTGGCTATCCAACTGGTCTCTTGGTCTAATAGGGAAATAAAGGGAAACGCAGTACAAACTCGATATAAACCCGATCTATTGGTTGAAAAAGGAAAGAAAGTGGGGACTAGGGGACAAGTCAATAGAGTAAGTCCAGCACTAGATTTGCTAGCCTCACGCAGTATAAGGTGGCTATACCAAACAAAAATGGGACCAACCCAGATATCCTATTCTGATGTTTGTTGCCCCGAGCCACTCTTATGTAATGCCACTGGTAAAATGTAGCAGTCGCACTGCTAAAAGTAAGGGCACATTAAACCAATGTTGTTTTCAATGTAATGCCTCCAGTAATATGAATCAATGGCACTTTTTTCATGTCCTGCTAAATTTCCCATTAAGATAAGTAGCTTCTTTTCGTTAGAAATGCAACTGTCCTGGTCCACCTGCTCTCCCGTGCCCAAATACTGACTCTGTAGTAGTTGTTAATGTAATGTTGCTAGTAAAATGAAGCAATGGCACCATTAAAGTAATGTCGTATTTAACGGTTGCCATAGTTAATCCTAATGCCCACACTAATATCTGGCAATGCTGCCGCTTTAGAAATTGCTACTGTCCTTGTAGGATTGCCATTCAGATAACGAACATGCTTATTTTCATTTGATGTATGTTTCATCACTTGTTTGTCACCCTCCTTTCCACCTTTTTTGTGCAAACAGAGACATATATTTCATGCTTGATCTTAGTTGAACTGCACAAATGATATCCAAATTATAGTTGAACATTCCAGGAGCTTCACAACCAACCTTGATGTTGCTCAATTTTATTGCAAGTAATGAAGAAGAAGCTCTGTGGGCTTCATTTTTTGATGGAAATGGAACCGGGGCTGAAGCCCTTTTCTTAAAAAAAATGAAGAAGCTGCCAGCTCATGGGACATTGCTTCATTTTAGGTGAACTGCACCAAAAGGTTCCATGAATTGAATCATTCATGTTGGTCACTGGTGTCATCCCTTCTACGATGGCATTAACTGCACATATGGTTCCCATCACGAGGTATGTGGATTTTTGGTCTGGCCGTTTGCCAAAGATCCTGCATGTTGAGTCTGCTCTCGTGCTACTGTTTTGGCACTGCCATGATAAAGCAGTAATGTTATTATTTTGCACCTTAATCTAGTTGAAGTATTAATTTGAGGCAACATTTTGGCACCGCTAGTGCCACTGATTTTTTTATATATCGAAAGAGGGGGTTTCCTCCAATTTCATTAAAGAAACCCTACCATAGAGAACCATTATCCGACAACATCTCAGTGTAAACGGGCAGTTATGCAACTACTACTAGACCAGACTAAGTACTAGCAGGAGACAAGTTCGCCACATAAGCTAGGCAGGTAGGGGGACGCAGCACCAGCTCGACCATGTCTGGATTACAACCCAAAAGCTACCACCGAAACATCAGGGGGGAAGTTGAGCCAGCTTCAGCATCCCAGTCTAAGCACCCCCGGTCTCCATCCTTGCGACGCACGGTACACCTCATTTGCCACCTGCTCAACCCTAGTGCCATTGATAAAATGAAGTAATAATACAGTTAAAATAGAGCGAGTGTCCTCTCTATCATTTCATTTCCAATGTAGATAAAGAAAGTGCTTCTCTTTGTTACTATATGTTTCATCAACTAGTCCCATTGTTAATGTTTAAGCGTTTTTGCAAACTGGGGTGCTTAATTTTAGTTGATCTACAAAAAATAGAGATTGGAATGTCTCAAGGCCCCACCTTGTACTACCGCCGTACACTGATGTTCATCACTAGCAGAAGGTGTATCGGGGAGACTTGGGTTGATTTCCAGTATGAGGTGTCATAGGGCCCGTCTCGCCCTCGCAGCATGGCATACTATGATACTATCGGAATATTTTCTTCTATTTATTAGTGTATCTTTCATCAACTAGTGCCACTACAATGTAATCATGCTTTTTCATTATCTGTGCAAACAGGGTTATTCGGCTGCATTTTGGTGGAACTGCACAAATGTACGGATGGAACCGGCATATATGCAGAGCGTGAGGTGCCAAGTAAAAATTACCGACACCAACCTTGCTCCATCTAAGCATTGGCATCCACCACCACAAGTGGGATGTGTGGCGCTCATTGTGGGAGGATCTTTCTCGGCAGCAAATCATCTAACCAGATACTATTAGCTTAGACTTCAAAAATAAATACTAGTAGCTTATATTGGCAGTTTGCTAGGGAGTACTCTTTTCTGAAATAACACCAATCTATTTTTATTTATTTGTACACAGTGTCACAACTTTGACCCAAAGGTCCAGAGCTATTTTAGGGTGATTGGCGTAGTACTCGGAGACTGATTGTAAGAATGATTTTTATTAGTTGTCACACTGATTGTAAGCATGAGAAGATGGAAGATTAGGTTAGTGCGAAGCTTACCTTAAACCCTATCGACACCATTGAAATGAGCCGAGCGTCGAGGGTACCGTGGAGAACGGCGGGGAAGGAATGTCGCGCCATCCGACCTCCTCTTGCGGTGGTAGAACGATTACTCATGTCGCTCCGGCTGGCTCTGCACCCTCACGAATGGCACACCGTACTCGATTGATTCGTTATCCTTTGGGTGCTCGACCTTCGACCTGTACGCCCACCACCTCTGCCCGACTTTCGCCTCGGGCGAATCTGTCTGCTCCATCGCCCAGAGGAGATACATGATGAACTCGAAGGACTGCACTGTGACTACCGCCGGGGAGTACATCGTTGTCCTCATCGCCGCCGTCTTGCTCTTTTGCATACATTGCCACATGGCCCTCACCCTCCTTGAAATCTCCCACTCATTGTCAAACCAATTAAGGATCTCCTTCAACCTGGCTAACTTTGCCTGGTCGCCATCGGCGATCTGCCTGATTCGATGTTGCATCCTCTCCATAGATGTCCTTCTCAGTAGTCTGGTGCTAGCTTTGGAAGATGGGAGGAGAGACGATGGTCTTGCAATAGAGAAGAGGGAGAGGCGAGACGGTGGTTTTGGAATGGAGATGATCGAGAGGAGAGGGGTGGTTTTGCAATGGATAAGAGGGAGAGGCAATACGGTGATTTTGGCATGGAGAGGAGAGGTTTCCCTGCCTTTCTGTCGCTGACAGATGGGCCCCACGCTTGTTGGGACCTATGTGTCAGTGTCTCAATGGCAGGATGGGCTATGTCAGGGGATCCTCGTCCGAGGAGAGGAGGTGGTTTTGCAATGGAGAAGAGGGAGATGAGCTTAGGGTTGTCAGTATTTGCAGGTTCTAAATTGTGTTTTGTGTTGTGTATTTTGAGAGTACTTTCAGACATGAATTTCTTTTGAATTACAGATTTCCAGTATTGAGCATATGAAGTATTTTATGAATTCTAGAGATCTATTTTTAGCACTTAAAAAAGGTAGTTTCATAGGAGTATAAAAGTGCAGATAATGTGATTCTCAGAGAAGAAACTGCAAGTTTCAGTTTCAGATAGGAAACTGCAAGTTCAGTTTCAGATAAGAAACTTCAACTTTCAGAGGCAGAGCATTTATATTAACACGGCCTTTTCAAACAGGGTTAACATCATGTTGGAAGTTTTATTCATGGTCGAAAATGGAACTACCAGCCAGTCAACATCGTGCTGATCAACATTCATGCATAGCACATCTTCATATCATGCACAGTCAAAAAGGTTTGCTATTTCAAAATGCCCACACATTGTCGAGTGTGTGAAAAACAGAGAAAATGAGGGATGAAGTTTTGGCAAGTGTTGGACGTGGTGTGCGTAGATGACAATGGGGACCCACATGTCAATAATGGCAGAGGCAAAAAATTTGGATATATTTTCCCTACATCAGGTGGAATCGAACCCGGGTGGAACAGCTGTCGAGTAGTGTCACTTGGCCACTGGGCTAGTTCAGTACTTTCGTTACAAATAAGGCACTGCCTCAGGTGGTCCGATCTCCTCCTGCACCTTTGTGCGCTCGCTGCAGCGCTGCTATCTGCCGGTTTGAAAATGTTGAACAAACGAGAGGAATCTAGAGAGGACTGTACGTGGAGAGGCGGACAGTCGGGACCCACCAGGTCTATGCCCGTACGCAAGTAAGTGCCTCATCGAAAAAAATACTTCCTCCTAATGCTATACTAACATTGAGGCCCACGGGTTTGTCAACATAGTTACATTTTTTAAGGTGCTTCAACGTAGTTACTATAGGAGATAAATTCACAACGAACCAGGGAGCTGGCAGGTATCATTTATTATCACTAGGGCAGCAAGTTTTAGCTTCGTTTTGGGCTTCCCCGTTTAGGCTTTCTTTTTTAACATGCGCATCCCACGATATGCCGGTTTGTATTTTTTTGAGGGCCGTCATGTATCGACCGGCCTATGGATCTCCCATCCAAGGTTTTATTTTTCCTGAAACATCGGCAACCCAATTTCTGTAATTTTTTGAAGAAAACGCAAAGGTCTGTTCTATTTTTCTATATAAGAATAGGAACGCCTGGTCTAACTTATGTTTCCCTTCTAATTATATTATATATATTTAAATTATTTTATATGTTATTATATATTATTTTTATTGTCATCACATATTTAACAGATACTTACATATGTAACAAAACAATATCCCACATCTTATTAACTTATAAAAATAATTTCTTAACAATAAAATCCTGGATTGTTTTGGCAACGAAACTCCTGGTGATTGTGTACAAAAGCTTGGTAAGATTTAAGGATCAATGTAATAATAAATCACTTATTATTTAAATATATTTATAACAAAATGCTCAGTCCCTGTTTATTTTTTGATAACATTGCTGTGCCCAACCCGACATTATAATTAGAATCAGCCCAGCAAAATCGTGTATTTCGAGAAAGTGCAAATGGCCTGTAATTTTTTAGGAAAAAATTAAATGGGCCGCATGGACGCTACATTATTTGTTCACCCAGCCCATCAAATGGACTGTAATTCTAAAAAAAGATCAAATTGACTATAAATTCTGAAAAAATGGGTTGAATACGTGCCACATTTTTGGAGGCTGAAATGTGGGCTAATAGGTCAAAGCCAATGCAAGTCGTTGTCAATTTAGTCAACAAATGATTCTCACATGTTAGCCATTGGATTTACATCCAACGACCGGCATCCATCTTCAATCTCTCGTCTTCTTCCTCCAGCGCTGCCGGGACCACCTCCCGCCTCCTGCTGCTAGCAGCTCTACTTAGCACGCTTCGCTATGAAGCGCTACTCCACCATTGGCCAGGCCATCCCTCCATCCCTCCACACCTCCTGTTCTTCTCCACCGACTGCCAAACCACACCGCACTAGAACCAGTTAACCCTCGTACACCTCTCTGTCTGCGACTCTACTCCCGCATCTTCCCATCTCCGGCTCGTTGCTGTCCGGGGCCTCGCCTCGTCCACCACCTTGGATGCACTCGGCGCGGCGTGGTCAACATGGTCAACGAACGACACCATCGGAAGTAGACTATGCGTGGAGAGGCTGACAGCTGGGTCCATGGCCGCACACAAGGAAATGCCTCCTTATTACGCGCAAAATAATGATTCCTCCACCTGACATCTGGGACCCACCGGAAGGGCCTCTGTATTTCGTGAAATAAAGTGCCCCCCGCTGACATGTCGGACCCACCAGCTATCTTCGCACGCAGGGAAGTGCCTCCTTATTACGCACAAAAAAATGAATATTCCCCCTGCCAGCTGGAACCCGGCATAGTGGGAGGCTGATTTCTGGGCCTACCAAGTTGACGGGGACGGAGGGCTTTGTCAACTTAGTCAATATGAGCGATTCTAGCTCCTGTTACCATACGATGTTCATCCAACGGCCGTAGTGCTTCTTCAACCTTTGGTCTTCTTGCTCCAGCCGCCCAAACCAGCGCCGGTCGTGCCGCGTGCTCCTGCCTCCCGTGGCCGGCTGTGATGCCACGGAGGCCTCACCGCCCCCTAATACTCCCACCGCTGGCCAGGCCATCCCTCTACTCACCCACACCCCCTGTTATTCTGCGGCGACAGCAGCCTCACACCGCAGCCGAACCAGTGAATCCTCGTACTTCTCTTCGCGTGGGCATCCACTACTGCGTCTTCCCCAGCTCCGAGTCGTCCCTTCCTAGTCCTCGCCGTCGTCCACCGGCCTGGTGCTCTTGGCGCGGCGTGGTGAATGTGGTCAACGACCAACTTCCATCGAAAGAGTACTGTACGTGGAGAGGCTGACAGCTGGGTCCACGGCAGCCGCAAGGAAGTGCCTCCTTATTACGCGGAAAATGATTATTCCTCCACCTGACAACGGGGACCCACCGGACAGGCCACCAGTATTTTGTGAAAAAATCGTTTCCCCTGACTGCTGGGACCCACCGGACGGGCCACCATATTTCGTGAAAAAAACGTTCCCCCGCTGTCAGCTCGGACCCACCGGAAGTGCCTCCTTATTACGCACAAAAAAATGAATACCCCCCCTGCTAGCTGGGACCCACCTTGCTGGGAGGCTGACTTGTGGGCCTACTAAGTTGACGGGTACTAAGTTGACTGTAATTCTAAAAAAAGATCA
Organism: Triticum urartu; assembly: GCF_056163025.1. Lineage (NCBI taxonomy): Eukaryota > Viridiplantae > Streptophyta > Magnoliopsida > Poales > Poaceae > Triticum > Triticum urartu. The sequence goes on along the minus strand of NC_141875.1, from coordinate 299,291,915 downwards.
AATTGACTGTAAATTCTGAAAAAATGGGTTGAATATGTGCCACATTTTTGGAGGCTGAAATGTGGGCCAATAGGTCGAAGCCAATACAAGTCATTGTCAACTTAGCCAACAAATGATTCTGACATCGTTAGCCGTTGGATTTACATCCAACGACTGGCATCCATCTTCAATTTCTCATCTTCTTCCTCCAGCGCCACCGGGACCACCTGCTCCTACCTCCTGCTGCTAGCAGCTCTACTTAGCACACTTCACTGGGAAGCGCTACCCCACCGTTGGCCAGGCCATCCCTCCACCCCTCCACACCTCCTGTTCTTCTCCACCAACTGCCGAACAACACCGCACCAGAACCAGTTAACCCTCGTACACCTCTTCGTCTGCTGTACGTGGCCTCGTCGTCGTCCACCAACTTGGATGCGCTCGACGCGGAGTGGTCAACGTGGTCAACGAATGACATCCATCGGAAGTAGACTGTGCGGGGAGAGGCTGGCAGCTGGTTCCACGGCCGCACGCAAGGAAATGCCTCCTTATTACGCGCAAAATAATGATTCCTCCACCTGACAGCTAGGACCCACCGAAAGGGCCTCTGTATTTCGTGAAAAAATGTTCCCCCCGCTGACAAGTCGGACCCACCAGCTATATCTTCGCACGCAAGGAAGTGCCTCCTTATTTCGCACACAAAAACGAATACCCCCCTACTAGCTGGCACCCACCATAGTGGGAGGCTGACTTGTGGGCCTACTAAGTTGACGGGATGGAGGGCTTTGTCAACTTAGTCAATATGAACGACTCTAGCTCCAGTGACCGTACGATGGCCATCCAACGGCCCTAGTGCTTCTTCAACCTCTGGTCTTCTTGCTCCTGCCGCCGAAACCAGCGCCGGTCGTGCCATGTGCTCCTGCCTCCCATGGCCGGCTGTGATGCCACGGAGGACTCATCGCCCCGTACTACTCCCACCGCTGGCCTAGCCATTCCTCTACTCACCCACACCCCCTGTTATTTTGCGGCGACGGCAGCCTCACACCGCAGCCGAACCAGTGAACACTCGTACTCCTCTCCGCATGGGCAACCACTGTCGCGTCTTCCTCAGCTCCGCGTCATCCCCTTCCTAGGCCTCGTCGTCGGCCACCACCCTGGTGCTCTCGGCGCGGCATGGTCAACATGGTGAAGGAACGACTTCTATCGGAAGAGTACTGTACGTGGAGAGGCTGACAGCTAGGTCCACGGTCACAGCAAGGAAGTGCCTCCTTATTACGCGGAAAATAATCATTCCTTCACCTGACAGCAGGAACCCACCAGACGGGCCATCGTATTTCACGAAAAAACATTTCCCCCCTGACTGATGGGACCCACCAGCTACATCTTCGCACGCAAGGAAGTGCGTCCGTATTACGGGAAAAAATGATTCGCCCACTGAGTGCTAGGACCCACCAGGTACTTCTTCGCACACAAGGAAGTGCCTGACAGTTGGGACCCACTTGGTCGATGCGTATGTAGTGTTGTCAGTCTAGTCACGAATGTGTAAGTACATACTGGTCGATGTAGAGGCGCGCACGTGTCGTAGTAGAGGCGTGCATGTAGCATGTACACGTACGTGCAGCGGCTAGGGTGCAAGAAAGAAAATACAGCCACGTACGTACATACGGGCGGGGTCTCGAACGCCTACTTGCGCATACGTACGGCTAGGGCTCATGTACATGGCTGGGTCAGAACAGAGAAGCGGCGCCGCTGTCGTGTTCATGGGGAGGCAACGGAATGCGTAGTGTTCATCCGGAGGCAACGAAACGCGTAGTGTTCATCGGTAGCCAACCGGCTTGGATGGAACAGCCAATGGAAACAAGGCCTAGAGTACCGCAGAACGGAGGGAACGGCCTTGTGTTCGACCGGCCACGGTCGAAATGGGATCCTGTTCATCGGGAGGGGTGTGTAGTACCGCAAAACGGAGGAAACGGACTTGTGTTGGAGCACTATGGTCGAAACGGTGGTCCTGTTCATCGGGAGGGGTGTGGCATACCGCAAAACGGGACTCCACGGGATACTGTTCATCTCTACCATCGACTGCCTCCACGGGCTACTATTCATCCACCGTCGACTTTCTCCAGCCTCCACCTGTGACAGTTCATCCACGGGCTCCTATTCATCCAGCCTCCACCGCGCGCTCCTCCACCAGCTACTATTCAACCAGCCCTCTCCATGGCTTCCTGTTCAACCACCCCTCCACGGGCTACTGTTCATCCAGCCCCCATCGGCTACAGTTCATCCAGCCCTCCACCGGCTATTGTTCATCCAGCCCTCCACAGGGTCCTGTTCATCCAGCCCTCCATGCGGTCCTGTTCATCCACCGGCTCGATCGATCGGGGTACTGTTCATCCAGCGACAACGGCCTTTACTACCACGGGTCCTGATCATCCAACCCCACACCGGGAACTGTTCATCCAACCCCCCCCCCCAACAATGCTCAATGTTTATCCAGAGGCAGCATCAATCGGCTTCAGTTAGTAGCAGTAGCGAAGGAATCACTCGGGTTGAGTTAACAGCAAGGGATCGATCGATCGCGCGGGTTCAGTAACGCGTAGCCTGCAGTGCAATCGCTCGGGCTCAGTTAGAGCCCAACGCCTCGCACACACGCGCGTACGTACGAGAGAAACGCGCATTGCTCGCCCCCCCACCCACTATAACCGGGAACTCCCCTATATTTTCCTCGCCCTCGCTTCTACCATGGTTTTTTCTGTCATGGACGGCCCAAAGAATGTCCTGGAGTTGCGTCTTCGGCCCGCCCAGGACGAAAAGCCCATTTTCTGTCATGAATTTTGTCATAGAAGTAGGACCCCACCACATCTATGATGATACCGAGTTTTGTCACAATTATCGTCATAGAAGTGTCATAAGTATGATAGAAATTTTTTTCGTTCGGCCCAAAATGTCACGGATGTGTCTTTTTTTGTAGTGCATGAATGAGGAAATGAAAGGTTTGAGGAAATAGAACCGGTAGCTTGGTGAAGACGATGATTTGGTAGACCAGTTCCAACTGCTGTGATAGTCGTTTGTCTGGTTGGAGCGGCTAGGTATTTAAACCCAGGACACGTAGTCCTGGACACACAGTCCTCACCGTATTCTCCTTGAGCTAAGGTCACACGTACCTCGCCCAATAACTCGTGGTATGTCTTCGGGTGACTTCCAAACCTTCACAGACTCGGTCACTGGCGATCCACGATTTCCTCTTGGATCCTCTAAACCATGTCGCCTAACCGTCTAGAGGATGCGCAGTCCTCAAACGTAATGAGTGTTGGTTCCACACAGGAACAATTTCTTGAGTGATGCTCAATCACTTTAGGTTTGTAGGTGTTTTGGGTTTGGGTTTTCCTCACTTGATGATTTTCGCTCAAAGTCCTCAGAGGATGGGATGCTCTAAATGACAAGTGTCAGTTTCTCCCAGAGCATCCAACCAGCTAGTGATTGTAGGGAGCGGCTATTTATAGCCTAGGGAGCAGCCTGACATGATAAGACATAAATGCCCTTCAATGATATGACCGTTAGGTGGGTAGATATTTTGGGACAGATGGCGCATAGCACAGCAATGGTCGGATATTTGAGTATCAAATTCCTCAGGGCTATCATGTTCCTCACTTGTAGGCAATCCGCACTGGCAAACTCCTCACTCCTCAGTCAGACCAAATTCCTCAGAGTCCAGAAGAACTTCGTCTCTATCACTGAAGAAATTGACTGAACTGTATGAGATTTCCAATGGCTTCACTTGAAAGGATTGGGTAAGTGTAGGATTTTGAGATGAGCATCACTTGGAAACTTTTCCTTAGTTTTACCTCGACCCCCTTTAACAGTACGGTGTTTCCTATGACTCAAGAAAGAGAAAATGAAACTACGAAAACAAAAGTCTTCATGCTTCATAATCGTCGCATGAATACCGAAGTCTTCAAGGTCACACCAATTTCTTCACTTTCAAAGTCTTCAGCTGAAGACATTCATTTTTAGGGGTCACCTTTCATCGTGAATATCAAACTCCTCATAGACTTATTGACATGTGTATAGTCACAAACTCATTAGTCCCTTAACCTATAAGTATTCAATACACCAAAATCACTAAGGGGCACTGGATGCACTTACAATCTCCCCCTTTTGGGTGATTAATGACAATATAGGTTAAGTTTTCAACGGGGATAAACATGTGCATATTTGAGGAAATTGCTTTGGATAGCAAATGCACATTGTGGAGTAGAATCAGGGAGATACCCCCTGATGTCTACTACGCAACTTAATTCTTGTAGACACGTGTTGGGCCTCCAAGTGCAGAGTTTTGTAGGACAGTAGCAATTTTCCCTCAAGTGGATGACCTAAGGTTTATCAATCCATGAGAGGTGTAGGATGAAGATGGTCTCTCTCAAATGACCCTGCAACCAAATACAAGAAATCTCTTGTGTCCCCAACACACCCAATACAATGGCAAATTGTATAGGTGCACTAGTTCGACGAACAGATGGTGATAAAAGTGTAATATGGATGGTAGAGATATATTTTTATAATCTGAATAAATAAAAAGAGCAAGGTAGCAAATAGTAAACGGGCCCAAAAACCGTATTGCAATGCTTGAAAATGAGGCCTAGGGTCCATACTTTCACTAGTGCAATCTCTCAACAATGCTAATATAATTGGATCATATAACCGTCCCACAACATGCAATGAAGAATCACTCCAAAGTTCCTATCTAGCGGAGAATGTAAGACAGAATTGTTTGTAAGGTACGAAACCACCTCAAAGCTATTCTTTCCGATCAATCTATCCTAGAGTTCGTACTAAAATAACACGAAGCTATTCTTTCCGATCGATCTAACCAAGAGATCGTACTAAAATAACACCAAAGAAAATTCAGATTCATAATATTCAATCCAGCACGAAGAACTTCAAAGAGTGCCCCATGATTTCTACGGAGAAACAAAGACAAGAACGTGCATCAACCCCTATGCATTGATTACCCCAATGTCACCTTGGGAATCCATGAGTTGAGTGCCAAAACATATATCAGGTGAATCAATATGATACCCCATTGTCACCACGAGTATTCAATTGCAAGACATATATCAAGTGTTCTCAAATCCATAAAAGTATTCAATACAATAACAACGAAATCTCAATGGGAAAAACTCAATTCATCACAACAAGATAGAGAGGAGAAAACACCATATGATCCGACTATATTAACAAAGCCCGCAATACATCAAGATCGTGACATATCAAGAACACGAGAGAGAGAGAGAGATTAAACACATAGCTACTGGCACAAACCCTCAACCCCGAGGGTGGACTACTCCCTCCTCATCGCGCTGGCCGCCGGGATGATGAAGATGGCCAACGGAGATGATTTCCCCCTCCGGCAGGGTGCCGGACGGAACGGGGTCTAGATTGGTTTTCGGCGGCTACAGAGCCTTGCGGCGGCAGAACTTCTGATCTAGGTTAACCCCGAGGGTTTCTGGAATTTTTTGGAATTTATAGGGTAAAGAGGGGGAGCGGGAGGCCATCGAGGTGGGCACAAGCCACATGGGCGCGCCTGGGCCCCCAGGCGCGCCCCTGGTGGGTTGTGCTCCCGTCGAGGCACCCTACAGGTGCTGCTCTGGCCCATCCTTGGTGTTCTGGTCCATAAAAAATCTCCAAAAAGCTTCACGGTGTTTGGACTCCATTTGATATTGATTTCCTCTGATGTAAAAAACAAGCAAAAAATAGGAACCGGCACGGGGCACTGGGTCAATAGGTTAGTCCCAAAAATGATATAAAGTTGCTATAAAATGATTGTAAAACAACCATGAATGATAATATAACAACATGAATACTTCATAAATTATAGATACGTTGGAGACGTATCAGCATCCCCAAGCTTAACTCCTACTCGTCCTCGAGTAGGTAAATGATAAAAGAAATAATTTATGAAGTGTGAATGCTAGCAAAGTGCATAAGTTTGATCAATGATAATTTCAGTCACTTTTCCTAGCATCATGACAACAACTCTTTCTTATAAAACTTCTCATGTTATAGTAGCAACCAATTCACATGTTAAAGTTCAAACAATGAATTCTCTTGAAACTCAATAACCTATGTTTTCAGTAACCAAGCAATTGTAATTCAATTTATTCAACAGAGTTTAAGTAAGAGCTCCACATACTCAACCATCATATAGTCTTCTATGGTTGCTAACACTCACCGCAAACACATGAGCAAAACGTTTCAACCAGACACATAGAAAGATAGGGGCTTATAATTTTGCCTCCCAACGTATTCACCTCAAGGGTGATGTCAACAATAATAACTCATGCTACCCATATGCAACTGGATATATGTGCCTGGATCTTTCCTCACCACATGATGCTTGCCAAAAGAGAAAAATAAAAAGGAATAGAGAGAAAAACTTTGACTCTTTGCATAAAAGTAAATACTGAAAAGTAAACGATAGGCCCTTCACAGAGGGAAGCAGAGGTTGCCATGCGCTAATTTGTTTGTATGCTCAACCCCTTAGGGCAAAACAAAATCATGTTATATTGCCCCTTATGATAGCAACCTTTATTACGCAATCTGTCTCTTTTATTCTTTGCCATCACAAGTTTGTACAATGCTCAATTTTCTCTTACACTAAATGATCTAACACTTTTAGAAGAAATTTTTATTGCCTTATTGCACCGATGACAACTTACTTGGAGGATCTTGCTCAATCCTTAGTTAGGTATGGTTGACTCTTGGAAATAAGATTTGGGTTTAAGGGTTTTTGGATGCACAAGTAGTATCTCTACTTGCTGCGGGATTTTTGGCTGGCAAAGATGGGGGGCAAGCACCACATGTTGAAGGACTATGACAATATAACTTCTATGTGAATATGAAAAAACATAAACCATTATGTTGTCTTCCTTATCCAACGTCAACAAATTTGGCATATAATATTTTGATGGGGGCTCACAATCACAAAAGATTCCCAAGACAGTGTATTTGCATGTGAAAGTTCTCTTCTTATACTAATTATTTGTGAATTGCTTATGACCAATATTGTGATTGTTAAGACTCAAAAGATTTCACTTTCTAAACCCAATGTGAAGCTACCACTAGGCATGATATGATTTTAACTTCACTATATTCAATTATTCAAAAATTTACTCATAGGATATAATTGAAGCACTAGAGCAATTCCATAGAAAAGAGTTTTGTTGACGGGATGTGAGTGCCGCTTACCTAGCCTCCCTAGTAACTGTTTGAGGACTCTATTTTATTTAAAAACTTGAAGATCTAAGTATTTTATTAAAACAGAAATAAAAATGAAAATAAAATGACATTCTAAGAAAAGCACAACTCATGTGAAGAAGCAAAAACTTAGGCTCAACCGATACTAACCGATAATTGTTGAAGAGGAAAGGTGGGATGCCTATCAGGGCATCCCCAAGCTTAGATGCTTGATACTTCTTGAAATATTATCTTGGGGTGCCTTGGGAATCCCCAAGCTTGAGCTTTTGTTTCTCCTTAATTCTTCTCATATCACGGTTTTCCTAAATCTCAAAAGTTTCATCCACACAAAACTCAACAAGAACTCGTGAGATAAGTTAGTATAAACCAATGCAAAAACCTTATCATTCTCTACTATAGCAAATCACTAAAATTATTATTCAACATTTCACACTAATGCCTCTGCATATTTAATACTCCTATCCACAAATAGAATCATTAAACAAGCAAACATATGCAAACAATGCAAACATAACAACAATCTGCCAAAACAGTACAGTCTGTAAAGAATGCAAGAGTATCAATACTTCTTTAATTCCGAAAATTAAGAAAATTTACTACACTGCAGAAAATTTATCAGAGATTATTTTTGCAAAAAGTTTTACCATTTTATCACATTCTGACTTTTATAGGGAATTTTTGCAACAACGGTAAACTTTCTGTTTTCAAAGAGCAACATGTATACTTGCAAAATAAGCATGGCAAAGGCTATCATTGCGACTTCTATTGAAATAAAAGATGTCAAACATTATTCTAAATAAAAGCAAGCAAATCCTAACAAAATAAAATGACGCTCCAAGCAAAACACATATCATGTGACGAATGAAAACATAGATCCAAGTGAGGTTAGCGATAATGTTGAAGACGAAAGAGGGGATGCCTTCCGGGCCATCCCCAAGCTTATTTTCTTGGATCTTCCTTCAATATTACCTTGGGGTGCCTTGGGCATACCCAAGATTTGGGTCTTGTCGCTCCTTATTCTCCTCATATCGACATCTCACCCAAAACATGAAAACTTCAATCACACAAAACTTAATGGAACTTTGTGAGATAGGTTAGTATGATAAAGAGCAAACCATTTCACTTTTGGTACTGTCAAAGACAAGATTCATAATTGATCTCACACAATTCCTACTGTAGCATATCATTTCCACAATTTATATTGACCAATATAAGCCATAGAAACTAAGAAACAAGCAAACTATGCATTGAAACCAGAATGTGTCAAAAACAGAACAATCTGTAGTAATCTGTAATCTGTACTCCAACCATACTTATGCTACTCCAAAAATTCTGAAAAATAGGAAAACCTGGGTAATTTGTATATTAATCTTCTATAAAAAGAATGATCATTTCATTGCGCTTCTTTTAAAAATGAGAATTGTTTTCCTATGTGCAAAAGTTTCGGTTTTTCAGCAAGATCAAATCAACTATCAATGTAAGCCATCCCAATGGCTTTACTTGGCACTTTATTGAAACAAAAGCAATAAAACATGATTAATATAGTAGCCTAATCATGTGAACACACAAAAACAGTAGGGGTAAATGTTGGGTTGTCTCCCAACAAGCCCTTTTCTTTAATGTCTTTTGAGCTAGGCATGATGATTTCAATGATGCTCGCATAAAAGATAAGAATTGAAACATAAAGAGAGCATCATGAAGCATATGACTAGCACATTTAACTCTAACCCACTTCTTATGCATAGGGATTTTGTGAGCAAACAACTTATGGGAACAAGAATCAACTAGCATAGGAAGGCAAAACAAGCATAACTTCAAGATTTTCAACACATAGAGAGGAAACTTGATATTATTGTAATTCCTACAAGCATAAGTTCCTCACACAAAATAATTTCCAGTAGCATTATGAAGAAATTCAACAATATAGCTATCACATAAAGCATTCTTTTCATGATCCACATGCATAAAAACTTTATTTCTCTCCTCATAATAAAATTTCTTCTCATCCATAATAGTGGTGGGAGCAAACTCAACAAAATAACTATCATGGGATTGAAAATTAAAATCATGATGAAAATTTTCATGGTTATCATTATTCTTCATATAATACATTTCATCACCATAATCATCATATATAGCAACTTTGTTCTCATAATTAATTGGAACCTCTTCCGAAATAGTGGATTCATCACTAAATAAAGTCATGACCTCTCCAAATCCACTTTCATAATTATCACAATAAGATTCAACACCCTCCAAAATAGTGTGATCATTAATTCCTAAAGTTGACACTCTTAAAAACCCACTTTCATCAATATAATTATCATAAATAGGAGGCATGCTTTCATCATAATAAATTTGCACATCAAAACCTGGGGGACAAAAAATATCATCTTCATCAAACATATCATCCCCAAGCTTGTAGCTTTTGCATATCGTTAGCATCATGAATATTCAAAGAATTCATACTAACAACATTGCAATCATGATCATAATTCAAATATTTTGTGCCAAACATTTTATTGACTTCTTTTAACAATTGAGCACAATTTTATGAACCATCATTTTCAAGAAAGATATTATAAAGATGATCAATAATATGATGCAACCTCAATTCCATTTTTTGTAGTTTTCTTTTATAAACCAAACTAGTGACAAAACAAGAAACTAAAAGATTCGATTGCAAAATCTAAAGATATACCTTCATGCACTCACCTCCCCGGCAACGGCGCCAGAAAAGAGCTTGATGTCTACTACGCAACTTTATTCTTGTAAACCCCTTGTCCGAGCACTGGGCGATACATTTATTTATCCATGCATTTAATTATTACTGAGTAGTAGATAAATAGTACTACAACTAGCCTAACTTCTCCATCAGAGTCACTTTTGTTCCTAAACTTGTTACATGTATAACACTAGTAGTACGTGAAACTGTTGCCGTAACTTGTGGACGCGTCCAGATATGGTCAACGGCAACATCGCCCACACGTTCTTCATGTTTGCTCGTGCATCTAAACATAGAAGGGGAGGAGAGAGAGAGAGCAGACACGGAACCCACCAGTAAGTGAAAGTGAATACTATGTGCTAACAAGCCGGTTCCACTAATGTACTAAAATTAATATTAAAACATGTTACCCATTAAATAGGTTGTGATAATATAAAAACATTATATCAATAAAGGGGGGTACAAGAAACGTTGCTACTATGTTGCCTGTTGATGTGGACCCCTCGGTGAGTAGTTTGTAGCACTTTAATTTCTGGGTCAAAATTTATTCCATTACTAGTGGACTATCGGTGTGTATTTTGTAGATTATTTGTAATAATTAAAGAGTACAATAGAGTGTTTTGCAAAAATACCATGGTGTGGCGTGGAAGGTGAGAAAGGACGTGCGAGAGAGCGGTGTCAAGCCAGAGGGAAATCAATTGGGGGAGGTGCGGGGGTTGCATCAGTGTTTGGAGTAGTTGTGGGCCGAATGCTACGAAAATATAATCTAAACCCACCAGAATAAATGACTTCATAAATTAATCCAAGCTTGGAGTCCCCCTCGCAATGTAATATCTTCAGCTCTGCGAGGGATGGAGATGTAGCTTCAATGTGTGGAAGATACGACGTGAGAAAGCAAGGTCAATTGAGATACAGATAGATAGAGAGACAAAGTGAGTGACATCATTAGTTGAAAAGATATATATGCTGGAGAGATATTGTCCGGTTGAGCTTTTGGAAAGGGTGAGGGATGTAAGATAGAGCTTGAGACATGATCCAGTCACACACATGTAGATATATTTTGTGCGTGGGAGGAAGCAAGGTCAGTCGATACATAGATAAAGGGAGAGAGATTGAGCCAGTGTGGGTCGTCATGCGACCGAAAGAGTGAGACGGATTGGAGAATGTGACCTAGATAGACGATGTGCTTGAGAGAGTATACAATATGAATATCTCGAACTGGCCTCAAACATGGAGATATATCATTTCTGTCTGAGAAGGAGCGAGGTCAATCGAGACATGCATAGAGAGAGAAAAAGAAAGAGATTGAGCGAGCATGGGCTGCCATGAGGTTGAAAGAGTGGGGTGGCTTGGATGGACTGACCTAGATAGACAATCTGCATGAGAGAGTATAGAGTGTGTCGATCGGGGCCCAAACAGGGAGATATATCATTTGTGTGTGAGAGAAAGCGAGGTTAATCGAGACTTAGAAAAGGAGAGCGAGAGAGAGAGAGAGAGAATGAGCAAGTGTGGGCCGTCGTGCAGAACAAAGAGTGAGACAGTCTCGAGAGAGTGACCTAGATAGACAATGTGCATGCGTGCACATGAGAGGGGGTGGTATACATAGGCAATGCATGTATCTAGCGAGAGAGGGTGGGAGGGAGAGAGAGAGAGAGAGCTCGACATGGAGTGCAATGGCAGGTGTGTGAGAGAGATACATTTGGTAACAGAGTGGAAAAGGGGGTTGTGTAGTTGAGAGAGTTAGAGATTGAAACATGGAGAGAAAGAAGGAACGTGTGTTGAAAACCAATATCTTTGTAAGCTAGTTAGGAGAGGAAGATTAATCGATACAGGAAGTATGTAGCGTGTGTGCCGAGGGGTGGGGCTAAAAACAACATTTGAATGTAGATAGTACTAGACTTAATATCGACATTTCAATTTAGTGTACATTGTAAAATTTGAATTGAGGACCATGCACATGGCTTCCGTAATTATTTCAAATTCATGCCACACTAGTTTTGGAAAAGTTGACATTGACTCGATTGTTGTGGTATTTTGTAGGTCATATGTTTGAATCCATCCAAAGTTTTCTCACTACCATGGTGTTCATATTATACATATGAATTTGTATTAAAAAGTAGCATGGATACCGTGAAATGCGAAATCCATGTTAGAATTGGAGATCGCTATATGACACACACTCTAATTCAAATAACTCCTCATCAATTAAATTATATTATCTCATTTCGAACGACTAATTATTTGCAAGGAAAACACGGGCATGGTAATACATACAGATTCATTTGCAAATGAAAGAAGATTCGTTTGCATTCTTAAATGTAGGCGCACCAGCCAGACCAGGGTCGTGTTGTGGTGGTCGCGTGTGTCGTACGAACGCTAGAACCCATCCACCCACCCCCTCCCTCCCCCCCCCCCCCCAAAAAAAGAATGACGAAAAAAAATTGCACTTCCATGTTTCGGATTGAAATATCTATCGGCCCCAATTCCAGCCCTGCAAAATCTCCCTTCTCTGTCGTCCCCTTCCGCGTCCATAACGCTCAAATCCCTAGTTCGCCGCCAGCCCAAGCAAAGTACTAATCGCCCCTGGTCTCATCTCTTTCCCCACCTCCGTGTCGGACGACAACGACGAAGATGATGGTCGCTCTTCACCACCGCACTGGAGCTACCTCATCTACGCCCTCGTCTACCGCACCGGGTGGTCCACTGACTACGTCGGCCACCGCAATGGACATGCCTTGCCGACACCAACTTCCACCACATCAGGTGTGCCTCACCGACGCCATCTCCCACCTCACCGGGGCTACTTCACCGAGCACATCGTCACACCTCCATCCCCCGAGGCCCTTGGGGCTTGAACAACTGCCTCGTCCACCACATCGTATCGCTCCGCGGCCGCTCAATATCTGCATATGTGCGCGGCCAGCCAATGCCGGTGCATCACCCTCAACGACTCTTAAGTGACCCACACTCTAGCTAGGCGAGCATGCTCAAATGCCGGACCAAACTAGGTATCCACATATCACTCCCTTGTGCACTATTCTAATGATGTTTGGATATCCTTTTACTGCTCTCTTTGCTTACATGCCTTGCAACTCTGACTTTAACTCTTATTTCTTTTGGAGATATCATATGAAACAAGCAAAACCATTGTTTAGGGAAGCATGACGATGCTACGGGGTCTGGTACAAATCATGCACACCACTATAACCTTGTGAGTACCCGTCCTCCGGTACAACAGCAAGGTAAATTCCTCTCATTTGATCAACCATTCGTCGTGTCAAAAATGCAGAGGGGGATGCAAGGAGCACAAGGCCTACACATCTAAGCAAGTGGTAACATGGACTTGTACATGGACCATCCCAAGTGCAAGCAGAGCTAAAGTGAGCCTATACAGCGAGCTAGCGTAAGTCCCTACATTTCATTTCAATTTGTACTGGCCTGCGTGTATGATTTGTGTGTAGTGGCGGATCAACGAATTCAATTACTAGGGGAGAAAATTTAACTTAAAAAATAGGAAGGCACTTGCACTCCAGAAATCAACATAACTTGAGAAATGTGAAGCTACTTGCACTTTGAAAACCAGCTAATGATCCAAAGTAGTTCCAGATTATAAAACACTAAATGATGTAAGCACCAAAAAACACAAAATGCAGCATGGTGTACAAGTTCTACTAACATGGACTATACCTGCTTGAATTATTCGTTCTAATATCCAAGTGTACTTGCACCTATAACTAGTGCGCAAACTGCATATCAATATATCTATCCTGCACAAGTATGCCAATAGTTTCAAACAACAGATTAGAAAACTATTTATGCTACTTTGTCATGATACGAGGAGTTTCTGATAGATGGCCTCGACTTTTCCTCAAGCGATGAAAATGTACTATAATTTGCTTGTCATCAATTCCTGCAAATCTCTATCTCTGTCAACATACTAGATCATCATTAGACACTAAACCATTCAATGGGAGCTCGCAAAACGCTTGCATTAGATCCCTCATTAGACACTATATGTTCGTCACCAAGAGCATGTAAAATGTTTGCATCAAATCCTTCATTAGCAAACTATTCATTAGACACTTCAGGCTCAAGAACAACATGAACTTGTATGTTTGCATCGGAAACTTGATTATACACATCAGGTTCATTCAGTTTAGTATGGATTGGGGAGTTATAAAATAAGGAGAAATTGGTTACATTTTCTTATAGATTCCCTACATACAAGCAGTTTTACAACACCGTCAGGTTTAACTATTGGCCAGAAATTGAATAGTTGAATTAGATATAATCAGGGATGTGATGTACTTGCTCATTGTGCATGCTGCCCTTGCAAGCTGCAACTGTCTGTTTGTGCAAGATTGATGCCATGTCCCTGTTGTCGCCGCTGCCTCCCACGCAAGCTACACCCAGGGTTGGATCTTCATCTTCTTGTCCTTCCATTCGCTTGAAGCCCGGCGACCGACGTCCAATGAGGGCGCAATGAAGTGATGTGTCGGTCCGTCCAGCGGCGGCTAGGTTAGGAGCAATCCAGACTTGAGGCCAGAGTGAACGAATTGGGGATTTTTCCTGCTATTGATAGATATGGGAGGCGCTCATTTGGTCCGCGAGCCTGCTATAGGGCCTGCCTTGCACTTACATTATTGGCCCATCCACATTGAAACATTTTTCTTCATTTTTTACATTGCCTGCTTGTGCGCTAGGACAAAAAAACTAGCCTGGGCCAACCTAGATGACTCAAACTAGGTGCACACTTTCCAGCCACCCGAGGCGGCCGCCCATACCAGCCCCTACGGTGGCGTTGCCCCTTTTTGAGTGTATGATTGGGGTTGTGAAAAATATTCCAGTGGCACCTTTGATTTACTCGCAGAATGGTTGAATTGCTTGTTTCTATGAACTGAGTTCGCAAATAATTTGAAGGATGCCAGTCTTTTCATCCTATTGTAGATTGCTTAGATCTTGATATGCTAAATGTAACCGCATGAAATATACAGTAAAAGCCAGTGTGATGTGTGTGTTGCTACAACTAGTCTGACAACCCGTCCTCATAACATATCAAGGACGCACCATCTTAGCAGATTAACAATTCGACTTACCAATGCAGTGTGGGAAGAAAGAAGTATTGGAACTGCGTATCCAAGCAATTGATGCCATGGACTCCTTCGTAGAACCTTGTAAGCAAAAAAAGAAGTTGAAGTGGGCCTGTACAAAGAGCTAGCATAAGTTCAGTTACCTACTTCTTGGAATTTTAGTTAGCCACTGATTGCAAAATTGTTCAATTATGTTGCTTGGCTTAATTTAGTTTGCTACTGATTACATAATGCCATATAATGCCATAGCCTATTAATCCTATTATAGACTGTGCCTATCTATGTGTTTGATACTTACTGTTAACAATTACCTGTTTTCCTGAACTTAAATAGCTACTTAAGCATGTAGATAGCTGGTCATATATATGTACTTCTAGGGTGCAGCAAAAATCACGTGTAATTTACGTTCTGATACCCTGTTTGTTAAACAAAAAATTTGTTATCACTTGTAGCACTAGTAATGTTTGCATGTTCATAGATAGACAACTGTCAGGTTTATATGAGGGACAACGCCTTTTTTTACTTATATATATATATGTGTGTGTGTGTGTGTGTGTGTGTGTTGGAATCATTTTGCTTACATCAAATAAATTTCCAAATGTCTGTGTTGCTGCTAAACGGTACTGCCTTGTTACTTTAATACATTGCCAAGAACTTGTTAGTTTTACTAGTTCATGTGTAATTAAATACGTTGCCAAAACTGGTTAGTTTTACTAGTTTGATGTTAGTTTCTTATGGCTCCTGCAACACTTTATTTATGATTTCTAACATTCAAGTTTGCAGGATCCAACTGAAACTCCATTGGCACAACACGTATGTTTTGAAAAACTTCCTTGTTTACCTGGCTTGCTGCTGTAAATTGTTGTTGTAATCATCTTACCAACTTCAAGTTTTCAGGATCCAATCGGAAGTCCAATTGCACAGCAGGTACATTTTCAAAAATATATTTGTGTAACAGGTTTGCTGCTGTAATGTGTTGCTCTAATCAAGTTACTGACTACTCAACTTTTCAGGATCCAAGAGAAACTCCAATGCCACAACAAGTTCCTTTTGAAGAACTTGTTTGTTTAACTGCTTAGCTGCTGCAACTAGTTGCTCTAATCATGTTACTGACAACTCAAATTTTCAGGATCCAGGAGTAACTCCAATGCCACAATAGGTACCTTTTGCAAAACTTGTTTGTTTCACTGCTTTGCTGCTACGACCGATTGCTCTAATCACGTTACTGGCTACTCAACTTTTCAGGACCCAAGAGAAACTCCAATGCCACAACAGGTACCTTTTGCAAAACTTGTTTGTTTAGCTGCTTTGTTGTTGCAACCGGTTACAATGATGTTAATAACTACTTTTCAGCACGCAATCAAAATTACTATCTACCCATTACACAGACAATTGATCAGCCCAATTTCCACTGCTCTCAATAGGGGTAGGTTAGTAACTCCAATTAGACATGACACGACCGCCTCTGAGCCCATTCATACACGATGGGCACCAAACATGGGCGGAAAAACACATTTGGTTCAAGCTCATCCGAAATACCACTGTCTGTACCTCCATTTCCCCATTCATACACGATGGGGGGCAAAACAAAGTCGACTCGGCCGAAATTGATGTAGGCAAATATTTTCAATAGGGGCAGGTTTGTAACTTCACTCAGACGTGACACAACCGCCCTACCAGTCAGCCATGTTCATACACCATGGGAGCCAAAACACCCTCTCCTCGCGCGAAATCGCTCTGGGAAAATATTGGGGAGATGCGAGATTACCGTCCTATCCCCAACCGACGAGACATCCAAATTTTAAACGATGGCAAAGTTCGTAACTTTCCCATAATTTGGACAGGCGTGTCCCAAAGACATGGTTCCCCGTACCTCTCCCTCCATTTTCCCATTCATACACCATCTGCACTAGAACACCATCCCCACACCAGCCTCCTCCGTCTGCCGTCCCATCCATTGTCGTCGTCGTCCACCCCATCCATCGCCACTGTCCTCCACCATGCTGGAGCGCCTCCAAGATCGTGTCGTCCACTGCTAGAGATAGACATTTCTCATCCTCGGCGACGGACTAGGAGCCTTACTTCGCGCCCTCTCACTTCATCAGCACTGTGGTCCTCCTTGCCGAGGCCACTCCCACAACCTTCTCGTCCACTTCAACGAGATTTATCCCCCGATGCACCCATCTACCGTCGCAGATCTGCTTCAACGCCACCGACAGCCATCACACCCCTGATGCCTACACGGCGCCGCAAGAGAGGTGGTACTACTTCATATCTGCTCAACTTTTTGATCTCAACCAGAAAATAGATCGTAACTTGGTTATTGTACTTTCTTTTCGGCTCTTAGAATTTAGTTCTTAGTTCGAAGCAAACAATGGTTTCTAAATAGCATTTTTGCGGTTTGTAGCTTCAAATATGCCATGGCATAGTCATAATACTGCTTAATTGATCATGCTTAGGGTTTCCCCTTTTATGATCAATATATGATCAGCATACGTGCTTTGTGACATAATAGTGCCACTCCACCCATCAAGCTAAACAAGCTTAGTTGTTCAAATACGAATCTGATATAATTAAAACATAGTCGTTTAATAGGCCAGCTAAATGTTCCTAATTTAGTTTTGAAAATGCATGTACGCCATTGGGGTGTGGATCTACACGGTGCCCACAG
Source organism: Triticum urartu (assembly GCF_056163025.1). Classification (NCBI taxonomy): domain Eukaryota; kingdom Viridiplantae; phylum Streptophyta; class Magnoliopsida; order Poales; family Poaceae; genus Triticum; species Triticum urartu. The sequence continues at coordinate 299,274,199 of NC_141875.1, read as the reverse complement.
TGGGCCGTGACCCAACCTGGGATTTTTGGTCGGCCTAGACCCTGATTGCCCTTTGTTCTGATGCGCTTCCGATCTCTACTCGCCCCTAGCTGCCAGCCTCATTAGTGATTTGTCATCCCCGGACGGCATGACTCTAGGAGGAGACATCGAACTAACAGGAGGTCAGGAGCCGCTCGCCCAATAGTGTCACCGCTGCCTGGGCACGCCGCCGTACCTACCTTCCCAGTCCATTCAGGGCACAAGCGTGTAGCAGCCACTAAGCCAACCCGATTTATCCTGAGATACGTCCTTAACACTCAGCAACCACTCCTCATCACCCATTTTATAATTGATTCATTACTCATTAGGCAGGGCATGCTTTGGACAAATCCTCCGGGTCAAGATCGGCCTGCCATGCTTTGGCCCGGTTTAAAGCAGTTAACATGCCAGCTCTAGCGGCTCCCCGTTTTAAGTCCTCAATTCTTCTAGGCAGCACTGATAATTGATTCAGAATGTCTTGGATAAGTGTTGAAGGAGTCTTCTTATGCATTGTCGCAGCGATGGTTCGTTGGGCACCAGTATATAGCTGCTCTACAAGAGTGTAGACCGCTTTAAGCCGGATGCGCATATCTGAGCCCAACTTAGCGCTCCGAGAACCCGTATCAGTAAAGTTACGGATAAGCCGCGGACATTTCTAATATGATTCATGCAGTACAAGGGGGATATGTTCTTACCAAAGATGGCCGTTGACATAATATTAATCTACTGCTTTAGGCCGGATAACTCCTCAGTTATCGGCTTAATCGCAGCTTCAGCATCTTCGGCTCTTTTTAGCAGTGCTGACCTTTCCGTATCCCAACCTGTTTCTTTAGCCTTCAAGCTTTCCTTCAACTTTTCCATCGTTGCTAAAGCATTGGTCACTTAATCCTTGGCTTTGGAGGTTTCACCTTGTTGAGACTTGATATTTTCTCGAAGGTCAGCAATTTGGGATTCTTTACTGTTCAGCTCAGACTACAAGCGACAAACAATTGGTGAGATGGCAATGAATTTATACAAAGTCCGAACCACAATACAAGTAATATATTTGGCACTTGGGGGCTAATGTCTATCGCTTCTTCAAATACTGTGAAGTCCCAAGCATAATACAAGTATTATCCTTAACACTTGGGGGCTGATGCATACTGCTCTTGTCAAAAGATAAGCATATTGGTTGACCCGGACAAGGGGTAATAATATGGCTTATGAAGACTATGACCAACATTATGCAATTCCTACAAAATAAGACCCGACTTAACATAATTGTTAAGCCGACCCTTGCGGACTACAGATGCAATGTTAACTTCTATTTCTCAAAGATCCTGGCTTAACATATATATTAAGCCGGCCCTTGGGGGCTACATATGCAGAATTGAAATACTAAGTCCTGGTACATATTCAAAATACAAACCAGCCCTTGGGGGTTACTGGTTTGCATCTATGCAACTATCTAAGTTTACAGCACATTCTATTCTGTCATGTCCAATAAACCTGGCGGCTAAGGGAAATATATTTATATGAAAGGGATTGCAGTATTTACCTCATAGCGTTCCTTCATCAAGTTAACTAAGCCAACCTCGAAGTCACGACTGGTATACATACGATTCAGATAGCCAGAATGGAGGTCTTGGGCACTAAAATGAGTGTAACTCTCCCATAATACTTTCCACTTGCCTTTATCTTTAGCAGAAATTTCTTCTTTGGCGTTGTGCCTGGATAAGACAGTAGGACGACCCGGAGTTGTGAAACCATGACCAGTAATGGTGACATCATCATCTTTTTCCTCCGCCGGCTTAACAGGACTGGTTGTTCTAATAGGACTTGGCGGATTGATGTCAGATGGGTTAGCATTCATTGGATCAATATCAACATTATGGTCTTGTGGTGGCAAATCATCAACAATATTGTCAATAGTTGGGTGAGAAAGTTCTGGTTGTTGTTTTTCTGGCTCAGACGGATTGGAATCATTAACCGGCTTATTTAGCCTGGCCCTCTTGCTGGGCTTAGCTTGGGCTCAGAAAATGAAACAATAAATGGAAGTCAAGAGGATGATCAAGTATGCAAGTTGGAATAATTGGAAATGAACTTACCCAGGTACAGCCCTGAAAGCTGGAATTTGTGTTCCTATTGACTCGCCAGAGGAGGAATGGGAAGTCCCCTAATAGTTTGAATCAGACGGGTTAAGAGGTTGTCAAAAATAACCCGCCTTGGGGTAAAGTATGTCAAAAATATGTAAGACCTCTGGACGGCGTTTGCGAGGCGGGGCGTCTGGTAAGCTGGAAGAAGTAATCACGTTGCCACTATGCCGAGTCATGCAGCGAGCTTCATGTTGCTATTTCTTCAAAAGAAAGTTTGGATCCAAGTGGGCTAGAGGGTGAGAAAATCTTACTTTCTGGCTTGCTTGACGGGTTTTGTGTGTTTGGCAGAGGTTCTGAGCCAGAGTAAAAAATAATTACCCCAGCGTCACCTGCCCGACTAGCCTCTACGTCGTCCTGATAAAAAATATTGTCAATGATGAAAATGGAGCCAAGTGAATCAAGTTCTACCTCTTACTCATAATTGCCATTGTCATTATCAATGTTTAACTCGGCAGACTCGGTAGTTTTCTTTTTGGTAGGCTTCTTGTTGACCTTGTGCTTGACACGAGGTGCTTTGTCCGTCTTATCCTGCGGTTTCCTCTTCCAAATGGATCATCAGCCTGTTAAAATTGGAAAGATTATAAGAGGATATTAAGAATATGGATTAAGTAGGAGTTGGGAAATTCTTACGGCTGGTGGTTGGTTGACAGTGTAGAAGGGACTAAGTCCAGTCTTGCTGCACTCTTTTACAGGTTCATTCAACAACTTTTTGGTGGCTTCAGTAACTTCTGCCTTAGATAACTGAATATCACAATGGTGCTGAGGATCTTTAACATCACCAGTACATCCGCACATTAATCCGGGGCGACGGCTTAATGGCAAGATACTCCAAGATAGCCAACACTGGAGAAAATCGACGCTAGTTAAGCCGTTGGCCATAAAGGCTCTGAGTTTTGAGAAGGCAGGTGCATACTTGGCCCGTTCCTTTGCATCAAGACGTTGGGGAAGTGGATGGTTGTTGTTAAGCCGGTGCTCACAGTAACCCGGCATAGGATTGTCACCAGCTGGGGATGTGTCTCTAACATAGAACCACGTCTGGTTCCAATCTTTGGGGTGGCTATGCAGCTTGGCATGAGGAAAACTGACATCTTTCCTTTTCTGAAAAATGACTCCACCAAGTTCTTGGCATGGCCCATGAACAAAATCAGTTTGGCGGTTTAAATAATAGAATTCCCTGAATAGATCAACCGTGGGTTCCTCTTGAAGATAGGCTTCACAGAATACTTGAAAGTTGCAAAGGTTGGACATGGAGTTGGGTTCGATGTCTTGAGGGTGCAGTTGGAGGAAATGAAGCACATCATGAAAAAAATTCAGCCGGGAGGGCTGAACCCTCGATCCAAGTGATCAGTAAAAACAATTACTCCTCCATTTTTGGGTTGAGGAAGGACTTCATCACCAGGAGCTCTCTAGTGGATATCCTCCTTTTTGGCTAAGGCGTCAGCGGCGACATGATTGTACAGATCTTCCTTGGTAATCCGGGATTTGACCTAATTGCAAGAAGTATATGTCTTAGCCATTTCTGAAAAAAGATTATGCCGGTTTAAGGTTACATGGTTAAGCCGGCTTACGGTTAAAGGAAAAATAATAATGAAGCATGACTAGGTATTAAGCTGGAGATTGAAATTTCAAGATTACCGAAGAACTATTGGCGGCTTAAGAGGGGACTAATTGTCTGGACCCCGATCCTAAGTCACACCGATCTAGCATGTAACACATCATATCACTTTGCGGCCTCACGCACGGTACTCCCACGGGTGCCACCTTACCTGGCCCGGGACCATTTGCGCATTTTGTCTCATGTATATGATAGTGTCGCTAGCATCCATATGACAAAGAACCCGGGCCGACATGACTAGTTATAAACCCAAAGTGGCATTAACTTACAAGGACAGGCATACATGACACAACAACGAACGTGTTGGTCATCAGCGAGTGAATCCGGGCTGTAGCAGCTGGGCTAACAGGACTCCAGAGAATCCGGGCTGTAGCTGGCTAACAGGACTCCAGATACACCGCGTGAAATTTCCCCGAAGGTATAGACACCGGAACAAAGAAGGACACATGCCGGCCAGCCTAAGTGTTCTGGAGCAGTAGCACGCTACCATGGCTCACTGGAAGCACTAGGAGACATTTCCCGGCAAGAGAGGCTACCAAGGATAAACAACTAGGTTGTTGGATCCCACACATACCAAGCATTTCAATTCATACACACAATATGCTCGATATGTGCAAATACAACATGGCATCACAACATAACTCTATGACTCAAAGTATTTATTCAATAGGCTCCGAGGAGCGAGATATTACAAACATGGGTCTCATGAACCAACATTCAGAGCATACAAATCAAAGCACATGCGGAAACTTAACATGTCTGAGTACAGACATCTAGAAATGAAAATGGCTAAGAAGCCTGACTATCTACCAGATCCTGCCGAGGGCACAAGATCGTAGCTGAGGTATCAAGCTAAACGTCGAAATCCACACGGAACTACTAGCGAGACTGAAGTCTCTCTGCAAAAACATAAATTAAGCAAACATGAGTACAAATGTACCCATCAAGACTTACATCAGAACTAACTACATATGCATCATTATCAACAAAGGGATGGTGGGGTTTAACTGCAGCAAGCCAGCTTTGACTCAGTGGCTAACCTGAACTACTACTGCAAGTAACTCTTTTGAGGTGGCACACACGAGTCCACATATTCACCAATCAATACACCACTATGGATCTGCTCCCGTCTCCCTACGAGAACGCCATCCATAGTACTCACGCTTATCTTGCGCATTTTAGAGTATCCACTTTCACTTGTCTATGAACTGTGCAGGCAACCCAGAAGTCCTTTACCGCGGACACGGCTATTCGAATAGATCATTTATAACCCTGCAGGGGTGTACTTCTTCACACACGCTCTCACCACTTACCACCATGTACACGTCGTGTATCTCGGCAACCTTCAAGCGGAAGCCCGGCGACGGAGTCCACCACAACCTGACTAACCACATAGGTCTATAGTCCAGGTGTATCGCCTATTCAGGTTCCATCCGCGAGGAGATCCGGTTGGGGTTTCGCTCACAGCCCCAAACGATGTGTACAAGGTTCCGCGACACCAAACGAGCGCCCGGCATACCCGGCCACTATGTATCTACCGCATCATAGCCCACCCCTAGGGTCAGCGCTACGCACGGCCTCCAACACATATCCTACAAACACCAAAAACTTGTTGCAACTCCTGGACAGAGGGCAATGGCAGTTAATAAGTCGAGAGGGTCCATTGGTTTCGGGCCCAACGCGTGGTAGTAGCTGTTCATGGATCACAAACACAGAACTCAGTTCCTAAGGACGACTTCAATGAAACAACCCACCATGTACTCCTACATGGCCTCTCATTGATACCTTTACCAAATTGTGTTCACACACTTAGCTGTCAACAGTAGGACATGTTCACACACTTCCAATTCATCCCCGATGAATCAGACCTGACTCAACTCTAAGTAGTAGCAGGCATGACAAACAAGCATGAATGAGTAGGCACATCAGGGCTCAAACAACTGCTACTCATGCTAGTGGGTTTCATCTATTTACTGTGGCAATGACAGGACATGCATAGGAAAAGGGGTTCAACTACCGCATCATGTAAGAGTTGAATCGTTGTTGTCCTAATATAGTAAAAGAGAGCAGGAGCGGGAGAGTGGTATTATATCGGAATGAACAAGGGGGTTCTGCTTGCGTGACACTTCTGAAGATAGAATAGTTCTTCATTGGTGTCATCAAACTCATCGTCGGAACCACGTCTACTGAAAGGGGACAAATACCGGCAAACAAGGAAGAACACAATCAATGCAATGCAACAATATGATGCATGATCATGGCATGGCAATATGCTGTGATTTGAGCTAATGTAACTATCAACAGATTAAATGAAGTTGGTTTGAACACAAGGTTCAAATTCAAACTCCATCTAAGGCATTTCGAATGCCATTTATTCAAATTGTCAACAGTGGATGTAAGTTGTTCAAACATGCATGAGAATGCCATAAACAGATTCTTCATATTTTTCTGATCATTTTTCATATATAAATTATCTCATTTGGAGTTACGGTTGAAATTCTATGAATTTTAGAATTTTAAAACATTTTCTAAAATAAATAAACCATTTAAGATTTATTTAAATTCCAAAAGAATTACTGCATCAGCATGAAGTCACTGTGATATCAGCGGTCAACAGGGCCGGTCCAGGTCAAACCTGAGCAGTGGGGCCCGCGTGTCAGTGTCAAACTAACTAGCCTATTTTAATTAGTACTAATCTAGAATTAGTTAGGGGCTGGGCCCACATGTCAGTGACTCGGAGGGGGGTCAAACTGGTCAACCAGGTCAAACTCGCTGGAGTTGACTCGGGGCTCGTTGCTGGCAAGGCCAGAGATGGCGGAGGGCGTCAGGTTCGCTCTCCATGTGACCAAACGAGCGACGGAGGGCACCCGCGGGGACCTGGAGCTCTCCCGCATCCAGTGCGGCAAGCGGCAGTAGCTGGGGTGGCCGGAGTTGAGCGCGACGTCGACCTCGGCGGCGGCCGGAGTTCGGGCGCACTTGGGAACGGGGCTGCGGTGGCCGTGGAGTGGCATGCTTAGCTCCAACAGCACCTACGCGGCGCGGTGAGCACGTGGGTGTTCTCGGTTGGGAGCTACGACGATTGTGGCCACGACGGTGAGAAGCTTGGGCGGCAGAGCGGTTCGGTCTCCGGCAGAGCGACGACTACAGCATGCAAACAGAGTGCAGAGGAGGGGGGTTCGGGTCAGTGGCTCACGGTGATGGCAGGGGACGTCGAAGCGGGCTCGGGGTAGGTCTGGTGCAGGTGGAACGGCGGGGTCAATCTCGACGACCCGAGGAGGAAGAAGATGAGGTAGCCGACGATGCAGGACGTCCGGAATCGCGTGTCTCGGAGAAGATGGCGTAGAGGATGAAAACGGAGCTCGGGGACACGTCCATGGGGCTAGGGCTGGCCGGTGGTCGTGCTGGCAGCAATCGGCGGTGACGACATGCTCGGCTGTTGGGAGGGGGAAGCGGAGGGGCGAGGGGGAGACAGAACCAAAGAGCGAGGGGGTTCGTGGACGTCTTCGTGGCGCAAGGATAGGCCGAAGGGGAAGCATGTGGTGGAGCTCGGGCGCACGCGCGTTCGACACGCCTATACCTACTGGTAGAGGTTGAAGACGGCGCCAGTTGGGCTGGGCTGGGCTACAGTGCTAGGCCAGGTGCTGCTAAGCCAGGTAAGCTACAAGTAAGTTCTGTTCTGTTTTATTTTCCTTCTGTTTTTTCTTTAATTTAATCTTTTTCCACTGTTTTGAATTCAAACAAAATTCAAACAATGCCAAAATATCCTTTGAGTTTTTTTATGTTGCTTCATGGACTTTTCCAGAGGCACATAAATCATCATAGAGCATTTGAAAATATATCCCATATATATTTGAATATATTTTCAAATTCAAATAGAAAATTGTTTTAAATTCAGAGACCAAATTATTCCAGAAAAATGTTCCAAAATTTTGGTTTGGTATATAACCCTTGCCAAAATTCTCAAAACTATTTTTAGGGCATGTTGGAATTACTGAATCCAATTTAAAGGGTTCTTGCCTTTCTTTTAAAATAATTTCTGAGGCTTTGAATATTCCTCATTTCAATTTCTTGAATTTAGCATGATGCATGCTCACTGATGCAACTATTACAATCAGGTATACTAGGGCTGTGACAACTCACCCCCACTAAACAAGAATCTCGTCTCGAGATTCAAGACGTGAGGTAAGAAGACAGAGGAACACGAAGCTAACACAATCTTCGCGATCTAGGTTGCACTTCATAAGAACGTTGATTCGATCACCATTTGTCTCGATGTCTTGCTCTGAGAACTCCAACCAATATGACAACGAGAGGAAATGGAAAACTCTAGAAGGATCGATCTTCTCGAAGATCGAACAACTCAGGATCAACTCATGGAGTGAGACATTGAAAACATCTCTTGAGCTGAGACACGAAGCATACATCCAGAGGTATGGAGTGAAACAGATGACGAAGATTCACTGGGTAGGCGACAATTGCACACTTAAGAAGGTGGTGATTGGTTGTCAACGTAGCGAGGAGTTGAGTTGCCATGATACCATAATGAGACATCTTAGAGGAGGTGACTCGTAAAATTATTCCCTTAAGTGGCAAAAGAATTACTTTTGATCCATAGATCATTGAAACTCTTATACCATCCTAAGGCAATCACAAACGATCGTGTGAATGAGTTTGAAGAAATGGCATACTCATACTAGAATGGATGATGTGGACTACCTTGTTGAAGACAACGCAATGAGTGATTTCTGCTTATCATCAGAATGGATGGGACCCATGGTAGGACTACCTCTGAAGATGATCCGTAACAACAATTGCTGAGAAGGGCAGCCCATGGGAAATTGGCACAAGGCGGTGCAAGCTGGGAACAGAATGCAAATGCTGGGAATGTTCCAACCATCATATCTGCCTGAGATTCAGATCGGCTTGGTAACATGATACTCCAGACTCATCAAGTCCAGAAAGAAAAATGAAAGTTTGCAACACAAATCGACGAGATGGCGTTGCGAGATTCCCAGGAGATGGACTATGGTAGCAAGCTCCAAAACATGAGCTGGTTCTGCTACACGCATGTGAACATGTTGTCCAAGACAAGCATGACCACAGACTAGTCTTACGATAAAACACTACCGAGTTCTGGTAAGGAACCATCATCGAGGATATCGAAGTCCTTGTGCACTTATCGATGAACTTCTTATCCTTGTACAAGTCAATCAGTGGCTTGGTGTGCTAGGGAATACATATGGAATGAATGTAGCGAGCCTATCAAACCATAGAATACTTCGCACCTGCATGACTAACTTGGGATGACTCCAAAGGAAGCAAAAATAAACTTTCTCGAATTCAAGGCGGCAACTTGCATCAAATGCACATGAATTAGAAGTCACTTCTTTGAACTAACATATGCTTCATTAACTAGCATGAAGAAATTCTTACAGAAGTTTCCAACACCACTTAGATGTTCGACATGAATCATGAACAAGATAAAATGATGTTGATGAGCTCAACAACAAATCATCGATACTTCCATGAAGATGGAATTCCACAACTATGTGAACAAGGTGATAGTATTGGTCAGACCCAAAAGATATAATGATCTATGCTCGAGGAAACAACCATGAGTAAGACAACATTACGAACATCATTGGTTCTGATTTGATTTGATGATAGCCCACACTCAAATCAAAGGATTGTAAGACAATAGCGCTGATAACTGATCACGAGGACCAATTGATGAAGATATCCTCTTTCTTCAACACACACACACACAAAGATATCCCTTAACATGAACTAAGTCAGACAAGCTTTTATCTTCCAACTCTCCAAGTTGTTGTTTGGCTTAACCAACTAGCTCAGGGGTATCCAACACGGATTCATGGAAAAAGAGTGGTTTATTGGAAAATCAACTTGATCACGAACTCAACGTATCGGTCAGGGGACGACCTGGTGATACTTCCGTGACGATATTCATAAAATCACGAACCACCAATATGTCTCTAAGCTCGAGAAGAATCTTGCTTTTCAAGGCAAGACGATGTGATCAAGAGAGTGATAGATTGACACAATCCTATCTCATTGATCGAGGAGTGCACCAGGGAAAATGGACTAGGTCACCTGATAAATCTTAGGATGATGATTCAATAACCAACACACTAATAATAAGAGTATTGTCCATTAACTGCCAAGCAACACAATTGTTAGGAGTATTGATTTCACACATCACGATTCACTTGTCGGCATTCCGGTTGCGACAACACGGAATCGAGGAATGAATAATGATGGTGAGAAGTATCACTGCGTCAAGAATTCATAAGAGGTGGTGCAGTTCTCATGACAATCCCAATGTAAAGAGGGTAACACTCCCAAGGTGGAACATAACAAAAGCTGGATTAGCATTTGATCTGTGGAGTACGACTGCTTTGACCCAATACTAGATATGGATAAGGTACTGGAGTTAGTTTTCCTAGTCATCCCGGAATAAAATGGCTTGACAGACCACAGAGATAATAGGCATCGATATCACGAATGCACAACTACTCATGTCTATCAATTGATAGATGACAGCCAGAGAACAACTAAAGAGGGACAACGCAAATAACATATGATTTTCTGAGTTGTGGATGCATAGATTAATATGTCAAACCAAGTTCAACAGGTTTCTTACAGATAACCCATGCAGAAAGGTAGAACTGGCAGAATCACAACTATGAATGGAGAACTCCTGAAGAGTACTCTGATTGTGATCTTTTGGTTCAAAGAACTTCTGCCTTAATGGTTCATGGTATTTGGAAGAAGGAAATACCACGGACCACAAGGACTGCCGCAAGGTTACTAATATCCTAAAGGAACTAGCAACACTATCCACATGAACTAAGTAGGGTGAATCTCCGGTTCAAGAACCCAGGAATAGAATGCCTACTAACCAAATGGCATCACGGAATGCTTTCGAGAATAATGGCCAGAATCATCACACTGGGAACACAAAACATGGCTAGATTACTAGGTGGCACTCTAAGAGGCCTAGGGTCATAATAATAACTCCAACATATATGTCAAGGCAACAAAGTACCTCAACGCACTAGTTAGCGTGGTTATTTTGTCCCAAAGTTACATCGGGAATGGAAAGTAGGAATTTGCAAATGCATCAGACTATTTAGAAACCTGGGATGACTCGGAGAGCATAACGGCTGTAAATGCTGAGAAAAAGATTTGAGACATTCACAAGGATTTGCATAGTCACTTAACAACATCATATCAAGGTTCTGGTTCAACTGACAACATACTAAAAGTAGTAGAAACTGAACTGAGGCTTGAATCCATCAATCCTATAAGTCTATGGATTAGTAACACGTCATCCTGATAGATAGATGAGAAGGCCTAGTTCTTAATCCCCGTAGAAGGGAAGAGGATGACTCAGATCAGAAGGCCGTAGGGTAAAGGAGTACAAAGAGCCTTACGTTCCCTTCCACAATAAATTCCCTTACATAACTAAAGAATTTCTAGACTCAACTTCGACCCGATTAGCTTGGTAATCCTACAGGCAATCAGGCTCTGATACCAAAGCTATCAGGACCCCAATCCAAAGTCACACCGATCTAACATGTAACACATCATATCACTTTGCGGCCTCACGCACAGTATTCCCACGGGTGCCACCTTACCTGGCCTGGGACCGTTTGCGCCTTTTGGCTCATGTATATGATAGTGTCGCTAGCATCCATATGACAAAGAACCCGGGCCAACAAGACTATTTGTAAACCCAAAGTGGCATTAACTTACAGGGACGGGCATACATGACCCAGCAACGAACGTGCCAGTCATCAGTGAGTGAATCCGGGCTATAGCAGCTGGGCTAACAAGACTCCAAAAAATCTGGGCTGTAGCAGGCTAATAGGAATCCAGAGACACCGCATGACATTTCCTCAAAGGGACAGACGACGGAACGAAGAAGGACACATGCCGGCCAGCCTAAGTGTTTTGGAGCAGTAGCACGCCACCATGGCTCACTGGAAGCACTAGGAGACATTTCCCGGTAAGAGAGGATACCAAGGATAAACAACTAGGTTGTCAGATCCCACACATACCAAGCATTTCAATTCCTACACACAACATAACTCTATGACTCCAAGTATTTATTCAATAGGCTCCGAGGAGCGAGATATTACAAACATGGGTCTCATGACCCAACATTCAGAGCATACAAGTCAAAGCACATGCGGAAGCTTAACATGTCTGAGTATAGACATCTAAATGAAAAAGGCTGAGAAGCCTGACTATCTACCAGATCCTGCCGAGGGCACAAGATCGTAGCTGAGGTATCAAGCTAAACGTCGAAGTCCACACGGATGTACTAGCGAGACTGAAGTCTCTCTGTCAAAACATAAATTAAGCAAACGTGAGTACAAATGTACCCAGCAAGACTTACATCAGAACTAACAATATATGCATCATTATCAACAAAGGGATGGTGGGGTTTAACTGCAGCAAGCCAGCTTTGACTCGGTGGCTAACCTGAACTACTGCTGCAAGTAACTCTTTTGAGGTGGCGCACACGAGTCCACATATTCACCAATGAATACACCACTATGGATCCGCTCCCATCTCCCTACGAGAACGCCATCCATAGCACTCACGCTTATCTTGCGCATTTTAGAGTATCCGCTTTCACTTGTCTATAAACTGTACAGGCAACCCAGAAGTCCTTTACCACGGACATGGCTATTCGAATAGATTATTTATAACCCTGCAGGGGTGTACCTCTTCACACACGCTCTCACAACTTACCACCGTGTACACGTCATGTATCTCGGCAACTTTCAAGCGGAAGCCTAGCGAGGGAGTCAGCCATGACCTGACTAACCACACAAGTATCTAGTCCAGGTTTATCGCCTATTTGGGTTCCATCCGCGAGGAGATCCGGCCGGGGTTTCGCTCACAGCCCCAAACGATGTGTACAAGGTTCGGTGACACCAAACGGGCACCCGACATACCCGGCCACGGTGTATCTACCGCATCATAGCCCACCCCTAGGGTCAGTGCTACGCACGGCCTCCAACACATATCCTACAGACACCATAAACTAGTTGCAACTCCTGGATAGAGGGCAAGGGCAGTTAATAAGTCGAGAGGGTCCATTGGTTTCGGGCCCAACACATGGTAGTAGCTGTTCATGGATCACAAACACAGAACTCGGTTCCTAAGGACGGCTTCAATGAAACAACCCACCATGTACTCCTACATGGCCTCTCATCGATACCTTTACCAAATCGTGTTCACACACTTAGCACTCAACAGTAGGACATGTTCACACACCTCCAATTCATCCCCGATGAATCAGACCTGACTCAACTCTAAGCAGTAGCAGGCATGACAAACAAGCATGAAAGAGTAGGCACATTAGGGCTCAAACAACTCCTACTCATGCTAGTGGGTTTCATCTATTTACTGCGGCAATGACAGGTCATGCAGAGGAAAAGGGGTTCAACTACCGCAGGATGTGAGAGTTGAATCGTTGTTGTCCTAATGCAGTAAAAGAGAGCAGGAGCGGGAGAGTGGGATTGTATCGAAATGAACAGGGGGGTTCTGCTTGCCTGGCACTTCTGAAGATAGTATAGTTCTTTATCGGTGTCATCGAACTCATCGTCGGAACCAAGTCTACTGAGAGGGGACCAACACCGGCAAACAAGGAAGAACACAATCAATGCAATGCAACAATATGATGCATGATCATGACATGGCAATATGTTGTGATTTGAGCTAATGCAGCTATCAACAGATTAAATGAAGTTGGTTTGAACCCAAGGTTCAAATTTAAACTCCATGTAAGGCATTTCGAATGACATTTATTCAAATTGTCATATACAATGATTGTAAGTTGTTCAAACATGCATGAGAATGCCATAAACAGATTCTTCATATTTTTCTGATAATGTTTCATATATAAATTATCTCATTTGGAGTTACGGTTGAAATTCTATGAATTTTAGAAGTTTAAAACATTTTATGAAATAAATAAACCATTTAAGATTTATTTAAATTCCAGAAAAGAATTACTGTGTCAGCATGACATCAGTGTGATGTCAGCGGTCAACAGGGCTGGTCCAGGTCAAACCTGACTAGTGGGGCCCGCGTGTCAGTGTCAAACTAACTAGCCTATTTTAATTAGTACTAATCTAGAATTAGTTAGTGGTTGGGCCCACATGTCAGTGACTCGGAGGGGGGATCAAACTGGTCAACCGGGTCAAACTCGTTGGAGTTGACTCGAGGCTCGTCGCTGGCAAGGCCAGAGACGGCGGAGGGCGTCGGGATCGCTCTCCCGGTGCCCAAACGATCGACGGAGGGCACCCGCGGGGAGCTGGTGCTCTCCTGCATCCAGTGCAGCAAGTGACAGTAGCTGGGGTGGCCAGATCTGAGCGCGACATCGACCTCAGCGGCGGCCGGAGTTCGAGCGCACTCGGGAACGGGGCTGTGGTGGCCGTGGAGTAGCATGCTTAGCTCCTACGGCACCTACGCGGCGCGGTGAGCATGTGGGTGTGCTCGGTTGGGAGCTACGACGACTGTGGCCACGGTGGCGAGAAGCTCGGGCGGCGGCGCGGTTCGGTCTCGGGCGGAGCGACGGCTACAGCGTGCAAATGGAGCTCAGAGGAGGGGGTTTCAGGTCAGTGGCTCATGGCGATGGCAGGGGGCGTCGAAGCGGGCTCGAGGAAGGTCCGGTGCAGGCGGAACGGTGGGGTCGATCTCGACGACCCGAGGAGGAAGAAGATTAGGTAGCCGGCGATGCAGGACGTCCGACGTCGCGTGTCTCGGGGAAGATGGCGTAGAGGACAAAAACGGAGCTCGGGGACATGTCCATGGGGCTAGGGCTGGCCAGTGGCCGTGGTGGCAGCGATCGGCGGCGACGGCATGCTCGGCCGTCGGGAGGGGAAGCAGAAGATCGAGGGGGAGAGAGAACCAGAGAGTGAGGGGGTTCGTGGACGTCTCCGTGGCGCAAGGACAGGGCGAAGGCGAAGTAGGAGGTGGAGCTCGGGCGCGCGCGCGTTCGAGACGCCTCTGCCTACCGGCAGAGGTTGAAGACGGCGCCTGTTGGGCTGGGCCGAGCTATAGTGCTAGGCCAAGTGCTGCTAGGCCAGGTAAGCTACAGGTAAGTTATATTCTATTTTATTTTCCTTCCGTTTTTTCTTTTATTTAATCTTTTGCCACTGTTTTGAATTCAAACAAATTTCAAACAATGCCAAAACATCCTCTGAGTATTTTTATGTTGCTTCATGGACTTTTCCAGAGGCACATAAATCATCACACAGCATTTGAAAATATATCCCATATATATTTGAATATATTTTCAAATTAAAATAGAATATTTTTTTAAATTCAGAGAGCAAATTATTCCTAAAAAATGTTCCATAATTTTGGTTTGGTATATAACCCTTGCCAAAATTCTCAAAACTATTTTTAGGGCATGTTGGAATCACTGAATGCAATTTAAAGGGTTCTTGCCCTACTTTTAAAATAATTTCTGAGGCTTTGAATATTCTTCATTTCAGTTTCTTGTATTTAACATGATGCATGCTCACTGATGCAACTATTACACTCAGGTATTCTAGGGCTGTGACACTAATGATACCTGGCGGGTTACTATTTTTTGAGTTAAGTCACTTATATCGATGTTGAAAGAGCATATCTATGGATGAGGAAAATGGCTAAGTGTTCAGAAAAGTAGTTTTCACAGGTTGATGATAGAATTTCAGATCTAGCGCACTTTAGTTAAATACAAAAATATTCAGACCTAAAGGTATCAGTGCTAGAGCAGTTCATGGGTATAGATAGATTTTTATCTACGAAGGAGATATTCTAAATAGTAAAAGGGATTGCTAAGATTGCTGCAGTGTAGGAGGAGTACCAAGGGCGAATCAAAACTCCTACGGCCAAGAACAAGAACGACCTTCGATGAACCTTGTTAAAACCCTAACGGATCTATGAGGGGAGGAAGAAGAAGAACTTACCAGGGCTATTGAGCAGCAGAGGTGCGCGGATGTGATCTGGTCCGAACAGGTTGATGCAGCGGCCATTGTTGGAGCAGAGGGGAAGGTCGACGGCGGCGGCAAAGCTCGTGTGCTAGGGCGTCGCAAGGTGGAAGACAAGACGAAGAGGCACGGGAGGGGAAAGTGAAAGAGACCCCCGACCCTATTTATAAGGCAAATGGATAAGTGACAAACGCGGGAATCGAGGAGACCAAAAACGGATATATGACAGTATAGACGCCTCGATTTTTGGAGATTCATTAAAAAGGAGGAGATACATTAAAGATTTTGGCTTTGTGTAAAATTAATGACAGGTGACATCACGGCGTGTTATCAAGATTCCAGAGGATGATGTCACTGCGAGTTATAAGTTCTCGTGAAGGTAATGAAGAAGGAATTTTTCTAAATGTTGAAGATTGATGTGAACAAGTTCAAATCAACCTGGGGCCTAATGTTGGGGATATAGCTACTGATTTATCCCACCTAGGATGGGCCGGGTTAACTCATGGCAACTCACAAGACTAAGCTCATGAAGGAATCGAAGAAGGCAATTATGAGGATGACTTATGAAGAGCCCAAGGCCCAAAGGTGGCTTAAGGCCCGTAGGTGTAAAATGCCATAGGAGCATAACTTGTATTGTAAGGCATATATAGTTAGTCACCGACCCGGACACGTTGTTTATGAGCCAGCAGGGACTCTGTAAGCCACCGGGTGCCAACCTGTGTATATAAAGGGACGACCCGGCGGCGACTTAGGGCAGGAGACAAGAGATCGAAATCTAGGTCAAGCGTATTCGCTCCCTGGTAATCGAGACATAAGCAATACCATGCCAAACTGGATTAGGCCTTTACCTTCACCGCAAGGGGCCGAACCAGTATAAACTCCATGTGTCCTTTGTCCCGCTTAACCCCTTTAAGCTAACCTAGTTGCTATGGCTCCACGACTAAGTCCTCACACTAGGACATCTGCCATGACAATCCCACGACAAACTCTGTTCCACTTCTTCCCAGTTTAGAAGACGAAGCTTATATTGTTGTCAGGAACTTTGTGTGCATCTTTACTTCATGGAAAGATTATACCACAAACAAAGAACAATTTCCAATCTTCCTCCACAACTTACGCGTAAGTATTGTACTAATGTTATTCATGGTAATTATTGCATATGTTTTTGCTGACAGAAGACACAAGATTTCACTGTTTTAAATAGGCGAGGACCAAATTGGATAGTCAAGACGAGCAAGGGTTGGTTGCGCTTTTCAATATGTCGTTGATGAAGTATCATTCCTACCTGAGGCAAGAGCATTTCAATGGCAAGCCTCTAAACAAAATTTCTGTACAGTCTCCGGTGCTACATTTATCAGACAGTGACTGGAATAATCTTGTTAACATTGGTCTCGTCTCCAGTGTAAGGTACTGTCTATTATATCACATCACAATTTGAACTACATTTCTGCATGTGCCTTAACGTCTCACTTGTACGAAAACTGTTCGCAGAAAAACGTCCATTCTCAAGGGACCACACTATCTCACAACTATACTGCACATGCATTGCTCTTGTGAGTACCTCTTGCAATGTATGACCATACTTACTTTCATAGTTGGTTGATTATGCAGCATCACTACACATGTTAGCCTCGTTATCCTCTATTTGGTGGACATTATAAAATCTGTATCGACTCTTACATAAATTTAGAATCAACCCAATGATTTTTAAGAGGTTTAGCTCTGCAGTCCTCTTGTAAGGACTGAACGTTGTCTATCACTATACTAACATTAACAGCTACTCCCTCCATCCCATAATATAATAGCGTTTTGTCTAGTACACTAGTGTACAAAATACTCTTATATTATGGAAAGGAGGGATTGGTTCATTGTGTAGCATTCTGCATCTTATCTCCCTCGCCCACCATTTACTAAAACATATCATATCTATATTTAATCTGGCCAAAAAGTTGAATACACAGACAATGCTAGTGTAGAAGTGTAGCCCATTGCTCTTGTCAGTACATTTTGTCCTATAACGCTTGTACTTACAGGGATTGGTAGTTGATTATGTAGCATTAATCTGCATCATATCTTCATTATCCTATATCCCTTCTAGTATTATCGTATCTATAATTACTCTCTACAAAATGTAGAGTATGGGCAATGCTTATGAAGAAGATTATGTGCTGAAATTCTTGAGTTATCATTCCCTTGACATGGAGAAGGGCATTATAAAGCCGGTGTTAACTGTTAATGTAAGTCCGTCCTTCTAAAACCTTTATCCTCAACTGCTGTTTAATTTGCTCCTCCTCCCTATTGTCAACTGCTATTTAGTTTGTTGTTTCTATCAAAATTCATGTTCACAACAACTGTAGCTTCCGAGTTTTAGTTGTAAAACCAAATTCCTTATTCATACCATGCACATTACTCGGTACTCCCTATATGTATGCTTGTTTTTGTGGATGTATAATCCAGTGTAGTTTGATGTTTGTATCAAAATGCATGTTTGCAACAACTGTAAGTTCCAAGTTTTAGTTGTAAAACCAAACTCCCTATTCATACCATGCACATTACTCAATACTCCCTATATGTATGCTTGTTTCTGTGGATCTATGGTCCAATGTGTGGTGAAGCAGCCCATGTTTGCACCTTGTCCTCTCCTGTTTTATCTTACTGATGTGGCTGATGATATGAACAACATGCCATGCACATTAACCAAAATAGATACAATGATTGTCTTTGCCCTTCATCTATGCTTGTTTTGTTGACATGGTAATCCAATAGTGTGGTGAGGCTCTCCGCGTTATGAACAATGCCAAATTATGCTATTGATATTTTGAACTGACTCTTTATTTTCTAATTTGAAATTGGATGGAATTGACAGCATAATTACCATCTTTGTTTATACACGTGCAAAATCTGTCATCTCTCCACTTGTTTCAAGGTGATATAACTGATGCCATGCACAAGTCTGCTGAAGGCTGTGAGACAAACCCAACATATATTGTAGCAAAGAAGGAAAAACATCTTGAGGATAGCGAGACAACCCCTAAGTCCTGTCTTGATGCAGTCTTCAAGTTACTTGAGACTAGCAGTCAGACAAGCTCACAGAATTCGTTGTCCGAATCAGTTTGACTCTTCAGTTCCAAGTTCAAGAAGAAAGGCATTCTGCAACTCAACTTCGTCTTGTAGTCCTATCTCTAAGGAAGATCGTGGAGAACACCAATGAGAACCTCATTGCTAAACAGCTACACCTGGAAGCTATGACCGACATGCTAGGCCGGTCTCACAACCTTGCTCAGCAGCTTGCGCAGCAGCTCCCGTGGAAGGCTAACCTTTCTTGAACTGTCTTGGGTGTGGTCTTGTTTCAGTATCATTTTGTTATGCTACAATGGCGCCCGGTTTTTGTAATCTGCTTCTTCATTGCGCTTTATGATCACTAGCGGTGAACTTCGATGCCTAGTGGATGTACTATACCATAAATCCTTTATTGTATAGTGTTGGTTTATTCTAAGTTACTATGCCGTAATTTCTTTATTGTATAGAGTATGTTTGTTCTTAATTCCAACTAATTACCATATATGCCATCATTCATTATTTGGAAAAAATAGCAAAAATCTGATGTAGTCGACCGGGCCGAAACATTTGCCTCTATCGGGCCTGCATTTTAGCAGGCCACAATTGGGCTGGCCCGCAACTTTCTTGGGCCTGAAAGGTCATTGGGGCTTTCACACTTTGTGCGAGGCCCACAACTTACATGGGCCTACATTTGGCCCAAAATTTAGTTGGGCCTTTAGTGGACCCAGTGCTTAGTGGGGCTTAGGTAGCTTCGGGCCATTAACAGGCTGAATATTCCGGTGGCCTGTTACGGCCTAGAAGATACCACGGGCCTTTACCAGGCCGAAATGCATGTTGGGCCTCAATTTTAAATAGTCATCCACAGGACTTTAGTAGGCTGAAATGTAGACCGGGCAATTATTATCCTAGTTATATGACGGGCCATTACCAGGCCGAAACATATCTCGGGCCTTATTTGGCACATTGATATCATGGGCCTTTAATAGGCCAAAAGCTTAATAGAGGCATTAATGGGCCGAATTTTATGACATGCCTTTAACAGGCCCAAAGTCATGTTGGGTTGAACTGTTGCCACCTTGATCAAGGGCCGTTAGTGGGCGGGATGTCACGTCATACCATATATGGCCCATGGGCAGCGCGGGCCATTCCTAGGCCGAAAGGCACACCGGGCTGAAATGGGCCCATGTATACATCGGGCCTCTCGCAGGCTGAAATGTCACTGGGCCGTAATTTGGCCCAAATACTCAATGAACAATTAACAGGCCAGATCTGGCTTCGGGTTGTAAATGGGCCAGGTATAAGCAGGCCATTAGTGGGCTAGCCCACTAGTACGTGAGTAAATTATTCGGGCCTTTGACTGGGCTGGCCTTTTTAACCTGTATGGGCCTCTATTGGGCCCTGCCACATGTTGACGCATCATAGGCATGTCTCCTCCATTGGATGGACGAAATCTGGCCCATCGATGAGCCGACACGTGTTCTCTCCGGCCAGTGATGATTTTACATGTGGAAAATCCCCATTGGTCCAGGCTGTTAACGAGTTATCGGATCCAAACCAGAACCCGATAGCTTAACGGTGACTCGTTATGGTGGATGCCACGTGTCGGTTACCCTTGACAAAAGCACCTCCATGAAGCGCCATTTATCATCACGGAAGTGGGCACTTCCATGATGATAATTTTGGTATTGCCATGGAACACTTCTACGACAGCATAGGTATGACTATCTTGATTCTATCATAAAATCATCATGGATGTACATGCATGACAGAAAACGTGACCTACTGTGACAAACACGTATCATCATGGAAGTGTATTTTTTTGTAGTGTCGTTAGGTTGGTTGTAGTGAGCATTTGTCCAGTTTTCAAGCATATGCCCTGTTTATCTGTATTTGCTTGTTAGGTTGGTTGCAGTGAGACTCTGTCCAGTTTTCAATGGCCATATTTGGTTGTTATACTGATCATTTATGCCTTGTTTATTTCAGTCATTCACAATGTGATGTTCTGATGGAGAGCATCCTACGATCATCCCCATGTACACTACGACTACTCCCCATGTCCCAAGAGGACATACGATGAGACCTCGACGATAGACTATTGGACGCAAGGTGAACTCGCTCCTCTCCGGACCATCAATTTCCACATGTGAGATATGGCTACTACCTCAAACATATGTGTTGTGCATGACCAGGAACCAAGAGGGAGACCATGGACAAGACAATGAGTACACCAAGCACGAGGATCAAGAGAAGGAGCTGCTTGGAAGCTTTAGCCACTGGATGACAGGATGACGCCGGACGTGCGACGCCTGGACACTCATCCAGCAAGAAGGGACAGCCGACAGAAGCTACGGCGGCCGGACGACCGACAAGTACCAGACGTCTAACATACTCCAGCGGCCGGACGTCCGACCGTCTACTGAAATCCGGCGCCACCTCATCCGAGCCAAAACACCGGACGTCTGACAAGTCCGGACGACCACACCCTCGCGAGCCACTGGACGTCCGGTACCTTTCGGATGACCGACGCGAGGAGCAAGAGAAGGAGCTGGTCGGAAGCTTCAGCCACCGGACGACCGAATGACGCCGGACGTCCGACGGCTGGACACTCATCCAGCAAGAAGGGCCAGCCAACGGAAGCCACATCGGCCGGACGACCGATAAGTATCGGACGTCCGACACACTCTAGCAACCGAACGTCCGACCGTCTACGGAAATCCGGCGCCACCTCAACCAAGCCAAAATGTCAGACGTCCGACAAGTAACGGATGACCAGACCCTCGCGAGCCACTGGACCTCCTGTACCTTTCGGACGACGGATGCCTGTCTACGCACAGTGTATCGGGCCAAGCCCATGTATCCCTTCGCCCTCACTTACCCCTTTGTGGCCTTAGACTATCTATACTCCTCCACCTCCACCTAGTTAAGGTTAGCGTTGTGATAGCTCATTTGTGAGATAGAGTCTCGCTCATCCATATGGATCTACTCCACGAGAGAGACTGCGACCTCTACGGAGAAAATCCACCTTGGATTCAAGACCCCTCACGGGAAGATCCCCTCGTGGATTCAAGACCTTCTCACGGAGAAGAACCGGTTACCTCTTGTATCGTCATTTGTTGACTTTGGATCGTGTATCTCTCTTTGTGTTTCGAGGATCTAGCACATGTGTGATCATTCTTGTTGGTTTGAGTGATTCTCTCGTGTTTCCCCTCGTGTTCTTCATGTTCTTCGTGAGATCCGCTCCTTTAGTGAAAGATACCCTACATCATCTTGGTATCATGAGCCATGTTGATCACGATTTCGGAGCCTCCCCTCTCCGTTTTCTAGCTTGATTTTGTTGTGTTCTTCCCTAATTCGAAAATCCCCACCAAAAATAGCCCCAAACTTTGTTGTGATTTGTTTGTTTGATAAATTTTTGTTGATTTTGATCCATGCATTTGCTTGGTTTCGAGTGGATCTAGCATTTCCCCAAGTTTCTCCATCTTTCATCCATGAAATCTCATCAATTTTGACACCAAAATCCCCATTTTCCGCCCAAAATCGCGTCCCGAAACTCGCATCTTGCGTTGACCCCGACCCACCGGACGACCGACATTTTACGGACATCCGGAGCCCCAGGAACCACTGGACGTCCCACCCTTTCTGGATATCCAGAAGCCCTAACCCGAGCAGAATTTATGAATTTCCAAGCCCACCGGACGTCCGACCCTTTCCGGATATCTGGAACCCCTAACCCGAGCAGAATTTACAGATTTCCGAGCCCACCGGACGTCCGGCCTCCGGACATTCGTCCATTTCCGGACGTCCGTAACCTGTATATATTGACTTCGGTTGATTCTTGTTTTGGCCATAACTAATTCATCTGAACTCCGATTTTGACGCTCTTTAGCTCGTTTTGAAGCTCTTGACACCCCCCTTTCCCACAAAAATACTTCCAACATCATTTGAGGCCATAAAATTTTGATAACTTTGACAGCTTTGCCTAGGGCTTCCACCACATCATCCGCTACACGAACACCGACTTCTGCGACCTAACCCATTTTGATCCATATAGCATTAGTGGTTGTTTGAGTTGTGATTTGAGTCTCCTAATGTGTTTCAACTACTTAGGGACAGTTTCTTCTTCATCAACCACCACCACTACTTCCGCATAGACTTGCCCACCATACACTTCCGCCACCCTAACTTAACACAAATTTGTTTGAGTTGTGAGTAGTGTCTCCAAAGGTGTTTCGGCTACTTAGGGACGATGACCTTCAACTCCGACTCACATAACCCAATAACCCTCCACTTTCGCATTGCCTACTCGCATAACCCATCATTGCATTTCCGCAATCCCATTGAGCTTCCACAACACCACCACCATATCCCACTACTGCCATTTTACATTTATCTTTTGAGATTCTGAGTTCGCGGTTTTTCTGTTTCCTAAGATTTTTTGGCTACTTAGGGACGAGTCTCCATCATCTTGGTATCTACATCAAGAACACCACCACTCATCATCGCCACGAGGTCATCTTCGAATTTGACCACTTCACCATCATCCGTTCATGGCTTACAAACGAGAAACCTTCGACGGTAACCTCCAGATCAGTATCTTCTTGGTATCGTGGTATCCCTCCATTGTATATTCCCTTGCCATTGCATTGTTAACCCCTAGCCTATCTTGCGTCACTTGCCTATCGAGACTAGTCAATTGAGTATTGCCAGCAACATTACTTGTGCACATTAATGATTTACACCATCCATTGCATACATACCATATCATATTGGTATCATATCATCTTGTGTGCCTCAAGTTTGTTTCCGCATATACCCAATCGTTATCTTGGTTTGTGCATTCCACATTGTGGCCGTATAAAAAAAGCTTTTAAGCAAAATAGAAAGAGATAAAGAAGCTTGTAAGCAATAGCCATAGCACCATACCACATTACATGTCATACTACCATATTGATCATCTTGGATCATCATGTGCGAAACACTGGGAACCATACATACATAGCATACTTGGGATACAAAGCTCATACATTTTGCATCTTATAGGTTGTACACAAGTGTCGTATCCGCCTATAGAGAAATTGTGCCAGCGTCTCTCTTGAGTTGTGCAACACGAGCGTTTTCCGTGGATTCCACATTTTGTGCTCATCCTTGGTTGCACGACCCCATTTATCTATTCGTGTGTGAGTTTCGTGTGCCACCCATATTGCTATTGGTCTACTTATTTCTCTCGTGAATTTGTGAATCTTTTTGAACATTATTGACTCTTGCTAACATTTTGCATTCAATTTTTGTGACACTATCCTCACCGAGCTCCACCATAAGCCTTATTTGTGTAGGTGTGAGAAATTGATGAGATCGGTACCAATTGTGCTATTTCCTTGTTACATCATTGAGTGATCATTGATCCATCTTCAACATAGGTCAAGGTACATTTGGTATAGTTCTTCTCTTTCTCCCACTCATATTTGCTCGAGTTTTGTGATGGATAGGCAAGGAATTTCATATCCGGTCTTCGACAACAACGACGGCGTGAACAACTCCAACACCAACACTCCCCACTTCGGACTACAATGAGCAATGCAAGTCATCGACAACATCACCACCGACTGACGACATTCCGAAGCTAGGAGAAGGGACTACTTCGACAACAAGTTTTCCGCAAAAAAGGAGGAGCGAGATGCAAGGATGGAGGAGATTCGTACTTTGTTGGCCAAATGATATTCCCCTTCATCATCCTCAAGGAGACGGCGAGCAAGTCAATCATCTTTGGAGCGCAAAAATGATGCAAGCGCAAGTCGTCCACCTCCACATCTCCATGGCGACCTCCATCACGTTCGTGATCCACATCATCATGAAGGGAAAGTCACCTCCAAGCATCATGTGCACGACGACGACGAACACCATCGAGCTCAAGCACGACAACGACACCATCATCATGAATATGACCGCCAAGCGAAAATGCACAAGTCCAAACAAGCACTACTTCACGCCAAGGCCAAGCTTCAAGAGCAAAAGAGAAGACCGCGAGACGAGCACCACCAAGACGGAGCTACGGCTACACCAACCACTTCGGCATCTTCGCCAAGTGTTATCAAGGCATCGTTGCCTTCGGACGTATGGCATCTTTGCCTACTTTCCATGAGTTCGCCTACATCGACATCTTCAACAACAAGGCGACCACCTACGAGCGAGGGCGACACTTCCATCTTCGGAAGCCCCTCAAAGAAGATGGCCAAGCATGGGAAATTCCCTTCGGTCATGGAGATGAGCTACGAGGTGCCACATCATATGGGCCTCCAACAACAAGACAGTGACAAGAAGGTCGAGCAAGGGCCATCCCCTTCGACCACGACAACGAGCATGAACCTCTTCAACTACATGAAGACGACACACCAAAAGGACTCAGTCTCCGAGTCAAGCTACGTGACCACACATGAGACCTTATCTTTGGTCTTAGAGGAGAGTGATGATCTTCCATCTTCGGCCTTCATCCACGGCTACAACTACGACATGATTGAGCATGGAGACATTAGCACCTACATCTCTCTGACACCCACAAATGATGAGATGCCCCAATTTCCATGTGAGGAGAGCCACCACCCCACGAGTGACATGAGTGAGTCCACCATATATGACATTGAGTGCATTTCCTATGAGAGGATGAGTGTGACCACCACTAGACCAACACTTGAGAGCATGCGACACATCCTATGTGAGGTTGAGAGCCATTTGAGTGAATCCACCAACCATGCGAGTGAGAGCATCCAAGAGGGAGTGAGTGAACCACAACACTTAGTGAGTGAGGTAGTTGAGATGACATGTGAGGCCACTATGATTTCTAACAACTTAACGTCTAGTCCGAGTGTGTTTTATTCTTTGGTGCTAGGTCTCCTACATGACAACATGCCTACCCTTAACGAGTCCATACATCCAACGACGACGATGGCCATGGTGGACGATGATGCACCCCCACATGGTTAAATCAAGATGATGATGACCACGACTTGGTCTTCGACACCTCACCTACAACACGTGAGCGATTCTCCAAAGGTAACATAGGTGATGGTACTTCTCTTGTCCCACTAGTGGACTATCTTGCAAATGATTGCTTGCATGATGATGATCACCTTATGGATTCATCGCATACTATGTCATGTTTCGATATGCCACCCATTTATGATGAATATGATGATGAGCATGTTGACTTGCCTAGTTGTGATGCTATGCTCCATAGGATATCATGTGAAAATTCTATTGGTCACTTCATGTTTGACAATCCTTTAAACTTGTCATATGCTATGAGTGAGATATCCCATATTTCACTATTTCAATCTCAACATAGTAACTATGCATGCCCCATTAAAATAAATCCCATTTGCACTTACGGCATATATGACGAGATGATGGCCATTGGCTTTTGTTTTTCATGCGATGATATTGCCATGCTTCCTTTACATGATTTGCGCAATTCATCTCCTCTACCATGCCATGATCACATAGAACCAAATATTCTTTGTTTTGGATGTTGTCAATATTCTCCATGTGATGTTTCCATTAGTGCTCATGAGGAGACCCCCATAGTTTCCTCGTACATATTAGGAAATTTTGATGCATTACATACTTTGCATGATTCCCATAATTGCTTGCACCATATGCATTCCACTCATAACAATGCTCTAGATATTTTCCATGATGCATTACACAATTTGAGTCTCAATTATGTTATACATAACAACAAACCTATCATGATGGATGACATTTTTCTATATCATGCATCTCATTTATTTGAGCATTGGATATTTTGTGCTAACCGACACAAGCACATGCGCATCATGATGGATGATGTGTACATATACCATGCACACACAATTTTCCCTTTATCTTTGTTTTGTGTAGGTACTCACGTATACTCATCAACCTCTCAATACCAAGAGTTGACAAAATGAGCTCTTGAGAGCAACGATGCTTTGGGATTCCGTGAACTATCCTTACCACCATTCTCTTCGCGCAATGACTACACGCATCTCTTTTACTTGGCTCTCACACTGCTATGGGCTATATATCACTTGTTACTTTATGCCCTTTGTAGTGTGTTCACTTTACATGATACACCTCTTTCTATGATTTTCCCATGCGATTGTGACCCTTGCGAGAATTTACCCATGATTCACCATTATACTACTCCTATGTATATTTGCGTGTTTGGTGGAGATCCTTGTTGATATTGCCATGTTTATCATGTTCCTCATGCTATTGATGCTTGTTGTCTTGGGAGAGTCATGATGTTCCATTGCTATTTACATAGGACTTCTTGCCAACACCATGAACCTTCTTTGCTCATATCTTCCTTTCATGCTTGTGCTATGTCATGTGAATTATCCATGCACACTATTTGCACCCATGGCATGCTTGCCATGATTCCTTCGAGTATGTTGCATCTTCGCACTACTAGCTTGCTTGACTTGATCACTATGATTGCTTGCTTTGTCGCATCGCCCATGTTCCATTCTTACTCGCTTTCTTGGGTTGATGCCATATATGTTCATGCCTCTCACATGATATATCTTGTTCATTGTCGCTTGCCTCCAATTTTTGCATCTATGCTTATTGATCATGGAGACTTGGACATATTACTTGTGATGCATGCTTGTTTGATTGAGCCTATTGTATTTGGTTGTTCTAGCATCATATGCCTCCATACTATGAAATGCTCTCTTGTCCTTTCTTATGATAAGAATGATGAAAACACTTGTTGGGTATCTCACCACTCGAATGATATGTTTTTCATTCCCTCTAACCTCATTTGTTTTTCGAGTGTTTGTCATGTTCTTTCATTTTGAAGGAATCACAAGGCACCACTATCACGAGACATATTGGTTATGTGAAGGCGTACATGATGTGCAACTCCAACATCTTCGGCAACATTCATAAGGTGAACTCCTTCCCTTTGAGCCATCCTCACATACGCATATTGGATAAGTCATTCTTTCATTGTTGTTTCCTTCTTGTCTACATGATAGATCTCGCGAACGGAGGAGCGACATTGGATATTGGCTCTATGGACCTTCACATTGAGGAGCGCTCAGACTTATTGGAGGCACCTTCTAACCTCCACTCATGACACGACATCGAGCATTGGTACACCAACACCTCCATATTTGTTGATTGTGCTCACACATGTCATGTTCGATGGACATATCATACACATGACAAAATGGCATCTTATGCATGGATTGACTCACATTATGATTTCTTTGTTGCATCTTGTATTCCCATGTCATCCATGATATATGAGCTTGTGCATTTCCTTAGCAAATTTGTTGTGATCTTTCGTGATGACATATTCATACATCATGATCATATTGCCAAACATCAATTGCATGATAACTTATTCATATTGAGTATCCATTGCCATATTCATGCTATTGATAAATCGTCTCACTATGACATCATTTTGCACCATGGTTGCATTGATAATATTCAGAACACATTTGTGTGCACAATGAATGCTTTTGCTCCCATGAACGCTTTGCATATCATTCTATATCATCATGATAAGCTTCGTGCACTTTGTCACGAACAATCTTGCCACACGGACTCATTCTTACATGATGGACACATTGTGTGCGCTAACCATTGTATTTCCGAGTGTCGTTTGTGTTTGCTCTTTTTACATGTACACCACTCCGGCGACACCTTGGAGTACTTGGATTGCGCAATGTCTTCAACTCCGTACAACTACAAGTCCGTCCACAACAACCGTTTAAATGGTGATGAGGATCATGATCCGAGGTCGGATCTTTCCCAAAGGGGGGGGGGAGATGATGCGGAGCATCCTATGATCGTCCCCATGTGCACTACGACTACTCCCCATGTCCCAAGAGGACATACGATGAGACCTCAACTATACACTATTGGACACAAGGTGAACTCGCTCCTCTTCAGACCATCACTTTCCACATGTGAGGCATAACTAGTACCTCAAACATATGTGATGTGCATGACCAGGAACCAAGAGGGAGACCATGGACAAGACGACGAGTACACCAAGCGCGAGGAGCAAGAGAAGGAGCTGCTCGGAAGCTTCAGCCACCGGACGACCGAATGACGCCGGACGTCCGACGGCTGGACACTCATCCAGCAAGAAGGGCCAGCCAACGGAAGCCACATCGGCCGGACGACCGATAAGTACCGGACGTCCGACACACTCTAGCGACCGAACGTCCGACCGTCTACGGAAATCCGGCGCCACCTCAACCAAGCCAAAATGTCAGACGTCCGACAAGTAACGGACGACCAGACCCTCGCGAGCCACTGGACCTCCTGTACCTTTCGGACGACGGATGCCTGTCTACGCACAGTGTATCGGGCCAAGCCCATGTATCCCTTCGCCCTCACTTACCCCTTTGTGGCCTTAGACTATCTATACTCCTCTACCTCCACCTAGTTAAGGTTAGCGTTGTGATAGCTCATTTGTGAGATAGAGCCTCGCTCATCCATACAGATCTACTCCATGAGAGAGACCGCGACCTCTACGGAGAAGATCCACCTTGGATTCAAGACCCCTCACGGGAAGATCCCCTCGTGGATTCAAGACCTCCTCACGGAGATGAACCGGTTACCTCTTGTATCGTCCTTTCTTGACTTTGGATCGTGTATCTCTCTTTGTGTTTCGAGGATCTAGCACATGTGTGATAATTTTTATTGGTTTGAGTGATTCTCTCATGTTTCCCCTCGTGTTTCCCCTTGTGTTCTTCGTGTTCTTCGCGGGATCCGCTCCTTTCGTGAAAGATCAGCCATCTAGGGTTCCACCCTATATCATGTTCATTTTGTGCAAGTCGGAAGTGTGCTGCTTGATTTCATCAATACTAGTTTTAACGGCTATATTTGGTTCCAGGTATGCCTCGTATAGTTAACACATGCCCTTTATTTCAGTTTTACACATTTATCCAGTGTGACGTTTAAGCACGACCTACGTTCTATTCATTTTCAACAATACCAATTTGAATTGCAATATTTGATGGTTGTTAAGCGTGTTGTAGGTAACATTCCCTTCCATTTTATATCTGCTTTACCAGCATGCTGAAACCAACACATTCAAGCTATCATTTGGAGATGATGTTGTTTGCCTTTGCTATATTTGTTTGATGTTAAGGTTGTAGTACTTATCATGTTGTTCCACTACTTATGCAGGACAACAACGAGAGTGGCCAGAATTTTCCGCCGAGGTTAGTTTCATCCCTCGGCTTGTACACCCCCCATCGTTCCATAATGTAGTGCATATAGATCTAGGCCTAGACACTTGTTAGCTTCTAATATTGACTTGCTGCTTGTAGGTACATATGCCCTTTGCATAGATCCACGCATCAAAACTTTTTGCGTATGGGGCAATGATGTATTCATGAACAAGTATCAAGTGAGGAAATTGATAAGGATATCAGAAAAAAGATAAGAACGGTGGAAAGCAAATTATTAGTTTATGCTCTATCCAACACAATAGTGAGCTGTAGGATGGCAACTACAAAATCAGCAGCCTTCTCTTATTACTGCTCATAATGAGTTGTTAGACAACAATGTCTGAATCTTTTTCATTCGCAGTCGTTCCCAAAGCAGTTTACTCAAGATTACCTCGCAAAGTACATGATTGGTGGGCATGCAATGAAGGTTAAAGTATTTCATCTAGACTACAATGAGCATCGAGAAGTCCTAGTGAAGACAATGAAGGATGGATCGGCAACCATCACAAGGGTTTGGCCTAGATTCGTGCGTGCATTACGCATGGAGGAGGGCACAATATGGGCATTCCACTTCACCTTATCTAGCAACCAGAATGTCTTTCGCCTCTCTCTTTACAGTCTTCCATACAACTGTGCTTTATCATTCTTTACTTGGTGCTTCTTTAGTTCTTCAGTATATGTACTTGTGCATCGAATTATGCATTCGTGGATGAACCTATATTTGTAATAACATGGTTTGATATGAAATAAGAGATTGCCTACTTTCAAATTCAAAATCTTTGATTTTTAAATGTAGGGATTAAATTAGGGATTACACTGCACATGATTTGCGAAAGCCAAACGTCTACGATAGACATGGAGATCAGACACGTTTCTCGGATCCACTACGTGTGCGATCAATCTCTACTGCACATAGGCTTGGCCGAGAAAAAATCTGTGCGATTAACAACAGCATCACACACAGTTCCTTCTTATTAAATGTTTGTGAAAGTCACCTTATCACACACCCTTCGCAATTATGGACTGTTTATAATGGTGTGCGCATCGCAAACATTTGGTCATAGAAGAACGTGTGCGATAGGTCTTCATCTAATGCGGGTACGACAGATGAATAGTGTGGGATGTGTTCAAGCTTCGCATAAAGTTTTATAGGGATAGCTGTATGCGCTCTTACATCGAATCACATACAGTTGAGGAAAAGTAAATGTGTGTGATTGTCTGCTTATCGTACACGTTCTATAATCATGCACTGTTTGTGATGGGTCGCGCATCGTAAACATACCACCACAAAATACCGACTGTGATGGCAATGCAAGCACAAACGAGTTGCAAGGACGAAGCATTTGGGATATTCGAGATATCATAAGTAGTTTTATAGGGACAACTATATGCACCATGGCTCCCTAACGCCGACGGTTTTTGGGTCATGTGGGTAGGACCCACCCTCCCCCCTATCGCACACACTCACTTGGGGATGGTTCAAAATTCCATCGTGGAAAGGGGTTAAAATTCATTTGTATAGCACCTCACTATACCAGTGCTTGGAGCATTCTGCTATGGTTCTATGCCTTTTGGGCTCAAGAGTGCCCAGGCGACTTATCAGCATTGTGTTCAGAATTTCTTTCATGGGCAGATTGGATGCAATGTTCATGCTTATGTGGACGACATTGTTATTAATTCAAGGAAGAAGGTAACTTTGCTTGATGACTTGAAGGAAACCTTTGACAATCTTCCGGTATACAAAATGATGCTTAACCTGGCCAAATGTGTTTTTGGTGTCCCGGCAGGAAAATTGCTAGGGTTTCTGGTTTCAGATAGAGGCATCAAAGCTATCCCAGAGAAGATCGAAGCCATCGCCTCCTATCTAAGCTGACATGTATCAATGACATTCAGCGCATGGCGGGTCATATTGAGGCTTTGAGCCTGTTCATAAGCCGCATGGGTGCGAAGGCAATTCCCTATACCAGATGATGAAAAAGACTGATAATTTTGTCTTGAGTGATGCTGCTAATGAGGCTTTTGAGGCACTTAAGAAGCATTTGGCTGAGCCACCCATCTTGGCTGCTCTGATAGACCAAGAGCCTTTGCTCTTGTACGTGGCGGATAATAATAAAGCTGTAAGCGTGGCAATTGTTGTGGAGCGCAAGGAGGCAGGGAAGGAAATCGAGTCCAGCGGCTGGCCTATTATGTCAGCGAGGTCTTGACGGAGTCCAAGCACTGGTAAACACATTGGAAGAAATTGGTGTTTGGGGTGTTCATGGTCAGCCGCAAGTTAAAGCATTACTTTCTGGGGCATCCAATCACTATGGTCAGTTCAGCTCCTCTAGGGGATATCATCCAAAACAGAGAAGCCATAGGCTGGGTTGCTAAGTGGGCAATTGAGCTTGGGCCACATCATCTAAAATATTTGCCCAGGACTACCATCAAATCTCAGGCGTTCATAGATTGTATCAATGATTGGACAGAGCTACAAAGACCTAAGGAGAAGCCAGATAATACATACTAGACGATACACTTCGATGGGCCCAGGAAATTGGAAGGCTCGGGGGCTGGAGTTATAATATCTTCCCCACAAGGTGACAAATTTTCTTATGTCTTGAGGCTTATGTTTCCCTATACTAACAATGTAGCTAAGTATGAGGCTTTACTACGTGGGCTCCGTGTGGCCAAAGAGATGAACTTGAGCGGGTTAGATGCCTTGGCGACTCAGATCTCGTTGCATAGCAAGTTTGGGGGACTTGGGATTCTAAGGACTCGCTCATGGCGGCTTATCGTCAAGTAGTGACTAATATTGTAGGTCACTTCAAAGAC
Organism: Triticum urartu; assembly: GCF_056163025.1. Classification (NCBI taxonomy): domain Eukaryota; kingdom Viridiplantae; phylum Streptophyta; class Magnoliopsida; order Poales; family Poaceae; genus Triticum; species Triticum urartu. Next base: position 299,241,309 of record NC_141875.1, on the reverse strand, counting down.
TATCAAGTGGACCACATAGACATGTGCCACAATGAGGCGACTGATGCTTTGACTCGACTGGGGTCTTAGCATAAGTCGGTTCCCACCAATGTGCTGCATAATCCTTCGGCCAAATTGCCTTCAAAGGAAGATCTTGCTATCCCTAACTCGGAAGGACGGTTGGTGGCAGCTCTACGTGCGGTTACGGATTGGACGATGCCTTATCTGGCTTATTTGACTCGGGCAGAGCTTCCAGAAGATGAAATTTTGGCTCGACAGGTCATTCAGTGGTCTAAGTCCATGATGATTGTCAATGGCGAGTACACAGATGCAGTGTGACTAGCGGGTTCCAACGTTGTAATTCCCCCAAAGAAGGTCGTGAAATTCTGCATGAAATTCATGTGGGAGACTATGGTCATCATGTCTGGTCAAGATCTTTGGTGGCAAAGCATTCAGACACGGTTTTTACTGGTTAACTGCTCGTGTTGATGCAGAGGACATTGTGTGCAAGTGTGATGATTGCTAGAAGTTTGCACGACAAGCTCATGTGCTGGCTCGAGAATTGCGGATGATCCCAATAACTTGGCCATTTGCGGTCTGGCGGCTTGATATGGTCAAGCCCTTTAAGAGGTCTAAGGACAAAAAGACTCACCTATTGGTTGTAGTTGATAAATTTACCAAGTGGGTTGAAGCATAGCTAGTCAATAATTGTGCGGCAGGAACTGTAATAAAGTTTGTGAAAAAACTGATCTTCCTCTTTGGTTATCCTTATAGTATTATCACTGATAATGGGACAAAACTGTCTAAAGGTGCTATGAAGGAGGTCTATCAGAGGGAACATATCCAGCTTGATGTTTCATCAGTGGCTCATCCATAGTCCAATGGCCAGGCTGAACGTGCTAATCAAGAGATATTACGAGGGATCAAGCCTCGGGTTATGGTTGTTGGGGAACGTAGTAATTTCAAAAAAATTCCTACGCACACGCAAGATCATGGTGATGCATAGCAACGAGAGGGGAGAGTATGATCTACGTACCCTTGTAGATCGCACGCGGAAGCGTTATATCAACGCGGTTGATGTAGTCGTACGTCTTCACGTCCGACCGATCCAAGTACCGAAAGCACGGCACCTCCGAGTTCTGCACACGTTCGGCTCGGTGACGTCCTCGCCTTCTCGATCCAGCAAGAGGGGCGAAGTACTAGATGAGTTCCGGCAGCACAACGGCGTGGTGACGGTGTTGGTGAAGAACAATTTCCGCAGGGCTTCGCCTAAGCACTACGAAAATTATGACAGAGGATAAACTAGAGGAGACGGGGTTGCCGGCACACGGCTTGGTGTTTCTTGATCTGTCCTTTGTGCTAGCCCTGCCCCTCTATTTATATGTTGAGCCCTGGGGTCGAAACTTGGAGTAAAAGTCTCCACAAAGTCGGTTTCACCCGAAAGGCAAGAGTCCTTCTCGGACTCCAGGGCCAGACGCCAGGGTTCCCGACGTCTGGACCCAGACGCCAGGGACCCTGGCGTCTGGCCCCTGGACTCTGCAAAACTTCCTTTTGCTCTTTCCAAAAACCTTGTGGGCTTTCCCCTTTGGCCCAAATAACGTGTTCTCGTACCCAAACATTTCGGGAAACATCCGGAACCCCTTCCGGTGATTTCCGGAACCCTTCCGGTGACCAAACACTATTATCACATATATCAAACTTTATCTCCGGACCATTCCGGAGTTCCTCGTCATGTCCGTGATCTCATCCCGAACTCCGAACAACATTCGGTCACCAACATACATAACTCACATAGTACTATATCGTCAACGAACATTAAGCGTGCGGACCCTACGGGTTCGAGAACTATGTAGACATGACCGAGACACGTCTCCGGTCAATAACCAATAGCGGGACCTGGATGCCCATATTGGGTCCTACATATTCTACGAAGATCTTTATCGGTCAGACCGCATAACAACATACGTTGTTCCCTTTGTCATCGGTATGTTACTTGCCTGAGATTCGATCGTCGGTATCCAATACCTAGTTCAATCTCGTTACCGGCAAGTCTCTTTACTCGTTCTGTAATACATCATCTCGCAACTAACATATTAGTTATAATGCTTGCAAGGCTTATGTGATGTGCATTACCGAGAGGGCCCAGAGATACCTCTCCGACAATCGGAGTGACAAATCATAATCTCAAAATACGCCAACCCAACATCTACCTTTGGAGACACCTGTAATGCTCCTTTATAATCACCCAGTTACGTTGTGACGTTTGGTAGCACCCAAAGTGTTCCTCCGGCAAACGGGAGTTGCATAATCTCATAGTCATAGGAACATGTATAAGTCATGAAGAAAGCAATAGCAACATACTAAACGATCGGGTGCTAAGCTAATGGAATGGGTCATGTCAATCAGATCATTCAACTAATGATGTGATCCCGTTAATCAAATAACAACTCCTTTGTCTATGGTTAGGAAACATAACCATCTTTGATTAACGAGCTAGTCAAGTAGAGGCATACTAGTGACACTCTGTTTGTCTATGTATTCACACATGTATTATGTTTCCGGTTAATACAATTCTAGCATGAATAATAAACATTTATCATGAAATAAGGAAATAAATAATAACTTTATTATTGCCTCTAGGGCATATTTCCTTCAGTCTCCCACTTGCACTAGAGTCAATAATCTAGATTACACAGTAATGATTCTTACACCCATGGAGTCTTGGTGCTGATCATGTTTTGCTCGTGGAAGAGGCTTAGTCAACGGGTCTGCAACATTCAGATCCGTATGTATCTTGCAAATCTCTATGTCTCCCACCTGGACTAGATCCCGGATGGAATTGAAGCGTCTCTTGATGTGCTTGGTTCTCTTGTGAAATCTGGATTCCTTTGCCAAGGCAATTGCACCAGTATTGTCACAAAAGATTTTCATTGGACCCGATGCACTAGGTATGACACCTAGATCGGATATGAACTCCTTCATCCAGACTCCTTCATTTGCTGCTTCCGAAGCAGCTATGTACTCCGCTTCACATGTAGATCCTGCTACGACGCTTTGTTTAGAACTGCACCAACTGACAGCTCCACCGTTTAATGTAAACACGTGTCCGGTTTGCGATTTAGAATCGTCCGGATCAGTGTCAAAGCTTGCATCAACGTAACCGTTTACGATGAGCTCTTTGTCACCTCCATATACGCGAAACATATCCTTAGTCCTTTTCAGGTATTTCAGGATGTTCTTGACCGCTGTCCAGTGATCCACTCCTGGATTACTTTGGTACCTCCCTGCTAAACTTATAGCAAGGCACACATCAGGTCTGGTACACAGCATTGCATACATGATAGAGCCTATGGCTGAAGCATAGGGAACATCTTTCATTTTCTCTCTATCTTCTGCAGTGGTCGGGCTTTGAGTCTTACTCAATTTCACACCTTGTAACACAGGCAAGAACCCTTTCTTTGCTTGATCCATTTTGAACTTTTTCAAAACTTTGTCAAGGTATGTGCTTTGTGAAAGTCCAATTAGGCGTCTTGATCTATCTCTATAGATCTTAATGCCTAATATGTAAGCAGCTTCACCGAGGTCTTTCATTGAAAAACTCTTATTCAAGTATCCCTTTATGCTATCCATAAATTCTATATCATTTCCAATCAGTAATATGTCATCCACATATAATATCAGAAATGCTACAGAGCTCCCACTCACTTTCTTGTAAATACAGGCTTCTCCGAAAGTCTGTATAAAACCAAATTCTTTGATCACACTATCAAAACGTTTATTCCAACTTGCACCAGTCCATAAATGGATCGCTGGAGCTTGCACACTTTGTTAGCTCCCTTTGGATCGACAAAACCTTTCGGTTGCATCATATACAACTCTTCTTCCAGAAATCCATTCAGGAATGCAGTTTTGACATCCATCTGCCAAATTTCATAATCATAAAATGCGGCAATTGCTAACATGATTCGGACAGACTTAAGCATCGCTACGGGTGAGAAGGTCACATCGTAGTCAACCCCTTGAACTTGTCGAAAACCTTTTGCGACAAGTCGAGCTTTGTAGACAGTAATATTACCATCAGCGTCAGTCTTCTTCTTGAAGATCCATTTATTCTCAATTGCTTGCCGATCAGCGGGCAAGTCAACCAAAGTCCATACTTTGTTCTCATACATGGATCCCATCTCAGATTTCATGGCTTCAAGCCATTTTGCGGAATCTGGGCTCACCATCGCTTCTTCATAGTTCGTAGGTTCATCATGATCTAGTAGCATGACTTCCAGAACAGGACTACCGTACCACTCTGGTGCGGATCTTACTCTGGTTGATCTACGAGGTTCAATAGTATCTTGATCTAAAGTTTCATGATCATCATCATTAGCTTCCTCACTAACTGGTGTAGGTGTCACTGAGACAGTTTTCTATGATGTACTACTTTCCAATAAGGGAGCAGGTACAGTTAGCTCGTCAAGTTCTACTTTCCTCCCACTCACTTCTTTCGAGAGAAACTCCTTCTCTAGAAAGGATCCATTCTTAGCAACGAATGTCTTGCCTTCGGATCTGTGATAGAAGGTGTACCCAACAGTCTCCTTTGGGTATCCTATGAAGACACATTTCTCCGATTTGGGTTCGAGCTTATCAGGTTGAAGCTTTTTCACATAAGCATCGCAGCCCCAAACTTTAAGAAACGACAACTTTGGTTTCTTGCCAAACCATAGTTCATAAGGCGTCGTCTCAACGGATTTTGATGGTGCCCTATTTAACGTGAATGCGACCGTCTCTAGAGCATAACCCCAAAACGATAGTGGTAAATCTTTAAGAGACATCATAGATTGCACCATATCTAATAAAGTACGATTACGATGTTCGGACACACCATTACGCTGTGGTGTTCCGGGTGGCGTGAGTTGCGAAACTATTCCACAATTTTTCAAATGTATACCAAACTCGTAACTCAAATATTCTCCTCCACGATCAGATCGTAGAAACTTTATTTTCTTGTTACGATGATTTTCAACTTCACTCTGAAATTCTTTGAACTTTTCAAATGTTTAAGAATTATGTTTCATTAAGTAGATATACCCATATCTGCTTAAGTCATCTGTGAAGGTGAGAAAATAACGATATCCGCCACGAGCCTCAATATTCATCGGACCACATACATCTGTATGTATGATTTCCAACAAATCTGTTGCTCTCTCCATAGTACCGGAGAACGGTGTTTTAGTCATCTTGCCCATGAGGCACGGTTCGCAAGTACCAAGTGATTCATAATCAAGAGGTTGCAAAAGCCCATCAGTATGGAGTTTCTTCATGCGCTTTACACCGATATGACCTAAACGGCAGTGCCACAAATAAGTTGCACTATCATTATCAACTCTGCATCTTTTGGTTTCAACATTATGAATATGTGTATCACTACTATCGAGATTCATCAACAATAGACCACTCTTCAAAGGTGCATGACCATAAAAGATATTACTCGTATAAATAGAACAACCATTATTCTCTGATTTAAATGAATAGCTGTCTCGCATTAAACAAGATCCAGATATAATGTTCATGCTCAACGCTGGCATCAAATAACAATTATTTAGGTCTAATACTAATCCCGAAGGTAGATGTAGAGGTAGCGTGCCGACCGCGATCACATCGACTTTGGAACCATTTCCCACGCGCATGGTCACCTCATCCTTTGCCAGTGTTCGCTTAATCCGTAGTCCCTGTTTTGAGTTGCAAATATTAGCAACAGAACCAGTATCAAATACCCAGGTGCTACTGCGAGATCTAGTAAGGTACACATCAATAACATGTATATCACATATACCTTTGTTCACCTTGCCATCCTTCTTATCCGCCAAATACTTGGGGCAGTTCCGCTTCCAGTGACCAGTCTGCTTGCAGTAGAAGCACTCAGTTTCAGGCTTAGGTCCAGACTTGGGTTTCTTCTCTTGAGCAGCAACTTGCTTGCTGTTCTTCTTGAAGTTCCCCTTCTTCTTCTTTCCTTTGCCCTTCTTGAAACTAGTGGTCTTGTTGACCATCAACACTTGATGCTCCTTCTTGATTTCTACCTCCGCAGCTTTCAGCATTGCGAAGAGCTCGGGAATAGTCTTATTCATCCCTTGCATATTATAGTTCATCACGAAGCTCTTGTAGCTTGGTGGCAGTGATTGGAGAATTCTGTCAATGACGCAATCATCTGGAAGATTAACTCCCAATTGAATCAAGTGATTATTATACCCAGACATTTTGAGTATATGCTCACTGACAGAACTGTTCCCCTCCATCTTGCAGCTATAGAACTTATTGGAGACTTCATATCTCTCAATCCGGGCATTTGCTTGAAATATTAACTTCAACTCCTGGAACATCTCATATGCTCCATGACGTTCAAAACGTCGTTGAAGTCCCGATTCTAAGCCGTAAAGCATGGCACACTGAACTATCGAGTAGTCATCAGCTTTGCTCTGCCAGACGTTCATAACATCTGGTGTTGCTCCAGCAGCAGGCCTGGCACCCAGCGGTGCTTCCAGGACGTAATTCTTCTATGCAGCAATGAGGATAATCCTCAAGTTACGGACCCAGTCCGTGTAATTGCTACCATCATCTTTCAACTTTGCTTTCTCAAGGAACGCATTAAAATTCAACGGAACAACATCACGAGCCATCTATCTACAATCAACATAAACAAGCAAGATACTATCAGGGACTAAGTTCATGATAAATTTAAGTTCAATTAATCATATTACTTAAGAACTCCCACTTAGATAGACATCCCTCTAATCTTCTAAGTGATCACGTGATCCAAATCAACTAAACCATAACCGATCATAACGTGAGATGGAGTAGTTTTCAATGGTGAACATCGTTATGTTGATCATATCTACTATATGATTCACGCTCGACCTTTCGGTCTCCGTGTTCCGAGGCCATATCTACATATGCTAGGCTCGTCAAGTTTAACCTGAGTATTCTGCGTGTGCAAAAACTGGCTTGCACCCGTTGTAGATGGACGTAGAGCTTATCACACCCGATCATCACGTGGTGTCTGGGCACGACGAACTTTGGCAACGGTGCATACTCAGGGAGAACACTTCTTGATAATTTAGTGAGAGATCATCTTATAATGCTACCGTCAATCAAAGCAAGATAAGATGCATAAAAGATAAACATCACATGCAATCAATATAAGTGATATGATATGGCCATCATCATCTTGTGCTTGTGATCTCCATCTCCGAAGCAGCGTCGTGATCACCATCGTTACCGGCGCGACACCTTGATCTCCATCGTAGCATCGTTGTCGTCTCGCCAATCTTATGCTTCCACGACTATCGCTACTGCTTAGTGATAAAGTAAAGCATTACATCGCGATTGCATTACATACAATAAAGCGACAACCATATGGCTCCTGCCAGTTGCCGATAACTCGGTTAAAAAACATGATCATCTCATACAATAAAATTTAGCATCATGTCTTGACCATATCACATCACAACATGCCCTGCAAAAACAAGTTAGACGTCCTTTGTTGTTGCAAGTTTTACGTGGCTGCTACGGGCTTAAGCAAGAACCAATCTCACCTACGCATCAAAACCACAAAGATAGTTTGTCAATTTGACTCCGTTTTAACCTTCGCAAGGACCGGGCGTAGCCACACTCGGTTCAACTAAAGTTGGTGAGACAGTCGCCCGCAAGCCACCTATGTGCAAAGCACGTCGGGGGAACCGGTCTTGCGTAAGCGTACGCATAATGTTTTGTCCGGGTCGTCTCGTCCAACAATACGGCCGAACCAAAGTATGACATGCTGGTAGGCAGTATGACTTATATCGCCCAGAACTCACTTGTGTTCTACTCATGCAAATAACATCAAACCATAAAACCTAGGCTCGGATGCCACTGTTGGGGAACGTAGTAATTTCAAAAAAATTCCTACGCACACGCAAGATCATGGTGATGCATAGCAACGAAAGGGGAGAGTATGATCTACGTACCCTTGTAGATCGCACGCGGAAGCGTTATATCAACGCGGTTGATGTAGTCGTACGTCTTCACATCCGACCGATCCAAGTACCGAAATCATGGCACCTCCGAGTTCTGCACATGTTCGGCTCGGTGACGTCCTCGCCTTCTCGATCCAGCAAGAGGGGCGAAGTAGTAGATGAGTTCCGGCAGCACAACGGTGTGGTGACGGTGTTGGTGAAGAACAATTTCCACAGGGCTTCGCCTAAGCACTACGAAAACTATGACAGAGGATAAACTAGAGGAGATGGGGTTGCCGGCACACGGCTTGGTGTTTCTTGATCTGTCCTTTGTGCTAGCCCTGCCCCTCTATTTATATGTTGAGCCCTGGGGTCGAAACTTGGAGTAAAAGTCTCCACAAAGTCGCTTTCACCCGAAAGGCAAGAGTCCTTCTCGGACTCCAGGGCCAGACGCCAGGGTTCCCGGCGTCTGGACCCAGACGCCAGGGACCCTGGCGTCTGGCCCCTGGACTCCGCAAAACTTCCTTTTGCGCTTTCCAAAAACCTTGTGGGCTTTCCCCTTTGGCCCAAATAACGTGTTCTCGTACCCAAACATTTCGGGAAACATCCGGAACCCCTTCCGGTGATTTCCGGAACCCTTCCGGTGACCAAACACTATTATCACATATATCAAACTTTATCTCCGGACCATTCCGGAGTTCCTCGTCATGTCCGTGATCTCATCCCGGACTCCGAACAACATTCGGTCACCAACATACATAACTCACATAGTACTATATCGTCAACGAACGTTAAGCGTGCGGACCCTACGGGTTCGAGAACTATGTAGACATGACCGAGACACGTCTCCGGTCAATAACCAATAGTGGGACCTGGATGCCCATATTGGCTCCTACATATTCTACGAAGATCTTTATCGGTCAGACCGCATAACAACATACGTTGTTCCCTTTGTCATCGGTATGTTACTTGCCCGAGATTCGATCGTCGGTATCCAATACCTAGTTCAATCTCGTTACCGGCAAGTCTCTTTACTCGTTCCGTAATACATCATCTCGCAACTAACATATTAGTTACAATGCTTGCAAGGCTTATGTGATGTGCATTACCGAGAGGGCCCAGAGATACCTCTCCGACAATCGGAGTGACAAATCCTAATCTCGAAATACGCCAACCCAACATCTACCTTTGGAGACACCTGTAATGCTCCTTTATAATCACCCAGTTACGTTGTGACGTTTGGTAGCACCCAAAGTGTTCCTCCGACAAACGGGAGTTGCATAATCTCATAGTCATAGGAACATGTATAAGTCATGAAGAAAGCAATAGCAACATACTAAACGATCGGGTGCTAAGCTAATGGAATGGGTCATGTCAATCAGATCATTCAACTAATGATGTGATCCCATTAATCAAATAAAAACTCCTTTGTCTATGGTTAGGAAACATAACCATCTTTGATTAACGAGCTAGTCAAGTAGAGGCATACTAGTGACACTCTGTTTGTCTATGTATTCACACATGTATTATGTTTCCGGTTAATACAATTCTGGCATGAATAATAAACATTTATCATGAAATAAGTAAATAAATAATAACTTTATTATTGCCTCTAGGGCATATTTCCTTCAATGGTTCCCCAAGAGCGCACTCCAGGTTGTTGGGTTGAAGATCTTCCTGCAGATTTTGGAGCATAAGGACTACCCCCAACAGATCAACAGGCTACACGTTGTTCTTCATGGTTTATGGCACAGAGGCGGTTCTCCCAAGTGATATCCATCATGAATCGCCCCGAGTGATAGTTTACGTCAAAGCACACAATGAGATGGCTCGTCAAGATGCTTTGGATGCCTTGGAGAAAGAACGTGATCTTGCGGCGGCTCGACCTGCAATTTACTAGTAAGACCCGTGTCGCTATCATAGCTGTAAGGTTCAAAGCCGCACTGTCCAGGAGGGCGACTTAACGCTCCGTTTGATTCAAGATCTGCAGTCATACAGAAGCTTTCACCTCCTTGGGAAGGGCCCTTTGTGGTTAGCAAGAACCTCAACAATGGGTCATATTATCTCATCGACATACGTGAGCACAATAAGTCACGTACCTCTGAGGAAGAGACCAACATGCCCTGGAACATTGCTCATCTTCGGCCTTACTATACCTAAGCCACTAGCTTCAATCATTGTATATAACTTTATCATGTATATACCTTTTTATGATCAAGTATAATAAAGTCGGTATCCCGAAACTTGGGACCTCTATCGTTTCATCTCATATATTGTGCATGAGTCTTTTATTTTTTTTTATCATATATTGGGACCCCCTGGTAGTAGAGGTCGTTGCCGCTGGATGAACATGACCCCGATCGAGGCGGCCGCCATACACATTCGAGCCGGTGGGGTGGATGAACAGGACCCTGTGGAGGGTTGGTTGATTAGTAGCCGGCAGAGGGCTGGTTGAACAGGACCCTGTGGAGGGCTGGTTGAATAGTAGTCGGTGGAGGCTAGATGAACATGACCCTTTGGTGAATAGTAGCTGGTGGAGGCTGGAGGAAGTCGACGATGGATGAACAATAGCAGGTGGAGGCTGGAGGAAGTCGACGGTGGATGAATAGTAGCCCGTGGAGGCTGGAGCAAGGGAGTAGATGGTGGATGAATAGGACCTCGTGGAGTCCCGTTTTGTGGTACGCCACACCCCTCCTGATGAACAGGACCCCATTTCGACCATAGGCGCTCCAACACATGTCTGTTTCCTCCGTTTTTCGGTATGCCACACCCCTCCGAATCAACATGACCCCGATTTGACCGTAGGCACTCGAACAGAAGGCCGTTTCCTCCATACTACGGGATGCCAAACCCCGTTTCGGCTTTTCTGTCCAAGCTGGTTGGCTCCCGATGAACACGACGTAGTTTCTCCATTCCGAACCAGTCGTTTGGCTTCCAATGAACAGGACACCGTTCCTGCCATCCGTTGCCTCTCCATGTACACATGCCCTGGTTGTACGTATGCACGAGTAGCTAGGCGTTCGAGACCCCGCCCGTATGTATGTATCTGGTATATTTTGGCATGTGGTTGTACGTACAAATACACTATTTAGAAGGGACTGCCTGAACTGCTAGTCAGGAGCTCTACTACTACACGTGCCACTGCTTGCTCGGCCAAGGTTCATCGTTATAGAGAGACCGATCGACCAGTATGCGAGCAGACAGAAAACACTATGTACGCTTCGACCGGGTGGGTGGCAGCTGTCAGGGAGGATAAGGACGCACTTCCTTGCGTGCGAAGATATAGCTAGTGGGTCCATCTGTCATCCTCACTGCGTAGAGTCCTCTTCCGATGGCTGTCGTTCGTTGACCACGTTGACCACGCCACGCAGATAGCACCCAGGTGATGGACGATGACGAGGCCTAGTGTCACAGCCCTAGATCAGTCTTTGTTTCTCTTTGCTTGATTATCATGTCATTATGTCTAAATTCAAATGAATTTGAATTGGGGATGTTCAAACCCTAGGATCAAATGGAATTCAAATAGGTTCAACCAAAAATATTTTCAATGAACCCAAAATGCCCCTAAAAATGTTCATTATTTATGGAAAAAGGTGAAAACCTTAAGCAGAGATGATTCACATTTTTCTATGGCATTTATGGTCTCTGATTTAATCCAATAAGTATTTGCATTGGAGTTACAAATTCCTATAATTATATTTTTATCTCCAATAATTCTGAAACATTTTGTGGGTCCGTGGAATAACCCATTTAGCTCCCACTATAATTTTCAGAAGCAGAAAATTTGATTTGGTTTGAAAGGTAAATTCAAAACAGATTGAAATATTAGTAAACAGAATAAAAGAGAAAACAGAGAGAAGAGAGAGTTTTTACCTGGCTTACCTGTAGCCCACCTGACCTGGCACTACTGGCCCAGCCCACCAGGCCCCCACCATCTTCAACCTCCTGCCAGTGGGTAGGAGGGCGCGTGCCCGCCGTTCGCGCAGACGCGTGTGCCACCTCCTGCTTGGTTGGCCTCCACTACCCCTTTGGATGACGCCACGCGCCACCCCGGTCCCTCTCACCCGCCGCTCGTCCTGGTCCCCTCCTCTAGCCCCCTCTTTCTTGTAGTTGAGCGCCGCTCGAGCATAGCCGTCGCCGCCACTCGTTGTTGTCGTAGCCACTGCGTCCCCCTCGCCTCTCCGACGTACACACGAGCCCCTCCATCGAGCAACTCGTCTCCAATCAGAAGGAAACAACCTCGGACGCCCTACATCACCGTCATCGAGCCGTCTCCTTCATGCACGGCTGCCGGACACCGCTCGTTGATTCACCAAGTCCGATGCCTCCCCGAGCCCACTGATCTGCGCATCGACCCCCAGTGAGCTCCGTCGTCTTTTCCCCTACTCCCCTGGTCGCGCTCGTTCGCTAACTGACCTCGCCGTCCTACCCGCAAGATCCGGTCGCCGTGTTTGTCGTCGTCATCGTTACGGTGGAGCAACGTCATGTTTGAGCACGTGGTCGAGCTCCTACTGCCCTGTAGCTACCATTTGTGCTCTTCGTTCGCATGAACGTGAGCTATAGCCCCGTGCCCGCGCTATCCCGTGCTCCGGCCACCGCCAATCCTCGACGCCGTCGACTGCTCTGGCATCCCCACGGCCTGATAAGACCACCATCTAAAGCGCCTCATCGTGCTGGTTCCGTAGAGCCCAAGAGCGTGAGCTCTCGTGGCCAGAATGGTCCGCTAAGAAGCATAAGACCTAAAGCGAGGACATAGAATCGAAAGAATGATAGCAAGTTCTTTGAAAGTGGGAAGAAAGCCAAGGATACGGTGATGTGTAGGGTCTTTAAAATCAATTAGGAAAGCATGAGCTGAGAAGGAACACGACTATCCGCGCCTTGACAAGTGGATCTACCAAGAATAGCTTGCTTTTAGGGGTTGCTCAACTCTCGGCTATTTTCACCATCTAAATGATTGCATCTTCCCGGCGAGCGTCGCCGTGCTGTGCTTAGCGCCGGCGTTTAGCCATCGACGTGGGCATCATTAGTGGCTAATGACCCACTAATTAACCCCTCAAGTGACACCGACAGCTGTGCCCCACGCCTAACTAACTCCGGGTTTATTTTCTGTTTATATTAGTTTATAACCCAGTAGGACCCATGCGTCAGAGTTGACTATGATGACGTGTTCATTGACTCGACCCCACGTGTATGTGACCCTAGGCAGCACCAAGTCACTTACTAGTTGGTCCAACTGGTCAGGTTTGACCTGGACCAGCCCTGTTGACTGGCTGACGTAACTGTGACGCAGTGATGACATCATAAATATTTTCTGGATTTTAAATAAATCTAAATGATTTATTTTATTTCTAGAAAATGTCCTATACTTCCAAAAATCATAGAAATTCAACCGTAACTCCAAATGAAATAATTTATATATGAAAAATTATCAGAAAAATGCAATCTATCCATCTGTACCATTTTCATGCATGTTGGAACAACTTAGAGTTGCTGAGTAGGGAAAATCAAATGTTGGCATTTAAATTATCGCATATGGAGTTTGAATTTGAACCTTTAGTTCAAACCAACTTCATTTAAACTGTTGCTAGCTACATTAGCTCAAATCACAGCATATTGCCATGTCACATTCATGCATCATATTGTTGTGTGCTATCATACCTAACTCTGGAGGCAGACAGAGTGCATTAAATGCGCCGCTTAGCATCACATCACAGCGTGCCCGGCAAACCTTGTCGGGCTGTTTTGCCACCTTCTTACCTGCTTGCTTGACATGTCTCAGGACGAGTGTCATTTGGAGGTGTTTTCCATAGGAGGTGCCTGCCATGTGGCAAGAAGCAGCCACTTAGTCACTTAGGGGCACACTGCATTGATCGATGACTTGCGTCGCCATGAAGTGGAGCGGTGAAGCTTTGGCAGGGCAGTCCGCCCTTGCTGTGCCCGGCATGCCTGCCAGGGCGGTCCGATGGCTTCTCTTCGGGGCAACATCATCCTCGCCAGGCTCGCCTTCCCGACAAGGGAGGTTTTTCCCTTAGCGATATCTTGTCTCTCTGGCTTGACTTGATCTTCTTGATCTGCACTTTGATTCTTCAAATAACTGATCTCTAGTGCTTGGTCCGATCTTGGGTGTTGCAATCTTGTCCTTAGGCTTGTGCACAGTCTGGCCATTAGACCCGAGGTTTGGTGCACCGACAGGAGCCATGGGGCCTAGCCCGAACGCGCTGCCAGGCGTCGTCGGGGTAGGCCCTAACCGGTGCACAGGCAAGAGCGTAGTGGTGGCCTACCCTTTGAGGTCTTCTTTGCTTCTTCATTAACCTAAGCCTAGGTCAGTTTCCGGTTCACCCGTGTGTCATGTAACACCAATTGTGGTGGGGCCACTTTTTTAATGGCCCGTGAATGACTTTAACGCACGGGCGAGTAACTGCCAATTCACTCTTCCCACCAAGCTCTTATCATTAGCCACGTATGCTACATGCATTGAGTGGGTAGGTAACGGAGGCGCGTGGTGCGGAAGAGCATCAAGACAGGGGCCTGGTCTTCTTGGATTGGTGGAGGAGGATGGCGGTTACCCACCGAGGGATCAGCCCTCAGCCCTAGTCTGCCTATAAAAGGAGGGTGGGGAGGAGTGGGAGTACCCATCCATACACCTCTCCTCCTCCATCCTCTGCTTTTCTTCTGGGTATGCCGAGAGGGAGAGCCCGGGGCCAGGCCTTGGACCCTAGCTTGGTGTCGGCGATGTTGAATGCTTGTGCTGATGCTTGGGGTGTGAATCTGGTCTGGCCTCTCAGAAAATGTGGCAAGCGAGCTGGTTGCAGTGCAGGAGATATCAAGCTTTCCCATTATGGTGGGATGCTTGTCTCCTCTTCTCGAGCCGGCTATCTAGTTGGGGGCTGAGGGTGTCCTAGATTAGGGGGTGTCCGGATGGCCGGACTATACCTTCAGCCGGACTCCTGGACTATCAAGATACAAGATTGAAGACTCCGTCCCGCATCCGGAAGAGATTTTCCTTGGCGTGGAAGGCAAGCTTGGTGATACGGATATGAAGATCTCCTACCATTATAACCGACTCTATGTAACCCTAACCCTATCCGGTGTCTATATAAACCGGAGGGTTTTAGTCCATAGGACAACATACACATCAACAATCATACCATAGGCTAGCTTCTAGGATTTAGCCTCCTCGATCTCGTGGTAGATCTACTCTTGTACTACCCATATCATCAATATGAATCAAGCAGGACGTAGGGTTTTACCTCCATCGAGAGGGCCCGAACCTGGGTAAAATTTCATGTCCCTTGTCTCCTGTTACCATCCGGCCTAGACGCACAGTTCGGGACCCCCTACCCGAGATCCGCCGGTTTTGACACGGACATTGGTGCTTTCATTGAGAGTTCCTCTGTGTCCTCGCCGTCAGGCTCGATGGCTCCTACGATCATCGATAGCGATGTAGTCCAGGGTGAGACCTTCCTCCCCGGACAGATCTTCGTCTTCGGCGGCTTCGCACTGCGGGCCAATTCGCTCGGCCGTCCGGAGCAGATCGCAAGCTACGCCCCTGGCCGTCAAGTCAGATTTGGAAGTTTAAACTACACGGCTGACATCCGCGGGGACTTGATCTTCGACGGATTCGAGCCACTGCCGAGCGCGCCGCACTGTCACGACGAGCATGATCTAGCTCTGCCACCGAACAGTGCCCTGGAGGCCGCACCCGCATCGGCTCCGACCCTTAATTCGGAGCCAACTGCACCGATCGAGGATGGGCGGTTGGACGTCACCTCGGGGACTGCGACCCCAACGATGATTGAGCCAGACACCAGCCCCGTACTCTGCGAGACTCCTGACTCCAAGGATCCCGACTCCTCTCCGGACTCCGAACCCTCCGCGCCCCTGCCAATCGAATCCGATTAGGCGCCGATCATGGAGTTCACCGCCGCGGACATCTTTCAGCACTCGCCTTTCAGCGATATCCTGAAGTCACTGAAGTCTCTCTCTTTATCAGGAGAACCCTGGCCGGACTACGGTCAGCAAGGTTAGGGTACGGACGATGAAGAAATTCAAAACCCACCCACCACCCACTTTGTAGCCCCTGTCGATGACTTAACCGACATGCCCGACTTCGACTCCGAAGATATCGATGGTATGGACGCTGATGAAGGAGATGATGAAGAACCAGCGCTTATTGGGCCCTGGAATGCCACCTCGTCATATGACGTATACATGGTGGACGCACCAAAATATGACGACGAGGAGCGGAAGGACGCACCGAAGGCTTGTTCCCTCGAAAAGCAGTCAAAGTGGCGACGCAAGCGCCGCCCCAAATCCTGCCTTGACAGAAATAGAGATCACGCAGACCCAGCGCTGGAGCAGGGCGAACCGCTGCCGGACAACGGCAATCCGGATAATCAAACCGAACAAACAAATCCTATCAAGGATAATGGTCTGGACGACATAACGCCGGACAAACACCTGGAGCAACAGACTGCCCATAAAAGGCTTATTGCCACCGCGAGGAGCCTGAAAAAGCAGAAACAAAGGCTCAAGGCCGCGCAAGACACACTCCAATTCAGATGGAGTAAAATACTCAGCACTGCATCAAGGTACGGCGACAATCGCCCTTCCAAAAGCTACCCAAAGTGGATGCTGCTACCCAAATTCGATGAGGAGGCCTCAGAACCCCCACAACCAAATATCAAAGCAGCCACCTGGTCGGATAGACGACCCCTCTACCAACACAGGGTGGCATACAACGCCGCTCACAATACAAGACGCGACCCATGCGAGGGCTTGCACCCAAAGGACGGCGCAACCAGATCCATCTATGGACCACGCAAGCGCGCCCCAGCATGCAATGCAACACAACAAACATCCGAACAACGCGGTACACCCAGCTACAGGGGTGCTGCACACCCCCTATGTTTCACCGATGAGGTGCTGGACCACGAATTTCCAGAAGGATTCAAGCCCGTAAACATAGAGGCATACGACGGAACAACAGACCCTGGGGTCTGGATTGAGGACTACATCCTTCATATCCATATGGCTCGAGGAGATGATCTCCAGGCCATCAAGTACCTACCCCTCAAGCTCAAAGGGCCAGCTCGTCATTGGCTCAAAGGCCTCCCCGAAAGCTCCATTGGAAGTTGGGAAGAGCTCGAAGACGCTTTTCGGGCAAATTTTCAAGGGACATATGTCCGACCTCCGGATGCGGACGATTTGAGTCATATAACTCAACAGCCCGGAGAGTCAGCCCGAAAGCTTTGGAATAGGTTTCTTACTAAAAAGAACCAGATTGTCGACTGTCCAGACGTCGATGCCTTAGCAGCTTTCAAGCATAGCGTCCATGACGAATGGCTCGCCAGACACCTCGGCCAAAATAAGCCGAGAACGATGGCCGCATTAACAAACCTCATGACCCGCTTTTGCGCGGGGGTGGACAGCTGGCTAGCCAGATGCACCACCAGCGACCCCAGTACATCTGAAGTTAGAGATGGAAATGGGAAATCACGGCGCAACAGCAATAACAAACGCCGGAATAAAGAAGACAACACGAAGGGCATGGCAATAAATGCCGGATTCAAAAGCTCTCGGCCAGGTCAAAAGCCGCCTAAAGGCACGAGGGACGAACTGTCCAGCCTCAACAAAATTCTGGAACAAGTATGTTAGATCCATAGTACCCCTGGTAAACCTGCTAATCATACCCACAGAGAATGTTGGGTCTTCAAGCAGTCCGGCAAGCTCAATGCCGTACATAAGGGGGAGGATACACAAAGTGAAGACGAGGACGAGCCTCCCAAGTAAGACACGGCAGAACAAAAGAAATTTCCACCAGAAGTCAAAACAGTAAACGTGTTACACATAATCAAGGGAAAAAACAATACGACACTCCCAGGAAAGTATACCCAAGTGCCTATCACTACGAAGTCCTGCCACTGGTCATCTCAACCGATCACTTTCAACCATCGTGATTACTCAGCAAGTATCCGACACGTAGGATGGGCTGCCTTGGTATTAGACCCAGTAATTGGCGGATATCACTTCACAAGGGTCTTGATGGACGGCGGCAGTAGCCTAAACCTAATATATCAGGATACAATCCGCAGGATGGGGTTAGACCCAACACAAATTCACCATAGCAATACTACCTTTAAAGGAGTAACACCAGGCCCAGGGGCTCGTTGTACGGGCTCCCTCTCACTACAAGTTATATTCGGCTCCCCCGATAACTTCCGTCGCGAGCCTTTAACTTTCCACATCGCTCCGTTTCAAAGTGGCTATCAAGCACTGCTCGGACGCGAAGCTTTCGCTTGCTTTAATGCCATACCGCACTACGCCTCCCTCACACTCAAGATGCCCGGTCCACGGGGCATCATTACAGTGCACGGAAATATCAAGCGATCTCTACGCGCCGAAGAGAGTGAGGCTGCCTTGGCCGCCGCACACTAAAGGCGCCCGGACAAACGAAAGCATCTAATAGGTCGTCAAGACCTCAGATACAACTAATCAAGTCCGGCGCCGCTATTTATACAGAAATAAGTGGTCACACCCCTATTTGTCAATACAAGGGGCTCAACGCGCACAGACAAGTGGCAATTTCTTATGATCTTGAATTACACATGGTTTCTTTAAAAACTATCCTTTTTGCACGACAGCTTTTTCACTTAACTTCCTCTCTTTTACAGACGATCATCGTGCTACACCCGTCCAGGATACGGCACAACGGAGACACAGGTGCAGACGTGCAGCAGGGACCCGCTCCAGCGATTCTTTTTAGATTAAGACCCTGCGTAAACCTTTTTTATTGTCTCTTGTTGATACATA
The DNA here is from genome assembly GCF_056163025.1 of Triticum urartu. Lineage (NCBI taxonomy): Eukaryota > Viridiplantae > Streptophyta > Magnoliopsida > Poales > Poaceae > Triticum > Triticum urartu. The sequence continues at coordinate 299,222,539 of NC_141875.1, read as the reverse complement.
TCCACCATTGAGAAGGATGCTGACGTCTTGGCATGTGGCCACGCCAGAACAATGCACGTACCTGGACACAAGGGGCTTCTTACAAAGGCCATTATTTAGGCCCGGTTTACACCACAAAGACCGAATACCTTAGGGAGTGTTCGGCGTCGCGAGTTTGGCCCTATATGCATCAGCTCTGAATCATTGTCTTTGGTCAAATGTTGCGTTTGCCCGGCTCCTGTGTTTTGGTGCCTTACATTCCGCTTTACCGGCTAAGGTAGCACTAGGAGAACTACTGCGATTGTGCCCTGGTTCATCCGAACGAGCAACTCAGTAGAGAAAGCCGAAAACTGACTGTCATGATATAGCGTGAGACTGGTCAACCACTCGATGACCTATGGGAATGTTAGAATTCCTTCGCCTTAACGAAGGACCGTTTTCCGGCCAGGCATGTACGCACCCCGGAACCGGGAGAGTGCGGAGCCACCAGGGGCTATCTAGTAGCCCCACTGTCAAACTCCTATGGCTAAGTGAAAGTGCTAAAGCATTATAGTCTGGTTGCCTCGCTCGCTCCGCTATCACCTCCTTAATAGGACCAAGACATTGGGTTAAGTGTGAACGTGTGTTTTTGCGAGCACCTCCGCATTATATGCGTGGGGGCTGAAGCCAACGACTGCAATCTTTCAGGTTATACACATGTATACATAAACGGCTGCCCAAGAGGCATCATATTACTTTCAGGCAAAAGTATAAAAATAGCCTTATAAAAATTTTATAAAAGCATTTCGCTTACAATGAGATTACATATCACTCAAACATAATATTTTAAGCACTGGGTCTCTATCAAGCGGGCACCCTCAAGAACTTCTTCAAAGTAGTGCTCAGCAGCCTTTCGATCTATAGCCGAATCCCGCGCTGCAACATTGGTAGCATCCATCTCCGCCCAGTATGCCTTAACACGGGAAAAGGCCATCCGTGCGCCCTCTATGCACGCCGACCTCTTCATCGCATTAATGCGTGGCACCACGCCAAGGAACTGCTGCACCAAGCTGAAATAGTTGTTCGGTTTTGACCTTTCTGGCCATAACTGATCCACAACAGACCTCATGGAGAGTCCGGACAACCTATTTAGTTCGGCCCATTCGGCTAATTGGTCAGTCAATGAAAGTGGACACTCGGGAGAATGGAATTGTCTCCAAAACAGCTAGTCTACTCCATGGTCCGTCTGACCCTGGAAGTACTTGGCCGCATCGGCATCGCTCGCCGCCAAATCCATATACACATCCTCCGAACTCCACAGCCGATCCAGAGGGGCATACCGTAGATCTCCGAATTTCCTCCGCAACATAAAGGATTTCCCAGCTACAATACCCCCGGCTTCCCGCAGCTCCTCCTTCCTTGCCCTCATAGCAGAGCGGAGATCCTTTTTCATCGCAGCAACCTTTTGAAGGTCCGATGCCTTCGCCTGGTTTTCTTTTTCAAGAACCCGACAACGGTCGGCGGCGGCTTTTAATTCTATAGCCATCTTGGCCATCTTGTCTCGGCTCTCTTCATGCGCGGCCTTCTCGGCTTGCAACTCTTCAGACGCCTTCAAGGCAGCCGCATTACCCAACCTCGCTTGTTCCTTGGCTCGGGCAAGTTCTGCCCGCAAGGCTTCAACAGTGGCAGCTCCATCTGCAGTCACAACATATTAAAGATGCTTGCATCATACTGCTCTTCCTATTGTGGCGTTTACCAGATAATGACACTTACCCTGTGCCTCGTCAAGCCTTTTGTTAACAAGCTCGATGTCGGCATCTGCCGCATCCAACTGTCGTTCTAAATGGGCAAACGCGCTAGTCTGGCTAGCCACCGGAGCTTCCATCACCTGCACATAAAGGCAGTATGGTTATTTCCTAGGAATATGCTCCTCTGTTCGTCGTCGTTTTCGACGACAACCAGAGTCTCAGGGGCTACTATCTACACAGGGCACACCTAACATGTGCAGGGTTATCGTACATTCTTTTACGTACCTCAAAGCCTGTCAGTAGACTCATAAAAGCTTCATGCAATCCGCTTTCGGCGGACGATATTCTCTCCATCACCGTGTTCATCAGCACACGATGTTCATCTGAGATGGCCGCTCGCCCCACCAACTCCCTCAGAACATCCAATCGCACACTAGACGGTGCCGGACTCTTTTGTCTGCTCTCTTCGGGAGCCGGACATTGGGAGCTTCGGGGGTTAATGGGGTTATCTTCTGGCCTCACCGGGCTCGGAGAGGCCCTCCGCGACGACACTTCAGGGTCGCCCGCTTCTGGAGCGGAGGAGTCTGGAGGAGGTGTCTCGCTCTCCATCATCTCTGGAAGAAGATCCCCCGAAGATGAGCTCATTTGAGAGGGGCTAAGGCCCGAACTGCAAAATATATGCGGTGGTTATTTTCTCAGACGAAAAATGGCATATCTGTACTATTAAAGGTATTTCGGGTCACTTACGACTCGTGGGAGAATTGATCCCCCCGCGGACTTTGTGCGGCAACAGCGCCCCCCGAGGTAGGACCCTCCGTGGGAGACTTCTTCTCCCATTTGGAAGCTTCGGCTTCCGAATCCCCGGGCGCAGTACTTTTCCTCTTCTGGTCGCCTTCCTTCATGGAGACGCTCGCTCCCTCGGTTAGAGTAGGCAGCGTTGGGGGCCCGCGTCCACCCGCATTATCCTCCACAGTATCTTCCTTCAAGGGCTCCGGGCAAGGTGCGGTCTGGAGCATCTTTTCCAATACCGGATTTTCCAAACCCTCAGGGAGGGGGCCCGAACACCGAATCAAGTTCGCCTTTGTTAGCCAGTCCTGTTCAAAAAGCGAACTCTCAGAGATATCTTCGTAACAAAGTAGAGAAAGTATGTTCGGCCGGAAGATGCCTTACCTGTTCGGCGGTGCGGTTCCTACTCAGGCCCACATCCTCGGTGATTTCCGGACACTCCGTCTGAGGTCCGAAGAATGACTTGTACATCTCCTCGTGCGTCAGGCCGAGAAAATTTTGAATGGCACGCGGTCCCTCAGGATTGAACTCCCACAGGCGAAGAGGCCAGCGTTTGCAAGGCTGGACTTGACGAACCAGCATAACCTGTATCACTGCAATCAAACTGAAATCTCCATTGAAGAGATCTCGAATGCGGCCTTGCAATATAGGCACGTCCTTAGCTGGCCCCCAGCTCAGACCTCTGCTAATCCATGACATCAGTTGTGGTGGGGGGGCGAGCGGAAAACAGGGGGGGCGCCCACTTGGCACTTCTAGGAGCCGTGATGTAGAACCACTCCTGTTGCCACAATTCAGACACCTCTAGGATAGAACCTTTGGGCCACGGAGCTCCCGTCATCTTGCGTATTAAGGCACCTCCACACGCTGCATGCTCCCCCTCGACCAGCTTCGGCTTCACTTCGAAGGTCTTGAGCCATAGGCCAAAGTGAGGGGTAACCTGGAGGAAGGCCTCGCACACGATAATAAATGTCGTGATATGAAGAAAGGAGTCCGGAGCTAGATCATGAAAATCTAGCCCATAGTAAAACATCAAACCCCTGACGAATGGATCCAGGGCAAGACCTAGACCTCGGAGGAAGTGGGGAACGAACACGACGTTCTCGTTGGGTTCGGGGGTGGGCACGGCCTACCCTCGGGGAGGCAGCCGATGCAAAATCTCGGCGGTCAGATATCTGGCCTCCCTCAACGTCTTGATGTCTTCTTCCGTGACGGAGGAAGGCATCCATCGGCCTTGAAGGCTAGATCCGGACATGACTGGAGGTTCGGAGCACCTGACCTGAACTTCGGGCGTTTGAGCTTGAGGTGGGGGAAGGATTCGATTGAGCACAGGAGGGAAAAATAAAAGCCTTGTCCCCTTTATAAAGAGGGTGAATATCAAGCGTCCTCTCCGTGTCCGCTTGGACTTGCCTATAATCTAGGGGTCCTAGAAGCGGTTGGGTTACCCACGCCCGTATTGATGAGAATCCCGGGATAAGGGGACACGATCTCTGCTTCAACAAGACGTGCCAAGGAAACCGCCTCACATAACGCGCTGAGATGGGACAGTAAAACAGTTCGAATAAAAGCTTGGCCGTAGTGTAATGACACACTACGGAATACGTCAGCAGATTAGATTTGTGTAAATATTATTCTCTCTATGGCAATATGTGGAAACTTATTTTTTCAGAGCCGGACACTATCTTTGTGTTCAAAATCTTCTATGAAGTACTTGGAGGAGGAACCCACCTTGCAATGCTGAAGACAATATGCACGCCGGACTCGTCGTCATTGAAGCCAGGTTCAGGGGCTACTGAGGGAGCCCTGGATTAGGGGGTGTCCGGATGGCCGGACTATACCTCCAGCCGGACTCCTGGACTATGAAGATACAAGATTGAAGACTCCGTCCCGCGTCCGGAAGGGACTTTCCTTGGCGTGGAAGGCAAGCTTGGTGATACGGATATGAAGATCTTCTACCATTGTAACCGACTCTATGTAACCCTAACCCTATCCGTGTCTATATAAACCGGAGGGTTTTAGTCCGTAGGACAACATACACATCGACAATCATACCATAGGCTAGCTTCTAGGGTTTAGCCTCCTCGATCTCGTGGTAGATTTACTCTTGTACTACCCATATCATCAATATTAATCAAGCAGGACGTAGGGTTTTACCTCCATCGAGAGGGCCCGAACCTGGGTAAAACTTCGTGTCCCTTGTCTCCTGTTACCATCCGGCCTAGACGCACAGTTCGGGACCCCCTACCCGAGATCCGCCGGTTTTGACACCGACAGGGGCACTGGGTCTTATCACGAGCCGTCGCAGCTCGTTGTCCCGGCGACCAGGTCCTGGGAGCCTCCGATGCCCGTCTGGGGCACAGGTCTTGGGATCGTTGGTAATCCCAGCACTGCTCCTTCCAGTGGAGCCGGGGCCGATGCTGAATGAAGGGGAGCCTTCCTGCTTGCCAAGGTAGGGTGCGGCGCCCTGCGCACACCCTGGCCATCTTGGTTGTCGACTGCTTCTCCGGGGAAGGCGAGGGGCTAGGCATCCGGTGTCTCCCTGGAGTGGTGGTGATGGAGAGAAAACAAGGGAAGACAGAGAAGGCAGGTGGCAGGGCGTCAGGTTGGAGTACGATGGCATCGACGCCTTCGTCTCCTATTGGCGACCTGCCGCCTCGTCTTTCCACTCTTCCCCTCCCTCCCCGGCACCATCATCGCCGGCCTCTTGGTTGCCAGGGAGGGGGCCGCTCTCTTTGTGCCTTTGCCTCCTCCAGCAGCCTTCTAGCTGTGCTCCGGCGGTTCCCCCTGCCGGTGCTTGTGTTGGGGCTTCCCGCTGGCCCTGGAGGTGGTGACAAGTCACCACCGAGCTGCTCCTCCAACCCTCCCCCTTCGCAGCCTCGCCACTCCCGATCTTGTCAGGCTGCACCCGGCAAGCCCCTGATGGGTCCAAGTTAGGCGTTTGCTTTGGTGCTCATTCTGACCTCCTCTCTTCCCACCGCCATACCTGGGAAAAAAGGGGGCCAAAAAGGGGGATTATGGGGCACTTACCTTTTCTCAATCTTAAATATGTAGGCACTTGCCATATTTAGTTCAAATTATGTAATCTCTTTAATCCATGTTTGTGTTCTCTGGGGTTTGTCCTTGTTTGATCATCATATTAATGAAAAATATAAACATTGTCGGGGACTCGTGCACGTCATATGTCCATGCAGAGGTGGGACGCCTCTAGACTTTTAAGTGAAAAAGTTTCCCCCAGTGGGCTATCCTGCAGGTACCCTCAGTTTGTTGTCGCGGAGTTATGCCTACCGGGTACAAATCATGAAGAGGGATCAGCCCCATGCCAATCTTTTTTCGCCAAAGGCCACCATGACCATCCAGACTGAAGAACGTTCGAGTCAAGGGATGGGAGCACCTAAGTTTCAATGGCAGAGAGGTTTTCTTATGCACAAGTCCCTACTTGTAGAACACGTATGGATAAGAGAAGGAACTTATCTGTTTTTCTTGCCGGGGATCGCAATGTAGGCCTGTATTCTCATCTCCTCTTTCGGACCAAGTCCACAGTAGGAGCCTACAGTTTATGCAGATGAAAATGATGCCAGATGAGATCCTATCTACATGAACATGCAATGCTCATGATATGCTTATGCAGGCATGTAATTTGTCGGGGCCCCCAGTGCTTCATTTATTTCTTTGTTGCTCAGGGTCTGTGCCTGGCTTTGTACAAGGGGTTACATGCAATTGAGGCAAAGCCTATACAAAAGGGTGGCTGCCGGGCAGGGCGCAACAGTTGCGCCTTATGGGTAGAACTTGCGAAGATGCTAAATATTCCATGAGTTTTGCAACTGAATGCCCTCTCCGGTCTCCGAATGGACTGCTCCCGGTCTGGTGACTCGTACTACCCGGTAAGGGCCTTCCCACTTTGGCGTCAACTTGTTTGCATCCTTGGCAGACTAAACGTGCCTAAGGACAAAGTCGCCTTCCTCAAAACACTAGGCATGAACCCTGCGGCTGTGATAGTGACGCAGGGCTTGCTGGTAGCATGTAGCATGTGTAGCAGCCTGAAGAAGGTTCTCCTCGTGAAGCACAACATCGTCACGCCCGTGATGTTCCTATGCTACTTCATCGTAGCCAAGCAGTCGAGGTGACTCATAAATGAGTTCTGTGGGGATAACTGCTTCTGCCCCATAGACTAGGGAGAAGGAAGTCTGCCCGGTAGCTCAATTTGGTGTCATTCTAAGGGACCAGAGAACCATCGGCATCTCGTTGATCCATTGCCTGCCACACTTCTACAGCTTCTCAAATGTTCTTTTCTTGAGTCCTTGCAACACTTCACTGTTCGCCCTCTCAGCTTGCCCATTGCTCCTGGGATGTGCAACAAAAGAAAATGATATCTTGCTTCTAAGGTCATGAACATATTGCATGAAGGCGTGGCTCATGAATTGGGTGCCGTTGTGAGTGATGATCCGGGCAGGGACTCTAAAGTGGCACACCAATCCTTTCAAGAACTTGATAGCTGACTAAGCAGTCACCATTCTCATGGCTTCTACTTCAGGCCACTTTGTAAACTTGTCGATTGCAACGAACAAGAATTCAAAGCCCCCGGTAGCACGGGGGAAAGGGTCGAGGATATCGAGCCCCTGGACTGAAAACAGCCATGACAAAGGAAATGTCTAAAGAGCTTGGGCTGGCAGATTGATATTCTTGGAATGGAACTGGCAGGCTTTAGATTTGGTGACTAGCTCGACTGCATCTTGGAGGGAAATGGGCCAATAGAATCATTGCCAAAATGCTTTCCCAACTAAAGCCCTTGACTCAATGTGGGAGCCGCACATGCCTTTGTGTATTTCTGCCAGCAGTTCCTTTCCTTCTTCCTGGCAAATGCACTTCAATTTCACACCGTTGGGCCTTCTTCTGTATAGTGTGTCATCGACGAACTGATACATACTGGCCCTCTGGGCTACTCTTTCAGCTTCTTCTTGCTCTTCGGGAAGTTCTCCGGTTTGGAGGAAATGAACTATGTGCCACGCCCAAGTTGGAGCCTGGCGCTTGGCAACAAGGACTAGCGGCACCTCCTCCTTCGTGGGAGTGCACCCCTTGACCATGGGGACCGGTGGTCTAGTGGGAGGGGGTAGCTCAGCAGCTGAAGGGGGGTTGTTCCCGTCAAGCTCTCTGCCGGGAGCCCCGAGAGGCTCTATCGGGAGAGGCTTGCCGGAGTCTAGTTTCCTCCTCTTCCGGGCCATTGTTGCCGGGGATATAGAGGGCTGAGTAAGATGGAGAACAAATGTTCCTGGTTCCACAGGGAGCTTTTATGCAGTGCATTTTGAAAGATGATTAGCAATGTTGTTTTCCGCACGGGGTACGTGCTCTGTTTGCAATCCGTCAAAGCGCTCCTCCAGCTTTCTCACTTCCTCAACGTATGCCTCCATCAATGGACTTTGGTAATCCTTGTTGACTTGTCTCACCACGAGTTGTGAATCTCTGCGGATGATCAACTTCTTGATTGCCAACTCTGTTGCAATCCCGAGCCCGGCAAGTAGCCCTTCGTACTCGGCAGTGTTATTGGTCGCTTTCTCCCGTGGAAAATGCATTTGGACGACGTACTTCAGGTGCTCTCCCATGGTAGAAATGAGAAGCACGCTAGCTCCTGCACCTTTCAAGGAGAAAGCACCATAAAAATACACAATCCATTCTTGGGGGCACTTCCTTGCCAGGAATAATCGTCTCCAATACTTCTTCATCACTGGTTGGTGTCCATTCTGCAATAAACTCTGCCAATGCTCAGCTCTGGATTGTTGATGTGCTTTCAAACTTTAAACCAAAGCTGGATAACTCCAATACCCACTCCACTATCCTGCCGGTAGCCTCAGGGTTTCGGAGTATCCGTTCCAAAGGAAAGCGGGTGACAACCGTGATCTCGTGGGCTTGGAAGTAGTGGCGCAGTTTCCTTGAGGCCATGACAAGGACAAAAATCAACTTTTGCACGCTAGAATACCTAGATCTAGCCCCCCACAACAGGGAGCTGACAAAATATACTGGGCGCTGCACCACCTTGTTCCTTGCCGCGTCCTTGGGGTTCCCTCCGCTGCCATGCCCTCCTTTCTCTTGATCTATGTCTAGCCTTGTCGGGCTATGCTCACTTTCTCCCCCAGAAGGGACAATGGCTGAGGCTGCTGCTGCTTCCACTTCCTGTTGCGCCACTAGTGCTGCACTAACCACTTGATTAGTTGCCGTCGGGTATAGCAGCAACGTCTCTTGTGGTATGGGAGCAACTAAAGTGGGCACAGAGGGCAAGTAGGTCTTCAAATATTGTAGTGATGTGTCTGCCTCCGGAGTCCACTTAATGGGTCCTGCCTTCTTCAAGATTTTGAAGAACGGCAAGGCGTGCTCGGCAAACTTGGAGATGAATCTGCTAAGCGCGACAATGCACCCAGTCAAACGCCTCACATCCTTAACTATCTTAGGTGCATGAATCTGCTCGATAGCCTTGATCTTATCGGGGTTGGCCCCTATCTTGCGGTGGTACACAAGGAAACCAAGTAGCTTGCCGGAGGGAACGCCAAACACACACTTCTCCGGGTTCAGCTTCAAGTTGATCATGCGCAGATTAGCAAACGTCTCTTCTAAGTCTTGGATGAGGGTCAATATGTACTTGGTCTTGACCACAGTATCATCCATGTAATATTCAATGTTTCTGTGCAATTGTGACTCAAAATCAATCTCGACTGCCCATGCAAAAGTGGATCTGGCGCTCTTCAACCCGAAAGGCATTCACACGAAGTAGTATGTGCCACACGGGGTGATGAACGGGGTCTTCTCTTCGACTTCCTTGGAGATAAAGATTTGATGATATCCAGAGTATGTATCCAGAAAGGTGAGCAAATCACATCCGGATGTGGAATCCACAATCTGCTCGATGCGTGGCAAGGGAAATGGGTCCTTCGGACTGCCCTGTTCCGATCCGTGAAATCTATGCAAAGGCTCCATTTCCCATTAGCCTTGTGCACGACCACTGGGTTTGCTAACCACGTTGGATGTAGTACTCAGACTAAAACAGCTGCCTCAAGTTTCTTGATCTCCTCGGCAATGAACTGCTGCCACTCCAAGGCTTGCTTTCGGACCTTCTGCTTGCTAGGTCGGGCATGTGGGCAAACAGCAAGGTGGTCGTCGATTACCTCCCTGGGAATACCGGAGATATCGGATGGTTTCTAGGAAAACACATCGATATTCACCCGTAGGAAGGCAACATGCGCGCTTTCCTATTTGTCATCGAGGGTGGCACTGATAGTGAAAGTACCATCAGCGCCAGCCAGCCCTGCCGGGACCTTTTTCATAGTGGGTGCAGCAGCCTTGGATCTCTTGCAATTGGAACCCTCCGGCAAGTCATCAACGGGCACAATGTTCTCCAAGGAGATACATTTCTCGGATTCCTTGCTGGTATCCTTGCTACCTCTCTTCTTTATCTTGCTATCCTTCGTGGGAACAGTGACCTTAGCGGCCTCTGCCGCGACTGTGTCCCGGTACATCTTGTCCATGCAAATGATTGCATCCTTCTCGTCTAATGGAATGGAAATGACGCCCACTAGCCTTAGCATTTTCAAGGTGTTGTAGGCATACTGGGATGCGGCCATGAATTTGGCCAGAGTTGGGCGTCCAAGAATTTCGTTGTACGGCAGAGGGAGGTCGACCACATCAAACACAACCTTGTTAGTACGGTAATTTAACTCTCCCCCGAACGTCATCGGCAAAGTGATATTCCCCTTAGGATGACTCCTGCAAGGGTTGATCCCTTGGAACGTGTTAGTAACCTCAAGCTCATCCTCTGTTATCTGAAGTTTGCTGATGACCTTCGGAGAAATCAGATTCAACCCAGCCCCACCGTCAACCAACATCTTTGTGACTTTGATGTTGCGGATCATTGGTGAGACCAACAACGACAAACACCCTACCGCAGTGGTGCGGTTGGCGTGGTCCTCTTCATCAAATATGATGGGTGTCCATGACCACTTGAGCGGCTTCTGAGAGTCTGTCGCTAGCTCCATGGCATTGACTGCACGTGCCCACTATGTAAGCTGGCGGTGAGAGGAGTGCAGAGATGCACCCCCATCAATGCACAGGGCATCAGTGGCCTTCTGGAATTCCAGCTTGCTGGTTTCCTCGTCATCCCCTGTAGGATCGAAAGTATGTCTAGAGGGGGGTGATTAGACTACTTGACCAAATAAAAACCTAGCCTTTTCCCAATTTTAAGTCTTGGCAGATTTTAGCAACTTAGCACAAGTCAAGCAATCAACCAACACATGTGAATCTAAGAGTATAGCAGCGGAATGTAAATCATTGCATATGAAAGTAAATGGAGAAGTTTGGAGGGAGCAAATGCAATGTAGACACGGATATTTTTGGCATGGTTCCGATAGGTGATGCTATCGTACATCCACGAGGATTTTTGGCAAGGATTAAGGCAGATTTTAGCAACTTAGCACAAGTCAAGCAATCAACCAATGGCGGTGTTGAAGTCCGTTGACGGTGATGGACACCAGCGACGGGAGGTCGCTGGCGACGAGAGGACAATCTGGAGACCCCAGACGGCAGAGCAGGACATGCGTGAGCGAAGTGGTTTTTGAGAAAATTCCAAAATTTGACCCGTCGGTACATATATATCCTGACCCTATCAGTGTGACCGAGTTGAACAACTTGGTGGTACCAAGATGCAGAATCGCAAGCGGTTACTAAAACTCAGTGTGACCAAAAAGTTCTAATCGGTTGCACCGAGATTGAAAACCTAGATCAACTCAGTGAACTTGGTAAGACCGAAAAGGATGAACCGGTCAGACTGAAATGCAGAGAGAGGTTTTGGACGTTTAAGACGAATCGGTGACTCTGAGTGCTCCTCACACAGAGTGTTCGAATTTGACTTGATCAAAGTTTGTGATGTAGCATGAGTAGAGTTTGAGACGAGAAAAGAATAGATAGCTAGAGGAAGTTCTTAGGCATTCTTGTCCATCCATTTGGCAAAATAAGAAGAGCCAAACAATCAAAGCAAAAAAATAATTGTCCTCGAATGAGTAAAATATGCAACCAACATGCTCACACAATAAAATGACAAATGAAATATGTGGCAAAGCATGCACAAACACTCTAGCATCTATCAAGCAATTGGCGATGACTAGGTCATCTATATATGAGTATATTGACTTAGGAGTCAAATGAGAACATTTGATCATAGGTCATACTCATCGTTTAAGCACAAGTGGGGTTACCACTTTTACATAAAGCATTGTTGTGTTCACACCTTTAGAGTTGCTTTAGCTAAATTCTTACAGTAAGGCTCCCCCTAAATGTGATATCCCCCCTAAGAGGGATGAACAAACCTTGGGTTTTGTCGATGATGACTTCATGTAGATGTTGAAGATGTGGATGCTCAATGTTGATGTAGATCATTCGAAGCAATCCATTGGAGTGAGTTGCACTTTCAATACCTACACAGGTTAGTCCCACAAGGAACAAACAAGGATATCCATAGACATAGAGTGAAGTTCACATAAGATGATGTCCATGAAAGCATTAGGTTACCTTGTCCCTTGTCTTACTAACAAGAGGGTTTGTGACTCCTTGAACTAGTGAAAGATGTAGAAGTTGTTTGCACTTGTCCTCGCCAAAATGATATGAGTGAAGTATATTGGCGGAGTCACCCTCAAGAACTTTCCAGTTCTTCTTCTTTGGGATCCACAACAACTTGATGGGAATCCTTGGAGTTGTAGTCGTACTTGATGAAGTAGAATTTGACGTAGTCTTGGGAACCCACTTGACCAAGGCCTTGGGAGCTTCTTCAAATGCATCAATATCCTCTTGAAGCTTGTCCTTGCCTTTTTTTCTTGAGGTCTTATGGTGGAAGATCATCTTGAGCTTGTGTTCCCTTGAAAGAAGTAGGATCATACTTCTCTTGTTGAGGAATAAACTTCGTCTTGGGGTATTGATCTTCTTCCTACTCAACTCCATTGGCATTGAACTTTCGTTCAAAACCAACACCTTGATTCTTCCGCTGCCTTCCTTGCTTGCGTACAATTTCCTTAAATTTCTTACTTCTGACAAGGCTCTTGTAAACAACTTCCTCTATAATTCCCATCAATAAGCTATTTTCTTGCTCAAGTGTAACTTGGCTAAGAGAATCATTAGTGGAATCAAGAGAACTACTAGAAGCAAAAACATTGGATTTAACATGATTATTGTTACTACTAGATGAAGAATCTTTCTTACTCTTGTTTCTAGATTTTACTAGTGGCATGTAAGTAGACAAGAGTAAACGCTTGGCGATGTAAGAACTTTTCTTACGAAGATCATCATTGATTGCCTTTAAGAACTAATGCTCAAAAGATCTCGATGATCTTCCAAGGTAGTTTCATGAGCTAACTTAAGAGTGTTTAGTTCTTTAGTTAGACGCTCAATCTCCTTCTTATCTTCATCATTCGTTTTATCTCGATTAGCACGATTAATAGCAAGTTCATCATAGTTTTCATCACTAGAGTTGTCCACAAGTAAATCATCATCACCTAGCAAATCATCTTCATCACTATTGAAATCAACATACTCGGCGTGTGATACCTTTGGGCCTTTAGCCATGAAGCATCTACCAATTCCTTCATTTGGTGAGTCAAATATGGCATAGGAGTTGGTTGACACAAGTGCTAGACCGGCAACACCTTCATCTTGAGTATATTCGGAGTCAGAGTGATAACTTCTCTCCGAGTGATAGTCGGAGTCAGAGCCGGATACCCATTCACCAACATGAGCTTGATGTCTTCATTTTGTGTAGCTCCTTGATGACTTGTCCTTCCTTTCTGAATCCTTCCTTCTGCGAGAGGTTCTTTGTTCATAACGATCATCTCTACTCCTTCTCTCTCTTGGAGGTGATTCTTCTATTCTACTTATCCTTTTGGGTGAGTCTTCTCTTCTTTTTTAGGGAGTCATACACTCATTGGAGCAGTGTCCAGGTCTTCAACAATTGTAGCAATTTCGCTCATGACTAGAAGATCTTTTGTCACTGTAGGACCTTGACTTGGAACTCCTTTCTTTGCTTCTACTCTTGTAGAACTTGTTGAAATTCTTCACCATTAGGCTCAATTCCTCATTGAAGACTTGTTTCTCACTTGATGATGTTGGAGCATCACATGAGGCTTTGTAAGCACCACTTGACTTGTTGTGAAGCTCTTCTTTATCATTGAGTGACATCCCATGAGCAACAATTCTTCCAATGACTTCCGTTGTCTTGAGATATTTGTAGTTAGGCATCATTTGGATCAATGTGCACATGGTATCATATTTTCCAACCAAGGCTCTAAGGATCTTCTTGATGATGAATATGTCGGTCATCTCTTCACTTCCTAAGCCGGCAATCTCATTTGTGATGAGAGCAAGCCTAGAGTACATTTTAGCGACACCTTTGCCACCCTTCACTTTGAAGTTGTCAAGCTGACTTTGAAGCACATCCAATTTGGATTCCTTGACGGAGTCGGTACCTTCGTGCATATCAATCGAAGTATCCCAAATTTCCTTTGCATTCTCAACATGGATGATTTTGTAGAATTCTTCGGGGCACAATCCGTTGAAGAGGATATCACGAGCTTGAGCATTGTATTGCAGCATTGTCAATTCTTCCGTGGTAGCTTCACGATTAGGTGCTCTCCCATCGAACAATTCACCTTGCAAGCCAATACACACAATAGCCCAAATGGCGGGGTTATGTCCAAGAATATGCATTTTCATCTTATGCTTCCAACTAGCAAAATTAGTACCATCAAAGTAAGGACCTCTACGGTGGTAATTTCCCTCGCTAGACGCCATACTCTCCTAGGTTGTGAAACCAAGGCTATGATCACCAAAGCTATGGAAATCATGGCAAATGGAGACCAAAGCTCTGATACCACTTGTGGGATCGAAAGTATATCTAGAGCGGGGTGATTAGACTACTTGAACAAATAAAAACCTAGCCTCTTCCAAATTTTTAAGTCTTGGTAGATTTTAGCAACTTAGCACAAATCAAGCAATCAACCAACACATGCAAATCTAAGAGTATAGCAGCGGAATGTAAATCATTGCATATGAAGGTAAAGGGAGGAGTTTGGAGGGAGCAAACACAATGTAGACATGGAGATTTTTGGCGTGGTTCCGATAGGTGGTGCTATCGTACATCCACATTGGTGGAGACTTCAACCCACGAAGGGTAACAGCTGCACGAGTCTACGGAGGGCTCCACCCATGAAGGGTCCACGAAGAAGCCACCTTGTCTATCCCACCATGGCCATCGCCCACGAAGGACTTGCCTCACTTGGTTACATCTTCACGAAGTAGGCGATCTCCTTGCCCTTACAAGCTCCTTGATTCAACTCCACAATCTTGACGGAGGCTGCCAAGTGACACCTAACCAATCTAGGAGACACCAATCTCCAAAAGGTAATAGATGGTGTGTTGATGATGAACTCCTTGCTCTTATGCTTCAAATGATAGTCTCCCCAACACTCAACTCTCTCTCATAGATCTGGATATGGTGGAAAGATGATTTGAGTGGAAAGCAACTTGGGGAAGGCTATAGATCAAGATTCTTTTGGTTGGATTGGAATATCTTGGTCTCAACACATGAATAGGTGGTTCTCTCTCACAAAAGTGAATGGTAGAAATGTAGGCACGTTCTGATGGATCTCTCTACGAATGGAGGATGGGTGGAGGGGTATATATAGCCTCCACACAAAATCTAACCATTACATACAATTTACCAAACTCGGTAGGACCAAATAGTTAAACTCGGTCAGACCGATTTAGTTCAAAATGTGAACGTTAGGCTTTTTGGTGGGACCGACATGTCAACTTGGTGGGACCGATTTCATTAGGGTTAGGGCATAACGTAATCTCGATGAGACCAATCACATGAACTCGGTGGAACCGACTTCTGTAATAGGCAAACAGAGAGTTGGTCAGGCAAACTTAGTGGGACCGATCGCTCATTTTGGTGAGACCGAAACGTTACGAAAAGGAAACACAGAGTTTGCATTGTGAACTCAGTGGGACCGATCGTTCATCTCGGTTAGACCGAAATGTTACGAAGGGGAAACAGATAGTTTGCAATCCCATCTCGGTGAGACCGAGATCCCTATCAATGAGACCGAACTGATTAGGGTTTCTGGCTATGGCTATGTCAAATGAACTCGGTGGCGCCGGATAGATCAAATCGGTGGGGCCAAGTTTGACTTTTGGTTTGGGACATATGTGTATATGAGAAAGTGGTTGAGGGCTTTTGGAGCATATCACTAAGAATTTTTGAGAAAGCAAGCCATTAAGCAACACCTCATCCCCTTTTAATAGTATTGGCTTTTCCTATGGAATCAATGTGATCTTGGATCACTAAAATGAAAATGTAGAGTCTTGAGCTTTTGCAAATATGTGTCCTTAGCATTTTGAGGGGTCCACATTCCTAGTCCATCTCATGCCAATCATTGAACTTTCTGAAATGATCATCTTGAAAGAGAATTAGTTCAATGAGCTATATGTTGTTAGGAATTACCAAAACCACCCAGGGATAGTTGCACGTTCATCCCCTCCATCACTGCCATCATTGCAATCTTCCTTCTCACGGCCTCTGGTGGGTTTTCCTTGATTCCAAGGAGACTTACCAGGACGACTTGCTTCGCCGCCTCGGCACTTCCTGCCAGCACCATTCTGACCTTTCCCTTTATCATGCTTCTCATGCTCAGCCCTCTACTTCGTGACGAGCTGTTCAACTTGATGGCACTCCTGGAGATTGTGACCCTTGGTCCGATTAGTCTTGCAGTACGACCCATCACCTTCCGCAACCTTTTCGACAGCCGCAGCCTCTCGGAAATCAATGCACGCAGCAACTTCCTTGCGGGGGGCTTCAGCCTTAGCCTTCTTGTCGGTACTAGGAGTGCCCGATCCCTCAGCGATCATTATTGCCTTATCTTTGCGCCTCTTGTTGTGCTTCTTATTCTTCTTCTTCTGACTGGTGGCCTCGTCATCATCCTCTAAGTCGATGTCGACGCCACCTTCTTCCCCAGGGAGTTTCTGCCCCTCCTCCACCCGAGCACACTTGTCCACCAAGGTGTAAAGCTCCTTCATAGTCTTGGGTAACCAAACGTTCATCTTGGAACGTATCCGACGATTGCGCATGTTGGATTGGAACGCAGCTATCATAGCTGCCGGGTGGATGTCTGGAATATTTCTGTGGAATCGGTTAAACCTATGCATGTACTTCTGCAGAGTCTCTCCTTCCTTCTGCGGGAGAAGCTGCAAGTCGCTGGGCTGCCCTGGTTCTTGATGGATGCCTGTGAAGGCGCCAATGAACTCATGCCATAGGTCAGCCTAGGTCAAGATGGAGTTCTCTGGCAAGTGCATCAGCCAAGACCTCACATTTTGGCTTGAGTGCCAAAGGGAAGTAGTTGGCAAAAACATTCTCGTCTCTTCCCGCGACAGCTTGAACGACGATGGTGTAGATGCTCAAGAACTCCGCCGGGTTTAGTCTCCCATCATACTTCTCTGGTATCTCTGGCTTGAACATGCGAGCGGATGGCCAACGGACCTGCCGCAACTCGCGGGTGAAGGCACGGTACCCAGCCTCGAAAGGCAGGTACCCGCCCCCGCCGAGT
This sequence comes from Triticum urartu, assembly GCF_056163025.1. NCBI lineage: Eukaryota > Viridiplantae > Streptophyta > Magnoliopsida > Poales > Poaceae > Triticum > Triticum urartu. Next base: position 299,205,423 of record NC_141875.1, on the reverse strand, counting down.
GCAGGCTCGTCGATGTTGGGGCCATCACGCCCATCGGACTGGTGGTGGTTGTCGTGGCGTCACTCGATGGTGATGCACGCGCCCTACCTCTGCCTATCCTCCGGGGCTCGCCATTGGCCTTAACGTGCTCGAGGATTGGATGAAGCCATTGAGACGTCATCAAGCTCTTGGTCACGTGGCCCTCATGCTGGTTGCCGCGGTGGGGATTGCACCATGGGGGTGGCCCCTTCCGCACGACCAGCAGCGTGGGCTGCCATCGTTGCCTGGGGAGGCCTTGGCGGGCCAGCTCGCTGTGAGCCTCCAGCCTCGTCAAAGCTGATCAGGCTCTGAATGGTGGCTCTCCACTCATCCATCTGCTTAGCTACCGAAGGAAGTCTCAGCAGCAGCTGGGCCCGCGTCATGGCCTCCGAAGCAGTGCTTGGCATAGGTGATGACGATGTAGATCGCAGCGTCACTCTGCTCCTGACGGTGCCAGCAGTGGCTGCGCCGGGCTCCCGCCGTCGGGACCCAGCCGCTTGGATGGCGTCGTGACGAGATGCTGGCATGTGTGGACCAATGGCCCCGTTTGGAACTTTGGCTGGGCCAGTTTGCTCCGGGGGTGGTGCATGTCCTGCGACCGTGCCCGTGGTGGGGGCAGTCGGAGGATAGAGCACATTAAATGTGTCACTTAGTGTCACATCACAGCATGCCCGACAAGGCTTGCCGGGCTGTTTTGCCAACTTCGCGCCTGCTTGCTTGACACATCTCAGGACGGGGGTCATTTGGAGGTGTTTTCCATAGGAAGTGGCTTCCATGTGGCAAGAAGGAGCCACTTAGTCACTTAGGGGCTTGACACCGCATTGATCGATGACTTGCGTCGTTGTGAAGTGGATCGGTGAAGCTTTGGCAGTGTAGACCGCCCTTGCTGTGCCCAGCAAGCCTGCAGGGGCAGTATGGTGGCTTGTCTTCGGGGCAACCTCGTCCTCTCCAGGCTCGCCTGCCTGCAAGGGAGATTTTCCCTTAGCGATATCTTGTCTCTCTAGCTTGATTTGGCCTTCTTGATCTGCGCTTTGATTCCTCAAATAACTGTTCTCTAGTGCTTGGTCGGATCTTGGTTGCTGCTATCTTTTCCTTAGGCTTGTGAACAGTCTGGGCAACAGACCCGGGGTTTGTTTCACCGACACAATTCAAGAAACCAACATGTGGGCGATAATGTAGAAGATCTCTGTCGAATACGTATTACTAACCGTCTGCAATGAGATTGATAGGATAAACAGAGATAACAAATTAATATGGCAAATGCATACAAAGATATATACAGTCTGCTTAATTTAGTCCTTCTTGTTGTTGTTTGATGGCCCCGCGACATCGTCTTGGCGAGGACACTTCTTGCTGCTGACCGTTGGCTTTTCATCGACGCCGCCGTCGTTGTTGTCGTCCTCCTCCTGCTCCTTGTTCGACCATTCCTCCTCATCATCTTCGTCATCCTCTTCTTTGTCCTACGATGGCTCCTCGTCCATCTGGTTGTCACCCGATGACTCCGGAGGCGGTGTCCCTTCCATGATCCGGATAATCGAGGCCTGGCTCGACGCCGAACTCATGGAAGACGAGTGGGATGATTCCGATGTTGACCTATCATCAGGCGCCAGACTGCTAGCCAAACTGTCATCCTCGTTGTCGCTCGACATGGCCGCGGTCGTATAAAACCGTGAGAAAGCAAGATTGCAGAGTGTGTGCAAGTGTGTAGCGCGGCCTACCGAGGACGATGAAGATGGTGGACACTTAAGCGGGGTATGCAGAGAAGAGGAATGCCAATTGAAGCGGGTGTTGATGTATTATCTAACCGCTGATATAATCAACCACAATTATTTGTACCTAGTCATTCCAAATTCCCGGGGTTGCGCAGTTCTCAATGTGATGAGTAATTACACACAGGCGTTGGGGCGCCCAAATATGAAACAAGCATTTTCTAGTACTTCTACTCCCTCTGTCTGGTGACCTAGGTGGGGGAAAATAAGAGAACTTGATGATTAGTATTTGGTAATCAATACCATCGCATGTAGCGAATTTACCATTGCATGCATGTTATGCTAAGTAGTCTGAAGTCATTGAATGCATACTAGCTGTAGGACTCCTATTGGCTGATTTATTTTTTCAGGACAAAAACAAGGAATGAGTTTTGGGATTATGCACCGGTACCGGTACGAACGGAGTAGGACCGTTGGCAAGCAATACATTTAGCTATTCTTATTGATGAAGCCAGTAATAATCAAACTACAAAGGAAAAGAAAAATAGACAAGGGAAAATATATGCACGAATCTTCGCATAACATCAATGGCATAGGACCTACATGTGCATTACTTAGAGCTCATCTAGATGTGTTTTAGCAATACTGTCAAACAAAACCCCTAATCATCATTGCAAACAGCGCATAGAACATGGCTAATGCGACAACCACAACTACACATGCTAGTTCCTTATTGTCTCTTGCTTTCATCTGTTGCCTATGATTGATTCTTTCTTGCTTCATCGTACTGATTGTACATTCAAGATCAGTCAGTTTCTTCTTCAGCTTTACGTTGTCTTATGTGAGCTTGGTGATAACACTCCGAACATTGCCATGCCATTCTTCATCCAGCCAGTTAACAAAGGCACAAGCCTCATATCCCTGCCAATGTTAAATAGTATTCAGGATGAGCAGTGGCATTAACTCAAGTAAAATGATGAACTTAGCACTAACCTCTAAGGTGCAACTGAGAAACCGCCTACCAATATTGAATCCCTCCATGCATACACGTCGAGCATGAGTGTGCTCATGCACACAACTTAGATTTTGGTACTTCTCGGTGGCGCAAAACTCGGAGTCGAACTCGTGTTGCGGGAGTCTGGAGTCATGCTCCGGATCTGGTGGCAGATCTCTTTCCTAGGGCGGTCAGTCAGGACGGACATGCTAAAAAAGATTAGGATAGATTGGAACCTGACAGGATGATTTGGATCCGTAGTATAGCTGCCTTCTGATGACCTTAGGAAAGTGCTTGGCGGCGACCGACATCATGGTGGCGTTGCCGAGAGCGGCAATACGAGTAGGAGCAGCCGCACCGAAACCATCAGCACCACTCGTCCGCATTCCCCCAATGTCAGCACCACGCGAAGGAAATTGGAGGCTATCTAGGGATTTGGGGGAAATGGGGAAACGGTAGGGATAAGCTAACGGTCGGGTAATACTTATGGCACTATATGTTGTATACGACACACTGTTTATACATGTCGTTTTTGTTAGGTATTACAACTTCACACATGATTTCCACACCTAACCGTGTGAGAAGACAATGTAGGTGAGACACGGTTGCCGTGACATAACCGTATGTGATGTACTACCATGTACATATAATTGAGTTATGGTGATACTGTGTAAAAACTGCTCTACAAATATCCGTCAAAAAATAAAATAGCCGCTCTGCATATAGAGATGGCGGCGGCGGCCTAGGCAGCGGCTACCGGATAAGAGGACAATCCTCGGTCGATGGGCGGTGGCGGCATCATAGGAGGCCAATCCTTGGTCTGCGGCGCAAGATAGGAGGAGCTCAACCATCGAGGTCGGCGGCGGCGTGATTGGAGCACTTCCATCACGGTCTATGGCGGGATAGTGGAGGTCGAACTTCAGGAGACAGCCGCACTAAGCTTTGCTCCTTGACCTTGTTGTCTTCGCGTGCCACCGCATCATGCTTCTCTGTCTGCTAGGTGGAGGTTGTCGCACAGCTAATTAATTAAGGTAGTCTTTTCGTGAGTGGCTTAATTAAGGTATTCAATTCCTAATGGTAGTGTTGTATTACTCTATGTGTAAATTGATAGGACATTAATTTTTGTCATTGCACGTCTAGATAATAATATGGAGTGCCCTCTGTAATTATGAAAATAAAACCTTGTGATTTATGCACGCATGTTTGGGCGTCAGTTAATACATGTATTAATGTTGTTGTTTTGTTTTTAATTACCATTCATGTGGTGTAGATGGAACGATCTCAATGGATGAAGAATCGGAGAACCACAGACTTTATCGGTGGTGTGACATAGTTCTATTGGGTTCTATGGTAGGGTGCATTGATTGCAAATTAAAATTATCCTATGCGCACAACAACCAGGAACATGCTATGCGAATAGATCACAGATCGTTACCACTAGACGCGCAGTGCCGTGCAGCAGAAGAAGAGTTGAGCAAGCGCGTCCGCGTGGATCGTCTTGTAACACCCACGATGCGGCTATATCTCCCACGTGTCGGAGCACGACTTAGAGGCTTAACCGCATTGTAGGAATGTCGCAAGAGGGGTAATCTTTACACATCCCATGTACTGAATAAGAAAGAGGTACAGAGTTGGCTTACAATCGCCACTTCACACAATACATGAATATAACATCACATCATCCAGATACAATCAAGGTCCGACTACGGAACCAAAATAAAAGAAGACCACCCCTAATGCAAAACATCCCCGATCGCCCCGACTGGGCTCCACTACTGATCAACTGGGAATGAAACAACACAATAGACACGGTCTTCATCAAGCTCCTCCCTGAGCTCGGTTACGTCACCTGTACGGTATCACCGGCACCTGCAACTGGTTTTGGAAGTAATCTGTGAGTCACAGGGACTCAGCAATCTCACACCCTCACTATCAAGACTATTTAAACTTATGGGTAGGAAAAGGTATGTGAGGTGGAGCTGCAGCAAGCACTAGCATATATGGTGGCTAACTTCTGCAAATGAGAGCGAGAAGAGAAGGCAAAGCACGGTCGTGAACTAGAAGTGATCAAGAAGTGATCCTGAAACTACTTACGTTCAAGCATAACTCCAACACCGTGTTCACTTCCTGGACTCCGCCGAGAAGAGACCATCACGGCTACACACGCGGTTGATGCATTTTAGTTAAGGTAAGTGTCAAGTTCTCTGCAACCGGACATTAACAAATTCCCATCTTCCCATAACCGCGGGCACGCCTTTCAAAAGTTCATAACCCTGCAGGGGTGTCCCAACTTAGCCCATCACAAGCTCTCACGGTCAACGAAGGGTATTCCTTCTCCCAGGAAGACCCGATCAGGCTCGGAATCCCGGTTACAAGACATCTCGACAATGGTAAAACAAGACCAGCAAGACCACCCGCTGTGCCGACAAATCCCAATAGGAGTTTCACATATCTCGTTCTCAGGGCACACCGGATAAGGTAAGCGTACAGGAGCCGACGTAACCCAAGTTGCCAAGGGATGGCCCTGCACAGTGCTCTAGTTTGGACCAACACTCACAGGAGCACTGGCCCGAGGGTTTAAAATAAAGATGACCCTTGAGTCTGCAGAACCCAAGGGAAAAAGGCTTAGGTGGAAAATGGTAAAACCAAGGTCAGGCCTTGTTGGAGGAGTTTTATTCAAAGCAAACTATCAAGGGGTTCCCATTATAACCCAACCGCATAAGGAACGCAAAATCAAGGAACATAACACGGGTATGACGGAAACTAGGGCGGCAAGAGTGGAACAAACAACCAGGCATAAGGCCGAGCATTCCACCCTTTACCAAGTATATAGATGCAATAATTAAATAAGAGATATTGTGATATCCCAACAAATATCCATGTTCCAACATGGAACAAACTCCATATTCACCTGCAACTTGCAATGCTATAAGAGGGGCTGAGCAAAGCGGTAACATAGCCAAACAACGGTTTGCTAGGACAAGGTGGGTTAGAGGTTTGACATGGCAATATGGGAGGCATGATAAGAAAGTGGTAGGTATCGCAGCATAGGCATAGTAATAGAGCGAGCAACTAGCAAGCAAAGATAGAAGTGATTTCGAGGGTATGGTCATCTTGCATGCAAAGTCCTCCGAGAGGACGAAAGCTTGATCCTTGAAAGCGTACTCAACGGGTACCTCGAACACGAACTCGTCTCCCGTCTCTACCCAAACCAAGAACACAAGCAAAGGGAACAACCATCAACCACGGTGCAATGCGCAAGCAACATGATGCAAAACATGGCATGATATGCGGGATGTGATATGCAATGCATATGCATGCTCCGGAAGGAAAAGATTGAACCAGGCCTCAACTTGGCAAACCAAGAGCGCCGCTGGAAAGATGAGTTGATTTCGGTCGAAATTGATATAAAGATAACCGGAATCGGATGCACGGTTTGGAAATGGCAAGCAAAACAATAATGGCACTATTCTGCGATTAACAGCATGATGCCATCTAGAATGCAACAAGAAACTAAGCTACTGCACTCCAACATAGCAACAAAGCACATGGCAGTGATCCACTCAAGATGCTTGACAAAAGATGAACACTGAGCTACGGCTAAATCACACAATAGCAGGTTCAAACAAGCATGGAAAAAGTGCAAAAGATATCAGGTTCACAGACTTAGTGAAAATAACATGGCAGGATTTAACATCAGGAAGCAATGTTTAGAGCAAGATAACAACATGCTACAGGAACATATCATGGCAAGGCAAAGCATGGCATGAAGCTACTCAAAGCATACAACAAAAGTCCCTTACTGACCATAAGCCAGAAGGGGTCAGAAAATACAATGGCAACCATGTGAACATAGCAACTTTCGTTAACAGATTCAGACTAGTAGAAAACTCGAACATGGCAAAACAGATTCACGTAGGCACGTTTGTGAGCTCAATGCACTCACCACAAGGCATTGCATGACAAACTAAGCATACACCCAGCAAGTAGACATGATAAACTAGCTAACCATGGCAAGAACACTCTCATAGCACGCAAGAATAAACTATAACAACCTCGGCAAAATTGATTAACACGTAAACAATCTGCCAGGAATCATTTTATAGCAAAAGTGGAGCAAGATTGAGTCATCCTAGAGCACTCCATAATTGCAAACAAAGACATGGATGGATAGAGCATAACAATATCTCAAAATCATCCTTACTGAACATGCTCAAAAGAGGCATGGATCACCCTGTAGCAACAAGAATACATGGTATAAAAATAACATCAGGGAAAAGACTTAGAAGATTTCTAAGTCCCTGAAATCAGCAACATTACGAGAGCTACTTTGCATGCTTGTGCTAGTCACCACAAAGATCACAAAAATACATGGCATACACCCCTGTAAAGATGGCATGGCATACTTCAAAACACATGTAGGGCTCAAGATCATAGGAGGCACACATTAAACATGGCAAAAATGACAATTGTCCAATATCTGTTAAGAATCTGAAACTAACATCACATAGCACTCTTGCAACAGCATTTGGGGCATCGAGATGAACTCAAATGAACATGGTGCAATGGGATGAAATGAAGTACACGTCCTGATGAACATTTTGATATATCATATTCACAAATCGGTTATACATGCACCAAGTTACACCATGTTCAACACGCATGTATGATGAGGGTTTTTAGAGACTTAGTGAAAACAACCTCAGGGCAAAGATGGACGGGGACATTCGGGACGGCGCGGTGCGGGGCTTCGGGCGTGCTTGGATCGAGGGTTATGGCAACACCGGCACGACACTAACCCGTGGCGGGCCGAGGGCGGCGGCGGCGAGCTCGACGCCGGAGAAGGACGCCGGAGACGGGGGAGACCTGGATCTGGCAGGATCCGGGGCGGGGATCGCCAGATCCGGCGGCCCGCAGAGCGGGGGCGAGCGGCGGCGAGCTCGGCATGGAGGCTCTTCATTCGATGGGGTCGGCAAAAGAGCAGCGTTCGGCGGCGGCGCGCGGCTCGGGCACCGGCGGCCTGCGGTCGCCGTAGGGTGCAGGTCTGGCGAGGGCTCCTCCCCAAGAGCTCGGGAGCGAGACGGCGGCGCTGGGAGGCGCGACGGGCGCCGGTGCGGGAGGGCCAGGGCGCTGGCGTGGAGAGGCGGGTGCAGGCTCCCTCCAGGCCCGGATCGGCCCAGGGCGGGCCGCGGATGGGCCCTGGGCGGCGCGGGAGAGACCAGGGGCTCAGGGCGCCTCCTGAGTGGCTGGAGGGGCATCAAGAGGCGACGTGGCGGTGGGGGATTCGCGGAACCGGCGGATCAGGCGGCGGCGCGGCTGTTGTGACACCGACAAGTGGCGGAGAAGGAGGGGCTCGGCGTGGAATGCGAGGAGGGGGCGGCGGCTGCAGGTTAGGGGTGGCTAGGGGCTAGGGTTTGTCCAAAAATGGACTAGGGGAAGTTTAAATAGGAAAAGGGGGCTAGGAGAGGGGATTTTGCTCCGTTTTTGGACCCTCGGATCATGATCGGACGGCTCCGGGCAAAGGGTGGACTAGGTGGGCTGCGAAGAGAGGCCTCGGGCTGAGAGGGGAGAAGAGAAGTGAGGCACGGCGACTGTTTCAGATACCGAAGTGTCCGGCGAGAATACCGGCAACGGTGCCGCTATATGTTTAACGGTTGGGCTATGAAACGAGCTCCGAATGCGATGAAACTTGACAGGCACTCTGTCGGTGGTGAACCAAGGCCGCATAGCAAATATCGGTCCATTTCGAGAATGTTTAACACCCGCTTACAACAAGAGACAAAAGGGGGCGCCGGAGGACATAGGAGCGCCAGATTGCAAAACGGACAACGGGGAAAATGCTCGGATGCATGAGATGAACATGTATGCAAATGCGATGCACATGATGACATGATATGAAATGCATGACACGCAAACACATGACAAGGCAACAACAACGAATAACTGGAAGACACCTGGCACATCGGTCTCGGGGGGTTACTGTAACACCCCGGATGTAACTTACCCAATTTGTACTCCAACTCTTGCCGTTCCCGGCTTTAAGTTATTTTATTTTTCTCGGGTTCGGGTCTTTGTCTCCGTGTGTTGCTATCGTTGCCATGCATCTCATATCATGTCATCATGTGCATTGCATTTGCATACGTGTTCATCTCATGCATTCGAGCATTTTCCCCGTTGTCCGTTTTGCATTCCGGCGCTTCGTTCTCCTCCGGTGGTCATTTCTAATTTCTTTCGTGTGTGGGGATTAAACATTTCCGGATTGGACCGAGACTTGCCAAGCGGCCTTGGTTTACTACCGGTAGACCGCCTGTCAAGTTTGGTATCATTTGGACTTCGTTTGATACTCCAACGGTTAACCGAGGGACCGAAAAGGCCTCGTGTGTGTTGCAGCCCAACACCCCTGCAATTTGGCCCAAAAACCCACCTAAACCTGCTCCATCATCGAGAGCATTCGATCACGATCGCTGGCCGAAAACTGCACCTCATTTGGACTGTCCTAGCTCCCTCTATGCCTATATATAGATCCCCTCTCGTAAATCCCGGCCTAGATCTCATCATCGCGCGCCGCCGGACAATTCGCCACCGACGGACATTGTCTGGATCCACCCCGCCGCCGCCACGTGTCGCCTCCTCATTCGCCGCCGCCACCGCGCCCACTTGGCCGCCTCACCGGCTCGCTGAGGCCCGCCGCGGGCCCTCCCGGGCTCAGCCGCCAGCGCCTCCCCGCGCCTCCTCGCCCCCGACGCCGGCGCCGGCGCCCGCCGCTCCGCCGCCACCTCAACGCGGTCCGGCCACCCGCCGCCTCCGTGACATCGCCGCTCGACCTCGCCCGAGCCTCTCCGGCCATCTCCGCCGCCCGCCGCTCCGGCCCCGAGCTCCGGCGACCGGATCCGCGCCGCCCCTGACCGTCTCTTCAAGCTCCGGCCGCCACCACTCCAACTCCGGCGAACTCACTCCGGCCAACCTCGTAACCCGCGCTGGATCTGGATCTGGTTATTTTTGGGTTGACTTTTGCCCGAAACCCTAATCCATGTGCCCATCTTCATCATGCTATATCTCCGCATCCGTAGCTCCGTTTTTGGCATATAGCATATCAAAATGTTCGTCTCAGAGAGTACATCATTTCATTCCATTGCATCATTTTCATTTGAGTTCATCTTGATGCCCGAAATGCTGTTAGAAGAGGGCTACTTGAGATAATTGTCAGATCTGTTGCTCCATTTAGACATTTGTCATTTTTGTCATGATTATTGTGTGCATGATATGCCCTGATGCTCTACAGATGTTTTGTTAAGGGTTTTGTCATCTTTCCAAAGGTGCAACCCATGTATTTTTGTGATGTGTGTGGTGACTATCACAAGCTTGCCAAGTGAGGCACTTGGTAATTCTGATTTCAGGGACTTAGCATTTCCACTAAGTCCTTGAGCTGTTTACCTCATGTTGTCATATGTTCATGTTGTTTCCGAGTGATCCGTGCATCTTTTGAGGATGATCAGTAGGGATGTTTTATTAATCTTGTAGTGATCTATCCATCCATGTCTTTGTTTGCATTTATGGAGCACCCTAACTTGAGTCAATCAAGCTCTACTTTTGCTACTTCGCGAATCTGGGCAGATTGTCAACTTGTTTGCAATTTTGCCGATGATGTTGTAGTTGATCCGTGCATGCTATGCTATTGTTCTTGCCATGTCTAGATTGCATTTTTTGTATTCTTGATGGATATATGCTTAGCTTTTCATGACTTGCACCATAGTGAGTGCATCTAGCTCATAAACATGCCTACTTGAGTTATGTTTCAGCATGTGTCAGTTTTCACAAAGTCTGAAAACTGATTATGTTTTGCTATGTTCACGTGCTTGCAAATGTGTTTTCTGATCCCTTTTGGCTCAAGGTCACTAAGAGACTTTTGTTAAGCTTTTTTAGAAGCTCCATGCCATGTTTTAATTTTCCATGTTCAGGTCCTGTAGCATGTAGTTTTGTTGCTCCAAAGTGGGCTACCTGATCTGAAATTCCAGACAAGTGTTAATTTCACTAAGTCTGAGATCTGTTCTCCATATGCATTTTTGCCATGCTTGTTTGAACCTGTTAATGGATGAATTGGCCGTAGCTCAGTGCTAGACTTTTGTTAAGCATCTTGTATGCATCCCTGCCATGTATTTTTTTGCCATGTTTGAGTGCTGTAGCATGTTCATCTCATTGCATTTAGATGGCTACTTGCTGTAAATCACAAACCGGTGTCATATTTGAATCGCTTGCCATTTCCAAACCGTAAATCCGATTCCACCGTTCTTTATATCGTTTTCAAGCGATTTCATCTCATCTTTCCAGTGGCACACTTGGTTTTCCAAGTTGAGGCCAGGTTCATGCATTACTTGTCAAATCTTGCATATGCATCCCGCATCGCATCCTGATGAGGACATCAATACCATTGTTACACCCACAGCCCCTATTGTTACATATACTGGACCAATTACTAGAGCTCGCGCACGCCAATTAAATTACCAGGTACTTTCGTTTCTTGGTAATGATTCTAATGTTCATGAGATTATGATGCTGCCTAAATTGGATACATTTGTTTTGCTTTCAAATGAAGGGCCTAGCTTGGAGAAGGATGAACATTGGAGCAAGAACACGCATGAAGTTGATGGCATGCGCAAGGGGATCAAGAACGGAGTTACAACTGATGATTTCAGGACTTTGAAGCCGCCATAAGGAGTGCATGAAGCCATGGACGAAATATACAAGATGCCACTTCATAATATTCGTCCATAGGCTATTCTAGGTGCTGCGTCACCTTATTAATGGGCCAGGCCCATGTAATTTCAAAATACTTAAGTATAGGCTATTTTTAGAGTCCGTATGTGTGGGGAAACAAGAGTTAGGGTTGGTTTCGGACCCCACCCTCAAGGGCCACGAAATTCCCCTCTCTTCCTCCATATATACAGCCCTTAGGGCGTCGTTTAGACCTTGGGTTTTGTTTAGATTAAAAGTTCGCCATAGCTGCAACTTAGCGTACTTCGTTTGTGTCCAACGACCAGACCAAGACGTCACAGAACCCCACCTTGATCAATAAAGCTTTCATCTTATATTCTCAATATCCAGATTGCAATCTCAGTTTCTTGCTTGTTCTTCGTTTGCTCGCAGGAAACAGGCCCTCGTGGTCAAGTTGATCGTGCTCCGGCGTGGTCAATAACCCCTCGGAAGTTGGTTTAGCGATTGCTAAGGCGCGACGTCTCGCACGTTCGTAGTCGGATCGTCAAGGTCAACTCCCACAGAAAACGATAGCCACCATCTCATCGAAACATCGGGACACCTTTGCCTCTATCAAGTGGTATCAGATTTCCAGGTTGCTCGGTGAGATTTTACAGTTTTTCGTAGATTAGATCGAGTCTGTTCTTCATACCTACAGTCCACGAAAAAGCCACACAAAAAAAATTAGGGTTAGTTCATCATATCCGAACCAATCTGAGCCTTTGCATAATCTTTTTAGGGTTTTTGCTTTGTTGAATTTGCGGTTGCATCGTCGTGTCAAGTTGCTGGTCTTAGAGTCTAGTCTTTTAGAGTTTCGAGTTCTGGTCATAAGTTGTCACGCCGCCGCCGCACCATCATCATCGCCCATCTACCACTTTTGCTTATCCGCCACCGCTCTGACTCCTTATCCATATACCACTACCAATCCGTATCCATATACCACCATCAATCTCTATCCATATAGCACATACCACCACCGCTACCATATACCACCACCGCTGCCATATACCACAACCATATATCCACCACCAATCCGAGTTCTTCTCATATTAGGTTTGTTCTTGAGATCAATCTCAATTCCGATTCGTGTTTCCTTGCCTGCGTAGGTCTCGGAAAAAAAAAACGAGTCTGGAGACCCCCGGGCAGTTTTTAGGCCAAAATTTTCACGGGCAAAAATATTTTTTCCCTATCCTATTTTTAGGCTTTTCTGAGTCTTTTGAGCCACGTGCCATCATAGTGATTTTTTGTCGCACTTTTTCGTCGTCGCTGCCCTGATTTCCGAAAAAAAAGTGGAAAAAAAAATTTCGTGCCCATCCTATCAGTTTGACGAGGGAAGAGTTTTGAGACACTCGCCATTATAGTGATTTTTCGCAAAAAAAAAGGAGCGCAAAAAAAAAAGAGGAGCGCAAAAAAAAGCGAAAAAAAAAAGTTCCAGAGTGTGCTTTTCCCTTATTTACGTGCAGCGCCGTGATTTTGTTAGTGTTCTAGGCTCGCGTCTCTAGCATGGTCTAGCCTAGGACCAGCACAGTACCGTCGTTGAGCGTTTATTCAACTTTGCATCTCTGAATTGATTATTGCTGACCCTTTTTGCTACCATACTATAAGCCTTCCCAGCTCCACATACCTCTACGTCGTGCGTTTGACTCTCCCTGGCAATCGCTCTATCCAAGCTTTTGAGAGTTTTGACTACAACGGTTGCCGATCACCGCCTGCTGCTGGGTAAGAACTGGTAAGAATTTGAGATTTGCTTGACGGATTTGTGACACCCGCCACCACCACCTCTTGTTAGTATTCTGTAGGATCATATTCTTGTGTGTTTTCTATTGTTGCTAACCATGGCAGGATCACAAGCCAACGAGACTGACTGGGAAAACATGATGAATCAGGAGTTGCATGATAAATTTCAGCAAATGATGAATGGACAGGTGCAGGATGTGCTAAACAGATTTGAAGAGGCCATGGAGAAGATAGATGACATGGAGAAGACGTTCGAAACAAAGCTCGATAACAGGTTTAATGAATTGCTCGCGCGTCTTCCACCACCACCACCGGCTGCACCTAACGCACCTCTACAACAACAACAACGACGACTACCTACACATCGTGAAACAGCCCTCCGCCGAGCGAGCCGTCTCCCTCTTGCACCTGGCCAAACTGTTGGTGCTGCTGTTGCTACTTCTGTGGCTCCTGCTGCTGATGCGGAGGAGGATGATTTTGCTGGCGATTACGAGGATGAGGTTGATCAAAATCAGAACTACGTGCCACCACCAGCACAGCAACCATCAGGTCGTCCACATGCAAATAATGGCAATGGTAGGGCTCACCCTCAGGTACGAGATCATGACCATCTCCCTAAACTAAAATTGAATATTCCACCATTTGAGGGTAGATATGTTCCTGATATATATCTTACTTGGGAGTTAGAAACTGAACAACGATTTACATGTTTACAATATCCCGAGGAGAGACGTGTTCCTGCTGCTGTTTGTGCATTCACTAGTTTTGCATGTGTTTGGTGGTCTGAGCATTGTAGATTATATCCCATTCCTGCTACTTGGGCTGCTTTGAAAACTGCTATGCGTACTCGTTGGGTTCCACCATATTATCAACGTGAATTACTTCAAAAATTGCAGCGCTTAAGACAGGGAAAAAATTCTGTAGAAGAATATTATCAGGAATTACAAACTGGCATGATTAGATGTGGTATTGTTGAGGAGAATGAAGCTATGCTTGCACGTTTTATGGGTGGATTAAATAGAGAGATTCAGACGATTCTAGAGTATAAGGAGTATACTAATATCACTCGTTTATTCCATCTTGCTTGTAAAGCTGAACGTGAAGTGCAGGATCGACAGGCATTGGCGCGGACTAACTTTTCTGCAGGTCGACCTTCTTCATGGACACCACGTGCATCATCTACTTCCACACGTTCTGCTTCACCGGCGCGTCCGTCGGCTACCACCTCCAACCGTGATACAATAAAGCAGGCACAATCACCACTATCTGCCAAGAGCACACCTTCTGGGCCTGCAAAGAGCTCTTCTTCATCCATGGCATCAACAGGGCAAACACATGATATTATTTGTCGATGTTGCAAGGGTGGAGGTCATTATGCAAGAGAATGCCCATCTAAGCGTGTGATGATTGTTACTGAGGATGGTGGGTATGAGTCCGCTAGTGACTATGATGAGGAGACATTGGCTCTTATTACACGTGACGAACACGGTGGAGACGATTCTGATCATGAGACGCAATACATGGCTCCTGAAGATGCTGACAGGTATGAATGTTTAGTTGCTCAACGTGTTTTGAGTGTGCAGGTTACACAAGCTGAGCAAAATCAGAGGCACAATTTGTTCCATACAAAGGGAGTTGTGAAGGAACGTTCTGTTCGCGTGATCATAGATGGAGGGAGTTGCAACAACTTGGCTAGCATCGAGATGGTGGAGAAGCTATCTCTCACAACAAGACCACATCCACATCCTTACTACATCCAATGGTTCAACAACAGCGGCAAGGTTAAGGTAACACGTACTGTTCGTGTGCATTTTAGTATCTCTACATATGCTGATTATGTTGATTGTGATGTGGTACCGATGCAAGCATGTTCCTTATTACTTGGTAGACCATGGCAATTTGATAAAAATTCTATTCACCATGGTAGAAACAATCAGTATACTCTTGTTCATAAGGATAAAAATATTACTTTTCTTCCTATGACTCCTGATTCCATTTTGAAAGATGATATTAATAGAGCTAATAAAGCAAAACAGGAGAAAACTAAGAGTGAAAATCAGATTGTGGCAAAAGAATTTGAGCAACAAATGCAGCCTAATAATAATAAATAATCTAGTGTTGCTTCTGAAATTAAATTGAAAAGTGCATGTTTACTTGCCACCAAATCTGATATTGATGATCTAGATTTTAGCAAATCTGTTTGCTATGCTTTTGTGTGCAAAGAGGCATTATTTTCATACGAGGACGTGCCTTCCTCTTTGCCTCCTACTGTCACTAACATTTTGCAGGAGTTCGCCGACGTCTTTCCACAAGATGTGCCACCGGGATTACCACCTATTCACGGGATTGAGCATCAAATTGACTTAATTCCCGGTGCATCATTACCCAACCGGGCACCATACCGTACCAATCCAGAGGAGACGAAGGAGATTATGCGTCAAGTACAAGAACTGCTCGACAAAGGTTATATACGCGAATCCCTTAGTCCTTGTGCTGTTCCTATCATTTTAGTGCCGAAAAAGGATGGTACGTCGCGTATGTGCGTTGATTGTAGAGGCATTAATAATATTACTATTCGTTATCGTCATCCTATTCCTAGGCTAGATGATATGCTTGATGAATTGAGTGGCTCTACAATATTCTCCAAAGTTGATTTGCGTAGTGGTTACCATCAAATTCGTATGAAATTGGGAGATGAATGGAAAACAGCATTTAAAACTAAGTTTGGATTATATGAGTGGTTAGTCATGCCTTTTGGGTTAACTAATGCACCTAGTACTTTCATGAGGTTAATGAACGAAGTTTTACGTGCTTTCATTGGACGATTTGTGGTAGTTTACTTTGATGACATATTGATTTATAGCAAATCTTTGGAGGAACATTTGGAACATTTACGTGCTGTTTTTATTGCTCTACGTGATGCATGTTTGTTTGGTAACCTTGGAAAGTGCACCTTTTGCACCGACCGAGTATCTTTTCTTGGCTATGTTGTTACTCCACAGGGAATTGAAGTTGATAAAGCCAAGATTGAAGCTATTAAGAGTTGGCCGCAGCCCAAAACGGTCACACAAGTGAGGAGTTTCCTTGGCCTCGCTGGTTTCTATAGGCGTTTTGTGAGCGTTTTGTTGCTCGATGCACTACATGTCAAAGAGCTAAGTCACGACTCAATCCTCATGGTTTATATATGCCTTTGCCTGTACCTAGTGTTCCTTGGGAGGATATATCTATGGACTTTGTTTTAGGTTTACCTAGAACAAAGAAGGGGAGGGATAGCATATTTGTTGTCGTGGATAGGTTCTCGAAAATGGCACACTTTATACCATGTCATAAAAGCGATGATGCTGTTAATGTTGCTGATTTGTTCTTTCGTGAAATTATTCGCTTACATGGTGTGCCAAATACTATTGTTTCAGATCGTGATACTAAATTTCTTAGCCACTTTTGGAGATGTTTATGGGCTAAGTTGGGGACTAAGCTGCTTTTTAGTACTACTTGTCACCCCCAAACTGATGGACAAACTGAAGTAGTCAATAGAACATTGTCTACTATGCTTAGGGCTGTTTTGAAGAATAACAAGAAAATGTGGGAAGAATGCTTGCCTCATATTGAATTTGCTTATAATCGTTCATTGCATTCTACTACTAAGATGTGCCCTTTTGAAATTGTGTATGGTTTCCTACCTCGTGCACCTATTGATTTGTTGCCTCTTCCATCTTCTGAGAAGGTTAATTTTGATGCTAAAGAACGTTCTGAATTGATTTTAAAAATGCATGAGTTAACTAAGGAAAACATTGAGCGTATGAATGCTAAATATAAACTTGCTGCAGATAAGGGTAGAAAACATGTTGTGTTTGCACCTGGAGATCTTGTTTGGTTACATTTGCGTAAAGATAGATTTCCTAATCTGCGCAAATCAAAGCTAATGCCACGTGCTGATGGTCCTTTTAAGGTTTTAGAGAAAATAAATGATAATGCATATAAACTTGAGCTACCTGCAGATTTTGGGGTTAGTCCCACTTTTAATATTGCAGATTTGAAGCCTTATTTGGGTGAGGAAGATGAGCTTCCGTCGAGGACAACTTCATTTCAAGAAGGGGAGGATGATGAGGACATCAATACCATTGTTACACCCACAGCCCCTACTGTTACATATACTGGACCAATTACTAGAGCTCGCGCACGCCAATTAAATTACCAGGTACTTTCGTTTCTTGGTAATGATTCTAATGTTCATGAGATTATGATGCTGCCTAAATTGGATACATTTGTTTTGCTTTCAAATGAAGGGCCTAGCTTGGAGAAGGATGAACATTGGAGCAAGAACACGCATGAAGTTGATGGCATGCGCAAGGGGATCAAGAACGGAGTTACAACTGATGATTTCAGGACTTTGAAGCCGCCATAAGGAGTGCATGAAGCCATGGACGAAATATACAAGATGCCACTTCATAATATTCGTCCATAGGCTATTCTAGGTGCTGCGTCACCTTATTAATGGGCCAGGCCCATGTAATTTCGAAATACTTAAGTATAGGCTATTTTTAGAGTCCGTATGTGTGGGGAAACAAGAGTTAGGGTTGGTTTCGGACCCCACCCTCAAGGGCCACGAAATTCCCCTCTCTTCCTCCATATATACAGCCCTTAGGGCGTCGTTTAGACCTTGGGTTTTGTTTAGATTAAAAGTTCGCCATAGCTGCAACTTAGCGTACTTCGTTTGTGTCCAACGACCAGACCAAGACGTCACAGAACCCCACCTTGATCAATAAAGCTTTCATCTTATATTCGCAATATCCAGATTGCAATCTCAGTTTCTTGCTTGTTCTTCGTTTGCTCGCAGGAAACAGGCCCTCGTGGTCAGGTTGATCGTGCTCCGGCGTGGTCAATAACCCCTCGGAAGTTGGTTTAGCGATTGCTAAGGCGCGACGTCTCGCACGTTCGTAGTCGGATCGTCAAGGTCGACTCCCACAGAAAACGATAGCCACCATCTCATCGAAACATCGGGACACCTTTGCCTCTATCACATCCCGCATAGCATATCATCATTGCATCATATTGTTTGATCCTTGCACGTGGTTGATTTTTGTCCTTGTTGTTTGTTTGTCTTGTTTGGGTAGAGCCGGGAGACGAGTTCGCTAACGAGGAGCACGTTGAGTTTGCTTTCGAGGATCCAGTCAACTCTGACAGCTTTGCAGGCAAGATGATCATACCCTCGAAGTCACTACTATCTTTGCTATGCTAGTTTGCTCGCTCTTTTGCTATGCCAATGCTACGATGCCTACCATTTGCTTTACAGCCTCCCAAATTGCCATGTCAAACCTCTAACCCACCATGTCCTAGCAAACCGTTGATTGGCTATGTTACTCTTTGCTCAGCCCCTCTTATAGCATTGCTAGTTGCAGGTGAAGCTTGGAGGCCGTTCCTTGTTGGAACATTTATTTACTTGTTGGGATATCATTATATTGCCAGGTTATCTTAATGCATCTATATACTTGGTAAAGGGTGGAAGTCTCGGCCTCTCGCCTAGTGTTTTGTTCCACTCTTGCCGCCCTAGTTTCCGTCATATCGGTGTTATGTTCCCGGATTTTGCGTTCCTTACGCGGTTGGGTTATAATGGGAACCCATTGATAGTTCGCCTTGATTAAAGCTTTTCCAGCAATGCCCAACCTTGGTTTTACCATTTGCCACCTAGCCTCTTTTTCCCTTGGGTTTCCGGAGCCCGAGGGTCATCTTATTTTAGCCCCCCCCCCCCAGGCCAGTGCTCCTCTGAGTGTTGGTCCGAACTAGAGTCCTGTGCAGCGCCCCCTCAGGGAAACTCGAGGTTTGGTTTTAGTTGTATGGAGAGCTCATCTGAGTGTGCCCTGAGAACGAGATATGTGCAGCTCCTATAGGGATTTGTCGGCACATTCGGGCGGTGTTTCTGGTCTTGTTTTAACCTGTCGAAGTGTCTTGAAGAACCGAGGTACCGAGTCTGATCGGAACGTCTCGGGAGGAGGTCTATTCCTTCGTTGACCGTGAGATCTTGTCATGGCTAAGTTGGGACTCCCCTGCAGGGATTTGAACTTTCGAAAGCCGTGCCCGCGGTTATGGGCAGATGGGAATTTGTTAATATCCGGTTGTAGATACCTTGAACCTTAACTTGATTAAAATGAATCAACCGAGTGTGTTACCGTGATGGCCTCTTCTCGGCGGAGTCCGGGAAGTGGACACGGTGTTGGAGTAATGTTTGCGCAGGTTGTCCTCTAGTTTCTCGCTCGCGCTTTGCCTCCTCTTCTCGCTCTCTTTTGCGAATAAGTTAGCCACCATATATGCTAGTTGCTTGCTGCAGCTCCACATATATTTTTACCGTGTCTTACCTATTAAGCTTATATAGTCTTGATAGCGAGGGTGCGAGATTGCTGAGTCCCTGTGGCTCACAGATTACTATTACACCAGATGCAGGGCCTGATGTTTCCGCTCCAGGTGACGCGTTCGAGCTCAAGTGGGAGTTCGACGAGGACTCTCAACGTTACTATGTTTCCTTTCCTGATGATCAGTAGCGGTGCCCTGCTGGGGGTGATCGGGACCGTGTCGCATGTTGGGTTATCTTTTATTTTGGCGCCGTAGTCGGGCCATCAGTGCTTGGATGATGTAATGTTATTTATGTACTTGATTGACGTGGCGAGTGTAAGCCAACTATGTTATTCCTTTTTTATTATCTATATTACATGCGATGTTTGTGATGATTGCGTGACTTGCGACATATGCCTTCAATGTGATTATGTCTCTAAGTCGTGCCTCGACACGTGGGAGCTATAGTCGCATTGAGGGTGTTACAAGTTGGTAATCAGAGCCTTCCCCGACCGTAGGAGCCCCATTGCTTGATCGTTTTTAGTAGACGAGTTCTGTCTAGAAAAAAATGTTTTGAGTCATTTAGGAATTATATATCGGAGAGTTTAGGAATTGTTTTTACTTCCCAGTCTCCTCATCGCTCTGTTAAGGCATCCTGACTTAGAGTTTTGACTCTTCTCTTCTCAAATTTCACTAAAAAAAATTTAGGATCACGCGGGTATCTTGGAATCGTTCCGATGGTTTTATGATGAGAACACTGTCTTGGTGCCTCCTGTCAGGGGTTTAGTGGAAGTGTCCCGGGGAGTTGAGCTCTGAGGTGTTGTCGTCATAATTTTATCGTTGCTATTCTGGAATACCTGAGTTTCGTACGCCGACATCGAAAATCTCTTTTATGCAGTTCGTTGGTGAGATAACCTCGACGCCACCCAGTACTGGGGCGCGAGTTCGGGAGTATCGTCATAACTTGTATAACGGATGTTTTTTCGAAGGTTGAGGTAGATGGTTTCCGAAGTTTTTCTCGATTATGTGTTGAAGGATGGATACAGCTGGATGTAGGATTTGCTAGATTTGGGTGAGATATTATGCTTCCCCTGTATCCCCAACACCTGATTGCATAACCGGAAAGGTTTGGGAGTTTCATAGGTGGGAATTCTCGTAGCTCTAGTTTCTTCCTCCACGGATATTGGTTTGAGATTGGGATTTCTTACCGATTATTCATTCTTGGTCCGTACCTTGTTGATTTATTTCTCTACCTTAATTCTACGTGGCTTCTCAATTTATGGATATGTGACCATTTAAAGAGGAATGCATTCGTTCATTTTTGTTCAGATGTGAAGACTATATGTTGCAATTTTCATTCCATTGGATTCAGCTTCATTTTGTCTATCAATGTGCTAATGGATGTCAACCTCTTCAGGATGGCTCCTCCAACGCGCACGACTCCGAATCCTGATCCGCCACCACCTCCACCTCCTCCGGAGGCATGGCAAGCTGTGATGGCCGCAACCAATGCAAACACACAGTTGATCATGCAAATTCTCCAAGAGCGCAATCAAGGCAACCAAGGGAATCAAGGCAACAATCAGAATCACTTTGCTACACTCAACCAGTTCCTTGCTAATGGGACAAAGACTTTCAGCAATTGTGTTGAGGCAACCGATGCTGATGATTGGCTTGTGGATCTGTGCAAGCATTTCGAGTGCAGTAATGTCAGGCCTGAGGATTTCGTCAAGTTCGCTTCCTTCCAACTCAAAGATCAAGCTGCAGAATGGTTCTAGCAGTACAAGGATTCCAGAGGTGGACGTGTTATTACCTGGGAGGAATTTCGTCAAGATTTCCGACCTCATCATATTCCCCAGAGCGTGGTTGAAAGTAAGCGTGAGGAATTCCGCAACCTGAAGCAAGGCTCTTTGTCTGTCTATGACTACAACAAGTTGTTCCAGAAGCTCGCCCGCTTTGCCAAGCAGGACGTCCCTGATGAGAAGAGCATGATATACCAGCTCAGGGGTGGTCTCAGAGAAGAAATTCAGCTAGCTCTTGTTCTCTTTGAGCCCTTGAGATACGATGAGTTCTACAACATGGCACTGGAGCAAGAGGCCGCTCAATTGAGGTGTGATGCTTCCAAGAAGCGAGTCAGAGATGTTACTCCTTCTTCCTCTACTCAAGTGGCCAAGCAGCAGAAGTATTGGCTTCCTCCTCCTCCGTTCCGTCAGCCGTATCAGCAGAAGAGCAAAGGTGGCAGTGGTTCTTCCCACCCACCCAACCATGGCTTTCAGAACAAGACTTCGTCTCAAGCTCCAAGATCGAGTGCTCCGTACCCCCGTCCGCTTTCAGAGGTCATGTGCAACAAGTGCCAATAGAAGGGTCACTATGCCAACAAGTGTCTCAACCAGAGGCGTCTTCCTCCTCCTCCTGTGAGATCGGCAAGTACAGCTGTGGTCAAGCATAACCCCAAGTACGCCAAGGTCAATATGGTGAATGCAGCTCAGGCAGAGGATTCATCAGATGTCATCATGGGTAACCTCCCTGTTAATGATATTCCAGCTAAAGTTCTATTTGACACTGGTGCATCGCATTGTTTCATTTCCAAACCTTTTGCATCGAAGTATGAGTGCGATTATCAGTATCTGCAAAACTCCTTGCAAATCGTGTCACCGGGCAAGCAAATGACAGCTAATTTCTGCGTCCCGGATATTACTATCACGTTGGGCGACTACAAATTTCTAGCTTCTCCTATTGTTCTGGGTGACTCGGATATTGATCTTATTCTCGGAATGGATTGGCTTTCTAAGCACAAGGCGCATCTTGATTGTGCAGCCAGGCAGATTCAATTGACTCATTCGTCTGAGGATGTAATTGTCTTTGCCGCTCGTGATGATACCATCCGTCTGTTTTCTCTCAATGAGAAGGGTGAACTGGATGCTATCTCGCAAATTCCAGTCATTTGTGAATATCAAGACGTCTTTCCAGAAGAGCTTCCAGGAATGCCTCCGCACCGGCCAGTGGAATTCGTTATTGATCTTGATCCTGGCACGGAACCTGTGTGCAAGCGTCCTTACAAGCTCGGACCTGAAGAGTTGAAGGAGCTGAAGAAGCAACTCGATATTCAAGAAAGAATGGGTCTCATCCGGCCTAGTTCTTCTCCGTGGGGTTGTGGTGTTCTTTTTGTGAAGAAGAAGGATGGAACGGACCGACTTTGTGTTGATTACAGTCCATTGAACAAGAAGACCATCAAGAACAAATACCCACTTCCCAACATCAATGAGCTGTTCGAACAACTTAAATGTGCCCAAGTATTCTCCAAGCTTGATCCCCATATGGGTTATCATCAGATTCGAATCCGTGAGCAAGATATTCCCAAGACGGCTTTCAGGACAAGCTATGGTTCATATGAATACACTGTCATGTCTTTTGGCCTCGTCAACGCTCCTCCGACGTTCTCTCGCATGATGAACTTCATCTTCAACGCCTGCACCAATGACTTCGTTTTGGTCTACCTCGACGACATTCTGGTTTTCTCGAAGAACAAGGAAGATCATGCCAAGCACTTGCGTTTGGTGCTTGATAAGCTCAGAGAACACCAGTTCTATGCCAAGTTCTCCAAGTGCGAATTTTGGCTCGATGAGGTTCTTTATCTTGGTCATATCATCTCTGCCAAGGGCATTGCCGTGAATCCTGAGAAGGTGTCTGCAATTGTGAATTGGGAACCTACTCAGAACATGAAGCAACTCCGCAGCTTCTTCGGTCTCGCAAGCTATTGTCGAAGATTCGTTGAAAACTTCTCTAAGATCGCGAAGCCTCTCTCTAATATTCTCCAGAAGCACGTCAAGTACGTTTGGTATCCGGAGTGTGACATTGCTTTCAACACTTTGAAAGAGAAATTGATCACTGCTCCAGTTCTGACTCCACCTGATGAATCCAAACCGTACGAAGTCTTTTGTGATGCCTCTCACCAAGGTCTTGGCGCAGTGTTGATGCAAGAGAAGAAAGTTGTTGCTTATACCTCTCGCCAATTGAAGCCCAATGAGAAGAACTACCCCACTCATGATCTCGAGTTGGCAGCAGTTGTGCATGCTCTTTTGACTTGGAGACATCTCTTATTGGGAAGAAAATTGGACATTTTCACTGACCACAAGAGTCTCAAGTACATCTTCACTCAGCCTAATCTCAACCTCAGGCAAACTCGATGGGTCGAATTGATTCAAGAGTATAATCCGAGTATCGAGTATACTCCAGGCAAGGCCAATGTGATTGCTGACGCATTGAGCAGGAAAGCCTATTGCAATAGTCTGATTATCAAGCCTTATCAACCCGAGCTTTGTGAAGCTTTCCGCAAACTTAATCCGCAAGTTGTTCCTCAAGGTTTCCTCGCCAACCTTCAAGTCTCTCCTACCTTGGAAGACCGGATTCGCCAAGCTCAGCTTCTTGATGCGATGGTGAAAAATGTGAAGATTGGGAGTGCCAAGAGTCAACCCAAGTAAAAGTGCTACCGCCTTGATGACAAGGATACTCTCTTCTTCGAGGATCGTATTGTTGTGCCCAAAGGTGACCTTCGTAAAGTGATCATGAACGAGGCTCACAATTCTCTCCTCTCCATCCACCCTGGGAGTACAAAGATGTATCAGGACCTCAAGCAGGCTTATTGGTGGACCCGAATGAAGCGCGAGATTGCTCAATTCGTGAATGAATGTGATGTCTGCAGAAGAGTGAAGGCAGAACACCAAAGACCAGCTGGTCTCCTCCAACCTCTTGCCATTCCAGAATGGAAGTTTGACCACATTGAAATGGACTTCGTGACTGGGTTTCCAAAGTCCAAGCGTGGCAATGATCCTATATTCGTTGTCATTGACAAACTCACCAAAGTGGCTCACTTTCTGCCTATCAAAGAGTCGATCACTGCAGCTCACTTGGCGGAACTCTATACCTCTCGAATTGTCTCTCTGCACGGTATTCCACAAGTGATCTCTTCAGACCGTGGCAGCATCTTTACCTCCAAGTTTTGGGATTCTTTTCAGAAGGCCATGGGCACCAACATCCGCTTCAGCACAGCTTTCCATCCTCAAACTAGCGGTCAAGTCGAGCGTGTCAACCAGATTCTTGAAGATATGCTCAGGGCTTGTGTGATCTCCTTCGGCATGAAGTGGGAGGATTGTCTTCCTTATGCTGAATTCTCCTACAACAACAGTTTTCAAGCAAGTTCGGGCAAGGCCCCATTTGAAATTCTGTATGGCAGGAAGTGTCGTACCCCTCTCAACTGGTCTGAAACCGGTGAACGTCGGCTTTTGGGAAATGACTTAATCACAGAGGTAGAGGAAATGTGCAAAGTCATTCGTGATAACCTCAAAGCAGCCCAATCCCGTCAGAAGAGCTACTATGACAGTAAGCACCGTGATTTGGCTTTCGAGATCGGAGATCATGTTTACCTCCGCGTCTCTCCTATGAAAGGTACTCGTTGCTTCGGTATCAAAGGGAAGCTTGCCCCCAGATACATGGGACCTTTCAAGATTGTCAGCAAGAGAGGCGATCTCGCCTATCAACTCGATCTTCCTTCAAACTTTGCAAATGTCAATGATGTGTTCCATGTCTCTCAGCTCTGAAAGTGCTTCAAGACTCCTGACCGCACCGTCAACTTCGAGGACACTGAGCTCCAAGAAGATCTCTCCTATCATGAGCACCCAGTTGCTATTCTTGAAGATACTGAACGCAAGACTCGCAACAAGTCGATCAAATTCCTCAAAGTCAAGTGGTCACACCATTCCGACCGTGAAGCTACCTGGGAACACGAGGATCACCTCCGTTCTGAGTACCCGGCGTTCTTTCAGTCCTAGATCTCGGGACGAGATCCTTTCGTTGTGGTGGAGTGTTGTAACACCCCGGATGTAACTTACCCAATTTGTACTCCAACTCTTGCCGTTTCCGGCTTTAAGTTATTTTATTTTTCTCGGGTTCGGGTCTTTGTCTCCGTGTGTTGTTATCGTTGCCATGCAACTCATATCATGTCATCATGTGCATTGCATTTGCATACGTGTTCATCTCATGCATTCGAGCATTTTCCCCGTTCTCCGTTTTGCATTCCGGCGCTTCGTTCTCCTCCGGTGGTCATTTCTACCTTTCTTTTGTGTGTGGGTATTCAACATTTCCGGATTGGACCTAGACTTGCCAAGCGGCCTTGGTTTACTACCGGTAGACCGCCTGTCAAGTTTCGTATCATTTGGACTTCGTTTGATACTCCAACGGTTAACCGAGGGACCGAAAAGGCCTCATGTGCGTTGCAGCCCAATACCCCTCCAATTTGCCCAAAAACCCACCTAAACCTGCTCCATCATCGAGAGCATTCGATCACGATCGCGTGGCCGAAAACCGCACCTCATTTGGACTCTCCTAGCTCCCTCTATGCCTATATATAGATCCCCTCTCGTAAATCCCGGGTCTCCCCTCCCCCTAACCCTAGATCTCATCATCGCGCGCCGCCGGACAATTCGCCACCGACGGACATTGTCCGGATCCACCCCGCCGCCGCCACGTGTCGCCTCCTCATTCGCCGCCGCCACCGCGCCCACTTGGATGCCCCGCCGGCCCGCTGAGGCCCGCCGCGGGCCCTCCCGGGCTCAGCCGCCAGCGCCGCCCCGCGCCTCCTCGCCCCCGACGCCGGCGCCGGCGCCCGCCGCTCCGCCGCCACCTCGACGCGGTCCGGCCGCCCGCCGCCTCCGCGACATCGCCGCCCGGCCTCGCCCGAGCCTCTCCGGCCATCTCCGCCGCCCGCCGCTCCGGCCCCGAGCTCCGACGACTGGATCCGCGCCGCCCCTTACCGTCTCTTCAAGCTCCGGCCGCCACCATTCCAACTCCGGCGAACTCACTCCGGCCAACCTCGTAACCCGCGCTGGATCTGGATCTGGTTATTTTCGGGTTGACTTTTGCCCGAAACCCTAATCCATGTGCCCATCTTCATCATGCTATATCTCCGCATCCGTAGCTCCGTTTTTGGCATATAGCATATCAAAATGTTCGTCTCAGAGAGTACATCATTTCATTCCATTGCATCATTTTCATTTGAGTTCATCTTGATGCCCGAAATGCTGTTAGAAGAGGGCTACTTGAGATAATTGTCAGATCTGTTGCTCCATTTAGACATTTGTCATTTTTGTCATGATTATTGTGTGCATGATATGCCCTGATGCTCTACAGATGTTTTGTTAAGGGTTTTGTCATCTTTCCAAAGGTGCAACCCATGTATTTTTGTGATGTGTGTGGTGACTATCACAAGCTTGCCAAGTGAGGCACTTGGTAATTCTGATTTCAGGGACTTAGCATTTCCACTAAGTCCTTGAGCTGTTTAGCTCATGTTGTCATATGTTCATGTTGTTTCCGAGTGATCCGTGCCTCTTTTGAGGATGATCAGTAAGGATGTTTTATTAATCTTGTAGTGCTCTATCCATCCATGTATTTGTTTGCATTTATGGAGCACCCTAGCTTGAGTCAATCGAGCTCTACTTTTGCTACTTCGCGAATCTGGGCAGATTGTCAACTTGTTTGCAATTTTGCCGATGATGTTGTAGTTGATCCGTGCATGCTATGCTATTGTTCTTGCCATGTCTAGCTTGCATTTTGTGTATTCTTGATGGATGTATGCTTAGCTTTTCATGACTTGCGCCGTAGTGAGTGCATCGAGCTCGTAAACATGCCTACTTGAGTTATGTTTCAGCATGTGTCAGTTTTCACTAAGTCTGAAAACTGATTATGTTTTGCTATGTTCACGTGCTTGCAAATGTGTTTTCTGATCCCTTTTGGCTCAAGGTCACTAAGAGACTTTTGTTAAGCTTTTTGAGAAGCTCCATGCCATGTTTTACTTTGCCATGTTCAGGTCCTGTAGCATGTAGTTTTGTTGCTCCAAAGTGGGCTACCTGATCTGAAATTCCAGACAAGTGTTAATTTCACTAAGTCTGAGATCTGTTCTCCATATGCATTTTTGCCATGCTTGTTTGAACCTGTTAATGGATGAATTGGCCGTAGCTCAGTGCTAGACTTTTGTTAAGCATCTTGTATGCACCCTTGCCATGTATTTTGTTGCCATGTTTGAGTGCTGTAGCATGTTCATCTCATTGCTTTTAGATAGCTACTTGCTGTAAATCGCAAACCGGTGTCATATTTGAATCGCTTGCCATTTCCAAACTGTAACTCCGATTCCGGCGTTCTTTATATTGTTTTCAAGCGATTTCATCTCATCTTTCCAGTGGCACACTTGGCTTTCCAAGTTGAGGCCAGGTTCATGCATTACTTGTCAAATCTTGCATATGCATCCCGCATCGCATCCCGCATAGCATATCATCATTACATCATATTGTTTGATCCTTGCACGTGGTTGATTTTTGTCCTTGTTGTTTGTTTTTCTTGTTTGGGTAGAGCCGAGAGACGAGTTCGCTAACGAGGAGCCCGTTGAGTTTTCTTTCGAGGATCCAGTCAACTCTGACAGCTTTGCAGGCAAGATGATCATACCCTCGAAATCACTACTATCTTTGCTATGCTAGTTTGCTCGCTCTTTTGCTATGCCAATGCTACGATGCCTACCATTTGCTTTCCAGCCTCCCAAATTGCCATGTCAAACCTCTAACCCACCATGTCCTAGCAAACCGTTGATTGGCTATGTTACCGCTTTGCTCAGCCCCTCTTATAGCGTTGCTAGTTGCAGGTGAAGCTTGGAGGCCGTTCCTTGTTGGAACATTTATTTACTTGTTGGGATATCATTATATTGCCATGTTATCTTAATGCATCTATATACTTGGTAAAGGGTGGAAGTCTCGGCCTCTCGCCTAGTGTTTTGTTCCACTCTTGCCGCCCTAGTTTCCGTCATATCGGTGTTATGTTCCCGGATTTTGCGTTCCTTACGTGGTTTGGTTATAATGGGAACCCCTTGATAGTTCGCCTTGATTAAAGCTTTTCCAGCAATGCCCAACCTTGGTTTTACCATTTTCCACCTAGCCTCTTTTTCCCTTGGGTTTCCGGAGCCCGAGGGTCATCTTATTTTAGCCCCCCCCCCCCGGGCCAGTGCTCCTCTGAGTGTTGGTCCGAACTAGAGTCCTGTGCAGCGCCCCCTCGGGGAAACTCGAGGTTTGGTTTTAGTTGTATGGAGAGCTCATCTGAGTGTGCCCTGAGAACGAGATATGTGCAGCTCCTATAGGGATTTGTCGGCAAATTCGGGCGGTGTTACTGGTCTTGTTTTAACCTGTCGAAGTGTCTTGAAGAACCGAGGTACCGAGTCTGATCGGAACGTCTCGGGAGGAGGTCTATTCCTTCGTTGACCGTGAGAGCTTGTCATGGGCTAAGTTGGGACTCCCCTGCAGGGATTTGAACTTTCAAAAGTCGTGCCTGCGGTTCTGGGCAGATGGGAATTTGTTAATGTCCGGTTGTAGATAACTTGAACCTTAACTTAATTAAAATGAATCAACCGAGTGTGTTACCATGATGGCCTCTTCTCGGCGGAGTCCCGGAAGTGGACATGGTGTTGGAGTAATGTTTGCGCAGGTTGTCCTCTAGTTTCTCGCTCGCGCTTTGCCTCCTCTTCTCGCTCTCTTTTGTGAATAAGTTAGCCACCATATATGCTAGTCGCTTGCTGCAGCTCCACATATATTTTTACCTTGTCTTACCTATTAAGCTTAAATAGTCTTGATCGCGAGGGTGCGAGATTGCTGAGTCCCTGTGGCTCACAGATTACTATTACACCAGATGCAGGGCCTGATGTTTCCGCTCCAGGTGACGCGTTCGAGCTCAAGTGGGAGTTCGACGAGGACTCTCAACGTTACTATGTTTCCTTTCCTGATGATAAGTAGTGGTGCCCTGTTGGGGGTGATCGGGACCGTGTCGCATGTTGGGTTATATTTTATTTTGGCGCCGTAGTCGGGCCATGAGTGCTTGGATGATGTGATGTTATTTATGTACTTGATTGACGTGGCGAGTGTAAGCCAACTATGTTATTCCTTTTTTTATTATCTATATTACATGGGATGTTTGTGATGATTGCCTGACTTGCGTCATATGCCTTCAATGCGATTATGTCTCTAAGTCGTGCCTCGACACGTGGGAGCTATAGTCGCATCGAGGGTGTTACAATTACAACACTCCACCACTACGACAGGATCTCGTCCCGAGATCTAGAATGGCACCGGAGGGAAAAGGAAGAGGAAGATGAGAGGTAAAACTAAGTTGCTTCTTTGACAAAACGAGTGAAACCAAAGAACCTTGAAAAAGGTTAAGCCATTTCGAGAAAAGAATACAACGGAGATGAACGAAGTTGAAAACACTCCGATAGAAAAGAGAAACAAGGAAGAACAAATTCGGACAGCACTCCGGTTGAAAAGAGATGCAAGACTTGATAAAACGAAAGAACTTGAGCAGCGGGCACACACTCCAGTTAAAAGGATAAGCAAGGAAAGGAACATAATCTTGGCAAAAGAAGATGATGGGTCGAAGAGAGCAACATCACAATGCCTCCGGAAGAAATAATAGAAGATAGATCATTGGAATAAAAGAATTGAGAAGAAAATGCCACTTGTGCCGCAATTGAGCTTGAAAAGGCATCCTTAGGAGAAGGGTCGAACGGAGTTGTTGGAAAACCAACAACAAAAGGATAAGCTTGATATGGATTTATAGAAGACATCTCAAATTTATGAGGTGACAACTTGCCACTCACGTAAAAGATTTCATTGGATTGATATGACAAGGAGACGAGAAACTATATCGCCGGGAGGATAAATGAAGAACTTGGGTTATTTATAAGCACCATAAATAGCAACAATCCTTAGGGAAGGCTTTAGGTGAAATATAACCCAGTCTAACTCCAATGAAGATATTGATGGGTTTAACATACCTCATTCTTGATAACTTGTGAATCATGAAACACGACGGAAAATTATCAAGAATGACATAACACCACCTCAAAAGATAAGGTACAAAGAATTGTACTTCGGAATGCAAGACGAAGAATGCTTGAGCTCCTTTGAAAAGAATATCGATGAAAACTTGGTGAAAACTTGGTGAAGGAATTAAATCCTTTATGAACCATCATGTAGAGCCTCCATGAAGAACTCTGGTAAACAAAAGGATAACGAAAAAGGAAGAGAAGTTGAAAACACAAGGTGAAACCTTGTAATGATTTAGATGGATCTCTGTGGTGATATAATTGCGAGAGCTTGGAACTCTTGGAAAAGAAAAGATAAAGCCTCTCGAACCGAGAATGTGACATGATGAACCTCCGGAATAAGGAATTGAATTCACTCGATGAAACAAGAATAAGAATTACATTATGCTTATCCTTCACCAATTAAATTGATGACAACAATGGATTTGGCACACTACTTATTCTCGTTGAAAAAAGGATTAAGATAGATATGGAGCAAACTTAAGACGGTCTTCAACGATCCACCGGTAGGATTGAAAACAACGAATACATTGATATGATAAACGAAGGAAGAAGAATCTTGAATGAACCACCGTAAGAATTGAAAATGAACGGAGTAAAGGGATGAATCACCGGTAAGAATTAGCAAATAAACGAAGATAGATAAGAGAGTTTAGATACAAGAGAACGAAGAGATCAAGAAACAATTAGAGGATATTTGATCGATGCACCGGTAAGATTTGGAGAACGAGAGCCGAAAGCTGAGAATGAATAATTCTTCAGAAATGACCGGCCCGGAGGAGAGAAAAGAAAAACAACTCATGAAAAGCTCCGGATGGATGAAAAGAATTCCCACAATCAAAACAATTATGAGAGGAAGGCATCAAGCTAAACCAAGAATCTTCAAGAGGACGGATATGATTGCAGAGAAAATTTTCTTCGGTCTTCAAATGTTGATAATGACGATGAGAAGCACCACCAAGAATTGTTGAGGCACTCCGGAATGAAAAATTAGAAAGGTTGAAGCAACGATGAAAAGAATTTGAAAGATCTTGGAGAAACCATCTGATTGATGATGAATCATTCTTATGTCAAACTTCGAAAAAGAATTGAGAATAACTCCAGGAAAATAAGAAGAGTCAGGTAAGATCCTGGGAAAAGACCTGTGGGTTAGGGCCCACTCAAAATAAACACTGTTGAAATGATTTAAAAGAGAGATTGCGCCGGTTGAATTAAATGGCTTGAATGAGATAACACCTCGAAATAGGTTGAACGGATCTTGGATGACAAGAAGAGCCTTCTGAGATATCTTCAGCACTCCAGAACAATAGAATAGCGAGAAGTGGATGATTATGAGGTGCAACG
This sequence comes from Triticum urartu, assembly GCF_056163025.1. NCBI lineage: Eukaryota > Viridiplantae > Streptophyta > Magnoliopsida > Poales > Poaceae > Triticum > Triticum urartu. Next base: position 299,173,631 of record NC_141875.1, on the reverse strand, counting down.
GCATGGAAAAGCATTTGAAACGAGGAAAAGGGATATGATCAACACCAAAAGCTTGAATTGAATCCACCGGAGAAGAAAACGGACGAATAATGATAACTTGAAGCTCCATTAGTATCTTCTTGAGAATCACCGGATAAGAACATTGATGGAAAGAAAGGAGAGGCTTCCCATCAATAAAAGGATACTTGAATAAGAAATCTGAGTCATTGAAGAAAAAGGGTGGGAGGGTGGGAAAACAAAGGAAATTTGGGAACGGATGAAACGAACACCGTTGAAATGAATTGAATTGATCTTGCAGATGTTGAAAATGATCGGATCCACTTGAAGAGAAACACGCTGGTTGAAAAGGATTGACATGACAATCTCAATTATCATGAGGAATTAGTATTCACATAGAAGTGTGAGAACACCGTTTACGAAAGGTATGGAATCAACACTTGACTTCGAAGCAACTCGAATACCACAACTGAAAACAAAACAAAGGATTGGCTTGCAGAATAAGCCGGAACAAACATGTGATAGAGATTTCGTCTGAAATCTTCGTGGTGGGGTCCACACGGGCTCGATCGTACAGCAACATCATGTACAAGGCGGTGCACATGACATACAAGGCATCCCCGAGTCAGCATAGCCAAGGACTCTTTAAGACACAACGAGACCACTGTAAAACCAACCGTGGATAGGCGGACCACTAGACGTCGAACCCCAATCTCATATCATTCATTTGTCGGAAAGATATCCTAAGAGCTACTTGAATTCCCACTTATCAACTCCCGAAATTTTCCGGTTATGCAATCAGGTGTTGGGGATACAGGGGAAGCATAATATCTCACACAAAACTAACAATACCTACATCCAGTTGTATCCATCCTTCAACACATAACCAAGAAACCTTCGGAAATCATTTACATCAACCTTCGAAAAGCATCCGTTATACGAGTTATGGCAATACTCCCGAACTCCCGCCCCAGTACTGGGTGGCGTCGAGGTTATCTCACCAACAACTGCATAAAAGAGATTTTCGATGTCGGCGAAACTCAGGTATTCCAAAATTGCTACGATAAAATTGTGACGACAACACCTCGGAGCTCAACTCCCCGGGACACTATCACAACCCCTAAATGTGAGGAGGCACCAAGAACAATGTTCTCGTCACAAAACCATCGAAACGATTCAAAGATACCCGCGTGATCCTAAAAAAAATTTAGTGAAATTTGAGAAGAGAAGAGTCAAAACTCTACGTCAGGATGCCTCACCAGAGCGACGAAGGGACTGAGGTGTAAAAAGAATCCCACTCTTCGATATATATAATCCTAAATGACTCAAAACATTTTTCTAGACTCAACAACGCCAGCGATTCGATCAAGTAGGGGGCTCCTAAGTCGGGGAAGGCTCTGATACCAACTTGTAACACCCACGATGCGGCTATATCTCCCACGTGTTGGAGCATGACTTAGAGGCATAACCGCATTGTAGGCATGTCGCAAGAGGGGTAGTCTTTACACATTCCATGTACTGAATAAGAAAGAGGTACAAAGTTGGCTTACAATCGCCACTTCACACAATACATGAATATAACATTACATCATCCAGATAAAATCAAGGTCTGACTACGGAACCAAAATAAAAGAAGACCACCCCTAATGCAAAAGATCCCCGATCGCCCCGACTGGGCTCCACTATTGATCAACTGGAAATGAAACTACACAACAGACACGTTCTTCATCAAGCTCCTCCTTGAGCTTGGTTGCGTCACCTGTACGGTATCACGGGCACCTGCAAATAGTTTTGGAAGTAATCTGTGAGTCACGGGGACTCAGCAATCTCACACCCTCGCTATCAAGACTATTTGAGCTTATGGGTAGGAAAAGGTATGTGAGGTGGAGCTGCAGCAAGCACTAGCATATATGGTGGCTAACTTACGCAAATGAGAGCGAGAAGAGAAGGCAAAGCACGGTCGTGAACTAGAAGTGATCCTGAAACTACTTACGTTCAAGCATAACTCCAACACCGTGTTCACTTCCCGGACTCCGTCGAGAAGAGACCATCACGGCACACACGCGGTTGATACATTTTATTTAAGTTAACTGTCAAGTTCTCTACAACCGGACATTAACAAATTCCCATCTGCCCATAACCGCGGGCACAGCTTTCGAAAGTTCATAACCCTACAGGGGTGTCCCAACTTAGCCCATCACAAGCTCTAACGGTCAATGAAGGATATTCCTTCTCCCAGGAAGACCCGATCAGGCCCAGAATCCCGGTTACAAGACATCTCAACAATGGTAAAACAAGACCAGCAAGACCACCCGCTGTGCCGACAAATCCCGATAGGAGCTGCACATATCTCGTTCTCAGGGCACACCGGATAAGCTAAGCATACAGGAGCCGACGTAACCCAAGTTGCCAAGGGATGGCCCTGCAAGGTGCTCTAGTTTAGACCAACACTCAGAGGAGCACTGGCCCGGGGGTTTAAACTAAAGATGACCCTTGAGTCTGCAGAACCCAAGTGAAAAAGGCTTAGGTGGCAAATGGTAAAACCAAGGTCGGGCCTTGCTGGAGGAGTTTTATTCAAAGCGAACTGTCAAGGGGTTCCCATTATAACCCAACCGCGTAAGGAACGCAAAATCAAGGAACATAACACCGGTATGACGGAAACTAGGGCGGCAAGAGTGGAACAAAACACCAGGAATAAGGCCGAGCCTTCCACCCTTTACCAAGTATATAGATGCATTAATTAAATAAGAGATATTGTGATATCCCAACAAATATCCATGTTCCAACATGGAACAACCTCCATCTTCACCTGCAACTACCAACGCTATAAGAGGGGCTGAGCAAAGCGGTAACATAGCCAAACAACGGTTTTCTAGGACAAGGTGGGTTAGAGGTTTGACATGGCAATATGGGAGGCATGATAAGCAAGTGGTAGGTATCACAGCATAGGCATAGTAATAGAGCGAGCAACTAGCAAGCAAAGATAGAAGTGATTTCGAGGGTATGGTCATCTTGCCTCCAAAGTTCTCCGAGAAGACGAAAGCTTCATCCTCGACAGCATACTCAACGGGTACCTCGAACACGAACTCGTTTCCCGGCTCTACCCAAAGCAAGAACACAAGCAAAGGGAACAACCATCAACCACGGTGCAATGCGCAAGCAACATGATGCAAAACATGGCATGATATGCGGGATGTGATATGCAATGCATATGCATGCTCTGGAAGGAAAATATTGAACCAGGCCTCAACTTGGCAAACCAAGAGCGCCGCTGGAAATATGAGTTGATTTCGGTCGAAATCGATATAAAGATAACTGGAATCGGATGCACGGTTTGGAAATGGCAAGCAAAACAATAATGGAACTATTCTACGATTAACAGCACGATGTCATCTAGAATGCAACAAGAAACTAAGCTACTGCACTCCAACATAGCAACAAAGCACATGGCAGTGATCCACTCAAGATGCTTGACAAAAGATGAACACTGAGCCACGGCTAAATCACACAATAGCAGGTTCAAACAAGCATGGCAAAAGTGCAAAAGATATCAGGTTCACAGACTTAGTGAAAATAACATGGCAGGATTTAACATCAGGAAGCAATGTTTAGAGCAAGATAACAACATGCTACAGGAACATATCATGGCAAGGCAAAGCATGGCATGAAGCTACTCAAAGCATACAACAAAAGTCCCTTACTGACCATAAGCCAAAAGGGGTCAGAAAATACAATGGCAACCATGTGAACATAGCAACTTTCGTTAACAGATTCAGACTAGTAGAAAACTAGAACATGGCAAAACAGATTCACGTAGGCATGTTTGCGAGCTTGATGCACTCACCACAAGGCATTGCATGACAAACTAAGCATACACCCAGCAAGTAGACATGATAAACTAGCTAACCATGGCAAGAACACTCTCATAGCACGCAAGAATAAACTATAACAACCTCGGCAAAATTGACTAACACGTAAACAATCTACCAGGAATCATTTTATAGCAAAAGTGGAGCAAGACTGAGTCATCCTAGAGCACTCCATAATTGCAAACAAAGACATGGATGGATAGAGCATAACAATATCTCAAAATCATCCTTACTGAACATGCTCAAAAGAGGCATGGATCACTCTGTAGCAACAAGAATACATGGCATAAAAATAACATCAGGGAAAAGACTTAGAAGATTTCTAGGTCCCTGAAATCAGCAACATTACGAGAGCTACCTTGCATGCTTGTGCTAGTCACCACAAAGATCACAAAAATACATGGCATACACCCCTGTAAAGATGGCATGGCATACTTCAAAACACATGTAGGGATCAAGATCATAGGAGGCACACATTAAACATGGCAAAAATGACAACTGTTCAATATCTGTTAAGAATCTGAAACTAACATCACATAGCACTCTTGCAACAGCATTTGGGGCATCGAGATGAACTCAAATGAACATGGTGCAATGGGATGAAATGAAGTACACGTCCTGATGAACATTTCGATATATCATATTCACAAATCGGATATACATGCACCAAGTTACACCATGTTCAACACGCATGTATGATGAGGGTTTTTAGGGACTTAGTGAAAACAACCTCGGGGAAATGCTGGACGGGGACATTTGGGACGGCGCGGTGCGGGGCTTCGGGCGTGTTTGGATCGAGGGTTGAGGCAACACCGGCACGACACGGTCCCGTGGCGGGCCGAGGCCGTCGGCGGCGAGCTCAACGCCGGAGAAGGACGCCGGAGATGGGGGAGACCTGGATCTGGCCGGATCCGGGGCGGGGATCGCCAGATCCAGTGGCCAGCAGAGCGGGGGCGAGCGGCGGCGAGCTCGGCATGGAGGCGGCGAGCTTGGCATGGAGGCGGCCTTTGGCGGGGTCGGCGGAAGAGCGGCGTTCGGCGACGGCGCGCGGCTCGGGCGCCGGCGGCCTACAGTCGCCGTAGGGCGCAGGTCCAGCGAGGGCTCCTCCCCAGGAGCTTGGGAGCGAGACGGCTGCGCTAGGAGGCGCGACGGGCGCCGGTGCGGAAGGCCAGGGCACTGGCGCGGAGAGGCTGGGCGCGGGCTCCCTCCGGACCCAGATCGGCCCGGGGCGGGCCACGGGTGGGCCCTGGGCGGCGCGGGAGAGACCAGGGGCTCCCTCGTTTCACCAAGCAGGACGTCCCTGACGAGAATAGCATGATATATCAGTTCAGGAGTGGCCTCAGAGAAGATCTCCAACTAGCTCTCGTCCTTTTTGAGCCGAAGAAGTACGATGAGTTCTACAATATGGCAATGAAGCAAGAGACTGCTCAACTCAAGTGCGATGCTTCCAAGAAGCGAGTTAGAGATGCTACTCCTTCTTCCTCAACTCAAGTGGCTAAGCAGCAAAAGTATTGGCTGCCTCCTCCTCCGTTCCGTCAGCCTTATCAGCAGAAGAGCAAAGGTGGCAATGGATCTTCCCACCCACCCAACCCAGGCTTTCAGAACAAGACTTCGTCTCAATCTCCAAGATCAAGTGCTCTGTATCACCATCCGCTCTCAGAGGTCACATGCAACAAGTGTCAGCAGAAGGGTCACTATGCCAACAAATGCTTCAATCAGAGGCGTCTTCCTCATCCTCCTCCTGTGAGATCTGTTAGTACCGCAGTGGTCAAGCATAACCCCAAGCACGCCAAGGTCAACATGGTGAATGCAGCTCAGGCAGAGGACTCGTCAGATGTCATAATGGGTAACCTTCCTGTTAACGATGTTCCTGCAAAAGTTCTTTTTGACATTGGTGCATCGCATTGCTTCATTTCTAAAGCTTTTGCATCAAAGTATGAGTGTGATTATCGGTATTTGCAAAGATCTTTACAAATCGTGTCCCCGGGCAAGCAAATGACAGCTAATATCTGCGTCCCGGATGTTACTATCACGTTGGGCGACTACAAATTTCTAGCTTCTCCTATTGTTCTGGGAGACTCGGATATCGATCTTATTCTTGGAATGGATTGGCTTTCTAAGCACAAGGCTCATCTTGATTATGCTGCCAGGCAGATTCAATTGACTCATTCGTCTGAGGATGTTATTGTCTTCGCCGCTCGTGATGATACCATCCGACTGTTTTCTCTCAATGAGAAGGGCGAGCTGGATGCCATCTCTCAAATTCCAGTCGTTTGCGAATATCAAGACGTCTTTCCAGAAGAGCTTCCAGGAATGCCTCCGCACCGGCCAGTTGAATTCGTCATCGATCTTGAGCCTGGCACGGAACCTGTTTGCAAACGTCCTTACAAGCTTGGACCTGAAGAGTTGAAGGAACTGAAGAAACAACTCGATATTAAAGAGCAAATGGGTCTCATCCGACCAAGTTCTTCTCCGTGGGGTTGTGGAGTTCTTTTTGTGAAGAAGAAGGACGAAGCGGACCGACTTTGTGTCGACTACCGTCCATTGAACAAGAAGACCATAAAGAACAAGTACCCACTTCCCAACATCAACGAGTTGTTTGAATAACTCAAAGGTGCTCAAGTATTCTCCAAGCTTGATCTCCGTATGAGCTATCACCAGATTCGCATTCGTGAAGAAGATATCCCCAAGACAGCATTCAGAACAAGCTATGGTTCATATGAATACACTGTCATGTCTTTCGTCCTCGTCAACGCTCCGCCAACATTCTCTCGCTTGATGAACTTCATCTTCAACGCCTATACAAATGACTTCGTCTTGGTCTACCTCGACGACATTTTGGTATTTTCCAAGAACAAGGAGGATCATGCCAAGCACTTGCGTTTGGTGATGGATAAACTCAGAGAACATCAGTTCTATGCCAAGTTTTCAAAGTGC